>NC_068935.1:139173369-140373369 GCF_023091745.1 Budorcas taxicolor | reverse complement strand
CTTTCCGAGATAAACACAAAACCCCAAGCGAAGCCCTTGTATGGGGTTGGCCAAAAGGTTCGTTCAACGAACACGCTGCTCGCTAGAGCTGTGGACGAAAACGAACAACATGTCTTTTATTTTTACTTAAAGCGAAACGAACGTTTTGGCCAGCTCAACACAGGAAAGCCTGCATTTTGGAAGCCGTGTGGCGTGTGTGTTGCTGTGAGTGGAGGAACTGCTTTCAAAGGCGGAGAAGTCATTGCTAATAGCCAAGAGAAGAGCAAGCACTCAGCCCACACTCTAAGATGTTAGAAAATACAGGCGACTGTCTCTCACAAAACAGTGTGCCCCCCCCCGCCCCGCAGTTAAACCAAGCTCTCCCGTGGAGGCTGATAAATGTGTTATAAAGATCATAAAAAACAAATTCCTGGCATTTACCTCCAAGGAAGATACAGGGAAGAATCTGATGCAGGGCAGAAGGGCTGCTAACAAATATTTTCCCCACAACGTCATCAACTGGAGGAGGAAATGGCAACCCACTCCGGTACTCTTCCCTGCGAAATCCCATGGACAGAGGAGCCTGGCGGGCTACAGTCCACGGGGCCGCAAAGAGTCAGACAAGACTTAGCAAGAAAAGCGCCACCACCAATGTGAGCAAAGAAGGGAAGGAACAGACAAAAGCAAATGCCAGAAATACGAGCTAGTGCTTAGGGTGATGTCTGTCTTACAGAAAAGGGAATTGGGAAGCCGCATCACTAGTTTCACTAAATTTCCAACAGCCTTCTTTAAAAGGCACCTCCCGGCAAGACATTTAGGTAAATAGGACTTGATTTCTAAATTTCTTTTTATTAGTCTGGTGTGGGAAAAAAAAAAAATTTCACGAGAAATGAAAGAACTTTTGAGGAAATTTGCTTGAGGCTTAACGCCCACTTCGTTAATGGTTTCAGAAGCATTCCATTTACAGGCAGTTTGTAAACGGTCCAGAGTTTCCGCTCGGGGAACTTCGGTGGCGTTTGCACGATGATGGTTGGGAACTTGGCAACTTGGATGGGCCTTGGCGATCAGTCGGTCGGACGTTCCCTGCACTCACGGGAAAGCCCCCTCGGGGTCGTGGAGAAGGCGCATGTGATTTTCCCCCCTGGTGGATGGAAAACTCACCACAAGTCAAGTTTCACCCGCCCAGCCCGGCGGAGGGGGACGTGGTGGAGAGGGGAGCGGGGGATAAAGCATCCGAGCGGTGAAACGAGGAATCCAGCTTGAGAAGGCACGGACAAGCCGGGGCGAGGTCCCAGGGGGCCATCTCTGCTCCTCCGGCCCATCTCTGGAGCGGCTCGGCAGGCAAGCTCGCGATCCGCTGCGGTTGCTCGGCTGCCAAACGTCTTTATTTCTCCAGAAGAGTCTGTTGAACTGCAGAGGACAAAGACACAAGAACATGTGATTTTTTTTTTTCTTTTCAAGGCCTCTCCACTCCCAACCCCCTCTGAGTGGGCGGGCAGGGCAGCGGTTGGAAGAGGTGAGATAGCCACGGTGGGGATGCAGGTGGGGATGACAGTCGGTGACGATGAGGGATAACGCTCCCACCCTGTCTCACCTGCTGGCTCAGCCTTGGTGCGATGGTTCTCCATATTCACCTCGCCTTCTTCGGCTGAAAGCAAGAAGAAAACGCGCCCAAGTGGGGGCAGGGGGCGGCAGTGAACACAGAGACAACGCACCCCGTCATCATCCCCAGGCTGAATCGGCATCGACCCACTCAGCTGCCTACCCAGCCCCTCCCGGAAAGCAGAGGAACCGCCCCGGTCATCAGGGTGTGAAGGGCCCCCTCGTTGGGGTTCCTGCCTCTTTGCTCTTTTTATTTCCAAATTTCCATTCCTCGATTTCTCAAACACACATCGACGCCAAGAGGATCAACACACCTCCCGCCGGTCCCCCAACCGTCCCCAGAAAGGATCTGTGAGCATAGGATCCTTTGCTCAGAATTCAAGTGTGAGGAGACAGAATTCAAAATACAGGAGGGAGAGCGGATGGAGAAGGGACAGACAGCCTGGGAGTCTGAGGCATCAGCCGATGCCAACTCTTCTATACAGCATGAATGAAGAGCAAGGTCTTACTACGGAGCCCAGGGAGCGTCTATTGAATATCGTGGGATAAAGCGGCACCGAAAAATAAAATATCACAGAGGAACGCACAGACGACTGACTCACTTTGCTGGACAGCAGAAACCAATATCACGCTGTCAAATCAACAACGCTTCGATAAAATGCAAAGCGAACCAAAAAAAAATCCACACGATGTTCCCAGTCAAAACGCATTTATTTGCATCGGAGTCGGTTCAAACGAGGCGGATGAGCTCTGCTATACAGAGTGAACTAAGTCAGAAAGAGAAAGGTAACTCTCGTATTTTAACGCGTATAGTGTTAGTCGCTCAGTCGAGGCCGACTCACTGCGACCCCATGGACGGCCCACCAGGCTCCTCCGTCCATGGGATTCTCCAGGCCAGAATACTGGAGTGGGTTGCCATTTCCCTCCTCCAGGGGGATCTTCCCCACCCAGGGATCGAACCCAGGTCTCCCACATTAGAGGCAGACGCTTTAACCTCGGAGCCCCCAGGGAACCCCTTGTTGATGTACGGCAGAGAGCAACACAGTATTGTAAGGCAATTATCCTCCAACTAAAAATAAACTATTTTAAAGGCAACCCACTCCAGTATTTCCGCCTGGAGAATCCCATGGACAGAGGAGCCTGGCGGGTTACAGTTGCTGAGGTCACAAAGAGCTGGACATAACTGAGCATGCATGCACGCTAACCAAGACGCAGGCTTCATTTCCTCAAAACCGATAATACTCCCTTCAAAGACACAGACGGCCGCGGAAGTGACCAGGGTCAAGGCCATCACGGTGACTGGTGGAGGGTGATGGGCCTACGAGAAGAGTGCTGAGAGACACCCCGTTGCGGGGTTCTCAAGCCACCTCCCGTTCCTAATCCCAAATCGTGCAACTCAGCTTCCAGACCAGTACCTGCTGTACCACCTGGGAAGGGACACGACCCTGACCCTCAGCACGAGGCTGGAAAAAGAAAACTCGTATTTACACGCAAGAAGGAGATGGTCTGATGCGAAAAAGGGAAAGAAAGATCCGGTGTTGACTTCCGTGTTTATGGAGGGGTGCAAGCATGCACAAATTCTAGGCAGTCATAGACCCTGTCCATCGTTGACTTCTGCAGTGACATTCTCAGAAATTTTAAGTCGGGGTTGGGAAGGAGGTTAAGGGGAGGGTGTGACGGAGGCTCAAGAGGGAGGCAATATAAGTATACATAGGGCTGAGTCACGCTGCTGTACAGCAGACACCAACATCACCGTGTAAATCGATTATCTTCCAATTAAAAAGAATTAAAACAAAAAAGCAATTGAAGATGGTGAGATTTTCAGGTTGTTCGTAAGCATGTGGGTTCTCCTTTTTTCGCTGAGAACTGCGAAATTCACGTAATTGGCAAAAACCAATTAGAGAAAGAGTTAGGAAAAAAAAACACTTCATGGTAATGGGCTGTAAAAACCCAGGTGCTATGGAGTCAGAAAGTTACAAATTCCATCATTAGTGTGAAAGGCCATATCCTTTGGCTTAGGGCTGGCTTTGCCCCGGGGAGGGGGGGGGGGTCTCTGCAGACAGGATGGTCCACCCAACGGGCAAGGATGGAAGGTGACTGGCAAAGCTGTTTTTGTTCCCGGAAGCCCCCCAGCCCCGTTTGTGTGTGTCGGTTCCCACTTTAAAAGGGACCACGTCTCCATTTGTTTTCACTTCTCTGAAGGCAAAGTGCGCCTTCGAATACAGCATCCCAAGCTTCTGTGCTTCGACAAGGCAGAAAACATAGAGACGTCACAGTACGGCCTGAGGGGTCACGGAGAAACGTCCCTGGGGAAACGTCTTAGTAGCAAGGAGGGGAAAAAAAGGGGGGGCAGACAAGGTTTGCTTTTCAAGACAGATGCGGATCACAAAGGATCATCTCCACGCCCCTGCCCGGGGTTCTCCACGCGTCCCCTAGATTTTCGACTCGTCTGCAAAAAAGGACAATGAAAAAATAAATAAAAAGAAAACCAAAATCAATCAGAAATAAATATCTGAGAGCCTGGCTTCGGGTGCAAGAGCCCACGGGTGCAGGCAGCAGCAAGCTGTTAAAGAGATACGTCCGTCTGCTGGGCTCAGAAGTTAAGGGGACGGGCTGATACGGCAAGAGCATCACTGGAGTGGATGCTGGGGTTAAGGGGGAGGGGGACGGTGGGGGGGGCCAGGAAAAGAAAGAAAGAAAAAGGAAGAAAGACCAAGAGGAAGGGAGAAACGGAGAGACAGAAAGGAAGCAAGGAAGAGAAAGAAGACAGGACGGATGGGGAGGCAGACAGAGGAAGGCTGGAAGGAGGAGGCCAGGACAAGAGGGGAGAATGGGAGGGCGCGTGCTCATGGCTCACTGTCACCCAAGCCTCCAGAATCCCCTGCCCCCAGGGGCACTAAGGGAGCAGCCAGGAGATGCACCGTGAGCAAACGAGCCGTCAGCCACCCACCACGTCCAGCGACAACACAGCCACACGCCGGGGCCCGCCGTGGTAGCCACGTCCTTCCGAAACGGAAACTCCACACACTCACAGCTCCACGTGGGTTCCGCACGTCTCACAAGAAACAGCCCAGAAAAGACAACTCTCACAGAATGGCCCTGTGTGCAGAGCACGCCGAAAAAGGGTCCCCTGGGGTCTTCCCGCGTCTGATGGACCAGGTTTCGACGTTTCTGTACCATCTCGGTTCATCAAAACACATAACTTGACGACAGGCACTAAACTCGTTTTGGAACGCCTGTGTTCCACGCCGAGTGTCTTACCCACCGAGCCAGAAAGACTCCTCACCGCTCTGCATCTGATTCTGCTGTTCACATGAGAACGTGTGTGTGCCGATCGCCCACACACATTCCGGCTTTCTCAGAAAATCCTGGGGCTGCTACCCCGGCGCTCACTTTCCCTGTCGAGCGCCTTCCTCGTCTCCGGGCTTGAGTGCGAAGCTCTGAGTTTAAGCATCTTTCAGACAAGGGGAAAACGTACTTGAAAGAGAGACACTGGGATTTTCCTGGTGGTCCTGTGGCCAAGACCCTGCCCTCCCCATGCAGGGCGCCTGGGTTCAATCCCTGACCAGGGAATTAGATCCCACGTGCCAAACTAAGACCTCGAACAGCCAAATAAAATAAAAAAGGAAAAGGAAACACTGATTTCCTTCCATCGAAGGCTTCCTCTTTGAAGCTCTTTTTGCTTGTTCTAGGATAAACAAAAGAAAAAAATATATATCTATATATTTGGCTTGTGTTCCCTCTAGCCTCGCCTAGATTCTAATTGCAGATGTTTTACGAGTATCTCCTGGAATTCGGTCATCTGTCCATTTGGTCATTGCTGGATGCCCACCCTTCTGCCAGTCTAGCACACCTTCCTGAGAGCGGCCAGATGGAAGGCACCCACACCCACATGGGAAATAAGATGCCATCAGGCAACCCTTACCCTCCTCTGGCGAACAGAGGGCTATAAAAAGAGCCGCTTAGTTTAGATTTCCGCATCCAAACGCCCGCGTCGGACTGTCAATTTCGGGCTGCAAACCGTGTCTGTGGGCCTGAAATGCTGGAAGATGGAGGGTCAGACTCCAACCCTCGGGGCTGACTTTCCCAGTCCATCAGCATCAACTCAAGTCTCCTTGGGAATTTCCCAAGATCCCTCAGGAAGCAGGCCCTTAGGCAGACAATATCAGCTGGCAGACCGCCCAGTAAGGACTCAGGATCTTACATAGGATGAGACGCTCAAATACCTCTAGTCTCCTCCCAGGAAGAGGGCCCACGCGGCCTCCCACAAACCATATCACAACCCGATCCTCTAGTGGTTCTGAAAGCAAGACCTAGACAACAGCCTTCCAGAGACGCACAAAGGTCAGTTGTGTTCAAAGTAGTATAGAGTTTGCTGACGTCAACACAAATCCCAAGTTAACAGGACTTGAGGACAAGGGCCCAAATGCCCATTGATGGAGGTCCCATCACCACATTGCTGACTGCGGCATTCTCCACATTCCCCCGACAAACTGTCTGGGCCGTCCAACTATTTTGAGTATCCCCTGGTCCCAGGTTCCAGCAAAAAGGGAACCACTTGCCTGGTGTTTCCGCTGTAATTCCCGTGGGTTGAGACAAGAATATGGCAGCCCCACGGCTATGGCTCTTATCCTAAAGACGACGAGGTGTGTGAATCGCTTGGTGGTGTCTGATTCTCTGTGACCCCGTGGACTGGAGCCTGCCAGGCTCCTCTGTCCATGGGGATTCTCCAGGCAAGAATACTGGAGTGCGTTGCCATTCCCTTCTCCCGGGGATCGTCCCCACCCAGGGATCGAACCCAGGTCTCCAGCATTGTTGCAGGGGGATTCTTTACCAGCTGAGCCACCAGGTGGGGGCTAGCAAGTGGATGAGAGTGGCTCCAAGTGTCAGTAACAATGAACGCATCACAAGAGATAACGTTCCTTCCGCACTCTCTGCCAGGCAACCCATCCAGACTGTCACACACAACCTCACTGAGCATCACCAGAAGTCTAAAGCACGGAGCATCACTTCTCCTGTCCTCGTTACATAAAAACCTTCCAAAGTGGCATGGTTAGTAACTTGCACAAGCTCACACGGATAGAAGCAGGAAGCGCCCAAATCGAAGCGGCAAAGTCAGATCCCGGTTTTCTAGCCGTGTTAGAGACCCTCGGCCACCGTCCCGGCGGTTTGTGCCAACCAGAGCTCTGCTTCTGTTTTAGCTTTTTTTAATACACGGTACCCAGACCCCCCGGAAAGGAGGTGGCGGTGAGCGGCCTCACCATTCTCTTTGAAGCACAGCTTCTTCTTCTGGTAGGCGATGAAGCTGGAGATGGCTCCTCCCAAGGCCACCACGACGGCACCCACGATCCCCGGGATCACGCCTGGAGATTCCTCTGCGGGGAGAAGCACAGAGCGCCGTGATGGGCAGGAGGGAACGCTCACGGGGGAGACCACGGAGTCGGGGGTACGGGGGCGGGCTGGTGGCCCCGCCCGGAGGAAGATAGCAGGGCTGAGGCCTGAGATGCGGGGACCACAGGGGAGCCACAGATGGAACCCCCACCCCAGAGCCTCTGCCTGGAATTCACCCCTGGAACCGGAATTCACCTTGCCATGCACACCACTGCCAATCCGGTCAAGTGGCTCCCCAGAGGGATGCCAAACGCCACCTCGTCCCGTCCCCAGGACCAGCGCAGGGGACCTCCCAGCTTAGTGAGGAGGCTCCTGGGTGAGGAGATAGATACACAGCAGAGGGGACCCGGCAGGGACCACTCAGAGGCTGTGCGACCTCACCCAACCCAACTCCCGGGTCTTCAGTTCAGTTCCGCCGCTCAGTCGTGTCCGACTCTTTGCAACCCCATGGACTGCAGCACGCCAGGCCTCCCTGTCCATCACCAACTCCCAGAGTTTACTCAAACTCATGTCCACTGAGTCGATGATACCATCCAGCCATCTCATCCTCTGTCGTCCCCCTCTCTTCCTGCCCTCAATCTTTCCCAGCATCAGGGTCTTTTCAAATGAGTCAGCTCTTCACATCAGGTGGCCAAACGATTGGAGTTTCAGCTTCAACATCAGTCCTTCCAATGAACATCCAGGACTGATCCCCTTTAGGATGGAACGGCTGGATCTCCTTGCAGTCCAAGGGACTCTCAAGAGTCTTCCCCGACACCACAGTTCAAAAGCATCAATTCTTCAGCACTCAGCTTTCTTTATGGTCCAGCTCTCACATCCATACATGACCACTGGAAAAACCATAGCTTTGACTGGACAGACCTTTGTTGACACAGTAATGTCTCTGCTTTTCAATATGTTATCTAGGTTGGTCATAACTTTCCTTCCAAGGAGTACGCGTCTTTTAATTTCATGGTTGCAGTCACCATCTGCAGTGATTTTCAGTTCAGTTCAGTTCAGTCGCTCAGTCGTGTCCGACTCTTTGCGACCCCATGAATCGCAGCATGCCAGGCCTCCCTGTCCATCCAAAATAAAGTCTGACACTGTTTCCACTGTTTCCCCATCTATTTGCCATGAAGTGACGGGACTGGATGCCATGATCTTAGTTTTCTGAATGTTGAGCTTTAAGCCCTGATCTTCATCTCCTGTCTAAGAAAAATCCAAAGCCACCGACCTCTTATTTGTTGGACTGTGTCGGTGTTTGAACTGCAAGGAAATTAAACCAGTCCATCCTAAAGGAAAACGAGTCCTGAATATTCACTGGAAGGACTGATGCTGAAGCTGAAGCTCCAATCCTTTGGCCACCTGATGCAAAGAGCTGACTCCTTAGAAAAGACCCTGATGGTGGGAATGATTGAAGGCAGGAGGAGAAGGGGGCGACAGAGGATGAGATGGTTGGATGGCATCACCGACTCGATGGACATGAGTTTGAGCGAGCTCTGGGAGTTGGTGATGGACAGGGAGGCCTGGGGTGCTGCGATTCATGGAGTCGCAGAGAGTCGGACATGACTGAGCTAGTCAACAACAAGCCTGACCCCGATCTCTCTTTCTTTTTTTTTTTTTCTGATCTTTCAAGTTATTTGTTGAAGGCTCACATAATGGTGAGCATTTTTTAGCAACACAAATTTTATAAATTCAGGTCCGAATGTGGTTTTTACAGACCTAAATGCTACCGCAGACTCAATGTGTGCTAAGTCACCTCAGTCGTGTCCAACTTTTTGAGATCCCGTGGACTGTAGCCCCCAGGCTCCTCTGTCTGTGGGATTCTCCAGGCAAGAACACTGGAGTGGGTTGCCACGCCCTCCTCCAGGGGATATTCCCAACCCAGGCATCAGATACGCGTCTCTTAGTCTCCTGCACTGGCAGGTCACTTCTTTATACCACTAGAGGCAACCCACTCCAGCGTTCTTGCCTGGAGAATCCCAGGGATGGGGGAGCCTGGTGGGCTGCCGTCTATGGGTCGCACAGAGTCGGACACGACTGAAGCGCCTTAGCAGCAGCAGCAGCAGCAGCCACCCAGAAAGCCCAGAATGAAATTAAGCATAGGGATAAAAGACAAAACCTCAACAACGACAAGCAATACACCTGCTCCTTAGGCTTTCTGAGTGAAACCTCAATCGACTTCCTTCAAAGAGACAAGCCTCTGAAATGATAAATAAGCAAGTCAGACACATGGGAGACTTAAGGCTAATTACTGTTGCCTCCATCACCAACAGCATCTTTTAAAGCGGACTCGTCATTCCCTAAAGGAGAACACTGAAATTCTAGCTGAAATGAATGGCAGAAATGGCTTTCGGCATGGATGCTACAGAATATCAGACTGAGCAAAGAGTGAAGAAAGTCAAAGTCGCTCAGTCGTGTCCGAGTCTTGGCGACCCCATGGGCTATACAGTCCGAGGAATTCTCCAAGCCGGAGAACTGAAGTGGGTAGCTGTTCCCTTCTCCAGGGGATCTTCCCGACCCAGGGATGGAACCCAGATCTCCTGCATTGCAGGCGGATTCTTTAGCAGCTGAGCCACCAGGGAAGCCCAAAGACTCCAGAGAAATACCAAATTCCCGACTGCTTTCATCTCACTCTCCTCCTCAAGGAGAAGAATAAAGCCAAACCAAACTAATGACGGTAATTTATAAATCAATTAGGCCTCGAGAACTGAGCCACAGCGTCAGCTTCGGCCTATGGGGCATTCTCTGCCTCTGACCGTCCAACGTATAACCACCATCCTCTACCAAGCTGCAGACAGCTTCCGCGATGTGGATGTTCCAAACACCGTTGTGCTGGACAGAAATGATGTGACCACCGCTGACGGTTTCAGAGGCTGCCTTCTTCGTTTTAAGGACGCTTTCTCAAGTGCCAGCGAAGCTTGCAATGTATCCACCCAACAGGGATCGCAGGAGTCCCTAGTCAGAAACATTGTTGCCGCCCCCAGGGATCCCGTGATGGTACAAATTCCACAGCTCGATTTATCCAGCACGTCCTCTGGGCAAGCTGCCCAAAGCAGAGGGATTCCAGGACTGGGAGACGGCCAGTTTGGGTGGGAAAGCGGGGAATACGGAAAGAACACGTGGAGAAGGCTCTCTGGAAGGCTCCCACCGACAGCAACACACTTGGTCATCACGTGCAGGTTTTTCCAACTAACAGGCGTGCGCACGCTCATGTGTGTGTACGGGTATGCCTCTCATGTTTGTGTGTGTGTTCGTGTGCCTGTATGCGTGCGTGTGCTTCCCAGAGCATGCACACTGCATAGGGGCCCACTGCACCAGTGCCCAGAGGGACGTGAGTGCACATGCGTGTGTCTGCGTGCATGAGCATGTACTGAACAAGCGCTGCGCATGTACGTGGGCGCGTGTGCCTTGTATCTGAGCCTGAGTGTGTGCGCGCACTGTCTGTCTGCTTTGCAGCTCTGTGTCCAGGTACCTCCCCAGCCTGGTTGATTCTCCCCCATCACGCGGGCTCTTCGGCAGTGCTGACCTCCCTCCACCACCCCCCACCCTCCTAAGAGGCCGCCTCCTACGCCCATGCTGACCCCCTGGGACATCCACGTTCTAAACTATGATAAACTAAGACCCGTCATTCTGAACGATCAGAAGACACACACCATCTTCAGAATTAGCCATCAGGTGTGATCACATCTAACTGCCAAGAAAACTCATACAATTAAAACTTGCAAATAACTTCAGAAAATGCTTCTGGAATACTGGTTAGTGAAAAGTTTGACATTACGCATGGAAGGCGGTGAGAAACCTAAACAGCATATTAAAAAGCAAACACAGATACAGATCATTGCCGACCAAGGTCTGTACATTGAAAGCCATGGTTATCCCAGGGGTCGTGTACGGATGTGAGAGTCAGACCATGGAGAACGCTGAGCGCCGCTGATGCTTTGTAACTGCGGTGCTGGAGAAGACTCCTGGGAGTCCCTTGGACTGCAAGGAGATCCAACCAGTACATTCTGAAGGAAATCGGGCCTGAATCTTCAGTGGAAGGGCTGATGCTGAAGCTGAAGCTCCAATACTCTGGCCCCCTGATGAGAAAACCCGACTCACTGGAAAAGACCCTGATGCTGGGAAAGACTGAAAGCAGGAGGAGAAGGGGACGACAGAGGATGAGGTCGGTGGATGGCACCACCGACTGGATGGACATGAGTCTGAGCGAGCTCCGGGAGTTGGTGATGGACAGGGAGGCCTGGCCTGCTGCAGTCCATGGGGTCGTGGAGAGTCGGACGTAACTTGGCAAGTGAACAACAACGTTATAACACAGTATGAGTTAAAGGCTGACAGTTTCACTTAACATTGCTTGCATTTAAACGGATATAAAATACTAGAGAGAATAATCCCCTTCACTGTGTTAGAAGATGGACATTATTCTTATTTTTCCAGGTTAAAAATTAAACAAATAAATCAGTTCAGCCAGTCACTCAGTCTTGACCGACTCTGCCACCCCACGGACTGCAGCACGCCAGGCCTCCCCGTCCATCACCATCTCCCACGGTTTGCTCCAACTCAACGTCCATTGAGTTGGTGATGCCATCAAACAAATACAAAAATGTGCAAAATATACAAACAAATAATGCATTTCAATGAACAAAAAAAGTCCACTCAAAATGGGAAGTTTCGACAGCTCTTCCACTCAGAAAACTGATGGCAGTCAAATGTCTCTGAGAACGCGAAGATGGGTGAGAAAAAGCAGAAAGCATCAAGGAAAAACAAAGAGCTTTTGCTCAAGCTCATATGTTTCTCCAGAATGATTCTCTATATTAAAAATCACATTGAATACTTCTGAGCTTTCATTAAAATCTGGTAAGTAAAGTCAGCAAACTAAACATCGAATCCAAAACAAGAAAAAAATATCTTTTTGAATACTGCTTTCCAGGACTGGAAAATCGGCATTCCCTTGCACAGAGCGTTCACTGTACGATCACGCTAACCCTGGAATGACCGCCTTTCAGCTGACACAGGGATCACGGAAGCCTGAAAGGCACACAAGGAACCCCAGGAGGCCCAGGGTCTCACCGTTAGAGTCAGGCTGCTTGGGGTCTGGCTGAGGTTTTGAGTTCGGTGAGTCGGGTGACGCTCCGCCACCTGTGAAAGAGGACAGTTGCACTTGTAAGCACTCTGAGGTCAAGAAAGCAAGACATGCGTTTGGACGAGTGTGTGTAAGTCGCTCAGTCGTGTCTGACTCTTCTGCGGCCCCGTGGACTGTAGCCCGCGGGATACAGTCTGTCCAAGGGATTCTCCAGGCAAGAAGACTGGAGTGGGTTGCCATGCCCTCCTCCAGGGGGTCTTCCAGACCCAGAGATCAAACCCATATCTCTTATGTCTGCTGCCTTGGGCAGGCAGTTTTTTTTTTTTTAAATCACTGGTACCACCTGGGAAGCGCTTACGTACAGACAGTTAAGTGGGAAATGGAAGTGTGCCCTTTGTCACAGCCGGGGACACCTTGTCGTGCTGGGGATGAACGTACACACAGCCACCTGCGCATTTGTGTCTGTCGGCATCCAACTATAATCCTTCACTTCCTGTCTCTCCCACAGAAAATAAAGCAGATGGCTGGGCCAGCTGCAGAACGTGTGGGGTCCAGTGCAGAGTGAAAAATGCATTTTGCATGTCCTTGCTCCAAACTGTACCAGGAATTTCAATACGGTGGCCACACTGAACCGTGAGCAATGAAAGTGTGGCCTCTGTTTGCTCAACCAAAAATGGAGCCCCTTGTGAGTGTGGGGTTCCTGCGTGTTCCCACGTGCCTGTGAGGCTCAGCCCGACCAATGGTATTCAAAGTGCCTTATACACCCCAAAGACTCTAAGAGTTCTAAAACAAAAGATAAGGTACCTCCCCAGCCTGGTTGATCCTCCCCCATCACGTGGGCTCGTGATGTACCTTTCTTATCAGCGTACAGAAAAAAGCCCAAAACTCAATCACAGAAACCATACACCTATTCCTCAGGGTTTCCCGGTGAAAACGAATTTGACATCTTTAAGAGAGACACACTCCTTTGAAATGATAAATAATCAATTCAGACACGTAGGAGATTTAAGACAGCCTACTTACCCTTTCCTCCACCATCAAGGGCATCGTTTAAATCCCAGTTATCACTCCCTAAAGGAGAAAGATAGTGAAGACTGAAGTTGTGCGTGAAACGAAGACCAGAAATGGCTTTCTATACAGACAGTATCGAGTTATCAGGCTGACCAAAAACTCAACAGCAAAACCAAACTCTGACCATTTTCACAGTCTTAGAAGAATGTTAAGGTCCAGAAGAAAAATACAAGGAAAAACGAAATCAAAATAATGAAAGCAACTTATAAATCAATTACGCCCCATGGGCCGAGTGGGAATTCCAAATTCTGCCTGCACAGAATTCTTTCCCATTGACTGTCCACCCTATAACCAGCCCTCCCAAGTTGCCAATGACTTTAGCAATACAGATGTTACAATGTAAGAACGGATATCTGTGGCCAAATCTAGGCTAGTGCCCACTGCAAGAGGGATTTAACTGACCCAGCTGTGCTCCATAAAAGGATGTTTTCTGTCCACAAAATGAAAGACTCCTGATGGTTTCAGATGCTGCCTTCTTAAAGACTCTTTTTCGAGTCCCAGAGACAACTGGGAGAGCTTATGTATCCACCCAACGCGGACTTACCGAGTTATCGTGAGGTGCTCCTGGGAAAGTGTTCCTGCCCCAGGGAGCCCGTGATGAGACAAATTCCACTGTTCAAAATTATCCACCATCCTCTGGGCAAGCTGCCCGAAACAGAGGGTGGTTTCCAGGAGCGGACTATGCGGAGTTTCGGTGGGCAACGGGGAATAGGGAAAGAACTCGTGGAGAAGGCTCTCTGGAATGCTGCCACCAACAGCAACAGACTCGATCATGAAACGCAGGTTTTTCCATCTATTTGTGTGCATGCTTGTGCGTGTGTGTGTGTGTGTGTGTGTGTGTATGGATGAGTGGCTGCTCTGTCCGTGGGGTTCTCCACGCAAGAATACTAGAGTGGACTGCCATGCCCTCCTCCAGGGGATCGTCCCGACCCCGGGACGGGACCCAGGTCTGCCGCATTACAGGCAGATTCTTTACCAGCTGAGCTTCCAGGGAAGCCCATGCTTTCCCATGTTGATTCTCTATATTTAAAATCTTATACTGTTTTTCTTTTTTTTTTAATTTCCATTGCAATCTTGGAAGTAAAATCAGCAAACTAAACATCATATCCAAAAAAAAAAAAAGAAATCTTTCTGAATACTGCTTTCCAAGACTGGAAAATTGGAATTCCCTTGTACAGAGCATTCACTGTAAGGGAAAGTGAAAGTGAAGTCGCTCAGCCGTGTCCGACTCTGTGCAACCCCATGGACAGCAGTCCACCACGCTCCTCCGTCCATGGGATTCTCCAGGCAAGAATACCGGAGTGGGTTGCCATTTCCTTCTCCAATTCACTAATGCTGCTGCTGCTAAGTCGCTTCAGTAGTGTCCGACTCTGTGCGACCCCATAGCCAGCAGCCCACCAGGTTCCCCCGTCCCTGGGATTCTCCAGGCAAGAACACTGGAGTGGGTTGCCATAATTCACTGTAGGATCACACCAAGTCTGGAATGACCTCCCTTCAGCTGACATAGAGGTCACTGAACTCTGAAACACGCCCTAGGAGCCCCAGGGTCTCACCAGAAGTGCCAGGCTGCTTGGGGTTTGGCTGAGGTTTTGGCTTCGGCGGCTTGGGTGACACTCGGTCGTCTGTGAAAGAGGACAGTTGCAGTTAGGAGCACTCTGAGGTCAAGAACACAGAACATGCGTTTGCACGTGTGGGTGCCAAGTCGCTCCAGGCGTGTCCAACTCTCTGCGACCCCACGGACTGTGGCCCGCCAGGCTCCTCTGTCCATGGGATTCTCCAGGCAAGGATACTGGAGTGTGGTGCCGTGCCCTCCTCCAGGGGATCTTCCCGACCCAGGGATTGAATCCGTGTCTCTTCCGTCTCCAGCATCGTCAGGCGGGTTCTCTACCACTAAGCGCCATCTGGGAAGCATTTGCATACAGCTGGCTAACCGGGCTGTGGGAAACGGAAGTGTGCCCTTCGTCATGGCCGGGGACACCTTGTCACGGTGGGGATACGTACACGCAGCCACCTGCGGGTTTCTGTCCGTCAGCATCCCGCTGTAACACTTCACTTCCAATAGCAAATAAAGCAGATGGCTGGGCCCGCCACAGAATTTGTGGGGTCCAGTGCAAACTGAGAATTCATTTTGCATACCCTTGCTCAAACTGTGCTACCATTTTGAATACAGCGGCCACACAGCCTTCGTTCCACCAAGGATGGAAGACCTACTGGGCGCGACCCCACGACCCCACGAGGCCAGCCCTGCCCAGGGTGTTTTCATTCTGTCTCACATCCCCGCAGACACCGTAAGTTCTAAATCCAAAGAAGACAGACAAAAGCCAAAAGCTCAAAACCCAACAAACAATAACACCCGTTCCTTAGGCTTTTCCGGGGGGCAAACTCATTTGATTTAATTAAAAGAGAAAAGAGCCTCTTTGAAATGATCCAATAACCAGGTCAGACCCACAGGAGATTTCCGACAAGACTACTTACCGTCTCCTCCACCACCAATGGCATCGGTCAAATCGAAGTCATCATTCCCTAAAGGAGAAAAAACAGTGAACACTGAAGTTCTGCGTGAACTGAAGTTCTGCAGAAATGGCTTTCGACGCAGACAGTATGGTGTATCAGTGTGTATCAACCGCAAAACGGAACTCCCGACCGCGTTGACACCCTTCTTCTCTTTCAGGAGAAGAACCAAAGGGCAAAATCAAAATCCTGAAAGGTATCTATCGATCAGTTATGGGCCCCCTGGACCAAGCTGGAATTCCGACTTCTGTCTGCAGACAATTCTTTCCCTGTTGACTGTCCACCCTGCAACCAACTCTCCCAAGTTGCCCGTGACTTTGGCAACGTAGATGTTATAATACAACAACAGAAACGCGTGGCCTGATTCGGGTTCACACCCCGTGAAAAAGTGATTCGGCTGACCCAGGCGTGCTCGATAAACGGATGTGACGTTTCAGAGGGTTGGAGATTTTAGAGGTGGCCTTCTTTGTCTTAAGGACTCAAGTCCCGGAGACACCCAGGAGAGGTTCTGTGCCCACCCAGCACAAGGTTCTGAGCCATCGTGAGTCATACGTAGGAAACACCATCAGCGTTCCAGGGAGCTCGTGACGGTACACATTTCCGTTGTTCAACAGTGACTCAGCCAGCATGTTCTGCACGCGCGGGTGGGTCAAACACAGAGTCACATGAGCAACGGTATCCTTTACTCACGACGCTTCCCTGGTGGCTCAGACAGTAAAGACATGGCCTGCAATGCAGAAGACCCAGGTTCGATCCCTGGGTCAGGGAGATCCCCTGGAGAGGGCAATGGCAACCCACTCCAGCATTCTTGCCTGGACAGTCCCACAGACGGAGGAGCCTGGCAGGCTACACCGTTCACGGGCTTGCAGAGAGTCAGACATGACTGACTAACACTTTCCCCTTTTTACATGAGAAATCCAGTAATTAAACGGAGCTGTTATATATACATATATATATATAAATAAGTGATCAGAGCTCGGTTAACTTTGGGCGTTGATTGAATGCTGGGTGGCTAACCCCCAGTGAGTCTGTGTGTGCGTGCGTGCATGCGTGCGTGTGTGTGTGTGAGCTAAGTCACTTCAGTCGTGTCCAACTCCCTGCAACCCCATGGACTGTACCCTACCCAGCTCTTCTGTCCGTGGGATTCTCCAGGCAAGAATACTGGACTGGAGTGGGTTGCCATGCCCTCCACCAGGGGATCTTCCCGACCCAGGGCTCGAACCTGCGTCTCTTACCTCTCCTGCACTGGCAGGCGGGTTCTTTCCCACTAGCCCCACCTGGGAAGCCGCCCCCACACCCCAGTGAATCTGATCCTTAGGCAATTCTGTCACTGGTTTCTGAACCTTGACATTTTTCCAGAAAGGGTGAGTGACATCAGGTATGGTCCTCGTGGACACCGAGATCTGAGTCTGCTCACGGGTTATGAGAGGGTCCCAGCTTCTAAAATTGCTCCTCCCGAGAGATGAGTATTGAAATCCAGTAACAGATACTCGGCATAAAGAGACGCTTCCCACGGGACCCCCAGAGCACCTCGCCAAAGTGTCAGCGTCTGCTCTTTTACGGCCACTGCTGGACGTGAGACATCACAGCATCGTTCAAATATGAACCAGGCTGTATCCATTGCGGGCATCTAGCCGTCTGCATGTCCCCCAGCTCCTGGTGAAAGTGGGGTGCATGACAGCTTCTGCGCTGTGTTTTTGGACGCTGAGCACCTCTGCTTCTTACCGGGCGCTGGTTTTTGTGGAGGAGGAGTGGGTTTCTTGTCATCTGTGAAAGAGAAAAGGCATCTCAGCCAGGAAATCTGGTGGCTGGGAAACACAGTCAACCCTCCACGCTCTCCTGTTTTCCTTAAAAAGAGTCAGAGAGGGGTGGTCTTCCGTGGGTGGGTCCAGGAGTTAAGGATCCCCCTGCTAATGCAGGGGACAGGGATTCAAGCCCTGATCTGGGAAGATCCCACAAGGCAAGTAAGCCCACGCTCCCACAACTCTTGAATCACTTCAAGGTCCAACTCTTGAATCCTGCGTGGCCTAGGACCCCTGCTCTGCAACAAGCGGAGCCCCCAAAATGAGAAGCCCGTGTACCCCAATTAGAGAGTAACCCCCGCTCGCCAAAACTAGAGAAAGTCCACGGTCTGCCACAAAGGCCCAGCAGAGCCAAATAAATACGTTTCAGAGAAAGAAAGAAAAAAAAAAAAAGAGTCAGAGAATGTCTGAAGCATCATGTTTTCCAGACAGCTCAGCCAGCGGTCAAGGAGCGGAAGAGGAAGCCCGGAGAACAGCTGTTTAGCACCAGGACACGGGGCAGAGGTCGGGGCCTTTGCAGGAGCTGGGGGAGCCGGGGGATGGCGGACCCCTGGCTAAAACTAAAAGGCTGTTCCAGTTTCTTTGGCGGAGCACCCTTTGGGCCACCTGGGACTCCCACCAAGGCTGACCCTCTGGGCAGCAAGGCAGAGTGGGGCTGAGATCACCGACACCTCCAGGGCACCTCTTCCCAGCAGCCAAGCAGAAGAAGGCTCCCACCGTCAAGGATAAGACTATCCCCCTCCCCAACACTCCCAACCGATGGCTTTTGGGAACGCTGCTGCTCTTGTGGTTTCACTGACGCCTCCGCATCGGACCCCAGGAGTTAAAAAGAGATGTCCTGGGATGGATCCTGGGCCCCCAGATTCCATGGGAGCCTCAGCATCCGACCTTCTTTACAAAGAGGGTCTTTGCAAGTTATGTTGGTGAAGGTGGGGGTTCATGGTGTATTAGCACAGACCCTTACAGACGAGGGCCCTTACGAGACGGAGACTGGGAGATGGAGAGGCGCTGACGCCAAGTGGCCGCGTGAAAGGAGATGCGGAGATTGGGGAGATGCAGCCACAGGATGAGGGATGGAGTCAGGGTGACCCCGGCGGAGCAGCCCACGGGGGGCCGGCCCACAGAGGGACCAGCCCACAGAGGGACCAGTCCACGGGGGACCAGCCCACAGACGGACCAGCCCACGGAGTGACCAGTCCACGGAGCACCAGCCCACGGGGGACCAGCCCACGGAACACCAGCCCACGGGGGACCAGCCCACAGAAGCCAGCCCACAGACGGACCAGTCCACAGATGGACCAGTCCATGGAACACCAGCCCACGAGGGACCAGCCCATGAGGGACCAACACACAGGAATCAGCAGGACCAGCCCACAGAAGCCAGCCCACGGGGGACCAGCCCACAGAAGCCAGCCCACGGGGGACCAGCCCACAGAAAATCAGCCCACGAAAAACCAGCTCACAAAAGTCCAGCCCACGGGGGACCAGCCCACAGAAAATCAGCCCACGAAAAACCAGCTCACAAAAGTCCAGCCCACGGGGGACCAGTCCACGGAAAACCAGCCCACGAAAAACCAGCTCACAAAAGTCCAGCCCACGGGGGACCAGCCCACAGAAAATCAGCCCACGAAAAACCAGCTCACAAAAGTCCAGCCCACGGGGGACCAGTCCATGGAAAACCAGCCCACGAGGGACAAGCCCACAGGAAATCAGCCCACAGAGGACCAGCCCCCAGGAAACCAGCCCATGGGAGACCAGCCCATAGGGGACCAGTCCATGGAAAACCAGCCCACGAGGGACCCGCCCACGGGAGACCAGCCCACAGGGGACCAGCCCACAAGGGACAAGCCCACAGGAAATCAGCCCACGGGGGACAAGCCCACAGGAAATCAGCCCACAAGTAACCAGCCCATGGGGGACCAGCCCACAGGAGACCAGTCCATAGATAACCAGTCCACAAGGGACAAGCCCACAGGAAATCAGCCCACAAGAAACCAGCTCACAAAAGTCCAGCCCACAGGAGACCAGCCCACAAGGGACAAGCCCACAGGAAATCAGCCCACGGGGGACCAGTCCACGGAAAACCAGTCCACAGGAGACCAGCCCATGGGAGACCAGCTTACAGGGGACCAGTCCATGGAAAACCAGCCCACAGGAGACCAGCCCACGGGGGACCAGCCCATGGAAAACCAGCCCACAAGGGACCAGCCCACAGGAGACCAGTCCACGGGGAATCAGCCCATGAGAGATCAGTCCACAGGAAATCAGCTCACCGAGGACCAGCCCACGGGGGACCGCCCACTTCTCCAAGCGCCTGGCAATCCTGTGTGGCCTCCTGACCGCCACAGAGTATGGAAGTTATTCAATCCAAAAAAAAAGGATTAACGTATCCCGGTGAGAGCATCTCGATTTTCCTCAACAAATGTGAGTCTGGTGATCGCCGTTAAGACGTGTTTAAAAAGATCTACTATAGTAATATGGTATAGAATAGAATATAGTGGAGTATAGAATGTATAGGATATTTTCCAAGTCTATAAAATGCTTGCAATCTGACTTACCATCAAGGGCGAGCGATAAATCGAAATCATCTGGAAAAAAAAAAAAAAAACAGTCCAGTTAGTTACGAAAAATTAAATTCGGAAGGCAAGGAAACAATAAAAAGGGGGCGTGGTTTTGGGAGGTGGATCACGTGTTGAGTTCTCTCTTGGAATATTCACCCTGAAGCCTAAACGTAAGAACATGTCAGCTTATGTTTTAGACTGTCGACGATCTCCGGGTTTAACATCAATTAAACTAGCGGGAAACCAGGATAATTCTGCACGTGAGTTATTCTAAAAAAAAAGCAGGTCTTTCGAAATCGGCAAGGAACAGCTTTCAGCACGGGGGTGGGTAGCCATTCCCTTCTCCAGGGGGTTCTTCACGCCCCAGGGATCCAACCCGCGTCTCCTGCACTGCCAGGATTCTTCACCGTCTGAGTTACCGGAAAAGCCCAATTTCCAACACACGACGGAGAAAGACGTGGAGAGGAAAACCCTTGGCATAACTGTCTATAACTAAACAACCCAAACGCACTTCCTGTAGAAACACCAGACGATCCGGAAAAGGGTAACTTTTCCTTTTCTTTCTTAAGTGCTGCCGAGAAGAGGGGAAACTGCCTTTATTCCGCTGCTGTTCTATCCGGTTGCTGACTGCTTTATTGAAATGATGTCAACACTATTTCTATTTCCAATTAACGATGAAATGAAGAAAAGCCAAGGTAATTCTGCTGAGTGTCCGGTCAGCAGGAAGAAGAATGGTGGCCGATTGAAGGATCACTGTTCTGTTCAGTCCAGTCGCTCAATCGTGTCCGACTCTGCGACCCCATGGACTGCAGCACTCCAGGCCTCCCTCTCCATCACCACCTGCCGGAGTTTACCCAAACTCATGTCCATTGAGTCGGGGATGCCTTCCAACCATCTCATCCTCTGTCGCCCCCTTCTCCTCCCGCCCTCAATCTTTCCCAGAATCAGGGTCTTTGCAAATGTGCACAAATCAAAGATGACACGCACCACCCCTCCCCCCAACCTCAGGAAGTGCCGGGCATCTAACAGGCCGCTTTCATCACCGGGAAGCTCCAGACGGTCACATGTTCCGTCCTGCAGAATGTCACACAGGAAGACTAGAACCGCCTCCCTCTCCCTTCCTCTTTTGTGTGGATGCTGGCAGACGGGCAGCTGTGTGTGCTGAGTGACTGACTGTGTGTGTGTGTATCTGTGCCCATTTACAGAGTGGCTTGGGATTCCCTGGCGGCTCAGATGGTAAAGAATCTGCCTGCAATGCGGGAGACCCGGGTTCGATCCCTGGGTCGGGAAGACCCCCTGGAGGAGGGCATGGCAACCCTCTCCAGTATTCTTGCCTGGAGAATCCCATGGACAGAAGAGCCTGGCGGGGCTACAGTCTGTGGGGTCGCAAAGTGTCAGACACGACTGAGCGACTCTCACTCACTTGGGACCCACGGGGGTTGGTGTGTAGGTGTGTGGTATGGGGTGTTTGCATGCGTGTATCCGTATAGGTACGTGTGCTTGCTTTGTCTGTGCAGTGTGGATGTGTGGATTTGTGGTGTGTGTACAGGCGGGGATTCCTATGCTGATGTGTGCAGTTTGGGTGTGTAGAGTTCGGGGCAGTGTGTCTCTGTGTGTGATTTTTTCCCCCATCTGTGTATTAAGAACAGGCAGACAGGTATTATTTTAAAAAAAAGAATGCAATCATGCCATTTGCGGCCACATGGGTGGACCTGGAGACGATTATACTCAGTGAAGTCAGTCAGACACAGAAAGCCAGATATCATGTATCGCTGACGTGTACAATGTAAAAAAAACATTAGACCAGTGAAGCTATTTATAAAACCAAAACAGGTTCACAGACACAGAGGACAAACTTGTGGTTCCCAAAAGGCAGAAGTGGTGGTGGGGCGATGAATAAGGGGTTTAAGACTCAGACGCACACCCTCCTACATCTGGGCTTCCCAGGCGGCTCGGAAGGTAAGGCACCCGCCTCCCAAAGTAGGCGATGCAGGCTCGGTCCCTGGGTCGGGAAGACCCCCTGGAGGAGGGTATGGCGACCCACTCCAGTGTTCCTGCCTGGAGCATCCCATGGCCGGCCCGCCAGGCTCCTCCGTCCATGGGGTTGCAGAGAGTCAGACATGACTGAGCGACGAAGACGTTCACCCTGGTGTGTATGTGTGCGCCACAGGTACGCGCTCACGGGTGCATATACGTGTGTGTGTGCGCGTGCGCGTGAATACGTATTGAACAAGTGCTGTGTGTGTGCGCGCGCGCGCGTGAATACGTATTGAACCAGTGCACGCGCCTTCTGTCTGAGGGGGTGTGCACACACTGCCTCCCTGCCCAGCGGCGCTCACTGCAGACTCTGGTAGACGCCCAGCCGGGATGGTTCTCTACCCGTCACCTGGGCGGCGTCTCCACATTGACCAGGCCCCCGCTCTCCCCAGAGGCTGCCTCCTGTCTCCCCACCCCGACTTCAAGAAGCTGACGGCTCCCCTGAGTGCCTCCCACCTCGGCGGGGAGGCCCATACACAGAGCCCCCCCCCAACCCAAGCCCCACCCCAGCAATCATGGAGGCGGGGTGGACTGTCCACACAGCCAGAGGCTGAGTGCCTGGTGCAGACCTCAGAGGCAGAAACTTTCAAGGCGGTTCGCTCGCTGCAGAGCGTGGCAGGACCCCAGCCCGCGGGCCGGAAGCCTGCAGCGCGTCTGTGGTTTGCAGGCAGTTCCCCCTCAAGCCTCCAGATGTGCTGGAGGAGGGGACAGGGAGGGGGGCACCCCGTGACTCAGATGGGGCGAGGCGGGCCCCAGAAAGGACACCAGGCCGTGAATCATCACCCAGCATTCTCCCCATCACGCTCGGCCAGCTGGTCTCCTTCCTTCCGTCATCGCATCCTCTCGAGACCCCGGGCGTCCCCAAGGCCTGCGCACTGGGCTCCTCGTGGGGGGCACCGTCTGGGGCTTCACCTGCTGCAGAAACCACGAGTCTGTGCCCCTAATGACCACCAAGCCTCCGGATGCCCAGCACCGAGCTCGAGGCCACGGTCCATCTTCCCTGGAGTCCCGCCAGGGTGACACGTGGGCACACTCCAACGGGAGGACGGGCAGACCATGAACACCGAGTCAGCAAAGATCAGTCACCCCGTGGGCGCGGGACACCGAACCACCTCCACGGCGGCATCTCCCGGCTGTCTGAGGGAGCCCTCTCAGAGAGCCCTTCTGCAGCACCACAGGGGGCAAGCAGCCCTTCTCCGGCGCTCAGCCCTCTTCCCGCACAGTGTAGACGCCGCGGGCATGATTACAATGGATTAGATCCATCAGCGGTTACAGAGGTGAAGCGTAAGCTGGAGAGAAGTTTTGGGGGGGCAGGTGGGATCTCGGGGGAAGCCAGCATCCGCCTTCGCAGAGGTGGACAGGGAAGCTTGCTTCCTGCAGCCAGACTGTGTAGCCCACACCCCAGGCGACACTCACCTTCTTCCCCAGCCCTGAGTCCCCTTATCTTGTCGGAATGCAGAAAGGACAAGCCACAGCCTGGTGAGAAGCTTATAAGGAGTCTAGCTGGTCTATTCACCTTATCTACAATTTATGTATCATTTATGTGTGATCATTCATCTAAGATCTATCCCCTGCAGAAGGGAAAGGCTACCCACTCCCAGGATTCTGGCCTGGAGAGTTCCTTGGGCTGTACAGTCCATGGGGGTCGCAAAGAGGCGGACACGACTGAGCGACTTTCACTTTCAAGATCTCAGTTCAGTTCAGTCGCTCAGTCGTGTCTGACTCTTTGTGACCCCATGAATCGCAGCATGCCAGGCCTCCCTGGTCCATCACCAACTCTTGGAGTTCACTCAAACTCATGCCCATCGAGTCGGTGATGCCATCCAGTCATCTCATCCTCAGTCGTCCCCTTCTCCTCCTGCCCCCAATCCCTCCCAGCATCAGACTCTTTTCCAATGAGTCAACTCTTCGCATCAGGTGGCCAAAGTATTGGAGTTTCAGCTTTAGCATCAGTCTTTCCAAGGAATATTCAGGACTGATTTCGTTTAGGATGGACTGGTTGGATCTCCTTGCAGTCCTCGGGACTCTCAAGAGTCTTCTCCAACACCACAGTTCAAAAGCATCAGTTCTTCGGTGCTCAGCCTCCTTCACAGTCCAACTCACAGCCATACAGGACCACAGGAAAACGTCAAGATCTATCTGCCTATATTCACCCATCCATCCAACTGTCCAATCACTACATGCATCCATCTAACTGTGCAATCACTGCATCTATTGGCCTTATCTATCTAGCTAGGCATGCATCCTGTCCGTCACCTATAAATCTATAACCCGTCATCCATCCATCGATCATCAATCCCATCTACCAAGGGCTGCCTCAGTCCAGCCAGGCCCTGCCTGCTGTACCAAGTCGCTTTAGTCCTGGTCTGACTTTTTGCGACCCCGTGGACTGTAGCCTGCCAGACTCCTCTGTCAACAGGGATCCTCCAGGCAAGAGTGGTTTGCCATGCCCTCCTCCAGGGGATCTTCCTGACCCAGGGATCGAACCCGGGTCTCCCACACTGCAGGCAGATTCTTTACCAGCTGCGCCACCAGGGAAGCCCCAATCAGGCCAGTGGTCCTTAACTCAGTCCTCAGCACAGTGGCGGGGGTGGGGGCTGCCCTCATGGGTCAGGCAAGCACCCCATCCCCGTGACCTCACCCCCCATGACGCCCCCCCACCACCACCGCCAAGCCGCTCTAAGACCCACCCAGGCCCTCTGTCTTCATCCTACACCGTGTGACCCCTTGTTCAAGCACTGAAGAATTCACCTGCCTGGCTCCCTTCGTCCAGCAAGGCTTCATTCTGTGCCCAAGATGACGGTATCTTGATCCTCCATGGATCACTGACCTCTAAGACCAGATAGCCGATCAGAGCAGATGGTGATGGGCCACACTTGAATTCTCGCCCTGCAAAGAGAAATCTGCACGCCTCCTCGCCCGCCCCAGAGGCAGCATCATCTATCTGCTTGCTGTCTACCCCTAATGTGGTCCACCGCGCCCTTGTGGTCACACCACCACGACGCTTCTGGTCGGTTTGCAAAGGGGCAGAGTGCAATCAGACAAGGCTGGGGGTAGGGGTGGGGGGTGGGAGAAGGGGAGGGACGCTGAGAAAAAGAAGTGGTCACAATGTTTTGGCTACACGGTCTGGGGATGACTAATCCCTTCCAAACTCTGGAATGCAACCCTTCTGACTTTAGCCGCGTGCTCAAGGAAGGGCGGTGAACAAGCGGGAATTCACCCTAACTCTCTGCAGACACTGGAAAATCAATGATTGACATATCTATGTTCCTCCTGGTGGATTTTTCATCGTTCTGGGTCAGGTTTCTTTTTGTAGGTCTTTCCTTCCTCCTGTGGGTACTGCCCTACGGAAGTGCCTTTAGTATTTGCTGGAAAGCTGGTTTGCTGGTGTTAAACTCTCTATAATGACTGCTTATCTGTAAACCTTCTGATTTCCCTATCAATGTTGAATGAGATCCTTGCAGGTAATCTTGGTTGTAGATTACTTTTTCTTTTTCTTTCAGTACTTTAAAGGTAGCCTTCCATTCCCTTCTGGCCTGTAGAGTTTCTGCTGATAGATTAGCTGTTAGGCAAACTCGGAGGTGGGATTCAAGAGTCAGAGGACATGTATGTGTGTGTGTGTGCGTGCTAAGTCGTGTCCGACTCTTTGCGACCCCACTGGATGTAGCCTGCCGGGCTCCTCTGTCCATGGGATTCTGCAGGCTAGGATACTGGAGTGGGTTGCCATGCCCTCCTCCAGGGGATCTTCCCCACCCAGGTACTGAACCAAGGTCTCCTAACATTTGGCAGGTGGGTTTTTTTTTTTTACCACTAGTATCAGCTGGGGAATCCCAGACATATGTACGCTTATGGGGATGACAGAGGATGAGATGGTTGGATGGCATCACTGACTCAGTGGACCTAAGTTTGGGTGAACTCCGGGAGTTGGTGATGGACAGGGAGGCCTGGCGTGCTGCAGTCCATGGGGTCGCAAAGAGTTGGACACGCATGAGCGACTGAACTGAAGTGATGGTTAATTCATGTTGCTGCATGACAGAAATCAAGCCAATATTGTAAAGCAATCATCAATCAATTAAAAAAATATTTTTTTTAAGTAATCTTTTTTTTTTTCTCTCTCTCTCTCAAAAGCACCCTAAGGAATCATTACTCGGCTCTTTGAAAAGTCGCTGATGTCCTGACTGGCTCTTCTGGACAATAAAGAGATTCTATCAAACACTTTCACGGGCAGAACGCAGAGCAAAAAGAAAGAGGTTTCAGACTTGCAAACGCATGTCAAAGTCCCCACCCAGCCTGTGACCCTCAGGAACAAAGAGGTTTCACTGTGAAGCCAGGTCCACCCAGAGACAGGAACCGGTCTGAAACCATACCAGGGGTTCCTTAGCAAAGTGTGGGCAGAAGCAAGCTGGTGTTTGCTCCTCTCACCTGTTTGATGATCTTCTTCTTTGAACGCACTCAACTCATGGCACGTCGGAGGTCTCGAACTCCCCACCCCACCACCCCGTGCAGAAACACTGGGGAATTTAAAATTAAAAAAAAAAAAAAAGGAACTTTTTGGTCTCCTGTTTACTGGACTCAAAAAAAAATAATCTGAGTTAGCCAAACGGTGGGTGCACCGAGTCATTCTAAGACAAAGCCGAAAGTAACACACCCATGCGCCAACTCCCAAAACTGCTCTAAGAACTCGGTAAAGAATACGAACAGGAAATTAAAAAACAAAACCAAAAGGGACTTCTGTTTCCCTACACGAAGAGATACAGCTACAGCTGTGACAGGCACGGGCAGACCTGGTTTTATTGTGTTTTCCTTTACAGCTATTTATTTATTTTAACAAATCAAGGGTTGGGGGCAATCCGGCTCCAACGCCACCAAATTTACAGGCTCTATTTTCACTGTAACTTGGGCTCACTTCCTGTCTGTGTGTCATATTTTGGAGATTCCTGTGACCTTTCAAACTTTTTCATTATGATCGTACATGCAGTCATGTCACCTGGTCCAACCCTTCATAGAAAATAGATGGGGAAACAATGGAAAGACGGAGAGCCTTTATCTCGGGGTGGGGGGGGTGGCTTCAAAATCACAGCAGATGGTGACTGCAGCCATGAAATTGAGACGCTTGCTTATTGGAAGAAAAGCTATGACCCACCTAGACAGCATATTAAAAAGCAGAGACACTACTTTGTCAACAAAGGTCCATCTAGTCAAAGCTATGGTTTTTCCAGTGGTCATGTATGGATGGGAGAGTTGGACCGTAAAGGAGGCTGAGCACCAAAGAACTGATGCTTTTGAGCTGTGGTGTCGGAGAAGACTCTTGAGAGTCCCGAGGACTGCAAGGAGATCCAACCAGTCCATCCTAAAGGAACTCAGTCCTGAATATTCCTTGAAAGGACTGATGCTGAAGCTGAAACTCCAATACTTTGGTCACCTGATGGGAAGACCTGACTCATTGGAAAAGACCCTGATGTTGGGAAAGATTGAAGGCGGGAGGAGAAGGGGTCGACAGAGGATGAGATGGTTGGATGGCATCACTGACTCCATGGACATGAGTTTGAGCAAGCTCCGGGAGTTGGCGATGGACACGGAGGCCTGGGGTGCCACGGTCCATGGGGTCGTAAAGAGTCAAACACAACACACCATTTGCGTGTCCCATACAACCAGGCCGTTCTCCCAGGAGGACACGGGCATAAAAAAATACTCACAACTGCTGAGTGTGGTAGAAGTGTGTGTGTGTGTGTGTGTGTGTGTGTCCTTCTCCCATATGGTTGTAAGGGTGATTATTAATTAGGACTGGGCCTTCCTCGGTGGTCCATTGGTTAAGAATCCACCCACCAATGCAGGAGAACAGAGGTTCGATCCCCGGTCCGGGATGATCCCAAATGCATCAGAGCAACCAAGTCCAGGCAGTGCAGCTACCGAGCCTGGACTCCCGAGTCCGGGAGCCGCAGGGAGTGATGCCCCATGCCCAGACCCGCTGCTCTGCAACTGGACGGTAACCCACACTCGCCACAACAGGAGACTGACCCTTTGCGAGTGTGCTCAGAACTGTCTGACTCTTTTGCGACCCTGTGGACTGCAGCCCACCAGGCTCCTCTGTCCATGAGATTCTCCAGGCAAGAAGACTGGAGTGGGTTGCCGTTCCCTTCTCCAGGGGATCTTCCCGACCCAGGGTTCAAACCCAGGTCTCTTGGATTGGAAGGCGGATTCTTTACCGCTGAGCCATCCGGGAAGTCTAACAAAGACCCAGTGCCCAGGAATAGAACCTGGGTCTCCTGCATTGGTAGGCAGATGGATTCTTTATCATCTGAGTCCCCAGTGCAGTCAAAAAAAAAAAAAAAAAAATCCACAAAAGCTCTGTTGGAAACAGGTACAGACTTCTCTTCCCTCACTGGTTTCATGATACATACAGTCACATCATCTGGTCCCAACCCTTCATAGCAAAGAGATGGGGAAAAATGGAAACAGTGACAGACTTCATTTTCTCCGGCTTCAAAATCACGGCAGACGGTGACTGCAGCCATGAAATTAAAAGACACTTGCTCCCTGGAAGAAAAGCTGTGACCAACCTAGACAGCGTATTGAAAAGCAGAGACATGACTTTGCCAACACAGGTCTGTCTAGTCAAGGCCAAAGTCCTTTCTCTGCCCTTTTTCAAAGGTGGGTAAATATTTTGCATGGCTAAAGGAACCTGTTTTGACAACCTGTACTGAAGGGCTGACATTTACTTAGCTGCTTTTACTTATATATATATATATATATATTTTTTTTTTTTTTTGACAACACCAGGTGCTAGCTGGGGCTCCCCCGGCGACTCAGACAGTAGAGACTTTGCCTGCAGTTCAGGAGACCGGGGTTTGATTCCTGGGTCTTCTTTGCAGCATGTGGAAGTAATTCCCCGACTAGGAATCTAAACCGTGCCCACTGTACTGGCAGCTCAAAGTCTTAGCCACTGGGTCACCAGGGAAGTCCATGAAGGGTTAGTTGCTCAGTTGTGTCTGACTATTCTGTGACCCCAGAAACTGTGGCCCTCCAGGCTCCTCTGTCCATGGGATTCTCCAGGCAAGAACAGTGGAGAGGGTTGCCATGCCCTCCTCCAGGGGATCTATCTGGCCCAGGAATGGAAGCCAGGTCTCCTGCACTGGCAGGCGGATGGATTCTTTACCATCTGAGCCCCCATGCTAACTGCTAAGTCACCTCAGTCCTGTCAGACTCTGTGCGACCCCACAGACAGCAGCCCACCAGGCTCCTCCGCCCATGGGATTTTCCAGGCAAGAGTCCTGGAGTGGGGTGCCATTGCCTTCTCTGAGGGAAGCCCGTTACATACCCACAAAAGGACTTCTGGAGATCCATAAACACACTATGCCTTATTCATCCTAAGAACTGGTGCAGGAAAAGACTTGCCTGGCCATCCGGGGGGTTAAGACTCTAGGCTTCCGTGTATGCGGAATCGAGGAAAAAATGGTAGAGACGCACCTCTCTCTCTGCAGGGCAGGAAGAGAGCGGCAGATGTGGAGGACAGATCGGGCGGACAGAACGGGGCAAGGAGAAGGCGGGATGAACGAGCAGAGCAGCTCGGACTTGCGTATACTACCACACGCAGGCGAGCGAGCTGGTGGGCAGCTGCCGAACAGTGCAGCCTCATGGGGGCTAGAAAAACTCTCGCCAGCAGGTGTGACTCACACACAGACAAACAACAAAGCGCTCTCACGAAGAACTTTACGGTGGAGCAAACCGGGCAGTTTTTAAGGCAGGAAAGAGAGAAACAGGAAACCCAATCCGGGCCCTCCCCACCAAGCTATAAAAGTATTCCAAGTCCCCATGGATCAGGCTGAATGTCTTTCAAAGCCTCCCCCAAAACGCACAAGTTCTTGAACGTGTTTTCAACTGAAAGCCGCTTTTGTGACCGCCCCCCCACCCCGGACTGCAGCCCACCAGGCTCCTCTGTCCATGGGGTTCTCCAGGCCAGAATACCGGAGTGGGTTGCCATGCCCTCCTCCAGGGGAATCTTCCCGACCCAGGGATCCAAACGGGGTCTCCTGCACGGCAGGGGGATTCTTTAGCAGCTGAGCCACCAGGGAAGGGGCACAGTTTAAAAGTTCACACATTAATTAGCAAACCCTCCCTAAGACAAACAGCAGGCGGGAGCCAGGGCATAAAAAATGCAACCTTCATAGCGCTGAGCTGGAAATTTCCAGATCAACATTTTTTTTAGGTCTTTGGGGTCCTGCAGTCTGGTTCCTAAATCATGCCTACCACTGATCTATCCAGTCCTGAAGACTGGACACCTTTCCTGTTGCTGTTTCCTTAAAAAATAAGCATATATAAAGGAGAGAAAGCAACCGTTAATTGGAGAAACCGGTTTTTTTTTGTTTTTTTTTTTTTTAAGCCACACCCAGCAACTTTCCTTTTGAAAGGACAGAGAAGGCTGGAAACCAGGATCTCAACTTCCATTTTAAAAGGAGAAAGAAAAATGCCCCCAACAGACAGGCACGCTGGGTGTGGAGGGTGTCCGGCCTGGGCGTCCTTTATGTTTTTCCAGGGTTTTTCCCAGTTATCTCCTGGGCCACATAGCTGATCGTTACGCGTCTCTTGGACGCGGAGCCCTACACCCGAGCGGCGCGCTGATCAAGTCCCCGCGGCCCTAAGACACACACACACACACACACACACACACACACACACACACCCCGCTTGATGGCCACACACACACACACACACACCCCGCTTGATGGCCACACACACACACACACACACACACACCCCGCTTGATCGCCACACACACACACACACACACACACACACACACACCCCCCGCTTGATGGCCACACACACACACACACACACACACACCCCGCTTGATGGCCACACACACACACACACACACACACACACCCCGCTTGATGGCCACACACACACACACACACACACACACACACACACACCCCGCTTGATGGCCACACACACACACACACACACACACACACACACACACACACACACACACACACACACACACACACACACACACACACACACACACACACACACACACACACACACCGCTTGATGGTCTCCAGGCCTCCGAGTTTTTCGGGCCTCCCTCCCCCTCTCCCGGGTTTCAGGCTCCCGGGCCGAGTCCAAATTTAGGCCGGGGCCGTAGGGCGTGGCTCCGGGAAGGCAGGCGTCACCAGGCCCGGCCCGCGCGCAGCTGGGACCGGGGCCCCTGCAGGGGCGCACGGGTGCGCCCCGCAACGAAACGGGAACCCGGGCGCAGCGGGAGGTGGGGTCTCGGGGCGGGGGGCGGTCTGAGGCCGCCGCCAATGCCCATTGGGTGCCTCCAACTTGAAGACTTTGTGGGTTTGAAAGCAAACAAACTACAGCAAAAAACAAAAAACAAAAAAAAAAACACTTTGAGAGGGACCGCCTCCAAAGGCGCACGGGGAGAAAGCGAGCGGAAAGAGGGGGCCCGCCTCCTTGCGGCGTCGCCCACCGGCTGGCATAGCGGATCCTTGTCGTGGGGAGGAGAGTCCTAGGGGTCCCCGGCGCCGACCCGCCCCGCGCGCCCCGGCTCCAGCCACACAAAGTAAGCCTCCCACCGAGGCGCGTGTCCCGGCATCGCGCGCCCCCACCAGGCAGGTGAGCCCCGACACCGTCCGCCCCCAGGTAACCCTCCCCACGTGCGCCCCCCAAACTGCGTGCCAAACGGTGTGCACCCGCCACGGATCGCCTCTGAAGGCTCGCCGCCCCCCCTTTCCTGGGGTCCCAACGCGGGTCGCCAAGTCCGATCCGCGCGCCCCTGGCCGTGGTCGGGGGCGGGGGCGGGGGGGTGCCCACCGGCCGGCGCTCACTCACCCTGGGTGGACACCAGGCTTCCGAGCAGGCCGAACAGGAGCAGCGTTAGGGCGGCCCGACGCGCCATGGTGCGCCCCTCGCCGCGCAGGGAGCGTCCCGGGAGTGGCGCGCGCGCTGCCGCACGGGCTGCGGTGGGCGGGCAGGACAGCCCCAGCCAGCCCGCCCGGGGCGGGGCGGGCAGGCGGGCGGAACCCGGGGCGGGAACCCGGCCTGAACTCGCCCCGCCCGCGGCCGCCGCCCCAAACCCTGGGCCCCCGGGGAGCGAGCCGCCGGCGAGGGGCGCGCGGGCTGGAATCCAGCCCTCTCCGGCTCGGGCCGCGTCTCTCCGCCCCGCTTCCTCTCCTGTCTTCTTGGGAACCCCTAGACAGACTCCCTTCCCCTCCCCTTCTCTGTTAAGTGTGCCCCCCTCTGCCTTGCACGCCGCAGCCCGCGGGCCCGAGTCCAGCCTGGACCAGCACACCGCAGAGCGTGGGCGAGGCTTTTAAGGGCGCAGGGCGGACGCCCCTGGGGCTTCCCAGGTGGCCTTAGCGGTAAAGAACCTGCCTGCCTCTGCAGGAGACGTGGGTTCGATCCCTGGGTGGGGAAGATTCCCTGGAGGAGGGCATGGCAACTCACTCCAGTGTTTTCGCCTGGAGAATGCCATGGACAGGGGAGCCTGGTGGGGCTCCAGCCCATGGGGTCACACAGAGTCGGACACGACTTGATCCTTACTTCCCAGGCTGGCCAAGAACCTCCTTTGCAGGTTCCTTGCACTCCCTAAGCGTCTGCCCCCCGAAGGCAGGAATGGGGAGGTGCAGGCCACTGGGCCTTCTTACCTATTCCAGGCAGCTGGCGCCCAAGTTGGGGGTGGGGAGCGACCCTTCTGGGGCCAGTCGCCAGCCACAGCTGCAGCGTGGCCCTTTGGCCCTGTCCCAGGCTTAGGTGGGTGCTAAGAAGCTTCAGTCGTGTCCGACTCTCTGCCACCCCATAGACTGTGGCCCACCAGGCTCCCCTGTCCATGGGATGCTCCTGGCAAGGATACTGGAGTGGGTGGCCATGCCCTCCTCCAAGGGAATCTTCCCGACCCAGGGATCGAACCCACGTCTCCTGCATTGGCAGGTTGTTTACCGCTGGCGCCACCTGGGGAAGTGAAGCTCTTAAAATGCTCTCTGCCTGCCTTCAGGGCCTTGGAACAGCGGGTTAGACCTAGAATAGCCCTGAGTCACCGTTTCGTCATTCCACCCTGCCCCCTGGCTCAGACCCTCCCCATCACACGCCTTTCCACTCAGGATGACTCAGAACCCTCCTCCCATTCCACCCCACCCCCTCCACACACACACACACACACACACACACACACACACACACACACACACACCGCTGTCCTGCCGATACCTTCTGCCGGTACACACAGCGGACACGTGTTCCCCTGTGTGGGACACACACCTGGCTCGAGAGATGCAATGACCCACACACACCCCAGGACTCCTTGACAGCTGAACAAACACTTTGGAGGCACGGAGGACGGTGGTTCTTTTTTCTTGGCCAATGGAAACCCCAACACACACAAGATTGCAGTTACATAATGTAATCATGTAGGGGACGGGGCAGGGGACAGGAAAACAGAAAAACGGCCTGTTGAGGTGTTACTTTTTTATAGTTAACATGGATTGACTGCTCAGTCAGGGAGCCCCCCGCATCCCCGCCTCCCCTCCCCTGCAATGCGTGCGTGCTAAGTCCCTTCAGTCGTGTCTGACTCTTTGCAACCCCAGGGACTGTAGCCCGCCAGACTTCTCTGTCCATGGGATTCTCCAGGCAAGAATACTGGAGTGGGTTGCCATGCCCTTCTCCAGGGCATCTTCCCGACCCAGGGATTGAACCCGAAGCTCCTGCGTTGGCAGGCGAGTTCTTTACCACTGAGCGACCTGGGAAGCCCAGAGAGGCCCACACCTCCTTGCAAACTTCTCTCTGCATCTTTTTCCGCGTCTCACTTTCCAGGCTTTTCACTCTGCCAATTATCGAGGTCTTGGGGCCAGTAGAGGGTGTGGACCGTGGGCGGTTGTAAACAAGAGGACTTCTGGGACCCTTCTTAGGGAGGAAAGGGACTCTGGAGCTGCGGCAGCTATGTTGCCACCTTGAGGTAAGTCAGCCTCTCAGTGAAGGAACCATGTGCTTCCTGGCAGATTCCAAAAACCCTTCCCTGGGAGCTTTCCACTTCATCCCAAGTACCTTCAAAAGAAAGAGCCTACCTGGCAAATCTCCAACCTCTGACAGCTGCACTGCACCATGGCTGACACGTTTCTCTTTTCAGAAGCTTCTGGAAGCTGGGCATAGTGATCAGTGAGAGACTTGAGTCCCCACCATCAGCCGTCATCTTTGGCACCACTGCGCTCTGAATGGCAGGCTTGGAGTTTTTTTTCTTTATGTCTCTCCAGAGACGCATTTTGAAGACTTCTCTGATTCCTTATGATGACTTTGCTTTTTTTTTTTTTTTTCCTTTCAGTGCTGCTTTCCTTAGTTCCAAACAAAAAAAAATTTCCATAACATCATGCAGACGCTTTGGCTTCCAAGAGGCTCTAACTTCCAAAATGAAATTAAGTTAGTTGAAAAACCTTCCTGCCTTGTATCCAAACACCACGGAACTGGAGTGACGTTCATTAGCCAGACCAGGAGTGGGACCAAGCGCATTTGGGGACAGGCAAGCAACGGGGCTCATCAGGTCAATGCATTCAACTAACGTTGCTGTTCAGTTGCTGAGTTTTTGTACGTGTATTGCTTGAAGCTTCAGCTTCAGCAACAGTCCTTCCAATGAATATTCAGGACTGATCTCCTTTAGGATGGACTGGTTGGATCTCCTTGCAGTCCAAGGGACTCTCAAGAGGCTTCTCCAACACCACAGTTCAAAAGCATCCATTCTTGGGCGCTCGGCCGTCTTTATCGTCCAGCTCTTGTGAATAAGCTCTTTGTCTGCTGGAGATCTCAGCACGGCAGTTTGCTTTGGCTGATCGTGTTCAGGATCTAAGTCGTGTTCAGTTCTTAGCCACCTCATGGACTATAGCCTGTGAGGGTCGTCTGTCCTTCACTTTCTCCCGGAGTTTGCTTCCGATTCCTGTCCACTGAGTCAGTGATGCCAGCCAACCATCTCATCCTCTGTCATCCCCTTCTCCCGCCTTCAGTCTTTCCCAGCCTCTGGGTTGTTTTTTTTTTTATTTTTTTCCCTAATGAGTCAGCTCTTTGCATCAGGTGCCCAAAGTATTGGGCCTTCGGCTTCAGTCCTTCCGGTGAGTATTCAGGGTTGATTTCCTTTAGGATTGACTGCTTGCTGGGTGTCAAGCAAATGAAGCTACTCCAGTAACAGCTTCGATGCATACATACCAGTTGAACCACAGGACATGACCAAGGTTGGACCATTTCTGACGGATGCAAAAGGCAATGCTACATGTTACTGTTACTCTCGGTGTCTCCCAGTCTTATTCTGGGACCTAATCTATTTCTTCAGTTTTTAACGGCTAGTTCATCTGACTGGTCCGTTTGTAATCTGCCGTCCCAGCCAGACCTTTGTGTATACGTATGCGTGTTAAGTGACTTCAGTCGTGTCCGACTCTTTGCAACCCCATGGACTGTAACCCGCCAGGCTCCTCTGTCCATGGGATTCTCCAGGCAAGAGCGCTGGAGTGCGTTGCCATGCCCTCCTCCACGGGATCTTTGCAACCCAGGGATGAAACCTGAGTCTCTTTTGTCTCGTCCCTTGGCAGGCAGGTTCTTTACCACTAGCGCCACCGCCACCTGGGAAGCCCATATATATATATAAACTGTAAAACAGACGTGTGCACACAGGTTAAACAACAGACGCTTATTCCCACAGTCCGGGAATAAAGTGGCTCCTGTTTGGGCGCCACTTTCCGGGGTCCACGTGGGTGTGAGGAACTCCGCCCATGGCAAAGGTCATGAGGAAGGAGGCTCCGGCATACGCAAAGGCGGATCGAGCCTCAGGAAACCCCCTGTTCCCGAGCATCTACCCCCAAAACCAGAGTGCCTACTTTACTGTTTCATGCTCTCATCTATACCTCTGACTTTACAGGGGGCTGACCCCCATTACCTCTCTCGGAGAAGGAGTTAGCTTACAGCTCCAAGTCAGTAAAAATTCCTGGGTGTGACAAGAGTGTTTCAACTTACGAACTCCTCTGATGGTTATCTAGCCGCGTGTACAGGTTCGTCCAGCCACATGTGATTGTTTACAGCCTCCCAATCGTGAGAGGCACGAGATGTTTTAGACTTACTAAAGGCAGATTCTTTTGGGAAGTCAGAAATTATTGGTATAGTGGGTTGGTTAGGAATTATATTGGTGAAGGGTTTTTCATTTGTTGTGCCAATAATTGCTGCTAATTCCCTGCCCTGGGTGTAACAAGGGTGTCTCAGGCCAAACCTCTCTGCCGGCTAGGCAGACTAGCTTGTGTGACAGGATTATCCACACTCCCGCCACTATGCACATGATTATTTACTACCTCTCAACCATAAACAGCACGGAGAGTTTTGAGTATTTTGAAAATGTTAATTAGCATAGGGCTTTTCTCATTGTTGAGTCAGTGATTGCCGCCAGGCCTACATATCCTTAGGCACCTGGGAATATATTAATGTATTTGGAATATAGAAAAGGAAATATAGTTTTTGATGTTAGTAATACTAGACTTTTTGAGTTAATGAATTTTCTCTTCTGGTATAGATCAGCGTACTTTGTTATAAATCACTGTGTACTTGCTATGCAAAAATGTAACTTTATCACTATCTTAAGACTAAATGGATTTTAAGGGGAACATTGGTGAAGGATTTTCATTTGTTGGGCTGATGTTTGCTGCTAAATCTCCATATTCCCTGCCCTTATAATGAATATAACTAGCATATAGGAGAAATAAGTATTAACCTTTAAGATTAATCATGTTAACCTTAGGTTAAATAAATCCTTTTCTTAGTTGTAAGCCACTACACCCTCACCCTATAGGAATGCAACTTTATCTGCCACCTTCAGAGGGTGGTGCCTGGTTTAAGAAAAAACACCCTTGGGAAAAAATAAGTTTTTTGGTTATCAGAAAGAAAGGGTCGTCAAACGTCAGCAGGCCTCATGGCCAGAAGATGATGTAAAACCCCTAAGACCTTTATGTATACTTTTATGTGAAGCACCTGATTTTGATAAAGGTCAGGACTGCTGACCCCCGCGTGACTTTAAAATTTCCAGTTATCTCTATGTGTAACAAAAGGTATATAAGCAAACCTAAAAAATAAAGAAATCGGATCAGTTTCTGGAAAGAGTGATTCCCCCGTGTCGTTTCTTTCTTGCTCCCTGTTTTTCTGGCTGAATTCTCATCTGGAGCATGGGTGCCCGCCACGTCTACTTCCTTGCCCCGGCTTTTAAGTTCCACGTGAGAAGGAGCCCTAGGAGGGGCACCTTCTGATATTCAAGTGGTGCCGGTGGCCCAACGTAGATGGGGCAAATTCCTTGTCTTGGAATTTTATTGGCATCCCACGTAAACCAAGTTATTCAGCCTCTTTTTCTCCACTAATATTTCCTACTACACTATCCGTTTCCAGTCTCTCTATATATCTGTAATTAAATAAGTTTTTTCCTAGGACGCCGATTCTGTCTCCCCTTCGAATTACCCTGGATCCACCGGGGTTGGACCCCGGCAAGGCAAGAGCACTGGAGTGGGTTGCCATGCCCTCCTCCACGGGATCTTTGCAACCCAGGGATGAAACCTGAGTCTCTTTTGTCTCGTCCCTTGGCAGGCGGGTTCTTTACCACTAGCGCCACCTGGGAAGCTCATATATATATATATATAAACTGTAAAACAGACGTGTGCACACAGGTTAAACAACAGATACTTATTCCCACAGTCCTGGAGGCTGGAAGTCTGAGATCCTGCAGTAGGCGGGTTCTGTGTCTGGTGGGGCCAGCTTCCTGGCTGGCGGGTGACCACCTTTCCTCTGTGTCCCCACCTGTTGGAGGGACGGCTCTGGTGCCTCTTCCTCTTCAGTTCAGTCACTCAGTCATGCCCGACTCTCTGCGACCCCAGGGACTGCAGCACACCAGGCCTCCCTGCCCATCACCAACTCCCAGAGTGTACTCAAACTCATGTCCATTGAGTCGGCGATGCCATCCAGCCATCTCATCCTCTGTCGACCCCATCTCCTCCCACCTTCAATCTTTCCCAGCATCAGGGTCTTTTTCAAATGAGTCAGCTCTTCACATCAGGTGGCCAAAGTACTGGAGTTTCAGCTTCAACATCAGTTCTTCCAATGAACACCCAGGACTGATCTCCTTTAGGATGGACTGCTTGGATCTCCTTGCAGGCCAAGGGACTCTCAAGAGTCTTCTCCAACACCACAGTTCCAAAGCGTCAATTCTTTGGCGCTCAGCTTTCTTTATACTCCAACTCTCACATCCATACATGGCTACTGGAAAAACCATAGCCTTGACTAGGCAGACCTTTGTTGGCAAATTAACATCTCTGCTTTTTAATATGCTGTCTAGGTTGGTCATAACTTCTCTCCCAAGGAGTAAATGTCTCTTAATTTCATGGCTGCAGTCACCATCTGCAGTGATTTTGGAGCTCAAGAAAATGAAGTCAGCCACTGTTTCTTCATCTCTTTGCCACGGTTTCCACCGTTTCCCCATCTATTTCCCATGAAGTGATGGGGATGCCGTGATCTTCGTTTTCTGAATGTTGTGCTTTAACCCAACCTTTTCACTCCTCTTTCACTTTCATCCAGAGGCTCTTTAGTTCTTCTTCACTTTCTGCTGTAAGGGTGGTGTCATCTGCATATCTGAGGCTATTGATATTTCTCCTGGCAATCTTGATTCCAGCTTGTGCTTCCTCCAGCCCAGCATTTCTCATGATGTAATCTGCATATAAGTTAAATAAACAGGGTGACAATATACAGCCCTGACGTACTCCTTTTCCTATTTGGAACCAGTCTGTTGTTCCATGTCCAGTTCTAACTGTTGCTTCCTGACCTGCATACAGGTTTCTCAAGAGGCAGGTCAGGTGGTCTGGTATTCCCATCTCTTTGAGAATTTTCCACAGTTTATTGTGATCCACACAGTCAAAGGCCACTGTTTCTCCTATAAAGACATTAATCCTATCCCGCTACTGGTCTGTAATGCCCTAAAACCCTGCCTCCTCGTCTAACCCCGCCTACCAGTCTAACCCCGCCTCCTAATCTAACCCCGCCTTCTCATCTAACCCCGCCTACCAGTCTAACCCCGCCTCCTAATCTAACCCCGCCTTCTCGTCTAACCCCACCTCCTTGTCTAACCCCACCTCCTAATCTAACCCCACATTCTCGTCTAACCCCGCCTCCTTGTCTAACCCCGCCTCCTAATCTAACCCTAACCCTAACCCTGCCTCCTAATCTAACCCCACCTTCTTGTCTAACCCCGCCTCCTAATCTAACCCCGCCTTCTCGTCTAACCCCGCCTCCTAATCTAACCACACCTAATACGATCACCTTTGGAATCGGGGTTTCATATGTGAATTCTGGGAAAGACACACACTCATTCACTCCATGACAACCTCTATCTATCAAGAATATTCTTCACAACAGCAGAATAGTAAAAAGATACACGCACACGCACACATATACAAAGCAGCTAGTGGAACTGCTGGAAATCAGTCTATACTTGGAAACTGCAGCCGTTTGAAAGCTTCTCCGAAGATCGTTTAATGGTTTGCAAATACTCGTAAATCCTAAAGGCACAGCCTAAGCAATGCATATTCTACAGAAACTCTCCTGAAAGGATGGAGAGACAATGGCAGAAGGCACACGAAACCTTTCCTTGATTAGTTCGTATATGCTGAGGAAGGTTTTGGTATCTGTTGGCTAAAGTTTCTGCACTGCATTATTTTTGAACAGGACGTAAACATATTATGGGGTTCCCTCATAGCTCAGTAGGCAAAGAATCTGCCTGCAAACGCAGGAGACCTGGGTTCCATCCATAGGTCGGGAAGATCCCCTGGAGGAGGAAATGGCAACCCACTCCAGTACTGTCGCCTGGAGAAGCCCATGGATAGAGGAGCCTGGTGGACTGGAGTCCATGGGGTCCCAGAGAGTCAGACACGACTTAGTGGCTAAACAACAGCAGAATCCAATAGAATTAAATAAAATGAAATAAACTACAGCATTAGTAGAACAACAGAATAGAAGAGAATTAAATAAAAGAGAATAAAACACAGCATTAATAGAAGAGAAACATTCAAAATTAGAAGAATAAAGTGTATAAAATAGGTTCCTTACTTCCCAGGACAAAGAGAACCTGATCTGTCAATGTTTGCAGCGGACAGCTGGCTGGGAAGCGTTCCTTAATAGTCACACGTGGAGATCTCTCTCCTTATTTGTCCTGAAATTCCCTTTTCCAGCTCAACACCCCCGGGCCCGAGAACCATCGGGAGGCTCCCACACATCTTGGAAGGGTCCCCAAGTTGCAACCAGCTGATGACTTAAGAAAGCAAACCCCACAGAAAGGAGAATGACAGCCGTAGACTTTTTCATATTCCAAGGGATGGATTAGATTTTTAAAAAAAACAACCAACAAACATGGATCGTTCAGCATCTGGAAGACATTTGGAGTCACCAGTCACGTCAAAATCACGAGTCCTTCTTACTCTGGAGCTAATCTGTCTGCTCACATCAGGACGTCCCTGGGCCGTGACACCCCCTGAGGAGAAAAAAAAAAGAAAAAAAAACCGGCCAAGTCAAGGACTTGGGGGGACGGGGCTGGGGGACTTTGAGATTTAGTTTATCCACAGTGAGGGCAGAGGTGGAGAAGGACGTGGCAACAGCGTTCTCACCTGGAGAATCCCCGGGACAGAGGAGCCTAGAGGGCTACAGCCCACGGGGTCACAAAGAGTCGGACATGACTGAGTGACTGAACTGAACAGCAAGGAAGGGTCTTGGGAACCTCGAACGCGGCAGCTGCTCAGTCGGAAGCTCCGGCGTCCGCTGGGCTAGCACTGAGACCAGGAGTGAGGGGGACTGTCTTCCAGGATCCGGCCGACCACCAGCTTGATTCCTGCCGCTCTCCTGGGCTCCCTTCTGCATTTTCCAGCTCCGTCGTCCCGGTGTCGGGGAGCCCCCTGGGAGACCCTGGCGACTGCTCCCAGAGGCTGGCGTTGCGGGAATGCTCTGTCCTTTTGGGCAGTCAGCTGGACGGGCCTGGCCGCCCTGTGACCTGCCGTCACCTTGGCGGCCGTGGGCGTGTCTGGTGACCTCCCCAGGAGTGACTCATCGCCCAGAGGTCCCCGCCGGCAGGTCCTGACCCCACAGGGAATCCCCCCTGGAGACTGCTTCTGGGGGGTGTCTGACCCCACACCCCCCCGTCTTCCTCGCTTCCCAACCCAAGGATAGAACCCAGGTCTCCTGCATTGCAGGCGGATTCTTTGCCAGCTGAGCCACCAGGGAAGCCCGCCCTTCACTATATATAGAAAATAATCAACAAGGACCTACTGTGGGCTTTCCAGGGGGTACTAGCGATAAAGAACCCGCCTGCCAATTGAGAAGACGTAACAGACTTCAGGTTTGATCCCTGGGTTGGGAAGATCCCCTGGAGAAGGGCATGGCACCCGACTCCAGTATTCTTGCCTGGAGAATCCCCTGGATAGAGGAGCCTGGGCGGTTACAGTCCAGGGGGTCGCAGAGAGTCAGACGCAACTGAAGCGACTGATCCCGCACGCACGCAAGGACCTACTGTATATCCTAGGCACGTCTAGTGAATGATCTGTAATAAGCTACATGGTAAAAGAATCTAAAAAAAAAGATAGATTCATGTGTTTGTATAACTGAGTCACTTTGGGGTACAGCCGAGACTAACCCAGCATTGTCAATCAACTACACTCCAGTATACCATAAATATTTTTTTAAGAGAGGTTGTAAACTGTAAATTAAGTCACCGCGTCTCAGGGGAAAATGCTAGTTTCGTCCCTCCGATCCTGGCGTGAAGATAACACATTTATTGCTCTAAGAGGAACACCCTTCTCTTAGGTTCGGGACAGACGAAGGTTATAGTACAGGGCTTTGTTTGTTTGCTTCAGAACCAAGTGGAAAGAAAAACAGCTTTACAAAAGCAGCAGAGAAACCAAACAAACAAAAAATTAAAAAAAAAAAAAACCCGCCCAGCGGCCTCCCCACCGCCCCCACCCTGGCGGACACCCCGTCTCCGCGTGGCTCAGCAGCGAGACTGCCTGCTGACTCCTCTGGTTTCTGTTGTTTTGTTTTCGCGTTCTCCATGGAGACTTCCTGCGGCCCGAAATCTGGCTTTTCTGTAACCGCAAAGAACAAAGTCTTGGAGATCAGCTAAGATTTCTTGCACTGTGGCAAGCTTTGTAAGTGAGGGGATGGCACTCAAACAGCTTAGATGGCGTAGCAGATTCATGTTGCAAAAGCTACCTGTCATTGCCATGGATATTTTGAATAAACACAAGACACACCCCGGAGATGAAAAATAATGTGTGTGTTCTGCCCGGGGTGGCAGCTCTGTCTCTCTCCACCATCCCTCTGCCCACCGCAGAGACACGTATCTGTAGCTACCGGTTTCCCGAACAGATGAGGTGTTGTTGTTCCCTAGCTCAGTCGTGTCTGACTCTTTGCGACCCCATGGACTGCAGCACGCAGGGCCCTCCTGTCCATCACCAACTCCCGGAGTTTACTCAAACTCATGTCCATCAAGTCAGTGACGCCATCGAACCATCTCATCCTCTGTTGTCCCCTTCTCCTCCTGCCTTCCATCTTTCCCAGCATCAGGGGCTTTTCCAATGAGTCGGCTCTTCTCATCAGGTGGCCAAAGGATTGGAGTTTCAGCTTCAGCATCAGTCCTCCCAATGAATATTCAGGACTGATTTCCTTTAGGATGGACTGGTTGGATCTCCTTGCAGTCCAAGGGGCTCTCAAGAGTCTTCTCCAACACCAAAAGCATCACTTCTTCGGCGCTCAGCTTTCTCTATGTTCCAGCTCTCACACCCATACGTGAGCGCTGGAAAAACGGTATCTTTGAGTCTACAGACCTTGGTCGGCAAAGTGATGTCTCTGCTTTGGAATCCGCTGTCTAGCTCAGTCATAGCTTTCTTTCCAAGGAGCGAACAATCAGCGATGATAACTGCTGACCCGTCTACAAGCTCTGTTCTGTGGCTTGGGTCTCTAAGTTAATGGGCACCATGGGGAAAAAAAGCATACACATGCTTGTCTGAAAAAGTGGGTCCCCTGGCCTGTGGACTGTCTCTCTTAGTTCTTGGTGGGGTGATACCCTGAGAACCGACTAGAGGCCAACACACCCCTGTGTCCTCTGGATGATGGAGAAAAAGAGCTGAGATGCTGCAGGACTAGGGCATGAAAATGCAGTTTCCCGGGGCAGGGGCAATGCCATCCCAGCCCCTCCCCTTTCCAACTCTCCCAGAGCCTCCTGGCATCAGTGTCCCGTTCAGCTGCCCTGCCAGCCAGCAGGCAAACTCACCGGACATAGCTCTGAATGCCCGGCTTCTCGGAGACACCAGACTGTGTGACCCCTCTTTCAGGGACAGTCAGGGCATGTCTGTGAGCACCCTGTGGGCGGCATAGACAACCAGCTCCCCCCCCAACAGTCACCCCAGTTTGGCAATCAAAGGGTGAGAAGTCCTGTGCCCCGTGGCTGGGTTGGGGTGGGGAAGCGAACATACAAGTGTGTGTTTGCACACAGGAGTGTAAAAGCTCAGGAATTTGAGTGACTCGTGCAAAAATGTCATGCCGTGGGCTAAGCCTGGCACGGGGCGGGGCGGGGAATCCCCACGCAGGAGACAGCGCCTCGTCAGCAAGACGAGGATCCCTGTCTCAGGAGGTGGCTGCAGCCGGCAGGGGTGACTCACTGGCAGGAAGAAGAGAATGCAATGGGCGATGACCCGGGAGGCATTTGCGTGGTGGTTCGGCTTCCTTGGTGTGGCTCAGCTGGTTAAGAATCTGTCTGCAATGCGGGAGACCTGGGTTCCATTCCTGGGTCGGGAAGATCTGGTGGAGAAGGGAAAGGTTACCCATTCCAGTATTCTCGGGCTTCCCTGGTGGCTCAGCTGCTAAAGAATCTGCTTGCAGTGTGGGAGACCTGGGTTCGATCCCTGGGTTGGGAAGATCCCCTGGAGGAGGAAATGGCAACCCAGTCCTGTATTCTTGTCTGGAGAATCCCATGGACAGAGGAGCCTAGCGGGCTGCAGTCCACAGGGTCGCAGAGGGTCACAGATGACTGAGTGGCTAACAGTTACACCTCCGATTCTTCCAAGGAGCTGGTGATGGACAGGGAGGCCTGGTGTGCTGCCGTCCACGGGATCGCAAAGAGTCGGACACGACTGAGCGGCTGAACTGAACTGATGTGATGAACACTTGTTGAGCTGTGGGGGGGTTTGTATGCTTCCTGGGGTCTCCAGCAGAGGCCCAGGTGGTGATCTGGGCCGTTCCCCAGAGGGGAAGTGAGGGTTTGCATGGACCATTGAAGAGGAAGCAGGATTCACAGCTCAAACAGGATGCGCGTGTGTTAGTCGATCGGTCATGTCCGGCTCTATGTGACCCCATGGACTGTAGCCCGCCAGGCTCCTCTGTTAATGAGATTCTCCAGGCCAGGATACTGGAGTGGGTTGCCATGCCCTCCTCCAGGGGGTCTACCTGACCCAGAGATAGAAGCCAGGTCTCCCGCGTCGCACGCGGATTCTTTACCAGCTGAGCTGCTAAGGAAGCCCTCAAGAGCATGCTCTGGGCGATGCTGCATGTTGTGACCAGCTCAGGGGGCCGAAAAAGAGGAAGTGAGGTCTTGGGTGGGGCCCGGCGAGCAGAATGAGCTCATGGGCGGTTCCGGTCCGAAACACAGCCCTGGAGTGTTCCCAGGCGACACGCTCCCGTTCTCGTCTCCTGGCAACCCTTTCAGATGCCTGCTCCCCGAGGCATCCCCCTCCTTGCCCCGGGCCTGTCACCGCCCTGGGCGTGCACTCTTTTATAAAAAGGTTATTTTCAGCTGGACAGGGTCTTGGCTGCTGCAAGCAGGCGGCGTCGCGGTGTGGCGGGCGGGGGCCGCTCTGCAGCCGTGATCTGCAGATGCTCCTTGCGGGGGCTTCTCTAGCAGAGCACAGACCCCCAGGGACGTGGGCTCTGGAGGCGAGGCTCGGGAGCTTAGTCATGACGCTCATGCTTACTGACTCCACGCAAGTGGGATCTCCCGGGACCAGGGATCGAACTCGGGTCCCCTGCACTGGCAGGCAGGTTGTTGCTTTGTGTAATAAATTTGTTTATTTTTAACCAGAGGATAGTTCCTTTGCAATTAAAAAAAAATAACATTGTTTATTTTTATTCAGAGGATAGTTTCCTTACAATATTGTTTGTTATAAATCTGTTTATTTGTAATCAGAGGACAGGTCCTTTATAATCTTTGTTTTTATAAATCTGTTTATTTTTAATCAGAAGATAGTTCCTTAACAATATTGGTGTTTTTTTTTAAATAAATGTGTTTATTTTTAATGAGAGGAAAACTCCTTTACAATACTGTGCTGGTTCCCACCATACCTCCACATGAATTGGCCACAAGTATGCACCTGTCCCCTCCCTCTTGAACTTTGCTCCCACCTCCGATCCGATCGCACCCCTCTAGTCTGTGGCAATGCAATGCAATCACTTGCTCAGTCCTGTCCGACTCTTTGCAACCCCACTGTGTGGCCCGCCAGACTCCTCTGTGCATGAGATTCTCCAGGCAAGAATACTGGAGTGGGTTGCCATTTGCTTCTCCAGGGGATCTTCCCTATGCAGGGATCGAACCCAGGTCTCCCGCACTGCGGGCAGGTTCTTTTCCGCCTGAGCCACGAGGGAAGCCCCGCCAGGCTGTGGCAGGCGGTTTCTTCTCCACTGGACCACACGGGAAGTCCCAGGCTTTGCTCTTAAGCTGCTTCTACTGGGGTCACCTTACTAACAGCCTTCTGCAGGCATCGAAGTCTAAAGGTCTTTTCTCCATCTTAAAAGCAGTCTGCACATTATAACCAGAAAAAGTAAAAGAATACAGTGAAAGGAAAAAAAGAGACAGTTGGCCTTGAAGGGAACCAGAGGTGTTTGTCGCAGTCATCTTCTTGAGCCTAAGCTTCTGCACACACGCAGACTGCTTAGATAAGACCCTGTTGTCATCAAGAGATTTGCGTGGAATGTCTTGGCTGGAGTGTACTTGCTGAATCGTTTCTCCTTCCTTGGGTGTCCCTGGCGGCTCAGATGCTAAAGAATCTGCCTGCAAATGCAGAAGACCTGGGTTTGATCCCTGGGTCGGGAAGATCCCCAGGAGAAGCGAAAGGCAACCCACTCCAGTATTCTTGCCTGCAGAATCCCATGCCCAGAGGAGCCTGGTGGGCTACAGTCCGTGGGGTCACAAAGAGTCGGACATGACTGTGCACGCAGGCGGTTCTGTGAGGCCAGTCAGCTTAGGGCGCTGAGTATAGCCAAGAGTTTCATCTCCAAGTTTCACACATCCCAGCCCTGAGCTTGCGATGGAGAGGCTGTTTGCAGTGAAAAGGAGAAAAAAAAAAAAAAGAATGAGTTGGTTTTTTTTTTTTCTTTCCCTTTCCTAAGAACAAAGAAGTTAAAATAGTGAGCAGGCCTAGACATTTTTAGTATTTTGAGTTTTTTGGGGTTTTTTTTGTCGTTGTTGTTACTTAGCTGCTCCTAAGTCTGCACATCTGAAACTAAGTTGCCTTTTATGCCCTCTGAGCCTGCAGCAGCTACACCTCACGTGTAGTTTTCCTTCCACTCTGCGGTAAATACTTCCTGCATCTGGTGTTTACCCTTAAAACACCCTTCCCCTTGTAGTTAACACATCACAAAAGAGGTGGCGGCGTCAGCGGACTGCCAGAGTCAATTAGCGGGTGACTGACGCCAGTTTATGACTGTCTTGGCAAGAATGCAAGAGGAAGAAATGAAGACCGTATCACCTTTGTTCCTCATCACGGACTTCTGACTGCACGCCCTCATCTTGTATAAGCCCCTAGACACCTCATCTGTGCTAATATTCAGACACCTCATCTGAATATACACTGGAAGCACTGATGCCGAAGCTGAAACTGCAATGCTTTGGCCACCTGATGGGAAGAACTGTCTCACTGGCAAAGACCCTGATGCTGGGAAAGACTGAGGGCAGGAGGAGAAGGGGACGACAGAGGGTGAGATGGCTGGATGGCATCACTGACTCGATGGACACGAGTCTGAGTAAACTCCGCGAGTTGGTGAAGGACAGGGAGGCCTGGTGTGCTGCAGGCCTTGGGGTCGCAGAGAGCTGGACCAGGACAGGGACTGAAGGAGACTCCCCATCAGGGGGCGGGGAACAGTCCTTGAGGCATGAGTTTACTGGCTTCCCCTCTCCACCAGCTGAGAATAAAAGCCCCTTTCCATTTCCTGCAACCTCTGTCTCCGTATTTTTCATTCGGCTTCAGTGGGCAGAGAAAGTGAAGATTCTGACCAGCAGTGAGGCTTGTCCAAGACCTCCTGATACATCAGAATTTCAGGGCAGGAGGAGACCTCTGACTTCGGTGGGGTTTTTGGTTTGTTTGTGTGTTTTCTTTTTTTCAGATCCCCGGATCACGCAGGCAGGGCTGGGAGCCACCACGGCCAGGGTGAGTCCTCAAAAATCACTCTCAGATTTGCAAGATGAATGGAAGGGGGCACAGTGCTCAGCTGTGCCTTCTGAACACGCCCCGCCCCTTCCCAGAAGTGCCCGTGTGTTGTTTGACCTTTACAAAAGCAGAAGACTCCCCAGGTGTCCCACTCAGGGCCTTCCAGTTTCGGTGGGAACTCCCTGACAATTCAATCACTGCAGACTGTGTGTCCATGTCCATCCCAAACTCCCTGACTCTCCCTCCCCCCATCCTTCCCCCATAAGGTTATTACAGAGGATTGAGCAGAGTTTCCTGTGCTGGGCAGCAGGTCCTTGCTGGTTCTCCATGTTACATACAGCAGTGTGTCCATGTCCCTCCCAAAACTTCCTAACTATCCCTTCCCCCATCCTTCCCCCTGGTGACCATAAGGTTATTACAGAGCATTGAAGCGTCCAGGTCAAAATGTAATTCTATAAGGGCACAAGGAAGCTCTCTGAAGTCTCTCTGGATTTTCAGCTACCCCTTGGTAGAGGCGTGTCCTGTTTCAATCACATATTTCACTGATAAGAGAAAACTTTTCTGAAACACTTCAAGCCCCTGAAGCCACGTCTGAATCTGAGCCTTAGCACTTAGTTAAAAGTATGATGTGGAGAATTAATACCATGAGATCAATAGCCAGCCATCCTGACTGCAGGTAAGCTAAGCCTTCTTCTCCGTCTCTCTCTGCTCCCCGACAATCAGTGTGTCTTCCAAGCTTGCAGTTTTAATATCACAGAAATCACTGCGATATTTTCAAGGGGCTAATGAGAAGTCCTTATGTATGACTTTATGTATGTATGACATTATGTATGGATGTGAGAGTTGGCCTGTGAAGTAAGCTGAGCGCCGAAGAATTGATGCTTTTGAACTGTGGTGTTGGAGAAGACTCTTGAGAGTCCCTGGGACTGCAAGGGGATCCAACCAGTCCATTCTGAAGGAGACCAGTCCTGGGTGTTCATTGGAAGGACTGATGCTGAGGCTGAAACTCCAATACTTTGGCCACCTCATGCGAAGAGTTGACTCATCGGAAAAGAGCCCGATGCTGGGAGGGATTGGGGGCAGGAGGAGAAGGGGACGACAGAAGATGAGATGGTTGGATGGCATCACCTACTTGATGGACGTGAGTTTGAGTGAATTCCGGGAGTTGGTGACGGACAGGGAGGCCTGGCGTGCTGCAATTCACGGGGTCGCAAAGAGTTGGACACGACTGAGCGACTGAACTGAACTGAACTGAATGAGAAGTCAAGAGGTTCTTTATACATTTAATGTAAAAGAGAGCTTTGTCTGCCTCCCCTGGGAATGTAATTAGCAGGAACCTGGGCAAATTAAAGACTCACGTTTCCTTTCCATTTTCCTTGGGATTTGGTTTGTGTGCAGCACTGACTGATCAAAATATTTAAAGCCTTGGTCATGCAGAGATTCACCTTCCTGGAAAAAAAAAATGTGAAAAAGCTAAAGGATAAATGGAGGAGGAAGGCTGCTCCTGGGCACGTATTCAGACAATAAGGACTTTCCTGGTGGTCCAGGGGCTAAGACTCTGAGCTCCAAATGCCTGGGTTCCGTCTCCGGTCAGGGAACCCGTTCGCATGGGCCGCAACTCACACGTGGTGCAGCGAAATGAACAGGTACATATTTAAAAGCACACGAACATAAACGTTTTGAGAGTCTGCCAACCTCTTCCCGGGGCCAAGTCGCTGATTTACGTGGCTCTCCGAAGCCCACCTCTTCAAAGCATCTTAGAGAAAAGTTAAGTCGCTCGGTCCTGTCCAACTGTCTGCAACCCCGTGAACTGTATGTAGCTCGCCAGGCTCCTCTGTCCATGGGATTCTCCAGGCAGGAATACTGCAGTGGGGTGCCATTTCCTCCTCCAGGGGATCTTCTGGACCCAGGGATCGAACCCGGGTCTCCCGCACTGCAGGCAGATTCTTTACCACTTTAGCCCCTAATGCCCATAAAGTCACCGCCTCCACAGTCATAACTTTTGGTATCAATTAATTAATCTCATCTACCACGACCACACACTAAATGCCACTTTTCATTCCTGATTGCCAAGTCTCACCCACAATCATGATCTTTGCAACATCACCACTTACTGTGTCTGTTCTCTCCCGTGAAAACGCTTCTTGAAAAATAAACGAGTGAGCGGTTCTTTGAAACTCATCAAGAGAGCAGCCACCCTTCAAATCGAATGTCCTTTTTCGCCCCCTCCTGCTCCCCGCCCCCCTCACCCAGGCTGGGCTAGAGCCAGTTTGGACGTGTGGGAGGCCGTTTTGATGACTTTCTACCATTTTGCTGTGATTGACAGCGAGCCCGATTTTCCTAGTTGATGGGCACACACAACTTGGACGACGCTGCGGTTGGGGGTGAAAAGTGAAAGGGTTAGTCGCTCAGTCGTGTCTGACTCTTTGCGACCCCAGGGACTGTAGCCCACCAGGCTCCTCTGTCTATGGGATTCTCCAGGCAAGAATACCGGAGTGGGTTGCTGTTTTCTTCTCCAGGGGATCTTCCGGACCCAGGGATCAAACCCGGGCCTCCTGCATTGCAGGGGGATTTGTTGCCACTGAGCCACCAGGGAAGCCTCCATTTAGGGTGGGGGAGCTTACTCTGGAAAACGCACGCTAGATGCTCCACATGCCGCCAGCATCCCTGGTGACGAGTGTGGGATGCTGGGAATATGTGCCAAGACCGGGAACCAGGGAAACCCAGAAGCCATGCTGGGACGTGGGTACTAGGGATCTTCCCAGGTGTTGCTATCGGTGAAGAACACGTTTCCCAGTGCAGGAGACATCAGCGACGCAGGTTCGATCCCTGGGTCGGGAAGATCCCCTGGAGAAGGGAACGGCTACCCACTCCAGTATCCTGGCCTGGAGAATCCCCATGGAGAGAGGAGCCTGGAGGGCTCCAGTCCATGAGGTTGCAAAGAGTCGGACACAGCTGAGCAACTAAACAACAGCCAAATGAGATGAGCAGTCTCAAAACCCCCAACAGAATGGGCACAACCTGTACTTCAGGTTCCCAGGGCTCTCAAGAAAGCAGGTGCCCAGCATCCCAGGGCCAGGCGTTCCTGTGGACCCAGGGCTGGACCAGGCTTTGGGAAACTGGGTGGAAATTGACCAGGAGGGCAGTGCAACGCCGCATCTGACCACTAGGTGGTGCCATAACCCTGTGTCACTGTTGGGGTTCAGCCCTAGGTCGTGTCCGACCTCTGCGACCTCCTGGACCGCAGCACGCCAGGCCTCCCTGTCCATCACTAACTCCCAGAGCTTGCTCAGACTCATGTCCATCGAGTCTGTGATGCCATCCAACCAGCTCATCCTCTGTCGTCCCCTTCTCCTCCTGCCTTCAATCTTTCCCAGCATCAACGTCTTTCCCAATGTAGTCAATTTGTTTGCATCAAGTGGTCAAACTGTTGGAACTTCAGCATCAGTCCTTCAACTGAATCTTCAGGCCTGATCTCCTTTAGGATGGACTGGTTGGATCTCCCTGCCGTCCAAGGGACTCTCAAGAGTCTTCTCCCCAACCAGGACCACCTGCTGTCCCCAGAGGCAACCCAGCAGGGTTGTCACAAGCAAGCCCCAGTGAAACCCGGGGAGGCAGGCGTCCCACAAGGTCATAGCGCATTTCAAGAATAAACAAAATCTAACATAGACTCACAGACATGGAAAAGAGGAAAATGAAGGAGAGATAAATTAAGAGTGCTTCAGTGGTAAAGAGTCTGCAGGAGACCTGGGTTCAATCCCTGGGTGGGGAAGATCCCCTGGAGAAGGGAATGGCCACCCACTCCAGTATTCTTGCCTGGAGAATCTCCATGCACAGAGGAGCCAGGCGGGGCCGCAAAGCGTAGACACGACTGAGCAGCTAGCTAAACAATAGCAAAATGAGATGAGCAATCTCGAAAACCCCAACAGAACAGGCACGTCCTGCGCTGCAGTCTCCCAGGGTTCCCAGGACGGTAGGTGACAGGCGCCCAGCATCCCAGGTGCAGGTCGTCCTGTGGACCCAGGGCTGGACCAGGCTTTGGGCGACTGGGTAGAAACCGACCAGAAGGCCGGTGCAGTGCCCCCATGTGACCACTAGGGGGCGCCATGAGACTCTGTGATTGTTGCCGTTCAGTCCTGGGTTGTGTCGGACTCTGCGACCCCGCGGACTGCAGCCCGCCAGGCCTCCCTGTCCATCGCCAACTCCTGGAGTTTACTCAGACCCGTGTCCATCGAGTCGGTGATGCCATCCAGCCATCTCATCCTCTGTCGTCCCCTTCTCCTCCTGCCCTCAATCTTTCCCAGCATCGGGGTCTTTTCCAGTGAGTCGGTTCTTCCCATCAGGTGGCCGAAATATTGGAGTTTCAGCTTCAGTTCCGGTCCCTCCAATGAATATTCAGGACTGATTTCCTGAGTCATAACCTGACACAGCCATCCTCCCAGGACCATTGCTGTCCCCAGAGGAAATCTAGCCAGGCTGTCAAAAGCCAGCCTGAGCCCAAACCTGGGAGGCGGGTGTCCCACAAGGTCAGAGGGGGAATAAACAATAAAATATCTGAGCTAGACTCCCAGACATGGCAACCGGCAAAATGCAGGAGATATCCGTTAAGAGTTAGGGATTAACATGTATACAACTACTGGTATCTCGGTGGTAAAGAATGCGTCTGCAACGCAAGAGCTGCAGGAGATGCAGGTTTGATCCCTGGCTTGGGAAGATCCCCTGGAGGAGGGCATGGCAACCCACTCCAGTATTCTTGCCTGGAGAATCCCACGGACAGAGGGGCCTGGTGGGGCTACAGTCCACGGGGTCGCAGAGAGTTGGACACGACTGAGCGACTAAACCACCACCACCAGGATCCCCCCACCCCCCACCGTGTGTGCGCTCAGACCATCTCTTAGCCAAGCTGATTTTACCAAACAGGCCTGTGGGTAGCCTGGCATGAATTTTGCATCACTCCCTGTTGACCTCCAAGAAGCCTCTTCTGTGCACATGTGGTCAGAGGGGGTTCTCCTGACTTAAGAGAAGGAGGAATCAGTGACCTGGCCTGGCCCCAGCCTCCTGCCTTAATTGTTCGGCTGGTCTCACCTTGGAGTCTGTATCTACAGGGAGTGAGTCCCCAATTGTTTTATCCTGGGATGGGAGTACAGGGTCCCATCTGTTTCCTGTGCTCCTAGGCTGCCTCCGTCTCTTTGGAACGATGGAGGTGATGGTGGTGAGCTGGTCTCAAACGTGAGCCTTTTCTTACAAGCCATCTACTTTGCTTCTGGACTTCTCTTTGCCACTGGACTTCCCCCCAGTTTTCAGACTGCTGGAGAACTACTCCAAGTATCTATTGTAGAAATTAATGGATTCCACTCCCGCACACACACCTGGGACGGGAGGAGAAGGGGGCGACAGAGGGTATGGCTGGATGGCATCACAGACTCGATGGACCGAGCTGGTGATGGACAGGGAGGCCTGGCGTGCTGCAGTCCATGGGGTCGCAGAGTCGGATACAACTGAGCGACTGAACTGAACTGAGCTAAACACCTGGGACCCGTGAACCCCCCAGGTCCTGCCAAGACACACAGATTTCGTCACTTCCTCCGCCAACTGATAAACAGACCCTCATGTATTTTTTAAGGTGTTTTTTTTTCTTTTGATGTGGATCATTTTTAAAGTCTTTATGGAATTTGCTACTATATCGCTTCTGTTCTACGTTTTCATTTCTTGGACTGCAAAGCACATAGGATCTTACCTCCCAGACCAAGGTTGAACCCACAAGCTGTGCATCGGAAGATGAAGTCTTAACCACTGGAGGAGCAGGGAAGTACCAAGACCATCAATTTTTATCAAGCCCCACCGGGCAGGGAGCAAGGACTTCCGCCTCTACACAAAGGGCATAAATACAGATTGAACTCGGTTCTCAGCATCTCCTAGCTGAGGAGGGTTTCAAACGTTAATTGGAAGCCTCAGGTCTGCAAGCCACTTATCAGAGTCCATATTTCATTAACAGTTCCCTGATGCAGGAATTAGGTGAAAGTCAATCTGATCAACACCTTTTTTAAAAAAATAAAGACTTATAAACCCAACCATTCAAAAATACAATGTTCCTTTCCCTGCGGTTCCTGTGGTCTTGTCATCCGCGGACAGTTGCTGCAACAAAGGGTTTTTAAAAGTGCAAAAGTCTCAACTCCTCCTGAGAGCCGTGTTTGTTACTTTATTACTTTATTGCGTGATGACCATGTTTCCAAAGCGCTGAGGTGAACGCGGCTGTCTTTTGGAACCCAGAAGTTATGCCAGGAATGTCAGCAACGCTTCCTTGTAAAGCGACCCCCTTCGACAAGGCGGGCAGAGCACAGCTTCTGACCTTTCCACGCGAGTCTTTGAGTCTCAGGGCTCCTGTTCAGACACAAATGCAGTAGGCTGTGTGCTGAGCTGCTCAGGCGTGTCTGACTCTGTGACCCCAGCGACTGTAGCCCTCCAGGCTCCTCTGTCCATGCGGATTCTCCAGGCAAGGGGACTGCAGTGGGTTGCCATGCCCTCCTCCAGGGCATCTTCTAGCCCCAGGTCTCCTGCATTGCAGGCGGATACCCGCCCGTCTGAGCCAGCAGGCCAGCCCAGAAATTCAGTACATCTAAAATATTAGTTTCAATTTATTAGGATCATCCACAGGGAAACCTTCCCTATTTCCCACTGAGGTTACCCATAGGAAGCTTTGAAAGGCTCTGGATAAATTAGAAAAAGGCACACCCTAAAGATAGGAACCAGGCAGTCCTACAGGAAATCAACCCTGAATTTTCATCGGAGGAAGTGAAGCTGAAGCTCCAAAGCTTGGGCCACCTGATGCGAAGGACTGACTCGTTGGAAAAGACCCTGATGCTGGGAAAGATTGAAGGCGGGAGGAGAAGGGGACGACAGAGGATGAGATGGTTGGATAGCGCCACCGACTCGATGGACATGAATCTGAGCAAACTCCGGGAGATAGTGAAGGACAGAGGAGCCTGGCGTGCTGCCGTCCACGGGGCTGCCAAGGGTCAGACGCGACTGAGCGTGTCTGATCACTCTCAGTCAGAGTACAGCGTCCACGTCAGCCACAACGATAGGAAAGCTGAGAGAGCAAAGCAAGAAACCACGCACTGAAAAGACGAAATGCCAGTGCGGTCCTAAGGTGACACTTCGCTACTCTGGAAACTCCCCGTTTTAGTTCACTGGCTCTTCTTAGTTTTTATCATTTGCTTTATCTTTTTTTTTTTTTTGCCCCCGATATGCGCAATTCTGTTTGCGCATAGACCAACATGTAGGCTCAACCTATAATCAGAGGAACCTGTCAAGGAGGATACTGACACGAACTTCAACATCACCCAAAGACACAAACACACTGAAAAACACACTCAACCAGCAGCCGCAGACCCAGACAGCCAACGGACGGTTTCCAGATCTGCTTTTCTGAGCAAGAATTCTGGGATCCAGGAACGGGACCCCTGACCAAGCTTCAAGGCTGCTGAACACTGGTGATTTCACATGTAACTCCGGGAGACAGGGCCCCCGGATCCATCATCGTCCACAGTAGATAGACGTGGTCGGGGGGGAGAGGGGGTGCGTTCGGAGAGGGGGCTCCCTATGATAAAAATGCATGTTCGGGGGTTCAAAGGGATGACAGGGGGTGGGGGCAGTGAGTGTTGAAGTCATTCAGGCAACTGAGTCAAGCCAGAGAAAGACAGCGTCCAAAAACTCCCAAGAAGGATGCTCTGTCTTGTATTATGAAACGCTGGCCGGCTTCCAGCTTGTTCTAGGATTACCGCCTCCCACACACCCCCCCGAAGATCTGCAGCCCGTTTAGAAAGGCATGCACACACACACCTGTTCCCCAAGCCCACGTAGACACAGAGCGGCTTGCCAGGGCATCCACAGCAACTCTGGTAGGACCACAGCCAAATGCTTTGCTCAGACACGTGAAGCCGGATGACCAGGAAGGAGAGACTTGGATGCTTGATTCTGCTAGTCACCTGGGAGCGCTGGATCACGGGGTGGGGGGGACCCTTCCTGGTCTCGGCCGCCTGCTCCAAGCCCCTGGGGGTGTCCTCGCCCCTGAGTTCCCAAATGTTACCTCCAGCTCCAGTGAGGACCCACCCAGGGGACACGCCTGTCACTTTGAGGATGTCCACTCATCACTTTGCTTGTCAAGAACCTTTGGAGGGATGTAGTGGGGATCTGGGGTTCGTACATGCAGGCACACGTGCTAAGTCACTTCAGTCATGTCTGACTCTTTGTGACCCCAGGGACTGTAGCCTGCCAGCCTCCTCTGTCCTTGGGATTCTCCAGGCAAGAATACTGGGGTGGGTTGCCATGCCCTCCTCCAGGGGATCTTCCTGACCCAGGGATCGAACCCTGGTCTCTTGCATTGGAAGGCGGATTCTTTACCATGTGAGCCTCTAGCCCCTTTGACATATAATCTGCTTCACCAGCCAGCACGTGCGTGTGCGCGCGCGCGCGCGCGCACACACACACACACACACACACACACACACACACACACACACACACACCAGAGTTTCCTCACAAGGTTGCTGCTCACTGCAGGCGGCACCTTCTTCCGTATTGTATATAACCTACCGGATTTCTTAGAGATGCCCATCGCATACACCCAGTCGAACCCAGGACCGTGTCAGCGGTGGCGACCTGCAGTTTGAAAAACATCGCAGCAGAGCCAGGAGGAGGGCAGGTCCGTCCACCCACGATTTCCTTCTAAACTTCAAGTTTCCCTCCAGGGAGGCTCTGGCCAGGATTTCCAGATTGGTTTTTACACTCGGGGCGGGGGGGGGGGGGGGCAAGAAAAGGTGTTAGGCAAACGTACACAGGTGGAGATGGTCGGATGGCATCCCCGACTCGATGGACGTGAGTCTGAGCAGGCTCCGGGAGCTGGTGATGGACAGGGAGGCCTGGTGTGCTGCGGTCCACGGGGTCGCAGAGTTGGACACGACTGATCGACTGGATAACAACAAATTCCTGCTCAGCAGATCCTTCCTGGGGGCGACTGTGTGTACAGATACTTAGTACTCGTCCTTCCAGGTGAGCTTGAGACGTCCCCCTACTTGCAAATCCCGCCTGTCCAGGTGCGTCCATCCCCTACTTCCTGCGCAGACCGCACACCCATCCTGGCCGCCCGGAGCCGTCATCGAGGCATCCGTCTTTGGGTCCAGCGGGCACCCTCTGCCCCACCTTATACCGTCCTGATGGGGAGACCGCAGTGGCAGAGGCGGGGCTTCAGCAAGGGGTCCAGGGTCTCTCTGCAATCCACAGCTGAGTCTTTCCTGCCCTGGGTTCACACCAGACCAGAGCCTGGCCCTGCAGTCACCCCAGGCGTCCTGCCTGCATCCCCACTCAGCTCTCATCATAGGAGACGCTGCTCCGGAGAGGCCAGGTCCTGCGTCCTGCCCACCACGACTGGCTTGTCGCTTCAGTCGGGTGTGACCCTGCGACCCCATGGACCGCCGCACGCCAGGCCTCCCTGTCCATCAGCAACCCCCGGAGTTTACTCAAACGCCCGTCCATCGAGTCGGTGATGCCATCCAGCCATCTCATCCTCTGTCGCCCCTTTTTCCTCCTGCTTTAGCCAATTTCTTCTCCTTTCCCTGGGCCTGCCCCTTGTGGCCTAAAGAAAGGGGTGTGTGTGTGTTTGTGGACGGTATCCGGTTCCTCACCCACACGGCGAGTCCAGGAGGCTGGGAGACACACGTCTATGGAGGGAGGTTTCCTGCCCCGCAGGGCAAAAGCCACATGGCTATTCCAAGAGCTGCAGCCCCTGCGGTGCGCTCCCCACCCACCCCGCTCTATGTAAGGACTCTCTGGCTGAAACTAAAGCCCGGCACCCCAGTTCAACCACAGGCGGGAAAAGAGGAGGAAGGGGCTGTCTTTCTCCATCAGCTGACCCCTCGCCCGCAACCCTGAATTCCGCATTCCTGTGTCATCGCCGCTCAGGGCACCAGCTGTCCAGTGTCGCATGGGGCCGGGGGCCCGGTGGAGAGTTAGGGGTTTGGGACGGAGGGAATTAAGGAGGGAGGGGTCACGCGGGGAGGTGTGGACTCGGGAAAGACAGCTAGAAAGACGGGGGCGGGGGGAGGCCACGCGGAGACGCAAGCTGGGGAGACCGCCAAGGCTGAGACCGCGCGCGAGGAGACCGGGGCGCACAGGCGCAAGGGGCGCGCGGAGGCGCGTGTGCGCGGGGGTGGGCGAGACTACGGGGACGCGGCCCCCCATCTCCGGGTCTGCGGCGGGCGCTCCCGCCCACCACGTCACCCCACCCTGCGGAGAGGCCAGCAGCGGGAGGTCGCCAAGGCTGAGACCGCGAGCGCGAGGTGACCGGGGCGCACAGGCGCCAGGGGCGCGCGGGGGCGCGCGTGCGCGGGGGCGCGGGGCAAGGGACGCGGCGGGCGTCGCTCCCCGGCCACCTCCCCCCGCGACCACCCCCCCTGCGCTGCGCAGCCCCCCCCGCGCGCGCGCGCCCCCGCGCGCCCCGCACGGCCGCGCGCTGCGCCCCGCGAGGGGCCGGGCTTCCATCCACCTGTCAGTGCGCGCCCGCCGCCGCCGCCGCCGCCGCCCAACTTTGCGGGGACTTGCCGGGGCGCGCCGCCTCCTCGCGGCCGTCCGCGTCCTCGCCCATGGCCGCGGCCCCCGCCCGCCCGCCGCCCGCCCAGCCCCGTGGCCGCCGGGCGCGGTGAGCGCAGGACCGAGCCCGGGGTGGGCGCTGCGGCGGTGGGGGTCTCCCCGCGCGCAGCCGCCCCGGGAGCAGCCGCGGCCGAGCGGCGGGGGCCCTGCCTCGCTGCCGCCGGCCGCCCCCCCGCGCCCGGAGCCCCGGCACGGAGCACTGCGGATGCGGCGCGGGGCCGGCGCGGGGCTCCGGGCGCGCTCGGGGGTCGTGAGCGCCGCGCCCCGCGCGCCCCCCGCCCGCGCGCCCCGCCGGGGCCATGCAGTCGTTCCTCTCGCCCGTGACCAAGGCCATCCTGGTGGCGCTGTTCATCTTCGCCATCCTGCTCATCCTCTACGTGATCCTCTGGTACATCTGCCGCGATGTGGACTGCGACCACGGCATCTGAGCGCCGCCGGCCCCGCGCCCCGCCGCGCTCAAGGGCGCCCCGCCGCCCGGCACGGGGGCCGCGGGCCCGGCCGGCGCGCCCCCCCAGCCCGGCCCCGGGCCCCGCCGCCCGCGCCCCGCGCCCGTGACCTTCACGACGGACCGGACGGAGCGGGTGAGCGCGCTCGGGCGGCCGCCCTGCGGGGCCAGCCGCGGGCGGAGGGGGGGGTGGCGGCGGCGGTGTTGGGGGGGTTACGGAGAGGAGCCACAACTTCGCGCAGGGCGCGGGAGCCGGGCGCGGGACCGTCCCCGCTGGGGCGCTGCGCCCCGGGACTCTCCGGCCAGCGGGAGGCGCCAGGGGGGGAACGCGCTAGGGGGCCCGCGCCCGCCTGGGGCGCCTTGGGTCCCTCTGAAAGGCTGGGCGCTCCCGCCGTCGGTCACCCCTGCGCAGCGGCCCGGGTCCGAGCGGGACCGAACGCCCAGGGTCCCCCCCCACCCCAGGCCGTGGCTCGCGGGAAAAGCGCTCGAAAGCCCGCGGTGCGCCCTCCTCGCGTTCCCGGGCACTCCCAAGGGGGAGTGCGTTCACCCCCCGCCGTCCCACCAACCCCAGAGGAGACCGAGAGAAGAGAAAGCTTTGCCCCACAGCAGGGCTCCGGGACCAAGTTTCTGACTTAAATAAAGATCTTGTTAGCAAGAACATTAGGGGGGGGGAAAAAAAAATAGCATCCCTCCGGAGCGTTCCTCTACAAAAAGAACGTGTGAGCAAAAACACCCAGCTGAAATAGACTGCCAATTTATGCATCCGCAGATAGCTAGGTCGTCTTCCTGGGGTAATCAGGGCAGGAATGCGGGCGGCGGCGGGGCGATGAGCCGGGGGTGGGGGAGACGTTTGGGGTCCTGGCGGTCATGTGCCCGCTGCCTCAACCCTCAACGGGCTCTGCTCTGTGCGATTCGCGCTCCGGGGTGTTTCTCTCCCACTCAGCCGTTTCCAGCCCCCCCCCCCCTCTCCCGAGGGTTAAGGAGACGGAAAAGGCAGAAACTGTCTCCTGCTCCCCAAGAATGATTGGACAAGCCCCCTCCCCCGAGGGAAGCCAGAGCGCCTGGTTTGGGGCGATCAGCCTTGTGTTGTGCGTTCTCTCCTGGGTCCTGTGGGTTTTCTCCTGGGGTTGAAATTGGTGTCACCCCAGTCCAGCGACTGGCGCTCTGCGGCTTTTCACGCTGTGTATCTGCCAGGATCCAGTGTCTGGGCCCCAGGAGGGAGAGGAAGGGAGACCCACTTTTAAATTAACAAAAACACTGTTGGTTTTGGTGGTGGTCGGGGAGGAGGAATCAAGAAAGATCCCAGGAAACCCAGCCTCCCCTCCCCAAACACACACACACACACACACACACACACACACACACACACACACACACCCCTTGTAAAGAGTCCTGAAGGCGTTCCGTGGAGCTGGCTGGGGGAACCTGTCTCCTAAGATGTTACTGTTTATCTCTTACACCCTTAGAAGGCCTGTCCCAGCTTCCCAAGACCTCCAGCCCCTTCCCCTGCCCGCCCCCCACCACCTTCCCAGCTCAAGAACCAAAGCTTAGGACTGACTCTATAAACAGACCAGGCTAATACTTGTGTATTTCTGAAGCAGCATGTCAGTTTCTGAAGCAGCATGTCAATTTCTGAAGCTCCCCAGTGCTCTAGGTATCAGGTGACATGAGCTGGGCAGAAGCAGGATGAAAAGGTGTCCGGATACCTTGAAAAACCATTCCGCCCCCTCCCCATCATCGGAGAAAGCACTTCACAGGGCTGAGTCTCACACACAGCACGCGGCTCACACGATAACAAACACACGCTCTGCGGGAGGTCACAGTGGTGACAAGCAGAGGCACTCCAACATGTAAACGTCGTCCAGATGCCTAAATTCTAAAATTGAAATCTAAGGAAAAAAAAAAAAGATTTAGATGAGGATGCTGGGATCGAGGGGCATCACTCGTGGGATGCACCCCCCCCCCCCCTTTCTGGGAGAAAAACACAGTCGATGGGGAAAAAGAGCCCACATTACGTAACCGTGACCATCCTGGGGGGGGTTCCTGCTGGTGGATGGTCGGTCCCTGCGGCCACACACGCACCCCAGAACCCTGGGGCCCCGTTCCCCTCTGGTTGGTACACTGTCCCTCTCTGTGGGTTCTTTTCGTCTCAGGCCACTTCAGTCCCAGCAGATGGCTGTCCCTTCCGTTTCCCAGAGAAGGCTTCCCCTCCACCTGCATGTCACCTCCAAGACCTGGGAGACGTGTCTCCCGCACTGCCGTCCCCGCGTGTCTGCAGAGTGGGGCACGGCAAAAATCAGGGCAGGGACCCAGGATGCAGACGGGCTGGCGGGCACAAAGGCGGCTGCCCCGTGGTGGCTTGGCGGGCGAGAGGGAGCTCAGGGAGGAAGGGGGCATATGCAGGGGCTCGGAGCTCGCTCTGTGTGTGGTGCAGCAGGAACTAGCGCAGTGTGGTAAAGCCACGCCGCCCCCAAGTAAATGCTCTTGCTGTCAGATAGGAATTGTCACAGGATATAGACACCTTGACCTTACAAATTAAAAATAATAATAATAATAGACAGCACTTTAGAGAAAATGAAACCTTGGCCCTCATGTTCGCTGTGGCCTCTGTGATCTACAGAAGACCTTCCCAAATGGGCTTCGGGATCGCTGCCAGGAGCCCCATTTCAGGTGCAGAAAGCAAGGTGGTTTGCTGCCCAAGGTCACAGGGCCAGGAAGTTCCGAGTCCCTGGTGAAGGACAGACTCACCCTGGCGGGAGATGGGGTCCACTCGGGAGGCCTGTCCCCTGCTACGTCCATCAGCATATCTGTCCACCCCTCCATCCCTTCTCCACGGCTCCCCTCCATCCCTTCTCCACGGGAGCTCCGAGACCTGGAGGTGGAGCTCTGGGGACCCTGTGGCTGTAAGCTGTCTAGTGAAAACGCAGCCTCTGCCAAGGATCATTCTCCGGGGGTCCAGACAGACGAATCGCAAGCCCACCCAGGTGCCTGGTCTGCAAGGGCTGGGGAGAGAGAGTGACAAGGTGCCCTGTACCCTTATGAACTTTCTACGGGGTGGGCAAGGGATGCAGAGTGCTTGCCAGAAAGAAAAGAAAAAAAAAAAGAAAAAAGAATGTGGATTCCTATAAATAACACTTGCATCTAATAGTCCCCGAGAGCGTGTTACAAAGTTCCAGACAGTGAAAGAGGATTATTGTTTACATCGCGTTTTATGCTCCTGAAAGCAACATGAGTCCAATGATTACCTCAATTATACAGAACAGAAGGGGAAAAAAAAAAACAGGCTTAAAAGAAAATGGTTACGTAACTTTCCGAAGATCACAAGGAAAACAAGATCAGTCGCCAACAGTCTCCAAGCTCTTGTCCCCGCGGACCTGCGTGCATGCTCACCTGTGTTTGTAAACAAAAGCTGTGTTGGTCCTGAGTGAAGGAAGTCAGAGACGGAGAAATATCCTGTGACATCCCTCACATGCGTAATCTAAAATGAAATGATGCACATGAACTTAACTGCCAAACAGAGACTCACAGACTCAGAGGATGAACTTATGGGAGGGAGAGTCAGGGAGTCTGGAAAGGACATGGACACACTGCTGCATTTAACATGGAGAACCAGCAAGGACCTGCTGTCCAGCGCAGGGAACTCTGCTCAGTCCTCTGTAATAACCTTATGGTCACCAGGGGGAAGAATGGGGGAAGCGATAGTCAGGGAGTTTGGGATGGACATGAACACACTGCTGTATTTAACATGGAGAACCAGCGAGGACCTGCTGGACAGCGCAGGGAACTCTGCTCAGTGTCGTGTGGCAGCCTGGGTGGGAGGGGAGTTTGGGGAAGAGTGGTTACGTGTGCATGTCTGACTGAGTCCCTTCAGTGTCCACCAGAAACCATCACAGCACTGTTAATCAGCTGTTCCCCAGTACCAAATGTTTTTGTTGTTTAAAAACAGCCAAAACCGGCATTGGCTGCATTTCCATTCAAAACAGTTTTAAATTGTGTTTCTATCTTAACCTATTCCTTACGGTTTAAGAATGATATGGTCATATTAAGGCTTTTTCGGGTACACTACAAATTAACTATTAGTGTATATTTCCAGGTGCTGTTGTGTGGTCCCTGAAATCATGTCTGACTCATTGTGACCCCATGGACTGTAGCCCACCAGGCTCCTCTGTCCATGGGATTCTCCAGGCAGAAATGCCAGAGTGGGTTGCCATTTTCTCCTCCAGGGATTGAACCCAGCTTTCCTGCACTGCAGACAAGATTCTTAACGGTTTTGATCCACCAGAGATTGTGTAAAGACACCTCCAGACTTCCCACTTGCAGCTTCTCCGCCCCCCCCCCCCCCACCCACCCTGCCCCATTCCTCAAACTGGAGAGTCTCCACAGAGGCAAAGAGAAATCTCAGCTTCTTTGAAAGATCAGTTAAGTTGATGGAAGCGAGCTCCTTGAGTCTGCAGATAAGCGTCACGGAAAACAGAGAACAGAGCCTGCAGGGCCTAGAAGCAGGGCACGTCGATGACACGGATAAGGAGGGTGTTTGTCAATCAGAGAAGAAAGAACTTTCTGGGACTTCCCTGCAGGCTCAGACCACGGTTCGATCCCTGGGTCGGGAAGATCCCCTGGAGGAGGGCATGGCAACCCACTCCGGTCTTCTTGCCTGGAGAAACCCACGGACAGAGCAGCCCGGTGGGCTACAGTCCATGGGGGTCGCAAAGGGTCAGACACGACTGAGCAACTGACACATTCCTGGGAATTCCCTGGGGATCCAGAGGTTAAGAATCAGCCTGCCAGTGCAGGGGATACACGTTCAATCCCGGGTCTGGTCAGGGAACTAAGATCCCATATGCCACAGGGCTCTCACGCTGCCACCTATAAAAATAAATTATCTTTAAGAAAAAGAAAGAGCTTCCTAACACTTAAACTCAAGCAGCATAGGAGCAGACAGGCCCAGAAGTAGTTAGAGGTGTTTGTTTGATTGTTGGTGTTCAGTTGCTAAGCTGTGCTCAACTTTTTCAGTGTTGTTTTTTTTTTTTCCCCTGGGCAGTTATCTTTGCTCAGAATGTGTGACCCAGGATGCTGACGGGGGCGGGGGGGCGGGGGTGGTCTCAGCTGAAAAAATTTGGGTCCAGGGGTTTCATACCCCATGAGCTGGTCTACACACCAGCCTCTCTCCCACGCCATGCCGTATCCCTGAAAAGCTAGAGTCTGTGGGAGAAGTAAGCACGTCACAACTCCAGATAAGTGACTTCAGGGCAGGAAAGAATCGGGTACGGAATCTGATTCTTGCTCCTCAAGCTATTTTCAGCTTTGAAAAGAAAAAAAAAAAGGAGAGAACGTTTGTCGAAACATCACGATGCCTCGTACCGTAGCTGCGGTTCCCACTTTTGCTTCACTTCACAGATGTTCACCCTTAAAGCGGTCTGAGGTGCAGATGCTTCTAAAAGACGTGGGCACGAAGATGTAATATTCGGCAGGTAATGAAGATACTCAGTCCTAAAGGAAGTCAGTCCGGAATATTCATGCTGAAGCTGAAGCTGCAATAACTTTGCCCAGCTGATGCGAAGAACTGAGTCACTGGAAAGGACCCTGATGCTGGAAAAGATTGAGGGTGAGAGAAGGGGATGACAGAGGATGAGCTGGTTGGATGGCATCACTGAGTCAGTGGATGCAAGTTTGAGTAAACTCCGGGAGTTGGTGATGGACAGGGAGGCCTGGCGTGCTGCAGTCCATGGGGTCGCAAAGAGTCGGACACGACTGAGCGACTGGACGAAGATCGAGCCTCTCACCTAAGTTTCAAGACACCGTATTCTCTGCGTGTCAGGCTACTTTGAGATTGCAGAGTGAAACGGATCCGAACCTGGAAGGGGCAGGGGAGAGTTCTCGTCAGGGGCCGTGTGGCTGGTGGGGCCCCGAGTCAGTGTCTGAAGCCCACAGTCCAGGCTCAAATGCTGCGCTGTGTACACCAGGATAAGACAGTTCATTCGAAGAGGTGAACAACCCGGTGGAGTGTCCCGGGGCTCTCCTAGGAGCTCAGATGGTAAACAATCCACCTGCAATGCGGGAGACCCAGGTTCGATCCCTGGGTCGGGAAGATCCCCTGGAGGAAGGCATGGCGACCCACTCCAGTATTCTTGCCTGGAGAATCCCATGGACAGAGGAGCCTGGCAGGGTTACAGTCCACGGGGTCACACAAGAGTCAAATACGACGGAATCGACTTAGCATGCATGGAATGTTCTAGACCCGTTCTGTGCCTTTGGAGTCAATTTGTCTCTAAAAGGCGGTGTTGCCATAAGTCACACCCCCCCATCTCCAATGCCAACACAGGCTGAGTCCGTGCACCCCAACTTGACCTTCCTGCCGCATGGGGTCTACACCCTTCCCAGTTTCTCACTGGGAGGAGTGTCTTTTCCCCGAAACCCATGTCCCCACTGTGATGGGACTGATGTAGACCCATCACTGTTCTTTCCAACAACGCCCAGCTTGCCCTCGACTCCCCCCACGATCGCGACTTTTGGAGAAAAGCTCAGCTTTCTTCCGGAGCCAATCCGGGGAAATGACTGTGGACGCCAATTTCGCAAATGCGGCTTTTAGCTCAAAATAGCGAGAGCAGAAGGTGACAGCTGGATGGGCCCCTCGGAGGCAATTCCATAAGGATGCCCGAAATAGTGCAAAACAGACAGGAGCCTTCTCCGCTGGTGGGGCGAGGGGTCGACATATGTGTGTGGAGACGTCCGGTACGCTGGTTGTTCTCGACGCTGCGTTCACACCTCCCCTCCCCAGTTAGAATTTTTTTTTCTTTTTAATTAATGTATTTGCTTATTGCTGGCTGCGCTGGGGGTCTTCGTTGCTGAGCCCGCCCTTTGTCTAATTACGGCGGTCGGGGGCTACTCTCTTGAGTTGGAATGTTTGGACTTTTCATTGCAGCAATTTCTCTGGCTGGGGCTCCCGGAGTCCAGAACGCAGGCCCAGCGGTTGCGGAGGACAGCCTTAGTTGGTCCGGGGCCTGTGGGATCTTGGGGGCGACAGAGGATGACATGGTTGGACGGCATCACCGACTCGATGGACGTGAGTGTGAGCAAGCTCCCGGAGTTGGTGATTGACAGGGAAGCCTGGCGTGCTGCAGTCCACGGGGTCGCAAAGAGCCGGACACGACTGAGCGAGAATACTGAACTGATATGGAATCTGCCCGGACCAGGGATCGAACCCATGGCGTCCGCATTTGCACGCATATTCTTAACCACTTAAGACTACCTGGGAAGTTCCTCTGCACCACCGGGTGGCTTTTAAGGGGCTGAGAGCAGGGACCAGAATTCATTAAGCATCTCCTGTAAGTTTAAGGTTGGCTCACGTGCTCCTTGCAAATCCCTGGGAGGTGCTGTGGGGTTTTCCTCCGTGTGGTGAAAACGAGAGTCCAGGTACGTGGTCTGCGGGACTCCAAAGGGCAGCCGGCCAGGGTCAGCGGTGTCCGAGGAAGGGTCATCTGGGTCTCAGTCTGCCTGGGACCGGATGAAAGCCCGTCCCGCCCCCATTCCCCTCCCTGTGGCTCCGTAGACGCGTGAGCACGCCCACAGGTGCTGGTGTTGGCGTGAACGTGAGGATGGACGAAGACCTAGGCTGACCAGTCGCCCGGGCTGTCCATGGCCGGGACGGGATGAAAACATTTATAAAAGGTCAAACACACCCTTGACTCTGCCCGTTCAGAACACTCTGACCAGCTGGCCCTGGCACACCTTACGCTTTCCTACAATTTTTACTGAAACGTAGTTTGTTCACAGCGTTATCGTAGTTTCAGGATTACGGCAGAATGATTCAGTTATAAATACCTGCGTGCGTGCTAAGTCACTGCAGTCGTGTCCGACTCTCTGCGACCCTGTGGACTGTAGCCCGCCGGGCCTCTCTGTCCGTGCGGTATCCCCGGCGAGAATTCCATTCTTCCCTCTCTCTCTCTCTCTCTCTTTTGTCATCCTTGTTTTTTAATGTGTGTGTGACAAAGCCCTGAAGTGTTACCACTTGAGGTAACTTGATCATCTCGCAATCCCCTGAAATCCTTTGATTTTTATCAGCACTGTGATTTGCCCAGCACCTCGATTCTGAGAGACGTGTATCGCCTCATTGAAGAACCGACTGTCCTTAAGCCTTCCTTTTTTTTTTTTTTATTAACTTTAAAAAACAAACTGTGGCCACATTGCAAGGCACCTGGGATCGTTTCTCCCCTACCAGGGATCACATCCACATACCGCGCATTGGAAGACAAGGTCTTAACCCCTGCACCACCAGGGAAATCCCTTTATTGACTTACTTTGAAATTTCCTGCAACTTCTTCAGGCAGGTTGGAAAGAGTCTGCAATCCGTCTGCTCGTGAAAAGTAAAATTTCACTGTTTTTTTTTTTTTTTTTTAAAGGAACAAACATCCTAAAGTTTTTACTCTGTCTGAACTTCATTTTGTTCTTGGTCATCTTTTTCTTTTTTTCTTTTTTTTCTCCTTGAAATGTTTCTAGAGTGAAAGTCTCTGAGTCCTGTCCAACTCTTTGCAACCCCACGGACCACAGCCCACTAGGCTCATCCTCTGTCCCTGGGATTCTCCAGGCAAGAGTACTGGAGTGGGTTGTAATTCCCTTGTCCAGGGGATCTTCCCAATCCAGGGATCAAACCTGGGTCTCCTGCATTGGCAGGCAGATTCTTTACTGTCTGAGTCACCAGGGAAGACCTGTTTCTTTTCTTTCTTTCTTTCTTTTTTTAATAAAAACAACCAAAGGAATTCTATTTAGGAAATAATTATTCGTCTCCTGGAATGAAAACGTCTCCTCTGTCTCTTCTTCAGTGCTCAGGGCTTTATTTAGTCTGCTGAGCTATAAAGAGAGGCCACTCTCTGCCAGAGCTGGGTGACCTGTTTCAGGGCCTATATTTGCCCGTCCTGCTTGGCGTGCCCAGCCGTCCTCCTCTCTGTAAGAGAATGAGGTGAAACCAGAGGAGGCCCGGCGTTGGCCTGGAAACCAGGATGTCAGCTTCCATCACTAGCATAAAGTCCCAGAATGATGGCTTCTGAATTGCTGTGGTTCAGTCGCTCAGTTGTGTCCGACTCTCTGCGACTCCATGGACCGCAGCACGCCAGGCCTCCCTGTCCATCACCAACTCCCAGAGTCCACCCAAACTCATCTCCATCGAGTCGGTGATGCCATCCAGCCGTCTCATCCTCTGTCGTCCCCTTCTCCTCCTGCCCTCAATCTTTCTGAGCATCAGGGTCTTTTCCAGTGAGTCAGCTGTTTCCATCAGGTGGCCAGAGGATTGGAGTTTCACCTTCAGCATCAGTCCTTGCAGTGAATGTGGGTGCTTACTCAGTTGCCCAGTTGTGTCGGACTCTTTGCGACCCCATGGACTGCAGCCCACCAGGCTCCTCTGTCCTAGGGATTCTCCAGGCAAGAACACTCCAGTGGGTTGCCATGCCCTCCTCCAGGGGATCTTCCCGACCCAGGGATCCGACCCACGTCTCTTGCCCTGCAGGCAGATTCTTTACCGTCAGAGCCCCCAGGGAAGCCGGCCTTACAGGGTTGTGAATGGGGGAGGGTCTGGTTGGGACTGATGGGTGAGCCTCCTTGCAAAAGCTGAATTAAGCAGTGCTGTGTCTGGGGCAGCGGGGGAGCCGAAAACCTCAGAAATGTATCCCCTCTTGCAGTCCTGGAGGCTGGCCGCCCCCGAGGCGTCTTCTGGCAGTGAGGTGAAGGCGCTGGTGGGAGCGCTGATAACGGCTCCTTCCCGGCCTGCTCGACGGGTGCCCACTCGGCTCCCCAGCCTCGCGTGCCTAGCGGCATCATCGCTGCCTCTGCTGGGCCTGCAGCCCCGACTCCTTCGTGGGAGGAGTTTTGCGATGCCTCTGACTCGACCCGATGCCCCCGCGTGGTCTCCCGGGCTGCAGACCCTTCACTGCCTCCCGTCTCAGGGGTCCCTTCTCGGGGCAGCGGCCGAGGAGTCGGGACCTGACACCTCCCCCCCCCCCCCCCCCCCGCCCCCGCAACCCCGGCGTGGGGCCGGGACCCGGCCGACCGCAGCCTCCAGGTTCCCCGAGGCTAGTGTTCGCGCTGGACGGCGGCGGACGCCACCGGGCCGCGGAGCTGAGACGGGCGCCCGACCCGGCCCTGGGACGCGCTCGCTGTCTGTCTGTGTCTGTCTGTCTCTCCGTCTCTCCTTGTCTGTCCGGCTCCCTGTCTGTCCATCTTTGTCTATTTGTCTCTGTCTGTCTCTCTCTCCCTGTCTGTCTGTCTCTCTGTCTCTCTCTCCCTGCCTGTCTGTCTCTCTCCCCGTCTCTCCTTGTTTCTCTCTCTGTTCCCCTCTGTCTGTCTCTCTGTCTCTCCTTGTCTGTCTGTCTCTCTGTCCGTCTCTGTCTGTTTGTCTCTGTCTCTCTCTCCCTGTCTGTCTCTCCCTGTCTCTCCTTGTCCGTCTGCCTGTCTCTCTGGCTCTTTCTCTCTGTCTCTGTCTTCCTGTTTCTCTCTCTCCGTCTCTCCTCTTCTGTCTGCATCTGTCTGTCTGTCTCTCTCACTTCACCTGCTCCCTTCCATCAGGCCTGTAGCATCAATGCTTGAGCGACCCTTGGACTGCAAGGAGATCCAACCAGTCCATCCTAAAGGAGATCAGTCCTGAACGTTCATTGGAAGGACTGATGCTGAAACTCCAATCCTTTGGTCACCCGATGCAAAGAGCTGACTCATTGGAAAAGACCCTGATGCTGGGAAAGACTGAAGGCAGGAGGAGACAGGGGCAACAGAGGATGAGATGGCTGGATGGCATCACCGACTCGATGGGCATGAGTTTGAGCAGGCTCTGCGAGATGGTGGTGGACAGGGAGGCCTGGCGTGCCGCAGTCCATGGGGGCGCCAAGAGTTGGACACGACTGAGTGAGCAATGACATTCTGAAGGCTGGTGTCCGAGACCCAGGCGTGGTCAGGGCCGTTTCCTCCCGAGGCCTCTCTCCCAGGCGTGTGGACAGCCGTCTCCTCCCTGAGTCCTCACGTGGTCCTCCCTGTGTGTGTGTGTGTGTCCCAATCTCCTCCTCTCATGAGGACCCCAGTCCTATGGGATCAGGCCCTAGCCTAGTGACCTCATTTCACCTTCATTCTCTCTTTAGGGACCGTCTCCAAACACAGCCCCATCCCGAGGTCCTTGGGTGACGGTTTCAATGTCTGAATTTGGGGGAAGACTTAGTTCAGCCCAAGCTTTCCAGGTGGAAGCAGATGGTAAAGCATCCGCCTGCAATGCAGGAGACTCAGGTTTGATCCCTGGATCAGGACGATCCTGTGGAGAAAGAAATGGCACCCCACGCCAGTCTTCTTGCCTGGAGAATCCCATGGATGCAGGAGCCTGGCAGGCTACAGTCCATAGGGTCGCAAAGTGTCAGACGTGCCCAAGCTCGCGTGCAAACTGACAGGTCAACCCATAGTGCTCAGCAAAGACAACTTCCCGGAGCTCCCTCACGACCCCCGGGGGCTGCAGTCTTTGCCAGCCGTGGCTGGTACCGGCTCTGCGTGTAAACCCTTGGCTGCGGAGATGGCAAGGTGATCGGATGAAGAGACAGTCTGATCTGTGCTGTATGAGATGTCTGGGCATGGAGCCAGGGAGCACATGATGGACAGGCTCCACCCGCTCTGTGCTAAGGACACATGGACACACAGACACATAGACATAAGTAGAACTGCTGTGTGGGGCTGGGAAGCCTTCTCGAGGACCCTTGCGCGAGGACTCAAGGACAAAGAGGGGTTCTCTGGAGATGGCTAGGGAGAGAGGACAGGCACACACACACAGACACACAAACACGCACACACACAGAATTGCTGGGGTGCCTGGCACACACACACACATGCAGACACACGCACACACAAACACGCACACACTCACAGAGTTGCTGGGGTGCCTGGCACCCCTGTTTCTGCATTTTCTCCCCCTGGAATCCCCATACTTACAGGATCTAGAACAGGGCCGTCCAAAGGAAACAGAGATACGAGCCACCGAAGTTATTTGCAATTTTCTGGCAGACAGCAAGATACAAACTTCCCCTTGAAAAATAAACAAGTTGAAAACTAAATAAGTACTGAGGATTTTATGCAAACATGATAGAGATTATAATATGACAAATACGAAGGCCATTACGAGGAAATCCTGAGAGTTCTCTTCCCAGGAAAGACGTTTGTATCTGTTTCTTTAATTTTGTATTTGTACAAGATGATGGATGTTGACTAAATGTGTGGTCATTGTTTCATGATGTATGTAAATCAGATCTTTATTGTGCACATCTTACGCTGTCCTTAGTGCCAATTGTATCAATAAATGTGGAAGAGAAACATTGCTGTGCTAAGGGGAACATTTGTCTGGTAGCCGCAGGAAAAAGAAACTAAAATGGTAATGATAAAGTCAGTTAAAATACTGTATTTGGCCTGATGTCTATATTGAAATAGTATCATTCCAACAGATATACATATATATATATACACACGCAGGTGTGTGTAGGTATACAAAAATGAACATGTCAGTTTACATAGTAATAGAGGTATGTGTTTCTATTTTTTAATGCACAACATTTGTAGAAATTTATGAAAGCATCTATATTCTTTGGGTTTCCCGGGTGGCACGGTGGTAAAGAACTCGCCTGCCCATGCAAGAGACCGAGGAGGTGTGGGTTCGATACCTGGGTCAGGAAGATCCGCTGGAGAAGGACATGGCAACCCACTCCAGTATTCTTGCCTGGAGAATCCCACAGACAGAGGAGCCCGGCAGGGTCGCACAGAGTCAGACACACACATAGACTTTATGAAGTAACAATTTTATGGGCATATACGTACCTTCCATGTAATGTACACAGATATGTAATTTACTAAAGCTATATTTTAAAATTCTGTAGTTGCACTTAGAATGTCTACCTATCATGTATGTAATATCCATACGTGTACAAGTAATATCCAGACATACATAATTTACTACAGTGAGATTTTGAAATTCCATACTTAAGCACATGTACTTAGAACTCTGTCTAACCATCAGTAAGAAGCTGACCTTCCTGTCTTCTTTCTTCCTTTTTATCATTACCAAAAAGAAAAAGTGTCTGCTGTGTTAAATGTTAGTTGGTTTGATCACCCCAGGATCAGACCCGCACCTCGTGCATCGGGAGGTGGTGTCTTTACCGCCGAGCCGCCAGGGAAGGCCTGCCTCACGCTTGTTGGGAAGATCCCCTGGAGAAGGAACTGGCAACCCACTCGGGGACCCTTGCCTGGAAAATCTCATGGACGGTGGAGAAGCCTGGTGGGCTACAATCCATGGGGTCGCAAAGAGTCGGACACGACTGAGCGACTTCACTTTCTTTTCTTTCTTTTCTCTTCACAACCCCTTTAGGGCCTCCGAAGGGATGCAGCAACGCTGGTCGCCCTGGACTCTTCCGTTCCTCCCGTCTTCCAAGTAGAGGACGAGATGCCGTGAGCACATTCCCGGCGTGGACCACAGGCGTGGCCGCGACTCTGATGTGGCTGGAAGCAAGATCCAGTGCCTGAGGGTCCCTCGATGGGCCCTCCTCTGCGAAACCGGCATGCCATCCCAGCTCACTGTTGGGGGTGCAGGGTGGAGGGGGACCCCCTGTGAGCATCCAGCCCATCTCCCCATCACCCGTCTTGCGAAGCCATCGCGAGGCGGTCAGGACCCACGAGCCGGTGTCAACCTTCCCCAGGGGCGGGGGGTGGGGGGTCCATGCTGGCACCTACAACCTCCAACCACCCCCCCCAGGGGTGCGGACGTTCCCATCCCAGCCCCGCCTGCCTGGCCCCGTGCCTCTCGAGTTGCCGTCCGCCTCGCCCTTGTGCACAGTGATAACTCACGGGGCGGGGACCCTGTCGCCCCGCGCGGCCGCCCACGGGAAGGCTCTCCGCTTATTCCCGGCTTGACGCGTCCGGAGGCCAAGCAGCTTCAGATCGCACCATCACCGTGAAGGCAGGCGCCGCTGCGGTCCGACCCTCTTCACGTCTCAGATGCTGCCCCCTTTGTCTCGACATACGCGCCCGCGCGCCCGGGGCTCTTTGCCTTCCTCCCGTCTGTGCAGGAGAAAGACGCCCAGGGGATCCCAGCTGCTCTCCTTGCCGACAGTCCCCACTCCGAGGGGTTTTTAACCCGTCTGCCGCGAGAAGACACCCGGATGGGGAAGAAAAGAAAATGCTGGCGACTTTGACAAGACAAGAGGGTTCTGGGACCTCCCCCCAAACGCACCCTGTAGCGTCGGCTCTCTCTGGGACTCTCAAGGAGGCCTCAATGATCTTTCCACGTTGCACCATGGATAAGACTTGTGGGAGCCCTTCCAGGCAGCCACGGAGGACTCTGGAGCGTTTATTGTTATTATTATTACTTTTTTTCCCCTGTCTGCTCTGTTTAAACCGGGAGGGATCCAGGTTGACGGTGGAGGTGGGCCCCCCGCCCTGCGGGGTGCGTGCGTGTGTCCGTGAATGCCGACCCCCAGCCCCCGCTGACCCGTTTCTCAAGCCGCTGATGAGCGTTTTCTACGTCTTACCCCTTCCCGCCCCCCCAAGCGCCCCATCTTTCGGTCCCGCGGATGTGGTCTGTGGCGCCTCCGTGTTATCTCGTCTCGTGGCTTCTGCCTCCCCCCTGCGTGGAGACGGGCAATAAAGAGAAAAGCTATTCCAGACATTAGGCTATTCCAGAAAATAAAATATTTTTGAAACCGCACATCAGGGCTACCGTGCTCCTTTGTCTCGTGGTGGGCTAGTGGGCTGCTAACCCTTGGAAGATGCATGGAGAATTCATTTATTCTGTAGACAATCAAGGGAAGGTGTTTCTTTTTTCTTTTTTCCCCAAACTTTAACTTTTTCATCTTGTATTAGGGTTGTTGTTGTTCGGTCGCTCAATCGTGTCCAACTCTTTGCAGCCCCATGGGCCAGGCTTCCCTGTCCATTACCAACTCTCGGAGCTTGCTCAGACTCATGTCCGTTGAGTCGGTGATGCCATCCAACCATCTCATTCTTTGCCGTACCCTTCTCCTCCCACCTTCAAACTTTCCCAGCATCAGGGTCTTTTCCACTGAGTCAGTTCTTCACATCAAGTGGCCAAAGGATTGGGGCTTCAGCATCAGTCCTTCCAAGGAATATTGCTAGGGTATAGCCAGTTAACAATGTTGTGATGGTTTCAGGTGAATAGCAAAGCAACGCAGCCATTCTCCCTCAAACACCCCTCCCATCCAGTGAAAGTTGCTCAGTCCTGTCCGACTCTTTGCGACCCTATGGACTGTAGCCTGCCAGGCTCCTCTGTTCAGGGGATTCTCCAGGCAAGAATACTGGAGTGGGTTGCCATGCCCTCCTCCAGGGGATCTTCCTGATCCAGGGATGGAACCCCCGTCTCCTGCATTGCAGGCAGATTCTTTACACTCAGAGCCGCCAGGCTGCCAAATAACCTCGAGTACAAACCTTTTTGAAAGAAAAGGGGGCAGGTTTGTCTAATTAAGTCGCAGCTTGTCCGTTTATCCTGGAAGGCTAGCAAAGAAGATAAGAATTTACACTGTTCTTTCAAACCTTATTAGGTTGAAAAAAAAAAAATGATCTTGCCCCTCTTTGGGAACTCTGCACAGCAGCTGTAAAGAGTTGGTTATAGGTCGGAGTTGTGTGTCCTGGGGCGGCTCTGATAAGGTGACAAGATGGTCATCTTTCACGGTCACGTGAAAAGTCTGGACATGAATGGAAAACACGCGCTCTCATACTCAACCCAGTCCTGCACAGGTTGGGACTGGCCGAAACCGCATCCTCATCCACAAACAGCCCCAGTGAGAAATTCTGTATTTTGGGGACACCCACATCCACTTGAATCCAGCATCCTCACTATTCTTGCTAAAAGTCTCCGTCCAGACAAAAACAAAAAAACAAAAAAAACCCCATAATTAAGATGATTATTCATAAGTGTTTGGGGCTCATAGTGGTTCAGTGCAGTTCAGTCGCTCAGTCGTGTCTGACTCTTCGCGACCCTGTGGACCGCAGCACGCCAGGCCTCCCTGTCCATCACCAACTCACTGAGTTTGCTCAGACTCATGTTCCGTGAGTCAGTGATGCCATCCAACCATCTCATCCTCTGTTGTCCCCTTCTCCCAACCTTCAATCTTTCCCAGCATCAGGATCTTTTCCAGTGGGTCAGTTCTTCGCATGAGGTGGCCCATATTGGTAGTTTGGAGAAAAACAAAAAAAAAGGTATTAGATCAGGAATATTCATATGTTTTGAAAGATCATGGTGTTGTGGGGAAACATAGGAGAAAGTATAAGGAATGATAAGGTCCTAATTCAATATCCTGTGATAAACCATAATGGAAAAGAATACAAAAAAAAAAAGAATGTATGTTATACACACACATATATACCTATATATACAATGGAACTGAATTCATTTGCTGTACAGCAGAAATTAATTCAGCATTGTAGTAATCGACTGTACTTCAGTTAAAACAATTTCTCACTGTTGGAGACTTGTCAGATGGTTCAGTGGTCAAGATTTCATCTTCCAACGGAGGGGCCAAGGGTTCAATCTCTGGTTTGGGAGCTAAGATCTCACATACACTGTGGCCAGAAAAGTGAACAAAAACCAGAGGCAGGATTGTAACAAATTCAATAAAGACCTAAAAAGCAAAACAAGAAGGAGTTATTAAAAAAAATGTGAACACAATTCTGACTGGTTTAACAGAAGTCCGCCAGCCTAACCCAGGGGGTAATTGGGATGTGAAGTCTGCAGGTGTTGTATGTACACAATGCTGTCTCTGCCAGTAACAGTAATAGAAGCACTTAAATCAGCTGACATAACTGCGATACAAATACACATGTGCGAGTATAGACACGCATAGATGGCATCGCCGACTCAATGGACGTGAATCTGAGCAAACTCCGGGAGACGCTGAAGGACAGGGAAGCCTGGCGTGCTGCAGTCCACGGGGTCGCGAAGAGTCGGACACGACTGAGCAACTGAATAACCACAGTTGATAGATGCACGATTATGCCTTTGCATGTAATAATAACAAAGATGCTTCTGTATCTCCCATTATATGCTGGGCAGGGGGGAGGACTCAGAAACATGTCTGAAGTCAGATTCACTCAGAGTTGCTGTGTAGCAGAAACACAACATTGTCAATCAACTAACGTCCCTTTTTCCTTTTTCTTTTAAATGACAAACCTCTACTCTAGTTTCTAGAGTAGTGTAGACGTCGCCTTCTCCTCCTGCCTTCAATCTGTCCCAGCATCAGGGTCTTTTTCCGTGAGTCAGCTCTTTGCATGAGATGGCCGAAGGATTGGAGCTTCAGCTTCCAATGATCACCCAGGACTGATTCCCTTTAGGATGGACTGGTTGGATCTCCTTGCAGTCCAAGGGACTCTCAAGTGTCTTCTCCAGCAGCCATCTACCCTAGAAGCTGGTGTTTATTTATGTACTTGGCTGCCTCCGGGGCCTTAGTATTTGCATGTGTGATCTTTAGCTGCAGCGTGTAGAATCCAGTTTCCCGACCAGGGATCGAACCCTGAGCCCTGGAATTGGCAGTTCAGAGTCTTAGCCACTGGACCACCAGGAAAGTCCTAACTAGACATCAATTAAAAAAAAGAAAATGGTATGAACACGTCGGGAAGAAGGAGACGGAGCCACTTTCTGGGAACGATTGTAAGACAGGCAAACAGGGCAAGCATCTGGCCCCCTCGTCTGCTACCACAAACGTCACCGCGGCGTCTGTTGTCCCAGAAAGCGAAAGGGAAAATGTATCGCCCGTACCACGACGCCAGCTCCGGCTGCCAGGGTGGACATAACCTCATTTAGTCCCGCTCAGCCCTGCCAGCCAGGAAGAGATGCCGCTGATCTTTTATAGATTGCAGAGCTGATAGGTGTGAGCTATTTGGCCCCGTTACCACAAGCCACGAGCCAGCCCCACTCAAGCTCCACGTGTCGGAACGCTGGGCCCATGCATTAATCCCCAGACACTCTCGCTTGCTTATTTGGTTCCCTCTCTTCATCCATCTCAGTGGGGACAGCTCATGGTTCTTCTCTTGTGTGAAACGGGATTATTTATCTCCCCTACTGGGATTCACACAGCATAGGAAAAGTGTCCACCACGTCAGCACCAGTCTGAGTTGATGGCACGTCCGTCGAGTCGGTGATGCCACCCAACCATCTCATCCTCCGTTGCCCCCTTCTCCTCCCGCCTTCAGTCTTTCCCAGCATCGGGGTGTTTTATGAGTCAGCTCTTCCCATCAGGCGGCCGTAGTATTGGAGTTTCAGCTTTAGCATCACTCCTTCCGATGAATATTCTGCAGTGATTTCCTTTACGATGGACTCGTTGGGTCTCCTTAAAGTCCAAAGGGCTCTCAAGAGTCTTCTTCAGCACTCATCAACTCTAGAAGCCGGAAAAAATGCAGGACTAATGTGTATTCCCCGGCGAGTCGACAAGTGGTTGGAACGCAGATGGAATGCCTGAAGGTCCACGCGTTGCTCATTTCGTATCGCCCGGAAGGTCCCTGTCTTTCCCTCCCTCTTTTATTTTTTAAATCAAAGGCACCTCTCCACCACTATGTGTTTGTTTTTGGAATCTCCGCCTCCGTGTATCTCTGAGCAGGGCCAGCCAGATAAGTTTAAATAGCCAATTATCCGGGATTAAATGAATCGTTCCGCACCAGCGGAGCAGAGAGACAATGAAAGGTGCCCTTTTAGCATCTAGACCCTAGAGAATTCCATCTTCCCCGTAGTCTCCGGCAAGCACACACCTCCACACTCCCCTTTTTAAAGCACAGCCCTGAGCACCGCCCTGCCCCCAGAAAAATGCACTTTGCTCAGTGTAGGATAAAGCTCTGAAATCTTTTTTTTTTTTTTAAGAGAGTCCACAGGGAGCTTCCCCTGTGCAGACTTGGCCTCTTTCAACAGTGAATTCTAAAAGCATGCATGTAGCAAGACTAATTTGTAAAACTTAATGAAAAAAAATTTTTTTTTCTTTTTTTTTTAAATCCCTTTCAATGTTCATTTGCTCTGTACACAACAAACGATTCTTTAAAACCGACTGGGGACTTCCCTGCTGGTCCAGTGGCTAAGACTCTACCCTCCCAGTGCGGGGGAACCTGGGTTTGATCCCTGGTCAGGGAAACTGAAAGAAAGCTGAGCACCGAAGAATTGATGCTTTTGAACTGTGGTGCTGGAGGAGACTCTTGAGAGTCCCTTGGACTGCAAGGAGATCCAAGCAGTCCATCCTAAAGGAAATCAGTCCTGAATATTCATATACATGTCCCCTCCCTCTTGAACCTCCCTCCCACCCCTCTAAGTTTTCCCAGAGCATCCACCCCCACTCCCCCACCCCCGGCCCCCCCCCCACCCCGCCCGACTTGAGTTCCCTGGGAAGACAGATTGTGATGAAGCAAAACGCTCACTTTTTGCAGACCAGAGTTTCCTACGTGTTTTGATCCCCAGAGACCCTGTTCCTGCCCACTGACGCTGCGGTGAGTGTCCTGACTTACATTTATCTTGGAAGGAATTGCTTGGCATAGTTGAGAAAGCACTTAAGAACACAGAGAGAAAAAGAATGTGATGGTTCGTGTGAACAATGAAGCCAGCTGTCTGCTTCTTACTGTGCTTGGGTCTCACAGACCACTCGCCTCACCCCGACCTCTGTATGGTGAGAAGACTCCTACACCTGCATTCCATAAATATTTGCTGTTTCATTTCCTGAAGTTGTCTGCCACTGCTGCCAGGTAAATATATGTTAAAACATTTAATTGATCAACATTCCTTAAAAAAAAATCATCCTTAGCCTGAGTTTCAGCCTATCTTTCCTTCCCAAACCCATGACCTGCTTTTCTCAGACCCGTGCAAAAGCGATTTATTTTCTGCATTTATTTATTATTTTTTTTTTTTGCTGCAATCTGGCAGTCTCTGAATCTCCCAATCAAAATAAGTGCTGTCTTTTTTTTTTTTTTAATTCTTGCCCAAACATTCCCTGTGTCTCTACAACAAAAAGCAATTTCTGTTTTGACAGCATCTTCTCATGTAATTAACTTATTCATCTGGTTGACCATTATAGACTTAAAAAAAAAATGACACTTTTTCTGCCAGGGAGAAGAGCTTTCCAAGGAAGCTGCTGATGACTTGTATGGGGTCCAGGCAGCGACTGCTCAGCGGTAGTTAGTGATGAAGCTTGTCTGTGAGTTTTGGTTGACGGTGGACCCAGTGCGAGACCAACCAGGATCCTCAGACCCCGCTGGTTTAACTTCAGTTGCTGTTGTTCGGTAACTAAGTCACGTCCAACTCTTTGTGACCCCTGAACTGCAGCATGCCAGGCTTTCCTGGCCTTCACCAACTCCCGGAGCTTGCTCAAACTCATGTCCGTCGAGTTGGTGATGCCATCCAACTATCTCATCCTCTGTCGTCCCTTTCTCCTCCTGCCCTCCATCTTTCCCAGCATCAGAGTTTTTTCCAAAGAGTGAGGTCTTTGCATGAGGTGGCCAGAGTATTGGAGCTTCAGCCTCAGCATCTGTCCTTCTAATAAATATTCAGAGTTGATTTCCTTCAAGATGGACTGGTTTGATCTCAAGAGTCTTTTCAAGCACCTCAGTTCAAAAGCATCAGTTTCACTGAAGCTGGCTCAGGTGGTGAAGAATTCAGCAACTTATGGAGCCAGGTAGGGTCCACTTGCAGACTTTCCATGGAATCCCCGCATCTCTGCGGGTTTTCAGGGAGGCCCACCCAGCACTATCAGCAGACACTCTAGGACCTGCATGTGCCTGCTGCAGCCAGGCATCTTTCAACAGAGAACGTTCCCATGGTCAGAAATGTCATGCTGCCTCGGGTGCCAAATATCCCGTCTCCGAAAGGCTAGAGAAGTGTTTTGCAAACACCTGAATGCCTTATCAAGCAGGAACACAACTTTGGCAGTGCGTGGGTTGGTCTATTTCCAAAAGAGAAAAAAAAAAAAAATTTTGGCCACCGCAAAGCCTTTCCACTAAAAAGGAATGCATTCGGTTAAAACACACGGAATAAACGCACAATTTGGATTCCAAAATACTTGGAGGAGGTGGGGGAGGCTGGAGGCATGGACGTTTCACAGAAAAGGGTATTTAGTGCAGGTGAAAGTCGCTCAGTCATGTCCAGCTCTTTGTGACCTGCAGACTGTAGCCCACCAGGCTCCTCTGTGCATGGGATTCTCCAGGAGAGGATACTGGAGTGGGTTTAAGTTTGACACAATGTGGCATCGACTGTTATAAATTTATTTCAAAATGTAGCTTAGGGGATTAAAAAACAAGGGTGAGTTAGAAACGTGGCTGGGAGGATATTTTTAAATGTTGGGAAAAGCACGTCTGCTGACTATAAACGTCCATACACTGAAGTATGGGTCCCATGGGCTGATTTTTATCGATCCTCTATCTGAAGGAACATGAGGAGGTTGTATAAATAATTGGCGGTGATTAACCACCCATTGGTAAACGGGGAGATGCAATAAAATAAACCAGTTTGGGGAACAATCATTCCCCAATGAGATTGTCACTCCAATAAACCCAGAAATGTGGGGAAATGTTATAGCTGGGTAGCTTAGAAAGTGGACCACGAGCTTCCCAAGTGGTCCCGTGGCTACGACGCTGCCCTCTCAGTGCAGGGAACTTGGGTTCGATCCTTGGTGGGGGAGTTAGATCCCATTTGCTGCAGGTAGGAGTTCGCGTCCACAACTGAAAGTTCCGTGTGCCCCAGTTAAGGTCTGGGAACAGCCAAGTAAATACATTTTTAAAGACGAGAGCGGGCCAGTGTACAGAATCATTGGGTCACTGTGCTGTGCACCAAGAACTCACAGTGTTATTGGTCACTTATACTTCAAAAGTGAAGTCGGTCAGTCGTGTCCGACTCTTTGTGACCCCGTGGACTGTAGCCCACCAGGCTCCTCCATCCATGGGATTCTCCAGGCAAGAATCCTGGAGCGGGTTGCCATTTCCTTCTCCAGGGGAATCTTCCCGACCCAGGGATTGAACCCCGGTCTCCCGCATACTTCAAAAGCAAACAACAACTGGGGGGAGAAAAAGAAAAGATCAGATTGGTGGGTACAGAGGCGAGGGATGAAGGGGAAGGGGTCATTGCAGGGTCGTTGTCCAAAGATGTTAAACATCCAGTTATAAGACAAATAAGTGCTAGGGGATACTCCAATCCTTTGGCCACCTGATTCAAAGAATTGACTCATTGGGAAAGCCCCTGATGTTGGGAAAGATTGAAGGCGAGAGGAGAAGGGGGCGACAGAGGATGAGATGGTTGGATGGCATCACCAACGCGATGGACATGGGTTTGCGTAAACTCTGGGAGCTGGTGATGGACAGGGAGGCCTGGCGTGCTGCAGTCCATGGTGTCATCGCAAAGAGTCAGACACGACTGAGCGACTGGACTGAACTGAACTGAGAGGATATTCTGTACAACATAATAAAGATAATTAACATTGCCTTGCATTGTATACAAAACTTGTCAAGAGAGTAAACCCTAAGAGTTTCCATCACAAGAAAATTTAAGAGATAGATATATTTTTTCTATGTCTTTTCTTTGGTATGTATCTGAAGTGATGGATGGTCAGCCAGTGTATCATGGGCATCGTTTCATGATATATGGAAGTGAAGCCTTATCGTGGAGCTGTATCCTTTAAGCTTGAACAGCACTGCCTGCCAATTCTATCTTAGTAAAACTGACAGGAGAAAAACAAGGGAGGATTTTAGGTGGAAAAAATATGATGGAAAAATCCTTTATCACTGCAGCTTCACTTTCAACAAACTGCAGGAAAAACAGATCCGCAACCAAGAAGACAGATTCCCGGAAGAATGTGCATTTTTTCCCCAAGGAGTTTATTAGCAATACATGGTTCAAATGGATAAATGATTTTTCCAGACGTCTCTGGAAGCCTGTATTCAGTGTGGTTCAAGGGCATAAGGAAAACAAATCATAACGGGTTCTGGGGATCAGAAAGATACACACTTGTTTCAGCTCCTGTTTTAATTTACTTTGAGCCAGAGACGTCCATGCCGATCGAAAGCCTCATTCGTCAATTCTAATTAAAGGGAGGAGTAACTAATTCGAAACAGCGGCTAATGAAAATGTGCCTGCCTTTCAGAATGGACGCGTGGGACCCTCCATCTTGGACCTACCACACCAATTACATTTTAGGCGCTGTTATCGGACTTTGAATTCCATGACTAATTGTCGGAACCAGACGACCTGACAGATGAGGGGAAGAGGGCGTGCAGACTAAATCAGTGTACATAGTGGGTTGCGTATTTAGTCCTGGATTCGCACTTGGCAATTTTTACCCTCCTCATCCAGCTCCTTAGGATTTATGTCTAGAAAGTACACAAGACAGTGAAACCAAACTTTCTGAATATTCTGTGCAACAGGTGGAGAGCCAGCATCATACAGCCTGTTTTGGGTGACTTGCGATTGACTTGATACAAAATTGCTCATGATGAAGAAGGAAAAAAAATCAGTGTAGCAGAAGCTACAGCCTCAAGACCAAATACATTAAGGGTAAATGAGATTGAATCGGGGAGGGTTTATTTCTAAGTGTTCTGGCGGGAGGTGAGATGTAAAAAGGATCCTTTTACACACGGCATTTACCTATGTCAACCCTGATGTCCCACTTTGTCCCACCCTTCCCTGTGAGAACATAAGCATAGGAAGCTCAGCTCAGTTCTCTGAGATGACCTAGAGGGGTGGGTAAAGAAGAACTGAAGAGCCTCTTGATGAAAGTGAAAGACGAGAGTAAAAAAGTTGGCTTAAAGCTCAACATTCAGCAAACAAAGATCATGGCATCTGGTCCCATCACTTCATGGGAAATAGATGGGGAAACAGTGGAAACAGTGTCAGACTTTATTTTGGGGGGGCTGCAAAATCACTGCAGATGGTGACTGCAGCCATGAAATTAAAAGACGTTTACTCCTTGGAAGAAAAGTTATGGTCAACCTAGATAGCATACTCAAAAGCAGAGACATTACTTTGCCAACAAAGGTCCGTCCAGTCAAGGCTATGGTTTTTCCAATGGTCATATACGGATGTGAAAGTTGGACTATAAAGAAAGCTGAGCACTGAAGAATTGATGCTTTTGAACTGTGGTGTTGGAGAAGGCCCTTGGACTGCAAGGCAATCCAATCAGTCCATCCTAAAGGAAATCAGTCCTGGGTGTTCACTGGAAGGACTGATGTTAAAGCTGAAACTCCAATACTTTGGCCAAGAGCTGACTCACTGGAAAAGACCCTGATGCTGGGAAAGAGTGAAGGCGGGAGGAGAAGGGGACGACAGAGGATGAGATGGTTGGATGGCATCAGTGACTCAATGGACATGAATTTGAGTAAACTCCAGGAGCTGGTGATGGACAGGGAGGCCTGGCGTGCTGCAGTCCATGGGGTTGCAAAGAGCTGGACACGACTGAGGGACTGAACTGACTGAGAGGGGTGGGTTGTAGGGGGTGGGAGGGAGGCTCAAGAGGGAGGGGGATATATATGTAAACAGACCTGATTCACTTCATCCTACAGCAGAAACTAGCACAGCGTTGAAAAGCAACTATGTATCTGTGTGTCTCAGTCGTTCAGTTGTGTCTGACTCTTTCCTTCCCTGCCCCTGGACCATAGCCCATCAGGCTCCTCTGTCCATGGGATTCCCCAGGCAAGAATACAGGTGTGGGCTGCCATTTCCTCCTCCAGGGGATCTTCCCAACCCAGGGATCGAATCCTGCATTGCAGGCAGATTCTTTACCAGCTGAGCCACCAGGGAAGCCTGAGAATACTGGAGTGGGTAGCCTATCCCTTCTCCAGGGTATCCTCCCGACCCGGGAATCGAATCCTGCATTGCAGGCAGATTCTTTACCAGCTGAGCTACCAGGGAATGAGCTACTCCAATAAATGCTCCAATAAAAAATAAAATAAAATAAAAAGGGTCTATATGGCTCCCAAACAGCCACTAAGCTAAGAACACCTTTCATGTTCCTAAATGGCTCCATTTTCTTTTTAAAAAAGTTTTTTTTTACATTAAAAAAATTCCTTCTTCCAGTTTTACTGAGAGATAGGACAGACATACACCATTGGCAGAGCTGGAGGGGTTTGGCATAGCGATGCGACTCAAATTAAATCATTTAGTGAAGATTCCTCTTTTCATACAGATGATTCAAATGCTCCGGATGAAAGCAATAAAAAAAAGCACCTTTCTGTCCTTGCAATGGGCTCCATTCCATGGGAGCTGCGTGGCCCGAGAGGTCACCCCAATAGCCAGTCACCCCACACGTCCTGGGGCAGCCAGCGGGCTATGAATGACCCATTGTGCAAAAGAGCGGCTCAGCGATGCAAACCAGGCTCCGGAACAGCCGTGGGATCGTGCTGCAGAAATCTTGTTTTTTTTTTTTTTTTGCTGGACTGTCCCTCCCACCGTGCTCTTCATGAAACTCCCAGCAAACCCAGAGGTCAGGGGACACCAAAGCCATCAAGGAAGGAATGTGCCCAGCCTCTGCAGCGAGGGGCGCTTTGCACCTGGATTGCAGACAAGGCCGAATGCAGTAGCAGTTTCCAGTCTGAAGCTGCAGCTGGAGTCCACACAGCTCTGCTGACCCCTGACCCAGAGAAGGAGCCCTCGATCTGGGGCTCAGCTGAGCTGAGCTGTCACCTGACTGAAGCCCTTCACACCGACAGATATAGCATTGCAGTCTCTCTGTGTGTGTTCTTCAGGCGCTCAGTCGTGTCTGACTCTTTGCAGCCCCACGAACCACAGCACGCCAGGGTTCCCTGTCCATCACCAACTCCCAGAGCTTGCTCAAACTCATGTCCATTGAGTCGGTGATGCCATTCAACCACCTCATCCTCTGCCGTCCCCTTCTCCTCCTGCCCTCAATCTTTCCCAGCATCAGGGTCTTTTCCAATGAATCAGCTCTTCACATCAGGTGGCCAAAGGCTTGGAGCTTCAGGCTTCAGCATCAGTCCTTCCAGGGAACAGCCAGGACTGATCTCCTTTAGGATGGACTGGTTGGATCTCGTTCCAGTCCAAGGGACTCTCAAAAGTCTTCTCCAACACCACAGTTCAAAAGCATCAATTCTTCAGTGCTCAGCTTTCTTTATAGACCAACTCTCACATCCATACATGACCACTGGAAAAACCATAGCCTTGACTAGATGGACCTTTGTTGGCAAAGTAGTGTCTCTGCTTTTTAATATGCTGTCTAGGTTGGTCATAACTTTCCTTCCAAGAAGCAGGCGTCTTTTAATTTCGTGGCTGCAGTCACTGTCTGCAGCGACTTTGGAGGTGAAAAAGAGGTGAGCTGAGCTCTCGCTTTATCAAATCCCTTAACACCTACGGAGACTGCACCAAGCTCTGTGTGAGTGCACGCGCGCGCGCGCGTGTGTGTGTGTGGACAGTATTTTTCCACTAGAGAAATACACCATCTCTGCTGCATATCTTTTTAAGCTAAGGACAGGGAAAAAAAAAAAAAAAATCCTAGCCGTGAAATGTTAATGGGATGCCAAATTCAGTTTTCCTGCTCCAGAGAAATCTGTGTCTTCCTGGGCACAGAGGGAAGAGGAGGTGGCAGCGACTTAGTGCCCCAGGCAGGACACTCAATTACTAAGGCCGGGTCAGGACACCCCATGACACCCACATCTTGAGGGATGTCTGGCTATTGGCAAACAGAGCCCCAAAACTCAGAGACAGGGCCCGTTTCATGACAGTCATTTGTATGGTTTTTTTTCAAGCTGCCCTGGTGGCTCAGATGGTGTAAAATCTGCCTGCAATGTGGGAGACCTGGGTTCACTCCCTGGGTTGGGAAGATCCCCTGGAGAAGGGAAAGGCTACCCACTCCCATATTCTGGCCTGGAGAGTCCCATGGACAGAGGAGCCTGGTGGGCTAGAGTCCATGGGGTCACAGAGACTTGGACACAACTGAGTGATTAAGACAACAAATGTCATCTTATTTCTTAACATTATTTGTGTGTCTGACTTGTCTTTTTTTAAAATTTATTGACATTGATTGGAGAATAATCACTTTACGACACTGTGGTGGCCTTTGCCAACGTCAGCATGAGTTGCCCACAGGTGTGCGTGTGACCCATGCATCCTGAATATCTCCCCACCTTCCCCTCTAAGCTGTCACCCAGCAGGGGCTTCGGGTGCCTTGCTTCATCAGACTCACCCTGGCCATCTACTTTGCAATGTCCCGAGAGTCTTTTTAAAAAAGAGACAGACTTCCGTGCTGCATGGCATGGCCAGATAATAATCATAATAACAGAAGGACATAAATAAATCAAGAACAAATCAAATCAAGAAATAAGAAAAAATGAGAAGACCAGTGCAGGACTTCCCTGGTGGTCCACTGGCTGAGAACTCGCCCGCCACTGCAGGAAACGTGGGTCCAATCCATGGAAACGCGGGTTCAGTCCAGGAAGATTCCCCGTGCTGTGAGGCAACAGAGCCCGGGGTCCCAAAACAAGAGAACCCATTGCGGCTTGAAGACTGTGCGTCCAAACTGCAGAGTAGCAACCCCTCACGCAGCTAGAGAAAGCCCGCAGACAGCAAGAAAGACCCAGGTCAGAGGACTGGGGTGGGAGGACTTTCCCCTCTCCGGGTGACCTTCCCAACCCAGGGATCGAATCCAGGTCTCCCACACTGCAGGCGGATTCTTTACCAATGGCGCTATGAGTGAAGCCCCCAAGAAAGGCCCAGTGCAGCCCACAAACAAATAAATTAAAGAAATAAACTTGCTTAATCTTGCAAGAATTAGCAGCTGTCTCTTAAGACCCAATCCATGATGACTATCGTTCAATAGCCCCTGAGGCTGATTCTATCCATATTCATGAACCGGTAAGGCAGGCTGGTCAAACACTCCAGGGCAGGTGTGTGCTAAGTAATTGAGGCATGTCCGACTCTTTGCAACCCCATGGACTGTAGCCCTCCAGGCCCCTCTGTCCATGGGATGCTCCAGGCAAGAACACTGGGGTGGGTTGCCATGCCCTCCTCCAGGGCATCTTCCTGACCCAGGGATCGAACCTGCGTCTCTTACATCTCTCGCCTTGGGAGGCAGGTTCTTTACCAGCTGGGCAGGCGCAGTTGAGAAGAAAAAAAGAGACAGCAGCCCACTGTTACGTATGCCTCTTCCGTTTCACAAATGCATCAGTAAGGGAAAAATAAAAAGAATTGCCCGAGGGTAAAAATAAACGAGAAGGACCGCAGCCTGTACCTTGTGCGGATTCAGACCAAATATTTACACAGAGGTAAGCTGAATTTCTAACTCCTCGTGCATGGCACTGTTTTCTGTTTAAAAATATTTTTTTTTTTAAAAAAAGGGCTGACTCGAAGGTGTCACAGCCCAAAATAAAACAAAAAAAAGAGGCAGTGTGGAAAATTGCAAGCAGAACAGAATAACGGATCTTAGACGCCATCAGAAGCAGACACGCCAGACGCAAAGGTGGAACCCTCTTCTGGGAACGGGCAGTGAAGAGACCTAGGCCGACCTCTGTGGACACAGCTGGGTGTGTACGAGGTTGCAAGAACAGATTCAGCGCTGGGGGAGGTTGGGGAAAGTGGGGCTTCAAAGGGATGGATGTTCATGAAATAAAAATCCGTGGGGCTTGCCAGACGACTCAGATGGTAAAGAATCCGCCTGCAATTCGAGAGACCCCGGGTGGGTCCCTGGGGCGGGACGATCCCCTGGAGGAGGGCGTAGAAACCCACTCCAGTATTCTTGCCTGGAGCATCCCATATGCACAGGAGCCTGGTGGGCTACAGTCCAAGGAGTCTCAAAGAGTCGGACACCGCTGAGCCACTGAGCACACACAGAGACTGTGAGGCAAATTAAATAGGAGAAAACTGGATAAGACGAAAGGCAAAAACAGAGCCTGAGGTGCCAAAGCTGGCAGTACAGGGGGAGGTCAAGGAAGCTTAAATCACGCACGGCCACTGCGGGGGTCACTGTCTATAATCTTATTTAAAAGAGGAGAAGACAGTCACATACAAAAATTCTTCCTATTTGAAGGGAAAGACATGAATGTCTTGCAGCAGAGTTTCATGTTTTTTGAATTGCACTGTGTTTTATGCCAAGCTGTATATTACGAAGCTTTTAAAAGTTGAATTATCGTTGCATTCGAAAGGGAACACGAGGGGCCTCACTCGTGGTCCAGTGGCTGAGACTCTGTGCTTCCGGTGTGGGGGGCCCAGGTCAGATCCCTGGTTGGGAAACTGGTGCTACGTGCTATAACGAACACCTAGTGAAGCCAAATAAAGAAACATAAATGTTAAAAAAAAAAATAAAGGTGCCATGCTGTGTAACCTATGGAGACTGGTTTCTTTCACTGAACTTGGTGCTTTTCAGCGTCTTCTGTGTGGTGGAGTGTGTCAGGGGCTTGTTCCTTTATTTTTAAATTAATTTATATTTAAAAAATTACACCTTCATAGGCTGGAAAAAAATTTTTTTAATAAAGGTAATACACTATCAACGTACTGAAGGGTGGTAGACCTGCAGGGGCCTGATTTAGTTAATAAAATAAAATGCGTTATAATTAGCTTTTCAAATAGTATCTCGTTCTAATGAAGCACACTTGATTAATTTCCTAAAAAGCGAAGTCAGAGGATCTAAAATCTCTCGCTTCTTGTAAATCACAAAAATGGGCAGAAGACCTAAACAGACATTTCTCCAAAGAAGACACCCAGCTGGCCAAGAGGCACATGAAAAGATGCTCAGCTTCACTCATTATAGTTGGTATAGGTGCGGGTGGGCAGGCAGGGGGGGGTGGGTGCGGGTGGGCAGGCAGGGGTGCCCAGATGTCGGCATAGATGTGGGACTAGACACACCCCTCAAGAGAGGCAAGCCCGAAAACCAGCAGAGTGGAGCGGAGGGGTGAGCCAGCCCGCTGGGCAGCGCAGGCCCAGCATCGTGGTGAGGGTGGGCTAGATGGCCCCTCGGTGGGGCCTGGAGGGTCTCTTGGCCCGTGGGGCAGACGGGAGGGGGCTCCCACTGGGGGTCCTCCAGACCAGAGGGGCAGGGCACAGCTGCAGGGGAGAGGGGCTGACCCTGAGGTGGGACGACCTGGGTCCCGGATACCCCGTGAGCCATCAGAGCCCAGGACGCCGGACAGCTTCGTCCTTCTCTTCAACCCCCTCCTGTCCATCCTGAGCTGGGAGAGGAGCGTGGCCTCATCTGCACCTGGATGTCTGTCACTGTGTAGCGAGCCGGGGACCCAGGAGGTGCTGGTCCCTTGTGCGGATGTGCCAACAGCCTCGGAAGATAGATCCAGCCTTGGCTGGGTGAGCGATGCCCTCCTCTCTGCACCCTTGGTCCTCGCCTGGGGACCCCCCGCCCCCCACCCAAGCCCACAGTCTTCGGTTATTCTGGCACAAGCATCTTTCCGAAATGCCCACCCAGGACGCAGCACGTCGCCCTGCAAAGGTGAGGCTTCCTCAAGGCCCTTGGATCACAGCAGGCTGACGGATCTGCCGCGATGACTCAGCAGCACCCTCCCCCGGGAGAGCCGGGAGATGAGTAATTGGCCCGGGAGATGTTCTGTTTCGAAAATCAAGGGTGGCTTTCAAGACAGACTTGCCTTTTTTTTTTTTTTTTTTTTTGCCTCCCTCTCTTTTCTTTCACAGAAGGAGCTACACCAACTGAGCGCAGCTTTCAGGATGTCAAAATATTTTTTGTAGCTTTCCTAGGAGGCAGGGAACCTTTTTTGAAAAATCTTTAGCTGGGGTTCTGCCACCTTGGCTAGTACAGTTCCGCGATTTTTTCGTCTCTGCTTCTTTCTCGTTTCGAGAGCCTGCAAATGCTTCAGAAATTTGAGACGGCATGTGAGCCAGGACTGACGCTACCCAGTTACACTGAAGTCTATTTGCAGTTGTCTAACCCTTTTTAATTTTTTTTTCAAACATATCTTTTCAAAACAGGAGATTTCAATGCGCAAAACCAAGGGCGAAAGATCGAGTTTGGACTTGCAGCTTTCAGCGGGAGCTGGGGACGTGGAAAGACTACCAATTTGGCATTGGGATGTGTTATATAAATCAGCTTTCATCTGTCTCCGTAAAAACAGGAAATCGGCTCAGATGAATAATTTATTTGTTCAATTTAAAAAATTGGCCCCTTCACACACATGCCCTGGAGACCAGGCTCAAATAATTAACACAGCAATAAAAAGTCAGATATCATGTGAAGAAAAAAAAAGAAAAGAGTGGCTTACATACACACAGACTCCAGTGATGGAATTTTAGATTCTCAGTCAATAAGCTTCCTGGTTCTTAAGGGTGATATTGGTCCACACTCCAAGGTTGAATGAGGACCACGTCTCTCAATGACTCCTGGATTTTTAATTTCCATGCACGTTGCTTTCAAATTCTGCATTTTCCCCAGGAAAGAGGATCTAAAGGAAATCAACCCTGAATATTCACTGGAAGGACTGATGCTGAAGCTGAAGCTCCAATCCTCTGGCCACCTGATGCGAAGAGCTGACTCACTGGAAAAGACCCTGATGCTGGGAAAGATTGAAGGCAAGAGGAGAAGGGGACGACAGAGGATGAGATGGCTGGATGGCCTCACTGACTCAATGGACATGGGTTTGAGTAAACTCCAGGAGCTGGTGATGGACAGGGAGGCCTGGTGTGCTGCAGTCCACGGGGTCGCAAAGAGTCGGACACGACTTAGCAGCTAAAAAACAACTATATAAATACATATATATGCTGCTGCTGCTGAGTCGCTTCAGTTGTGTCCGACTCTGCGCGACCTCATAGACGGCAGCCCACCAGGCTCCCCCGTCCCTGGGATTCTCCAGGCAAGAACACTGGAGTGGGTTGCCATTTCCTTCTCCAATGCATGAGAGTGAAAAGTGAACGTGAAGTTGCTCAGTCGTGTCTGACTGTCGACCCCATGGACTGCAGCCCACCAGGCTTCTCCGTCCATGGGACTTTCTAGGCAAGAGTACTGGAGTGGGTGCCTTTGCCTGCTCCAATACATATATATATATGTATGTATATATAGAGTACATATTTTTATAGTACATGTATATACTATATATATATAGTAGTTCAAGGAGCTCTGCTCAATATAATGTAACAACCTAACCAGGAAAATAATTCAAAAAAGAATGGGTACATGCATACGTATAAAGTGAGTGAAGTGAAGTCGCTCAGTCACGTCCGACTCTTTGTGGCCCCATGGACTGTAGCCCACCAGGCTCCTCCATCCATGCGATTTTCCAGGCAAGAATATAAGGGATACATATATACATATACTTTGCTGTAATATGTGAAACTAACATGATTTTGTTAATCAACTATATGTGCCACTATAAAATAAAAAATTTAAAAATCATCATAATAAAACTCCAAAATATATTCAGCATTGTGTTTTATAACTGGGTTGCCGTAAAGACGAATATCATCCGGGCTGCGTTCTGTTCACATCTTTTCCTTTTCACCATAAAATAAACGAAAACAGGGCTTCCCCGGCCGTCCAGTGGTTAAGACTCTGCATTACGAATGTATGGAACGGGATTCCAATCCCCGGTCTCCAGACTATAAGGTCCCACATGCCACGAGGCCAAAAATTAAAAGTAAATAAACGAGAGAAGTGAAAGCGTTTTCACGGGCCCCTGAAGCTTTCACAGACCCGAGGAACAGCAAGCGCTTGCCGCAGTTTGCTTTATTGTGCTTTGCACACATTTCGCTTTTTTACAACAGCCTTGTGGCAACTCTGCCTTCTCACATAATGATAAGCATTTTTGAGGCACAACATTTTTTTTTTTAATTAAGGTAGGTGCATTGTTTTGATAAGACCCAATGCTATTTAACCCACTACAATCCAACGTGCACCTAACTTTATTCAAAATATGCAAATTTCAAAATATTCAAAACGATGCATTTATTTTTAATCGGAGGGTAATTGCTTTGTAATATTGTGTTGCTCGCTGCCATTCACGCGCCTGAATCGGCCACAGATAGACACACGTCCCCTTCCTCTTGAACCTGCCTTCCACCTCCCACCCCATCCCACTCAGCCAGGCAGTCGCAGAGCCCAGGGTTGGCGCTCCCTTGAACGTGACTTTTATACGCACCCAAACCAAAGATTTTGTGTAGCTCTCTTTCTTTAGAGGTTCCACTTTATTGCAGTGGTCTGGAACCCAACCTGCCAGATCTCTGATCTCCCTCACTTATATCTTGAGATGAATACATGGCCCATCTTAATATGGGCCCCCATCTTAATAGGAAAATTTCCTTTCAGAAGACGGTGTGTACATGTTTTTCTTTTCTTTTTTTTTTCTTGTTGGTGCTGTTTCTAGGAAATATTATTTTTCCTTTTTAAATGTCTTATTCACTATTTTTTTTGCTCCAGTGTTTAAAGGTTTGCAGTTATTACAAAGTTGTGATACAGTTGCCTTGGCTGGATAATGTATCCTTGTGATTTTTTATTTTGTTTTATGCATAATAGCTTGTTTCTCTTAATAACCCCACCCCTATCTTGCCTCTCCCACCGTCCGCCCCCCCACTGCTCACCACGAGTTTCTTCTCTGTATCTGTGAGCCTGCTTCTCTTTTGGCATATTCACTAGTTTTTAACAGGCGACTCAGTTCACACACACACACACACACACACACACACATGCTTTTCTAGGTTATTACAAGGTATTGAATATAGCTCCCTGTGCGGTACAGTAGGTCCTGGTTGGTTATCCATTTTATATATAAAGTGAAAGTTGACCAGCTGCGTCCAACTCTTTGTGATCCCACGGACGATACAGCCCATGGAATTCTCCAGATCAGAATACTGGAGTGGGGAGCCGTTCCCTTCTCCAGGGGATCTTTCCAACCCAGGGATCAAACCTGTGTCTCTTCTGTCTCCAAGACATTATGTACCGCTGGGGTCACCTGGGCACCCACGTTGCTCCAAATGATGTCGTTTCATCGTTTCTCACGGCCGAGTGATATTCTCGTGTGTCTATTACCGCTTCTTTACCCATCTCTCTGTCCCTGGACACTTAGGTTGCTTCCGTATCCTGACTACGGTGAATAGTGCCGTGTAGAAGAAAATTTGAAAAATGCCACCACTCTCTTGAAAAGAAACCCCTGCAAAGTGGACCAGACGTGGGTGTGAGTTGAGACAGAAGATTAACCTACACCAAACCTGTCCACACAGCCTTTAGATCCTCAGGCTACAGAGGCTACTCGGAAAGGACATTAGAAACAACAAAAAAAAGGCCAGATGTTATTTTCAGCTATCAACGCCTTGGCCATCTCAGTCGAAAGTAGGACATGAGCTATATATAAACACGTCAACAAATGAAAATCCTTTTGTGACTTTAACTGCCTCGGGAAAAACACCTCTGGCTTCTAGCTGGATATCTGGCATCAGGTTAGAGACGGTGGGGCGGAATTTGCTTTTCATGCTCACGTTGAGAACACAAGCTCTCTGACGGTGTGAAGCTTCCAGAAAAGGTGAGAGGATGTTTAATTTCCGTGAAGATGAAGATCCTGCTCTGAGCAATAGCAAACTCAGAGCCAAAAAACATATACAGAATCACTGGATCCTTGAATGTGTGTGTGTGTGTGTGTGTGAGTGTGTGTGTGTGTGTGTGTGTGTGAGTGTGTGTGTGACTGTGTATGTGCGAGTGTGTGTGTGTGCTCACTCTGTTGTGTTGCCCTTTGGAGGCGAGATAGGAAATGCTAAAATGCAATATATATATATTTTTAAAGTGAAGTCGCTCAGTCGTGTCTGACTCTTTGCAACCCCGGGGACTGTAGCCCTCCAGGCTCCTCTGTCCATGGGATTCTCCAGGCAAGAATCCTGGAGGGGGTTGCCATTTCCTTTCTCCAGGGGATCTTCCTGACCCAGGAGTTGAACCCACATCTCCTGCATTGCAGACAGATTTTTTTTACCATGTGAGCTACCAGGGAAGCCCATAGTTTTAAAAGTTTTCCTGTGCGTGCATCTGAAACTAATGTACTATTTTAAATTACCCATACTTCGATAAAAACAACAACTGTAAAAAAAATACGGTGGGGATTCCCAGTTGGCACGGTGGTTAAGAATCCACCTGTCAGTGCAGAAGACACAGTTTCGATCCCTGGGTCAGGAAAATCCCCTAGAAAACGAAATGGCAACCCACTTCAGTATTCTTGCCCAGAGAGTCCCATGGACAGAGGACCCTGGCGGGCCGCAGTCCATGGGGTTACAAAGAGTCAGACAGAACTTATCAACTAAACAACAATATATATATTTTAAAATTTTACTCTGGGTACACCTGAAACCGATATAATATTGTAGATCACATTTTATTAAAATAAAATTGCAATATTGTAAATCAACCATACCTGAACAAAAACAACCTTTGTAAAAAGTATAACATCACCTATTGAGAAACAATAGCCAAAAAGTTTTTATTGCGATAATATACATGTTATAAATATACACATTATATATATTATAAACATACCTACATTATATTATTATATTATAAATTTATTATATTATAAATGTATAGTATATATGTATATTATATATTTACATTATATTTATTATATATGTATATTATAAATATATTTATGTTATATTTATATTATATATTATGTATTTATAGCAATATATTTATAACAGTATGCATATTATCACAATAATTTTAAATTATATATACAATCAAGAAAAATAATTTTGTGATTTTAACCACTTAAAAAAATTTGTTTATGTGCACCATTTTTAAAGTCTTTATTGAATTTGTTACAATATTGCTTCTGTTCAATGTTTTGGTGTTTTGGCCATGAGGTGTGTGGGATCTTTGCTGCCCGACCATAGATCGAACCTGCCACCCCCTGTACTGGAGGTTGAAGTCTCAACCACCAGACCACCAGGGACGTCCCTATTTTAACCGTTTTTAAGTGCAACATTCAGTGGCAGGAAGGACTCTTACCCTATTGTACAAACCACCCTTGCTATCTGTTTCCAAGTTTTTTTTTTTTTTTTCAGTGTAGGAATCCAAAGAGGAAAAACGCTTGCTTTCTAAAAATGTGTTTGGACAAAGGCCTTGAGAACAGATGCCAGTGTATCTTTCGAAAAATGATGAAATCGTCGGAGTCCCCTGGAGTCCGTGGCGTTTGGGAACAAATGAGCTTAGATGCTGAAGCTGAAGTCCCGATCCTTTGGCCACCTGATGCGAAGAGCTGACTCATTGGAAAAGACTCTGATGCCGGGAACATTGAGAGCAGGAGGAGATGGGGATGACAGGGGATGAGATGGTTGGATGGCATCTCCGACTCGATGGACATGGGTTTGAGTAAACTCCGGGAGATGGTGAAGAGCAGGGAAGCCTGAGTGCTGCGGTCCACGGGGTCGCACACAGTGGGACATGACTGAGCGCCTGAACTGAACTGAAGTGAGCTTTGTTCTGCTCATGATTGTTCTGGGGTCCAGTGGAAACTCTGGGTCCATTTGGCACTAATTCATCTTTGATGAAGGAAGGAAGGACCATGTAAAAGTTCAGTAATGATCAAGATCACGGCTCCTGAGATTTGAACCATCAGATTCCTCAAAAATGTCTTCAAGAATCCGCACGATGCATTTTATTACTGCCTTTAAATAGCTGAGACCCCCGTGTGTCCTGGGACACACAAAGGATGGGGCCAGTAATGCTCCCCAGGGACCTCCAACGTTACTCAGAAATGGTTCGCTTACCCCTTCCTCTCCTGTGCATCTCAGCCTAAAGCTCTGTTGGCTGCCCACATGTTTTCTCAACGGCATAACCACCCTTACTTTTTTTTTTTTTTAGCAAAGAACACTGCTTAGATTATTATTATTTTTTTTAGAAAAAGAACAGTGTCCACTAACGAGGAGATTTGTTAAGCCTTCCTACACGAGTGTGGGCTTCCCTGGTGACTCAGGGGTTAAGGGTCTGCCTGCAATGCAGGAGATGTAGGAGGTAAGGGCTCAGTCCCTGGGGTGGGGAAGACACCCTGGAGGAAGGCGTGGCAACCCACTCCAGTATCCTTGCCTGGAGAACCCCACGGACAGAGGAGCCTGGCCAGCTGCCGTCCATGCGGTGGCAGAGAGTCAGACACGCCTGAGCAACTGAAACACACAGTCTATACACTGGACATCTAAGTATGTAAAGGAGTATCTTCCCTGGATTTTGCTTTCCTGAACTTTTGTGGGTTTTTTTTTTTTTTGGCTTTTAAAGGGACAGCAGGATTACAATAAGAATCCTCAACTTTGGGGTCTTCCCTTGCTGTTCGCTGGTTAGGAGTCTGCCCTGTCTGTGTGGTGGAGCTGATTCAATCCTTGTCCAGGGAACTGACGAGGCTTTAAGTGCAGACAGAAAAACAAAAAAAAGCAGTCTATTGCCATAAAGCCAGCTGCAGTCGAAAGGGGCTCGTTAGGAACCATACGCCTTCCATTAAAAAAAAAGAGAGAGAGAGAGAAGCCAGATACTGGAACGTTGGAAAAAACTGACCCGTGAAACCATCGCGTGCTTGAACACGTGGCAGAGACCCCTGGCGTGGTGTCTGGGGGCGTCCGAGGCTACCCAGACAAGGAAACCCGGGGACCAGCCCACTCTGGCGAAGGAGCCCAGCCAGCTAGCTGCACCTGCCTTCTCTGTCCTGCGGGACACAATAGCAGGAGATAAATCAGGGTGGCAAATTTAGAAGCAGATTTTAAAGACGCCCTCTCTCGCGCCTTCCCCCCAGAGACACACAATACCGCGGTGCTCGCCCACAAAGGGCACTGACAAGCCTCACAGCTGCTTCTAGAAAGAGGTACCGGAAAATGCCATAAAAAAAAACCCCCACCAAATAGCTTGATGATGCCTTAGTCTGAAGTGTCCTAAGTGGTTTTCTAAGGAGTTCCTTGGGAACGCAATCGACACAGCGTCCTGATGGGAAACACCAGGATCCTCTCTGTGTTGGGAAGAGAACCTTGATGCTCCTCCGGACCACTGACAGTCTCCTCCTGGTGGCAAAGAGCCAGCTCATTGGAAAAGACCTTGACGCTGGGAAAGATTGAAGGCGGGAGGAGAAGGGGGCGACAGAGGATGAGATGGTTGTGTGGCATCAGCGACTCAATGGACATGAGTTTGAGCAAGCTCCGGGAGTTGGTGATGGACAGGGAGGCCTGGCGGGCTGCAGTCCATGGCTGAGCGGCTGAACAGCAATGAAAAAGGGACAAAGTAGGTGATTTAAGAGTTAATCCCACGAGGGTATTGTAAGTAGGAAAAATATGTGAGACCTCTGTGAGTTAATTGGAGAGGGGCATGGCAACCCACTCCAGTATTGTTGCCTGGAGCATCCGATGGACAGAGGAGCCTGCTGGGCTAAGGTCCACGGGGTCGTGGAGTTGGAAACAACTGAGCGACGAAGTATACAGCTCAGAAAGTTCTCAGGGTCGGGCCCCTGCAACACCCACCTGCCTGTTAGACTCACAGCGTCCTATTCGAATAAATCAGTTTGTACCCATCACCTTGCTCTCACTGAATTCTTCTCTGTGGTGACCTTAAGGACTGTGGTCCCAGAGCTCTTTGGAGACCCCAAAAATGACAGCTAACGCTTTCACTAGGAAAAGACTGTTTCCCTGGGACCCTCTCACCTTTGAAGGTAGCAGGTCCCAAGAAAGACAACCAGGTGTGACTTTCTTAGTCCTGGGTTACTGATTATCCTGTTGCCGTTTAGCTGCTCAGCCGTGTCCGAGTCTCTGCAGCCCCACGGACTGTAGCCCGCCAGGCTCCTCTGTCCGTGGGATTCTCCAGGCAAGAAGACTGCAGTGGGTTGCCATTCCCTTCTCCAGGGGATCTTCCTGACCCAGGGATAGAACCTGTGTGTCCTGCACGGGCTGGCGGATTTTTTTTTTTTTTACCACTGAGCCACCAGGGAAGCCCAAGGGACCTTGCAGATATAATTAAGGTTGAAAAGTGAAAGTGAAAGTCGCTCAGTCGTGGCCGACTCTCTGCAACCCGCCCCCCCCCCCTGCCCAGGGATTATACAGTTCAGTTCAGTTCGGTCGCTCAGTCGTGTCTGACTCTTTGTGACCCCATGAATCGCTGCACGCCAGGCCTCCCTGTCCATCACCAACTCCCGGAGTTCACTCAGACTCACGTCCATTGAGTCAGTGATGGCATCCAGCCATCTCATCCTCTGTCATCCCCTTCTCCTCCTGCCCCCAATCCCTCCCAGCATCAGAGTCTTTTCCAATGAGTCAGCTCTTCGCATGAGGTGGCCAAAGGACTGGAGTTTCAGCTTCAGCATCATTCCTTCCAAAGAACACCCAAGACTGATCTCCTTCAGAATGGACTGGTTGGATCTCCGTGCAGTCCAAGGGACTCCCAAGAGTCTTCTCCAACACCACATTTCAGAAGCATCAATTCCTTGGTGCTCAGCTTTCTTTATAGTCCAGCTCTCACAATCCATACATGACTACTGGAAAAACCATAGCCTTGACTAGATGGACCTTTGTTGGCAATGTCTCTACTTTTAAATATGCTATCTAGGTTGGTCATAACCCTCCTTCCAAGGAGTAAGCGTCTTTTAATTTCATGGCTGCAGTCACCATCTGCAGTGATTTTGGAGCCCCCCAAAATAAAGCCTGACACTGTTTTCACTGTTTCCCCATCCATCTGCTGTGAAGTGATGGGACCGGATGCCATGATCTTCGTTTTCTGAATGTTGAGCTTTAAGCCAACTTTTTCACTCTCCTCTTTCACTTTCATCAAGAGGCTTTTTAGCTCCTCCTCACTTTCCGCCATAAGGGTGGTGTCATCTGCGTATCTGAGGTTATTGATATTTCTCCCGGCAATCTTGATTCCAGCTTCTTCCAGCCCAGTGTTTCTCATGATGTACTCTGCATGGAAGTTAAATAAGCAGGGTGACAATATACAGCCTTGATGTACTCCTTTTCCTATTTGGAACCAGTCTGTTGTTCCATGTCCAGTTCTAACTGTTCCTTCCTGACCTGCATATAGGTTTCTCAACAGGCAGTTTAGGTGGTCTGGTATTCCCATCTCTTTCAGAATTTTCCACAGTTTCTTGTGATCCACACAGTCAAAGGCTTTGGCATTGTCAATAAAGCAGAAATAGATGTTTTTCGGGAACTCTCTTCCTTTTTCGATGATCCAGCGGATGTTGGCAATTTGATCTCTGGTTCCTCTGCCTTTTCTAAAACCAGCTTGAACATCAGGAAGTTCACGGTTCACATATTGCTGAAGTCTGGCTTGGAGAATTTTGAGCATGACTTTACTAGCGTGTGAGATGAGTGCAATCGTGCGGTAGTTCGAACATTCTTTGGCATTGCTTTTCTTTGGGATTGGAATGAACACTGACCTTTTCCAGTCCTGTGGCCCCTGCTGAGTTTTCCAAATTTGCTGGCATGTTGAGGGCAGCACTTTCACAACATCATCTTTCAGGATTTGAAACAGCTCACCTGGAATTCCATCACCTCCACTAGCTTTGTTCGTAGTGATGCTTTCTAAGGCCCATTTGACTTCAATCCATGGAATTAATTCTCCAGGCCAGAATACTGGAGTGGGTAGCCTTTACCTTTTCTCTGGGGGGAATCTTCCCAACCCAGGGGTTGAACACAGGTCTCCTGCACTGCAGGCGGATTCTTTACCCACGGAGGCACTGGGGAAGCCCAAGAATACTGGAGTGGGTAGCCTTTCCCTTCTCCAGGTTATGGAGCTTAAAATAGGGAGATGATCCTGGATTAGCCTGATGGGTTCACTTTAATCCCAAGAGCCTTCAAAAGCAGAGAACGTTGTTGGGCTGGAGCGGGAGAGAAGGGAAGGCAGGAGCGAAGCTGGAGATGCTGAGGGCGGTATGGTCGGACCAGAGATAGGGCCCCCTTCCCTCCCCACCGCTGACCACCAGTTCAGAAGCAGGGAATCCAGCCTTACAGCCACAAGGAAGTGGGTCCAGCCATCCACCAACCCGAACAAGCTTAGAAACAGGCTCTTCCACGCCACTGCCAGGGGAGCCCAGTGGGTAAACGGCTCCGCTTTGACCTTCGTAGACCTCGAGCCAGGGGTCACGGGCGATACTTCTCACCCACAGGGCAGGGAGATGGATCAGATACTGGTGTTGCTGCACTTGGTACACGTGGGGTCACTTATTGTTGTTCAGTTTCTCAGTCATATCCGACTCTTTGCGACCCCATGGACCGCAGCACGCCAGGCCTTCTGTGTCCATCACCATCTCCCGGAGCTTGCAAAAACTCATGCGCGTCGAGTCGGTGATGCCATCCAACCATCTCAGCCTCTGGGGCTGCCAGGTTAGGGTTTCTGCAACGTTCTGGGTAGGGGTCTATGTGCGGTCTCCTTGGGGGTCTGGGTTAGGGGGAGTTGTAGAGACGGCGGTCTCAGCTGTGATCTGGGGGGGTGCACTGGCTCTGGAGAGTCCCAGCTGGGAGTCCATGTCCAGTCTGGGTGGACTGGGAGGGGGTCCCACCATCCGGGCAGGATCCTCCTGTCTGTGGGAGGTTCAGTGGAGGCTGGAGGGTGGGCGGTGGTGGGGGGTTGCGGTTAGTGTATCAGGAGTTTGTGGTCAGAATGGATGGTTTGCAGGCCAGGTTAAGCTCTCAGGGTCTGGGAGCCGGGAGAGGGGCCCTAGGGCAGGAGCCCAAGGTCGGGGTTGGGTCCACGTCTCGGTGGCAGGTCGTGTAGTCAGAAGGAGTCCTGGGGGTCTCAGTGTGGTCCCAGGGGTGAAAGGGCTTTGGGACCTCAGGGGCTGCGTCCTTGGGGACTGTGGTCCAGACAGGGGACGTGTGTGTGTGTGTGTGTGTGTGTGTGTGTGTGTGTGTGTGTGTGTGTGTCCCTGGGGACTGGTTCAGACAGGGACTTGTGTGTGTGTGGTGTGTGTGTGTGTGTGTGTGTGTGTGTGTGTCCCTGGGGACTGTGCTCCAGACAGAGGGTGTGTTTGTGTTTGTGTGTGTGTCTGTGTCCCTGGGGACTGTGGTCCAGACAGAGGGTGTGTGTGTGTGTGTGTGTGTGTGTGTGTCCCTGGGGACTGGTCCAGACAGGGACTTGTGTGTGTGTGTCCTTGGGGACTGTGCTCCAGATAGAGGATGTGTTTGTGTGTACATGTGTGTGTCTGTGTGTCTGCGTGTGTGTGTGTGTCTGTGTATGTGTGTCTGTGTGTCTGTGTGTGTCTGTGTCCCTAGGGGCTGTGGTCCAGACAGAGGACGTGTGTGTGTGTCTGTGTGTCTGTCTGTCTGTCTGTCCCTAGGGACTGTGGTCCAGACAGTGGACATGTATGAGGGGGTCTCTGGCCTGAGCTGGGGTCCTTGGGGTCCTTGGGGTCCATGATTGGAGGGTCCGGGTGTGGGTCCCTGGGGTCTATGATCCAGTAGTGGGGGTGTCTCCCGGGTCTGGGAAGGGGTCCCTGGGGTCCATGATCCTGGGGGCTGTGGTGGTCCTGGGGTCTGGGTGGGGATCCCTGGGGTCTATGATGGGGGGGTGTCTCCCGGGTCTGGGAAGGGGTCCCTGGGGTCCATGATCCTGGGGGCTGTGGTGGTCCTGGGGTCCAGGTGGGGGTCCCTGGGGTCTCTGATCTGCGGGGGGATCCGGGGGTCTGGTCAGGGGTCCCTGGGGTCTATGATCCACCGGGGGTAGTTCCGAGGTCCCCGTTCAGGGTGGGGATGTTTGTCCTCAGGGGTCGGACAGGGGTCCCGGAGGAGCTGGGGGCGCGTGCGTGCGCGGGGCGGGAGTCGGGGGCGCGCGCAGGCGCGGCTGGGGCGCAGGCGCACTAGGCAGGGGGGTGGGAGTCGGGGGCGCGCGCAGGAGGGGCTGGGGCGCGCGGGGGAGTCGGGGGCGCGCGTGGGGCGGGAGTCGGGGGCGCGCGCGAGTCAGGGCGCGCGCAGGGGCGGGGGCGCGCTCCGGGGTTGGGAGTCGGGGGCGCCCGTGGGGGCTGGAGTCGGAGTGCGTGCAGGGGGCGGGGGCGCGCTGGGGGAGTCAGGGACCCGCGCTCGGGTGAGTTGGGGGCGCGCTCGGGGCGGCAGTCGGGGGCGCGCGTGCGGGGGCGCGCTCGGGTGAGTCGGGGGTGCGCGGGGAGCGGGAGTCAGGGCGCGCGCAGGGGGCGGGGGCGCGCTCGGGGCGTCGGGGGCGCGCGGGGCGGGGACGCGCGGGGAGCGGGGGCGCGCGCGGGGCGGGAGTCAGGGCGCGCGCAGGGGGCGGGGGCGCGCTCCGGGAGTCGGGGCGCGCGGGGGCGGGGGCGCGCTCGGGGCAGGAGTCGGGGCGCGCGCGGGGCGGGGGCGCGCTCCGGGCGTCGGGGGCGCGCGGGGGTCGGGAGTCGGGGGCGCGCTCGGGGCGTCGGGGGCGCGGCGCGGGGCGGGCCGGCGCGGGCGCGCTCGGGGCGTCGGGGGCGCGCGGGGGTCGGGGGCGCGCGCGCGCGGGGCGGGGCGTGGGCGCGGCGCGGGGCAGGCCGGCGCGGGCGCGCTCGGGGCGTCGGGGGCGCGCGGGGGTCGGGGGCGCGCGCGCGGGGCGGGGCGTGGGCGCGGCGCGGGGCGGGAGTCAGGGCGCGCGCAGGGGCGGGGGCGCGCTCGGGGCGTCGGGGGGCGCGCGCGCGGGGCGGGGCGTGGGCGCGGCGCGGGGCGGGAGTCAGGGCGCGCGCAGGGGCGTGGGCGCGGCGCGGGGCGGGCCGGCGCGGGCGCGCGCAGGGGCGGGGGCGCGCTCGGGGCGTCGGGGGCGCGCGCGCGGGGCGGGGCGTGGGCGCGGCGCGGGGCGGGCCGGCGCGGGCGCGCTCGGGGAGTCAGGGCGCGCGGAGGGGCGGGGGCGCGCTCGGGGCGTCGGGGGCGCGCGGGGGTCGGGGGCGCGCGCGCGCGCGGGGCGGGGCGTGGGCGCGGCGCGGGAGTCAGGGCGCGCGCAGGGGCGGGGGCGCGCTCGGGGCGTCGGGGGCGCGCGGGGGTCGGGGGCGCGCGCGCGCGGGGCGGGGCGTGGGCGCGGCGCGGGGCAGGCCGGCGCGGGCGCGCTCGGGCCGTCGGGGGCGCGCGGGGGTCGGGGGCGCGCGCGCGGGGCGGGGCGTGGGCGCGGCGCGGGGCGGGAGTCAGGGCGCGCGCAGGGGCGGGGGCGCGCTCGGGGCGTGGGCGCGGCGCGGGGCGGGCCGGCGCGGGCGCGCGCAGGGGCGGGGGCGCGCTCGGGGCGTCGGGGGCGCGCGCGCGGGGCGGGGCGTGGGCGCGGCGCGGGGCGGGCCGGCGCGGGCGCGCTCGGGGAGTCAGGGCGCGCGCAGGGGCGGGGGCGCGCTCGGGGCGTCGGGGGCGCGCGCGCGGGGCGGGGCGTGGGCGCGGCGCGGGGCGGGCCGGCGCGGGCGCGCTCGGGGAGTCAGGGCGCGCGCAGGGGCGGGGGCGCGCTCGGGGCGTCGGGGGCGCGCGCGCGCGGGGCGGGGCGTGGGCGCGGCGCGGGGCGGGCCGGCGCGGGCGCGCTCGGGGAGTCAGGGCGCGCGCAGGGGCGGGGGCGCGCTCGGGGCGTCGGGGGCGCGCGCGCGGGGCGGGGCGTGGGCGCGGCGCGGGGCGGGCCGGCGCGGGCGCGCGCAGGGGCGGGGGCGCGCTCGGGGCGTCGGGGGCGCGCGCGCGGGGCGGGGCGTGGGCGCGGCGCGGGGCGGGCCGGCGCGGGCGCGCTCGGGGAGTCAGGGCGCGCGCAGGGGCGGGGGCGCGCAGGGGCGGGGGCGCGCTCGGGGCGTCGGGGGCGCGCGCGCGCGGGGCGGGGCGTGGGCGCGGCGCGGGGCGGGCCGGCGCGGGCGCGCTCGGGGAGTCAGGGCGCGCGCAGGGGCGGGGGCGCGCTCGGGGCGTCGGGGGCGCGCGCGCGCGGGGCGGGGCGTGGGCGCGGCGCGGGGCGGGCCGGCGCGGGCGCGTTTCCGCCGTCCGGCCCGGGGCTCCGAGTCCGGCCGGCGGCGCGGAAGCGGCGGCGGCGGCGGCGGCGGGGCAGCCATGTCGCCTTTGTCCGCGGCGCGGGCGGCCCTGCGGGTGTACGCGGTGGGCGCGGCGCTGATCGTGGCGCAGCTGCTGCGTCGCTGCGCGCGGGGCTTCGTGGAGCCAGGTCAGCGGCCGGGGAGCGGCGCGGGGCGGCGGCGAGGGGCCGGGGCCGCGCGGGGCGGGCGGGGCTGCGGCAGGGGGCTGGCTGCGGCCCGCGTCGCCGGGCCCGGGGCGCGCCCTCCGCCCGCGGAGAGGACCCCCGGGTTCGGGGCGGAGCTGGGGAGGGGCGCGGGGAGGCGGGCGCGTCGGGCGCTCCCGGAAGCAGGCCCGGGCGGCCTGGGGGGTTGGCTTGGGGGAAGGCGCGCCCTCCCCAGCGCCCCGGGGGCCGGGGTCTCTCCAGGGGATCCGTGCGCGCCCCAACCGCGGCGGGAGCCCCCCCCCCCCCCCCACCCCGGGGTCCCTGCGCTCTGCAGACCCGCATCCCGGAGGGAGGCGGGGGGCGCCCGAGATCCCGGCCCCGCGCAGGCTCCAGTAGGACGGGGCCTGCCCGGGTTTGCAGGGACTGGGGGGGTTGGGGCGGTGTGTGTGTGTGGGGGGCGCGCCAAGGGGCTGGAGGCGGCTTCTAGGGGTTCTAGGAGCCCTGGAGAGGGGAGCTTCAGTGTAGTGGCCGCCGGTTTCTCTGGCTTGCACCACCTGCGCGGAGCCTCGGGGCCCAAACTTGGCGGTGCGGGGACCCATTCGCGTCTTCACGCATATTAGGGACCCCCCCACCTCCCTTCCCCACCAATCTGGGGCCGGGGTGTCTCTGTCTGTCTAGTCACCTCGGTGTTCTCAGGACTTCGATCGAGGAAACCGGTGTTTCTGTCTGTCCTTGACTTGGAGGATATCAAAATAATTCTAGGGTCTGTGAGCCGTAAATGACATGTCAATTTTTTTAGGAGAAAAACAGCTACTTTTGGAAACAAAGTATTCTCTGGGAAGCTCGGTGTCCCGTTACCTTGTAACGACTCTCTTTATCGTCTGGGGTAAGAGGAGAGAGAGATTCTTCAGTCCCAACTGGGTTTTCAAGGGTGTTGGCATAGCCCCCGGCCCCCCCAACCCCCTACCCCCACCCCCTCCCCGGGCAGCCTGTGGGTAACGCCCCTGACCGCCCCCCACCCCCCACCACGGGAGATTGGGGTGGAAAAACAGAAAGGCTGTTACTATGCTTCTGGAAATGCCTTCCCGTGCCTCCACCTGCAGGAAGGCCCAGCAGGGCCCAGGCCTTGCACATCTGCAGCTCTGAGCACTTGTTTTCCTACCCTCCCTGGGTCTTCACCCGGGGAGATACATCTCCCAGGTTTATGTTGAGTTAAGCGTCTAGTTTTCTGATAAACTGCATTTTGGTGCTTTTTCTTAAAAAGCACACGGAGCATGACTGGAAAAGACTGCAGAGGAAGGCAGAGTGGAAGGCAGAGTACAGCTTTGGCATCTGGGCTGACTTGTAAACAGTGAAGGACTGTGAAGAGCAGTCCCATGTTTGCCCCAAACTGCCCCTAAGTTGCAGAGCACCCAGGGGAGGTTGCGGGCTTCCCTGGTGGCTCAGACAGCGAACAGTCTGCCTGTAAGGCAGGAGACCAGGGTTCGATCCCGGTGGGGAAGATTCCGTGGAGAAGGGAATGGCCGCCCACTCCAGTATTCTTGCCTGGACAGTCCCACAGACAGAGGATCCTGGCGGGCCAGACACTGAACTTTGCCCAGGTATGCAGCTAAATAAACTGTAACCCAGAGGCCCAGTTCAGATGCAGACTAGCTGGGATTTTGTTTTGTTTTGTTTCATTTCTAAAGTCTTTATTGAATTCGTTACAGCGTTGCTTCTGTTTTTATGTTTCTCTGGTGTTTTGGTCCCTGAGTCATAAGGGATTTTAGCAACCCCACCCAGGATTGAACCCGATATTGAAGCGGCCAAGTCTTAACCATTGGACCACCAGGGGAGTCCTGGTTTTTTGCCTTTAAACATCAGATGTTTTCTTTCTTAACAGTATGTATGGCCTATATAAATGTGCACACAGTATACAATAATTAATGTGGAAATATTACAGGGAGGAAGTCACCAATTCTGACTCCATGTTGGAAGCTATTTTCTTTGACTTGGTTTTTATTATTATAAAGAAAAAAAAAAAGAAAAGAAAGTCGCTCAGTCGTGTCTGACTCTTTACGACCTCATGGACTGTAGCCCACCAGGCACCTCTGCCCATGGGATTCTCCAGGCAAGAATACTGGAGTGGGTTGCCATTCCCTTCTCCAGGGGATCTTCTTGACCCAGGGATCGAACCCAGGTCTCCTGCATTCTAGGCAGATTCTTTGCTGTCTGAGCCACCAGGGGAGCCCCTTTATTATTATAATCGTACTCAGTGGCTTGCCCGCAGGACCCTGCCTCTCTGTTTGACTGTCAAATAAAGTGCCTTTGGGGGGCTTCCCTGGTGGCTCAGCTGATAAAGAATCCGCCTGCACAGCTGGAGACCTTGGTTCCATCCCTGGGCTGGGAAGATCTGCTGGAGAAGGGAAAGGCTACCCACCCCAGTATTCTGGCCTGGAGAATTCCATGGACGGTACAGTCCATGGGGTTGCAAAGATTCCTAAATGAATGAGCGACTTTCACTTAAAGTGCATGTATTTAGCTCTGAAGAGAGAGTTTGTCCCTGCCCACCTGTGAATAGATGAGATTAACACACCCCGTAGGAAGGCTGGACATTTCTTCGTGGGAGATGTTTTGCAAGACTGAAGACCCTTTCACGTGACTTCCACACTGTCTCTGCCTCTCAATGCAGCCTTTTGACTTCAGTTCCACATGGCTTCTTTCTCTCGGATCTATATAAGAACCTGGCATCCAGAGCCCAATAAGATGCTCACTTTGAGGTGCTAGCCTGCCATCTTCTTCATCTGCAGGCTCCCTGATTAAAGTCTCTCTCTTGCCTCAAGAGTTTCTCTCTTGGATTCAATGGCCTGTGGCGTGGAGAGCAGAGCAAGCATGGTCTCAGTGACAGAAATACTTTTTTATTTATATATTTTAAAGTGATAATGACAAACCACAGCAATGATTGCTGAAGTGCATTTGGTTGTGAGAGGTCTTTTTTTAAAAAAAATAAATTGTTAATTGAATGATAATTGCTTTGAGTGTTGCGTTGGTTTTTACTAGAAAACAATGTGAATCGGCTATAGTTCAGTTCAGTAGTTCAGTCGTGTCCAACTCTTTGCGACCCCATGGACTGCAGCATGCAGGCTTCCCTGTTTATCACCAACTCCTGGAGTTTACCAGCTCATGTCCATCGAGTCGGTGATGCCATCCAACCATCTCATCCTCTGTTGTCCCCTTCTCCTCCTGCCCTCAATCTTTCCCAGCATCAGGGTCTTTTCCAGTGAGTCAGTTCTTCACAGCAGGTGGCCAGAGGATTGGAGTTTCAGCTTCAGCATTAGCCTTTCCAGTGGACATTCAGGATTGATCTCCTTTAGGATGGACTGGTTGGATCTCCTTGCAGTCCAAGGGGCCCTCAAGAGTCTTCTCCAACACCACAGTTCAAAAGCATCCATTCTTTGGCGCTCAGCCTTCTTCACAGTCCAACTCTCACATCCATACGTGACGACTGGAAAAACCGTAGCTTTGACTAGATGGACCTTTGTTGGCCACGTAATGTCTCTGCTTTTTAATACACTGTCTAGGTTGGTCATAACTTTTCTTCCAAGGAGTAAGCGTCTTTTAATTTCATGGCTGCAATCACCATCTGCAGTGATGTTGGAGCCCAGAAAAATAAAGTCAGCCACTGTTTCCACTGTTTCCCCATCTATTTGCCAAGAAGTGATGGGACCGGATGCCATGATCTTAGTGTTTCTGAGTGTTGAGTTTTAAGCCGGCTTGAATCAGCTGTAGGTTTACATACATCCCCTCCCTCTTGAGTCTGCCTGCCACCCCCAGGCACCCGCCGGGGCATCACAGAGCCGTGAGCTGAGCTGCCGGTGCTGCAGAGCAGCTTTCCACTCGCCGTGTGTTTCACGTGCGGTCGTGTGTGTATATATGTCAACGCCGCTCTCTCGGTTCGTCCCACCATCTCCTTCCCCCACTGTGTGCCCACAAGCCCACTCTCTGTCCGTGTGCCTCGGTCCCTGCTCTGGTCTCTGATCACCCACCCGGACAAGTCAGATCACACTTCAGATTTCAAACTTCCTTGCTTATGCTGGTTGCTAATGATTGCACGTCAGGTGTTGAATGCCCGGTGAATCTGTCTGTGGGTCATCTCAGCCCCTCGATGGTGGCTTGCTTGGGCAAATGTGGAGTTTTCTGGAGGTGAGCTGTTTCTTATCTTTTTCGTGGGGGGAAACTGGGAGCACGTATTCATTGCCCTTGAATAACTTCTGCCAGCATGACTGTGATAAGATGGAGACTTCTCTCCCACGTGTATGAGCCTCCCTTTGGAATTGTGCATGGCCCTGCACGTTTTATCTGCTGGGGCAGGCGTGCGGCGTGAGCGCCCGTGGGTTCTGTGACGAGGTGGAAGAAGATGCATGAAAAAGGAGCTGAGTCCTGAAGGGGACCTTTCCTTAAAATGTACTACTACAGACGAGAGCGTGAGAAACTCATGGCAGCTGGAGGTCTATGCGTGTCTAGAGACGCATGTGGGCAAATGAAGAATTCCTCTAATAGAGTCTGACTTCCACATTCTCTGTGGTGACTGTCTGTTACAACTTGTTGTTCAGTCGCTCAGTCGTGTCCGAGTCTGCAGTCCCATGGACTGCAGCACGCCAGGCCACCCTGTCCATCACCAACTCCCAGAGTTCACTCAAACTCTTGTCCATCGAGTCGGTGATGCCATCCAGCCATCTCATCCTCGGTCGTCCCCTTCTCCTCCTGCCTCCAAACCCTCTCAGCATCAGAGTCTTTTCCAATGAGTCAACCCTTTGCATGAGGTGGCCAAAGTACTGGAGTTTTAGCTTTAGCATCATTCCTTCCAATGAGTATTCAGGATTGATTTCCTTTAGGATGGACTGGTTGGACCTTCTTGCAGTCCAAGGGGCTCTCAAGAGTCTTCTCCAACACCACAGTTCAAAAGCATCCATTCTTTAGTCAAACCATTGCTTTGACTAGACGGACCTTTGTCAGCAAAGTGATGCCTCTGCTTTTCAATACGCAGTCTAGATTGGTCATAGCTTTTCTTCCAAGGAGCAAGAGCCTCTTAATTTCATGGCTGCAGTCACCATTTGTGGTGTTTTGGAGCCCAAGAAAATAAGGGTGCCACACAGATTTTCCCGTGAGAATCCTGTTTCAGGGACTCCCTTGGAGGTCGCACGCTTAACGCTCCTTGCTTCCACGGCAGGGGGCGCAGCTTCCATCTGCGTTTGCGGAACTCAGCTCTTCCGTGCCTCAGGCATGGCCCCCCCAATTTTTTTTTCAAAAAAGACTTGATGCAAAAAAATCCATGATGAACAATAACCACGGGGGAAAAAAAAAAAAGTTCTGTTGCAAATAGGAGTCAGGCCTTCTGATCTGCAAAATGGACTTTGGTCTGCAAAATGGACTTCTGCTGACGGACTGACTGTCCAGCTCAAGAACAGAGGTCAGCTCGCCCATTTAGGAAGCCATTTGAGGGCGGATTCTAGTTTTCAAACTGTAGAATTTTTTAAAAAGTCTGTCAAGAGGAAGTAACATCTGGTTGGTTTTGCGTACATATAAATAGTTGGGAGCTCCAGGGAGGCAAAACCATAATTTGGTTGATCTTTGCCTCTTTTTTAGCCTTAAAAAGAAATGAGGACTCCCCCCTCCCCCAATAGCTTTGGTTGTAGGTGGCTTTTGCTTGTCTATATGGATCCTATTCAGTTACATGTTAATACAGTTAAAACTTAAATATTTTTTTTTCGATGACGTTGAGAAATTCTTGTCACAGTTGCTTAGCTGTGGTCACAGTATTGTGGTTATGTTTTTTTTTTATCTTTTATCGGGAAATACAGTTTTCTCCCAGGGAGGGGCCACAGTTGCATTTTTTTTTTTTTTTTTTGAAATGTAGGAGAAACACAGAGCTACTCCACAGCTAACGTAACATTGCCAGCCCTGAGAACTCCTTTATTATTCTAGCATACTATAGATTCCATTTTGCAAAAGCATGAGGAGCCGATATTCATATGCGGTAAGTGAAAAAAAAAGTTTAAATGGTCAACACGGAAAACTACAACGTGTATTTCAGATCACGTTAACAAGACACTTACATGTTATTCCCAGTGACATTGCTTTGTTGCTGTTGCTGAGTCATAACCAAGTCTTTGTGAGCTGGTGGACTGTAGCCCACCAGGCTGCTCTGTCCATGGCATTCTCCAGGCAAGAACCCTGGAGTGGGCTGCCGTTTCCTCCTCCAAGAGATCTTCCTGACGCAGGGATCGTACCCGCATCTCCTGCATATTAGCAGGTGGGTTCGTTACCACTGAGCCACCTGGGGAGCCCAACACTTTTAATTTCTCTTCCTTTTACCCGTCGAAAAATAACAAACCGCTTACATGTTATTCCCAGTAACACTTTTTTTTTTTCCCAGCGAAAAATAAGAAGCCACTTACATGTGATCCCTAGTAACATTTTTTTCAACCCAACAAAAAACGACAAGCTGCTTATATGTTATTTCCAGTAATTTTTTTTTTCCCACCCAACAAAAAAAAACACAACTATTTTCTCCCAAAACAAATACCAAATCAGGGAGCGCAGTTGCTGCTTTCGGTTCTTGCTGAATTCTGGAAGTCCCCGTGGAGCGGAGTGATGCTGGCCCTCCACTCGCTGTCTTCATCCTTCGTCTTGGGACACGGTCGTTGTGTTTGTGGAGGATCTGGTTGGTGCCACTGCTGTGAGCAAAGGCAAGAGCTCCCCAGGCCCCGGGTAGCATCTTGGCGATGGTTTCCCCCCGCCCAGAGATGCTAGGGTTACCCTGTGAGAGGTGCTCGGCGTGGAGGCTGCTTGGACAGAACCTTCATTCCTGACTCTGAACGCGGCCGTGGGCCATGCAAGTCTCGCTGTGGCCCCGGTGTGGTCAGTGTGTAAACTCTAACCCATCACACGCGACTGGACAGCTACAGAGAAAAGAAAGGAGGCGGGATACTCGCGAACGCCACGTGCAGAAATGAACTCTAGGGGCTTCGCTGAGGGGCCCGTGGTCACGAATCTGCCTTGCCACGCGGGGGACACCAGCTTGATCCCTGCTCTGGGGATCACGCCGTGTAGCTTGTAAGCCCACGTGCGGCAGCTGAACAGCAGCTGCCACTCACCAGGACTAGAAAAAGCTTTCACGCGGCAGTGAAGACCCAGGGCAGCCAGAAAATTAAAAAAAAAAAAAAACAAAACCCCCAAGACTCAAAACAGATTAAACACCTAAACCTAAGACTCTGGAAACTATAAGACTCGTAGGAGAAAACGCAGGAAGAGAGTAATTTGACTTAATTCTTAGCCGTACCTTTTTGGTCGTGTGTCTTGCGGCAAGGGAAATAAAAGCAGAAATAACCAAATGGAACCAAATTAAACGTAAAAGCTTTCTGCACAGAAAATGGAACCTTGGACAAAACAGAAGGACAGCCAGTGGAAAGGGAGAAAGTCTTTACAAATAATGTGACTGATAATGGCCTTCCCAGGTGGCTCAGGGGTAAAGAATCTGTCTGCAGTGCAGGAGATACAGGAGACCTGGATTGGATCCCTGGGTCGGGAAGAGTCCCTGGAGGAGGAAATGGCAACCCACTCCAGTGTTCTTGCCTGGAGAATCCCTATGGACAGAGGAGCCTGGCAGGCTACGGTCTGTGGGGTTGCAAACAGTCAGACATGGCTTAGCAATTGAGCACGCAGGCATGACTTCATAAGCGGTTTTTATCCAAAATAACAGAAACAGCTCACGCACTCAAACATAAAAAAGCCCCCCAAATCACCCAGTTATTTGGGCGTTCAAGGTGACTCAGTGGTAAAGAACTCGCCTGGCAGTGCAGGAAACGTAAGGATGCAGGTTCGATTCCTGGCTCAGGGAAGTCCCCTGGAGGAGGAAATGGCAACCCACTCCAGTTTTCTTGCCTGGAGAATCCCACGGACAGAGGAGCCTGGCGGGCTACAGTCCGTGGGGTCGCAGAGAGTCGGACGTGACTGAAGCGACTTAGCATGCAACCCAATTAAAAATACCCAGAGGACCTCAGTGGACATTTTGAGCTGACATTTCTCCCAAGAAGACAGACAGGTGGCCAACAGATAAACTTGAAAAGATGCTCAGCCTGGTTGACCTCAGAGAAAGGCCAAGTAAAAGCAGAGCGGAAAAAAAAATAAACAAAGAAAGTGCCTTCCTGTGTCCCCGTCTTCCTAAGGGGCCTCAGGGAATCCTGCCATCATTTGCCCAGTGGTCGTGAAACTGCAAGGGGGAGACCCCCCCACGGGAGGTGCCTCCTTAGGCCGTTGCTTCATCACGATGCTTCCTGCAGGACCACAGACCTCAGGCCGCCTTCAGCCCGACAGCTCCGATCCCGACAGCTCCGATCATCGTGGTTGGCATCACGACGAACACGTAGTAAGAAAGTCTGATGAGAGTGAATCGCATTGCCCATGTAGGACGGAAGAGCTCCATTCCAGAGCCCCGCTGTGGTGCCCGCTGAGAGGATCCCCTCGCCCTAGGGGACCGCCTTTCCCAGGCCCAGGCACCCCCAACTCCTAGCATCAGATTCAGGCTTGCTTTCTGCTGGGACAGTGCGTGGGGTCCCTGGGACCAAGAATCAGAGACCAGTGACTTCAAACCAGAAGCATCCGTCCTCCCCCAGCCCTGGGGACCAGACGTCTGAGCTCACGGGGTCCCAGGGCTGAGCTCTGTCCCGAGGCTGCAGGGGAGGATCCTCCCCACCTCTTCAAGCTTCTGGGAGCCCCAGGCGTCCATTCCTGGGCTGGTGGCCGCCTCCCTCCCATCTCTGCCTCTGTCTCTACGTGGCTTCTCCTCTGCGCCCGTGTCTCTCCTCTTCTATGTCTTATAAGGACCTTGTCCTTGGGTTTAAGGCCACCCCCATCCAGGAGGAACCTCATCTCAGACCTTCACTCCATCATGTCTGCAGATAACTTATTTCCGTGTAATGTCCTCTTCTGAGGACAAAGCCTCTTCTGAGGCTTTGGGAGGACATGAATTTTCAGTGGAGGGTGCTTTTTCAGCCCTCGTTACTGAGTTTTGAACATTTGAGCCAACACTCAGAAAATGCCTGGCGGCTGCAGTTTGTGACTTACCTGTGAGTGCTGTATAGTAGCTTGAACCAAGTCTGGGAGATGGTGAAGGACGGGGAAGCCTGGCGTGCTGCGGTCCATGTGGTCGCAGAGAGTCAGACACAAATGAGAGACCAGACAACAACAGGAGGCTGGAAGCTTGCAGATTTAACAGACACCTTTTAAAATTTGTTTTCATTAAAGAATTTTTTTTTTTTTTAACAAATTGCTGTTTATTTGATCTACAGGGCTGTGTTAGTTTCATGCACACAGCAAAGTGAGTCAGTTGGGCACACACGTCTATATTCATATTCTTTTCCGTTACAGCAAGATGATAGTAGTGTATTATAGAGTTATCTGGATATGTAATCATATAATGAATATACTTTCCTGTTGTATACGGTAACTAGGTCCCTGTCAGTCATCTAGTTTATATATAGTCGGAAAGTGAGAGTCGCTCAGTCCTGTCTGAGTCTTTGAGACCCCATGGACTTATACAGCCCATGGGATTCTCCAGGCCAGAATACTGGAGTGGGTAACCTTTCCCTTCTCCAGGGGCTCTTCTCAATCCAGGGATTGAACTGAGGTCTCCCACATTGCAGGCAGATTCTTTACCAGCTGAGCCACCAGGGAAGCCCAAGAATACTGGAGTGGGTAACCTTTCCCTTCTCCAGGGGCTCTTCTCAATCCAGGGATTGAACTGAGGTCTCCCACATTGCAGGCAGATTCTTTTCCAGCTGAGCTACCAGGGAAGCCTGTAACGGATACAGTTTCCTGTTGTATACAGTACATAGGTCCTTGTTAGTTACCTAGTTTATATACAGCCGTGTGTATCTGTTAATCCCAAACTCCTAATCTCTCTCTCCTCCTTCCGCTTTGGTAGCCGTAAGTTTTGTATGTCTGCAAGTAACAGACACCTTTAATGTTTTCTTGATATAGTCTTTTTTTGTATGTTTCTGGACCGCATGCAGGATCCTAGTTCCGCGCGCACGGATCCAGCCTGTGCCCCCTGCTACGCATGAAACAGAGGTGGAGCTGCCGTCTATAAAACAGGGGACTCACACGTTCCCCCTGCGAGCGTGGAGCCTCAACCACTCGGCGCCCAGGGAGGTCCCCTGACACCTCTTAAGAAAACTCAGCTTGCCTTGTGGGTGTCCTGGCCCTCTGACTGGCAGCTCCACGGGGCCGAACATGTGGGCATCGCCTGCACTGGCAGCCTGGGGACCTGAGCTCTGAGAGCCCAGGGGCACGGCACCACGGCTGGTTGGCTTCGCAGTGTCCAGGTGTTAGTGGCCATGAGGCGGGGGGCATTCTGAGACATTCCAGGGATGGAGAATTCCCTTCCTGCCCCAGTCTGGCATCCATTCCCAGATGCCCCTGGGGAGGAAAAAGAGACCCTGCAAAGTACAAAAGTCCTCTTTCTAATATTTTCGTGGAGTTATCGTTGATGTCGTCATTGTTCAGTAATGCCCGACTCTGCGACCTCATAGACTGCAGCACGCCAGGCTTCCCCATCCTTCACCATCTCCCGGAGTTTGCTCAGATTCATGTCCACTGAGTGGGTGACGCCATCGAACCATCCCATCCTCTGTCATCCCCTTCTCCTCCTGCCCTCAGTCTTCCGCAGCATCAGCGTCTTTTCCAATGACTCGGTTCTCTAGCTCTGTGAGCCTGCTTCCATTTTGTGATCCTCACTAGTTTCATATATATGTGTATATATATATATATATATAGATTTGGCTGCCTTGTGTCTTTGTTGCAATATGCAGAGTCTTCAGTTGTGACATGTGGGACCCAGTTCCCTGACCAAGGATGGAACCCAGGCCCCCTGCATTGGAAGCTTGGCGTCTTAGCCACTGAACCACCAGCAAAGTCCCCATATTCCCTAGTTTTTTTAAAAATATATTTTTAATTGGATTGCCTGTATAACTAAGAATCATAGCGCTGTTTGCCTTCCACTTTCTTCACTCCACTCCGTACGATGATCTCTAGGTCCGTCCATGTTGCGGCAAGTGGCATTAGTTAATTCCTTCTCATGGCTGAGTAATAATCCACTGTATATATGTACCACCTGCTCTTTATCCAATCCTCTGTTGATGGACACTTAGGTTGCTTCCGTGTCTTGGCTATTTTGAATAGTGTTGGAATGAACACTGAAGCGCGTGTATCTTCTTGAATTGCAGTTTTGTCTGGATATCATGCCCAGGAATGGGACGGCAGGATCGTACGGGAGCTGTGTTTTTAGTTTCTAAAAGGACGTCCGTATTGTTCTCCATAGTGTCTGCACCAGTTCACATTCCCGCCAACAGTGTAGCAAGGGGCCCCTTTTCTGCACATCCTTGCCAACATTTGTTACTTGTGTGTGTGTTTTTTTTTTCATGAAAGCCAGTGTAACGGGGGTGAGGTGATACCTCATTGTGGACAGAAAGGCATCATTGGAAAACATAAAATTTGAAAAAAAAACCTGAATGCTGGTCTGCCAGCCCCGCATCTGCTTGTACGTGCTTAGTCCCACAGTCGTGTCTGACTCTTTGCGACCCCGTGGACATCAGCCTGCCGGACTCCTCTGTCCATGGGGATTGTCCAGGCTAGAATACTGGAGTGGGTTGCCATGCCCCCCTCCAGCGGATCTTCCCAACCCAGGGATCGAACCCAGGTCTCCCGCATTGCAAGCGGATTCTTTACCATCTAAGCCACCAGGGAAGCCCAAGAATACTGGAGTGGGTAACCTATTGCTTCCCCAGGGGATCTTCCCGACCCAGGGGTCTCCTGCATTGCACGCAGGTTCTTTACCAGCTGAGCTATCAAGGAAGCTCAAGAATACTGCAGTGGGTAGCCTATCCCTTCTGTACGGGATCTTCTCGACTAGGGCATCCAATGGGGGTTCTCCTGCATTGCAGGCAAGTTCTTTACCGGCTGAGCCACCAGGGAAGCCCAAGAATACTGCAGTGGGTAGCCTACTCCTTTTCCAGGGGATCTTCCCAACCCAGGGGTCTCCTGCATTGCAGGCAGGTTCTTTACCATCTAAGCCACCAGGGAAGCCCAAGAATACTGGAGTGGGTAACCTATTGCTTCTCCAGGGGATCTTCCCGATCCAGGGGTCTCCTGCATTGCAGGCGGATTCTTGACCAGGTGAGCCACCAGGGAAGCCCAGGAATACTGCAGTGGGTAGCCTGTCCCTTGTCTACGGGATCTTCTCGACCGGGGCTTCCAATCGGGGGTCTCCTGCATTGCAGGCAAATTCTTTACTAGCTGAGTCACCAGGGAAGCCCAAGAATACTGGAGTGGGTAGCCTGTCCCTTCTCCAGGGCATCTTCCCGACCCAGGGGTCTCTTGCACTGCATTGCATGCAGGTTCTTTACCAGCTGAGCTACCAGGGAAGCTCAAGAATACTTCAGTGGGTAGCGTATCCCTTTTCCAAGGTATCTTCCTGACCCAGGGGTCTCCTGCATTGCAGGCAGGTTCTTTACCAGCTGAGCTACCAGGGAAGCTCAAGAATACTGGAATGGGTAGCCTATCCCTTCTCCAGGGGATCTTCCCGACCCAGGGGTCTCCTGCATTGCAGGCGGATTCTTGACCAGGTGAGCCACAAGGGACGCACAGTGCCTGCCTGAGAAGCCCCGCCTGTCCTGCTCTTATCTGGGCCAGTTTTCTTGGTGGCCTTTGACACGCTTGCGTCCTGACCAGAAGTCTTTAGGAGTGGGGGACGTGGGTCCTCTTGGCCTGGCAAGGGGGTGTTTGGGAACTGTGGGGTCTACCTGGGGAACAGAGCCACCTGCTTGTTTGCGGGGCTGGTTTATTTCCCAGAACAGGACGTAATAACACGAGCTCAGGTGAGGAAAGAGCTGTCATGAGGAGTCCAAAGAGGATGGAAACACTAAAAAAGAAAATCAATAAGCGCATGTCTCCGACGCACCTGGATGGAACAGCTGCTCGCTTTTCAGATTGAGCCCTCGCCGCTTTGCCACCAGCTGGAGCGGCGGCCTCGGGGTTGGTCCCCACTTCCATGCACCCTCGTTTCCAGAGCCACCCCGCTCCCCCCCTCCCGCCCCGCCCCACCGGCTGGCCGGGCGGAGCCGGGGCCGTCTTCTCACGCTCTTTGTTCTGGTGCTTCTCGGCAGGTCGTCCCGAATGAGCGGAGGCCCAGCCGGGGGCGGCACGATGGAGGGCAAGAGCCTGGAGGGCGGGCAGAGCGACCTGAAGCTGGTGGCACACCCGCGCGCCAAGAGCAAAGTGTGGCGCTACTTCGGCTTCGACACGAACGCGGAGGGCTGTATCCTGCAGTGGAAGAAGATCTACTGCCGCATCTGCATGGCCCAGATCGCCTACTCGGGCAACACCTCCAACCTGTCCTACCACCTGGAGAAGAACCACCCCGACGAGTTCTGCGAGTTCGTCAAGAGCAACACGGAACAGATGCGCGAGGCCTTCGCCAGCGCCTTCTCCAAGCTGAAGCCGGACCCCGCGCAGCCCGGCGGCGCGCCGGAGCCGCTGGCCACCAAGGCCGGCGCGCACGGCCACGAGAGCCGCAAGCAGCAGGAGCTCACCGCCGCCGTCATGGGCCTCATCTGCGAGGGCCTCTACCCGGCCTCCATCGTCGACGAGCCCACGTTCAGGGCGCTGCTGAAGGCCGCCGAGCCGCGCTACGAGCTGCCGAGCCGCAAGTTCTTCTGCGGCAAGGCCATCCCCGAGCGCTATGGCGCCGTGCGTGAGGCGGTGCTCAAGGAGCTGGCGGACGCCGCCTGGTGCGGCGTCTCCACCGACCTGTGGCGCAGCCAGACGCAGAACCGCACTTACGTGACGCTGTCGGCACACTTCCTGGGCCGCGCGGCCCCCCACGGGCTGGCCGTGGGCTCCCGCTGCCTCAAGACCTTCGAGGTGCCCGAGGAGAACGCGGCCGAGACCATCACGCGCGTCCTCTACGAAGCGTTCATCGAGTGGGGCGTCCACGCCAAGGTCTTCGGCGCCACCACGGACCGCGGCAAGGACCTGGCCCAGGCCTGCTCGCTGCTTGACATCCCGGTGCACATGCCGTGCCTCGGCCACACCTTCGACGCGGCCATCCGCCAGGCCTTCCGGCTGCCCAAGCTGGGCGCGCTGCTGGGCCGCTGCGCCAAGCTGGTGGCGTACTTCCAGCAGTCGCCCGTGGCCATGGTGATGCTCCGCGAGAAGCAGAGGCAACGGAACGCGGCCCCCTGCATGCTGGTGAGCGACCGCGTGGCCTGGTGGGGCAGCACGCTCGCCATGCTGCAGCGCCTCCGGGAGCAGCAGTGTGCCGTCGCCGGGGTCCTGCTGGAGGACACCAACAACCACCACCTCATGCTGGACGCCGCCGAGTGGGCCACCATCGAGGGCCTGGTGGAGCTGCTGCAGCCGTTCCAGCAGGTGGCCGAGATGCTGTCGGCCTCCAAGCACCCCGCCATCAGCATGGTCAAGCCGCTGCTGCACATGCTCCTGAACACGACGCTCAACCCCAAGGAGACGGACCCCAAGGAGATCAGCATGGCGAAGGAGGTGATCGCCAAGGAGCTCGCCAAGACCTACCAGGAGAGCCCCGAGATCGACCTGTTCCTCAACGTGGCCACCTTCCTGGACCCGCGCTACAAGAGGCTGCCGTTCCTCTCCACTTTCGAGCGGCAGCAGGTGGAGAGCCGCGTGCTGGAGGAGGCCAAGGGGCTCCTGGAGAAGGTGAAAGAGGGTGCCTGCCGCGCGTCCGAGGACACGGCGGCCGCGCCGCCCGAGGAGCCGCCGCCGCCCAAGAAGCCGGCGCCCTCGCCCACCCCGCCGCCCGCCAGCGTCATCAACGACATGCTGGCCGAGATCTTCTGCCCCACCGGGGGCGTGGAGGACCAGGAGGAGTGGCACGCCCAGGTGGTGGAGGAGCTGAGCAACTTCAAGTCGCAGAAGCCCCTGGGGCTCAACGAGGACCCGCTCAAGTGGTGGTCGGACCGCCTGGCCCTGTTCCCCGTGCTGCCCAAGGTGCTGCAGAAGTACTGGGCCGTGGCGGCCACGCGCGTCGGCCCCGAGCGCCTCTTCGGCTCGCGCGCCACCGTGGTGAGCGCCAAGCGCAACCGCCTGGCCCCCGCGCACGTGGACGAGCAGGTCTTCCTGTACGAGAACGCGCGCGGCGGCGCCGACGCCGAGCTGGAGGACGAAGACGAGGGCGAGTGGGGCCTGGACCACGAGCAGGCCTTCGCGCCCGGCGAGGCGGCCCACGCCGGCTTCTTCGGCGTCCGGGACGGCAGCTTCGTGTAGCCGGGGTGGGGGCTGGCGGGCGCCGGCAGGTGCGGGGGCGGTGCACAGGGGTGCGCCCGGGGGCGGTACCCGTGTGGATGCTTGGCTGTCGGGACTGACGCCCCCGCCACCCCAGTGCGGGTGGGCGCACTGCTGCTGGGAAGGCGGGAATCCAGCAGAAGAGGGACACGGATCTTTGAGGGTGTGTGTGTGTGTGTACGTGCCCCAGAGGGGAGACGCGGACTCTGGGTGGTCCAGAGAAGGGAGACGGACTCTGGGTGGTCCCAGACAAGAGAGATGGACTCTGCGTGGTCCACAGAGGAGAGAGATGGACTCTGCGTGGTCCACAGAGGAGAGAGATGGACTCTGGGTGGTCCACAGAGGAGAGAGAGACGAGGCTCTTGAGTAGTCCAAACCTGGTGAAAACAAGTGTTTCCTCTGCAGGGGGCGGCAGCGGTGTCGGGGGGGACCCCCCTGTATCCCAGGAACAGGGAAAGAAATGACTTGTAAAAACCGGCAGCGTCCACCCATCGGATTACCAGTCTCAACGCCCCCGACGCTAGCATGGCCGGCGGGGGTGGTCTGACTCCCCTCTGTTAATTCCGTTCCTGCAGTGTCCCATGTTCTCACGCCAGGGAGGGTTTGGGGTGAATCAGAGACAAATGTTAATCAGGGGGCCGCTGAGGACGAAAGCCCCTTCCGTGTTCCCCAAAGCCCACCTCCCCCCGAGCACCACTTGCACGCTGCACCCGCGCCCCGGGCACCATCCGCGGCTGTTAGCCCCGTCGGTCCGTAAAGGAGCACGCCTACCTTGTCAATTACCAGGGAACCTGGAGACACGCTTTAGCCAGCCGCCCTGTGTTCAAGGCATGATGGAACATGTCACCCTTCAGCCCGTGGTGCCATCGCTTATAAAAAAGCCAAAAAAGAGATACTGGGTGTGGTTTCTTTTTTGCCACCCACGAGTGTTTTTTTGTTTTTGTTTTTTTCCCTCCCCTCCCTTCCCCGAATTCACGGTCCTTGCCAGGTTCCCTAGCTCTTGTGTTGTCGAGGTGGTGTTTGCCCGTCCGGATGCTTCAAAGACGCTTCCCAGGGGGCTCCGTGGTAAAGAACCTGCCTGCTAAGGCAGGAGACCTGGGTTCGATCCCTGGGTTGGGGAAAATCCGCTGCAGGAGGGCATGGCAATCCACTCCAGTATTCTTGCCTGGAGAATCCCATGGACAGAGGAGCCTGGTGGGGCTACAGTCCCTGGGGTCACAGAGAGCGAGATGACTGAGCAAGTCTACAGCAAAAATCCCCAATTAACAATGCTGTGACAGTTTCCGGTGGACAGCAAAGGGACTCAGCCACACGTACACAAGTACCCACTCTCCCCCAAACTGCCCTCCCATCCAGGCTGCCACGTGACACTGAGCAGAGTTCCCTGTGCTGGACAGCAGGTCCTTGCTGGTTCTCCATGTTAAATACAGCAGGGTGTCCATGTCCGTCCCAGACTCCCTATCTATTCCTTCCCCCACCCTTCCCCGCCGGGGACCATAAGGTTATTACAGAGGATTGAGCAGAGTTCCATGTGCTGTCCAGCAGGTCCTTGCTGGTTCTCCACGTTAAATACAGCAGGGTGCCCACGTCTGTCCTGAGCCTTTACGCAGTGAGGACGGACCACGTGTACCCCCAGGGCGTCCGGGTTTTTTCCATCTCCTATCTTTCCCTGCTCCCTCCCTCGCTCTCCTTTCTTTTAAGAAAACAAGCTACCCCAGAAACAGCCTCGGAGGTCAGCATCCGTCCTCTTTCTCCTTTTCTGTGTTTTATGGGTTGCCTCTAATCCAGGGTGGCTCGGGGGATGCCACATCAGACATCAAATTATTTCATTTTGAGCTTAAATGGGCCCTTTTTCAGGCATGAAAACCTGCCACTTTCAGAGCTTTCTCCATCGAACACAAAAGTGGAACATGTCCGTAAATGTCTCAGATAAAACGTCATTGCCGGCATCCAGAACTTCTCGTAAAGACACGGCCGCTAACTGTCATGGACGTGTCTTATCTGGGTCTGCCCAGGACTCTGCTTCCAGGAAATGGAGTGTGTTTCGCGCTCAGGTCTTGTCGTCAAAATCCTGATTCTGTGCTTCCTCTAAGTGGTGTTTGTCCCATGCTCAGTAAAGTCACAATGAAGTCACGATTCTCAGATGTTCCTTTTTTTTTTTTTTCCCTTGTATGCAGAAGGGTACTGTTGTCTTTATCCCAAGCAGCCCCTAGGAGGATGGCAGGACTGGGCTGAAAGGAAGGATAGATCACGGTTGTACATATTTGTTTTGAGTGAAGGGGCTGAGGATGTGTTCCTGGCCCCTGGTCGTGGGATGTCGGGCTGATTTGGTGGTGGACAACGTGGGTGGAGGTAGCCGGGGAGCCCCAAGGAGCTGTGTCTTGAAGCCCTTGTAAAGCGAGGCGGTCACAACAGTTGTGATCTGGCGGGGAGAGGGCAGGGAGGTCTTCCCTGAGTAGTCCCCTGGCCTGGGATCAGCGGAGTCCTGTGGTAGCATCTCAATCGTGGCCAGCCTCTGGATGGAAAACGGCGGGTTTGGGGGGGGGGGGGTGCTGGGGGCCTATCCATCCAGCTTCCCCAGAGGACCGCTTTTTCTTCCCGTCCTTCCCCCAGGGGGGTGTGACTTGCGGGAGGTGGGGAGGGGCAGGCATTCACATTTTGAGTCTTGATCAAGTCTCCATGCTCCCTTGGTCCCTGTCGATGTCATTTTGGGTCTGAGAGACACGGCTGCTTCTCACCGAGGCTCGGGGAAGCCAACAGCCAAGCGTGCAGAGAACACGGTCGGTTTTCACGGCTTTGTGCTGCTTTTCCGATGGGCTTCCCCGGGTGGCTCAGCTGGTAAAGAATCCGCCCACAGTGCAGGAGACCTGAATTCAATCCCTGGGTTGGGAAGTTCCCCTGGAGAACGGAGAGGCTACCCACTCCAGTATTCTGGCCTGGAGAATCCCACCAACTGTAAAGAGTCAGACACATTGTCTCTCTTAATGTCCTAGTTTGTATCTCTTAATCCCTGCTCCTCATCCTGACCTTCCCTATACCCTTCCCCCAGTGGAATCACTAGTTGGTTCTGTCCATCTGCGAGTCTGTTTCTTTTTGATATATTTATTCATTCACTATTTTAGATTCTGCATACAGGTGGTGACATGCTATTTCTGTGTTTGGGATTTATGTCACTAGATGTGATACCCTCCGAGACCATCTGTATTGTCAGAGGTCGCAAAAAGTTGTTCTTGTTTATGACTGAGTAATATTCCACTGTGTGTGTGTGTGTGTATTCAAGTTATTTATGTGCAATTCTTCAAATACAGCGAAGTGCTACATCATTCTGTGATGCCTTCTGATTCACTTTAACATCTACCTACTCTGGCCACCTCATGCGAAGAGCCGACTCACTGGAAAAGACTCTGATGCTGGGAGGGATCGGGGGCAGGAGGAGAAGGGGACGACAGAGGATGAGGTGGCTGGGTGGCATCACCGACTCGATGGACGTGAGTCTGAGTGAACTCCGGGAGTTGGTGATGGACAGGGAGGCCTGGCGTGCCGCGATTCATGGGGTCGCAAAGAGTCGGACACGATTGAGCGACTGAACTGAACCGACTGACCTGAACTGACCTGTCATCTATCCATATGAGCATATTCTTTTTTTCATAGTCCTTCCCACTATCGGTTATTGCAAGACACTGAATTTAGTCCCCTGTGCTATGTGGTACCTGCTTGTTTCTTATTTTATATACAGTCGTCTGTGAAACGGTCGTCTGTGAAACGGTCGTCGGTGAAACGGTCGTCTGTGAAACGGTCGTCTGTGAATCAGTAGTCTATGAATCAGTAGTCTATGAACCAGTCGTCTATGAAACAGTCGTCTATGAATCAGTAGTCTATGAAACACTAGTCTATGAAACACTAGTCTATGAAACACTAGTCTATGAATCAGTAGTCTATGAACCAGTCGTCTATGAAATAGTCGTCTGTGAAACAGTCGTCTGTGAAATACTCGTCTATGAAACAGTCGTCTGTGAACCAGTCGTCTGTGAACCAGTCGTCTGTGAACCAGTCGTCTATGAAATAGTAGTCTATGAACCAGTCGTCTATGAAACAGTCGTCTATGAAATAGTAGTCTATGAACCAGTCGTCTATGAAACAGTCGTCTGTGAAACAGTCGCCTATGAACCAGTCGTCTATGAACCAGTCGTCTATGAAAACAGTCGTCTATGAACCAGTCGTCTATGAAACAGTAGTCTATGAAACAGTCGTCTGTGAAACAGTCGTCTATGAACCAGTAGTCTATGAAACAGTTGTCTATGAAATAGTAGTCTATGAACCAGTCGTCTATGAAACAGTCGTCTGTGAAACAGTCGTCTATGAACCAGTTGTCTATGAAACAGTCGTCTGTGAACCAGTAGTCTATGAAACAGTCGTCTGTGAAACAGTCGTCTATGAACCAGTCGTCTATGAAATAGTAGTCTATGAACCAGTCGTCTGTGAAACAGTCGTCTATGAACCAGTAGTCTATGAAACAGTCGTCTATGAAACAGTCGTCTATGAAACAGTCGTCTATGAAATAGTAGTCTATGAACCAGTCGTCTGTGAAACAGTCGTCTATGAACCAGTAGTCTATGAAACAGTTGTCTATGAAATAGTAGTCTATGAACCAGTAGTCTATGAAACAGTCGTCTGTGAAACAGTCGTCTATGAACCAGTCGTCTATGAAACAGTCGTCTGTGAACCAGTAGTCTATGAAACAGTTGTCTCTGAACCAGTCGTCTATGAACCAGTCGTCTATGAAATAGTAGTCTATGAACCAGTCGTCTATGAAACAGTCGTCTATGAAATAGTAGTCTATGAACCAGTCGTCTATGAACCAGTCGTCTATGAAACAGTCGTCTATGAAATAGTAGTCTATGAACCAGTCGTCTATGAAACAGTCGTCTATGAACCAGTCGTCTATGAACCAGTCGTCTATGAAACAGTCGTCTATGAAATAGTAGTCTATAAAATAGTAGTCTGTACCTGTTAGTCCCAAATTGCTCATCTGTCCCTGCTCCCATTTGCCCTGTGGGAACCAAACATTTGTTTCCTACGTCTGTTTCTGTCTTGTAACTAAGTTCATTTGTACCGTTTTTTTTAGATTTCACATGGAAGTGACACACTATGGTGTTTGTCTTTCTCATCTGTTTCGCTTGGTGCGATCATCTCTAGGTTCGTCGTCCGTCTTGCTGCAAGTGGTATTATGTCGTCCCTTTTCGTGGCTGAGTGATACTCCGTTGCACGTGTATGTACCGCCGCTTTTTTTATCCATCCCTCTACTGATGGACATTTAGCCGGCTATTGTGATCGGTGCTTCAGTGAACATTGGGACGCACGTAGCTTCTAGAATTACCGTTTTCTCCAGATACATATGCCCAGGAGTGGGATTGCAGGATGATACGGCAGCTCTATTTAGTTTTTTTTCTTGAGGAACTCGCTTTCTGTTCCTTGTGGTGGCTGCATCCATTTCCATTCCCATCAACTAGTGTGAGAGGGTATTCCTGTTCTTTTTGATTCTGTTTCTGTTGTTGAGAAACATAAAATGCATTGATAAACATATGCGCCATCTGACCAAGAAGTGTGATAAGCCCCAACGGCCGGAGCTTCCCCATGCTCCACCCGCACGAGATTTTTCTGCCATTTTCCTTCTTTTCTGGGACAAAAATTTGAGTCCGTGCAGTCCATCTCGTTGGAGAAGCAGCCTGCGTCTGTCTCCGGACACATCTTGCTTCTGCGCCCGTGTAGCCTGCTCCCTGTGACTGTTAATTCTGTCCCGTACGCCGATGTTTAACCATCCAGCCAGGGGCCGTCTGTGGCTCATGGTAGTAGTAATAGCATTAGTTGCTCGGTTGTGTCCAACTGCCTGCAACCCCCCTGTAGCCCGCCAGGCTCCTCTGCCCATGGCATTCTGCAGGCAAGAACGCTGGAGTGGGTTGCCATCCCCTTCTCCAAGGAGGAATCTTCCCGACCCAGCGATCAAACCCAGGCCTCCTGTGTTGAAAGCAGATTCATTTACTATCGGAGCCACCAGAAAGGTCCCGTGGCTTCTAAGGACAGCTCAGTCAAAAAGCTACCGGCTGACCCCATGTCACTTGAGGTCCGCTTCAGGTTCCTCCGACGTCCCTTCCCCCAAGTTGAGCCGAGCTCACCAGGTTATGCATTCTCTGTCGACAGTCTTTCCGAGCGAGAGGAGAGCTTTCCTTTCCAGTTGCTTTGGGCAGCAAGGCTGAAACTGTCACTGAACCAAACCCAAGTCTTTCCCCCCACACGCAGTAAAGTGAGTCTGCAGACCCCAGGTCGTGGTGAAGAAAGCGTGGTGTTTATTGGAGGCCCCAGGCAAGGAGGATGGTCAGTGTATGCTCCAAAGACCGTGAACTCCCCGCTGGATTTTGGCAAAGCGTTTTACATTTTTTAAATTTAAATTCATTTATTAATGTCTGGGTCTTGTTTACTGCACACAGGGTGCTTCTCAGGGCGGTGAGTGGGGTCTCTCTACCCGTGGTTTGCAGGCTTCCCATTGCTGTGGCTTTTCCTTGAAAGGTTGCTGCTGAGCCGTGAAAGACGCCGGGATTCTTGGCCTCCGGAGGAGACGTGTTCAATCTGGGGCCAGTGACGAGGCTTGGTTGCTCAGAGCTTTTTTGTAATATAGTTTTATCAAAGTATGAAGAGATAGAGAAAGCATCTGAGATAGACATCAGAAGGGGGCAGAGAGACTGCCCCTCTGCTAGTCTTTAGCTGGATGTTATACAGCTGCTAGCAGTCTGCTAATTAGAGAAAGGAAGTGTCTCAAAACTCAGAAAGTGGCACCAGGCCCCTCCCCAGCAACACACATTTTGAGATAACATTGGCACCACATGAGCCATCCCGGGCCATTAAATGGCTGACCTGAATCTTGAAGAAGGACAGGTTTCCAAGCAAATAGATAGTTTCATTAACATGGATTAGGAGAACAGTGTGTGAATAAAACATACTGGTTTGCTGAGCCCTTATCGGTTCTGATGGAGAAGGCAATGGCACCCCACTCCAGTGTTCTTGCCTGGGGAATCCCAGGGATGGAGGAGCCTGGTGGGCTGCAGTCCATGGGGTCGCTAAGAGTCGGACATGACTGAGCGTCTTCACTTTCGCTTTTCACTTTCATGCATTGGAGAAGGCGATGGCAACCCACTCCAGTGTTCTTGCCTGGAGAATCCCAGGGATGGGGGAGCCTGGTGGGCTGCCGTCTCTGGAGCCGCACAGAGTCGGACACGACTGAAGCGACTTAGCAGCAGCAGCAGCAGCAGTGTCGGTTCTGAGTCTTAGGCAGAACCGACTTGAGGAAATCAGAGTGTAGGGCAGATACGTAGTTCATTCACATAGCTTAAGACAAACATTTCCCTAAGAAAATGCATTGGTCAGCTCAAGGTTCTAGAAGAGTTAAGTTCAGGGGGAACCAGGTGTCATCACGGCAAGACAGAATTTTAAAAGAAACCTTTTGGTTTTCCACAGAGAAGGCAGAAAAATATCTGGCATTGTAGTTTGTCTCCTGCCGCTTAAGGGAGAGAGAAAAAATGTCTGGCACTGGCAGCCTAGTTCCTCCGTTTGGAGACCCCTGGCCGTCCTGCCTGTCACCCGCTCCTCTTGCGGACCACGGGTTCTAGGGTGTGTGGGCTTCAGGAGTTGAAGGCCCTGGGTTCAGCAGCTGTGGCCCACAAGGCTTTAGTTGCTCCCAGGGATCCTCCCGGGTCAGGAATCGAACCCGTTATCTCTTGCATTTTTATGGCAGGTGGCCTCTTTCCTGCTGAGCCACCAGGGAAGCCTCAGCATCTTGAAAGGCCAAGTGGTGGAGGGACGTTCGGGGGTCTGCGGTCGCCTCGTGCATGGGGCCTCTGACTGAGGGTGAGGTGACAGGGTGGGGTCGCAGGGGTTGACGTTACCCGCCCTCGGGCACCAGTAGGTCTGAGGGCTTGTGATCATCAAATAGGTAACTTCTTCCTCTGTGATGGGAATTTTAGCATCTGTGTGTGGGTCACTCAGCCATGTCCAACTCTCTGCGACCGCATGGACTATAGCCCGCCAGGCTCCTCGGTCCATGGGATTCTCCAGACAGAATGCTGGAGTGGCTTGCCGTTCTCTTCTCTCAGGGATCTTCCCGACCCAGGGATCAAACTCACGTTTCTTGTACCGGCAGACAGATTCTTTACCACTGAGCCATCACAATGCCCATTTCAGGAGTTACTTCTTCCTGAGTTCTTTCTTTGAATTCCAAACGATGTTGGGACTTCCCTAACTCAGGCTGCTTTCAGAGTTCCGCTCTCACCTCCACTCGGGAAGGGGGGCAGTGCTGGGCAGATTTGGAAAGAGACCCTGGTGGTCTCGGTCTTGGCCGCCCCGTGAGCAGGACCTGAACCTCTGAGAAGGTGGGGAGGCTACAAGCTTCTGAAACTACTGCAGCAGTCTCTGACAGCTCATGTTCCTGGTTCCCAGTGCAGTGTGGACCAACCCTGACGCTTGACTAGGATTCTTCTCGTTGGGAATGTGCAGCCCGGTGGGTCCCTGTCCTATAAATTATCCAGAATTCAGACACGATGCTGGATGTCCTGCAGCTGTGTTGGGCCCCAGGACTGGCTTTGCAGCTCTGCTCGGACACACAAGCCCTTCTGTGCCCCTCACATCCCCCAGACGCACGGCTGGGGCTTGTACATGGTGGGGGGCTGTTGGCCACCTTCTGAGCTCTGGCGGCTGCGACCCTGTGGTCCCACGTGAGTGGGAGGCGTCTCCTGCTTGCTGTCTGGTGACGCTTCCAGGTGGTGCTAGTGGTAAAGACGCTGCCTGCCAATGCAGGAGGCTTAAGAGACGCGGGTTCGATCCCTGGGTAGGGAAGATCCCCCGGAGGAGGGCATGGCAACCCACTCCAGTATCCTTGCCTGGAGAATCCCATGAACAGAGGAGCCTGGTGGGCTACAGTCAAAGGAGCTGGAAACAGTTAGAGTGAGTAACACACTTTTATTCACGTTTGGAGGCCAGAAATTCCTGATGGCTGGGACATTTCTTGTTTATTGCTGTGACAGGAGATATTTTCATTTCACGATACAAATATATAAAATAGAATTATTAGTTCAGTTCAGTTGCTCAGTCGTGTCCAACTCTTTGCGACCCTGTGGACTGCGGCATGGCAGGGTTCCCTGTCCATCACCAACTCCTGAAGCTTGCTCAAAAGAACATAATTATAAACATATATAAACATAAGTACATATTTATACATATGAATATGTGCACTTTTTATATTCTATGTATTTTTTATAGTCAATTATTTATCATCTATGTGTTACATATCTGTCTATCCACATTTTTATCATTTACTTGCTAGTAAATCTATGCATCTACTATCTTTCATCTGTTCATTGGAAGGACTGATGCTGAAGCTGAAACTGCAATCCTTTGGCCACCTGATGTGAAGAGCCGACTCATTGGGAAAGACCCTGATGCTGGGAGGGATTGGGGGCAGGAGGAGAAGGGGACGACAGAGGATGAGATGGCTGGATGGCATCACCGACTCAATGGACATGGGTTTGGGTGGACTCCGGGAGATGGTGATGGACAGGGAGGCCTGGCGTGCTGCGGTTCATGGGGTCGCAAAGAGCGGGACACGACTGAGCGACTGAACTGAACTGAACTGATGCATACATCTCTTTTCTGTTTCTTGAACATCTATCTACCTTTTGATCACGTGTGTCGAATATCTGTATCATCTGTGTATTTTTGCGTCTGTGTATCTGTGATCTCTCAATGTATCATATATCTCTTGGTAGCCATCATCTTTCTGGGTATCTGTTACTTGTCATTTATACATGGTTACCGTTTAGTCGCTCAGCCGTGTCTGACTCTGTGACCCCGTGGACCGCAGCACGCCAGGCTTCTCTGTCCTTGACCATCTTCTGCAGTTTGCTCAGACTCGTGTCCGCGGAGTCGGTGATGCCATCCAATGCTAATATATCATTTATGTATTTATTGCTAATTTATCTTTTGTGTTTATCTGTGTATTTTCTTCCTTGATGGGTTTCCTGGTGGCTCAGATGGTAAAGAATCTGCCTAGCATGCAGGAGATCCAGGTTCAGTCTCTGGGTCGGGGAAGATCCCCTGGGGAAGGGAATGGCCACCCACTCCAGTATTCTGGCCTGGACTTCGGTACAGAATATTCAATAGTCAGTACTAGAATGGATACCCACTCCAGTATCCTGGCCTGGAATTTCTGGACAGAGGAGCCTGGCGGGCTACAGTCCATGGGGTCGCCCAGAGTTGGGCATGACTGAGAGACTAACACACACATTTAACCACTCTTTCTGTGAAAATTCTTTTCCCATATAGGTTTTTACAGAGTATGAATAGAGTCCCCTGTGCTATACAGTAGGTCTTTATTAGCTATTCATTATATGTAGCTGCTTTGGAATAGCAAATGGCAACCCACTGTAGTAAAGTTGCCTGGGGAATCCCGTGGACAGAGGAGCCTGGCGGGCCACAGTCCGTGGGGCCGCAGAGAGTCGGGCACGACTGAGCAAGTAACACACAGATGTAGTTTATATTGTCATCTCTGTGTTTATTTCCTTCACTCCGTCCCTCTATCTGTCTTTACCTACCTGTCTGTCCCTCTGTCTCTGAGTTTCTCCATCTTTCCATCCATGGATGCACAACTATCTATATCTGTCTGTCTACCCATTCACCTGTCTCTCTATCTCCCTATCTCCACCATCCACCCACCCATCCACCCATCCATCCATCCATCCACCCACCCACCCATCCATCCACCCATCATCCATCCACCCATCCATCTGTCCACTCATCCATCCACCCACCCATCCATCCACCCATCCATCCACCCATCCATCCACCCATCATCCATCCATCATCCATCCATCCATCCATCCATCCACCCATCCATCCACCCATCCATCTGTCCACTCATCCATCCATCCATCCATCCACCCACCCATCCATCCACCCATCCATCCACCCATCATCCATCCACCCACCCATCCACCCACCCATCCATCCACCCATCCATCCATCCATCCATCTATCCATCCACCCATCCATCAACCCATCCATCCATCCATCCAATCATCCATCCATCCATCCACCCACCCACCCATCCATCCACCCATCATCCATCCACCCATCCACCCACCCACCCATCCATCCATCCATCCATCCACCCAGCCACCCATCCATCCACCCATCATCCATCCACCCATCCATCTGTCCACTCATCCATCCATCCATCCATCCACCCACCCATCCATCCACCCATCCATCCACCCATCATCCATCCATCCATCCATCCATCCACCCACCCACCCACCCATCCATCCACCCATCATCCATCCACCCACCCATCCATCCACCCATCCATCCATCCATCCATCTATCCATCCACCCATCCATCCATCCATCCAATCATCCATCCATCCATCCATCCATCCACCCACCCACCCATCCATCCATCCATCCACCCATCCATCCATCCATCCACCCATCCATCCATCCATCCAATCATCCATCCATCCATCCATCCATCCACCCATCCATCCACCCATCCATCTGTCCACTCATCCATCCATCCATCCATCCACCCACCCATCCATCCACCCATCCATCCACCCATCATCCATCCATCCATCCATCCATCCACCCACCCACCCACCCATCCATCCACCCACCCACCCATCCATCCACCCATCATCCATCCACCCACCCATCCACCCACCCATCCATCCACCCATCCATCCATCCATCCATCTATCCATCCACCCATCCATCAACCCATCCATCCATCCATCCAATCATCCATCCATCCATCCACCCACCCACCCATCCATCCACCCATCATCCATCCACCCATCCACCCACCCACCCATCCATCCATCCATCCATCCACCCAGCCACCCATCCATCCACCCATCATCCATCCACCCATCCATCTGTCCACTCATCCATCCATCCATCCATCCACCCACCCATCCATCCACCCATCCATCCACCCATCATCCATCCATCCATCCATCCATCCACCCACCCACCCACCCATCCATCCACCCATCATCCATCCACCCACCCATCCATCCATCCATCCATCTATCCATCCACCCATCCATCCATCCATCCAATCATCCATCCATCCATCCATCCATCCACCCACCCATCCACCATCCATCCACCCATCATCCATCCACCCATCCACCCACCCATCCATCCACCCATCCAGCCATCCAGCCATCCATCCATCCACCCATCCACCCACCCACCCATCCATCTACCCATCATCCATCCACCCACCCATCCATCCATCCATCCATCCACCCATCATCCACCCATCATCCATCCATCCATCCATCCATCCTGTACTTGAACGGTTAAACTGAAGGCACGTTGAGCAGCTTTGATTTTCTCTGCAGGAAACTGAATGAAGCCATACGTTTCTCCTTAAAGGGAAGCTGTCATTGGTTCACCTGCCACGGGTTTACACATTTCCCTGCTGCGTAAGATGATTTGGCAGGAACCACGGGGTTCCTATAATGCATTTTGCTCATGTGGCCCTGGAACCGCTGCGCGCTCGACATTTCAAGCTTCTCGCCCAGAGAAGTTGGAGGGTGGGTGTCGACCCCTCTGAGCTCAGTGCCTGGACCCCTGTCTCCTAGGCTGGAGTGGCATCCCCTCTTTCACATGCACTTGGCCAGAGAGCAGGGAGCACCCCTCAGGGCCAGGACAGCAGACCCTGGAGCCGGGAGTCCAAAGTGGATGCTAAGGCAGGGCTCTGTACAGGGGGGTTGGGTGGGCATGGGCCTGCCTGGGGAGCACGGGGTCTCAGAGGAGGACCCCATTCCTGGGCTATGGGTGGTGAAGCTCAGATGGGTTTTCCAGGGGGGCTCAGATGATGGAGGTCTTCAGAGGGTCTCAGATGACAGGGGTCTCTGGGGGCCTCAGATGATGAAGGTCTCCAGGGGGGCTCAGATAACGGGGGTCTCCGGGGGGCTCAGATGATGGGGGTCTCCAGGGGGGCTCAGATGATGGGGGTCTCCAGGGGGGCTCAGATGACAGGGGTCTCCGAGGGGCTCAGATGACAGGGGTCCCCAGGGGGGCTCGGATGACGGGGGTCTCCAGACGGGGCTTAGATGATGAAGGTCTCCAGGTCAGGCTCAGAGAAGACGGTCTCTGTATGGTGCTCAGATGATGGGGGTCTCCAGGGGGGGCTCGGATGATGGGGGTCTCCAGGCAGGGCTCAGATGATGGGGGTCTCCAGGCGGGGCTCAGATGGCGGGGGTCTCCAGGGGGGCTCAGATGACAGAGGTCCAGGGGGGCTCAGATCACGGGGGTCTCCAGGCAGGGCTCAGATGACGGGGGTCTCCAGGCGGGGCTCGGATGATGGGGGTCTCCAGGCAGGGCTCAGATGACGGGGGTCTCCAGGCGGGGCTCGGATGATGGGGGTCTCCAGGGGGGCTCAGATGATGAGGGTCTCCAGGCGGGACTCAGATGATGAAGGTCTCCAGGTCAGGCTCAGAGAAGACGGTCTCTGCATGGTGCTCAGATGATGGGGGTCTCCAGGGAGGCTCAGATGATGGGGGTCTCCAGGCGGGGCTCAGATGATGAGGGTCTCCAGGCAGGACTCAGATGATGAAGGTCTCCAGGTCAGGCTCAGAAAAGACGGTCTCTGCATGGTGCTCAGATGATGAGGGTCTCCAGGGGGGCCAGATGACAGGGGTCTCCAGGTGGGGCTCAGAGAAGACGGTCTCTGCATGGTGCTCAGATGATGAGGGTCTCCAGGGGGGCCAGATGACAGGGGTCTCCAGGTGGGGCTCAGAGAAGACGGTCTCTGCATGGTGCTTAGATGATGGAGGTCTCCAGGGGGGCTCAGATGATGGGAGTCTCCAGGGGGGCTCAGGTGATGGGGGTCTCTGGGGGGCTCAGATGACAGGGGTCTCCAGGCGGGAGTCAGATGATGGGGATCTCCATGGGGGGCTCGGATGACGGGGGTCTCCAGGCGGGGCTCAGATGATGGGGGTCTCCAGGTCAGGCCCAGATACGACGGTCTCTGCATGGTGCTCAGATGATGGAGGTCTCCAGGGGGGGCTCAGATGACAGGGGTCTCCAGGAGGGAGTCAGATGATGGGGATCTCCACAGGGGGCTCGGACGATGGGGGTCTCCAGGCGGGGCTCAGATGATGGGGTTCTCCAGGGGGACTCAGATGATGAAGGTCTCCAGGTCAGGCCCAGAGACAACGGTCTCTGCATAGTGCTCAGATGATGGGGGTCTCCAGGGGGGCTCGGGTGATGGGGGTCTTCAGGTCAGGCTCAGAGAGGACGGCCTCTGCATGGTGCTTAGATGACGGGGGTCTCCAGGTTGTTCCCAGATCAGGGTCTCCAGGCGGCAGAGTGCCATGTGTGAGGACCAGCTCTGGGAAGCAGATACTGGGTCACCTCCCTTTCTGCTCGCGTCTAGGATCTCACGCCTGGGTCCCCGGTGGCCAGCCCCAGGGGTGTGGTCCGACCATCTGGGGCTGCCGCAGCGTGCTCGGCCTTGGGGAGGAACCCGGCCTGGGATCCCAGAGAGGGTGTGGGCGTGATGCCCGAGCCAGCAGTGAGGCTGTGTGCCTGGCGTCTCACAGGACAGACACCCCTGAGAAGCGCTGGTGGTGTCCCTGCCTGGTGCTGACCTGATCACCCTAGTGGGGGGTTGGCGTGTATCGGGGCTGGGAAGGTGGGAGAATGGGGGGAGCACAGCCACAGTCAGGGGTGACGGCAAGTAGGTAGGCATCTGCTGACGGCTCAAGGGAAGAGCTACCCGGTAGCCCCCAGCCTTGCCTTTCCTCCTTCCCCTCCAGCCTTCCCAGGCCCACACCTCCAGCTGAGACGGCGTGAGCTTGCTATGGACCGAGTCTCTGTATCCCCCCAGAATTCATATGTGGAAACCCTGGCCCCCGAAGGGGATATGTTGGGATGTGGAGGGGCGTCTTTGGGAGGTGATGAGGGTTAGATGAAGCCATGAGGGTGGGGTCCCCAGGATGGGATGAGTGGCCTTGTGAGAGGGGGGGAAGAGAAATCATTTCTTCATCACACGTCTCTCCATCACACGAGGATACAGCAAGTGTGCAGGTGTAAGGACCAGGAGGAGAGCTTTGCCTCTTGGCAACGAATCTGCTCTCACTGTGGTCTCAGACCCATAGCCTGCAGGACTCTGAGAATCACACCTGTGGTTTAAAGCAACTAGTTTCGGTAACTTTGTTTCAGCAACCAGTATTTGCCTCCTTGCAAGAAACTACCACCCCCCCCCAAAAAAAAATCAGAAGCAGCATTGTAACAAATTCAATAAACACTATAAAAATAGCCCCATGTTAAGAACTTGAAATTAGTAGACTTTGAGTTAACCGGATTACCTGCCATAATCTGGGTGGGCCTCGTCATATCACTTGACAATGTCAGTTTGAAGAAAGACTGCGGTTCCTTAAAGAAGTGGTAATTCTGCCTTCAAATGATCTTGCGACTTGAGCTGTAACTTCAGCTGTTCCCCAGTCTCCAGCCTGCTGGTCTTGTTGTTCAGTTGCTCGGTCGTGTCCAACTCTTTGGGACCCCGTGGATCGCAGCACGCCAGGCCTCCCTGTCCTTCGGCATCTCCTGGATCTTGTTCAGACTCATGTGCGTCGAGTCGGTGATGCCGTCCAGCCACCTCATCCTCTGTTGTCCCCTTCTCCTCCCGCCTTCCCTCTTTTCCAGCATCGGAGTCTTCCCCAATGAGTTGGCTCTTTGCATCGAACGGCCAGAGTATGGCAACTTCAGCTTCAGCTTCAGCCTTTCCAATGAATGCGCAGTGTTGACTTCCCTTAGGATTACTGGCAAATAACCCACCCATTAAATCATATAGTTCAGTACAATTTTCTGAGGACCCTGCCATCTGGTCCTTCATCTTATGGCTGTGTTCCTCCCAAAGCAAGTTTCCTCATCACTTGGAATATCCTGAGGAATTGGGCTTATTTAGGGTTTAAAAAATATGCCTGAGACATATTCATTGCAAAAGAATTCTGCAGAGTGTTCTTGCCTGTGAAAAGTATTCCTTTGGTGTTACATGGCATACAGCTAGGGAGGTTGCAGAATTTGCCTGTAGACGCTCCCACCGACACTGTTTTTCTCTCGTCCTCTGTTCTTTTGGAAGACGGGAGTGGAGATGAAAGAGCCTTGTCCTCGGGCTGTCCAGGGAGACGTGGGTCTGTTCGCAAAATTCACTGGAAAATGTGACATGTGTAACACATTGACACTATCATTCCTCAGACCACTGTTCACAGCACTGAGTAACTTAATTTTTGAAAGAATAGTCAATTTAAAGTTATTATTTTTTAAACTGGGGCACACTTGCTTCAGTATGGTGTGTTAGTGTCTGCTATACAATGAACCAAAATTCACCTCAAAACGACGATGAGGTACCACTGGTCAGAATGGCCATCGTCAAAAAAATCTACACCCAATAAATGCTGGAGAGGGTGTGGAGAAAAGGGAACCCTCCTCCACTGTTGGTGGCAAGGTCAGTTGATGTAGGCTCAACAGCAGGGAGGTTCCTTGGAAAACGAAAACCAGTAGTACCGTGTCATTCTGCAGTCTCACTCCTAGGCACGTGGCCAGACGAAAGTGCCATTTAAAAAGATACACACAGCCCAGTGTGCACAGCAGTGCTGCGTTACAATAGCCAGGACGTAGAAGCAACCTAGACGGCCGTCAAGGGGCGGATGGATAAAAATGTGGTACATACATACAGTGGAATATTACTCACTCAGGAGAAAGGACGAAATCAGGGCGTGGGTAGAGATGTTTGAGGACTAAGGAACTTTTTAACACGAGGTCTGGACAACTCTGCGGGCTGTTCCGTTTTCTGCCAGCCTCCTTTGAGGGTTGATGGATAGATGATGTGATCTAACCGTGTGCTAAGCCTTCCCATCTCTGCCCCTGCTTTGCTTTCCCGCCTGGAGATCATTCTGTCCCTGGAATGAATGCCTGTTGTTTTCCTCTTCCCTAGTCACCAGATGGGTCACAGGCGAGCACAGTGTCCGAGCTGCACACTTTATCCTTCAAAGTCCGCTTCCCACGGTGGATCTGTGAGAAGAGTCTCACTAGTGAGACGTGTAAGCTTCTTAATTGTTGTGGTTTACCGACACAGCCTTTCTTAGTGAGGCTGTGTTTCAGGAAAACAGAATCCTGCAGCCAGTTGAGTTAGAAACGCAGACACGCATCAATTTAACATTATTTCCCCTCAATTTTGAGGACTCTTGAGACAGGACTGGCAGCCCTCTCCAGTATTCCTGCCTCGAGAGTCCCCAATGGACAGAGGAGCCTGGTGGGCTACAGTCTATGGGGTTGCAAAGAGTCAGACGTGTCTGAGTGGCTAAGCATACCATACGCACGTGCACAGTAAAGTAGAGAGCGTTGGTAAAAGCAGCAGGAAAGGGTGGGTAACATAGGTTATTATTCATTTGTGAGAAGAATGCCAGAGCTTCCAAGTACCCACTCGGCCCCCATTATTCATGATTAAACACGGTGTTTCCCCCATTTTAAACTGAGACTGTAGTCACCATACAAGGCACCCTTTTTCTGGCACAATTCAGAAGTTCTTAGGGTATTTGCAGAGTTGGACAAGCACCACCACTGTGTCATCTTTGAACTTCTTTTTATCAGCTCCTTCCCACGTGGCTCAGTGGTAAGGAATCCTCCTGGCAAAGCGGGAGATGCGGGTTCGATCCCTAGGTCGGGAAGATTCCCCCGGAGGAGGAAATGGCAACCCACTCCAGTGTCATTGCCTGGGAAGTCTCATGGATGGAGTAACCTGGTGGGGCTACAGTCCACGGGGTCGCGAAAGAGTTAGAAATGACTTAGCTAAACACAGCAACCAGAAAAAGATTCCTGTACCAGTTACCTGTTGTTCCTCGCTCTCTCCAGCCCCTGGAACCCACCAGTGTGCAGTCTGCCTCCATATGTTTGCCTATTTCTGCATTCTGTATAAATTGGATCATGAAATATATGGCCTTGCGCATGTGATTTCTGTCTCTGAACATCGTGTGTTCGGGGTCTCCATCTACACTGTAGCCTGTGTCAGAGCTTCACCCCTTTTCACGGCTGCATCCTGTTCCACCGTGTGGATGGACCTCATGCTGTTTAACCAATCCATCCACCCATCCATCCACCCATAATACACCATCTATCATCCATCCCTCATCCATCCATCTACTCATCCATCATCCATCCACCCATCATCCACCCACTCATCCACCCATCATCCATTCACCCATCCATCCATCATCCATCCATCCATCCACTCATTCATCCATCATCCAGCCACCCATCCATCCATCCATCAACCTATCCATTATCCATTCATCCATCATCCATCATCCATCATCCATCCGTCAGTCCATCCATCCATCCAACCATCTATCCACCCACCCACCCACCCACCCATCCATCCATCCATCATCCATCCATCATCCATCATTGATCCATCCATTCATCCATCATCCATCTATCATCCATCCACCCACCCACTCATCCATCCATCCATCAATCCATCATCCACCCACCCATCTACCCATCATCCATCCACCCATCCATCCGTCCACTCATCCATCCATCCATCTATCCACTCATCCATCCATCCATCATACACCATCAATCCATCCATCCATCATCCAACCACCCCCATCCATCCATTCATCCATCCATCCATCCATCCATCATCCATCCATCCGTCCATCCATCATCCATCCATCCATCCATCATCCATCCATCCATCCATCAATCCATCATCCATCTACCCATCTATCCATCAACCACCATCCACCCATCCACCCGTCATCCATCTACCCATCCACCCATCATCCATCCACCCATCCACCCATCATCCATCCACCCATCATCCATCCATTCTTCCACTCACCCATCCATCCATCTATAATCCAGCCACCCATCCATCCATCCATTCATCCATCCATTGACCTATCCATCATCCATCCATCCATCATCCATCATCCATCTATCCGTCCTTCCATCCATCCACCCACCCATCCACCCATCCACTCATCCATCCATCCATCATCCAACCACCCATCCATCCATTCATCCATCCATCCATTGATTTATCTATCATCCATCCATCATCCATCCATCCATCCATCCATCATCCATCCATCCATCAATCCATCATCCATCTACCCATCTATCCATCAACCACCATCCACCCATCCACCCGTCATCCATCTACCCATCCACCCATCATCCATCCACCCATCCACCCATCATCCATCCATCCTTCCACTCACCCATCCATCCATCTATTATCCAGCTACCCATCCATCCATCATTCATCCATCCATTGACCTATCCATCATCCATCCATCCATCATCCATCCATCATCCATCATCCATCCGTCCATCCTTCCATCCATCCATCCATTGACTTATCCATCATCCATCCATCCATCATCCATCCATTGACCTATCCATCATCCATCCATCCATCATCCATCCATCATCCATCATCCATCCGTCCATCCTTCCATCCATCCATCCATTGACTTATCCATCATCCATCCATCCATCATCCATCCATCAATCCATCAACACTTGGGCTGTTCTCACCTTCCTGGCTCTTGTGAATCAAGCTCCTCTGAATCCAGCTTCATCATGCATGTTTGGGTGGATGCATGGTTTAATTTCTCCGGGAGACATTGACAGCTCGGTGTGGCCCAGCTGGGCTCTTGTATCTCCATGTTTAACCTCTTGAAGAGCCGTCAGACTCTTTGCCAAAGTGGCCCCTCCAGCTTACCTCTGCGTCAGCCTTGCGTTGGTTCTGATTTCGGTACCTCCTCACTAACTTTATTCTTTCTTCCTTCCTCCCTCCCTTCTTTGTCTCTCCTTTCCTGTCTTTCCTCCTCTCTCCCTTTCTTACTTTGCCTCTTTCTCCATTTTCTCTTTCTTTTTTCCTCTCTCTTCTTTCTCTCTCTCTCCCCTCCCGTCTTCCCATCTCCTTCCTCCCTTTAATATAGCAGCCATCCGCACAGTTGTGAACCAGCGACTCACTGTGGCTTGGATTTATCTTTCCCTGATGCTCTCCTGGCAGACTTCTGTTGTCGTTTCCCAGGAGAGCACGGGAGCAAAGATTTAAGGGGTGAAGCAGTGAACAGACGACCCACGTGCTCTCATAGAGAATTCACAGCGGCTTACACGTGTCTGCAGAAGATAGGAAATGCAGAACATAAATCAAAGTCCAGGAACCTCAGAGATAACAGAGGGGAGATGGTGTCGCCACTGCCCTGGGCTTTCAAAACGCCTGTACCTGGCGCCCACTTCTGTCTCGTGACGACCGTACTTCGCCTGGGCATCCAGCCGCCAGTATTTGATAAAAAAGGGACCAGGCGTGGAGTCAGCCCCCAATTCTAAAAGTAGCCACAAAGCTTGGGTCATTTCAACATAGCTGGACAAGGGCCAAGATGGCAGAGTTCTTTGTTTTGAGGTTGGTTTTCTTTTTAATTTCATGTATTTGTGTGTTTATTTTTGGCAGCACTGGCTCTTTGTTGCTACACATAGCCTTTTTCTCTAGTTGTGAGCGGGGGCTTCTCACTGCGAGGGGTTGTCTTGTTGCAGAGCCCGGGCTCCAGGGCATGCAAGCTTCAGGAGTTTGGGCTCCCAGGCTCTACCTCTCAGGCTCAGGAGTTGTGGCTCACTGGGCTTATTACTCCCTGGCCTGTGGGATCCTCCTGGACCAGGGACTGAACCCGTGTCTCCTGCGTTGCAAGGCGGATTCGTTACCACTGAGCCACCAGGGAAGCCACCTTTTGCTTCACACTTTCAGTTCAGTCGCTCAGTTGTGTCCGACTCTTGTGACCCCATGGACCGCAGCCCGCCAGGCCTCCCTGTCCATCACCATCTCCCGGAGCCTGCTCAAACTCATGTCCATCCAGTTGGCGATGGCGTCCAACCATCTCATCCTCTGTTGCCCCCTTCTCCTCCCGCCGTCAGTCTTTCCCAGCATCACGGTCTTTTCCAGTGAGGCAGCTCTTCACATCAGGTGGCCCTAGGATTGGAGTTTCAGCTTCAGCATCAGTCCTTCCAGTGAATATTCAGGACTGATTTCCTTTTGGATGGATGGGTTGGATCTCCTTGCTTTATACTTTAAGAAGGCTATATTCTTTTTTTTTTTTTTTTTTAAATGAAGGCATGAGTTTAGACTTTTTACAAAAAGCTCCTGGGACTTCCCTGGTGGGCAGACCAGTGGTTAGGACTTGGTGCTCTCACTGCGGGGACCCCAGGTTCGATCCCTGGTTGGGGACCTGTAGGCTGGGTGTAGAGGTCAAAATACACACGTAAAAAAAAGCTGCTAGTTTGAGATAGTTTTAGATTCAGGTACAGTTATAAAGAATTCAATGGGGCAACAGCGTTCCTGCTTTTCTGCAAGAGGAGCCCTCTTGTATCATGACGGATACAGGTACCATATCCTACAGCGAGAGGCTGACTTTGATGCAAGGCGGTGCTCTCGGCCCCATCTCCTGCCCTAACTTGTGTTCAGTCCTGTGTCCGTCTGTGCGATCCTTGCGACTTCTGTGTGCATGTGGGTTTGAAAATTCCCCATCATGGTTCTCAGTGGTAAAGAATCTCCCTGCAGTGCAGCCCCGGGTTTGATCCCAGGGTCGGAAAAGACCCCCTGGAAAAGGGCATGGCACCGCACTCCAGGATTCTTGCCTGGAGAATCCCATGGACAGAGGAGCCTGGTGGGTCACAGAGAGTCAGACAGGACGGAGCCAGCTCCAACATCCTTGTCCACATCTGTGCCTTTTTCCCTCTCGGTGAATTTCTTGTTCATTTCCTTCTTTTCTCTTTTCCTGAGAGTTGTTAAATGTTTTCAAATTATTTTGCAAGGACTCTTTATAGACAAAGAACGGGACCTTCTTCCCACATGGCACCATTTCTGTTTTTCCTTTCGCTGTCTTCTGAGGCACTTTTGGTTCCTGTAAGAAATGCCGCGGGAAGAAGGAACCACCCCTATGGACTGTTGAACAGGGCCTTTTATTGGGCGGTCGCTCTCGGGGGCGGGTAAGCAGGAAAGCGACGGTGGGGGGGGGGGGGTCTGCGAAGCAAAGGGAGTCTGCAGGGTAAAGGGAGTCTGTGGAGTCTGCGAGGTGTGAGAGGCGGGGAAGGGGTTTTATAGCCCGGGCCGGGGCTCCCATATAAGGAAGAAAACGCGGGCTCAGCGGTGATTGGTGTTCAAGGGCTCCGTGTCGGTTCCTGATTGGACGGCGAGGGCTTCGTGTCGGCTCCTGATTGGTCGGCTTGGTTGCCGGCCCGTCTCCGGGGTGTGTCTGCAGCGCCCTCTGCCGGGGCATGTCCCGACATGCCCGGGCATGCTCAGCACGCCTGACTTTTCCCTGACCTTTCGTCCTGACCTCGCCCTGACCTTTCAGTTCCATGGGATGAAGCAATCTTTTCGTGGTCCGAGTGATAGATTATTTCCTGCACCGTGTCTGTGTCTTGCTTAGCAAAAGCCGTCCTTTCTGTCTGCTCAGCGCACAGTGAAGATGAACAAGCCGAAATGTTGGGAGTTTAGAGCAGAGAAAGCTTTAACTGCAGGGTCATGCAAGGAGTCAGGTGTCTTGTGCCCTCAAGTCCTGGACCTCCTGAATGTTTCAGCAAAGCTTTGTTAAGGGCCAGGTGAGGGAGGGGGTGAGGTTAGTGGTTGCAGACTTCTTGGTTCAGGAATCCGTGTCCATCGCGATGCTCATCTTAACGTCCAACAACACACGTGTTTTTCTCTCCTCTGCAACCACTTATCTCCCTGTGAATGGACGAGTGTTGTCCCCTTAAAGGTCAGGGCCTTGAGAAGGGACTCTCCCATCTATTTATAATGTTAGTCTAAACCTCCAAGCAGACAAAGGTTATTCTCTCTTCTGCAGCTTTTTAAATCTCTCTGAATGGAAAAGGGTTATACGCCTAAAGATCTGAGACTCAGAATGCGTTTATGGTGTTCCTATGACCCTCTAAGAAGACAAATGTTATTTTCTATTCTGTGACTTTTTAATCTCTCTGTGAATGTGATACCATTAAAGGTCAGAACCTAACAATGAACTATCCTGTCTGTAATGTTACTATAAATCTCTAACCAAACAAAGGTTATTCTCTCTTCTGCAACTTTTTAAAGCTCTCTGTGAGTGGAAAAGGGTTATACTCAGGTAAAGATCTGCCTAAGAATGAACTATCCTGTCTACAATGTTACTATAAATCTCCAACCAAACAAAGGTTATTCTCTCTTCTGCAACTTTTTAAAGCTCTCTGTGAGTGGAAAAGGGTTATGCCTTTAAAGATCAGAACCTGAGAGTGAACTGCTCCGTCTATTTCAGGCTCTGGGCAACATTTGTAACGCAAAGCAAAAGAGCAGGAAGGTTAAAGTAAAAGAAGCAGGTGCCATATGGATGATTTTGAGCAGGCTCCAGGAGGAGAATGGTGAAGGGTAGGGAAGCATGGCGTGCTGCAGTCCACGGGGTCGCAGAGTCATTAGGGGCGTCTCTCACGTGTCGCGAGCTCAGTGAGCCTGTCATGTTGCTATTTTCCCAAGCTGCGGCCCATCCCCGAGCTGTGAGGTCAGCCCTCCGAGTTAGACACTTAGAAGCATGACCGCGGAGTGTCTAAACATAGCTCGCAAGGGACCGCTGGGCTCACCCTGCAAATGCTGTGTCTTTGCCAACCGTTCGTTTGCCAAGATCTGAGCTGCCTTTTTTTAAAATTACTTTTTACCGATTGATTAACTTTTGGCTCTGCTGGGTCTTGGTTGCCACACCTGGGCTTTCTCTCATTGCAGAGAGTGGGGGCTGGTGTCTAGTTGGAGCGTGTGGGCTTATCATTGCGGTGACTTCCTGGTTTGCGGAACACGGGCTTCAGGAGTTGCGGGTTCGGGGCCCTGGAGCACAGTTGTTGCCCCCGTGGCGTGTGAGATCGTCCCCGGATCAGGGCCGGAACCCGTGTCTCCTGCCTTGGCCTCCGAGGCACCTGGGAATCCACGGTTGCCTTTCTGCGTGAGCGCCTGGCCGTCCAGACCCAAACCCTGGAGCAAGGAGTTGCTTCTGGTAGTGTCGGACCAGGAGGCTGCAAAACTGAATGGTTTTAGAATTAGAGGAGCAGGTGAGAGCTTTGACAGGGCTGCTGGTACGCTTCCGTCTGGGATGGGCAGCTGGCGCGGTTGGGGTCAGGTTAGCATCCTGAATTTACTGGAGACGTAAGACTCGGGTGCAATCCCTGCATCGGGATGCTCTCCTGGAGGAGGGCATGGCAACCCACTCCCGTATTCTGGCCTGGAGAATCCCATGGACAGAGGAGCCTGGCGGGGTACTGTCCACGGCGTCATAAGAGTCAGACACAAACCTAGAGAAACCCATGGACAGAGGAGCCTGGCCAGCTGCAGTCCACGGGGTCGCATAGAATCAGACACTACTGAGTGACTAAATCCAATACCACATACTCCGCTATTATGAATAGACCCTTACGTCAACTCTCATTGGGTCAAAGACCTTAAAAGGGGAGTTTAAAAATACAAAGCTCTTGCAAGAATGCATAGGGTTTAATCTTTGTAAATTCACAATGGTCTGTGGGGTCACAGAGAGTCAGACACGACTTGGAGAGTGGACTATGGCGGCAGGTGGCTGACACATGGTTTCTGCATGGAGACGCAGCGCAGTTGCGGAGCTCTGAGTTGGCACCTGACCTGGCCTCTTCACAGCCGATTCCTAGAAGTGACTTTGCGAGATGAAACGATAGAATCACATGTAACTGGGGTAGATATTACACAGTTTTCCCCGACGGGGACTGAGCCGTTTTGCACTCCTATCCACTTTGTGGGTCAGAGCGTTGTCCCCGTGGCCATACCAGAGAACGTGATGTTGAAACTCTTGCCAACCTGCTGGGTCAGATGGTATTCTTGCAGTTTTCGTCAGCTATTAACATGTCCGTCACTGGGTGTAAAGTTGGACCCGTGATTTGAAGGGCCATTTCAGTATTTTTTTGTTTGTTATTTTTTAAGCATTTAAATTTTTAAAAATGTATCTTTATTGTTTTAAAGCCTTTACTGTATTTGTTTTGGGCTTCCCTGATAGCTCAGTTGGTAAAGAATCCTCCTGCAATGCAGGAGACCCCGGTACGATTCCTGGGTTGTGAAGATCCCCTGGAAAAGGGATAGGCTACACGCTCCAGTATTCTTGGGCTTCCCTGGTGGCTCAGATGGTAAAGAATCTGCCTGCAATGCGGGAGACCTGGGTTCGATCCCTGGGGTTGGGAAGATCCCCTGGAGGAGGAAATGGCAACCGACTCTGGTACTCTTGCCTGGAGAATCCCGTGGATGGAGGAGCCTGGTGGGCTACCGTCCATGGGGTCGCAAAGAGTCAGACATGACGTGGTGATGAACACACACAGAAATGGAGTATAACTTTTAAAAACGGTGACTGTGTTGTACCGCTGAAACTTGTAAAAATATTATAAATCAAGTGTACTTTGATGAAGAAAAGGCATTTTGTAAAATAAAATACAGGAGACAGGGAACATACCAAATTCATGCTTGCTACGTTTATCCTAAAGGAAATCAGTGAAACCAGCCCATCCTAAAGGAAATCAGTCCTGGGTGTTCATTGGAGGGACTGATGCTGAAGCTGAAGCTCCAATCCTTTGGCTATCTGATGAGAAGAGCTGACTCATTGGAAAAGACCTTGATGCTGGGAAAGATTGAAGGCGGGAGGAGAAGGGGACGACAGAGGATGAGATGGCTGGATGGCATCAGCGACTCAATGGACATGGGTTTGGGTGAACTCCAGGAGTTGGTGATGGACAGGGAGGCCTGGCGTGCTGCGATTCATGGGGTCGCACAGAGTCAGACAGGACTGAGTGACTGAAGTGACTGACCGGCGTTGATCCTGTAGTAAATCTCCTCGGACCAGCCACTTTCTACACATAGCAGCTCACTCACCTAGAAGCTTCCCGCTCAAATGCAAAGTGAGCCGTCTGTCCAGGACTCAGCGCTATGCCTTCCTGGCAGGGGCTTCCTGTGGGCCTCCATCCACCTGCACCCAGCCCTGTCCCGTGGACTGTAGCCCTCCAGGCTTCTCTGTCCGTGGGGTTCTCCAGGCAAGAATCCTGGAGTGGGTTGCCATGCCCTCCTCCAGGGGATCTTCCCGACCCAGGGATCGGACCCAGGGATTGGACCCGGGTCTCCTGCATTGCAGGCAGATTCTTTACCATCTGAGCCACCAGGGAAGACCCATATATGTAATCCACACACGCGCACACACACACACGCACATCTTGTTACACATCCTTTTCCGTGATGGTTTATCGCAGGGTATTGAATCCTGTCCTCTGCTCTGTATAGTAGGACCCTGCTGTTGCCCCACCCGATATATAACAGCTTGCACCCTCTAACCCCAAGCGACCAGCCCTTCCCTCCCCGGCCCCGTCTGCCCCTCTAGACCACCCCACGTGTGTTCTCTCCGCCCGTGAGTCGGACACAGCAGGCTTTAGGTCGAAACATCAACCGCTGGTCTCACGTGTTTGGATCCATGTGGGTTCGTGCAGAGGTCAATGGTTAAAGCAGTCACAACGCTCATGGTTTTTGTGAGACACTCTGTGGTTTTCACGCCGTCTCCAGACGCTGGAGAAGACGATAGGCAAGACGTTCACGGTACTCGGTTTACTAAGCGCCTCGGAGGAAGGACGTGTGTACAGGTGTTAAGACCTCCACGTCACAGCACAGCCAGCCTGACCCGAGAGGATTCATCCAGGACTCCCAACCCAGGGTCCTGGGCTATATCCCTCGTCTCACCCTTTCTGCGCCTCATGTTGGCAGCGTTCATTCTTGCAGAGGTGTCTGTGGGGGTTGAGCGAGGCTTTGTGAGGTGTCTACGCCAGGCTGTCGTAATGCAAGTGTGTCTTCTCCGACTCTTTGTAGACCCCGTGGACTGCAGCCCACCAGGCTCCTCTGTCCCTGGGATTCTCCAGGCAGGAATCCTGCAGGGGGTTGGCATTTCCTCCTCCAGGGGGTCTGGAGACAGGGATAGAACTCCTGTAGACAGCTTCTTTGGAGAAGGCAATGGCAAGCCACTCCAGTACTCTTGCCTAGAAAATCTCATGGACGGAGGAGCTTGGTAGACTGCAGTCCATAGGGTCGCTACTAGTCGGACACGACTGAGCGACTTCACTTTCACTTTTCACTTTCACGCATTGGAGAAGGAAATGGCAACCCACTCCAGTGTTCTTGCTTGGAGAATCCCAGGGACGGCGGAGCCTGGCGGGCTGCCGTCTATGGGGTCGCGCAGAGTTGGACACGACTGAAGCGACTTAGCAGCAGCAGCATCAACAGACGGCTTCTTTGCCCCGAGGGCCCCCTGGCAAGCCCAGGCAGTCGTCAGTCAGGGTGAAGGTCCTGTGTTACCCTCTCCCATCCTGAGCCTGTAAATAACTCACAGGAACAAAACCACAGGTATGAAACCACCGCTCCTGTTGGCATCGTGGCCTCTCTTGTGACTTCATTAGCTCCGACATGTGCTGTGCTTCTAACCCTTGTTTTTGTTTTTTTTTTTTTTTCTTTCTCTTCTGCAGTCTTCTCTCCGCAACCGGAACGTGTTGCCATAGTGACCGGAGGGACTGACGGCATTGGATACTCGACCGCAAAGCACCTGGCGAAGCTGGGCATGCACGTCATCATAGGTGATGGTCCCTTTGTTCAAGACCTTACGTGTTAGAGTGACTGGGAGATACGCTGTCGTTGGCCTCTGTGTTATGCAGATATCGGTGTGGGTACAGATCCAGGGGTGTTTCCCAGGCAGCCCAGTGGTAAAGAATGCCTGGCAGGGTAGGAGACACAAGAGACCTGGGTTTGGTCCCTGCATCGGGAAGAGGCCCTGGAGGAGGGCATGGCAACCCACTCCAGTATTCTTGCCTGGAGAATCCCACGGACAGAGGAGCCTGGCGGGCTACAGTCCACGGGGTCTCGAAGAGCCCGACACGACTTAGTGACCGAACAACGTATTCAACTGTGGGCTTCCCAAGTGACTCAGTGGTAAAGAATCATCCTGCCAATGCAAGACAACAGGGTTCGATCCCTGGGTCGAGAAGACCCCTGGGAGGAGGAAATTGCAACCCACTCCAGTATTGTCGGTTGGGAAATCCCATGGACAGAGGAGCCTGGCCGGCTATGGTCCAGGGGGTCCTCAAGAGTCAGACCCTACTTAGCAACTAAGGAAGAAAGCCAGCAGGTGCAGAAGGCGTTAACGGTCAACCCTGAAAAGCTGAAACAGACAGGAGATTGTGATACTCCTGATTTTTTTTGGATAGGAGCCTAGCTTCTCCTTTAATGTGGATCATATATATAGTTTTTAACCTGTGTGAGTCACTGCAATAAATGACAATAAGTGTGGGTTAGCCTCCCAGATCTGTCATAACAAATTACAGCACAGACTGGATAGCTGAAACAGCGCACGTTTACCCTCCCGCAGGCCTGGAGGCTGGAGTCTGAGAGCCAGGTGTGGGCAGGGCTGGTTCCTCCCGAGGCGCCTCTGCTGGGCGTGTGGACGGCCGTCTCCTCCCTGAGACCTCATGTGGCCGCCCCTGTGTGTGTCTCTGTGCCCTGACCCCTTCTTATGAGGACCCCAGTCCTATGGGATCAGGACTCACCCTACTGACCTTGTTTCAGCTTCATCCCCTCTTCAAAAGGCTCTCATTTCCTAATACAGCCTGATTCTCAGGTCCTGGGGGTCAGGACTTCAATATGTGCCTTTCGGATGTCACGGAATCAGCTGCTAGCCGATTTCAAGCGTCTTCTGTGGCTGCATGCTGGAGACGATCTCAATTTCCCCTTCTTCTTTTTGAAGCTTTCTGATGGCTTATATTGGTCCTTCGATCTGCTTTAGAAATGAAGGGACTTTCTTCTGCTAGGAAAGTGGAGACACTTCAGGTCAACTCAATTTACATTTGTGAATATTTCAGCTGTTTAAATCAGCTGGAAAAAAGATACAGGGAGACGAGCTTTGAAAAAGAACAAAACAAAATACAATATTGAGCACATTTTCCCGGACAACCTCTGCATTTAATTAATCCTTTTCATGGTGTCCGTTTTGATGAAAATTGTACTACAGGTCTGGTTTTATTGCTTTCAACTGTTGTTTCTCACTCATGTCTGACTCTTTGCGACCCCATGGACTGCAGCAAAGGCAAGTCCTTCCCTGTCCATCACCATCTCCTGGAGTTTGCTCAAACTCATGTTCACTGAGTCGGTGATGCCATCCAACCATCTTATCCTCTGTCGTCCCCTTCTCCTCCTGCCTTCAACCTTTCCCAGCATCGGGGTCTTTTCAGATGAGTCAGCTCTTTGTATCAGGTGGTGAAAGTATTGGAGTTTCAGCCTCAGCATCAGTCCTTCCAATGAACATTCAGGACTGATCTCCTTTAGGATGGACTAGCGATGAGCAGGACTTGTGTTCCGATAAAACTTATTTTATTTTTAATTACAGCAGGAGATAAACCAGGTTTAGCTTCAGGCCCGTTGTTCACTGGACCTAATTTGGGTCGATATCTCTCTTTTTTTTTTTTTCTCCTAACAAGTGGTACTTTCCTTCCTTCCTGCAGACTTTTACACTCTGGTGAGCAGGGTTCATCCTTCCCAGAGCAAATCTGAACGTGGGAGTTTGACCTTCCCCCATGACTTGGTGCCATTGGACCCTTGCTTTGTGGCTTGTAAAAGACGTAACCGCCACCGAACAGAGCTTGACGGCAAGGCAGACCCACTGTGCCTGTGACCTGCTTCCTTCAGGGGAGTGTTTCCGGATATGCTAGTGGGTCCCCAGTAGATGTAGCAACAGTCTAAGGTCAGGCATCGGAGAAGGCGATGGCACCCCACTCCGGTGCTCTTGCCTGGAAAATCCCACGGACGGAGGAGCCTGGTGGGCTGCAGTCCACGGGGTCGCTGAGAGTCGGACACAACTGAGCGACTTCACTTTCACCTTTCACTTTCATGCATTGGAGAAGGCATGACAGCCCACTCCAGTGTTTCTGCCTGGAGAATCCCAGGAACGGGGGAGCCTGGTGGCTACCATCTATGGGGTTGCACAGAGTCGGACACGACTGAAGTGACTTAGCAGCAGCAGCAGCAAGGTCAGGCATGCGCTTCCCCGGCGGCTCAGACAGTAGAGAATCTGCCTGCAATGCAGGAGACCCATGTTCGATCCCTGGCTCGGGAAGATCCCCTGGAGGAGGGCATGGCAACCCACTCCAGTATCCTTGCCTGGAGAATCCCATGGACACAGGAGCCTGGGGGGCTACAGTCCACGGGGTCACAAAGAGTCGGACACGACCGAAGCGAGTTGATACGTACACACACATAGCTGATACGCAGTGTTGTCTTAGGCTGAGCTGTACAGCAGAGTCGCAGAGTCGCAGAGTTGTGTTTGTGTTTGTGCATTCTTTCAGCAGACTCTTTCCCCAGTATAAGCTGTTGCGAGATATTGCATTCACCTCCCTGTGCCGTGCAGCAGGCCCTTGCTGTGTATCTACTTCAAATATAGTCGTGTCTCTAAGTTCATCACAAACTCCTCATTTACCCCTCCTCAGCGTTCCCCTTTGCCAATCAGAAGCTGTTCTCTGTCTGAGTCTATTTCTGTTTTGCAAATAAGTTCATTGGGGTTGTGTTTTAATTTTTTTTCTTTAAACTTTTTTTTTTTTTAACAAACACCAAAAATATTTTTTGTTGGGGTACAGCAGATTAACAATGTTGTGATAGTCTCAGGTGGACAGCAAAGGGATTCAGCAGTACATGTACGTATATACATTCTTCGCTAAACTCCCCTCCCAGCCAGGCGGCCACGTGACACTGGGCAGAGTTCCCTGTGCTGTCCAGCAGGTCCTTGCTGGTTCTCCATGTTAAATACAGCAGTGTGTCCATGTCCATCCCAAACTTCCTAACTATCCCTTCCCCTATCCTTCTCCCTGGTGACCATAATGTTTTTACAGAGGACTGAGCAGAGTTCCGTGTGCTGGACAGCAGGTCCCTGTTGGTTCTCCATGTTAAACACAGCCGTGTGTCCACATCCATCCCAAACTTCCTAACTATCCCTTCCCCATCCTTCCCCCTGGGAACCATAAGGTTATTACAGAGTATTGAGCTGAGTTCCCTGTGCTGCCCAGCAGGTCCTTGCTGGTTCTCCATGTTAAATACAGCACTGTGTCCATGTCCATCCCAGACTCCCTGACTGTCCCTTCCCCCATCCCTCCCCCTGGGAACCATGAGGTTATTACGGAGTACTGAGCAGAGGTCCCTGTGCTGGACAGCAGGTCCTTGCTGGTTATCTGTTTTATACCACAGTTGGTATATGCCGATTCCAAGCTGCTAATTTATCTCTCCCCACCCCTTTCCCTTCTGGTAACAGTGAGTTTGTTTTGTACGTCTCTCAGTCCGTGTCTCTGTTGTAAAGAAGTTCCTTTGTATCATTTTTTTTTTTTAATTAGATTGCACGTATAGGCAATGCCATATGCTACTGGCTGTGGCTGCCTGATTGTTGAGTGAGCTCTCTGCTGCCGGGGGGATGCGCAGTTCCCTGCGTCCAGTCCGCCCTGCGGGCTCCACTCCCTGCCCCCGTCTCAGCTTTATCAGATCCTCCTGTATGTTTTCTAGGAACTTGGGGCTTCCTTCTTCATTCACTGGAGCCTCAGCTATACCAGCTCTCAATGCCAACGTGGCCTGACCCTGCCAGGCGGCCTGGAAGCAGATGGCATTTTAACAGCGCGTCTCACTGTGATTATTTATCGTTTCCTTTTCCCGCCTGTTCCTTCTGATGTTCGCATCACGCGTCCTTCATTCCTTTGCCGTCAAGGTGTCTAAACGGTTTATGATGTGTCTCTTCCTCATGTTGTCTCTTCTATTGTTAAAAATATTCATCTTTGTTTGATTTAAAATAAATACACTTTAAAAAAAATCGCACCGATTTCAGGAGCAAGCTCATACATGCCCATGTCCCCCACTCAGCCCTGAATTCTCTTTCTTGGAGGTGGCGGTGTTTGATGCGTCCAGCGTTTAGAGATGGAAGACGTGCGTTCTTTCCCCTCGTGCCCCTGGCCCCTGCTTGCAGGAAGAATCTCTGAGCAAAGTGGTCATAACCACATAACAATTCTTTCCTTAAGGCGCCTGAGGTGCAAATCACTTTTGCAGATGTTTCACCTTGATGTCCGCGGCTTTGAACTTCTCCAAGGGCGGCTGTGGTTTCTAAATCCCTTTTCGTTCATGTCCCCCAACGATGTCCTTTGCCACTGTTTTGTTTCTCTGTGTCCAGCTGGAGCTGGACATTTCTGTTTTCCCTGGGTTCACCACCCTGATGCTGGGAAAGATTGAGGGCAGGAGGAGAAGGGGGTGACAGAGGATGCGATGGTCGGATGGCATCGCCGACCCTAGGGATGGGAATTTGCAGAAACTCCGGGAGATGGGGAAGGACAGGCAAGCCTGGCGGGGCTGCAGTCTATGGGGTTGCAGAGAGTCCGACACACCGGAGCGACTAACCCTTTGTTTTGTTCTGTTTTGTTCATTTTTCTGGTTGCCGTGCAGTGGCTTGAGGGATCTTAGATTCCCCGCAGCAGGGACTGAACCCAGGCTGTGAATGTGTGGAGTCCTTGCCACTGGACTGCACACATTCCCTCATGAAGCTCTTCACAGCTCCAGCCACCCGTGCGTGGAGGGGTTCCCTGGACCACAAGGGCTTTGAAAGTTCCGTGTCTGGTGGGACATGTCCTTCGACATTTTCAGGTCCATAGTCTCCTTGGCCTCACCGTGGTTCTCATGCCATAAGCTGACACGTGTGTGTGGAATCAATGAAAAGTAGGATGCCCCAGAAATGCATACGTGTGTGTGTGTGCGTGCGCTCAGTGATGTCCGACTCTCTGCGACCCCGTGGACTGTAGCCCGCCCAGCTCCTCTGTCCATGTGATTCTCCAGGCAAGGATACTGGAGTGGGTTGCCTCACCCTTCTCCAGGACATCTTAGCTCCTGCATTGCAGGCGGATTCTTTGAGCCACCAGGGCAGCTCCCCAGACCAGCATGCTTTTGGCCAGTGCAGGCTGAAGAAAGCGTATCTTCAGCAGATACACTGAATCAGCCACAGTTGCTCTGAGCTGAAATGGAATGAGACACTTGGCAGGCTTCGCTGTCCACCGTCTCGAGAAAAGGTTGTTTCCCGTGGAGCGGTTTTCTTCCTCTGAGTCCTGTGTCTTTCTTTCCCTTCTAGCCGGAAATAATGACAGCAAAGCCCAGGACGTCGTGAGGAGGATAAAAGAGGACACGCTCAACGACCAAGGTACTTGACTGATCTCCCCCAGACAGATGGCACTTCTGGTTTGCTCTGGGTCCGGATTCCCGGTGGGGCTGATGGAAGCAGCTCTGGGGATGGGGCCATATCTCTGCTCTGGAGTGTTTCCTTGAGGGCCTCTGGTCCTCCTTGGCCAGTGCAAGGCAGCACCAGGCATGGTACCCGTGAGGGAGAGTGTTCCTGGTGAGATCGGGCCGCGTTTTCATTCCTTATCCATCCCCAGGGTCCTCCGAGGCCTGTGTCCACTCAGGAATCTTTGGATGTGCCTACTGGAAGGTGCATCCATCTCCTTCCGCTTCTTCTTTTTTTTTTAAAATAATGTTATTTATTCATGTTTTTGGGCCGTGCTGGGTCTTCACTGCTGCTCCGGCTTTTTCTCTGCTTGCGCCGGGTGGGGGCTCCTCTCTCGTTGCCGAGTTCCGGCTTCTGCTGCGCTGCCGTCTCTTGTTTTGGAGCACAGGCTCTAGAAGCTGTGGTTCACAGGCTTAGTTGTCTCTCACGGCACGGGGCATTGTCCTGGATGAGGGATTGAACCTCTGTCCCCTGCATTTGGAAAGACCCTGATGCTGGGAGAGCTTGAAGGCAGGAGGAGAAGAGGGCGACAGAGGATGAGATGGTTGGGTGGTATCACCGACTCGATGGACGTGAGTTTCCGCAAGTTCCAGGAGTTGGTGATGGACAGGGAGGCCTGGCGTGCTGCAGGCCATGGGGTCGCAGAGAGTCGGGCTTAACTGAGTGGCTGAACAACAACAGCTTACCAGAAAAAAGAAAAAAAAAAACAACCCATGCCACCCCAGAATACCAATAAGCCCCCAACATGACGTAAACAAGCAGCAGAACGCCACTAAGAATGTTCAAAGAATCCGAGTGGAAGTAGATATCGAACGTGAAACTGAACGTTGGTCAGTTGTGTCCGACTCTTTGTGACCCCCTGCTCTGTATGGAATTCTCCAGGCCAGAATACTGCAGTGGGTAGCCTTTCCCTTCTCCAGGGGATCTTCCTGACCCAGGGATCGAACCAGGGTTTCTTGCCTTGCAGGAGGATTCTTTACCAACTGAGCTATGAGGGAAGCCTAAATGGATATTGGTCTTCAGTAATTACATGCTAATAAAACCTCTCTTATTTGGACCAAATAGTCATGCTAATTTACCAAAAAAAAAAAACAAACAAACAAACCACGCCACCCCTACAATACCAATGAAAAAAACCCAACTCCGCAAAACAAACAGGGAAATGGCTTAACAATGTTCAAATGAACCCAAGTGGAAATAGATACTGGTTTTGAGTAATTACATGCTGAGCAAAGCTCTCTTATTTGGAGGAAACAGTCGTGCTAATTTACCAAGGGAAGAAAGAAACAAAAAAAGAGCCACCGCTAAAATACCAATAAAATCCGTAGCACTGGAAAGCAGACAGCAAAATGGTTTGAGAGTATTCAGAGGGACTCAAATGGAAATAGGTGAGTGACATAGTCTTCAAAGGAAACCCAGGAAGGTCAGCGTTGCTTTTGCACATTTCCCTGGTGACTCACACAAGCCGCGGTGGAATTCCCTGGTCGTGAATCCCAGTAAACGTGGTTTCTGTGCTTTGTTTTGTTTTTTTCAATATTTATTGTTTGTCCTTGCGGATCTTAGTTGGGCCCACGGAATCTTGGACCCTCGCTGAAGAGTGCGGGAGCTTTTCTTGCAGCGTGTGGGATTTTAGTTCCCTGAACAGGGATGGAACCCGGGCCCCCAGCTTGGGGAACTCAGACTGTTAGCTGCTGGACCACCGGGGAAGTCCGCTGTCCTTTGTTTTTAAAAGGAAGAAGGCATCCCTTGCTTTGCATCACCGTTCTACACGCCTCACCCTCAAGAGGGTCTTCCCAATCAATTTCACACCTTTCCTCATATTCTTTTTTATAAATGTTTTAGAGCTAAAGTGTACCATGTTAGCGTCAGCGATAAAACCCAGCGACTCAGTGATACATATACGAGTATTTCTTTTCAGATTCTTGCCCCATGTTGGCTTCTGAGAGAATATTGAGTAGAACCCCCTGGGCTATGTAATAGGTCCTTGCCGTTCATCTATTCTCTGTATGGTGATGTGTGGGCTTTCTAGGTGGTGCTCATGATAACCCGCCTGCCACGCAGGAGACCCGGGTTCGATCCCTGGGTCGGGAAGATCCCCTGGAGAAGGGAAAGGGCAGCCCCACTCCAGTATTCTGGCCTTGGAGAACGCCATGGATGGAGGAGCCCGGTGGGCCGCAGTCCATGGGGTTGCAAAGAGTCGGATGCGACTTTGTGACTCAACAAAATTGACAGTAGAGAAGCCCAAGGACAGCTTCTGAAAGGCAGGAGGAGGGGTCCAAAGGGACTGAACGCACGTGCCCAGATGATGGTCTCCTGGAATCTGGGTCCGAGCACACCGCCTCTGGTTCTCCCCTGCTGCGTGCTTCCACATGGAACGATTCTTCTGGGCGATGTTTCGCCCGCTGGGTGGAGCTGGCCGGCCAGAAGGGGTCTGGCAAGGATGCCACATGCTTAGAGGCAGGCGTCGCCACACCTCTGTCTTGGAGCTCCAGGTGGAGTGGTCTCTCAGTCTGGGCAATGGGCCGCCCACCTGTGCGTGTCCTGAACCGCCCTCCTCGCCTGCAATCCACCTTCTGGGACTCGCCGGCTTAGACTCGGGAGTGGATTCAGCTCTCCCCTTGTCCCAGCCTCACGTTGGCATCAGTCCTCCACCCCATGCCTGTGGATAAGCTGGGGCGTGGACGGGGCAGGCAGGGCGTCAGGTTTCAGGGCTTGGCGCATCGCTGCCTTGGCCATCTGCCTGATCCTCATCCTAGGCATGGGCGCCTGCCTGGTGGACGCCTGCCCCGACGTGTCCTCAGAGGGTTCTCATTTCGAGTGCTTGATTGACATGCCTTTAAAGGCAGCCACATTGGAGGCCTTCCAGAGGAGTCCACATGGCAGCCTGGCATGGCAAGCCGTGTCTAAATGATGCCCGTCATGGGTTTTCTGGGGTGGACTTGTCCTTGGAAACCCTCCCTACCAAATGATGTCTCCCGTTTGGAGCAAATTCCACGACCACCTGCTCATAAAATGGAACTCGAGATTATGTTAAGATTCCCTGAGGGCTTGTTCAGTCGCTAATCCTGTCCAGCTCTTTGCAACCCCATGGACTGCAGCACACCAGGCTTCCCTGTCCATCACCATCTCCCGGAGCTTGCTCAAATTGCATCGAGTCAGTGATGCCATCCAACCATCTCATCCTCTGTTGCCCCCTTCTCCTCCCACCTTCAATCTTTCCCAGCATCAGGGTCTTTTCCAGTGAGTCAGCTCTTCACATCAGGTGGCCAAAGGATTGGAGTTTCAGCTTCAGCACCAGTCCTTCTAATGAATATCCAGGACTGGTCTCCTTTAGGATAGACTGGTTTGATCTCCTGGCAGTCCAAGGGGCTCTTCAAGAGGCTTCTCCAGGACCACAGTTCACAATCATCAATTCTTCGGCACTCAGCAAATTCTGGGTGTGGGCGGGAGGCTGATGCATTTGAATGGATCCTAAGTTCCAGAGAAGGAAATGGCAACTTGCTCCAGTATTCTTACCTGGAGAATCCCACGGACAGAGGAGCCTGGGGGGCTACAGTCCATGGGGTTGCCAAGAGCTGAGTGACTAACACTGCTAAATTCAGAGAGATGTCATTATGGGTTATATAAAATATCTGTGAATGAGACAGTAAATGAAACGTGGGTCCATGCGTACGAGGGAATCAGCCATAACGAGGAAGGGAATTCTGATACCTGCTTCTACGTGGGTGAAGCTCGAGGTCATGCCGATGAGTGAAATAAGCCAAACGAGAGGACAAGTTCTGCAGGATTTACACGTCTAGCACATCCCGAGAGGAGCGTGGGAACTCTAGTGGTAAGAGAGACAGGGGCTTGATGCCCGGGTGGGGAAGATGCCCTGGAGGAGGGCATGGCAACCCACTCCAGTATTCTTGCCTGGAGAATCCCAATGGACAGAGGAGCCTGGAGGGCTACAGTCCATGGGGTTGCAAAGAGTGGGTCAAGACTTGGGGTAGCGAAGACTTGGATATGACTGAGCATGCACATATTGGATGCAAGAGGGAGACTGATAGAGACAGAAATAGGAGGGTGGGTTCCAGGGACTGCCGGAGGGCGTGGGGAGTCCGTGTCTCATGGCGACAGAGTCCCACTTGGGAATGATGGAAAATTCTGCAACTGGATATCTGTGTGTGTGTGTTTTAATATTTATTTGGCTGTGCTGGGTCTTAATTGAGGCACTGAGGATCTTCACTTGCAGAATGTGGGACCTAGTTTCCTGACCAGAGGTGGAACCCAGGTCCCCTGCCTTGGGAGGTCAGAGTCTTTAGCCCCTGGACCACAAGGGAAGTCCCCTTACCTTTGTTTTCCAAAGGAGGTGGGTGTCCCTTGCTTAGTGTCCTCATTGTACACTTTTCAACATCAAGAGGGTCTTCCTGGGCAGTTTCACACCTTTCCTCATATCATTCTTTTTTCTTTTAAAATTTTAAAATTAAAGTATATCTTGGTAGTTTGAAGTATACAGCACAGTGATTCGTTAGACATATACATGTCATTTCTTTTCAGATCCTTTTCCCCTGTTGGTTCTTAGAGAACACTGAGTATATTTTCCATGTGCTATACCGTAGGTCATCGTTGTTTATTTTATACGTAGTAGTGTGGCGAATTCCAGGGGTGATGCAGTTGGTGAAGAACTCGCCTGACAATGCAGGAGACGCGGGTTCCACCCCTGGGTCAGGGAGATCGTCTGGGGCAGGAAATGGCAAACTCATTCCAGGACTCTTGCCTGGAGAATCCCCATGGACAGAGGAGCCTGGCGGGCTACATTCCATCGGGTCACAAAGAGTCGGACACGACTGAGCAACTTCAGTTTCACTTTCACCTAACTTTCAATCTTTACGTTTTTCTTGGATTTAATTTAATTTCTGTAACCGCACAGCCTTTAACAATATGAGGTATCGAGTTTTAGGAATGCCCATTCTTTTTCCAGAAGATTACCAAAAGAAAAAAAAAAAAGAGAAAGAAAATCCGAATAAGAAACACAAGTGGTTGCCTAATCTAAGAGTGTATGGAAAATGAAAGCTTCAGGTGCTCAGTCCTGTCTCACTGTTTTTGACCCCATAGACTGAGGATGATGGTGGGGATGGTGCTGATGAGAGAGCAACAGTGATGGGGATGATGAGGATGAAGGGGATGATGGGATGATGGGATGATGGGGAGGGGGATGCTCTGACGATGGTGGAGCTGAGGATGGTGGTGCTGATGGTGCTGATGAGAGGGTGACGGTGATGGGGATGATGGGGATGATGGGATGATGGGGATGATGGGATGATGGGGATGATGGGGATGTGGATCGGGGTGTACTGTTGACAGTGGAGCTCAGGATGATGTTGGTGATAACAGAATGTCAGTGGTGATGATGGGATGATGGGGATGATGGGATGATGGGATGATGAGGATGGGGATGATGGGGAGGGGGATGCTCTGATGCTGGTGGGGCTGAGGATGGTGGTACTGATGGTGCTGCTGAGAGGTGACAGTGATGGGGATGATGGGGATGATGGGATGATGGGATCACGGGGATGATGGGATGATGGGATGATGGGATGATGGGGATGCTCTGATGATGGAGGTGCTGAGGATGGTGGTGCTGATGGTGCTGATGAGAGGTGACAGTGATGGGGATGATGGGATGATGGGATGATGAGGATGGGGATGATGGGGATGGGGATGCTCTGATGCTGGTGGTGCTGAGGATGGTGGTGCTGATGGTGCTAATGAGAGGGTGACAGTGATGGGGATGATGGGATGATGGGATGATGGGGATGATGGGATGATGGGATGATGGGGATGGGGATGGTGGAGCTGAGGATGGTGGTGCTGATGGTGCTGATGAGAGGTGACAGTGATGGGGATGATGGGATGATGGGGATGATGAGGATGATGGGGATGATGGGGATGATGGGGTTGATGGGGATGATGGGATGATGGGGATGATGGGATGATGGGGATGATGGGGATGATGGGGTTGATGGGGATGATGGGATGATGGGGATGATGGGATGGTGGAGCTGAGGATGGTGGTGCTGATGGTGCTGATGACAGAGTGACAGTGATGGGGATGATGGGATGATGGGATGATGGGGATGATGGGGATGTGGATTGGGGTGCGCTGTTGACGGTGGAGCTCAGGATGATGTTGGTGATGACAGAATGTCAGTGATGACGATGGTGGTGCTGTTGCTGCTGCTGGTGGCTGTGGTGATAACGGTAATGATGACACGGTGATGCTGATACAAACGATCATTACGGCTCTCCTGTCCACTGCAGTTATTATCACGTAAAATCACATAATTCTGGAGGTGATGCCGAGAGACAGTAATGGGCTCCCCGGGGATGCCGGGCTAGCTGCTGATCCTATCTGATTTTTGTGTGTCTCCTCCACACTTTGCTTTTTCCCCTGTGTTACGGGAGAGACTCATTAATTCTGTGGATTCACTGTGTCCTGTGAGGGTGACATGCTTAATTTAATTGTCAGAAGCAGTGTCACCAGGAGCAAATGGGAGCTGTCTGTTTACTTCCTTAATTTTCGAGTCTTCTCTCCTGAGCTGAAATTTTGCAACTTTGTTCAACTGCGAGAACTAGCTTTTCCTCTGATACCCCTAGAAATGAATTAATTCATGTCCGTCTTCTGTTCGTGGAAACCTTTGTCCCTGGATGAGGAGCTTGCTGCTGAGAAATTTGATCTCCTCTCACCTTCATGGCATTTCAGCCTTGCTTTTGCAGAAAGCGTTTATCAGCCATATTTCTAATCAACTGTGGTAGCTGGATATGCTTTGTGTTGATTAAGATACACCTTTCAGGACAATATAAAAGAAGAAACTCCTCCGGGACTTCTCAATTTTCTTATTTTACAGCTGCGGTTGTAACCTTACCCCCCGTACTTCTTAAGGCTGGAATTTGCAGGATTATAAAAAGCTTCTCTTGAAAGCCCTTTCTCGATGAAATCAATTGTACCCCAGATAACTTTTTCATGTGGATACATGGTTCCTGAGACAGGACATTTCCTCCCAGGAAATGTAAGGCACCAGGAAAGCGCCTTGAATGTTTTAATTCGGCCCACTGAGCTCAGGAGGGCCCATGGACGACAGCTTCCTACATCCTCTGGGCGGCGTTTCGCCTTTGAAGGCGACGCTGCTGTGGCCATACAGAAACCTGGTTTTGTATTCAACATTGAGAACCTACAAGGACCTGCTGCACAGCACAGGGAACTCTGCTCAATACTCTGTAATAACCTGATGGTCACCAGGGGGAAGGATCGGGGAAGGGATAGTCAGGGAGTCTGGGATGGACATGGACACACTGCTGGATTTAACATGGAGAACCAGCAAGGGCCTGCTGGACAGCACAGGGAACTCTGCTCAACACTCTGTAATAAACTTGTGGTTCCCAGGGGGAAGGATGGGATGAAGGGATAGTGAGTTTGGGATGGACATGGACACACTGCTGTGTTTAACACAGAGAACCAGCAAGGACCTGTTGGACAGCATGGGGAACTCTGCTCAATACTCTGTAATAAACTTATGGTTCCCGGGGGAAGGATCGGGGAAGGAATAGTTAGGGAGTCTGGGACGGACATGGACACACTGCTGTATTTAACATGGAGAACCAACAAGGACCTGCTGTCCAGCACAGGGAACTCTGCTCAGTGTCACGTGGCAGCCTGGATGGGAGGGGCGTTTGGGGGAGAATGGATACACGTGTATGGACAGCTGAGTCCCCCTGCTGTCCACCTGAAACCATCACAAGATTGTTCAGTTGCTGAGTCGTGTCCGACTTTTTGCAACCCCGTAGACTGCAGCACGCCAGGCCTCCTGGCCCAGGCTATACTCCAGTACAAAGTAAAATGTTGAAAATAAAAAGAAAACTGGCTCATTCATGGCGCTGGGCAGGTGTCATCTGCCTGCCACCAACTCCAGGTTCACCGCAGTCAGACGCTTAACTGAGTTGTGCACCCATCAGGCGGGAACTTGACAGCGGTCCTGTTACCCTGCACGTCTGGCCTGCCTCCCTCCGGCCAAGGGGACCTGCAGACCTGGGGTTTGTCTTGGGTACCGCAGAGATGCTCTGTGACTCTCCCCCCACACCCGCAGAACGGGTGGTGCCGTGGAGGGAAACACTGATGCGGGTTTTGCTTTCACCCATTACTCCCCAGATCCTTCACATCCATTCTTTGCCTGCTATTCCTGTGGCTTTTTTTATTTTATTTAAAACACATATTTATGGGAGGATAATTGCTTTACAATACCGTCATGGTTTCTGACATACAGCAACATGAATCAGCTATTCAGTTCAGCCAGTCAGTCGTGTCTGACTCTTTGCGACCCCATGGACTGCAGCACGCCAGGCCTCCCTGTCCATCACCAACTCCCGGAACTTCCTCAAACTCACGTCCATTGAGGTGGCGATGCCATCCAACCATCTCATCCTCTGTCGTCCCCTTCTCCTCCCTCCCCTAATCTTTCCCAGCATCAGGGTCTTTTCCCATGAGTCAGCTCTCGGCATCAGGTGGCCAAAGGATTGCACCTTCCCAAATTCCGTATGAAATTCCATATGCCGTTGATTCTGGGCACTGATATAAACACAGCCTGTGTCTCTCACCAGGTACCTGGGGCAACACGGCACGTCTGCCTCCGCCAGTGACAGAGAACTGTTTTTTCAGATTTACAGAGGATTCTCTCCCTCCCTTCCCCTCCTTCTGCCTCGGGCAGTGAGCTCACATATTCTGATGATATTTTTGTAAAATAACAGACTTAATTTTCCTTACGGTTGAAGACATTTTCGTTTTAGAATGTGACCAGGGCGAAAATTGAAAATTCAATTTAATGAAAGCGTGTCGTGAGTCTCTGTGTGTATGGATCTATATATTTCTCTTTTTACTTGTATCTCTCTATAGATAATAATATCTATTCAAGGAAAATAGGTAGCTATTAAGTATAAATAGGTATTTAAATTGTATCTATACATGGTACAAGTAGATATCTATTTGTGAATAGATGTAGTCATTATTCTGTTTATATTTTTATGCTAACATGTTTTTGAACATTTAATTGTATATTACACTATAGTGATTCACTTGTAGCTCAGCTGATAAAGAATCCACCTGCAATGCAGGAGACCTGGGTTCAATCCCTGGGTTGGGAAGATCCCCCGGAGAAGGGACAGGCTACCCACTCCAGTATTCTTGGGCTTCCCTGGTGGCTCAGCTGATAAAGAATCTGCCTGCGATGCGGGAGACCTGGGTTCAATCCCTGGGTTGGGAAGATCCCCTGGAGAAGGGACAGGCTACCCACTCCAGTATTCTATCCTGCAGAATCCCATGGACTATACAGTCCATGGGGTCCCAAAGAGTCAGACACGACTGAGCAGCTTTCATTTTCACTTTCATGGCTGGTTTACAATGTTGTGTTATTTCTCAGGTATATAGCAGGGTGATTCAGTGACTCCGTTATACTGAATCTATGAATCTGAAGGTATACATCCATTCTTTTTCAGATTCTTTTCCCTTTTAGGGTATTACAGAATGTTTGTTTTCCAGTGTGAATTCTATTACAGAATATTGCGTAAAGGTCCCTGTGCTATACAGCAGGTCTCTGTTGATTATCTGTTTTATAGATTGTAGTTGCTGTATTTTAACCCAACCTGCTAATTTATCCCTTCCCACTTTCCCCTTTGGTGGCCTTAAGTTTGTTTTCTAAGTCCGTGATTATGCTTCTTTATTTTCGTAAATAAGTTCATTTCTGTAATATTTTAACAACCGACATTTAAGTAATGTTATATGCCATTTGTCTTTCTCTGACTTCCTTCACTCAGTATGATAATATCTGGGTCCATCTGTGTTGCGGCAATTGGCATTACGTGGTGCTTTTTGATGGCTGCGTAATATTCCCTTGTACATAGGTACCATGCCTTCCTTATCCATTCATCCGTGGGTGGACACTTGGGTTGCTTTATTTTGAGTTCTTTAGGTTCTTAGCTTTGCCAGGTTTGTACAGAGAAGCTGAAGAAAGAGAACGGTGATTTGGATGAGCTTTCTTGAACAGACAGGGAGGCTGAGGTGGTTAAGACAGGGACTGACTGGTTGATTATGGTTATGTAGCTGCTCAGTCATGTCTGACGGTCTTTCAACCCCAGGGACTGTAGCCCGCCAGGTTCTTCTGTCCATGGGATTCTCCAGGCCAGAATACTGGAGTGGGTTGCCATTTCCTCCTTGCATTCCCTGTATTGGCAGGTGTGTTCTTCACCACTGACCCCTGGGAAAGCTGAGGGGTGAGTCCCCTTACCTGCGGCCCGTCGTGGTGCCCGGGTGATCGGTGCTTCGGAAAGCTGGGTTTTCACCTGTTTTTCCCTGGACACAGAAATCCACCTACATCCATCCCACGTCCTGCCAGCTGCACGGCCTCTGTGTATCTTGATGATTTTCCTAAACAAGAATGGTTCATCTATGCAAATTCCCCTCTAGCATCTCACTTACCCCAGTAGGTTACAGCCGCCTCTGCACAAAACCTGGAAAGGTGATTTCAGGACGAACGTGCTGGGAGGTCTGATTACTCATGCCTGCCAGAGCTGTGTGTGGTTTCGCTGCGAGATCTCATTCTGTTCGGTTTCATCTGTATTTAATTGCATCTCATCTTATTTCTTTTCTTTAAAGGAAGGATAGCTGGTTTACAATGTTCTGTTAGTTTCGGGCGTACGGCAAAGGGACTCAGTTATCTGTACGCATAGACCCTTTCTCAGATTCTTTTACATTGTAGGTTATTTCAGGGTGTTGAATATACTTCCTTGTGCTATAGAGGAGGACCTTGTTGGTTATCTGTTTCATATACTTGTTGTGGTTCACTTGCTTAGTCGTATCTGACTCTTTGCAACCGTATGAACTGAAGCTGCCAGGCTTCCCTGTCCATCACCAACTCCCAGAGCTTGCTCAGACTCATATCCTTCGAGTCAATGATGCCATCCAACCATGTCATCCTCTGTCGCCCCCTTCTCCTCCCACCTTCAGTCTTTCCCAGCATCAGGGTCTTTTCCAGTGAGTCAGCTCTTCCCATCAGGTGGCCAAAGGATTGGAGCTTCAGCATCAGTCCTTCTAATGAACACCCAGGACTGATTTCCTTTAGGATGGACTGGTTGGATCTCCTTGCAGTCCAAGGGACTTTCAAGAGTCTTCTCCAGCACCACAGTTCAAAAGCATCAGTTGTTCGGTGCTCAGCCTTCTTGATGGTCCACGAGTACTGGAAAAACCATAGCTTTGACTATATGGACCTTTGTTGGGAAATTGATGTCTCTGCTTGTTAATACGCTGTCTCTGTGTGTCATAGCTTTCCTTCCAAGGAGCAAGCATTCTTTAATTTCGTGGCTGCAGTCACAGTGTGCAGTGATTTTGGAGCCCAAGAAAATAAAGTCTGACACTGTTTCCATTGTTTCCCCATCTATTTGCTGCACAGTCATGGGACCGGATGCCACGGTGTTAGTTTTTTGAATGATGAATTTTAAACCAGCTTTTTCAGTGTCCTCTTTCACCTTCATCAAGAGGCTCTTTGGTTCCTCTTCGCTTTCTGTCATGAGGGTCATATCTGCTGCTGCTGCTGCTGCTGCTAAGTCGCTTCAGTCATGTCCGACTCTGTGCGGCCCCATAGATGGCAGCCCAGCAAGCTTCCCTGTCCCTGGGACTCTCCAGGCAAGAACACTGGAGTGGGTTGCCATTTATCTAGAAAGGCACTGAATCCCTTCATGGTGACATCAGCTACTCGGTTACTAGCAGGTAACCTTTTGTAAAGTCAGTGCCTGATGGCTTGAATGCCTCCTTCACCAAAATCTTATATCCTGACCTTGCCAACCCCGCCCCACCTCTCTGGAGCAGTCTCTCAGAGCAATCTGAGGTGCTGTCTCCTGGGCTACAGTCCTTGTTTTATCCCCAAATAAAAGGTAACTCACAACCCTCACATTGTGCTTTTTTAAAATTTAGTCGAGATACTAATAATCGAAACAACGCCTCTGACGAGTGTCACGTGCTTGAGTCATCCCCAAACCATCTCCGTTAAGCCTGGTCCATGGAAAAGCTCTCATCCACGAAACCAAGAAGGCTGGGGGCTGCTGGATTTGAAGGGACGTCCACCTGTGATTTCAAAACCAAGAGGAAAGACAGACTTTCCGGGCGTGGGTTCCAGCCTGTCTTGCTTGGGGGGGATTACGCTGTGCTTTCTCAGTTAATTACCCTACTAATGGGTCTAATTGCTTTTATTCTGCAAATATTCCTCCGGATTCCTATCGCTTTGCAACGCCGGTTTCTCTGAAGTCGGTTTAAGGAAGTGCCTGGAGGTGGTAGGGCTTCCCAAGTGGTTCCGCGGTGAAGAATCCGCCTGCCAGTGCGAGAGAGGCGGGAAACGCAGGTTCGATCCCTGGGTCAGGAAGATCCCCCGGAGGAGGGCATGACGACCCACTCCAGTATTCTTGCCTGGAGCATCCCATGGGCAGAGGAGCCTCGCGGGCTACAGTCCACGGGGTGGCAGAGTTTCGGATACGAGTTACCGACGGTGCACACACGCGGGGTGGAGGTGGCCGACATCGTTCGTATTCAGCCCAAGAGGGCTTTTCTCTCTTGCAAGATTCTGCTTTGTATTTTTCTGCTCACCGATGGGGGTGGTATCAGAGGATGCCTTTGACAGCCGAATGGGGAAGGTCAAAGCTTGTTCTAAGGACAGCAGAGGCCAGCAGACTGCCCTCCCCGCCCCGCCCCCCAGCACCAGTTCCTGCGTTGCTCACTTTAGGCCTGGAAATAAATTCCTCCTCCAGGAAAGTGTTCTCCGAGGTGCAGCTTCACATTGTCCTGTATCATCCCATTGGTCTCTTTATGATGGCCTTGCAAGGAGGTCGGCACCGTTCCAAGGTCATTCCGGCAGGCTCGGATTTTTTTTTTTGTTTCCTTTGTAAATGTTTGATGCTTTCAAACTGTGTTGCTGGACAAGACTCTTGAGGGTCCCTTGGACTGCAAGGAGATCCAACCAGTCCATCCTAAAGGAAATCAGTCCTGAATGTTCATTAGAAGGACTGATGCTGAAGCTGAAGCTCCAATACTTTGGCCACGTGATGGGAAGAGCTGATTCATTGGAAAAGACCCTGATGCTGGGAAAGATTGAAGGTCGGAGGAGAAGGGGGCGACAGAGGATGAGATGGTTGGATGACATCACCGACTCGATGGATGTGAGTTTGAGTAAGTTCTGGAAGATAGTGAAGGACAGGGAAGCCTGGCATGCTGCAGTCCATGGGGTAGAAAAGAGTGTTTATGTGATACAGTTAAGACTTATAAGATACAGTTAAAGGATTTCAACTAGTTGTGATCCTATGTTGATGGGATTAAATTGATGACATGGCAGCTCGCCTCAAGTAGTGAGAATAGTTCCAGTGACTAGAGATTCCGTAAGAGCTCTGCTGGCTAAGTGAATAATGAGTGCAAAAATCTGAAACATGTCTGAATAATTGCTTACAATTCTTGAAATAAGCTCTGCCTTGTTACTGAAATTTCTCCCATTTCTAATTCTGCCAAAAAGAAAATTAACATCAGCAACTTCCATTTATCAAGTCTTCACAAGGTGTCAGGTACTGTTCAAATAGTCTTCCATGCATTCATTAATTTTTTTAATTATTAATTTTATATTGGAGTAGCATTGATTAACAGTGTGGTCAGGTGACTCAGCTATATATATACATGGACCTATTCTTTTTAAAATTCTTTTCCCGTTTTGCTTATTACAGAGGATTGAGCAGAGTTCCCTGTGCTGCACAGCAGGTCCTTGCTGGTTCTCCACATTAAATACAGCAGTGTGTCCATGTCCATCCCAGACTCCCTGACTATCCCTTCCCCCATCCTTCCCCTTGGTGACCATAAGGTTATAACAGAGTATTGAGCAGAGTTCGCTGGGCTGTCCAGCAGGTCCTTGCTGGTTCTCCATAGTGTTTTGATTTTTTTTTGGTGGGGGGGGGGTGATCTGGCTGCAAGGCATGTGGGATCTTAGTTCCCCAACCAAGGGTTGAACCCCCATCACCTGCACTGGGAACGTGGAGTCGTAACCAGCAGGCGACCAGGGCAGGCCCTGGTGATGCGTTTTACATACAGTATTAGTAGTGTTTATATTGCTTATTTTGGCAGCATCTTAAAAAAATGATACATATAACTTTGTGTACAAAACAGAAACACACTCAGACACGGAAAACAAACCTATGGTTAGCAAAGGGACAAGGGGCGGGGAGGGGTACGTTGAAAGTTGGAGGTTGACATATGAGAGATGTTTATTTACTATTAACCTGTAGTTGATTTAACAATGTTGTTAGTTTCGGGTGTACAGCAAAGTGGTCCATTTATCCATTTATATAGACATATTCTTTTCCATTATAGGTTGTTAAAGTGAAAGGGTCCGTCGTGTCCAACTCTTTGCAACCCCGTGGACTATAGCCCGCCAAGCTCCTCTGTCCCTGGGATTCCCAGGCAAGGGTACTGCCCGCCTCCCGGGGATCTTCCCGACCCAGGGAGCGAACCTGCGCCTGCTGCATTGCAGGCAGATTCTTTATCGACTGAGCCAGCAGAGAAGAACCCGGGTGGGCATTAGAGAGCACTCCTCGGCAGTTGCGGGGCGCAAGCCTTTCTCCGGGGCCGCCATGTTCATTATGAGCACAGCATCTTGTTTAGGTGACAGACACCAGCCTTACAGGTGGCGCTGGGCTGGCGTGCTTCCTTCTGATACTTCCCTGTACTGCCTTGGTTCATGTAGAGAGCAGAGAAACACACACACGCACACACACACACACGCACTCACACACTGACAATTCCCTTTAGGGCCTTGGTTCACGTTAAGACCACACACACACACACACACACACACACACACACACTGACAATTCCCTTTTGTGCTTGGTTATTGTCAAGACCACACACACACACAGACACACAGACAATTCCCTTTAGGGCCTTGGTTCATGTTAAGAGCAGAGAAACACACACACGCACACACACGCACACACACTGACAGTTCCCTTTTGTCCTTTAGTTAATGTCAAGAGCAGACACACACACACACAGACACACACACTCTACAATTTATAAAGCCTCCAAGTGGTTAATGTCAAGAGGACTCACACATACACACACTATATTCTTCCTTCTGACAATTCCCTTTGTGCTTTGGTTAATGTCAAGAGCAGACACACACACACACAGATGCACACACTCTACAACTTATAAAGCCTCCAAATGGTTAATATCAACAGGGCGTGTGCACGCGTGTGCACACACACACACACACACGCACACACTACAGCTCACTACACCTCCAATCCACACTGCCTTCAGCCCTGCAGCTCCATAGAACCGCAGCGTTAGCATGAGTCACCCAGTTCCGTCTTTCCGCCTGGTTTACAGGCACCTGTGTAGAAGGAGCCAGAACTGTTTTTTTTTTTTCTACAAGAAAAAAATGAGATCCTGGGAAAATTGCCCTTTTTATTTGTGTTTTGGTGAAAACACTGTAACAACAATCACAGCCCTCGGCAACTTAGTAAAAGAAAAAAATAAAACTCTAGTGAGGCCAGTTCTATGTGCGGGGAACCCTGTGGGTTCTTTGAAAAGCCAGGGAGCCCTGCGATTCCTGGACCAAGATGAAATAACAAACGGAAAATCAAACAAACAGACAAAGATTGCACAATAGCTGAGGCCAGTCCCTGCAGGGGTGGGAGGGGGGCACGGAAAAGAAAGTAGGGACGTACCTGGGGTTTTCCAGACAAATAGAAATAGATGGAGAGAAGCAGGATGCGATTATGGGAAATGGCAAGCTCTCTGCGGGAGAAATAGCTTTCTTTCTTTTTTTTTTTTTTCCTTCCCTCATGCAGTCTCTCAAACTGGAAGCGCAGAAATGCATTTTAGAAATATAACGTGCCCAGACCACACTGGCTTCCCTGGTGACTCAGACAGTAAGCAGTCCGCTTGCAGCGTGGGAGACCCGGGTTCGATCCCTGGATCAGGAAGACTCCCTGGAGGAGAGCATGGCAACCCACTCCAGTATTCTCGCCTGGAGAATCCCATGGACAGAGGAGCCTGGTGGGCTACAGTCCAGGGGGTTGCCAACAGTCAAACACGACTGACACTTTCACTTTAATAACCTATGATGGAAAAGAATTCTGGAAAAAAGTATATATATATATGTATAAATGAAACTTTTTGCTGGATGCCTGAAGCTAGCAACCCTGGTAAATCAACTATAGGTTGATAGAAGAAAAACTCTCTCGTATGTCAACCTCAGACTTCCACTGTGTGCCCCACCGCCCGCCAGCCCCTCTCCTCTTTGGGAACCGTGCTGACGATGGCAACAATCAGAGGACGTTGGAAAACACCTGTTGAAATAGAAGGAAGGATGGCTCTCGTCTTAGGGACTGCAGGGCACAGCCGTGCAGCAGAAGCTTTGCAAGGGTGGTGTTGGCATTGGAATGTGAGAGCTGCCCACGTCTCGCCTTGCGAGCAGCTGGTTTCCAGATGGGTTGTTCTGCCTTCTGATGCCAAGTCAACCGTCCAGCGGCCTGGGGGTGGCGGGGGGGCGGACAGGACAGGAGCTTAACAAACGGCCAGCCAGTCCAGACAGCAGGCATTCTGTCGGGCTAGGTCCATGTGTGTGCACACGCTCCAGTTCAGCCTTTGGGAGCCTGAGACCAGGGAGTGAAGGGTCCGCGTGTGTGTGGCCTTGTTCTCCAAAACCGAGAGGCGTCCCTGGTGGCTCAGATACTAAAGAATCTGCCTGCAATGCAGGAGACAGACCCAGGTTCCATCCCTGTGGTTGGGAAGATCCCCTAGAAGAGGGCATGGCAACCCACTCCCGTATCCTTGCCTGGAGAATCCCAGGGACAGAGGAGCCTGGCGGGCTGTGGTCCACAGGGTCTCAAAGAGATGGACATGACTCAGCAACTAAGGGCCAGCACTCTGAATCTTGACTGAGGGATGCAGGCAGTAAGTGATGGAGGGATAGAGGTTCTCTGAAGCACAGTGGTTTCTGGAACACACAGAGGGATGGGGGTATTTGTCTTTAGTTTTCCAGGAGCATAGAGTGTTATGGATTGGGTGTGTGCATCACCAATGTTCCCGGCTGGAAACTGTGACCCTTCCAATTGGTGTTAGGACCTTTGTCGGGGGCGGCGGTGGTGATTAGGGTTAGACGAGCCACTGAAGGTGGGGTCCCTGGAACTGATGGCGAGCTCTTCCCTAGAATGGGACCGGTGAAGGACAGGGAGGCCTGGCGTGCTGCGGTCCACGGGGTCGCAGAGAGTCAGACATGACTGAGCTACTGAACAACAGCAAATGCTCTTGTGAATTTACACACAGACCTTGATTTATTGCTGCTTTTTTTAAAAAGTAAATTGAAGTTTTCTAAAAGTGAACGTTTTGTTAAAATGGTTTAATAAAAACTGAAAGTGGAAATCTTTATAAAAGTGAAATGAAACCATAGTAAAATGAAATTCTTCTAAAGGGCAGTTCATTTCCTCATTTCTTTTCTTTTTTTTCTTTCTTTGCCTCTTCTGTATAATCTTTTGGCTCAAACCCACCACCCTCTGCTTGCAATTCTCACGGAGGCAACGTTCACCCTCAGAAAGGATTCATGTTTCTGGTTCTAAAGAAGTTTAACCACCGTCTCTTCAGCTGGAATGCTGGAGAATTTAGGAACGGCTGACTCAGATTCTGATAAACTTGTCAGAAAGTGAAATGGTCCCCACTCAGGAGGTTGGTGGAGTCTCTCGAAGGGGATGGTGGGTCATGCCTCAACAGAAGGCAGTTGGACCCGGTGCAAAGCGGAAAGCTTCCATGGGGTTTTAGTTTACAGAGAGGCAAATTATTCTTTTTTGGGGAGGCGGAAATTTCTTTTATGGAAGTAGAGTTGATGTACAGTGCTGTCTTAATTTCGGCAGTACACCAATGTGATTCAGTTATATATATTGATATTCTTTTTATATTCCTTTCCGTAATGGTGTATCACAGGATAGTAAATAGAGTTCCCCGTGCAAACTAAGAGGACCTGTTTATCCACCCTATATATACTAGTTTCATTTTCATTTAATGAATAACTAAAAAAAGGAAGACGGAGCAAAATCTCCTAACACTGATTGCCTCAAAGTCCCAGCCCTACACTTGTCCCACTTGGCAGCCAACCGTCTGCTCTCTGTGTCCGAGTCAGTTTCTGTTCCCATGGAGTCATTCATTTGGGCCATGTTTTAGCTTCCACATATAAGCAATATATCTGTCTTTCTCGGTCTGACTTCTCACATTACCCTTTAAGATTGAAGGCAGACCTTGGTAATAATGGTACGAGTTCGGTTTCCAGACCTCCACAATGAAGGAGATATCGCAAGAAATTGTTGTTGATCAGTCGCTCGGTCGTGTCCGAGTCTTTGCAACCCCGTGGACTGTAGCATGCCAGGCCTCCGTGTCCTTGACTATAAATGGAATCACACAAATGTTTTGGCTTCCCAGGGCCTGTAAGAGTTATGTTTGCAGTGGACTGCGGTCTATTAAGTGTGTGATGAAGCCTCCCCGGTGGGTCAGTGGTAAAGAATCGGCAATGTCACTCATTCATTCAGAATACTTTGTTGCTGAAAAATGGCTCACCATCTTTGAGCCTTCAGCGAGTCACAGTCGTGACATCAAGGGTCGCAGACACCGTCACAAATAGACTCATAATGAGAAAGTTTCAGATATTTCGAGCATGACCAAAACGGGACCCAGAGACCGGAAGCAAGCAAATACTGTTGAAAACACAGCAGGGAGAGACGTCTTGATCGATGCAGAGTTGCCCCCAAGCCTTCAGGTTTTTCTAAAAAAGAAATCCCAGCGTTTTCGAAGCCCTGTAAAACGAATTCTGCCTGCAAATAAATGCCCGTCAAGCATTTGATCCGCACAAATTAGCCTGTTCATTTTGTAGCAGCGATTTGAATGTCAATGTGCCTTTAAAATAATTCTGTTATAAAATACTTCATGCATACAAAAGACGGGGTCGCCAGAAGTCGGAGGCGGCTGAACCAACTGAGCGCACACACGTCGAAAAGATACAGAGAAGCGCATAAAGGAAGGCTGGGTACCTGACATGCAGATTTATCAAATATCCACATTTTGCCAAATACATTTCAGATCCTTTCTGTGTGTGAGAGAGAGAAATGAAACATTTCAGAAACCATTCTGCTACTGTATATATCCTTCTTGGTGATTCTATTATTACACGGAAAAAAAAAAAACAAACCAACCTTGCTAGGAAATCAACCCTGAAAGTTCACTGGAAGGACTGATGCTTAAGCTGGAACTCCAATCCTTTGGCCACCTGATGCGAAGAAGTGACTCATTGGAAAAGACCCTGATGCTGGGAAAGACTGAAGCCGGGAGGAGAAGGGGATGACAGAGGATGAGATGGTTGGATGGCATCACCGACTCAACGGACATGAGTTTGAGCAAGCTCCAGGAGATAGGGAAGGACAGGGAAGCCTGGTGAGCTGCAGTCCATGGGGTCGCAAAGAGTCGGACACGACTGAGCAACTGGACGACAAAGTACCATAGGTCGATAAGAAAATTTCAAACGTAGTTTTGCATGCCTTAAGAGCTTTTCATCTCCCATTCACTGAGAGCCTAGAAGAGAAAGATGTCCCCTTCCTGTTCTTCCTTTCAATTTCCCCGCTGGTGCTTCCATTTAAAACTCATTATCTAAGGAGGGAGCATCTCTCCGCTGAAGGACGCTGTGCTGTGCAAACTGGGATCCCGGTGTCAGCGGTTTCTGGGTGTCTCTAGGGCGAGTCCTGTCATCCCCTCCTGGGTCACCTTGATGCAGAGTTCGGCCACAGCCTGGGAGTCTTTGAAAGTGGCCCCATTCTGACAAGAAGCGGGGTCACGAGCCTCTTCAGCAGACCTCCAATCTCAGCTCTTCTGGGTACTGTTTAACTCCAAGTCCCTCTGTACTTGGCCACGTGGTACAAAAGATAAGTCGGGTTCTCTCGTTTGCCCAGACGGTAAAGAATCTGCCTGCAATGCAGGAGTGTGAGTGAGTGAGTGCTCAGACTTGTCCGACGCTTTGCGACCCCTTGGACTGTAGCCCACCAGGCTCCTCTAACCATGGGATCCTCCGGGCAAGAACGCTGGAGTGGGTAGCCATTTGGAGGCTCTGCCAAACTCCGGGTGATGGCGATGGACAGGGAAGCCTGGCGTGCTGCAGTCCGTGGGGCCGCAAGGAGTCGGATGCGACTGAGTGACTGGATAACCACAACAAGTGATCGGGGCAAAAAAATCAGACGTGAAAATGACCCAAGACGTTGGCAAAGACCCGTGGGATAGCGGGATGAAACTCCACATTCCCCTCTTATGTTGAGAATAATTATAATCTCCCTGTGGCACGTAGAAATACAGTTTTAGGGCATTCTCGTAACTGCGTTTTATTTATTTTTTGGTATCTTAATGTTTTCGTGTATGTGTGTATTTATGCGGCCGTGCTGGGTCTTGGAAGCGGCGTGCGAGCGCTTTCGTCGTGGCCCGTGACGGCTCCGCTTACTGGCGGCTGCGTGGGGCGCTCACGGCCGCCGCGAGCCCTCTGTCGTCGAGGCGGGGTGCTCTCACTAGCGGGGCCCGGCTTCTTGTCGCGGAGGCTTGTCGAGCTGCAGAGCGCGGGCTCACGGGCTCAGTAGTTTGTGCTTCACCCCTTCAGTTGCTCCTTGCCACATTTGATCTGCCCAGACCGTGGATGGAGACCCTGTGTCTCCTGCCTTTCAAGGAGGGATTCTTACCCACTGGACCCCCAGGGAACCCCCCCGCGTGGACTCTTCATTGCAGCCTGTGGGGTATAGTTCCCTGACCAGGCATCGAACCCAGGGCCCCCTGCTTTGGGGACCCCCAGGTAAACCTCTTCCCCGTGTTTTGGGATTCATGCTTTTCTAGTCTAAGGTCGGTGACGGCAGGCATGCGAGCTGTCCTGGAGATTCCAAGGGAATAGTCAGCTGGTCTGTGATGCTGAGGACAGCGGTAGGTGAAGAAACCCCAGTCCAGGGCGGATGCTGGGAGACGGGAGGGCTGTCACGGGACCCCCAGCCTTCCTCTCAGGCTTGGCTGTTGGGGCAACCAGGGTCCACCTACTTCCCACCTTGGACCTGACCCTCATAATGGTCCCAGGAGCTCAAGATTCCTTAAATCTCTCTGGGTTCAGGATCATGCCTACTGGGATTTGTCTGTTTGCACCCACCCTGCGGTATCTTAGGTCTGTCCTAAGAGCTTGGTGGCCCTCGGGATTCTCTGAAGTGTGGAGGAGGGTGAGAGTTTGCTTGTCTCAGGCGTGTTATGCGGACCAGCTCTTAGGCTGAAGGAAGGACATGTCCGTGGAGCGTGGGGTAGTGACCCTGCGTGGTCTCGGGTGGGGTCCACTGTGCTTCTGTCTGCGATGCCGTTTCCGTGGACAGGTGATTCATTCTGCATACTTCCCTGTACCAGTCAATCCAAGATGGGCAGAATAATGAAGTTCTACTGAGGGCTTCCCAGGTGGCGCTAGTGGTAAAAATTTCACCTGCCAATTCAGGAGACGTGGGTTCAATCCCTCCATCAGGAAGGTCCCCTGGAGGAGGGCATGGCAACCCACTCCGGGGTTCTTGCCTGGGGAATCCCCATGGACGGAGGAGCCTGGGGGGCTACAGTCCACAGGGTTGCAGAGAGTCGGACACGCATGAGCCACTGAGCACCTTGATGCCTCCAGTTGCCTCCCTGCAGTTTGCCATCATGCACAGACCCCCTGGTGGTTTAGGGGGTGGGGAGGATACTGCCAAAGATAATCCTCAGTTGTCTAGGAAAGCTATCCAAACAGCCCTCCATTTTCCAGCAACACATCTCTGTGAGCTTGCATTTTCTTCGATAGAAACGCCATATGGCCACAGATGGAATGCAGACATTGATAGGAGGATTGGGCTGTCTTCCTCGTAAGCCAGACTTTGGCAAAAATGTTAAGACATTTGCAGAAATGTGATGTCGTTAGTTACTCGGTCGTCATGTCCAGCTCTCTGCAACCCGTGGACTGCAGCCCCGACAGGCTCCTCTGTCCACGGGATTCTCCAGGCGAGAATACTGGAGTGGGTTGCCATGCCCTTCAACAGGGGATCTTCCCCACCCAAGGATCGAACCCACGTCTCCTGCTTTGCAGGCAGACTCTTTGCCATCTGAGCCCTCAGGGGAGCCCCCAGTGCTTTTCGAAAGTGCATCAGTTCATAAAGTCCACATGGTAGCCTTGAGTGAGTTTAAAAATAGGCAGAGCTTGGCTAGGAGACCTTGGACATCTCCCGTAGATGCATCGCCTTGTTTGAAGTGCTACCAGCTAGTCAGAGGCGCCGGAGTGGCTCTCTGCTCTCCAGCTTTGGCTCACTCAGCCCACCTCTGGGGTCCTTGTCTGCTGGAGCTTTTGCAGACCACGCTGTGGACTTGTATGCAGTGGGGGAAAACGTGGCCTGACTCTTGAGAGTCAAGTCTGAGAGTCACCCCCATCCTGAAACGTCCCTGATGAGGGCTTGGGTCCAGAAAACCCATCGGGTGTCCTGTGGGATTTGGAGAGGGCACACTTGGAAACGCATGCCACGAAGCAGTCCAGGGGTCCAAGGAAAGATGCGGGGTCCAAGGAAAGATGCGGGGTCCAAGGAAAGATGCGGGGTCCTCGGATTCTGAGTCCCCAAGGGCTCAGCTGATGGAGAATGATGGTGTGTCTCAATAAGATGCAAGTGCAAGCTGATGGAGACTTTGCAGTATCATCACCTGCCGTTCGTTCATTGCAGCACTCCCAGGGCGTCCCGGGCGTATCTCAGGATGTTGCTGACGCTCGTGGAATTTGCGGAATTGCAATCCGTCATGCTGCTCCGGAGGGTTGACAAGGTCACTTGGGTGGCCGACAGACACAGGCTGCCCCTCCCTTTCAGACAAGAGCAGAGTAAGAAAGGGATTCAGCTGATCTTGCTAGCAAGATTGCTCTCATTTTTATTTTTAAAACAGCAAGGAGACTTATTGTTTGAGATCAGTCCTTTGCCCACCTGATGCGGAGAGCTGACTCATTGGAAAAGACCCTGATGCTGGGAAAGATTGAGGGCGGGAGGAGAAGGGGACGACAGAGGATGAGATGGCTGGAGGGCATCACTGACTCAGTGGGCATTTTTGTCGTTCAGTCGTGTCTGACCCTTTGTGACCCCCATGGACTGTAGCCTGCCAGGCTCCTCTGTCCATGGGGATTGTCCAGACGAGGATACTGGAGTGGGTTGACACTCCCTCCTCCAGAAGATCTTCCCAACCCAGGGACTGAACCCAGGTCTCCTGCGGTCTCCTGCATTGGAGGTGGACCCTTTACCACCTGAGCCACCGGGAAAGCCCCAGTGGGCATGAGTCTGCATCAAATCTGAGAGACTCTGAAGGACAGGGAAGCCCGGCGTGCTACAGTCCATGGGGTCACGTGCAAAGAGTTGGACGCAACTTGGAGACTGAAGAACAGCTAAAAATCCTGGGTGGTGGGTGAGCTGTGTGCCTTTGCAGCTTGAGGTGCCCACCGAAAACCCCTTTGCCCATACTTACACAGGGCACACGAGTTATAATGGGAGGTGTTTCTAAGGAGGCAAACATAACTTTCTGGTGTGCATGGCTGGTCCAGCTGAGATCCTGATTGCTTGAGACAGAGGGTTTCTCAACCTTGGTGCTATTGACAGGTCTGGAGGGTAGAGATCAAAATGGGAATTGGGGAAGTGTGTCCAGCGAGTGGAAGGCATGGGGCAAGGAAGACGGATGAAGAAGGCAGGCTGTGGTTCTGGACCACTGATAGGAACTGAGAAGTGACTGTTCACATAACACGGGACGGCTTCCCGGGTGGTGCAGTGGTAATGAATATCCGCCTGCGATATGGGAGATGTGGGCTCCATCCCTGGGTGGGGGAAGGTCCCCTGGAGGAGGAGATGGCAACCCACTCCAGTATTCTCGCCTGGACAATCCCCATGGACAGAGGAGCCTGGGGGGCTACAGTCCACGGGGTTGCAGAGTCGCAGACGACTGACACGCTAGCGTGCGGAAAACAGATATAAGGAGGGTGGAAGGGAAGGCTGGGTGTCAGACATGAGAGTGATGGCTGTGGTTAGGGGGCCAAGTGGCGTGGGGTTTAGTGTTGGAAGGAAGAAGCGCTGATGGAAGTCAGGAAGGAAGGGACGGAGGGTCTCCCCAGGCGCCAGCGTTGGTGAAGTTCTGAGAAGCTCGGACTGGGTTAACTCAGCCGGCTAAACTTGAGTTCGAAGCTGAATATGCACTTAGACTCGCTGACCTCTTGGCAGGGTTGTGAGGTGACCTGGAACCTGAGAACCTCATGGACTTCTCTCACGTCCTTTCTCCTTGGAAACAGAGGAGGTGCTTTCTCGAGAGGTGCCGCGGAGGGTGATGTGGACAGAGGTGAGGGAGGCGTTTCCACGCACAGCCTCTCCCCGCAGAATGCGTCCTCAGCCCTGGGTCCACCTCCCGGGGCTGCAGTGAGCAAGGAGCGGGCGGGCTGCCCGAGGTGGGGGCGCTGTCTTTGCACATGGAGCAGAAGCGCAGGCCTCCCTGGGGGCTGGGGACGGAGGTTTGCTGCGCTGCCATGCCCTGCCGGCTGTGTGTGCCCCCTAGGGCACAGGTGTCCACAGACACCAGGGTCCCCCAGACACGAGTGTCCACAGACACCAGGGTCCCCCAGATACGAGTGCACCCCGAGTTAAGTGTCCCCCAGACACAAGTGTGCACAGACAGGAGTGACCACAGACACGAGTGTCCCCTAGACACCAGTGCTCCCAGACACAAGTGTCCCCCAGATACAAATGTCCCCCAGACTTAAGTGCCTCCCAGACACCAGTGCCCCCAGACACAACTGCCCCCCCAGACACAAATGTCCCCCCAGACACAAGTGTCCACAGACTCGAGGGTCCCCCAGATAGGAGTGCACCCCCGAGTTAAGTGTCCCCCCAGACACAAGTGTCTACAGACAGGAGTGACCACAGATACAAGTGTCCCCTAGACACCAGTGCCCCCAAACACAAGTGTCCCCCAGATAGAAGTGTCCCCCAGACTTAAATGCCTCCCAGACACCAGTGCCCCCAGACACAACTGCCCCCCCCCCCAGACACAAGTGTCGCCCAGACACAACTGTCCGCAGACACAGTCCCCCTCCAGACAGGACAGTGTGTGTGAAGTCAGCTGCGCCCCGGAATTTAGGATTTTATTTGCTCACATTCTCAGTGTGCTCACCAAAAAAAGTGAAATCACGAGGGCCTCCCTGGGGGCTCAGACGGTAAAGAATCCGCCTGCAGTGAAGCGGAGCTGGGTTCCATCCCTGAGTTGGGGAGATCCCCTGGGGGAGGGAATGGAAACCCACTCCAGTGTCCTTGCCTGGAGAATCCCATGGACAGAGGAGCCTGGAGGGCTGCCGTCCACGGGGTCGCAGACGGTCGGACACGCCTGAGTGAGAAAGCGGCAGCAGGAGGCAACAGAAGATGGGATCCGCTTCCTCGTCGTATTTACACAAATGACATTGCTGGGGTTGAATCTCTCTCCCCTCTCATTTCTTTCACTGTTTGTGCTGTGATAAGCTTGTTCTAGGGAGCGTCTCTTCTCTTTCTACGACATCTTCACAGCAGGAAAGTACGTAACCTTGGAAGAGGAACACAGTTGGGGTTGTAAGCTTCCCAGACAGAGGCCCCACGCTGTTTGAGAGTGAAAAGCGGAAGTGAAAGCCACTCAGTGGTGTCCGACTCTTTGCGACCCCATGGACTGTAGCCCACCAGGCTCCTCTGTCCATGGGATTCTCCAGGCAAGAATACTGGAGTGGGCTGCCACGCCTTTCTCCACGGAGATCTTCCTGCCCCAGGGGTTGAACCCGGGTCTCCTGCCGTGCAGGTGAATTCTGTACTGTCTGAGCCACGACAAGGGGTATTTCGGGGGGAAAAAAAGAAAAACGAACTTTCCTGCTGAGCAGTTTCCCCAGGTGTCTGCATAGTCTGTGGGGTTTGCTGTAAAGACAGAGGTTGGGGTTTGGTATGATGGGGTGTGGCCCCATGGCGTCCTGGGCAGGTTGGTGTCTGAGCATCGAGACTGTGCTGTTTGAGTTCAGTGAAATTCCAGCCAAGGGAGTAAACATTCCGTGTGCACGTGGATTTGAGCGTGAATGGAGAGGAAGACGGGTTTCAGGAGTCCCCAAGCTAAAGGAGATTGTCAAAGCGATTGCAGAAGCTGGTTCTTCTACGAGTTAAACAAGTGAGTTAACACATCAACATAAGAGTTGAACATATGTTACCATTTGAGCATCTCTTGGTATTTACACAAGAGAACTGAAAACAGGTGTCCACAGGAAAACTTGTGCCTGGCTGTTCATAGCAATGCTGCTCAGAATTGCCTAAAGATGGAAGCAATTCAAGCATCCATCCGGGGATGGATGGATACAGAATGTGGTCCACAGTGGAATGAAAAGGATTGAAGCTCCAACACAGGCTATGATGTGGGTGGACCCTGAACACATGATGCTCAGGGAGACAGGCAGACACAGAAGGACACAGGTGTGTGACTCCATTGGTAGGAAACGTCCAGAACAGGCAAATTCACAGAGACAGGAAGTGGGTTCGTGGTTGCCAGGGACTGGGGTAGCGGAGGAGGGGTGAATGGATGGATGAGTGAATGGATGGATAGATGGGTGGGTGGCTGGCTGGGTGGGTGGATGGATGGATGGATAGGTGGATGGATGAATGATGGATGGAAGGATGGGTGGATGAATTGATGGATGGATGGATGATGGATGGATGGATGGGTGGATGGATGGATGGATAGGTAAATGGATGATTGGATGAGTGGATGGTGGATAGGTGGATGGATGTATGGGTAGATTGATGGGTGGATGGATGGATAGGATGGATGAAGAATAGATGGATGAATGGATGGATAAGTGGATAGATGGATAGAATGATGGATGGATGGATGGATGATGAATTAGATGTTTGGATGAGTGAGTGGATGGTGGATGGATGAATGGATGGTGGGTAGACGGATGGATGTATGGGTAGATGGAAGGATGGATGGATGGATAGATGGATGGATAGGTGGATACATGGATGGATGATGAATAGATGGATGGATGGATGAGTGAATGGGTTGATGGATAGATGAATGGATGGGTGGACAGATGGATGGATGGATGGATAATGAATTAGATGTTTGGATGCATGAGTGGATGGTGGATGGATGGATACTGGATGGTGCATAGATGGATGATGGATAGATGGATGGACGGATGGGTGGGTGGGTGGATGGCTGGGTGGATGAATAGATAGGTGGATGGAAGGATGGGTGGATGGAAGTATGGATGGATGGATGGGTGGATGGATGATTGGAAAAGTGGATGGTGGATGGCTGGATAGATGTTGGATAGATCCATGGATGGATGAATGGATAAGTGGATGGATGGGTGGGTGGATGGTGGATGGATGGAGGGATGATGGATGGATATGTGGATGGTGGATGGATGGAGGGATGAATAGGATAGGTGGATGGGTGGGTGGGTGGATAACGGATAGTGGATGGATGGATGGGTGGATCAGTGTATAGATGGGTGGATGGATGGTGGATGGATGAATGGGTGGATGGATGGATAGATGGATGGCTGGGTGGATAGATGGATGAATGGATAGGTGGATGATGGATGAGTGGATGGTGGATGGATGGATGATGGACAGATGTGTGGATGGATGAATGGATAGGTAGATGGATGGATGAATGGGTGGATGGATGGATGGATGAGTGGATGGATGCATGGATGATGGATAGATGCGTGGATGGATGAATGGATAGGTGGATGGATGGGTGGGTGGGTGGATGAATGGATGGGTGGATGGATGGATGAGTGGATGGATGCATGGATGATGGATAGATGTGTGGATGGATGAATGGATAGGTGGATGGATGGGTGGGTGGGTGGGTGGATGGCTGGGTGGATGAATAGATAGGTGGATGGAAGGATGGGTGGATGGAAGTATGGATGGATGGATGGGTGGATGGATGGGTGGGTGGGTGGATGATTGGAAAAGTGGATGGTGGATGGATGGATGGAAGAATGGATAGTGGATGGCTGGATAGATGTTGGATAGATGCATGGATGGATGAATGGATAAGTGGATGGATGGGTGGGTGGATGGATGCATAGATGGATGGTTGGGTGGGTGGATGAATGGATGGGTGGATGGATGGATAGATGCGTGGATGGATGAATGGACAGGTGGATGGATGGATGGGTGGGTGGATGAATGGAGAAGCTGAATGTAGTCCATGTCGTGGAATGAAAGGAGTGAAGCTTTGACATCGCCTGCAATGTGGATGGACCTTGAACACACGATGCTCAGAGAGAGAAGCAGAAACAGAAGGACACACGTTGATCCCATCGACAGGAAATGTCCGGATCAGGCAGCTCCATGGACACAGATCGGCGATTAGTGAGAATGGGGAGAGAGGAAGGAACACAGGGCAACACCTATAGGGCTGGTGTTTCATTTGGAGATGACAAAGATGTTGTGGAGCTACGTTGAAGCATGGGTTCTACAGAACTGTCACGGTGTTAAATGTCCCCAAAGTATTAAAAATGTAGCAATTTTTAAAATGACAATTTGTGATGCAGCTTTATTGAGATATGATCCTAAACCATAAACGTCAGCCCTTAAAGCATACAATTTAGTCGTCTTCAGTATGTTCACAGAGTTGCATAACCATCGGCACTGTTTAATTTCAGAGTATGCTCTTGGCATTAGGAAGAAACCTCTGTGCCCACCTGCAGTCACTCTCCGATAATCTAGACGCTCATGATGTTAGCAGCCTTGAATCTGCTTCCTGTCTCTGTGGATTAGCCTGTTCTGGACGTTTCCTATCATTGGAAGGGCACCCCGTGTGTCCTTCTGTGTCTGCTTCTATCACTGACCATCGTGCACTCAGGGTCCATCCACGTTGTACCCCAAGTCAGAACTTCACTCCTTTTCACAGCTGAATAATGTTCCACTGAGTGGATAGATGCTGTCTTTATCCATGATCCATCCGTCCACCCATCCATCGTCTGTTATCCATCTATCCATCCATTCACCCATGCATGCATCTGTCTGTCCACCCACCCATGCATGCATGCATCCATCTACTTATCCATCCATCCACCCGCCCATCCATCCATCCACCCATCTATTCATCCATCCATCCATCCATCATCCATTCATCCATCCACCCACCCATCCATCAATCCATCCACCTATTTATCCATCCATCCATCATCCATTCATCCAACCATCCAGCCGTCCACCCACCCATCCATCCATACATGAATCCATCCATCATCCATCCATCCACCTACCCATCCATCCATCCACTATCCATCTATTCATCCATTCATCCATATATCCATCCACCCACACACCCACCCACCCATCCATCCTCCCACCACCCACCCATCCAACCATCCTCCCACCCACCCACCCATCCATTGATATACATTTGATTAGTTTCCATTTTAAATAAATCACTTTACAATGGCAAATTTTACATTGTATATCACTTTATCACAGACACACAAGCTAATAGGTCCCGAGAGCTCTGTTGCTAGTATCTCACGATGGGAGCCATTTCACTCCACAGGTATTCTTTGCGGCAGGTGCTCAGCTTTCTTTATGGTCCAACTCTTATATCCATATGTGACTACTGGGGAAACCATAGCTTTGACTAGATGGACCTTTGTTTGCAAGGTAATGTCTCTGCTTTTTAATATGCTGTCAGGAAGCTTCCATAGATTTCTTACCCTTATCCCTTGGAGGGCAGAGAGAATGAAAACCACCATCACAGAAAATTAATCAAACTGATCGCATGGACCACAGCCTTCTGTAACTCAATTGAAACTCTGAGCCATGCCACGTAGGGCCACCCAAGACAGACGGGTCATGGTGGGGAGTTCTGACGAAACGTGGTCCCCTGGAGAAGGCAATGGCAAACCTCTTTAGCATTCTCGCCTTGAGAACCCCATGAACAGTATGAAAAGGCAGAAAGATATGACACTGAAAGATGAGCTTCCCAGGCTGGCAGGTGCCCGATATGCTCCTGGAGAAGGGAACAGAGCTGGGTTCCTACAAAGCCGGAGACATGCATCGAAATGTCCAGACTGTGAGCAGACAGGCAGTAGAGATGATGAAATATTCCAGAATGGAGGATGAGTCAGAAGCTTGTTGAGTGACTAGCGTGCACATAGCGGGCGGGGGAGGATCGTGGAGACAGATGGCATGGGGAGTGCTGGACGCTCGGCACGGTGAGTCAGGGTTGCTGGTGGGGGAGCAGCCTCCAGAAGGTCCTGAGCGGCACCTGTGTTGAGTGAGGCGTGTTGAGGGTGAGACCTTTGCGGTGGAGGAGGTTGGCCGGCAGCATTGTTTCTATCTCTTGTGTTCTTGCCTTAGTCATTCTTCGGTGACTTCCTGGCAAGGAGACATGAGTCCAGAAGTCTGGACATCCCAGACTTTCATTTCACATCAGCTGGCCAAAGGATGGGAGTGTCAGCTTCAGCATCAGTACTTCCAGTGAATATTCAGGACTGATCTCCTTTAGGATTCACTGGTTTGATCTCCTTGCTGTCCAAGGGACTCTCAAGAGTTTTCTCCAACACCACAGTTCAGAAGCATCAATTCTTCGGAAGCATATGTTCCCTCTTGGGTCTTTTCCAAGTCCTTCCTTCCACACACCCTTCCCCTGTCTACCCCTAACTTTTCCTTTTTTGACTCTGGGGATGGATTTCGGAAATTCATGCTGATACAAGCAAAGCACCGTAGCATGTATTCTTAAGCTCTTTCCCAAAGGGCATCAAGAATATGCCAGAGGTGTGGAGAAAAGGGGAATGCTCTTGCACTGTGGGTGGGAATTTCAATTGATACAGCCACTATGGAAGACGGTATGGAGATTCCTTAAAACACTAGGAATAAAACCACCGTGTGCCCCAGCAATCCCACTCCTAGGCGTATACCCCGAGGAAACAAAAACTGAAAGAGACACACGTATCCCGTTGTTCATTGCAGCACTATTTACAGTAGCTAGAACATGGACGCCACCTAGACATCCATCGACAGAGGAATGGATAAAGAATTTGTGGTCCATATACACAGTGGACTATTACTAAGCCAGGAAAAAGGAATGCATTTGAGTCAGTTCTCGTGAGGCTAATGAACCTAGAACCCATCATACAGAGTGAAGTGAGTCAGAAAGAGAAAGATACATACCATATTCTAACACATCTGTACGGAATCTAGAAAAATGGTACTGAAGAATCTATTTCCAGGGCAACAGTGGATAAACAGACATAGAGAATAGACTTATAGGCATGAGGAGGGGGGAGGAGAGGTTGAGACGTATGGAAACTTCTATTACCAAATGTAAAATAGAGAGCCTAGGGGAATTTGCTGTATGGCTTGGGAAACTCAAACAGGGGCTCTGTGTCAACTTAGAGGGGTGGGATGGGGAGGGAGATGCGAGGGAGCTTCAAAAGAAAGGGGATCTATGTATACCTAAGGCTGATTTATGTTGAGGTTTAACAGAAAACAGCAGAATTCTGTAAGGTAATTATCCTTCAATAAAAAATAAATTAAAAAAAAAGAGAATATGCTGGAATGACCCCCATTATCTGCACTCCTGTAACCCCGCCCTCTGGGATATGGGGTCCCAGGAAGCATGGCGAACTGGAGCCCGTGTTATGAATCCGAGATTCACAAAAATGCCGTCCCACCCTGTAATTTAGTTTTGAAGGGAAGAAAATGAAGTGCTTTGCCGCCGGTTGACCACACCCAGCATCCTGATCAGAGCTGGCCTGTTTGACGAAAATGGTTCTCGTCATCCTGTCATTCAAAAGTAGGAATCCCAGCTCGACTTTCTGGTTCAGGAACCGTCCTCTGATCTGCTCAGGAGTGAGCCCGGGACGCTACCGAGCAGAAAGGGTGGAGCGTGTGGTGTATCCCCAAGGCCACCTCCTCCTTTGGGCGTCCCGTGGGGCTCAGACGGTAAAGGATCTGCCTGCCAGTGCAGGACATGTGGGTTCCGTCCCTGGGTCGGGAAGATCCCCCTGGAGGAGGGCATGGCAACCCACTCCGGTCTTCTTGCCTGGAGAATCCCATGGACAGAGGAGCCTGGTGGGCTACAGTCCATGGGTTTGCAGAGAATTGGACGCGATCTAGCCACTGATATCTCCAGATCCCTGTTGAGATTTCGGCAGTTTTTGTCCCTCATTGAGAATTCAGTAAAAATGGAAACGTTTTTTAAAGTCCTTGATATAGCACAGGTTAGGGTCTTTGTAAGACCTTCGTCAACACTAGCAGATAATGCAATGCGTGCGTATTTTCAGCCGTCATAATTACCTCTGTTAGCGTCTCCAGCAGTCTTCTGAAAGCTTCTCTTAAAATGCGTATGAAAAGGGTCTCTTCTAAGTCATGCATTTGCACCAACAGAAGATAGACTTTCTTCTACCATGTGGAACTCAGCGGGGAGGGGTTTTAATCACTGGTCTTGTTGTAATCACTAAACCCATCCCCAGATTTCAGCTCCGTCCTTCTCATAGACAAGCCATGGAGCCTGGTATTTCTGACTATAGATATTTCTTGTTTAAAATTTATTTTTAATTGGGGTATAACGGCTCTGCGCTGTGTACTAAGTTGCTAACTCATGTGCGACCCCGTGGACCACAGGCCTCCCTGTCCATCACCAACTCCCGGAGTTTACTCAGACTCATGTCCATTGAGTCGGTGATGCCACCCAACCATCTCACCATCTGTCATCCCCTTCTCCTCCTGCCCTCAATCTTTCCCAGCATCAGGGCCTTATGCAGTGAGTCAGCTCTTTGCATCAGGTAGAATTGGAGTGAATATTCAGGACGGATTTCCTTTAGAATTCCCTGGTTTGATCTCCTTGCAATCCAAGGGACTCTCAAGAGTCTTCTCCAACTCTGCAGTTCCAAAGACCATGGGAGAGTCTAATATATAACACCTAATAGATGTCAAGGGTATACACTCAGACTGCAGAGTTATATGAGGGAAAAAGACCCTGTTTCTTCAACAAGCACGTTGTAAGATGGAAATAAAGAGATGGAGTAGTGTTGAGTGTTCAGTCCTGTCTGATTCCTCGCGACCCTCAGGACTGTAGCCTCCCGGGCTCTTCTGTCCACGGGATTCTCCAGACAAGAATATAGCAGTGGGTTGCCATGCCCTGCTCCAGGGGCTCTTCCTCACCTAGGGATCAAACCCAGCTCTCCAGCATTGCAGGCAGAGTCTTTAAAGCTTTTTTACTTTATGCACAGTGATTGATTCCTCTTAATCATCTAGTGAGGCTGAGTTTTTTTTTTTTTTTTTTGGTTGGCCTGGGAGTCCCAGGGAGGTTGAGCCACATACATGTCTCATTACGTTTTCTGGGAAACAAACACTGACCCGTTTTTATTTCCTGATTCCTGAAGTTATTTGACGCTATCTCTTGCTCTCCTGCCTGCATGATCCGCCACCTGGGTCTTCAAGTATTCGTGGAACTGCTTGTGATTCAAGAGTCTTGTTGATGTTGCTTCTCTCTTCACTGAAACCTACCAGTGGGGAAGCAGCGTCTCGTCCGTATTTGATTTTCCCTTTGTGAGATGGCCTGCCGCCTGCTCCATGGATGCTTGGAAAACTCAGCCTCTTTTTAATGCACAATCGTTTCACTGGGATGTGGTTGCTAGACGGATGGGGCTTTAAAAATAATGTTTACCGCCTGTAGTAGCTCTTCTTATTGTGTATTTGAGTCTGTGTCACGGGACTTTTCCTGTTACACCGAATCTTTCCCTAGTTTTCCATTCTTCTATTCTCCAGTTCATTTCTTTGGGGATACTCATTATCTTAATTTTTTAACCATTTGTTGGAAACTGAAGTGTACTTCACTAATGGGGCTTGCCTGGTGGCTCAATTGGTAACGAATCTGCCTGCCAACGCAGGAGACACGGTTTCGATCCCTGGGTCGGGAAGATTTCCTGGAGAAGGAAATGGCAACCCACTCCAGTATTCGTGCCTGGAGAATCCCATGGACAGAGGAGCCTGGTGGGCTACAGTCCACGGGGTCGCAAAGAGTCGGACATGACTGAGGGACTGACTTTTACTTTCACCGTCTTATGAGTATGTGACTTAGTCACTCAGTCGTGTCTGACTGTTGGAGCCCCTGTGGAGTGTAGCCCACCAACCTCCTCTGTCCTTGGGATTCTCCAGGCCAGAATACTGGAGTGAGTTGCCATGCCCTCCTCCAGGGGCTCTTCCCAGACCCAGAGATCGAACCCGGGTCTCCTGCATTGCAGGCGGATTCTTTACTGTCTGAGCCACCAGGGAAGCAAGAAGTGAAAGTCGTTCAGTCATGTCCGACTCTTTGTGACCCCATGGGTTATACAGTCCATGGGATTCTCTAGGCCAGAATACTGGAGTGGGTAGCCTTTCCCTTCTCCAGGGGATCTTCCCGACCCTGGCAAGAACATAAGTAGCTGAATAAATGCATGCTTGTAGACAGGGCTTCCCTGGGGGCTCAGATGGTAAAGCATCTGCCTGCAATGCAGGAGATCCGGGTTTGATCCCCGGGTTGGGAAGACCCCTTGGAGAAGGGCATGGTGACCCACTCCAGTATTCTTGCGTAGAGAATCCCCCTGGTGCGCTGTACAGCCCTTGGGGTCACAAAGAGTTGGACAGGACTGACCCAGTAAACACAGACAGGGCTCTGGGTGTCGCAGCAAAATGCAGACCGTTTGAGGGTCCGCTGTGCAACCGTGCCACCCACGGAGGAGTCATGATGGCTCCTTTCAGATGGCTGCAGGTTCGTCCTGGCCCAACTCCACAGGACACGTGGTTTTGTCTATGTAAACTGTCGCTCAGTTTAAGAAATAATTAATTTGGCTTCACGGGTGCTGATGGTGTCGTGGAGTCTTTGTTGCAGCATGCAACCTCTTCGCTGCAGCATTTGGGATCCAGTTTCCTGACCAGGGAGCGAACCCGCACCCCCCTCCATGAGAGCTTGGACTCTTAGCCTCTGCACCACCAGGGGAGTCCCTAGACCGTGGCTTATTATTGTCCACTTGCCATTGGGTCTGTCGAGGACCTGGAAAGCCACCGCTGATCGTCAGCATCACTGCATAACCCGCTCCTGGTCCGTGTTGAAAGCTGGAGCCTCATGCCTAGGGAATCTTGCGTGGCCTTCACCTCCCTGCTTCTGAAGGAGGAGGGAGTTTCCCTGAGCCTAGGGAAACATTGCATACGTGTTAAACATTCATGAGTGAAAAACATCAGCCGTTGTCCAGACCTTCATTAGACATTCATGTGGGGGAGTCACGCTGCCACTTCCAAGTGACGCCAAGGCTTTTCTTTCCGGCTCATTGAATGTCACTGAATGTCAGTATCTCCAGCTGAAGGCACAAGGACTCTAGACCGCAATGCCTGAGCATCTCACAGTCTGTTTTAAACTCTCTTAAAATAGCGCGCCTCCTTTGCTGGGGAAACCAGTGTGCTGCCTGGGAAACCTAGTCTCCTCTTTGATTTGCCAAAAGAATTAAAAACATATTAAAAGGAAGATCTCCCTGGTGGTCCAGTGGTTAAGACTCTGTGCTTCCCATGCAGGCGGAATGGGCTCTATTCCCAGTCAGGAAACTAAGATTCCGCATGGCCCCCAGCCAAAACAAATAAATAAATAGAATAAAACTCCTTCCAGGAAGAATACCACCCTCCGCTCCCAGAATTTTATAAAAATGGTGTTTCTAAAAAAATGTAAAAGTAGATTTTGCGTGGCTCTTCTGAAGCTTCCCAGGTTTCACTAGTGGTAAAGAACCCACCTTCCAAGGCAGGAGACTTTAAGGGACGTGGGTTCAATCCCTGTTCAGTCGCTGGGTCGGAAAGATCCCCTGGAGGAGGGCATGGCAACCCACTCCAGTGTTCTTGCTGGGAGAATCCCATGGACAGAGGAGCCTGGTGGGCTGCAGTCCCTGGGATCTTGAAGACTGAGACACGACTAAAGCAACTTAGCATGCACGCTTCTTTGCACGTAGTGAATTGAAGATAATTATATCAAATTACCTACAATTAAAAACCTCCTCGTCTCTCAGAGCCGAATGTTACTTCTTGTGTGTGAGCTTGTGGATGCATAATGAAGGCTTCGTTTAAGTGCGAGGCTACACTTTGCTTTTGTGGGTTTGCATAGAAGGAGCTATGAGGGCTTCACGTCAGGAGGTGTGCGTTTCGGTGGGCATGGTTTGCAATGGGACCCTAAGTACCCAATAGCCGATTAATCTGGGTTTAGTTTTTCAGTTGCTCAGTTGTGCTCAACTCTTCGCGACCCCGTGGACTGCAGCCCACCAGGCTCCTCTGTCCATGGGATTCTCCAGGCAAGAACACTGGAGTGGGTTGCCATTTCCTCCTCCAGGGGACCTTCCTGACTCAGGGATCAAACCCGGGTCTCCTCCTCTGCAGGCAGAGGCCAGCGTTGCTGGTGACTTCTTTACTGACTGAGCTATGTGGGAAGCCCCAGCCTATTAATCTCATGCGGTTCAATTTAAGTGACTCTATTAATACTGAACGCAGAAGAGTTATGAGGTCGGTAGATATTGCTGGGAACACTTGCCTTTAAAATGATGTATGGCACCCTTCCAGATGGTAAGAAGTCGGTGGCAAGATGAGTTCATAGAAAACCCTACAAGTGTGCCTGCTAAGTCACTTCAGTCATGTCTGACTCTTTGTGACCCCGTGGACTGTAGCCCGCCAGGCTCCTCTGTCCATGGGATTCTCCAGGCAAGAAGACTGGAGTGGGTTGCCATGTCCTCCTCCAGGGGATCTTCCGGACCTCCTGCATTGCAGGTGGTTTCTTTACGGTCTGAGCCTCCAGGGAAGCCCCTATTGAATAATCTGGCTAGAATTTGAAGGAAAAAAACTTGAGGTATTTTTGCCACCGTATGAAATTGGGAGTCTGATGATTTGGGGCTGGACTGAGGTGGGCTGGTACCAGCTGGTGGTCACGTCGCATAAAGAAGAAGCTGGAGGCCAACAGAGTTTGCGCCTCATATTCACAGTACAGCCATCTCTTCTCTGCTCACGTGTGAAGCTCCAACTGTCTGGCGGGGTCTGTTTACCCGGAATCCTGGCTGACACAGGGCGGGTTATCTGCCCACGCTCTCGCCCAGCGGAGGTCTGATTTGGCCAATTAGAAACCTACTTTTAAAAGCTCTAGGAAAATATCACTGCACACATTCTGGCCTGTCTCTTCCCTTCCTGACATGTTTCTCCAGAGCAGTTTTCCCTTCGCATCTTGGGCCCCAGGGAGTGAGTAAGTCATGAGAAACCCAAGATGCGAAGGGAAAACTGCTCTGGAGAAATGTGTCAGGAAGGGAAGAGACAGGCCAGAAGAAGCGTAGCCTTGACTAGATGGACCTTTGTTGTGTGAAAGAAGTGGTGACTGGGTATTTAGCATACGTTGGATGTGATGCTGAGAACGTCACATGGTTTATCCATACAACATCCTGATGGTAGGTGTGATCCTAAGCTCCATCTCACAGATGAGAAAACCAAGGCTTTCTCAGACGAAGGGGTCCAGCCACCTAGGGTAGAGGCGTGGACTGCAAGCCCACTTCTGGGCATCTCTCAAGCCTCTCCTCCCATCTGCTGTGCCCGCTGTCTCCTCCGTCATCAGCTTGAGGTCCTTTGCACTCAGTAGTTCTGGTACGTGGGCTTAGCTGCTCCACAGCATGTGGGATCTTCCCAGCCCAGGGATGGAACCCTCGTCCCCTGCATTGGCAGGCGGATTCTTATCCACTGGGCCACCAGGCAAGTCCCTGTTACTGTTTTATGTTTGGTTTTGTTCTTGGCTGCAAGGTGTGTAGGATCTTAACTCCCTGATCAGGTTGTGAACCCACACCCACCTGCGTTGGAAGGCAGAGTCCTAAGCACTGGACTGCCAGGGAAGCCCCCACCGGAGACATTTAGAACGTCCCGGACTATGTCCCTTCCTCTAGGTGACACCCAAGCTTTCCTTGTCTCCTTTCTGGTTGACCTCCCGATCGACACTTCAGGAAGCAAAATGGTACCCTCTTCGCTGGTTGTATAGACGCTGCCTCTTGCCCTTGAGTTTGCTCTGCTTTTTCTGTCTGTTTTGACTGGGTGCGTCGTGGGCATCAACAAGTGTGTTCTGTCTGTGACGGCAAACGGTGAGCTGATTTTGGTGTGGTCCATAGGTTACTAAGGACATTTTTAAAAATTACTTTTATTTGCTTAACTGCAGTTCATTTGCAGTGTTGTGTTAATTTCTGGGGTACTGCAAAGCGATTCAGTCATACATACATATATAAATATATAGATATACACACACACACACACACATTGTTTTTCCCATTCTTTTCCATTATGGTTTAATCTCAGGTTATTGAATACATTTCCTTGTTCAGTGTTTCTTGTGTTTGTCTATTCTATATATAATCATTTGCCTGTGATAACCCCAAACTCCCAATCCCTCCCTCCTCTGCCCAGCACCTCCCTATTTTGGCAGCCACAAGTCTGTTCTGCGTGACTGTGAGTCTCCTTCTGTTTCATAGATAGGCCCATTTGTGTCATCGTTTACATCCCATATTTAAATATCCACAGATAAATTATCACGTGATATTTATCTACATATAAAGTCCACACGTAAACTATAATATGATATGTGTCGTTCTCTGCCGCGTTGACTTTAGCACGATCGTCTCTAGGTCCACCCATGTGGCTGCAAATGGCCTGGTTTCACCCTTTTCCATGGCTGTATAGTACTCCATCGGATATGTGTTACCACATCTTCTTTATCCATTCCCGTGGCCAAGGACATTTTTTATGAGGTGAATCTGAAGCATTTGCTTAGTGGGTTATAAGAATGACACCCCAGAACACACACACACACACACACGCACACACACACACACATACACACACACACACTAAAAGAAGCTTCCTTGGGGTCTAGAATTTGAAGGTCATGTTAATGTCACTAAAACAGTTAACTGTGAAGAATTGGTGTCACTGCACTCTGTTTATATAACAAGAGGGCAATGGTGTCAAATAATTGGGCACATGACAGGCTTCTTTTCAACGATCCAAACAGTAGCCAGGACTCTCAAAGCAGGCTGGGTGGAGTATAGATTTCAGTAGTGCCTCTAAGTATTTGTTTAGTCACGACGTCATGTCCAACTCTTTGGGACCCCATGGACTGTGTGGCTTACCAGGCTCCTCTGTCCATGGGATTCTCCAGGCAAGAATACTGGAGTGGGTCCCCATTTCCTTCTCTAGGGGATTTTTCTGATCCAGGAATTGAACCCATGTCTCCTGCTTTGGAGGCAGATTCCTTACCATCTGAGCCACCAGAGAAGCCAGTAGAAGTACTGAAGTGGGTGGCCATGTCTTTCTCCAGGAGATCTTCCTGATCCAGGGATCGAATATGTGTCTCTTGCATTGATAGGGAGATTCTTTACCACGTAGCCACCAGGGAAGCTCAAAGTATTGGGTCTGCCAAAAAGTTACTTTACTTACATCTTATGGAAAACCCCAAACGAACTTCTCGGCCAACCCAATGGTTTTCCAAAAGTAGCAGGGTGTGTCTGTGTATCTCCCTGTCCATCCTGGTAACAGATGGTGACCCTGGCAAGCCAAGGTGGGCACCCACATCTGTAATCCCCAGCCGGTGGTCTGAGCTGGACTCCATGAGCCTCACTGTCCCCACCGCTGTCTTGCTGGCTGTGGGGTCATCTTTGAGTCTCAGGTCTGCCTTAGGTCTGTCAACTGGGGGAGCTGGGTAGAAACCATCATGGCACTTGGGATGAGCGACCCAAAGGCATCATGGGAGCTGTGGTGGAAACCAACATGGCGCTTGGGATGAGCGACCCAAAGGCATCATGGGAGCTGTGGTGGAAACCAACATGGTGCTTGGGATGAGCGACCCAAAGGCATCATGGGAGCTGTGGTGGAAACCAACATGGCGCTTGGGATGAGAGACCCAAAGGCATCATGGGAGCTGTGGTGGAAACCAACATGGCACTTGGGATGAGCGACCCAAAGGCATCATGGGTGCTGTGGCCCACCGGTGGTCCGGCGGTGAATTTTCTTCCGGATTCCTCAGTGCCTTCAGTGTGAGCCTGTGGTCCTCGGAGTAGCTCATTGTCCTGCAGTATCCGAGGTTGCCCAAGGTGCCTCTGAGTGACCCCCAGGTGGTACCTGGACCCCAGTGCCTTGGACAATTCCTGCCCTAGATAAGGGGCCCCATAAATACCTGGCAGCAGCTTCCCAGGTGGCTCAGCGGTAAAGAATCCTCCTGCCAATGCAGGAGACGTGGGTTCCATCCCTGGGTCGGGAAGATCCTTTGGAGGAGGAAATGGCAACCCACTGCAGTATCCTTGTCTGGAGAATCCCATGGACAGAGGAGCCTGGTGGGCTACAGTCCATGGGGTCACAAGAGTCGGACACGATTAAGCAATTAAAGTGTGCACATTCACCCTGGCTTTTTAAGCTGTTGTTTACATTTTTTGCACTAGCCTTTTTTTGTAGATGGATGTTGTCATTTCTCTTCAGTAAATGGAATGGAAATATATAAATACAGTTCAGTTCAGTTGAGTCGCTCAGTCGTGTCCCACTCTTTGCGACCCCGTGGACTGTAGCACGCCAGGCTTCCCTGTCCATCACTAACTCCTGGAGTCCACCCAAACTCATGTCCATTGAGTCGTTGATGCCATCCAACCATCTCATCGTCTGTCTCCCCTTCTCCTCCTGCCCTCAATCTTACCCAGCATCAGGGTCTTTTCCAATGAGTCAGCTCTTCATATGTATTTATTAATTATTTGGCTGCACTGGTTCACAAAGTTTCTAAGCGTTTCTTTACCTGTGACATGGGAGATGTTTAGCTGTAGTATGTGGGATGAGCTTCCCTGACCAGGTATCAAACTTGGGTCCCTGCATTGTGAGCTCGGAGTCTTAGCCACAGAACCACTGAGAAATTCCCTGAAAAATCCATCTTGATAGGATTTCTTTGCCCCGAAGCCCTTTCAAACATGATTTCCTGAGGTCGTGACTGTAGGAGATAGGAGGTGATGTTTATTCCAATGTCCAATTTTTTTTCCCCCAAGCATGCACCTGAGCGTTGACAGGGTGGGTGGATGGATGTGGCGACACTTCCTTACACCGTCAGAGGCAGATCCCGGGAGGCCCTGCGTGGATCATCGTTAGGTTGAAATTGCAGGCAGCTGCAGAGGCAGGCTCTAAGGAAAAATAGGATGAGTGGAAGGCGCTGTCAGGGACCCGTGGGCGCATGGCCAGGTTGCAGGAGAGACCTGAGGCCCTGAGGGAAAAAAGACGGGCAATGGACGGTCAGCTCTGCCTCGGGTTTGGCACATACAGTTTCTTAACCCTGTGGCTGGGACCCATTGTTTAAACACAACGTGGATGGCTGTCCAGTCGGGACAGCCTAGAGACCTCGCTTGCTCCCAGCCTTGTGTTCGAGGCGTGGCTGCAGCCTGGGGAGGAGGGGTGTGGCGAGGTCTGTCCTCCCGTCAGACTGACGGAAGCACTTCTAAAAAGAAGCGGCGTCAGTTTGGCACTGCCCTGCTGGTCAGCAGAGAGCTTCATTTGTGGTTGTTCAGAGTCGCTCAGTTGTGTCCGACTCTTTGCGACCCCATGGACAGCAGCACACCAGGCTTCCCTGTCCATCACCAACTCCCAGAGCTTGCTCAAACTTATGTCCATTGAGTCGGTGATGTCGTCCAAACATCTCATCCTCTGTCGCCCCCTTCTCCCGCCTTCAATCTTTCCCAGCATCAGGGTCTTTTTCAATGAGTCGGTTCTTCGAATCAGGTGGTCAAAGGATTGGAGTTTCAGCTTCAGCATCACTCCTTCCAATGAATGTTCAGGACTGATCTTGTTTAGGAAGGACTGGTTGGATCTCCTTGCAGTCCAAGGGACTCTGAAGAGTCTTCTCCAACACCACAGTTCAAAAGTATCAATTCTTCAGCACTCAGCTTTCTTTATAGTCCAACTTTCACATCCATACCTGTCTACTGGAAAAATCATACCTTTGACTACACGGATAAGTGATGACAGTTCACATTTAGCACTGAGACCTTTCTAGATGCCTTTCTAGAGTGGGTTGTGATTTCCTCCTCCGGGGGATCTTCCCAACCCAGGGACTGAACCTGTGTCTCCTGCATTGCAGGCAGATTCTTTACCATCTGAGCCACCAGGGAAGACTTTCATAAAAGGACTTATTGCAAATTAATTTCTAAAAACTAAGACTTTTTTTTTTCCCTAAATGAGAGAACACTTCTTTTTTTTTCAGATTTTTTTTTTTTTTTTTGATGTGGTTAAAGAATATTTTTTTGATCTGGACCACTTTTTTTTTTTTTTTAACTTTACAATACTGTATTGATTTTGCCATACATCAACATAAATCTGCCACGGGTGTACATAAGTTCCCACTCTTGAACCGCCCTCCTACCTCCCTCCCCATACCACCCCTCTGGGTTATCTCAGTGCACCAGCCCCAAGCATCCTGTATCCTGCATTGAACCTAGACTGGCGATTCGTTTCTTATATGATATTATACGTGTTTCAATGCCATTCTCCCAAATCATCCCACCCTCTCCCTCTCCCACAGAGTCCAAAAGTCTGTTCTGTACATCTGTGTCTCTTTTGCTGTCTCGCATACAGGGTTATCATCACCATCTTTCTAAATTCCATATATATGCGTTAGTACACTGTATTGGTGTTTTTCTTTCTGGCTTACTTCACTCTGTAGAATTGGCTCCAGTTTCATCCACCTCATTAGAACTGATTCAAATGTATTCTTTTTGATGGCTGAGTACTACTCCATTGTGTATATGTACCACAGCTTTCTTATCCATTCATCTGCTGATGGACATCTAGGTTGCTTCCATGTCCCGGCTATTATAAACAGTGCTGTGATGAACACTGGGGTACACGTGTCTGTTTCAATTCTAGTTTCCTCAGTGTGTATGCCCAGCAGTGGAATTGCTGGGTCATAAGGCAGTTCTGTTTCCAGTTTTTTAAGGAATCTCCACACTGTTCTCCATAGTGGCTGTACTATGAGTTTGCATTCTCACCAACAGTGTAAGAGGGTTCCCTTTTCTCCACACCCTCTCCAGCATTTATTGCTTGTAGACTTTTGGATCATAGCCATTCAGACTGGTGTGAAATGGTACCTCATTGTGGTCTTGATTTGCATTTCTCCGATGATGAGTGATGTTGAGCATCTTTTCATGTGTTTGTCAGCCATCTGTATGTCTTCTTTGGAGAAATGTCTGTTTAGTTCTTTGGCCCATTTTTTGATTGGGTCATTTACTTTTCTGGAATTGAGCTGCATGAGTTACTTGTATATTTTTGAGATTAGTTGTTTGTCAGTTGCTTCATTTGCTATTCTTTTCTCCCATTCCGAAGTCTGTCTTTTCACCTTGCTTATAGTTTCCTTTGTTGTGCAGAAGCTTTTAAGTTTAATTAGGTCCCATTTGTTTATTTTTGCTTTTATTTCCAGTATTCTGGGAGGTGGGTCATAGAGGATCCTGCTGTGATTTATGTTGGAGAGTGTTTTGCCTATGTTCTCCTCTAGGATTTTTATAATTTCTGGTCTTACATTTAGATCTTTAATCCATTTTGAGTTTATTTTTGTGTATGGTGTTAGAAAGTGTTCTAGTTTCACTCTTTTACAAGTGGTTGATCAGGTTTTCCCAGCACCACTTGTTAAAGAGACTGTCTTTACTCCATTGTATATTCTTGCCTCCTTTGTCGAATATAAGGTGTCCATAGGTGTGTAGATTTATCTCTGGGCTTTCTATTTTGTTCCATTGATCTATATTTCTGTCTTTGTGCCAGTACCATACTGTCTTGATGACTGTGGCTTTGTAGTAGAGCCTGAAGTCAGGCAGGTTGATTCCTCCAGTTCCATTCTTCTTTCTCAAGATTGCTTTAGCTATTCGAGGTTTTTTGTATTTCCCTACAAATTGTGAAATTATTTGTTCTAGCTCTGTGAAAAATACTGCTGGTAGCTTGATAGGGATTGCATTGAATCTGTAGATTGCTTTGGGTAGTATACTCATTTTCACTATATTGATTCTTCCGATCCATGAACATGGTATATTTCTCCATCTATTAGTGTCCTCTTTGATTTCTTTCATCAGTGTTTTATAGTTTTTTATATATAGGTCTTTAGTTTCTTTAGATAGATATATTCCTAAGTATTTTATTCTTTTCGTTGCAATGGTGAATGGAATTGTTTCCTTAATTTCTTTTTCTACTTTCTCATTATTAGTGTATAGGAATGCAAGGGATTTCTGTGTGTTGATTTTATATCCTGCAACTTTACTATATTCATTGATTAGCTGTAGTAATTTTCTGGTGGAGTCTTTAGGGTTTTCTACGTAGAGGATCATGTCATCTGCAAACAGTGAGTTTTGCTTCTTCTTTGCCAATTTGGATTCCTTTTATTTCTTTTTCTGCTCTGATTGCCAAAACTTCCAGAACTATGTTCAATAGTAGTGGTGAAAGTGGGCACCCTTGTCTTTTTCCTGACTTTAGGGGAAATGCTTTCAATTTTTCACCCTTGAGGATAATGTTTTCTGTGGGTTTGTCATATATAGCTTTTATTATGTTGAGGTATGTTCCTTCTATTCTTGCTTTCTGGAGAGTCTTTATCATAAATGGATGTTGAATTTTGTCAAAGGCTTTCTATGCATCTATTGAGGTAATCATACGGGTTTTATTTTTCAGTTTGTTAATGTGGTGAATTACATAGATTGATTTGCAGATATTGAAGAATCCTTGCATCCCTGGGATAAAGCCCACTTGGTCATGGTGTATGATCTTTTTAATGTGTTGTTGGATTCTGATTGCTATGATTTTGTTAAGGATTTTTGCATCTATGTTCATCACTGATTTGGCCTGTAGTTTTCTTTTTTTGTGGCATCTTTGTCAGGTTTTGGTATTAGGGTGATGGGGGCCTCATAGAATGAGTTTGGAAGTTTACCTTCCTCTGCAATTTTCTGGAAGACTTTGAGTAGAATAGGTGTTGGCTCTTCTCTAAATTTTTGGTAGAATCTGGACCACTTTTAAAGTTGTTATTGAATTTGTTCCAATATTGCTTCTGTTTTGTGTCTGGATGTTTTTTTTTTTTTTTTTTTTTGGCCATGAGGCAGGTGGGATCTTAACTCCCTGCCCTGGGACTGAACCTCCTATTCCCTGCATTGGAAGGTCTAATCCTAACCACTGGACCGCCAGGGAAGTCTCAAGAGAACATTTTTTTTCCAGGGTACTGCGTGATGTTGGTTGCATTTGAGAAGAAGAAATAAATAAGGTGACCTCTTTTTCTTTTCTTTTTTTTTGGTTCGTTTTGTTGGTCTGGAGTAAGATGGTACCTCCATCTTCAAGGTGTTTTGCTAGATGAACGCTTGAAATGGAAATTCAAAACAAAGGTTGGTCAGTGCCTCACGGGGCAAGAAACGCACAAATCGGAGAGATCCTGGTGGAGTTTTCTGCCAGCAGAGGGAATCTGCTCGAGGGAGGAACGAGATGGCAGAGGAGTAGCTGCTCGTGGACTACACCTCTGTCCATGGCTGCATCGGGGGTACGCCTTCAGACACACAAGTGCTTGCAGAACCCCAGCTCAGAGCTGACAGCAGTCAGTCCCTGACGCCTGCAGAGGAATCTATAGACACGCGTGAGACTCCGTAGGACGGAGGAAGTAGGGTGGGGGGCCACAAGAGTGTTAGTGGGACTAGACCTGCCCTCGGCAGCTTGGGGGATGGAAGCAGGGGTCCCACCCCCACACCCTGTCGGGACGATCGTCTGTGTCAGAGCAGACGGAATCTGCCCATTTGCTTGGCCAACTTTGTCGACATCTGTAATGTCTGTCTCTTCTGTCCTGCTCTCTTTCTTTATGCTTTTTAAAAAAAAAATATTTACTTATTTGGCTGGGCTGGGTCTTCACTGCAGCACATGGGAGGTTTCATTTCAGCATGCCAACTCTAATAGTGATCTAGTTCCCTGACCAGGGATGGAACCCAGGCCTCCTGCACTGGGAGTGCGGAGTCTTAGCCACTGGACCCCCCGGGAGGTCTTCGTTGCTGTTACATTGATGCTGGTGCAACCCTAGGTATTTGGTGTCCTCAGGCTAGGAGGCCAGTTTACCCCCTCCAGCCACTGTGGGGGTGCACGCCTCCCTTGGATCTCATGGACTTCTGAGGGACCACCATTTATGGCTAATGAGTACATGCCAGAAGGTCCCTGGGCTGGAGGTCTTAGCCCTCCTGGAGTCTAAAGTTAAAGTCCTTCTGGAGTCTCTAGGCCACTCATGGAGTTCTTTGAACATCCTGATATAAATATATATATATTTTCTATTTCAATAAATGTCCTGAAATATGTATATATTTTGCTTTTCAATTCCATTCACTCATGTCCGACTCTTGGTGACCCCATGGACTGCAGCATGCCAGGCCTCCCTGTCCATCACCAACTCCTGGAGCTTGCTCAAACTCATGTCCATTGAGTCAGTGATGCCATCCAACCATCTCAGCTCTGTTTTCGCTTTTCAAATACTCATAAGTCGGGAACCTCCCTGGAGGTCCAGGGGCTAAGACGCCTTGCTCCCAGGGCCAATGGCATGGGTTTCATCCCCGCTGGTTGGAGAAACTCCCACACACTTCTAGGCCAAAAAAAAAAAAAAAGGAAATTCATTACTCGAACAAAATAATCTCTGTCTTTTACTTTTTTAAGTGTTGGTGGTGGTTGTTATCATTCAAGTCAACAAAGTTGTGTCTTAAGTCGCGTCTGGCTCTTTGAGTCCTAGCCCCACCAGGCTCCTCTGTCTGTGGGATTCTCCAGGCCGGAATGCTGGAGTGGGTTGCCATTTCCTCCTCCCTCTTCCTGATCCAGGGAACCCCAGGGTCTCCTGACTTGGCAGGCAGATCCTTTACCATCTCAGCCACCTGGGAAGCCCCGAGTGTTTGTCACTCGGTCGTAAGAAAGGGTTCGGTCTCACTGATGCATTGTCTTCTTTCTGTCTTAATCTCCGAGGAGAAGAAAGCAGGGCTTCCTTTAGTAAGCATGCCTGGATGACAGGACTGTGTTCCGTGTGGCCCAGCGCTGGAGGCGTTGTTTACTGAACAATGTCTGTGTCACCGTATGTCCCGACTTGTCTGTTACCTGTGGGCATGTCTCCGTGGTGTTATGCAGATGGAAACTGTCTCTTAAAAGAAAAAAAAAAACCCCGAAATAGTGAGAGCAATGAAAGACTTGTGGAGGGCAACTGTCTGCCTTAAAAAAAAAAAAAATCCAATGTTCAAATATTGTAATTATCCTCCAATTAAAATAATTAATTAAAGGGCTTCCCTGGTGGCTCAGCTGGTAAAGAATCCACCTGCAATGCGGGAGACCTGGGTTTGATCCCTGGGCTTGGAAAACGTCCCTGGAGAAGGGAAAGGCTTCCCACTCCAGTATTCTGGCCTGGAGAATTCCATGGACAGTGGGGTCGCAAAGAGCCGGACCCTTTTTTTTTTTTTTTTTTTAAGTCTGCTTAAAAGCAGAACCGCAGACATCCAGAGAAAATGAAAGAACATTTTTCCGTCTTGATGCTGCTTGTTCTTTGGGGAGGTTTAACAGCCTTGATGAACAGGTTCTGCCAAATCCGTAATGTGTTCTTTACGACCGCGGGAGGGAAATGGTGCAGAAAATCACTCTGACATCCCCAGGAAGATGCTAGTCATTACCGAGAGGATGCTGAGACCTCGGTCGTGATTGCAGCTTCAGGCTCTGCTCACGGAGGCGGAGGGAGGCGTCCGATGAGGACTGGGGTGCCCGGCGGTGGGGGTGGGGTTGAAGCAGGAGAAAGCAGGGGCGTTCCCTTCTTTCCCTCCACGAGACACATACGGGCTGAAGAGACAAGAAGTGTGTTCACCTCCTTCAAGAAATGGTCTTGTTGCTTTTCAGTCACTCAGTCATGCCCAACTCTTTGTGACCCCATGGACTGCAGCACACCAGGCCTCCCTGTCCATCACCAACTCCCAGAGTTTACTCAAACTCATGTCCATCCAGTCAGTGATGCCATCCAGCCATCTCATCCTCTGTCATCCCCTTCTCCTCCTGCCTTCAGTCTTTCCCAGCATCAGGGTCTTTTCCAGTGAGTCAGTTCTTGGCATCAGGTGGCCAAAGGATTGGAGTTTCAGCTTCAGCATCAGTCCTTCCAGTCAATATTCAGGGCTGATTTCCTTTAGGATGGACTGGTTGGATCTCCTTGCAGTCCAAGGGACTCTCAAGAGTCTTCTCCAACACCACAGTTCAAAAGCATCAGTTCTTCGGTGCTCAGCTTTCTTTACGGTCCAACTCTCACATCCATACATGACCACTGGAGAAAGCATAGCCTTGACTAGACGGGCCTTAGTTACCAAAGTGGTATCTCTGCTTTTCAATATGCTGTCTAGGTTTGTCACAGCTTTCCTTCCAAGGAGCAAGCGTCCCTTAGTACCGTGGCTACAGTTACAGTCCGCAGTGATTTTGGAGCCCAGGAGAAGTCTTGAGATACTGCCAGAAGGGAAAATTGCAGGGTGACATCTTTGATGAATACTGTTGTTAATTTTCAGTTGCTCAGTCGTATCTGACTCTTTGCAACCCCATGGACTGCAGCACGCCAGGCCTCCCTGTCCTTCACCCACTCCCGGAGCTTATTCAGACTCAAGTCCATTGAGTCGGTGATGCCATCCGACCATCTCATCCTCTGCCGTCCCCTTCTCCTCCTGCCTTGTGTCTTTCCCAGCATCAGGGTCTTTTCCCATCAAACCTATATTTTTGATGAGTATAGATGCAAGAATTCTCAACCAGATACCAGCACACTGAATCCAAGAACACATCAAAAAGATGGCACACCACTGCCACGCTGGATTCACGCCAGAGTCACAGGGACACTTCAACATATGCAAACCAAATCAGATCGTCGATGAAAGAAAGTACAGTCAGCACCTGAAAGCAGAGAGGTGTCTTACTGGGTGGGCATGTTGAGGACGCCGAGCCTGGGAACGGCATCTCGGGAGCTCTGAGAAATCTGCTCCAAGGAGGCGGGAGAGGGAGTCAGGCTGTATACAAGTTTGCAACAAAGGAAGCGGGCGGTCTGAACAGTAAAGATCAGATATCAGGGAAGGAAGTGAGCAGTGTAGCAGGGGAGGATGCAAGCCTCTGGGCTCCCTGAATTCCCTCCTTTCAGATGCACCTCGGTTGTCTGGGGTCAAACTCATTTCGTTGTTCACCTTAAGGAGAGATAGATGTCTGATTCTGGCATCCTCCCGGCCCTCAGCAATCACTGTTGGGGGAGGGAGCACCTTCTGGATCGCAGCTTTGGGAGCCCTCCCTCACGGAGGCCAGACCTCGCCGCGGACGGCTTTGAGATTTCTCGTTTATTGATCGCGTTTATTGTCTTTTTCATTTGACAACATTCACAGAGGAAAAGAGGAGAATCACAAGGCTGTCTCGAAAAAAAAAAGTAATCTCTTTTTTACTAGTTTATTTGATAAAACAAAAACAAGGTGAATGGACAGAAAACACTGGCACCCTCCTCCGCAATCGCCGTCATCAAAATGTGAGCAGGTGAAAAGAATTCTTCTGTATTAATCCAAACTCAGGGGGTTCCTGTTCGCAGTAAAAACACAATAAAGACACATTCCCCTCTCCTGTCTCCTGTCTCCTGTCTTCCCTGTCTCCCTTCCTGGCTTCCTTTTTTATTTGAAAACAAATGTTCTTTACAATAGAATGGACAGACTTCCCAGGCGGTCCAGTTGTTAAAAATCTGCGCTTCCACTGCAGGCGCTTGGGTTTTATCCCTGGTCAGATAACTAAACTTCTGCAAGCCACGCGGCATGGACAAAATATAAAGTTATATTTTAAAAAAAAATGAATGGAACAACAACATTGTAAATCAACTATACCCCAATAAAAATTTTTTAAAAAATTAAAAAAGGACAGTGAGTAGCACATACCTTGGGTGTCTCCTGTCTGTTACTGGCGGGACGCGTGTAGCCGGAGACAAACTGAACCAGAAACCTCCCTGCTCTTGTGTGTTACTCGCTCAGTCGTGTCCGGCTCTCTGCGACCCCATGGACTGCAGCCCCCCAGGCTCCTCTGTCCCTGGCATTCTCCAGGCAAGAATACCAGAGTGGGTTGCCATTTCCTTCTCCAGTTCCTGTTCTGGGGTAATGTAGAAACATGAAAACCTTTTATTGAGTCGATCCCAGCTCCAGTTTTTAGGAGATCCGCCTGAGAACTTTCTAAAAGTGCAACCGTGGTGGACCATAAACACTGTTTATGAAGGCACGGCATTCTACAGTTTTGCTTGATGCCCAAAGCATTCTGATAAATACTGAGCTATTTAAAGGGCTTCATTCCAGTCCTTTCCGAAGTCGGTTATCACAGCCTGTTGAGTGGAGTTTCCTGTGCTATCCAATAAGTCCTTGTTGGTTATCTAGTATATTTAATTTAGAGGACGATATGTATTGTTCACGGGATTCTTGAATGCAGGCAGGAGGAGAAGGGGACGACAGAGGGTGAGATGGTCGGATGGCATCACTGACTCGATGGACATGAGTTTGAGCAAGCTCCGGGAGTTGGTGATGGACAGGGAGGCCTGGCGGGCTGCAGCCCGTGGGGTCGCAAAGAGTTGGACACGACTGAGTGACTAAACAATATTAGTGTGCACGTGTGCATCCCAAATTCCTAGTTTATCCCATCTCCACTTTCTCCTTTGGTAAACATAAGTTTGTCTCCCGTATCTGTGAGTCTCTTTCTGTATTGAAAATAAGTTCATTTGTATATTAAGAAAAAAAAAACCCAGATACCACATATAAGTGATATCATATGGTGTTTCTCTGTCTGTCTGTCTTACTATGATCATGTCTGGGTCCATCCTGTTGTTGCAACCGGCATTATTTCATTCTTTTTATGGCTGTGTAATATTCCACTGCTGGCTTCCCAGGTGGCTCAGTGATAAAAGAGTCTGCCTGCCCATGCAAGAGATGCGGGTTGGATCCCTGGGTTGAGAAGATCCCCTGGAGTATGAAACGGCAACCCACTCTAGTATTCTGGCCTGGAGAATCCCATGAATAGAATAGCCTGGCGGGCTACAGTTCATAGGGTCACAAAAGTCAGACACAGCTTAGTGAGTAAACGGAGAAGGCAATGGCACCCCACTCCAGTGTTCTTGCCTGGAGAACCCCATGGATGGAGGAGCCTGGCAGGCTGCAGTCCATGGGGTCACACACAGTCAGGCACAACTGAGCGACTTCACTTTCACTTTTCACTTTCATGCATTGGAGAAAGAAATGGCACCCCACTCCAGTGTTCTTGCCTGGAGAACCCCATGGACGGAGGAGCCTGGTGGGCTGCAGTCCATGGGGTCACACACAGTCAGGCACAACTGAGCGACTTCACTTTCACTTTTCACTTTCATGCGTTGGAGAAGGAAATGGCAACCCACTCCAGTGGTCTTGCCTGGAGAATCCCAGGGACGGGGGAGCCTGGTGGGCCGCCGTCTGTGGGGTCGCACAGAGTCGGACACGCCTGAAGCGACTCAGCAGCGGCAGCAGTGAGTAAACAGTAGCAGCCTCCCATTTTATTTATGTCCCCCATGTTCTCTGCGCGTTCATCTGACGATGCGTTGTTTCACCCTGGCTATTGTGGACAGTGCTGCAGTGGGCTTTGGGGCGCACCTTTCCCTTTGCGTTTTCTCTGGGTAGACACCCAGGAGTGGGATGACAGGGCCATTGGGGTCTCTCTATTTTTAGCTTCTCATGGAACCTCCATCCTGTTCTCTGTAGTGAGTGCGCCCATGTGTATCCCACCCACAGTGTAAGAGGCCTCCCTTCTCTCCACCCCCCTTCCCGCGTTTGTTCTGTGTTACCTTTTTGAGCATGGCCTTTCTGACAGGTGCGAGGTGATACGTCAAGGCAGTTAAATTTGCATTTCCCCCGTGATTCCGTATGCAAGCTCACCCGGGGTTGACGGCGGGGCCGTGCTGACTTCATCTGGGTGTTGTCATCCATACACAGCTGGGGGGAACAGATTAAACCTACACTAATTAGGGGCTCTGATCATCTGGGCTGGGCAGAAGCTTCTTTTCACCCTGCCTTGTAGATGGAAGAAGTAAATAAGATCCCCAGGAGAACCATTTACCTCCTGGGAGTAGGAATTGCTTTTAAAGCTCTTTAAAAATCACTGTTTCCAAGCATGAGTCAGATTGCCTTCTAACTGGCTGCCTTCTGAGTCAGTCCAATATCAGTTTTTTCTCTTTACTTGTGAAGTGCTTTGGGGACATCTGTTACGTGCCTTGGGGTCAGTTAGCGTCAGTCGAGAATGTTCTCCTTTTAATTTCATCTTCCAAATACACTTGGGGGTCAGAAACATTGGAATGGTCTGTAATCTGAAAGTTGCACAGATGTTGGCAACTTTTACAAAGGTTTTTTTTTTAACCTGTACTGTTGGCTTTTTGGGTGGTGGTGGTTGTTGAGTTGATGAGTCGTGTCTGACTCTCTGCGACCCCAGTGGGCTGTAGCCGTCCAGGCTCCTCTGTCCATGGGGTTCTCCAGGCAAGGACACTGGCGTGGGCTGCCATTTTGGTGGTGGTGGTCATGGTTTTATGCTTGAGGTTCTAGGGCTTGAGCTTTACTGTGACGCCTTCCTGAGATGGCTCTGTGGTGGGGGTGAGGAAGTGGGAGCCTTAGAGAGTGAACTTTCCTGGGGGTCGACGTGTGTGTCCTGACCATATCTCTCTGCAGCCAGGGGTCAGTGTGATTCTGACGACCCGCTCTTTGCTTGATAGGGATAAGCTTGAGGCTCAGGTGGGCACAGAGGGACGGTGTAAGAGGGGTTTTCCCAGGTGGCTCAGTGGTAAAGAACCTGCCTGCCAATGCAGGAGACTCAGGAGACCCACGTTCGATCCCTGGGTCAGGAAGATGCCCTGGAGGAGGGCATGGAAACCCACCCCAGTGTTCTTGCCTGGAGAATGCCCTGGACAGAGGAGCCTGGCGGGCTGCAGTCCATGGGCTCGCCAAGAGTCGGACACGACTGAGCGAGTAGCATGTTTACTTGCACTTGGCACTGTTCTTTTTATCCCAGTGGAAATTTTTTAATTTGCCTTTTCATTCACGGTTTTCTTTTTTCACCTGTAGTTAGTAATGTGAACTCTCTCTTCCCATTGTGGTGGTTTTTTTTTTTTTTTTTTTCAGTCTCTTCCCTCCCCCACATTTTTAAAGGCTTTATTGAGTTTGTTACAATACTCCTTCTGTTTTTTGTTTTCGTGTTTTTGGTCGCAAGGCATATGGGATCTTGGCTCCCCAAGCAAGGATCGAACCTGCCCCTTTTGCATTGGAAGGTAAAGTCTTAACCACTGAGCAGCGGTGAAATCTTCTGATGCCATTTCTTGGCAGCTTTTTGTATCAGAAAGATGCACGCGTCATCAAGAGAATCAGTTCAGGCTCCCCTCCACCCGCTGCGTTCTAAGTCAGTCAGTTTAGAGGTGGGGCTGTCTGGTTTTTGAAAGTAGGAAAGGATTTGATCAAATACCATCTGACACCCTTCCCTGTGTTTTCTGAGTGTCTTTCCTTCATGATTTTTTTTAAAATTTATCCCATATTTGTTGGTCTGATTAGTCCTAATTTGCTTGATTAGATCGTATCAGTCAGTCCTCTTCTCGATTAAAGTACTCATTTCCTTGAGATGTTGCTATTTTACTTGTAAATTTAGGCTATTATTCATTCGGGTAGAAGTACACACCTATCATTTCAAAATCTTCTTCCTATCATAGATGCGTCCCTGTTTGTTCATTTGCATTCCCGATCTTGTCAGATGTATCATCCACAGTCTTCTCTGGGTCCTTGTTTTTTGAGTTTTTTTTTTTTTTTTGTCTGTCAATTCCTCAGATGCTCAAAGATACACATGGCGTTCTCCCAGAACAGTTTTGTTTCTGCCCACCTCTGCCTGCGTTTCTAATGGGTTTTGACAAAGAGGCTGTAATGTTGTGTTGTTAGAAATCTTCTGATGAAGAAATGGCAGCAGAGGATTTCGCTGCTTAACTATAACCATCATCATAGCTCCAACATTTTTTATTAATCTTTGTTGGGATATAGTTGCTTCACGATGTTCTGCAAGCTTCTGCTGTGCAGCGAGGTGAGTCAGCCATATGCATACACATAGCGTCCCTTTTTGGCTTCCCTTCCCATTTAGGTCATTAGAGGGCATTGGGCAGAGTCCCCTGAGGTATACGGTAGGTGCTCATTTCTTGCCTATTTCACACAGAGTATCAATAGTGTATACGTGTCAGTCCGAATCTTGCAAATTCTTCCCACCTGCACTCCCCACGTTGCTGTCCACACACATGTTCTCTACGTCTGTATCACGCCTGCGCGTTGCCTGAACACTGCACCCACAGGGAACGATCCGCGTTGTCCCATTGAAATTTTAGCCCTGAATCACCTCCTTGTCTCAAAAGGGCCAGCCCTGCCTGGTGTTTCCTTGTTAGCCTGCCACTTTTCAGCCTTTTAAGTTTTAATCCCTGCCTTAAAAAAAACTCCATCACGACCATACAGAAGAATCCTCCTGTTCCTGCCCTCAACATGGTCTCGCAGTGGGAGGCTACCATCTTGGTTTTGTACCATGACCAGCCGCTTGTCAGTCTCACTCTTTCCTGCAGCAGGATCAGACCCTTGGCTTACCTCTGAACTCTTTCAAACTTCACCCCCCACCTGTTATCTAAGTTTCCGGCTTTTTTGCTACCCGGACAACTGGTATACCTTCTGTGTTCCAGTTGCCTGCGAGACACGTGTTCTGTTTCTTGTTCCCTAGGGGTGCCCTGAATATTCTCAGCACGGCAGCCTCCATTTCTCTATAATCATGTAGCTAGAAATGAAAGGGTAGGTTAATGGCGCCCCAGGTCAAGTGAAAAATGTCAGCTACGGGGCTTCCTGGTGGTCCAGTGGTTAAGACTCTGAGCATCCAATGCAGGAGGCTCGGGTTCAGTCCCTGGTCGGGGAGGTACATGCCCCATGCCCGCAACTTAAAGATCCTGCATGCCGCAAGTAAGACCCACGGTAACCAAATAAATAATCGGAGAAGGAAATGGCAACCCACTGCAGTCTCCTTGCCTGGAGAATCCCCATGGACAGAGGAGCCTGGTGGGCTACAGTCCACAGGGTCGCAGAGAGTCGGACACAACAGAGCAAGTTCACTTTCACTTTCAACCAAACGAAAAGCAGAAATATTGTTTACCTGTCACCTGTTGTCTCCTCCTCCCCGCGAAGAGCCCTGCTGGGTCAGTTACTGCAGCCCCTCTCACCGTGTCCGTTGTTGCAGATATGCAACCCCTAGTTGCCTGTTAGGTGAACCCCTAACACACGTGAGTGCCTTGCCTCCCAGTGGTCAGTCCTGGTGCCTCTGCTGGATGGGAGGCAGGGGTCACACTGTGTCATCTGTGCCGCTCTTCTCAAAGATGGAGCTCTTCACGCATTCTGGTCTGCGAGGGGCAGTCTGCCCTCCCCAGCAGCAGGACTTGATTTAGGGGCTGCTCTTCCTCACTGGAAAAGGCCCCAGTGCTGGGAAAGATTGAAGGCGGGAGGAGAAGGGGACGACAGAGGATGAGATGGTTGGATGGCATCACCGACTCGATGGACATGAGTACGAGCAAGCTCCGGGAGACAGTGAAGGACAGGGAGGCCTGGCGTGCTGCAGCCCGTGGGGTCGCAAAGAGTCGGACACGACTGAGCGACTCAACGACAGATCCCCCGTGCAGTATCACCCCCTGCTTCCAGTGATGCTGTTGCAGAGGTGAGAGAGGGGCAGCTCCTGAGTGGACGTGGAAACTGGTGCTGATGACGAGACTGGGCTAATTTCTGGGCAGTCCAGTGGTTAGGACTTAGTGTGTTCACTGCCAGGGCCCTCCTTCCATTCCTGGGTGAGGAACTAAGATCTTGCAAGCTGTGCGGCACAGCTATAAAAAATGAAAAAATTCAAACCAGTGGGTAGAAAGAAAGCAAGAGGCAGTGACCCGCTCACAAGGCAGTGCTCTCAACACGCAGCGTCAGCCCCCGTGTTGCTTGTTGATTATGGTCCTTTCGGGGCTTCCCACGGGGCGCTAGTGGTAAAGAACCTGCCTGCCAGGGGCAGCAGACTCAGGAGACTTGAGTTCGATCCCCGAGTCAGGAAGATCCCCCTGGGGAGGGCTTGGCACCGCGCTCCAGTACTCTTGCCTGGAGAATCCCATGGACGGAGGAGCCTGGCGGGCCGCAGTCCATGGGGTTGCAGAGAGTTGGACAGGACTGGAAGCTGAGTGTGTGGGTCCACGCATCCTTTTTTTACCATTGGTTGTAGTTATTAGCAATCGTGTGGGTTTCCCTCTTTTTTTTTTTTTTTTAAACATTCTTGGGAGTGTTTCAGGGGGAAATTACAACAGCGTGCTGGGAATTCCTGTGCAGATGGCACCAACTTCTAGAGCAGAAATTCCCAACTCCCTGCGGCAAAGCTCCATCTTCCCCAATCTGCCACAACCTGCTGCCATTGAGAACAGAATCAAAAGAGCAAAAAAATTAACAACAACAAAAAAATGCATTTAAGAAACATGCAAGGGACTTCTGCTTTATAATGCAGGGGGTATGGGTTTCATCCCTGGTTGAGGAGGTAAGAGCCCATGGGCGTCTTGGCCAAAAAGCCAAAAGCATAAAACTGAAACAGTGTTGTAACAAAGTCATTAAAGGCTTTAAAAGATGGCCCACATTTTAAAAAAATGTTAAAAAGAAACATGTAAAAGGTAAGTGCCTAATGTTGCCTTTTTTTTTTTAAACCCCTGGGCTCAGCCAACATACAACAACGATTGATTTTTATTTATTCTTTTTAAATTTCTAAATGCATACAGTAAAGAGTCTGCCTGCAATGCAGGAGATGTATCCTGCTCTTTGTGACCCCATGGACTGTAGCTCACCAGGCTTCTCTGTCCATGGGGATTCTCCAGGCAAGAATACTGGAGTGGATTGCCATTCCCTTCTGCAGGGGATCTTCCGGACCCAGGCATCGAACCGGGGTCTCCGGGAGAATCCCCATGGACAGAGGAAGCCTGGGGGGCTACAGTCCACGGGGTCGCAAAGAGCAGGACACGACTGAGCGACTAACACTTCGACTTTCCAAATGCATCCTCACCTTCCCAGTGTGTCTTCCGGGGAGGGGTCACCCACGATTCGCAGGATGGTGACCGTGCTGAGTAACTGATCCTGGACTACGCCTATCCCTTACGCACGCTCCCTTTGTTATTTTCTTGTTTTAGGGAAAGCATTGAAAACGCGCCCTCCCTTGTTCTCGGGGGCTGGGTGACTTGGCACACACAGCTTCCTCTGTCTGTACTCAAGAGTGTCCTAACATGTCCCTTCCGAGTGAACGCTGATGGACTGTAGCGCGTGCGGTGGATTGAAAGCTCACCTCGCTTGTTTGTCTTCCTCCAGTGGAGTTTCTGTATTGCGACCTGGCGTCCATGAGGTCTATCCGGGAGTTCGTCCAGACATTCAAAATGAAGAAGCTGCCCCTCCACGTCCTGGTGAATAACGGTGAGTGATGCAAGGCTGTACTTCGCGTCTGCACCTCTGACTCTTCCCTGAAATAGATTCATCAGTTCCGTTTTTATAGAGCCCATATATATGTGTTCATATATGATGTTTATTTCACTCCTTCAGACTTCTTTTACTCTGTGTAACAGACTCTAGGTCCGTCCACATCCCTAGGGTGAGTCAGTTTCATCCCTTTTCATGACTGAGTGATATGCCCCCAGTTCTTCACTCTGAGTAAGAGGCTGACGATCCAGAGAGTGGACTGGCGTGCGGTGGGGGGAGGCTCAGGAGGCCTGTATGTATAATTATGGCTGATTCGTGGTGTTTACAGAAAAAAGGCAACATCGTAAACTAATTTTCCTGCAAGTAAACCATAGATGTTTTTGCCAACAAAGGTCCGTCTAGTCGAAGCTATGGTTTTTCCAGTAGTCACGTATGGATATGAGAGTTGGACTATAAAGAAAGCTGAGCTCAGGAGAATGGATGCTTTTGACCTGTGGTGTTGGAGAAGACTCTTGAGAGTCCCTTGGACTGCAAGGAGATCCAACCAGTTAATCATAAAGGAAATCAGTCCTGAATATTCATTGGAAGGACTGATGCTGAAGCTGAAGCTCCAGTCCTTTGACCACCTGATGGGAAGAACGGATTCATTGGAAAAGACCCTGATGCTGGGAAAGATTGAAGGCGGGAAGAGAAGGGGACGACAGAGGCTGAGATGGTTGGATGGCATCGCCGACTCAATGGACATGAGTTTGAGCAAGCTCTGGGGGTTGGTGATGGACAGGGAAGCCTGCGGTGCTGAAGTCCATGGGGTCGAAAAGAATCAGGAATGACTGAGCAACTGAACTGAACTGAACTGAAACAATAAATTGCAAAAATAATGGTGAGGTCTGGTGAACTCCAGAGGTTAATTCAGGCACAGACAGGAGCTCTGGAAGTCCTTGGGGAAAGCGGGATTGCCGTGGAAATATAGTTTCAGTTTATTGCCGAAGCTGGGTTCCACTGATGTGTTTGGGCATCACTATCAGGACAGTCAATTTTAGGGTGTTGCTTTAAAATGATGTGAAGCGTGCTCAGTGCTTCCCTGGTGGCTCAGAGGGTAAAGAATCTGCATTCCATGCAGGAGACGTGGGTTCGGTCCCTGGGTTGGGAAGATCCCCTGGAGAAGGAAATGGCAACCCACTCCAGCGTTCTCGCCTGGAGAATCCCACGGACAGTCATGTCTGACTCTCGGCGACCCTGTGGACTGCAGCACGCCAGGCTTCCCTGTCTTCCACTACCTCCCTTCCTTTCTCCCCTAGGATCGTGGTGATGGTGTATGACCCTTTTAATGTGTTCCTGGATTCTGTTGACTACAATTTTGTAGAGGAATTTTGCATTGCGGTTCATCAGTGACACTGCCCTCTCATTTTCTTTTTCTGTGAAGTCTTTGTCCGGTTTTGGTATCAGAGTGAGGGTGGCCTCATAGAATGAGTTTGGAAGGGTTCCCTCTTTCCCTTTTAAATATAGCAGTGTGTGCGTGTCCACCCCAAACTTCCTAACTATCCTTTTCCCACATCCTTCCCCCCAGTAACCATACGTTTTTTCTCTAAGCCTGTGTGTGTGTGTGTGTGTGTGTGTGTGTGTGTGTGTGTGTGTGTGTGTTAGCTGGTCAGTCGTGTCTGACTCTTTGTGACCCCATGGACTGCAGCCCACCAGGCTCCTCTGTCCAGGGAATTCTCCAGGCAAGAAGACTGGAGTGGGTTGCCATTTCCTTCTCCTCTATGCCTGTGAGTCTGTTTCTGTTTCATAACTAAGTTCAATTGTATGGTGTCTTTTTAGACTGTGCATGTAAGTGATAGCGTATGATGTTTCTCCTCCTCTGTCTGACTAACTTCACCCAGTATGGCAATCTGGAGTTTCATGCTTGTTACTACCAATGGCATTCTTTCATCCTTTTTCATGGCCAAGTAATATTCCATTGCATATATGTACCACATGTCATTTATCTGTTCCTCTGTCAATGGACATTCAGGTCAAACCACAACTCGAAAGGAAACGATACTGGGAATATTCTGAGTCAGCAGCTGCAAACCCATTTCCTGGCTTCACGAGTTCTCAGACCAAGGCCCTGTCCATGGTACTGATGGTGTTCAGTAGAGCCTGCTGAATTTACCAAAGCTGTGTGCCCGGGACCCTTCTCTGGGATAGTAACTCCTCCTCTCAAGGTGATTGGCTCAAAGGAGTAGGATTCAGACTCCCCAGGTGGTCTAGTGGTTAACAATCCCCCCCACCCCCAACCCAGTGCTGAAGATACAGGTTTGATCCTTGTTCTGGGAAGTTTCACATGCCCTGGAGTAACTAAGCGTGTGTGCTCCCAGTACTGAAGCGCTTACACCCTCGAGCCTGTGATCCGCAATGATACCCCTGAGCACTGCAGCTAGAGAGGAACCCCTGCTCACTGTAGCTAGAGAAAGCCAAGCAGCGGCAAAAACCCTGTGCAGCGAAAAATAAATAAATGAAGTTTTTCAAAAAGAGGGAGGGGCTTGGGTTTGTAGGACCAACTCCTGTTAAAACCATCCCAGGCATCAGCTCTCATGGAGAGCACCCCCCTAGCTGCGTCCCACAGGAAAGCTGTCCGAGGATCATGGCTAGCTAGAGGTCCTCGCTAGCTTTGCATTTTTAAAATTGATTCATTTGTTTGTATCACCATTCTCGATGGAGATCACTTTTCCAGTCTTTCTCGAGTTTGCTACAGTGTTGCTCCTGCACTGTCCATCAGAGGAGAGTTTCATGTTCTAAAGAAAGCAGTTATGTTCTGTAGCTGTGAATTATGTCCATGAAGGTGGTGGAGTGAAAGTCGCTCAGTCATGTCTGACTCTTTGTGACCCCCATGGACATACCCCGGTGGGTATGTGACCCCCCCCATACAGTCCGTGGAATTCTCCAGGCCAGAATACTCGAGTGGGAAACCTTTCCCTTCTCCAGGGGAATCTTCCCGACCCAGGGATTGAACCCGGGTCTCTGGCATTGCAGACAGATTTTTTACCAGCTGAGCTACCAGAGAAGCCCAAGAATACTGCATTGGGTAGCCTTTCCCTTCTCCAGGGAGATCTTTCCAACCCAGGGATCGAACCCAGGTCTCCTGCATTGCAGGCGGATTCTTTACCAGCTGAGCCACCAGGAAGCCCACTGGAGTGGGTAGCCTTTCCCTTCTTCAGGGAGATCTTTCCAACCCAGGGATCGAACCCAGGTCTCCTGCATTGCAGGCGGATTCTTTACCAGCTGAGCCACCAGGAAGCCCACTGGAGTGGGTAGCCTTTCCCTTCTTCAGGGAGATCTTTCCAACCCAGAGATCGAACCCAGGTCTCCTGCATTGCAGGCGGATTCTTTACCAGCTGAGCCACCAGGGAAGCCCACACTGACAGGAAAGTCCCTAAAATTTATGATTAAAGGGAGCAATCAGGATCTTGCAGGTGTTTGGCATTCCAGTCAGGGAATATTTGTGCATGGGTTAGCATGGCACAAATGGGACGAGACCGCCTCTCTCCGCCGGTGGGGGAACTCGTGATCGAGGCTGGGGCTTCGTCCACCCCGAGAATGATTAATAGTGAATGTCCTGCAGAGCCGGTCAATATTGATCATTTATTCCCATCCAAATTTGATGTTTCCCATCCTCGTGCCAGAACTTGGACAGGTTTGTGTTCACGGCTCAGAATTTATGGTTTGTCCTTGCAGGAATACTTCCCATCACTCTCCTAGATGAATCTCCCAACATCAAGGATTACTAAAAAGTATCTGTTCCCCGTGCCAAATAAATGTGTCAGTGGTAGCCCTGAGAAAGAAAAAAGATGGCTTGTCTGGCCAGATACACGTTAACCCAGTTTTCACTGTAGATCTTCATTAGTTGAGGAACGCATGACATAAATCAGCTCGCGGACCAAGGACCGTTAGCGCTGGCCTTCTGGGCAGTGGCCATGGGGGCCTTGGTGTCCAGAGCACTCAGGAAAGCAGGGACTGGGGTCTGATTCTTGGGGAGCAGGTGCCCAAGTGTTGTTGTTGTTCATGTCCGACTCTGTGCGACCCCATGGACTGCAGCACGTCAGGCTTCCCTGTCCTTCACCTCCCAGAGCTTGCTCAAACTCCACTGAGTCGGTGATGCCATCCAACCATCTCATCCTCTGTCGTCCCCTGCTCCTCCCGCCTTCAATCTTTCCCAGCATCAGGGTCTTTTCCAATGAGTCAGCTCCTTTCATCAGGTGGCCAAAGGATGGGAGCTTCAGCATCAGTCCTTCCAGTGAATACTCAGGACTGATTTCTTTCAGGATGCACCGGATGGATCTTTCAGCTTTGGTAGTCATCATTCTGTTCTCTCCGTCTGTGAGTTTGTTTTGTAAATAGGTTTATTTGCACCGCGTTCTTAGATTCCGTGTGTAACTGATAACACATGATATTTGTCTTCCTCTGTCTGACTTACTTCACTTAACACGATAATCTCTAGCTCTGTCCGTGTTGCTCCGAAAGGCATCATGTCATTCTTTTTCACGGCTGAGTAATATTCCATTGTATATACGCACCACACCTTCTTTATCCATTTTTCTGCAACATTTAGGTTGCACCCACGTCTCGGCTCTTGTACATTTTACAATGCAAAAGCCGTTCACAGAGCTGGGTGTTTCCGATCCCGCCGACCCAAGGCATCCTGGGTGTACATACATCAGAGGCTGGGAGGTGCTTCCAGCCAAGAATAGCTGCTTGTTGGAGAAGCATGTCTGCCCTGCTCTTGGGGCATGGGGCAGGCACGGTGGGTCTTCCCTCTGTGGTGACCGGCAGATGATGTTATGGGGAGCACGGTGGACGCAGTGAGCTGTGGACCGATCCACACGGCACTCTCGTTAATGATTTCCCCATTGACTCACGGTAGATTCTGGACACTGTCGTTTGCTCTTTGAATGTCTAGATTTTACCTGGTCTGTGGTGAGACCGTGTGTCCATTACCGCCCCCACCCTGGGGCCACTCAGCCCCCCCACCGCCCCGGGGTCACTCAGCCCCCCACCCCCTGCGTCCTGCTCGCGTGACGAGGATCTGGGGTCAAAGTCACCCCAACCCTGGTCCTCAGTTGAATCACATGCTTTCTATCCATTTATAGTGTGTGTGTGTGTGTGTGTGTGTGTGTGAAGTTGCTCAGTCGTGTCCGACTCTGTATGACCCCACGGACTGTAGCCCGCTAGGCTCCTCGGTCCATGGGAATCTCCAGACAAGGATACTGGAGTGGGTTGCCATTTCCTTCTCCAGGGGATCTTCCTGACCCAGGGATCAAACCCGCATCTTTTATGTCTCCTGCATTGGCAGGCGGGTTCCTTACTAGTGAACTGAACCACCTGGAAAGCCAGACAGCAGCTCACTTAATCATGGGTTTAGTCATGAGTGGGGACCCTGGGAGTTTTAGGCCCAGCATCCAGGGCGCTGCCATCCGCACCTGGCTCCCCCAGTGGATGAATCCCCAGATGATCTGACGCGTCTGGAACACGGTGGGGTGTGGGGCTGTAGGCATGCCAGCGATGCCCAGGCCACTGCTGTAAAAATATATTTCCACTCACAATGCTCTTGCCCAGGGCTTGCTCAGATCACCTTTGAAGATTTCCCAGGTCACCTTGAACTCCCCCTGAGCCCGGAGCCTCCTCGCGGTCGACTGGAGTCAGAGAGTTGCCGCTCGAATCTGTCAGCAGAGCTTGTGTGTGGAGACCATCCGAGCTGGCACACCCCTCGGGCTGCACGGGAGCTGTCCTGTCTGTGATCGCTGGGAAACACATAATCCGAACGGACTGAGTGTATAGGTCCAGCCTCAAGGAGGTGGCTCAGGGGGGTGTCCTTCAGCTCAGATCTCCATGCACCTGACTGCAAGTGCCCCAACCAAAAAAAAAAAAAGAACACGAATGAGTCCAGTGGGTCTGTCCAGTGGCGTTAGCTCCAGAGCCCATCAGCTGGGCCGAGGCCTGGCTGACCACACTCTCCTGGGTGGTTTCTCTGCTGCCCATGTCCAAGAAATCAAAGACCATCTTCCCCTCACCTTGGTGAACAGGGATGGAACCCAGACGCCTTGCAATGTAACCGTGGATTCCTCACCTTACTGGACCACGATGGAACTCCCCCAAAAGCATCTTGAGGATGTGAGACGCAGCACCAGCTTTTTTATAACCTGATCCTCAACTGTGCAGGCTGAGGCCCTGGAGACACCTTCAAATTCAACCCTCAGTTCCTGCCGACCCCCACGTCCCCTTCCAGCGCCCCTGTTCCACAAGGTGGCGTGTTTTCCAATGTGACACATGATAGCTTTCAAGTCCATCTGTGACACGAATGAGTGACCGATCACAGCACAGCGGGTTCGTAAATACCTGCTTTCTTGTTGATAATCATCTTTTATGAAGTACAATGCGTGTACAATGTTATATGTTGCAGGTGTACAGGATGAAAGGGAAACGGGTGGTCGCGCAACTGTGTCCGACTCTTTCTGACCCCATGGACTGTAGCCCACCAGGCTCCTCTGTCCATGGGATCCCCCAGGCAAGAATTACTGGGGCGGGTTGCCATTTCCTCCTCCAGGGGAATCTTCCTGACCCAGGGATTGTACCCGGGTGTCCTGCATTGCAGGCCGACTCTTTACCAGCTGAGCCACAATGCAGACGGTAGTGATTCACAGTTGGTAAACTTGGAGTCCGTGGACAGTCATTATAAAGTGTTGGCTGTGTCCCCTGTACTGTAAAATATATCCTTGTACTTTATTTTAAACTGATGTGAAATGAAGTGAAAGTCGCTCAGGTGTGTCCGACTCTCTGCGACCCCATAGACCATACCGTCCATGGAGTTCTCCAGGCCAGAAGACTGGAGTGGCTAGCCTTTCCCTTCTCCAGGGAGATCTTTGCAACCCAGCGGTTGAACCCAGGTCTCTGGCCTTGCAGGCGGATTCTTTACCAGCTGAGCCACAAGGGAAGCCCAAGAATACTGGAGTGGGTAGCCTGTCCCGTCTCCAGCGGATTTTCCCCACCCAGGAACTGAACTGGGGTCTCCTGCATTGCAGGCGGATTCTTTACCAGCGGAGCCACCAGGGAAGTTTACACCAACACACAGTGGTTTGGACCTCTTCACCGTCTCCCCCCATCTTGCCCCCACCCCTTCCTTCTCTTCTGCTGATCTCACCACCAGTTTCTTCTACGTCCGAGTCTGTTTCTTTGTGGTCATATTCACTAGTCTGAGGTATTTTTACGGTTCCACGTACGAGCGATCTGACGCAGTGTCTTATCTTTCTCTGACTTGTTCTGTGTCACAGCAGCTGGGATTAGTTCATTCCCTTTTTATGACTGAGTGATATTCCGTTTGACTGAGTAGTATTCCACGGGCTGTAAAGAATCCCACGTGGTATTCGTCTTTCTGTTTATAGCTTCCTTAGCTTAGTATGGTCATCTCTGCGTCCATCCATGCCGCTGGTTCATTCTTGTTCATGGCTGAGTAATATTCCATTATATTTATACCTATATGCATATGTATATGTATATGGTCTCCCGCCTTGCAGGCAGATTCTTTACCAGCTGAACCACCAGGGCAGCCCATGGAATATCACTCAGTCAAATGGAATATCACTCAGTCATAAAAAAGGAATGAGGCAATGCTGCTGCTGCTGCTGCTAAGTCGCTTCAGTCGTGTCCGACTCTGTGCAACCCCAGAGACGGCAGCCCACCAGGCTCCCCTGTCCCTGGGATTCTCCAGGCAAGAACACTGGAGTGGGTTGCCATTTCCTTCTCCAATGCCTGAAAGTGAAAAGGGAAAGTGAAGTCGCTCAGTCATGTCTGACCCTTCGCAACCCCATGGACTGCAGCCTACCAGGCTCCTCTATCCATGGGATCTTCCAGGCAAGAGTACTGGAGTGGGGTGCCATTGCCTTCTCCATGAGGGAATACACACACACACACACACACACACACACACACACACACACACACACACCACATCTTCCATATCCGTTAACTGTCAATGGACACTTAGGTCATTTCCACATCTTGCCTGTTATAATTAATGCTGCTATTAACCTGCTCCAGTATTTGTGGCTGGAAAATCCCATGGACAAAAAGAACCTGGTGGGCTACAGTCCACGGGGCTTCAGAGAATTGGGCATGACTGAGCTAGTGAGCATGCAGACATATTGAAATAACCACAGTCCTTTGCCTGCATTTTGGACTGCTGTCCCTCTGGTCCTCCCATGGGGCTGCACCCGGAGCTGCTGTTTTCTGAACGTTCCACAAGGGTCTCATGTCCAGAGTGGCTTTCTCCTGTGGTTTGAAGTTGTTGTTGTTGTTGAGACACTCAGTCATATCCGACTCTCTGCGACCCCATGGACGCAGCACTCCAGGCCTCCCTGTCCATCACCATCTCCTGAAGCTTATGCAAACTCATGTCCATCGAGCTGGTGATACCATCCACCCATCTCATCCTCTGTCGTCCCCTTCTCCTTCCGCCTTCAATCTTTCCCAGCATCAGGGTCTTTTCAAATGAGTCTGTTCTTTGCATCAGGTGGCCAAAGGATTGGAGCTTCAGCTTTAGCATCAGTCCTTCCAGTGAATATGCAGGATTGATTTCCTTTGGGACTAATTGGTTTGATCTCTTTGCAGTCCGAGGGACTCTCAAGAATCTTCTCCAGGCATGGCGCCTGGCCTCCGCTGGGCTGGTTGACGAGATCCCCATGTGTGATCGCTGGGCCAGAACAGAGATCTTAGGAGTGCCAGCCTTCTCTCGGGAGGCCAGCTCTGCCCCGAGAGACAGAATTTTGAAAACTGGGGTCTTTTCTGAGCATGCCCTCGGATGCTCTATGACCTTGTCACCACTGCCAACTTCCACTCATGACGGCAGTTCGGGAGGCCACCGCAACTCAGGAAATGTGCTGTAGAATCTGTCTCCCGAGGGAATGCGTGTCCAGACAGTGAGCAGGCTGGCTATCCCTCTGCCTGGAGCCCTGTGTCCTTTCCCGACTGGCCTCACGTGAGCCGCGTGCCCCCGGAATGTACGAGTCTGTCATACGCTGAGTACCCTCCCTGCTGCAGGCACGCACACAGCTTATTGAACGCAGCTTCATCCCGTCCACCTTCGACATCAAGGGAACTTACTGCACGGAACTGTCCACATTGTGTCCAAAATGCCTCTTGACCACCTCTGCCTGGATTCTTCCAGACAGCTTCTGAAGGGCATCCCCAACACACTCCTCAGAAACGTTTTTATCATGCACCTTACTTTTCATCACATATAAAACAGACACCCAGTGAGAGTTTGGTGTATTCTTAAAAAATTTTTTTTGTTGGGCTATAATTGATTTTCCAATGTTGTGTTTCTTTCTGCCATACAATGAAGTGAACCAGCCGTGTGCTGAGTTCAGTCGCTCAGTCGTGTCTGACTCTGCGACCCTGTGGACTGCAGCCCGCCAGGCTCCTCTGTCCATGGGATGCTCCAGGCAAGGATACTGGAGTGTGTAGCCTTTCCCTTCTCCAGGCGCAGGGATGGAACCCAGGTCTCCTGCATTGCAGGCAGATTCTTTACCATCTGAGACACCAAGGAAGCCCAAGGATACTGGAGTGGGTTGCCATGCTCTTCTCCAAAGGCATCTTCCTAACCCAGGGATGGAACCCAGGTCTCCTGCATTGCAGGCAGATTCTTTACCAGCTGAGCCAGCAGGGAAACCCAGATGGGCTAGAAGTACAGATATATCGCCTCCCCCTTGAGCCTCCCTCCCAGCCCCCATCCACCCGTCTAGGTCATCACAGAGCCCCGAGATGAGCTCCCTGGGCTATACAGAGCTTCCCACTAGCTGTCTGCTTCACACACGGTCGTGGATATATCAGTCCTTTATGTCGGTCCTTTTCTATCCATCCCACCTTCTCCTTCCCCCAGCATCCCCCAAACTGTTCTCTGCGTCTGTGTCTCTGTTACTGCCCTGAAATTAGGTTCCTCTGAACTGATTTTGTAGATTCCGCATATATGCATGAATACTTCTTTTCCTGACTTACTTCGCTTTGTATGACAGACTCTAGGTCCGTCCACATCAGTGCATCTGACACAGTTTCATTCCTTTTCATGGCTGAGTAATATTCCACGGTGGGCTTCCCAGCTGGCTCGCCGGGTTATGAATCTTCCTTTGATGCAGGTTCGATCCCTCGGTCTGGAAGATCCCCTGGAGGAGGGTGTGGCAACCTACTCCAGTATTCTTGCCTGGAGAATCCCGTGGACAGAGGAGCCTTGTGGGGCTACAGTCCATGGGGTTGCAAAGAGTTGGACACATTAAACACACATTCATTAGATATTCCATTGTATATGTGTTACTTTTTATTGACTACTGTTCAATACAGGGCAACATTTTAGAACATCTTTGAGCTTAGCATCATATAATAACAGCAAACTCAGTTGATATGTTAAAACTGTAGCAAAGTTTCTCCTTTCAGAACCACACACCTTTAGACAGCTGACCATCGTGCAGAAAATGTCTCTAGTTGAGGAAACCTGTTTTGTTTACGTAGAGGTCTTAGGGAGAAAGATGTTCAGTGGGTATAGTCTTAAAATAATGGACGTTGGTCCTAGGTCTGTAATTTACTTGTGTGAAATTTACCAAGCCCCTCGACTTTTTTTTTTTTTTTTAAATATTTAAAAGGCATTTTACTTTAAGGGGCTTCTCAGGGTTTCGCTTGTGGCTCAGCTGGTAAAGAATCCGCCTGCAACGCAGGAGACCTGGGTTCGATCCCTGGGTTGGGAAGGTCCCCTGGAGATGGGAAAGGCTACCCACTCCAGTCTTCTGGCCTGGAGAATCCCACAGACTGTATAGTCTGTGGGGTTGTAAAGTCAGAGACGACTGATCGACAGTCACTTTCACTTCTCACCTTCAGGTGGTAAAGACTCTGCCTTCCAATGCAGGAGACACAGGTTCAATCCCTTGGTTGGAAAGATTCCCCCAGAAAAGGGAATGGCAACCCACTCACGTACTCTTGCCTGGAGAAATCCCATGGACAGAGGAGCCTGGTGGGCTGCAGTGAAATAGTCAGAGATGACTGAGCAACTTAGCACAGCTTAAAGCACATTTTATTTTAAATATAGCTGTGTGTATATGTCAGCCCCAAACTCCCAGTCTATTGGGTTGGCCAAAACATTCTTTTGAGATTTTCTGGAAGATCTTACAGGAAAGCTAAACAATCTCTTTGGAAACCCAATATTTTTTTCATCAGATTTTAGGTGCTGTATGAGTGGTCCCCAAACTGTCTGGCACCAGGGACAAACTTCACAGAAGCCAATTTTCCACAGACTGAAGGTAGAGGGGGTGGTGATGGTTTCGGTAAGATTCAAGTGCAATTGCATCGATTCTGCACTTTATTGCTGTTGTTCAGAGGCTGTGTTGTATCTGACACCGTGAGCTCATGGACTGCAGCACGCCAGGCCTCCCTGTCCATCACCAGCTCCCGGAGTTTGCTCAAACTCATGTCCATTGAGTCACTGATGCCATCCAACCATCTCATCCTCTGTCGTCCCCTTCTCCTCCTGCCCTGAATCTTTCTCAGCATCAGGGTCTTTTCCAGTGAGTCAGCTCTTTGCATCAGCTGGCCACAGTATTGGAGCTTCAGCTTCAGCTTCAGTCCTTCCAATGAATATTCAGGACTGATTTCCTTTAGGATGGACCGGTTGCATCTCCTAGCAGTCCAAGGGACTCCCAAGAGTCTTCTCCAACACCACAGTTCAAAAACATCAATTCTTTGACACTCAGCTTTCTTTAAGGTCCAACTCTCACATCCATACATGACTACTGGAAAAACCATAGCTTTGACTAGACGGACCTTTGTCTGCAAAGTGATGCCTCTGCTTTTCAAAATGCTGTCTAGGTTGGCCATAACTTTCCTTCCAAGGAGCAAGCATCTTTTAGTTTCGTGGCTGAACTCACCATCCTTGGTGATTTTGGAGCCCAAGGAAATACAGTCTGTCACTGCTTCCTCCTGCCCCCCATCTATTTGCTGTGGACAGAGCTGGACACTGAGGTGGGAAGGGGTGCTGGGAGTTAGGACCAGAGATACTGTCCTGGACTTTAGGGGCTTCTCCGTCGTCTACGGGATGGTGTAGAGTCTCATCTCTTCCCACCCCACCCACCTACTCGTTTCTGACTCTTTTGAGTGCCCCCTTTGTCCCCAGCCGGCGTGATGATGGTGCCCCAGAGGACCACGGACGACGGCTTTGAGGAGCACTTCGGCATCAACTATCTGGGGCACTTCCTGCTCACCAACCTCCTCCTGGACACCCTGCAGGAGTCGGGCGCCCCTGGCCGCAGCGCCCGGGTGGTGACCGTGTCCTCGGCCACGCACTACGTGGGGGAGCTGAACCTGGACGACCTCCAGAGCGGGTGAGTCGGGGAGGCAAGGTGACCTGTCAACGCGACGCTCTGCACAGGGCGCTTGTCCCAGGCGACGTCGCTTCCCACCTCCTGGTCTGCAGCTCAGCCTCTCTCGTGGCCAAAAAAAAAAAGCAAAAAACTGCACCACCAACACAGGCAGACCTGGGAGGGGCTGTGGGTTTTGGTTCCAGACTGCAGTGATAAAGGACGTATCGCGTGAAAGTGAGCTGCACAAATTGGTTTTTCTTTCTACTGCATCTGAAAGTGATGCTTACTCTAGCCTGTAATTTCTTAGATGTGCAATAAATAGCATTGTGTCTAAAATAACAGGGTACAGACCTTGATTAAAAAAAATCCTTTATTGCTGAAGAATGCTAACTGTCCTCTGAGCCTTGAGTGTTCAGTTCAGTCGCTCAGTCGTGTCTGACTCTTTGCGACCCCATGGACTGCAGCACGCCAGGCCTCCCTGTCCATCACCAACTCCCGGAGCTTGCTCAAACTTGTGTCCATGGAGTCCGTGATGCCATCCAGCCATCTCATCTCAGCGACTTGTAATCTTTTTGTGAGAGTTCTTGTGCGGTCAGTACTTGTCTAGTTGTCTATTTCATGCATAGTATCAATGGCGCGTATGTATCAAAATCCTGCATATGTATCAATCGCCGCCTCTCAATTCCTCCCACCCCGACATTCCCCTTTGGCGTCCATATACTTGTTCTCTACATCCGTGTGTCTTTCTGCTTTCCAAATAAGAGCGTCTATACCATTTCTCTCCCTGGAGAAGGGAATGACAACCCGCTCAAGTATTCTTGTCCGGAGAATCCCACGGACGGGGGAGCCTGGCGGGCTGCAGTCCGTGCGGTCACAAAAAGTCAGACACGACTTAGCAACTGAAAACCTACTGTTTCTCCACGCTTCGCCTAAGTGTTAATAAACGATATTTGCTTTTCTCTTTCTGACTTCACTCTGCATGAAAGTCACAACCTTTTTTGCAGTAGTCACATCAAAGGTCACTCATCACAGCTCAACGGAACAAATATGATCACCATGCAAAGACTTGAAAGAGTGGGAGAAAGCAGGCCTTTAATTTAGAGTCGGCTGGAAATATGTCGCTGAAGAGATAATAAGATGAATCTCCTGGCTACCAAAACTTTCTATATTACTTGTTTCCATCTTGTGTGCACCTGGCTTATAACCTAGCAACTTACAGCTGTTAAATGTCATGTCAGAACTTCAGAGCACCATTTTCAACCAGCCCTTCACTTCGATTCAGGATTACGGCACTCTGAAATAAAAATTCTGTCAAATTTAAAATTTAAAAGAAGGATACAGGGAGAATGACGGAAACGTGACACAGAGACGTGAGGTGAACAGACGCTGTTTTGAAACACGGCGCCAGGAGGTTTCCTCCACACGGAGCTCGCCCAGACCTTCAGTGTGCACAAAAGCGCAATATCGCTGATGTGCAGCAAGATGAGATCTGCCTGGATGAGGAACCGTTTGCTGTTTTGCGGTCACACATGTAAGCAGTGTCTGCATATCAGTCTATTTATATTTAGGCTTTGAGGCAAATCCTAGTATATTCTTCAACACGTGAGAAAAACCGTGAAGCATGGTTACAATTTAGTCTATGAGGCGTAGTTGACGTACAGTGTTGTAATTTCCACCTTGGAGCAAAGTGACTTCTCCATACACGTCTATCCATGCTCTTCTCTTTTATTCTTTTCCATGATGGTTTATTGGGGCTTCCCTGATAGCTCAGTTGGGAAAGAATCTGCCTGCGATGCAGGAGACCCCAGTTCGGTTCCTGGGTCAGGAAGATCCCCTGGAGAAGGGCTAGGCTACCCATTCCAGTATTCTTGGGTTTCCCTGATGGCTTGGCTGGTAAAGAATCTGCCTGCAATGCACATGTATAAGCATAATTATACTCACATAGTCATGTATATTATCATATTCATATCATTATTTGCACGTGGTTTAGTTGCTCAGGACTCTTTGCGACCTCATGGACCATAGCCCACCAGGCTCCTCCACCCGTGGGATTCTCCAGGCAAGAGTACTGCAGTGGGTTGCCATTTCCATATTAATATATAGTATATAAATTTAAAGATTGTATTGTATTTATTGTCTAATATTGGCTATATTCCTCGTGCTGTAAAACATATCCTCGTTCCTTATTTAATTTTTTTACCTTCTGGACACACCCTGCAACATGCAGGGATATTAATTCCCTGACCAGCGATCAAACTCACATCTGTTACGCTGGAAGGTAAAGTCTTAAGGACTGGAACACCAGCTAAGTCGTGTCCAACTCTCTGTGACCCCAAGGACTGTAGCCCGCCAGGCTCCTCTGTCCATGGGATTCTCCAGGCAAGAACACTGGAGTGGGTTGCCATTTGCTCCTCCGGGGGAGCTTCTGGACCCAGGGACGGAACCCAGGCCTCCCGCATCACAGGGAGATTCTTCACCACTGAGCCAGGGGGACGCCCTTTGGACAGTACCTATTTTTTCTCTGATGAGAACTTGAAAACCTTTTTTTTTTTTTTAGTGCAAACATATGGTCTACTCCATTACTGGCATCTTACTAACAATGGGTGCCCTTCCTCACTGTGTCCACTTAGCACCTGGTCTCGGGTGTCCCAGTATCCTTACTGTGGTGGGCTTAGATTGGCTCTGAGTTCAGCGCCAGACCCAAACCAAATACAACACTCAGCCTTGTAAACACCACTTATTGCTTGCATCAAATGCAGAAGTCAAGGTCCAGTTTCTTCTTCTCAACCGAAAAAACCATGCTGCTGCAATTTAGGAGAAGATTTCCTATCTCTAAGTAACGCTTTCCTAGGTTGTTCATCAAGAACCAACCCTTTAGAGAGTTATCGAGTCTTTGATTCAGTACACAGATTTGCGTATATTGTGTCTAAAATACCATCCTTCACCTTTCCTTCTCTTGCCTTTAAGATAGAGAAAGTGACAGGGATCTGAACATGCCAACTCAAAATGTGCCACTTGGATACACAGATTATTTTGAGCTGAAGGCCATTGCGAAGCAACAGATGCAGAAAGATGCCATTCGGGAACTTCCCTTATCTAACTAAAAACAGAAACTTCTGAGAAACGAGGACTTCCCAAGTCTTTGGAATCCCCCAGACCTGTGAAATTAGAAGGGAAATTAACAAGTGTTTCTCTTGAAATTAGAAGTGAAAATCATGTGTTTCTCTTGTTAATCTGACAGTTGTTGGTTTAATCTGCATGCCCTCATCACCGAACATAAAAGTATAGAAGAAACTTTTTTTCCTTTCCAACAAAAAGGCTACCGCAGTGATATCTCCACTTCTGTTTTAGATTGACCTTCAAATTATTTATGAGGTAGTTAAATTAATAAGTTACTGTTTATTGAAAACAAAGGTATATTTATGGTTTCTGTTCTACTTTTTGAGGCCGTGTGTTACAAAGGGCAGTTACTAAAAGTCTCCTGTTTCGAAGCAAGTCGCGTAGACATTTTATGAATGTCTTCTGCCGGTGCTTTTGTTTGTAAAGGGAATTTGGAAAACTGGTTCTGAGGAACCTATTTGCAGGGCAGGAATACAGACGCTGATGTAGAGACAGGTTTGCGGACACGGGGTCTGGCGGCGGGGGCGGGGGGGGGGGGGGCGAGCAGAGGGCGGGAGGAACTGGGAGAGGAGCAGTTTGGCTGTTAGCATTGTAACCATCTCTTCATTGTCTTCAATACCAACCGTGTCTCTTGTCCCTCGGGGCTTTACTTAGAAACTCTAATGGGAATCCTGTTCTCTGGTGTCTCAGCTCTGATTCTTTTCCATTTCCAGCGTGGATGTGTATCTTTCAAACCACCAGGGAACCACTCCTGAAATTACTTGTACTCTTGTTTTTCTTTTCTTTTTCTTTTTCTTTTTTTATCCTTTAGAGACAAGTATTGACTTTTTGCATCGTCTCTTCTCTGTGCTATTGTAGAGGACCATAATTCTTCTTTTCACAAAGTTTTAGCATGTTTATTGTTTCACTGGAGCGTGATTGGCTTATAAAGTTGCGTTCGTTTGTGCTGTACAAGGCATGAAGCAGCTATATGCGTACGTATAATCCCTTCCCTCCCGAGCTTCCTCTGCATTCCCCATCCCAGCCCCTGAGGTCATCGCAGACCACACAGCCGGGCTCCCTGTGCCACTCGCCAGCTTCCCACTAGCTGGCTCTGTTACGCATGGCGCCGCATAGATGGAAGCGCTCCTCTCTCAGTTCCTCCCGCCCTCTGCTGCCCCCGCCAGACCCCGTGTCCGCATGCCTGTTTCTACATCAGCGTCTGTATTCCTGCCCTGCAAATAGGTTCCTCAGAACCAGTTTTCCAAATTCCCCGCTGCTGCTGCTGCTAAGTCGCTTCAGTCGTGTCCGACTCTGTGCCACCCCATGGATGGCAGCCCACCATGCTCCCGCGTCCCTGGGATTCTCCAGGCAAGAACACTGGAGTGGGTTGCCATTTCCTTCTCCAATGCATGAAAGTGAAAAGTGAAAGGGAATTTGCTCAGTCGTGTCTGACTCTTCGTGACCCCACAGACTAGAGCCTACCAGGCTCCTCCATCCATGGGATTTTCCAGACAAGAGTACTGGAGTGGGGTGCCATTGCCTTCTTTGTCCAAATTCCCTCCCTATACATGCATTAATATACAGCAATTGTCTTTCCCTTTCTGACTCACTGCAATCATCTGTATGACAGATGATTCTCTGGGTCCATCCACATCGCGACGAACAACCCAATTTCTTCCCTTCTTTATGGCTTAGTAATATTCCATGTACACATCACCACATTCTCTTTATCCATTCACCTGTTGATGGACATCTAGGTTGCTTCCAGGTCCTGGTTACCCTCAACAGTGCTGCAGTGAACATTGGTTTATTTTTTGAAAGAACCTCCATACTCATCTCCATAGAGGTAAGCCATAATTCTGTCATGCGTCAATTTTCCTTTAAGGAACCTGCACATTTCCGGTGTCTTCTTTCTTAACTTCACGACTGCTCTTCTGTCCCAAACGGCCCTGTTAATTCAGGAGCAGACGGATGTGTGTGTTGCTGACATGGTCCAAAGCCAACGGGAAAGTTGAGCCTTTACCTCCCCGTACTTAATAACCCCCTCATTGCTGGAGCTTTCTCCTCCCCTGCTGGGCAGAGAGAGGAACAGCTTGCCAGAAACAGGCATCTCGACTATAATTGGGGGGTTGTCACGGATCCCGGGGAGGGAATTGGTGCTTGGAACTCTGCTGTGTTATCATCTTCCTTCCTCCCTCCAACAAAAGATGTGTTTGGAGTTCCTCTGGCAAACGCTCTGCGGAAGCTCGTCCTGCGTCACCCTTGGCCGACCTGCCCTTCCTCGTCGCTGAGACAAAGGACTTGGGGTTTATTCTCCAGCTTAAATTGCAGGGGCCCCCGAAAGAACCTCAGAGTTTGCACGTGGCCTCTTGTGACAAATGGCTGGCTGCCGGCTGGCAACATCGTGGGGGCTTGCTGACAAGGAAGAAAGTTGCTGCCCGGGGAAACGGCAGGAGGTGGGACAGAGTCCCCAAGGGTGTTGATGTGGTTGTCACATTTTGACAGCCGAGAGCCCACGTGTGCAATTTACAAAACAGCTTGAGGTGGTTTTTTTAATTTTTTTTTTCAGAAAGCCTCACTAGGCAATGACGCTTACATGGCTTCATTTCTCAGCCTTATCATTGCTTGTCCTGTTTTCTATGTTTAAATATTTCCCTTTCCGTTTTGTCATTATTTTTTTTCCCCCTCTTACGTGTTTTTCCTTGGTCACGTTTCCTGACTTTGCTTTTCTGAATCATTGAGTCCATTTCGTTCATTTAATGCAATTTTCAATTCCTGTTTAGTAAGAGCCTTTGTGCATAAGAGGCATTGAGTTCCAGCGAGTGCTTTTTTTTTGTTTTTGTTTTTGCTTCTCATGTCAGGATGGATTTCTTTCTTTTTAATCTCTGTCTGCATTAAATTCCCACAAGGGTGAATTCCGTGGATGGATTTTCTCCGAATGTTAGAGTCACCACGGGGGCTGAAAATGTAAACTAACATAGACTCTGGGGCATGTTGAACCGCAAGAAGAAACACAAGTGGGGCTGCATTCGTATCCACAAAATTACAGAAAAAGAACTATGGACATGAAGAAAATGACCGATCCCCAATGAACCAGACGTGGAGTATTTTGCCAGGAAGACTTCCTTGGTTTTCTTTATTTTTCAGACTTGTTTTTTTTTTTTTCCATGTGGGCCATTACAGACTTGTTTTTTTCTTTTTTCCATGTGGGCCATTTCTGAAGCTGATATTGAATGTGTTACAATGTTGCTTCTGTTCTTTTTTGTGGATAGTTGAATTGTCAGGTTTTAATGTCCCTTTCACAATTTCAAGTGCTAGCTTTTCTTTTTCAACACAGATCACTTGGGTTTTTCATTTGCAGATTTATTGTTGATGACAAAAGAAAAGAAAAGGATGAAAGCCTCAAAACTGGTCCTTGTTATTTATTCTGTTTAAATTTTATTGGAATGTAATTGCTTTACACCGTTGTCTCTTGTGTGTTGGTTTTTTTTTTTAGCCGTGAGGCATGTGGGATCTTGTCTCCCTGACCAGGCATGAAACACCCAGCCTCTGCACTGGCAGGTGGATTCTTAGCCACTGGACTGCCCGGAACGTCCCCAGTAGAGATGTTAATGAGCTCTTCATTCTACGCAGGCTATGTAGCTATGCATAAAATTACTAGCTAAAAGACTCTGATGCTGGGAGGAATTGGGGGCAGGAGGAGAAGGGGACGACAGAGGATGAGATGGCTGGATGGCATCACCGACTCGATGGACGTGAGTTTGTGTGAACTCCGGGAGATGGTGATGGACAGGGAGGCCTGGCGTGCTGCGATTCATGGGGTCACAAAGAGTCGGACGCGACTGAGCGACTGAATTGAACTGAACTGAAGCTACCACAGTTAGTTTGCCTGGAGTGGTATTTTCTCTGCAGTGAATTCTTTCCTACATTCCAGGAATGCTACTTTCTGGGAAAGGTTAGGTATCAGTGACCAACCATTATGTTTTTATTTATTTATGCAAAGAATTTTTGTTTTGACGGGGACTGTTTTTAAAGTCTTTATGGAATTTCTTATTAATGCCATATTGCTTCTGTGTTACGCTTTGGTATTTTCGGCCACAAGGCATGTGGGATTTTAGCTCCCTGACCAGAGATCAAACCCACACCTCTTGCATTGGAAGGTGAAGAGGCCTTCACCACTGGACCGCCAGAAAAAAAGCCCTGTGGTTTTCAGGAAGTGGTGCCCACGTCCAACCTCATAAAATAGTGCCTGATGGTAGGAAGTCAAAACGGGAGTGGATGGAGGTGGTCATTGTGCCCTAGAGGAGCACATCTGTCCTGGCGTCTTCCCCAAGTGTCGAACACTCCAGGAGAAAATAAAAAGTGGTGTGGGGCCCTATAGCAAGGTCACAGGTGGGCAGCCCTGCTCCAGAATCACAGGATAAACATCTCTGGAACTGACCAAGCCCCGTAGCAACTGTTGCCACGAGCCTGCGGATCTAAACCAGTCAGTCCCCTGACCCTATATTGGGTGGAATATCCACCCTAGTACCCACCCTGTAGCATCCTAGGAGAACTCCGCAGTGCAGGTAACACACGTGGGCGCCCCTGGTGACTCACTCGGTAAAGAATCCACCTGCAGTGCAGGAGACCCGGGTTTGATGCCTGGGTTGGGAAGATCCCCTGGAGGAGGGCATGGCAACCCACTCCAGTCTTCTTGCCTGGAGAATCCCACAGACGGAGGAGCCTGGTGGGGTGCAGCCCACGGGGTTGCAAAGAGTCGCACACAACTGAGTGACTCAGCACAGCCCGCTTGACCTCGGGCACGTCTCTAGGCGCCCTCAACCCATGCCTGGCGCTGTTGTCCACGGCTGGGCCAGGGCAGTGTCGGCATCCAGACGCCCGGGTCTCACAGCCTCTCCTCTTTGCTTCTGCAGTACCAGCTACTCGGCACACGCAGCCTATGCCCAGAGCAAGCTGGCCCTGGTGCTGTTCACCTACCACCTGCAGGCGCTGCTGACCGCCCGGGGCGTCCCCGTGACCGCCAGCGTGGCCGACCCCGGCGTGGTGGACACCGACCTCTACAGACACGTCTTCTGGGGCACCCGGCTCGTCAAGAAGCTCCTGGGCTGGTGGCTTTTTAAGGTAAAGGCCGCGATGCTCGGGGTGTTGCTCTGGTCCGCGGGCAGATCTGGCTTTAACCTCGTTGACACCACTGTGTTACTGATTCCAGGCTCCGCATCTTTCTCTGTTCATCCGTTGATGGACATTGAGGTTGCTTTCATGTCTCAGCGATAGTAAATAGTGCTGCGATGAACCCTGGGGTGCGCGTGTCTTTTCTAATTATCATTTTCTCCAGATATATGCCCCAGCAGCGGGATCACAGGATCGTATGATCGCTCTGTTTCTAGTTTTTTGCAAACACTCCATACCGTTTTCCATAATGCCTGTGCAAGTATACATTGCCACCAAAACTGCTGTGAAGGTTGAGTTACAGCTATCTTTTCTAAACATGGCTTTCTTCAGATATATTCCTAGCAGTAAGATTGCAGGGTCAGATGGTGGATGTATTGTTAATGTTTTTTTCTTTAAGGAACCTCCATACTGTACTGGTAAAGAATCAGCTGGTAAAGAATCCACCTGGAATGCGGGAGATCCCTGGGTTAGATCCCTGGATCAGGAAGATCCCCTGGAGAAGGGAAAGGCTACCTATTTCAGTATTCTGGCCTGGAGAATTCCATGGACTGTATATTCATGGGGCCGCAAAGAATCGGACACAGCTGAGCGACTTTCGCTTCATTTCCGTCTGACCAGTGTGAGGTGTCCCCTCATTGGAGTTTTGATTTGCGTTTCTTTAGTAACCAGCGACGCTGAGCATCTTTTCATGTACCCGAGGGCCGTCCGTGTGTCTTTGTTTGCAGAGATGTCTGTTGGGATCTTCCGTGTGATTTTCTCTTTAGGATAAATTCTCGAGAAGGAGTTTGTTTAGCTAGAGGATGTGCTCTGTGAGTTAGACGCTGAGTCGTGTCCGACTCTCTGTGACCCCATGGACTGTAGCCCGCCAGGCTCCTCTGTCCGTGCGATTCTCCAGGCAGGAATACTGGAGTGGGCTGCCATGCTCTCGTCCAGGGGATCTTCCCCACCCAGGGATCGAACCCGGGTCTCCTGCATTGCAGGTGGATTGCTTATAGTCTGAGCCACCAGGGCGGCCCCTAGCTAAGGGACACAGACATGGAATACGGGGACCCCAACCTCCCACAACACGTCTGCTGGTGTGCGTGTAGAACGGTGTCCCCAGCCCATATGCAGTGTGTGTAGGTCTCCACGTTTGTCGCTGTTACCAGTCAGGTTGTGTCTTTGCTGCGCAGTCATGTGGCTTCTTGCTGGAATCACATCCCTCCTCGAGCTGTGATCTTTTCCGTGGGAGGTGCTGACTCCCCGAGGGGAGTCGGGTAAATCACCCACCTCCGCAGTCCTGGCAGGTGCGCAGAATTCATTTCGTCCTCTCTGTGGGAATCTCACAGATTAGCAACCGCGATGGTCAGAGCTCTGGAGGGGCGGGGTGGACGCTGTCAGTGACTGTGACTGTCGCCACTTCTCCGCCTCCGGGTTCCCCTCGGTCCGGAATTCCGGGACCACCCACGGAGCTCAGATTCTGGCAGATGTGAAGAAGCAGAGGCGACTGTCCCCAGCAAGCAGCCGGCAGCAGCTGTAATCGCATGTCCGTCACCGGGACAGCAAAACCCGCCTCGCCTGTATCACCCGCTTCCCCTCTCTGGTTCCATTTGAAATCTCATTTCTTCTTGTGAATGAGACGTGGGTGCTGTGCTATGTCGCTCAGTGCGTCTGACTCTTTGTGACCCCGTGGACTGTAGCCCGCCAGGCTCCTCTGTCCATAAAAATACTGGAGTGGGCTGCCGTGTCCTTCTCCAGGGGATCTTCCCGACCCAGGGATGGAACCTGGGTCTCTCGCACTGCAGGCGGATTCTTAACCTCTGAGCCACCAGGGAAGCGCCAATCTCTTTGTGTTTACCGTTTGTCAACAACACACTAGTAGTTGCCGTGGGCATCTTCTGTCCACCTCTGCAAGGATTCAACCAAGCGCTGCTACGGCTGCAGACCTTCCACATTCCCTGAAAGGGGCTCAGCGTGGACAGCAGACAGGAAAGACTGCTCCGGGAAAGACTGGCAGGACAGGTCTTCAGAGGGCTGGGTATTCTCAGGAGCCCATTTCATGAGCTCGGTTATTTCATCTCCTCATAGCTAGAAAAGCACTGACAAGTCCTGCATGGTGGTGACCGCTCCCCGTGACGAGCAGAAACCTTGCGTAAAATAATACGTGTACTGACCTTCCCCCACTTGGCTCTTTGGAGCAGTATCTCAGAGCTATCTCAAGTGCTGTCTGCTGGCCCGCAGTTCTCATTTTGCCTGAAATAAAGCTTAACTGCCAGTTCTCACATTGTGCATTTATTTTTTTGAGTTCAGCGCTTCTCGACTGACCAGATTATGTTTCTAAACCACCTTTTAGATGATTTTTACAAATAGGGAAAAAACCCATTGTAGCATGAAGAGGTCTCCTTCTGTTTAATCATTTGCTCATATTTCCCTATGTTTAGGCGGTGGTTACGTTTTTACAAGTGGTATCTTGTTGTAGTTCAGTCGCTCAGTCGTGTCTGACTCTGTGACCCCGTGGACCGCAGCACGCCAGGCCTCCCTGTCCATCCCCAACTCCCGGAGCTTGCTCAAACCCATGCCCATCGAGTCAGTGATGCCATCCAACCATCTCATCCTCTGTCGTCCCCTTTTCCTCCTGCCTTCAATCTTTCCCAGCATCAGGGTCTTTTCCAGTGAGTCAGCTCTTTGCATCAGGTGGCCAAAGGATTGGAGTTTCAGCTTCAGCATCAGTCCTTCCAGTGAATATTCAGGACTGATCTCCTTTATGATGGACTGGTTGGATCTCCTTGCAGTCCAAGGGACTCTCAAGCGTCTTCTGCAACACCACAGTTCAAAAGCATCAGTTTTTTGGTTCTCAGCCTTCTTTGCGGTGCAACTCTCGTATCCATACATGACTACGGGAAAAAGCATAGCTTTGACTAGAGTATACTATACTATACCTGTAATATGCTATAATATGTTTTATGACTATATAAGTATCAGTATACTTACTTATAAGTGTATATGACTGTACGCTTATATGATTATGCTGGTGCTAAGTCACGTCAGTCGTGTCCGACTCTGTGCGACCCCAAAGACGGCAGCTCGTCAGGCTCCCCCCTCCCTGGGATTCTCCAGGCAAGAACACTGGAGTGGGTTGCCATTTCCTTCTCCAATAGTAATATAATAATATGTATATGACTCTACTATAATCATCTCATCTGAACAAATCTAACAGGAGGGGGAATTTTTAACTTACTTTAGGGAGCGTCGAGATTTCAGATGCTGCTGTTCCTTATCTGAAAGTAAGCCATCTTTCACTTTGCCCACCTTTTTCTTGATGCTTGTGATATTGTGGTCTATGATAAATGCATGTATTTGGGTTTTGGGGTTTTTTTTTTTTTTTGGTCCCTTTTTCTGCCTCAGCCCTCCTAAAACCCTTGGAATTTCCCAAGTGCTGAGATCCTGAAAGACTCCCCTTGTTATGTAAATGTGTGACCTTTGGGACTTGCCCTAGGGTGGGGGTTGGTTGCCGAGGCAACCAACTGGCCTTTAAAGGGTGGGACTTTTCAGTCTTAACCCTCTGACCTCCAGGGAGAGGGGGGCTGGAGATTGAATTCATCACCTATGCCTGGTATTTTGGGGCTTCGCCAGGTGGCTCTGCCTGTAGTGCAGGAGACAGGGGTTCATACCTGAATCTGGAAGATCTCCTGGAGGAGGGCATGGCAACCCCACTCCAGTGTTCTTGACTGGAGAATCCCATGGACAGAGGAGCCAGGCGGGGATACAGTGCACAGGGTCGCAAAGAGTCAGACACTGCTGAATGGACTCGGCACGCATGCATTCACACACTTAGATTTGTCTCCTGGGGGAGGTCACAGTTTATCACCCTGCACGTGGTTGAGAGCTGCCCACGTTGAGGTATGTCAGAGTAGATTATTGACCCCTGTCCTTGTGAAGTCCTCCACCCGCACCCATGAAGTGGTTCAGATCCTTTCTCTGGGGTAGGAATGCGCGGGTTCTTTCTGGTTTTTTGCTGTTCCTGCAGGTTTGGTCTTCCGCAGACCGCCATTTCTCTTTCTGTTGGGAACATCAGAGGCAGTGGGATTATAAGACTAGAAGGGCCTCCTATGTCAATGCTTCCTGGGAATTCCGTTTGGATTTAGAAGACCGTTTTTCCAGTGCACAGTCTCAGCGCTGAGAATTCAACATGATTTTGTTTTTCATTCGCTCAATCCCTTCCGACTTTCTGCGACCCTATGGACGGAAGCATGCCAGGCTTCCCTGTCCTTCACCAACTCGCAGAGCCTTCTCAAACGCATGTCCATTTAAACTCAGTGACGCCATGTAAAAATCTCATCCTCTGTCGTCCCCTTCTCCTCTTGCCTTCAATCTTTCCCAGGATCAGGGTCTTTTTGAATGAGACAGTTCTTCCCATCAGGTGGCCAAAGGATTGGAGTTTCAGCTTCAGCATCGGTCCTTCCAAAGAATATTCAGGACTGATTTCCTTTAGGTTGGACTGGTTGGATCTCCTTGCAGTCCAAGGGACTCTCAAGCATCTTCTTCAACACCACGGTTCAAAAGCATCAATTCTTTGGCACTCAGCTTTCTTTACAGTCCAACTCTCACATCCATACATTAGAAATAACCATAGCTTTGGCTAGACGGATCTTTGTTGGCAAAGTAATGTCTCTGCTTTTTCATATGCTATCTAGGTTGGTCATAGCTTTCCTTCCAAGGAGCAAGCGTCTTTTAATTTCATGGCTGCAGCCACCATCTGCAGGGATTTTGGAGCCCAAGAGAATAAAGTTTCTCACTGTTTCCAGATGCTTTGCACCTTCTTTACGCACGTTAAGCGCTGGAGTATTTAGTCTTTGCCAGCTTGAGTCAACTGCTGGGTGCTTGCATCCTGGAGCAGGAAACGGGGCTAGCTGTGTTTTAATGAGCATTTTCCGAAACACCCTGTGGTTCAGCAGTCTCCGTGGGATTACTTCGCATCTGAACGTTGCCTTTTTGGACACGTCTGCTCGTCACGTTTCCCCTTTCGTTTAGGGGGTGTCTGTTTCTGTTGTGGTTTGATCACTAAGCTGTGTCCCACTCACCGTGACCCTAAGGAATCGCGGCACGCCAGGCTTCCCTGTCCTTCACTGTCTCCTGGAGTTTGCTCAAACTCATGTCCAGTGAGTTGGTGATGTTTAGCCTTTCTCTCTCTTTTTTTTTTTTTTTTTTTGATGAAACTTTATGTGTTTATTAAAATGTTGGAGCTGTAAGTTGATTTCCAGAGTTGTGTTCGTTTCAGGAGTACGACAAGGTGAACCGTTTATGAATATGCGTGTATCCAATCTCTCTTTAGACTGTTGGCCATCTAGATCGATTCGGAATATCCAGTGGAGTTCCCTGTGCCGCACAGCAGGTCCTTTGTAGTTATCCGTCTTATATATCCTAGTGTGTATATGTCAGTTTCCATCTCCCAATTCATCCCTCGCTCCTTTACCCCCAAGTAACCATCAGTTTGTTTTCTGTGTCTGCGACTCTATTTCGGTTTTGGAAAAATGTTCATTTGTACCCTTTCTTTATTAAGATCCCCCATATCTGTGATATCGTATGGTATTTGTCTTTTTCTGTCTGGCTGACCTTACGTATTATAACCATCTCTGCATCCACCTGTGTTGGTGCAAATGGCATGATCGCATTCTTTTCTGTGGCTGGCTGATACTCCATGCGTGTGCAGTCACCATATCCTCTTTATCCATTCATCTGCCGGTGGATATCCACGTTGTTTCCATGCATGTGGCTGTTGGAAACATTCAGTTCAGTTCAGTTCAGTCGCTCAGTCGTGTCCGACTCTCTGCGACCCCATGAATCCCAGCACGCCAGGCCTCCCTGTCCATCACCAACTCCCAGAGTCCACTCAAACTCACGTCCATCGAGTCGGTAATGCCATCCAGCCGTCTCATCCTCTGTCGTCCCCTTCTCCTCCTGCCCCCAATCCCTCCCAGCATCAAAGTCTTTTCTAATGAGTCAACTCTTGGCATGAGGTGGCCAAAGTACTGGAGTTTCGGCTTTAGCATCATTCCTTCCAAAGAAATCCCAGGGCTGATCTCCTTTAGGATGGACTGGTTGGATCTCCTTGCAGTCCAAGGGACTCTCAAGAGTCCTCTCCAACACCACAGTTCAAAAGCATCAATTCTTCAGCGCTCAGCCTTCTTCACAGTCCAACTCTCACATCCATACATGACCACTGTGAAGACCATAGCCTTGACTAGGCAGACCTAAGTCAGCAAAGTAATGTCTCTGCTTTTCAACATGCTATCTAGGTTGGTCATAAGTTGTTAAATATTAGGCTTTCTCTTTTGGATTCACCCCCGTTTGTTTATTCTGACTGCTAATTTGTGTCTTTCACGTATGTTGCCGATACTCTTTTCCACTGTATTTTCTGTTTCAAGAAGATACAAAGCAGTAATATTGGAGAGTCATAACCAATGATATTAGAACATAGGAGGAAAATATTCTGGAGATGGAGAAACCAAAAAATAGATATACTAATATTTATCTGTATCTGTATCTGGAGACACATGCATAAACAGATATATGTACATGGAAAAGGGGCTTCACAGGTGGCACAGTGATAAAAAATCCCCCAGCCAATGCAGGCGACTTGGATTTAATCCCTAAGTTGGGGAGATCCCCTGGAAAAGGAAATGGCAACCCACTCTATTATTCTTGCCTGGAGAATCCCATGGACAGAGGAGCCTGGCGGGCCACAGTCCATGGGGTCACAGAGAGAGTCGGACTCACCTGAGCACACACGCAACCATATACTATACGAGTTACTTCCCTAGATGCATGCGTATGTGTATGACTTGTGTGAATTCTCAAAAGGGTGTGCCCTTGATCCCTGGACAGTGGGGGGAGTCTGTAGGACTGACGTGTCTTTGTGTCCCTTTACGTCATTTAGTGACATTCTTTTTAGTCCGTCCCCTACGTACAAACGAGTTCCATTCCAGGAGCACGTCCCTACGTCCTATTTGTGAGTCCAACAGAGTTAGCCGGGGTACCCAACTAACCCAGTCGGCTGAATAGTTCTGTACTGTCTTAGCTTTATAGTTCTTTTCACACAAAAAATACACAAAAAGCAAACACAAGATAAACATTTTCAATCTTATAGTACGGTACCGTGAGAAGGACAGTCGTCCAGGGCAACAGCTGGCACACAGGGGCTGGCATCGACAGAATCAGGCAAGAGGAGTTAGTGACCGAGCAGGAGGAGGCGGTGGGAGACGGCAGGGCTGAAGAACTGTCAGCAGAGTACACGGAGGGTGAGCTGCAGTGTCACTCACGCCTGAGCCTGATGGAACGCACCTTCACATCTTTGCGAGTTTGCAACTTGAGAGTTCGCGTGTAGAGGACTTCCCTGGTACCTCACTCTGAAACCTCTATTCTGCACCTTACCAAAAACCGTGGACTTGATTCCAAGTTCAGAGCCAGTTCCCGGAGCATGGCAGTTTTTCCCTTGGAAAAAAAAAATGATAGGTTGATACATTTATGAAGATGAGACGCTTAATTAGTTTTTTAAAAGTAGTTTTCTTTATTTATTGGCCACGCTGGGTCTTCATTCCTGTGTGGAATTTTCTGCAGCTGCACAGAGCAGGGTAACTCTCCAGTTGAGGTGCTTGAGGGCTTCTCAAGGTGGTGCCTTCTGTTACTGCCGAGCACAGGCTCTGAGACACAGGTTCAGTAGTTGCGGTGGCTTAGTTGCTCTGTGGCACGCGGGATCTTCCCAGACCGGGGATGGAACATGAATATCCTGCATTGGCTGGTGGATTCTTTACCACCGAGCCTCGAGGGAAACCCTTATATGGTTCTTTCCACGAGCGAATCGAGACCGTTCCATCGATCACTGCCGGCAGCTGGGTGACGTCTCACGCACGCCCTCTGCACAGAGCGCCGAAGACAGTTAATGAGGCGTGGAGCAGGCATGTCCCATGATTGTGCCAGGAACTCCCCTGCTCCTGACTCTGTGGCTTCCTCAGCCATCCTCTCGAGCCCTAAGAGGAGGAATATGGCAGTAATGATCTGCGCTTGTGTTGAGGGCAGAACGCAGACAGTGTGGTCCTCAGAGTGGAGCTGAAGGCTGAGCTTAGGCCACAAAGGAGGCTGAGCACCGAAGAGTTGATAGTTTCAAACTGTGGTGCTGGAGAAGACTCTTGGACTGCAAGGAGATCCAGCCAGTCCATCCTAAAGGAAATCAAGCATGAATGCTCACTCGAAGGACTGATGCTAAAGCTCCAATACTTTGGCCACCTCGTGTGAAGAGCCAACTCACTGGAAAAGACCTCGATGCTGGGAAAGATTGAAGGCGGGAGGAGAAGGGGACGACAGAGGATGAGATGGCTGAATGGCACCATCAACTCAATGGACAGGAGATTGAGCAAACTCCAGGAGACGGTGAAGGACAGGAAAGCCTGGCGTGTTGCAGCCCATGGGGTCACAAAGAGTCAGACACAACTGAAGAACAATCCAAGGGTCCAAGAAGCCTGAGTTAGGCTCAGACCATGGGTGATGCAGAAATAGCTCAAGATGGGGGTGATCACACCGAGGAAACCAGAACTGAAAGAGACACATGTACCCCAATGTTCATCGCAGCACTGTTTATAATAGCCAGGACATGGAAACAACCTAGATGTCCATCAGCAGATGAATGGATAAGAAAGCTGTGGTCCATATACACAATGGAGTACTATTCAGCCATTAAAAAGAATTCATTTGAATCAGTTCTGATGAGATGGATGAAACTGGAGCCGATTATACAGAGTGAAGTAAGCCAGAAAGAAAAACACCAATACAGTATACTAACACATATATATGGAATTTAGAAAGATGGCAATGACGACCCTGTATGCAAGACAGGAAAAAAGACGCAGCTGTCTATAACGGACTTTTGGACTCAGAGGGAGAGGGAGAGGGTGGGATGATATGGGAGAATGGCATTCTAACATGTATACTATCATGTAAGAATTGAATCGCTAGTCTATGTCTGATGCAGGATACAGCATGCTTGGGGCTGGTGCATGGGGATGACCCACAGAGATGTTATGGGGAGGGAGGTGGGAGGGGGGTTCATGTTTGGGAACACATGTAAGAATTAAAGATTTTAAAATTAAAAAAAAAAAAAGATGGGGGTGATCATACTGTCACTGCCCCCTTCTCATTGGGGTCCCCATCTGAACCCCTGACCCCCTGATAATGATCTGATATCCCCCTTTCTCGAGTCTCCTCAGGATACCTGGTTCCAGCTCCAGTCTGGACACAGGAGAGCCCAAGCTTGCCATTGCTCACTTGCAGTGAGTGGCTTAGATTTTGGGGCTACACCCTATCCAGGGATGCCACATACTTGATGCCAGCAGTGACGTAGAATCAGATGCTTCCAGCCTCTGGAGCATCCCATGGACCACAGCCCACAGAGCATCCATGGGCCACAGTCCACAGAGCATCCATGGGCCACAGCCCACAGAGCATCCATGGACCACAGCCCACAGAGCATCCATGGACCACAGCCCACAGAGCATCCATGGACCACAGTCTACAGAGCATCCCATGGACCACAGTCTACAGAGCATCCCATGGGCCACAGTCTACAGTGCATCCCATGAACCATAGTCTACAGGGCATCCCATGGACCACAGTCTACAGAGCATCCATGGACCACAGCCCACAGAGCATCCATGGACCACAGTCTACAGAGCATCCCATGGACCACAGTCTACAGAGCATCCCATGGGCCACAGTCTACAGAGCATCCCATGGGCCACAGTCTACAGTGCATCCCATGAACCATAGTCTACAGAGCATCCATGGCCCACAGCCCACACAGCATCCTATGGATCACGGCCCACAGAGCATCCATGGACCACAGCCCACAGAGCATCCATGGACCACAGCCCACAGAGCATCCATGGCCCACAGCCCACACAGCATCCTATGGATCACAGCCCACAGAGCATCCATGGACCACAGCCCACAGAGCATCCATGGACCACAGCCCACACAGCATCCATGGACCACAGCCCACACAGCATCCTATGGATCACAGCCCACAGAGCATCCATGGACCACAGCCCACAGAGCATCCATGGACCACAGTCTACAGAGCATCCATGGACCACAGTCTACAGAGCATCCATGGACCACAGTCTACAGAGCATCCATGGATCACACCCCACAGAGCATCCATGGACCACAGCCCACAGAGCATCCATGGACCACAGCCCACAGAGCATCCATGGACCACAGCCCACAGAGCATCCATGGATCACACCCCACAGAGCATCCTGTGGACCACAGCCCACAGAGCATCCATGGACCACAGCCCACAGAGCATCCATGGACCACAGCCCACAGAGCATCCATGGACCACAGCCCACACAGCATCCTATGGATCACAGCCCACACAGCATCCTATGGATCACAGCCCACAGAGCATCCATGGACCACAGCCCACAGAGCATCCATGGACCACAGTCTACAGAGCATCCATGGACCACAGTCTACAGAGCATCCATGGACCACAGTCTACAGAGCATCCATGGATCACACCCCACAGAGCATCCATGGACCACAGCCCACAGAGCATCCTGTGGATCACAGCCTACAGAGCATCCCATGGACCACAGTCTACAGAGCATCTCGTGGACCTCAGCCCACAGAGCATCCATGGACCACAGCCCACAGAGCATCCGTGGACCACAGTCTACAGAGCATCCATGGACCAGAGGGCATGATCCATAGGCAGTGAACCCAGGGTCTGGTTAGAGGCCATTGCAAGCATGGAGAGAGACAGGAGATTGTTTTGAAGATGATTCCAGGACTTCTCTGGTGGTCCAGTGGCTAAGATTCCACGCTCCCAATGCAGGAGGCCTGAGTTCAATCCCTGGTCAGAGAATTAGATTTCACATACCTCAGCCTAATTCATGTGCCACAACGAAAGATGCCCCATGCCACAAGTAAGACCTGGTGCAGATAAATAAATAAATGTGTGTGTGTGCGCATACACAGGTGTGCATGCACTCAGGCACTCAGTCATGTCCGACTCTGTGTGACCCCATGGACTGTAGCCCACCAGGCTCCTCTGTCCATGGGATTGTCCAGGCAAGAATACTGGAGTGGGTTGCCATTTCTTTCTCAAGGGCCTCTTCGTGACCCAGGGATCAAGCCCACGTCTCCTGCATTGGCAGGTGATTCTTTAGCACTGAGCCATGGGGAAGACCAAACAGATAAGTAGGAAAAAAAAAAAAAGACCATTCCAGAGAGCACATCATAGTGTCTTGACTCGTTGACCTTGAAAGGTGAAGCAAGGAAGTCTCAGGAGTCATGTGGGGTTTCTGATGCAGGAACACCAGGCTGTGTGTTGGTGCCTGTCTGGGAAATAGGGTACCAGGCAGATGAGAAGTACAGATGGTTTGACCCTGAGGTGTGTCCGTGGGGTATCCGCCTCCAGTGCCAGCTGGGCTGGTGAGAGCATGTGTCTGCAACTCAGAGAAACACACAGAAAGTGCAGCTTTCAGGGATTCCAGCAGAGACACAAGAGACTTGTCAGGGAACATGCCCATCCTGATTCAGGATGACGGTGGGGAGGGTTGGGGTCTCCAGAAGAACCAAAATCTGGCCATCCTGTGCACCCTCCCGCTCCCTTGCCCTCCCTCTACTCTGCCCCTCATCTTTGTAATTTCTTAATTCTGGATGATGGCATCTCCTAAGATTGTTGTGAGCGGCACTGACATAATATGTGGGAAAGCGTTTCCAACCCTGCAAAGGGCTGTGTAATTATGTAATTATAACACATTCATCTTTCTCTGCAGCACACAGCTCCCAGCTCTGTTGAGCACAGTTTCAATCCCACCCTCTGCTCTCTTTGCTTTTTATTTTGGTTTCTTTTTTCCACGCGCATGTACCCACCCATTGACCCAATGCCCCTTCCTGTTGTGAGCTCCAGGTGCCCGGGAGCTCTTATCTAAACTATCCATCTTGGTATTCAGGGCCACGAAAATACTGTTATTGTCTTAAAGTTGCTCAGTCACGTCTGGCTCTTGGCGACCCTATGGGTTGCAGCACGCCAGGCTTCCCTGTCCTTCACCATCTCCTGGAGTTTACTGAAATTCATGTCCATTGAATCAGTGATGCCATCCAACCATCTCATCCTCTGTCAACTCCTTCTCCTCTCGCCTTCAATCTTTCCCAGCATCAGGGTCTTTTCCAGTGAGTCAGCACTTCACATCAGGTGGCCAAAGGACTGGAGCTTCAGCTTCAGCATCAGTCCTTCCAATGAATATTCAGGACTGATTTCCTTTAGGAGGGGCTGGTTGGATTTCCTTGCAGTCCAAGGGACTCTCAATAGTCTTCTCCAGCTCCAGCACTACAATTCAAAAGTATTAATTGGTCAGCGTTCTGCCTTCTTTATGGAAACACAGGTGACTCTCAGCGTCTCGGACCTTCTCCCTTTCAGGCAGGCGTGATGTGTCACGATCCTCATGGCCGAGACTTGGGACTGTGCCGTCAGACGCGGGGAAGAAGAAATGCATAAAACCGTCCGTTTCATGAGCTGTCAAAACATTTGGGAATTAAAACATTACACATGAAATCGCATTTTCTTCCTCTCTGTCATCTGCCCGAGGCCTGGAAATGTTCTGTAGGTGATCGAGGGCGGCTGTTTTTAGCCCGGCATCTATCATGTGCTTAAGTGGGATAAGTGGATGTGATTAATCCTGCATGAGATGTGTGAGCGCTGAGAATGGCTCCTTTTCAAAAAAAATTTCCCTTTTCTATGTCAGAGAACTCTCTGGATGGTCAAGACCACATTGGGTGAATGTTTTCTGTGTGCATGCAAGGATATGCTTATGTGTGTGTGAATGTGTGTACATGAGGGCATCAGTTCAGTTCAGTTCAGTCGCTCAGTCATGTCCGACTCTTTGCAACCCCATGAACTGCAGCACACCGGGCCTCCCTGTCCATCACCAACTCCTGGAGTTATATGTGTGTAAATGTGAATGTGTGTGTCTGCGTGTAAATGCTTGTGTGTTTTGTATGTATGTGCATATGAATAGTTGCACGTGTGTGAAAATGCATGTCTGTGCCTGGGGGAATATGTGTGTGTGTGAAGGTATGCATGTGAGTGTGTGTGTGTGTGTGCATGTGAATATTTGTGTGAATATTTATCCATATAAATGCGTGTGTCTGCCTGGGTGTATGTATGTGCAGCCTTGTGAATGTGTGCACCTGGATGTGTTTGCATGCATATAAGTGCGTTTGTGTGCATGTGAGTGTGTGTGCATCTGTGTAAATGCATGTGTGTGCCTGAGGATATGTGTATCTGTGTGAATGTGTGTGCCTGGGTGTGTGTCTGCATATAAATGCATTTGTGTGCATGGGTGTGTGTGCATGTGAGTGTGTGTGGTGCATGTGGATATTTGTGTGTCTGTGTGAACACTTGTGCGTCCATATAAATACATTTGTGTGCTTATGGGTTTGTGTGCATGGGTGTGTGTGCATCTGTGTAAATGCATGTGTGTGCCTGAGGGTATGAGTATCCATGTGAACGTGTGTGCCTGGGTGTGTGTCTGCATATAAGTGCATTTGTGTGCATGGGTGTGTGTCATGTGAGTGTGTGGTGCATGTGGATATTTGTGTGTCTGTGTGAACACTTGTGCGTCCATATAAATACATTCGTGTGCTTATGGGTTTGTGTGCATGGGTGTGTGTGCATCTGTGTAAATGCATGTGTGTGCCTGAGGGTATGAGTATCCGTGTGAACGTGTGTGCCTGGGTGTGTGTCTGCATATAAGTGCATTTGTGTACATGGGTGTGTGTGCATGTGAGTGTGTGTGGTGCATGTGGATATTTGTGTGTCTGTGTGAACACTTGTGTGTCCATATAAATACATTCGTGTGCTTATGGGTTTGTGTGCATGGGTGTGTGTGCATCTGTGTAAATGCATGTGTGTGCCTGAGGGTATGTGTATCTGTGTGAATGTGTGTGGGTGTGTGTGCCTGTGCTCATAAATGCATTTGTGTGCATGGGTGTGTGTGCTGTGAGTGTGTGTGCATGTGAATATTTGTGTGTGCATGTGAATACATGTGGGCACTTGGTTGTGTGTGCATTGAGTATATCTGTCTGTTCATGTGTATGTTTGTGCATCCATATGCATGCGTGTGCATGTGAGTGTGTGCATGTGAATATTTGTGTGTCCATATACATGCATCTGTGTGCATGGGGGTGTGTGTGCGTGTGACTGTGTGAGCATGTGAATATTGGCATGTGCATGGGTGTGTGTGTGTGCCCGTGAATGTCTGTGCCTGGGTATATGTGAGTGTGTATGCATGAGGGTGTAGTATGTTTGTGCTTGGGAATCACATCAACAGACAGAATCCCATGACATCTCATCCCTCCTGACTGTACCTGAGTTTCTGGCAAAGTGCCCATCCCAAGTTCATGTCCAGCACACCACAGGCACCATCCCCTAAAACAGCCATCCTTGTGTTCCATTGGACATGCCAATCACAAGGAGTGTTACCCAGATAAGAGGGTTTCCAAGGTGTAGGGGCCAGATAAGAGGGTTTCCAAGGTGTAGGGGAAGTGAAGTGGACCCCTTCCTCCCCAGACAATGCCCGCTGGACGACCCAAAGGAGGCAGCCTCTGAAGACAAGACCGGACACCTCTCAAGACAGCGGAGCCCTGTGGCTACATTAAAGAGGGTCTTTCTCGTGCAAGTGACTCACTCCAGGGGTGAGACAAAGTGGGGGTTCTGGGCACAGACCCCTGGGATTTCAGCCTGGAGAATGACTGACTTAGGAAGCAGGCTCACTCCGGGAGCTGATCTAACCATGTTTTTGCTGTGGAGGTGCAGCGCTCCCTGGTAATCCATCTGACCAAGAACAACAGGATATTTGTCACTATGACTACCCAGGAGATGTTCTTAGCCTATCTCCGTCTAGAAAATGTGACTATGAGGCTGTCTCCAGGCCTCAATCTGTTTCTGGTGATGCTTCCAAAGACAGACTCTTAGAGGCACATGAGAAGGACCAGGGTAGGCCGAGTTGAGTGGATTTTCCAAAGTTTAAGTGACAAGCTCGAGAACGACCGTTACCTTGACAATAAGATAAGGGAGTTTTCTTGATTCCTAAGTGGCTCAGCGGTAAAGAATCTGCCTTCTAATATAGGAAGGAGAGGCAGGTTCAATTCCTGAGTCGGGAAGATCCCCTGGAGGAGGAAATGGCAACCCACTCCAGTATTCTTGTCTGGAGAATCCCCTGGACGGAGGAGCCTGGTGGGCTACAGTCCACAGGGTCACAAAGAATTGGACACGACTTCTAATCCAGTGATCACGCCCAGGCATGAGCCCTAAGCCCAGAAGCTCAGCATGTGTTACATTCCAACCTTCTGCCTTCCACCCAGCATCCACTTTTCTCCCGTCTCTCTAATTCCTTTCAAGCTCCTTTTCAGACTTTCCAGTTCTCATACCGTACCTCCTCCCCTGCTTGGAAAGCAAGGACCTCTCTGCTGTCTGAACATTTCCTCCAAAATTGCTAGAGAGCACGCGTTCAACCCTGAGGCTGAACCGCCATCTGCTTTGACCCAGTCAGTTGGCATTCTGGTTTCACAGAGCCTGCACTGCATGGCAGGAATCAACCCAACCTTGTGAATCAACTCTGCATGCATGCTAAGTTGCTTCAAGTGGGTCCGACTCCTTGCAACCCCATGGACTGTAACCTCCCAGGCTCCTCTGTCCGTGGGATTCTTCAGGCAAGGATATGGGAGTGGGTGCAGCCCACTGGAGTGGGTAGCCATGCCCTTCTGCAGAGGATCTTCCCAACCCAGGGATCGAACCTGCATCTCTTACAGTCTCCCGCGTCTCTTACACTCTCCTGCATTGACAGGCAGGTTCTTTACCACTAGTACCACCTGGGAAGCCTCAGAAATCAACTATACTTCAATAAAATGAATTAAAAAAAAAAAAAGAACTGGAGTCTTGAGTATTTAAACTCAGGGTTTGTGCCCAGAACCCACACTTTGTCTCACCCCTGCAGTGAGTCACATCCATGAGAAAGACCTTTTTTATTGCAGCCACAGAGCTCTGCTCTCTTGAGATGTATCCAGCCTTCTCTTTAGAGTCTGCTTCCTTTGGTCATCCAGAGCAATGGGGGTGTAACACGTACAGGTAACATGTAACACATACAGGCTATTTGCATGTGTGTGTGGGAATGCATGAGAACAACGTGGAAACACAACCCACAAGGATGCACCATTGCGAGGTCACAGAGTGCCAGCTCCCCCAGCCTTGGCCAGCCAGGCTTGAGTTGATGAGTCGATGGGCCCCCGGTAAGGGGCCTTGTGTCTCCCTCTTGATGTCTGTGGGCTCCCGAGACCCTGTGTCCCTGCTCTGACAGTTAGCATCTTCCTCTGTGTTTCTTCTCCCTGCAGACCCCAGACGAGGGAGCCTGGACCTCCGTCTATGCCGCAGTCACCCCAGCCCTGGAAGGTCTCGGTGGCCGCTATCTCTACAACGAGAGGGAGACCCGGTCTCTTGAGGCCACGTACGACCCGGAGCTTCAGCGGCAGCTCTGGGCCAGAAGCTGCCAGTTAACAGGCATCACCGATGTGACCCGGGAGACCTTCGGCGAGTAGCGGGCTGCCGGGAAGACTGTGGTCCGACCCAGGGAACATCACGGTTGGTGCCACACTTGCAGGTCTGATTGTGCTGAACCACATCTCTCCATCACCTTCATCCCCCCGATGCTCCGGGTCCTGTCTCCCCCCAGGGTCTCTTGTCATGACCCGGGAGACCTTCGGTGGGCAGCGGCCTGCCAGGAAGACCATGGTCCAATGGGGAACACCACGGTCTGTGCCGCCCTCACAGGTGTGTTTCAGCTGGACCACATCTCTCCATCACCCTCATCTCCCCAACCCTCCGGGCCCTCTGTATACCCGCCCCCAGGTCTCCCATCAAGACCAGGGAGCTCACAGAAAAGAGGAACGCTGAGTGGACCCCTGAGCTGGTGTGGTTCTCAGCCATGCATCCTGTGATCCCTGCTAAGTGTCCAGTTGTACTGGGTGCTCTGAGTCATTAAATCTTGCAAGCCTCATGGACAGTGTCCCTTTCCTAAGTGCAGAGGCGCTGTGGAACCCTGGGGTAGACATGTTTCGGGTGAAACAGGCACTTTCAAGGGAAGTCCAGTAGCTACGAGGATGTCCTGCGTTCCCGTCTGTCTCACGCCTGAACCGTGCCAGAGATGCATCTCTGATTCCTGGCTCCCAGAAAGGGAGACGCTTTGAGCCTTCCTTCTTTACTGTCTTGCTCAAGGGTCACATGACCCCGCATCATCTTCAGGAGGACTGGCTCCTAGGGGCTAACCTGTGGCCCCCAGGGTTCCCACCAGGGGTCTCACCCCACCACTCATGGAAGGACGGTCTCCTGAGGGCTAGGTAATTCTGTAGGACACGTGACACCACGGGAGCCCGGAACACCAGTCCCCATGGGGCTCTCTAGGACACAGATGTGGACAGGATGTGGGCGTCTGGACCACTCCACCACCTTTTAGGGTCTCGGTCGTAGAACGGCAGCTTTGCAGTCCACTCACCCTTCAGTGGGCACACGAAACCTCTCTCCTGCTCTCTGCCCTTCCGTTCATCATCTGTTAGTATGGGCATGTCCCTCTCCTGGAGGACGGGTTATAGCACAGGACGTGGGTTATCCTTCAAGCCAGAATGTCGTCATTTTTCAGTTGCTCAGTCCTGTCCGACTCTTTGCGATCCCCTGGACTGTAGCCCCCCAGGCTCCTCTGTCCATGGGGAGTCTCCAGGCAACAGTGCTAGAGTGGGCTGCCGTCTCCTTCTCCAGGGGGCCTTCCCGGCACAGAGATTTAACCCAGTCTCTTCTGTCTCTTGCGTTGCCAGGCAGATTCTTTACCACTTTGCCGCCTGGGAATGCGCAGATGTGTTCGTATTCGGGACAAGAGTCATTGCCAATAATAATGAAGCTCTTCAGATGAGACGTTACTCTTGCTCACCAGTGTGCGCGTGAGGTTGTTTATCAGAGACAGGTAGAGGGAGATTTGATTACGGAAGGGGAGGGGGTCATGGGACTGTGGAGGCAGAGACGGCAGGGAGGCAGACGCCAGCCCAGGGACGGACGCTTGAAGCTCCCAGAAGCTGGAAGAGGTGGGAAGGACCCTCCCCTGGAGACTCTGGAGGGAGCTCAGCCCTGGGACCCCTTGACCTCAGATGTCTGGTCTCCACGACTGGGGGACGATGGATGGTTGGTTGTCAGGACTGGGAGAGGATGGATTCCCATGGTTTTAAGCCAATCAATGAGAAGGCTGTGTTCGCCTGAAAACATTCCTGAAGGATACTGGGTTCTGATGAGTGGAACCTAGAAGTGGGATCTTCTGTGAATATAGGCTGTCTGCAGACGTGGTGAAGTGAAGGGTCTGAGATGAGGTCCTCCTGGGTGGGGGTGGCCCTAAACCCCACGACAGGGTCCTTATAAGACTCAGAAGAGGAGAGACACAGACGCAGAGGAGAAGCCACGTGGAGATAGAGGCGGAGACGGGAGGGAGGCGGCCACCAGCCCAGGGACGGATGCCTGGAGACCCCAGAAGCTGGAAGAGATGGGAAGGACCCTCCCCTGGAGCTTCTGCAGGGAGCTCAGCCCCGCATCTGCAGAAATGAGAGACAATGGACTTCCCTGCTGGTCCAGTGGTTCAGACTCCAGGCTTCTAGTGCCAGGGATGTGGGTTTGATCCCTGGTCAGGGAACTAAGATCCCACGTGCTATGTGGTCCAGCAAAAAAAAAAAAAATCTTTTTAATGTGAAAAAAAAAAAGAAATTATAAAAGAAGCTGAGGATAAATTTCAGTTTTTTAAAAAACACCAAAAGGCTTCCATGGTGGCTCAGAAGCTGTCTGCCATTGTAGGAGACCGGGGTTCAATCCCTGAATCAGGAAGATTTCCTGGAGAAGGGAATGGCAACCCACTCCAGTCTTCTTGCCTGGAGAATCCCCATGAACAGAGGAGCCTGTTGGGCTACAATGGGGTTGCAAAGAGTCAGACGCAGCAACTAAAAAGACAAACAAAACACCAACACCATGATCGTGATTCGATACAGGAAACTTACACAGTTGTTGACTTGTATGAACATCTCATACAGGGTGGTGGACACTTGCTTGGACCCCTGCCCACCAGTCAGGTCAAGGAAGCCTCAATCCTGTCTCTGAGAACGGCTCTTGGGTTCTCAGAGTCTAGCATGGAGAGTTCAGACACGTGGGATGCTAGCGAAATGACTGTGTGTGTTTCCTGCCAGACCGCACCCTGGATTTCAAGACCAGTGACCACTGGTTAGCTAGCCATATTCCCTCAACAAATGAAACCCTAAGGAGGCCCCAAACCTGACATTGGGCTTCCAGCACACTAGGCATTGGGGTCGCAACCAGCAGCTCTTCCAGAGTTGGGTTTATACTTCACAAGTATAAGATGGATGGAGCGTGCTTCCGGAATGGAGTGTTTATTTTTTTAAACGTTTTTTTAAACTATACTAATTTGCAATATGGTGTTAGTTTTCAGGTGTACAGCAAAGTAATTCAGTTATGAATACCTTGGGTGGGCCAGAACGTTTGTGTGAGGTTCCATAAGATGTTATGGTTGGATGGCATCACCGACTGGCTGGATGGCATCACCAACTTGATGGACATGAGTTTGAGCAAGCTCCCGGAGTTGGTGATGGACAGGGAAGCCTGGCACGCTGCAGTCCACGGGGTCGCAGAGTCGGACATGACAGAGTGACTGGACTGAACTGAAGATGTCGTGAAAACACCCAAGGGAACTTTTTGCCCAACCCTGTATATGCACACATATTCTTTTTCAGATTCTTTCCCATTATTGCTTATTACGAGATATTGAATATAACTCCCTGTGCGGTACGGATACAGCAGTCTGCATGTGTTAATTCCAAATTCCTAATACATTCCTTCCCCACCTTCTCCTCTTTGGCAACCACAAGTCTGATCTCTATGTGTGTGAGAGTCTACTTCTGTTTCGTAAATAAATTCATATGCGTCATTTTTTTTTTTTTTTAGATTTCACATGTAACTGAGTGTCATACGGTACTTGCCTTTCTGGGTCTGATTTACTTCACTTAGTGTGATGATCTCTAGGTTCTTCCATGTTGCTGTAAATGTCATTATTTTATTCCTTTTCATGGCTGAGCGCTATTTCATTGTTTGTGTGTGTGTGTGTGTGCGTACCACGTCTTTCTGACCCATTCACCTGTCGATGGGCGCTTAGGTTGTTGCCATGTTTCGGCTGTTGTGAATGGTGCTGGTGTGATCAGTGGGGTCCGTGTGTCTATTCAAGTTAGAGTTTTCCCCTTTTCTGGATATACAACCTGAAGTGGAATTGCTAGATCGTATGGCAACTCTTCTAATTTTTTTTTTGCGAAACCTCCATCCTGTTCTCCGTAGCATGTGCACGATTCACGTTCTCACCAACAGTGAAGGAGGGTTCATTTTTCTGGGACAAAGTGTTTATTCAATGGTCACTTAATGAAACCATGAAGGAACACCGCAGCTCTCGCTTGGGAATACTCAAGACGACCAAGAAGGGGTTCTCTCTCAGTCTCCCGCCTCTGGGCCAGGGCGCGTTTCTCGGCGAAGGTGTTCAACTTGAAACAAATCTGCTTCTAAACAAAGATGCCGGAGCTGTGTCTTGCTATTTAATACCTGGCTCTTCAGTGTGGATGGGGCTGCAGGGACGCGGCCCAAACTTTATTTCTGGTGATGGGTCTTCTGGGCACATGGTGTCGGTTGTGTGGCAATGCCATTCGCCGGGTCGCACTGGACAGGAGGAAGCTCCCACGGGGTCCCCGGCACAGCTTTGAGTCACAGGACACAGCTGTCATGACAGTGTCCCCAGAAACTCACAACGTCCTCATCACACACATGGCCCCTGGCATGGGAGCACCGCCACGAATGGTACCCTCCCGGGAGGTGTGCGTTTTCATTCCCCTCTCTGCTTGTCGCCATCTGCCTGGAGGATGGCGTGCCCATGGGGGCTTTGCTTCCACCTCTCCTCGGTAGCTCTGCTTCTCTGTAGAAGCAAAAGACAGGAAAAGAGTCTAGAGATTTGTGCTCTAAGGTATAGGGCCAGAGCCTTTCACAGACGTCGTTCACTCATCGGCTCATCTCGGTTCATTTATTCAGCTCTCTGTTCTAAAAGAGCATCAGGTGCCTGGGTCTTATGGTTTAGGTAGAAAGATGCACAGGAAGGTAGATAGAGGAATATTAGCCATGATGTTCAGACAGATGGATGGGTAGGTGGATAGATGAATATTAGCCATGATGTTCAGACAGATGCATAGGTAGGTAGATAGATGTATATTAGGCATGATGTTCAGACAGATGGATAGGTAGATGGACGCTGGCTAGATGATATTTAGGTAGACATATAGAATCATAGATGGAAAGAGATGGATAGAAAGATAGATACATGATAGAGATAGGCAGACTGATACAACAATGGATTGATAGATATTCAGGATAGATGGATATGCTGGATGGATAGATGTGATGGATATTCAGGACTTATGGTGGAGATGACGGATGGATAGATGGATGGATGGATAGATAAGATGGTTGGGTAGATAGATATATAGATAGAATGGATGGATAGGTATTCTGGATTGATGATAGGTGTAATGGATGGATAGATATGATGGTTGGACAGACAGAGAGCTATGATAGATATTCAGGATTGATAGACATGATGGGTAGATGGATGGATAGGTAGATGTGACGGTTGGATAGATACGTGGATAGAACAGATGGATAAATAGATATTCAGGATTCATGACAGGTGTGATGGATACATGGATGGATGGATGGGTAGATATGATGGTTGGGTAGATAAATGGATAGAACAGATGGATAAATAGATATTCAGGATTCATGATAGGTGTGATGGATACATGGATGGATGGATGGGTAGATATGATGGTTGGGTAGATAAATGGATAGAACAGATGGATAAATAGATATTCAGGATTCATGACAGGTGTGATGGATACATGGATGGATGGATGGGTAGATATGATGGTTGGGTAGATAAATGGATAGAACAGATGGATAAATAGATATTCAGGATTCATGATAGGTGTGATGGATACATGGATGGATGGATGGGTAGATATGATGGTTGGGTAGATAAATGGATAGAACAGATGGATAAATAGATATTCAGGATTCATGATAGGTGTGATGGATACATGGATGGATGGATGGGTAGATATGATGGTTGGGTAGATAAATGGATAGAACAGATGGATAAATAGATATTCAGGATTCATGACAGCTGTGATGGATACATGGATGGATGGATGGGTAGATATGATGGTTGGGTAGATAAATGGATAGAACAGATGGATAAATAGATATTCAGGATTCATGACAGGTGTGATGGATACATGGATGGATGGATGGGTAGATATGATGGTTGGGTAGATAAATGGATAGAACAGATGGATAAATAGATATTCAGGATTCATGACAGGTGTGATGGATACATGGATGGATGGATGGGTAGATATGATGGTTGGGTAGATAAATGGATAGAACAGATGGATAAATAGATATTCAGGATTCATGACAGGTGTGATGGATACATGGATGGATGGATGGGTAGATATGATGGTTGGGTAGATAAATGGATAGAACAGATGGATAAATAGATATTCAGGATTCATGATAGGTGTGATGGATACATGGATGGATGGATGGGTAGATATGATGGTTGGATAGATAAATGGATAGAACAGATGGATAAATAGATATTCAGGATTCATGATAGGTGTGATGGATACATGGATGGATGGATGGGTAGATATGATGGTTGGATAGATAAATGGATAGAACAGATGGATAAATAGATATTCAGGATTCATGATAGGTGTGATGGATACATGGATGGATGGATGGGTAGATATGATGGTTGGGTAGATAAATGGATAGAACAGATGGATAAATAGATATTCAGGATTCATGACAGGTGTGATGGATACATGGATGGATGGATGGGTAGATATGATGGTTGGGTAGATAAATGGATAGAACAGATGGATAAATAGATATTCAGGATTCATGACAGGTGTGATGGATACATGGATGGATGGATGGGTAGATATGATGGTTGGGTAGATAAATGGATAGAACAGATGGATAAATAGATATTCAGGATTCATGACAGGTGTGATGGATACATGGATGGATGGATGGGTAGATATGATGGTTGGGTAGATAAATGGATAGAACAGATGGATAAATAGATATTCAGGATTCATGACAGGTGTGATGGATACATGGATGGATGGATGGGTAGATATGATGGTTGGGTAGATAAATGGATAGAACAGATGGATAAATAGATATTCAGGATTCATGACAGGTGTGATGGATACATGGATGGATGGATGGGTAGATATGATGGTTGGGTAGATAAATGGATAGAACAGATGGATAAATAGATATTCAGGATTCATGATAGGTGTGATGGATACATGGATGGATGGATGGGTAGATATGATGGTTGGGTAGATAAATGGATAGAACAGATGGATAAATAGATATTCAGGATTCATGACAGCTGTGATGGATACATGGATGGATGGATGGGTAGATATGATGGTTGGGTAGATAAATGGATAGAACAGATGGATAAATAGATATTCAGGATTCATGACAGCTGTGATGGATACATGGATGGATGGATGGGTAGATATGATGGTTGGGTAGATAAATGGATAGAACAGATGGATAAATAGATATTCAGGATTCATGACAGGTGTGATGGATACATGGATGGATGGATGGGTAGATATGATGGTTGGGTAGATAAATGGATAGAACAGATGGATAAATAGATATTCAGGATTCATGACAGGTGTGATGGATACATGGATGGATGGATGGGTAGATATGATGGTTGGGTAGATAAATGGATAGAACAGATGGATAAATAGATATTCAGGATTCATGACAGGTGTGATGGATACATGGATGGATGGATGGGTAGATATGATGGTTGGGTAGATAAATGGATAGAACAGATGGATAAATAGATATTCAGGATTCATGACAGGTGTGATGGATACATGGATGGATGGATGGGTAGATATGATGGTTGGGTAGATAAATGGATAGAACAGATGGATAAATAGATATTCAGGATTCATGATAGGTGTGATGGATACATGGATGGATGGATGGGTAGATATGATGGTTGGGTAGATAAATGGATAGAACAGATGGATAAATAGATATTCAGGATTCATGACAGGTGTGATGGATACATGGATGGATGGATGGGTAGATATGATGGTTGGGTAGATAAATGGATAGAACAGATGGATAAATAGATATTCAGGATTCATGACAGGTGTGATGGATACATGGATGGATGGATGGGTAGATATGATGGTTGGGTAGATAAATGGATAGAACAGATGGATAAATAGATATTCAGGATTCATGACAGGTGTGATGGATACATGGACGGATGGATGGGTAGATATGATGGTTGGGTAGATAAATGGATAGAACAGATGGATAAATAGATATTCAGGATTCATGACAGGTGTGATGGATACATGGATGGATGGATGGGTAGATATGATGGTTGGGTAGATAAATGGATAGAACAGATGGATAAATAGATATTCAGGATTCATGACAGGTGTGATGGATACATGGATGGATGGATGGGTAGATATGATGGTTGGGTAGATAAATGGATAGAACAGATGGATAAATAGATATTCAGGATTCATGACAGGTGTGATGGATACATGGATGGATGGATGGGTAGATATGATGGTTGGGTAGATAAATGGATAGAACAGATGGATAAATAGATATTCAGGATTCATGACAGGTGTGATGGATACATGGATGGATGGATGGGTAGATATGATGGTTGGGTAGATAAATGGATAGAACAGATGGATAAATAGATATTCAGGATTCATGACAGGTGTGATGGATACATGGATGGATGGATGGGTAGATATGATGGTTGGGTAGATAAATGGATAGAACAGATGGATAAATAGATATTCAGGATTCATGACAGGTGTGATGGATACATGGATGGATGGATGGGTAGATATGATGGTTGGGTAGATAAATGGATAGAACAGATGGATAAATAGATATTCAGGATTCATGACAGGTGTGATGGATACATGGATGGATGGATGGGTAGATATGATGGTTGGGTAGATAAATGGATAGAACAGATGGATAAATAGATATTCAGGATTCATGATAGGTGTGATGGATACATGGATGGATGGATGGGTAGATATGATGGTTGGGTAGATAAATGGATAGAACAGATGGATAAATAGATATTCAGGATTCATGATAGGTGTGATGGATACATGGATGGATGGATGGGTAGATATGATGGTTGGGTAGATAAATGGATAGAACAGATGGATAAATAGATATTCAGGATTCATGATAGGTGTGATGGATACATGGATGGATGGATGGGTAGATATGATGGTTGGGTAGATAAATGGATAGAACAGATGGATAAATAGATATTCAGGATTCATGACAGGTGTGATGGATACATGGATGGATGGATGGGTAGATATGATGGTTGGGTAGATAAATGGATAGAACAGATGGATAAATAGATATTCAGGATTCATGACAGGTGTGATGGATACATGGATGGATGGATGGGTAGATATGATGGTTGGGTAGATAAATGGATAGAACAGATGGATAAATAGATATTCAGGATTCATGACAGGTGTGATGGATACATGGATGGATGGATGGGTAGATATGATGGTTGGGTAGATAAATGGATAGAACAGATGGATAAATAGATATTCAGGATTCATGACAGGTGTGATGGATACATGGATGGATGGATGGGTAGATATGATGGTTGGGTAGATAAATGGATAGAACAGATGGATAAATAGATATTCAGGATTCATGACAGGTGTGATGGATACATGGATGGATGGATGGGTAGATATGATGGTTGGGTAGATAAATGGATAGAACAGATGGATAAATAGATATTCAGGATTCATGATAGGTGTGATGGATACATGGATGGATGGATGGGTAGATATGATGGTTGGGTAGATAAATGGATAGAACAGATGGATAAATAGATATTCAGGATTCATGATAGGTGTGATGGATACATGGATGGATGGATGGGTAGATATGATGGTTGGGTAGATAAATGGATAGAACAGATGGATAAATAGATATTCAGGATTCATGATAGGTGTGATGGATACATGGATGGATGGATGGGTAGATATGATGGTTGGGTAGATAAATGGATAGAACAGATGGATAAATAGATATTCAGGATTCATGACAGGTGTGATGGATACATGGATGGATGGATGGGTAGATATGATGGTTGGGTAGATAAATGGATAGAACAGATGGATAAATAGATATTCAGGATTCATGACAGGTGTGATGGATACATGGATGGATGGATGGGTAGATATGATGGTTGGGTAGATAAATGGATAGAACAGATGGATAAATAGATATTCAGGATTCATGACAGGTGTGATGGATACATGGATGGATGGATGGGTAGATATGATGGTTGGGTAGATAAATGGATAGAACAGATGGATAAATAGATATTCAGGATTCATGACAGGTGTGATGGATACATGGATGGATGGATGGGTAGATATGATGGTTGGGTAGATAAATGGATAGAACAGATGGATAAATAGATATTCAGGATTCATGACAGGTGTGATGGATACATGGATGGATGGATGGGTAGATATGATGGTTGGGTAGATAAATGGATAGAACAGATGGATAAATAGATATTCAGGATTCATGATAGGTGTGATGGATACATGGATGGATGGATGGGTAGATATGATGGTTGGGTAGATAAATGGATAGAACAGATGGATAAATAGATATTCAGGATTCATGATAGGTGTGATGGATACATGGATGGATGGATGGGTAGATATGATGGTTGGGTAGATAAATGGATAGAACAGATGGATAAATAGATATTCAGGATTCATGATAGGTGTGATGGATACATGGATGGATGGATGGGTAGATATGATGGTTGGGTAGATAAATGGATAGAACAGATGGATAAATAGATATTCAGGATTCATGATAGGTGTGATGGATACATGGATGGATGGATGGGTAGATATGATGGTTGGGTAGATAAATGGATAGAACAGATGGATAAATAGATATTCAGGATTCATGATAGGTGTGATGGATACATGGATGGATGGATGGGTAGATATGATGGTTGGGTAGATAAATGGATAGAACAGATGGATAAATAGATATTCAGGATTCATGACAGGTGTGATGGATACATGGATGGATGGATGGGTAGATATGATGGTTGGGTAGATAAATGGATAGAACAGATGGATAAATAGATATTCAGGATTCATGACAGGTGTGATGGATACATGGATGGATGGATGGGTAGATATGATGGTTGGGTAGATAAATGGATAGAACAGATGGATAAATAGATATTCAGGATTCATGACAGGTGTGATGGATACATGGATGGATGGATGGGTAGATATGATGGTTGGGTAGATAAATGGATAGAACAGATGAATAAATAGATATTCAGGATTCATGACAGGTGTGATGGATACATGGATGGATGGATGGGTAGATATGATGGTTGGGTAGACAGATATGGTGATATTCAGGACTGATGATAGACATGGATGGATGGATGGATGGACAGACAGATAGGATGCATGGATAGATATTCAGGGTTGATGATAGAGAGCTGTGATGGATGGATGGATAGATATGATGGATTGACAGAGATATGATGTGTGGCTGGATAGGTAGATATGATGAATGGATAGATAGATATATAGAATGGATAGACAGATATTCAGGGTTGATGATAGGTGTGATGAATAGATGGATGGACAGATATGATGGTTACATAGACAGATAGATATGATAGATATTCAAGATTGATGATAGACATGATGGATGGATGCATGGACGGATGGACAGACAGACAGAGAGAGAGGATGGATGGATAGACAGATATTCAGGGTTGATGATAGATGTTATGGTTGGGTGGATGGGTGATACAGATAATGGGTGGGTGGGTGGGTGGGTAGATATGATGGATGGATAGATAGATATTCATGAGTGATGATATTCAGATAGATAGCATTCCAGAAGAGCCAACTTTTTACGTAAATGACCAGTTAATAAATGTCTTCCTATGGTAGGGCTATATGTTTTCTCTTACAACCCTTCAGCTCTTCCATACCACACACAGGGAGCTACAGACACAATGCTAACGTGTGCGGCTGTGTTCTAATAAAACTTGATTTACAAAAACGGGGGGACGGTCAGACTTATCCAAGGTCCGTAGTATGTGGACACCAGGTGTCGTCCCCCTGTGCACCATGGGGAGAATTGTAAATCCATCAAGTGGGTGGGAAACTGCCCCCTAAAGACTCAATGTCTGACCTCGTTTCGAGGTCCTGGTGGCCCTTGGGTGGGACCCTGAGGTGTGTCTAACCCCAGAGACCGTGTTTTCATTACAGAAGAACGGGGTGCAACAGATTCGGTGTTGCGGGACCAGGAGGCGTTAGTGTAAACAAGCAGGAGATGAGGACGTGTGCATTTGAGGTCCTCGCCGTCTCGCCCGTGTGCGGCTGTGGTTGGCAGAGATGAGACATCAGCTCACAGGGCTATCCACGTGGTGGCCTGAAAGGAACAAGCCAGAGAGTTCTCTAGGTGCCCTGACTCTGCAGGACGTCTACTTGCATAAGAGACATCCTGACACCCTTCCCAGGAGAGCCGTGCATGATGAGGAGTCTCCCGGGGGCCGGGGGCCCGCACCAGGAAGAGAGCAGCCAGGGGTCATAGAGGCCGTGGAAGCCAAGGGTCAGAGGCTCCCGACCTCCTTCGTCCCTGCTGCAGAAGCGACAGTCACCGTGTGAACCCACAAGACGATTGGTGGGCCCCAGTGACTCATCGCTTGGATCTCTGTGTGACGGGGGCCCGTGGTCCCAGTGGACGACCCTGCTGATTCACCCAGCTCATTCTTGTGCTGTCTACACGAGGGTCCTGGGGCAGCTGTATCTAAGGACCCCAAACGGGTGGCTAAAATCAACAGACATCCATCCTCCCCCAGCCCTGGAGGTGGTCCTCAAATTGTCATGGTGTCCCAAGGCTAAGCTCTGTCCAGAATCTCCAGGGGAGGGTCCTCCCTGCCTCTTCCAGCTTCCAGTGGCTCCGGGCCTCCGTCCCTGGGCTGGTGGCCGCCTCCCTCCCGTCTCCACCTCCGTCTCCACATGGCTTCTCCTCTGCGTCTGTGTCTCTCCTCTTCCGTGTCTTACAAGGACCCTGTGCCTGGGTTTAAGGCCACCCCTATCCAGGAGGAACCTCATCTCAGCCCCTTCACTTCTATCTGGATAGTCAAGAATGATCTCTTCAGCTCAAGATTCCTCATTAGTTACATCTGCCAAGACCCTTTTGCCAACAGTCATATCCACCAATAATAGGGATTAAGACGTGGTCATAATTTTTGGTAGACAGTATTCCATCCACTATATCCTGCATGAACCAGAAGGCTTGAAAACTCAGAAAACATTCGTTCCTTCTGTGACGACCTGGAAAACCATGGAGATCACAGCTTCTTGTATACATACTCAGAGTTGCTTTCCTGGTTGACTGACCCGTGTAGCTACACAGGACCCTGGGTTCATAAGAACGTCTGTTGCCTTAATGCCCTGTGACCACCCTCTTGAAGTTGTTAATGACGTGAAAACAAGGAACCCCCAGTTTCATTTTGCACCGGAACTGCAAATGCTATAGCCGTCGTTGCTCACATTCCTTCCAACCTCAAGAAAGACAAGCAAGTCTACAGTCGATAAGGACACCCCCACCCCCAGCGCGTCCTCTCCACCATCAAACCATCCACGTGCTCAAGCCTGTCCTGGGTGATGAAGACCGTCCCCAAGGTCCAGCCCTGAATATTCATCGGAAGGAGTGAAGCTGAAGCTCCAATACTTTGGCCACCTGATGTGAAGAGCCGACTCATTGGAAAAGATCCTGATGCTGGGAAAGATTGAGGGCAGGAGGAGAAGAGGGTGACAGAGGATGAGAGGGTTGGATGGCATCGCCGATTCAGTGGACATGAGCTTGGGCAAGCTCCAGGAGATAGTGACGGATAGGGAAGCCTGGCATGTTGCAGTCCATGGAGTCACAAAGAGTCGGACACAACTTGGCGACTGTATGATGATAAGGTCTGGTAAGGCTGGTGGGTGTTGGCTACACACTAGGGGAGCCTCTGAAAACAATTAATGCTCAGCCTCACCTTCAACAGAATTCCCAAACTCATCCCTTGGGGCGTCAGCATTTATTAGACCTCCTCAAGCCATCGTCTTGCTCAGACAAGTTTGAGACCCACTGAGATGCAGCTTTCAGCCCTGAACGCTGGCACCTCCCAGAACTGCTCAGATATTCTGCCAAGTCCTATAGCCATGACTGTCCTGTTTGAGAACTAGGATTACTTCCTGTGTTGAAACCAAGATGGAGACGTGCCTCATCTAATATTTCCGAACAGTCGGAATGATGTTCCAAGAAGTAGAATCTTGACTCACAGGAAGACCCCAGGCTTTGAGGTTTGTGTGTCACCAGAGATTCATTGCAGGGCTTGAGGTCATCGTCCGCAAGCGCCAGCTACTCTCCCCGTCATCACAAAGGTGGTTCCTAAGTACAGGCTCAGGGTGGGGAACTTGGCCAAGCCGCCATCCTTTGTCACTGAGGAAACAAGCTTGCTGAGTTCTTGTTCTTGCTGAGCCTCTCGAGAATCCCTGGGACATTCCATAATCCTTGAGCAAAGAGAGGCTCCAATGTCAAGTGGAACCATGGAGGACCCTGGCCTCAGATGGCCCCGTCTCATCTCACGACTGCCCTTACGTCATTCATCCACTGGGCGGGCATGCATGCTTAGTCGCTCAGTCGTGTCTGACTCTTTGCAACCCCGTGGACTGCAGCCCTCCAGGCTCCTCTGTCCATGGGATTCTCCAGGCAAGAATACTGGAGTGTGGATAGCCAGTCCCTTCTCCAGGGGATCTTCCTGACCCTAGGAAATCTAACCCATGTCTCCTGCATTGGCAGGCAGATTCTTTACCCCTGAGCCACCCAGGAAGCCCTTGTTCACCAGGGGAGAGAGAGAACTCGGTTCTAGAGAAGTTACCGTGTTCCCTCCACACCAGACTGTGGAACATTCCTCAGAGCTCGGAGACACTGTCCGGCACCTGGAGAGGTCCTGTGCACCCCTGGGTGAGTACAGCTGAATCTGAGGCATCATGAGCACTGGGATTCTGGGTTAGAGCCTGGTGCTGATGTCCAGGGAACCTGGGAGGGGGCGGTGTGGACATGCACGGGGATGGAGGACCATCCCTGGGCAAACTGTGATTCGGTAGGTGGACCCACAGTGTGTGTGTTTGTCAGCAAGGCTGCTCATTCATTCCTTCCATGTAGCATCAGTGAGTTCTGTTCACCAATGGGGATGACCGCCTCATCCATCCATCATTCATCCATCCTTCCTTTCACCCATTCACCCATCCATGCTTTCATCAACCCATCCATCCATCCATCTATCCATCCATCCACGTATCCATTCACCCATCCATCTACTCATCCGTCCATCTGTGTGTCCATTCATCCATCCAACCTTTCATCTATCTCTCCATCCATCCATCATCTATCCCTCCATCAAACCACCTATCCATCCATCCATCCATCCATCCATCTATCCATCCACCCACCCACCTATCCATCCATCCTCCCATCTATCCATCTACCAGTCCATCCATCTATATATCCATTCATCTATCCATCCTTCATCCATCCATCTGTCTATCCACCCATCTGTCCATCTACCCATCCATCCATCTATGTATCCATTCATCCATCCATCCACCCATCCATCCATCCATCCATCATCTATCTCTCCATCCATCCACTCACCCATCCATCCATCATCTATCCCTCCATCAAACCACCCATCCATCCATCTATCCATCCACCCACCCACCTATCCATCCATCCTCCCATCTATCCATCTACCAATCCATCCATCTATATATCCATTCATCTCTCCATCCATCCATCATCTATCCCTCAATCAAACCACCCACCCATCCGTCCCATTCATCCATCCATGCTTTCATCAACCCATCCATCTACCCATCCATCCATGTATCCATTCACCCATCCATCCACCCATCCTTCCATCTATGTGTCCATTCATCCATCCAACCTTTCATCTATCCATCCTTCATCCATCCATCTATCAACCCATCTGTCCATCTACCCATCCATCTACCTATGTATCCATTCATCCATCCATCCATCCAGCCATCCATCACTATCTCCGTCCATCCACCCATCCATCTATCTGTGTGTCCATTCATCCATTGAACCTTTCATCTATCCATCCTTCATCAATCCATCCATCCATCTGTTTATCCATCCATCCATCCATCTACCCATCCATCCATCTATGTATCCATTCATCCATCCATCCACCCCCCAATCCATCCATCCATCCACGCATAAATCAACCACTGATCTATCCATCCATCCACTCACACATCCATCCATCCATCCTTCCAGCAACCGTGTGTAGAGTAGGGCTACCCAGCCAGGCTCTGAGCAACCACTGGATGGAGCTCACTGTTGAGTGCCACAGAGCTCTTGTCCTACAGGAGCTAGCCATCTAGGGTGGGATGAGTAATAGCCCCAATATATAAATTCCTAATGCCTAGAAACTGGGGATATACTGGATGTGAGAAGAGGCACTTTTCACGTGACTGAGCTCTGCAAAAGCAGGTCTGTGTCAAATGCGACCCAGTTGAAGCTTCCTCTGTCTTGATACCAACTGAATTTTGAGGGTGTCTATTTCATAAACACCTCTCACCTTGGCTCTTAGGAAATACAACAGTAGCAGGTGAACCAGGCTCCCTCCGAGGCTGGAGGGTTTGGGAGGCTGATTGGGGAAGCTTCTCAGAAGACCCACGGGGTGGGTCAGGGAGGTAGCGCCATGCCTGTTTCCCAAGTGGCCTGGTCCTCAGGATGGATCAGGTCTCACAATGGGCGCCGTCATTAAGCTTTTTGGTGTCTGTCTTGCTGACTCTTCTTCCATCAACTGATGCTGCTAACACGTGCCCTGTCTGTACCTGGGTTTGCCGAGTGGACAGCGAGACCTATGCATTCTGTCTGAGGGACGCTTAGGGGCAAATCCATGCCAGGCGTGGTTTTCCATCCAGGCTCCGTAGTCACTAAATGTGTCATTTAAGAAATGAGTTGAAGTTGTGTGTGTGGTGTTGTCTGGGTCCCACTATCCTAGGGGTTTGTTTAACAAAAGCCACAGAAGCACAAACACTATCCCAGACATAACGATGTCCTGGGTGTGTGCATGTGTGGTGGGGGAGTGTGCAAGCGTACTGAAATGCTTGAGAACTCCCCAGTCTCTGAGGCTCTCTTCAATGAAGCAGATCATGGCACAGGACTATCACTCGCCTTAGCAACCTTTGTTTTTAGGTCTTCCCTGATAGCTCAGTTGGTAAAGAATCTGCCTGCAATGCAGGAGACCCTGGTTTGAATCCTGGGTCGGGAAGATCCCCTGGAGAAGGGATAGGCTACCCACTCCAGTTTCCTTGGGCTTCCCTGGTGGCTGAGCTGGTAAAGAATCTGCCTGCGATGTGGGGGTTCGATCTCTGGGTTGGGAAGATGCCCTGGGGAAGGGAAAGGCTACCCACTCCAGTATTCTGGCCTGGAGAATTCCATGGACTGTATAGTCCGTGAGGTCGCAAAGAGTCGGACACGACTGAGCGACTTTCACTTTCAACAAAGCATTTTCTGAGGTTCACTAACTTCTAGCACTCTTTGCTTTTATTACTAACTTACAAATTCTGGTGATATCAACTGCATCTATTTCTTCCCTTTTTTCTTTCTAATTCTTAGCCTTCCTCTTAGGAGGTCGTGTCGAACTTCCTGTGTTTGACGCCTGCCCTTAATTTCTGACTTTTCTTATTTCAGGTCAGTGTCCTCATTTCTGACACTCGGGTTGCATCTCATAGACACATTCTTATTTGCGTGGTTCCTCTTTACCCTCATGGGTGACTGAAAAGGGATTTTAAAAATCCCCAAGTGCATAGAATCACAAATAATCATTTCACTGTCGTGAGTTCAGGAATGCATTTACCCAGAATAGGCTTAAATTGTCCTTCAAGGACCCTTTGGGACTTCTGGTCCCAGATGCGTAGATGCGTTCAGAATTTTTCATTCAAGGATATCCTGAGGGGAAGAAAACATAAAATGGTCACTTGTGGGCTTCCACAGTGGCTCAGTGGTAAAAATGTGCTGCAGTGTGGGAGACCTGAGCTCAATCCCTGGGTCAGTAAGATCCCCTGGAGAAGGGCATGGCAACCCACTCCAGTACTCTTGCCTGGAGAATCCCATGGACAGAGGAGCCTGGTGGGCTGCAGTCCATGGGGTCGCAAGAGTCGAGCACGACGGAGTGACTAAGCACGCAAGGTGTCCTTGGCAAAGGCAAGCAGGCTTTAATGCTCCCTTGTAGCGGAAACCCTGCTTCCTTTCAAAACGCCATCTCTGAAGGGGGGGAAGAAGCAAAAATAGGAAGACTTCCAACAACCTTCATAATAGAAAGAAACAGACCCCCTGTTGCCCGGTTGCTTCAGTTATGTCTCTCTGCGACCTCGTGGACTGTAGCCCGCCAGGCTCCTCTGTCTGTGGGACACTCCAGGCAAGAATACTAGAGTGGGTTGCTATTTCCTCCTCTAGGGGATCTTCCTGACCCGGGGATTGAACCCTCTTCTCCTGCGTTGACAGGCAGGTTGTTTAACATGCTGAGCCACCTGGGAAGCCCAGACCCCGTTGGGTTCTATAATTTCCTGCCAGTCTTTGAAATTCTTTCCGTGCAGGCTTTTTACAAGTACCAAAGCAGGATGAAATGCAGCCATCTATTTCCGAGACGGTGAAGGACCTCAGAGGCAGTGCGTGAGTGACGGTGTGCTGGCCGCAGGGCTGGAGGGAGTTATGAAACTGTCCGCAGTGATTCAGAGAACGCCAGAAGCTGTCAGAAGCATGGGATTTGCTTTCAGGACCTGCCTGGGGTGTTGGGGAAAATGGCAAGTGGTCACGTTAGAGACGCAAAATTATCTCTCGAGGAAAATGACCAGAAGCATCGCCAGGCGGTGCAGGTGGCAACTCTCCGCTTGGAAAGTGGTGGCCGGAGCCCCAGTGGGTCACCCCAGCGAATGGATGTGTCTGAGAGGTTCGCGCATCTGCAGAGGGACGTCCGGACACGGCCAGGAAACAGGACCAAGTGGCCAGATGCCTGCACTGTGGATTTCTCACAATTTGATTCCTGAATATAAAAAAGTCATTGTTAGTCGCTCAGTCACGTCCGACTCTGTGACCCCACGGACTGCAGCATGCCAGGCTCCTCTGTCCATGGGCTGCCCCAGGCAAGAATGCTGGAGTGGGTTGCCATTTCCTCCTCCAGGGGGTCTTCCAGACTCAGGGATCGAACCCGCGTCTCCTGCATTGCAGAAAGATTTTTTACCAAAGTTAGCTTTGTGTTAGTCACTCAGTTGTGTCCGACTCTTTGCAACGCCATGGACTGCAGCCCACCAGGCTCCTCCGTCCATGGGATTCTCCAGGCAAGAAGACTGGAGTGGGCTGCCATGCCCTTCTCCAGGGGATCTTCCCCACCCGGGAATCAAACCCGAGTCTCTTATGTCTCCTGTGCTGACAGGCGGGATTTTTTTCCACTGGCACCACCTGGGAAGCCCAGATGGATAAATAGACATTTCAGATATATAGATGATAGAGACAGACAGAAAGACAAGAAAATAGACAGATAATGACAGATACATAGATAAGAACAATGAAAAACAATAGATGATAAATAGGCAACTCATAGATGATAGATATATACTCAGTAAGTGATAGATACATCATCGACAGAAAGCAATATAAAAAAAGTGAAGGTGTTAGTTGGTCAGTCGTGTCTGACTCTTTGCAACCCTGTGGACTGCAGCCCACCAAGCTCCTCCGTCCATGGGATTCTCCAGGCAAGAACACCAGAGTGGGTTTCCATTTCCTTCTCCAATGCGTGAAAGTGAAGTCGCTCAGTCATGTCCGACGCCCCGCGACCCCATGGACTGTAGCCCACCAGGCTCCTCTGTCCATGGGATTCTCCAGGCAAGAACACTGGACTGGGTTGCCTTTTCCGTCTCCAGGGGATCTTCCCGACCCAGGAATGGAACCCGCATCGCCTGAGCTTCCCAGGTGGCGCTGGTAGAAGGAAGGATGAAAACAGAAAATAAAGATACGTGCTAGATGATGGATACATAAGAGACCGGTGATGGATACGTAGACAGACAGGCTGCGCCTCTTAAGCTAAATCAAGGTTTCTCAGCCTCAGCCCTACTGGCGTCTGGGGCTGGACTCTCTGCTGTGGGGCATCCTGGGCACCGTGGGGATGGGGCAGCGTCCCTGGCCACCCCCCACCACACGCCGGGAGCCCCACCACTGTGATAACACCCCAGACGCTGGGTATCTGTGTCCCAATGTCCCCAGACATTGCCAGGGTCCCCTGGAGATCAGGGTCCTTTGCGGACCCCGAGGTCCCGGTCCAAAGACTAAACCGTTCGAAGCCGCGTGCAACTAGCTTTTAGAACAGCAGAGCTGGGATGCACATTAAAATTCCAAGTGAGTTATCCATGTGTTCCAGACCAGATTAAAAAATAAATAAATAAATGACAGAGCCGCTGAGATCCACCCCAGCCCTTGAGCTCTGTTGTTTTCTTCTAAGGCAGAGGTGTCCCCGGCTGCCCTTTCTCAGAGCACTCAAGGGTCTGGGAGGGGGGCGAAGCTGGTGGACGTGCGTCTCAGAACATCCGTTCCCCCCGACACCTGCCTGCCCGCCTGCCCACCTGGGGCGGGGCCCCTCTGCGAGACGCAGCCTCAGCAGCTGGACGGACCCAGCCCAACGGCGTGGACAGAGACTGGGGATGTTAAGAGGATCCAGGCAAGGGGCCCTGCCAGCGCCAAGAGGCAGTGACACGCTTGCCTTCTCTGGGATCGCGGTGTTGTGGTACCATTTCCAGCTCTGCTCTGGACCTGTGCGGGCAGGAGGGGAGGAGGAAAAGGGAAGGAGACAGAGAGAAGCAGAGAGAGACAGAGAGAAACAGAGAGAGAAACAGAGAGAGATAGAAGCAGACAGAGAGCAAACAGTTCGTTTCAGTTCAGTTCAGTCGCTCGGTCGTGTCCGACTCTTTGCAACCACTCGGCCTGCAGCACGCCAGGCTTCCCTGTCCATCACCAGCTCCCGGAGTTTCCCCAAATGCATGTCCATCGAGTCGGTGATCCCATCCAACCATCTCATCCTCTGTTGTCCCCTTCTCCTCCTGCCCTCAATCTTTCCCAGCATCTGGGTGTTTTACAATGAGTCGGTTCTTCGCATCAGGTGGCCAGAGTATTGGAGTTTCAGCTTCACCATCAGTCCTTCCAATGAACGCTCAGGACTGATCTCCTTTAGGATGGACTGGTTGGATCTCCTTGCAGTCCAAAGGACTCTCAAGAGCCTTCTCCAAAACCACAGTTCAAAAGCATCCATTCTTCGGCGCTCAGCTTTCTTTACAGTCCAACTCTCACATCCGTATGTGACTCCTGGAAAAACCGTAGCCTTGACTAGAAGGACCTTTGTTGAGAGAAGCAGAGAGAGAGGTAGAGACGGATGCGGAACAAGACAGAAGCAGAGGGAGGTGGGTTTCTCTGCAAGGCACCCCATGTAGGCCCAAGTAGACAGACAAGCAGCTCATGGTCAGAGACCTGAACTCCCTGAAGAGTTTATTTCAGGTTCCTTTCAAGGTCCCTGAAGACCTGGGAATCGCTTTTTTTTAAAGGCAGAGTGAGGCAGAGGGTGCCAGGGTGTGTGATCACCTGCTGGGCCATCTTCTGATTGGCTGGTGGTGATGTCATTGGGAGCCAGCATCACCCACCTTCTGCTTCCAGCCGTCTGGGGTCCCCGTGCTGGTGGGCGGGGCATACCGTTAACTTCTTCCACCTCCTGGGAGCTTCAGTGTCTGCAATACAGCTCAGAGGACACGGCTCAGAATATTACCTCCAGCCCTTGAGGAGGAACGGGAGGTCCTTGGCTTTGCTTAATGGCTGAGCTGGTTGCCCTTGGTCTCCGTTGACTCTTTCCCTTTGTTTCTGCTTTTGCTGTCTTCTCTGATTCCCTTTATTCTTTGGCACTTGGAGAAGTCCTAGGAGGCGAAAGCTTTCTTCTCAACAACAGGCAGGGGGAGAACATGAGGCATGGGGTGTTCTGCCCAGGGAAGGACTCACAGAGTCAGCTCATTTACAACGTCATTAATAAGAATTGTAGACATTCTAGAAATGAAGCAAAAGCTACCCCATGTCGCCTTCCATTCTCATGCGTGCTCAGCCGCTCCGCTATGTCTGGCTCTTTGCGACCCTGTGGACTGTAGCCTGCCAGGCTCCTCTGTCCATGGGATTCTCCAGGCAAGAAGAGTGGAGCTGGTTTCCATTTCCTTCTCCAGGGGGTCTTCCCCACCCAGGGATCAAACCCACGTCTTCTGCGTCTCCTGCTGTTCTTTACCACTACCGCCACAGGCTTTTTTTTTTTTCCTCTCTCTCTCCCCATCATCTGATGAATCTCAAATGTTTTCAGCTTAAAATAATTCTCAAGCCAACTCTAATCCCCATGGAGCAAAAAAGGATAGCAAAAAAACACGAGAACTCAAGCCGGTGAAATTGAAAGTGACTCAGTCGCGTCCTACTCTTTGCAACCCCATGACTATACAGTCCATGGGATTCTCCAGGCCAGAATACTGGAGTGGGGAGCCTTTCCCTTCTCCAGGGGATCTTCTCAACCCAGGGATCGAACTCAGGTCTCCCACATTGCAGGAGGATTCTTTACCAAGTGAGCTATCAGGGAAGCCAGCAAGTCAGCAAAATGTGTGTTGAAGTAGGTTGGTGCTGTCGACCAAAAGATACAGTCACCACCTGAAATCAGAGTTATTTTATTGGGTGAGCATGTTGAGGACTCAGAGCCCGGGAGACAGCATCTCAGTAGCTCTGAGAAAACTGCTCCAAGGAGGCGGGAGGGGGAGTCAGGCTGTATACAAGTTTGCGACAAAGGGAGCAGGTGGTCTGCACAGCAAAGATCAGATATCAGGGAAGGATTGAGGATTCCATGTAAGGGAACATGCACCCTGTGGGCCCACCGAGTTCACTCCTTTCAAATGCACCTCGGCTGTCTGGGGCCGAGCCTGTTTCCTTGTTCACCTTCAGGAAAGGTAGAGGTCACGGATGGCTGATTCTTGTGTTCGCCCAGCTCCTCTACAATCACCGTGGGGGTGGTGGAGTGAAATGTTGCCGGAATCATGGCCCAGACAGTAAAGAATCCGCCTCCCATGCAGGAGACCCAGGTTTGATCCCAGGGTTGGGAAGATCCCGTGGAGGAGGGCATGGCAACCCACTCCAGTATTCTTGCCTGGAGAATCCCATGGACAGAGGAGCCTGGTGGGCTACAGTCCCTGGGGTTGCAAAAGAGTCAGACTTAGCGACTTAAACAACAGGGGATCTTCCCTACCCAGGGATTGAACCCAGGTCTCCTGCATTGCAGGTGGATTCTTTACTGACTGAGCCACTGTGGAAACCCAAGAATACTGGAGTGGATACCCTTTCCTTACTCCAGGGGATCTTCCCAACCCAGGTATCAAACCCAGGTCTCCCACATTGCAATCGGATTCTTTACCATCTGAGCCACCAGGGAAGCCCTGTAATCATAAAGGTTTTTTAAATTTTAATATTTATTAAGGTTTAAAAATTTTTTTTAATGTCTTATTTTTGGCTGCCCTGGGTCTTGGTTGTGGCATGCAGGATCTTTCATTGCTTGGTGGGCAGGCTTTATTGCCCTGAGGCATGTGAGATCTTAGGCCCCTGACCAGGTATCAAACCCACGTCCCCTGCAGTGGAAGGCGGATTCCTAACCACTGGGCCACCAGTGAAGCCTCAGTCATAAAGGTTTTTGATCTGAGGAAGGAAGAGGATCAGATCGGCTGGGAGGCAAGCAAGCAGGTGACAGAAGGGAGAATTCAAGACGGTACCCTACTTTTTGGAGGAAGAAGCTGGCAGACTCACATTGTTGTGCAGCAGAAAGCAACACAGGCACAACTCCAGAATCTGAAAGAGACCCAGAAATAGATCCCTCCCCGCCAAGTCCTGCCGACACTTCTATCGTAGCCCCGCGTGACCTGTTTCAGACGTCTCGCGCGCAGAATTGTAAGATAGTCCCTGTATCTTGTGTAGGCATCATCGGCTCCAGCGGGCCCCCAGCACTCACTGACCCCGTGCCATGCCCATCTTTGCCGAGCGTGGAAAAGCAGTCGTCCGTCTCCCCTGACGCTGGACATCTCCTACGACTTCTGGACATCTTGCTGTCTCTTCCTGAAGCCCAGCATTGAAATCAATCAAAACATACACGGGTTCATCCACCTCACCAGAGCTGATGCAACCCTGGTCCCTTTTCATGGCCAAGCGATATTCCATTTTATATGTCGGCCACAGCTTCTTTATCCATCCCTCAGTCAGTGGACACCTACACTGCTTCCATGTCCTCTACGGTTGTTCAGCTGTACAGTCGTGTCTGACTCCTTGCAACCCCACGGACTGCAGCACACCAGGCTTCCCTGTCCTTCACCATCTCCCGGAGTTTGCTCAAACTCATGTCCGTTGAGCCAGTGAGGCCATCCAGCCATCTCGTCCTCTGTCGCCCCCTTCTCCTTTCGCCCTCCATCTTTCCCAGCATCAGGGTCTTTTTCCAAGTTGTACCTACTGTGAATAGCACTGGGATGGACATTGGGGTGCATGTGTCTTTTTGAATTATGGTTTCCCCAGGGTGTATCCCCAGGAGTGGCAGTGCTGGGTCATATGGTCATTTTATTACTAGTTTTTGAAGGAGTATCTCTACTGTTCTCCATAGAGGTTGTACCAATTTACATTCACACCCAGAGTGTAGGAGGGGGCCCTTTTTTCCACACCCTCTCCAGCATTTATTGTTTGTAGGTTTTTCGGTGATGGCTATTCTGACCTTTGTGAGCAGATAGCTCATTGCGGTTTTGATTTCCATTTCTCGAATAATGAGGGATGCTGAGGGGTGATGTGGGGAGTGGAGGAGGGGGATTCAAGAGGGAGGGGATTTATGTATGCCTTTGGCAGACTCACGTTGTGCAGCAGAAAGCAACAAAACATTGCAAAGCAATTCTCCTCCAGTTAACACACACACACACACACACACACACACACACAGAGCCAACTGCAACCTTTATTCAGTTGGTTGTTGCAAACTGGTCCCTCTCTGTCTGTCTCTCTCTCTTTTTTATTTTTTGCCTCCTCCGAACCTCCCTTTGCTGACCTAGTCTCTCCCTCTCTTTGCAATCAAGTCCTCTGTCTCCTCCTCAGCTATTCATTTCAAATTCCTACCCATTTAATAACAGCTGCACCGGGATCTCCGCCCGTCCCTTGGAAATTAATTTAGTTACCGTCACAGAGAGACTTCGCTTCTGACTTTAAAGTACCCAATGGCAAGGGGGGTGGAGAGGGTTAGCCTGCGGCCAAGGGCACAGCCGCCCGCCGAGCACTCTGAGTGCCCCCCCCAACCCCGGCTCCAGGGCTGTGCCACAGACCACATTAGTAATTGATGCTTTGAGCCAGCATCCCCGGGCGGAGATGCCAGCCGGGACCTTCGGAAATTCTGCAAGTCATCCTGGGTCTGTGTGTTTGTACGTGTGAAGGATGAACCTGTATACAGCACAGAGGAGGAAAAGGAAGAAAGAGATGCTTTCCTTGGAATGAGACAGGGGGGTTGTCGATGAGTAGCTGTAGGTGGAAGCTTGCCCACGTGTGGGTGCCCCGTGCGGCTTTATCATCTTTTTCTGCCTGCATCACTGGCTTTTCCGCGTCGGCTCTCTTGGCTGCCTGGTCGGGATGTGCGTACAATGGCGCTTCAGTCGTGTCTGACTCTGTGACCCCATGGACTGTACCTTGCCGGCCTCCTCTGTCCGTGGGATTCTCCAGGGAAGAATACTGGAGTGGGTTGCCATTTCCTTGGGGGAAGTCTTAAGATCTCTGTCTCTCTCTGATGTTCCCCTCTCAACCCTGGGGAATAGAGGCTTCTGACATCCTGAGGTTATCTGCAAGATGAAGTTTGAAACGGTTGCTGGTTGGTTGGTCAGTTGCTCAGTCGTGTCCGGCTCTTTGAGGCCTGATGGACTGCAGCACCCCAGGCCTCCCTGTCCTCCACCATCTCCCAGACTTTGCTCAAAATCATGTCCATCGAGTCAGTGATGCCGTCCAACCATCTCATCCTCTGCCTCCCTGTTCTCCTTTTGTCTGAAGCCTTGCTCAGCATCAGAGGAATGGTGGCATTTTGGTAAAAGTCAGGGTCCTAGAAAGACCCTGTTGAATGAGACACGACCGTGAGCCAGCCCCAGGAACGTGACAAGCAGTACGTTCCCTGGGGGGCTGAGTGACGCTAAGGGGAGGGAGACCGAGAGGCAGATTCCGAGGTGGCGCTGTGGAGGAGCCCGGATTGCCGGCGAGCTGTCTGCCAGCCTGCTGCCCTTGCATCAGAAATTGCGTCTTGTAAGATGGCTTCATCTTCTAGACCTGGGTTTCTCAGCCTCACCCCGCCTCTCGTCTGCGGCTGGATGGCCCTGGGCTGTGGGTTGTCTGGTGCACTTGGGGTGCAGAGCAGCAGCCCTGATCTCCATCCACCACGTGCTGGGGATGACCCCCCCCACCCCAAGTGTGACAACCAGAAGTGTCTCTGGATGTCGGCATATGTCCCCTGGGGGCAAAGTCATCCCTGGGTGAGAACCACAGCTGGAGCTAGAAAGATAGGTGGACAGATAGATGGATGGGTGGGTGGATAGATGGATATAGGTAGATGGATGGATGGATATAGATAGATGGATTGATGGATAGATGGTTATACATAGACGGATAACTGGATGGTTGGATTAGATAGATGGATGAGTGGACAGATGGATATACATAGATGGATGGATGGATTAGGTAGATGGATATAAATAGATGTTTATAGAAGGATGGATTAGATGGATGGATGGGTGGGTGGATGGATATAGATAGATGAATTGATGGATAGATGGTTATAGATGGATGGATGGATTAGGTAGATGGATATAAATAGATGGATAGATGGATGGATGCATTAGATGGATGGATGGGTGGGTGGGTGGGGGGATGGATATAGATAGATGAATTGATGGATAGATGGTTATAGATAGACGGATAACTGGATGGTTGGATTAGATAGATGGATGAGTGGACAGATGGATATACATAGATGGATGGATGGATTAGGTAGATGGATATAAATAGATGTTTATAGAAGGATGGATTAGATGGATGGATGGATGGGTGGGTGGATGGATATAGATAGATGAATTGATGGATAGATGGTTATAGATGGATGGATGGATTAGGTAGATGGATATAAATAAATGGATAGATGGATGGATGGATTAGATGGATGAATGGATGGATGGGTGGATGGATATAGATAGATGGATTGATGGATAGATGGTTATGGATGGATGGATAGATGGGTGGATGGGTGGATGTGTGGATGGATGGGTGGATGGAGGGATAGACAGATGGATGGATGGATGGACGGATATAGATAGATGGATAAATGGATGGATGGATGGATAGATGGGTGGATGGGTGGATGTGTGGATGGATGGGTGGATGGATAGATAGATGGATGGATGGATGGATATAGATAGATGGATAAATGGATGGATGGATGGATAGAATAGATGGCTGGATGGGTAGGTGTATAGAGAGAGATGGATAGACGGATGGATGGATGGTTGGATAGATTAGATAGATAGATGGATAGATGGATGGACAGATGATAGATACTGAGTTGGCTGCAAAGTTTGTTCAGGTTTTTCTGTAAGATTATAGATAGAAAGATTGATAGGTGATACATTGATAGATGATTAGAGAAATGAATGTAGACAGGTAGGTTGATAGAAACATTGATAGATAAATGTATCGATAGATTAGATAATAGATAAATGAATGGAAATATCGAGATAGATGTAGACAGATAATGTAGATATATAGATAATAGATAAGGTGGCTAGATGACTGATGGATACAGTGGATGGATGGGCAGGTAGATGGCCGGCTGGATGATAGGCAAATGAATAGATAAATGATGGATAGGTAGAGATATTATCTAAAGATGGATAGATAATTTATTTATAACAGATGAATGAAAAGACAAATCATGGATAAACGGATGGCTTCCCTGTGGCTCAGCTGGTGAAGAATCCACCTGCAGTGCGGGAGGCCGGGGTTCAGTCCCTGGGTCGGGAAGATCCCCTGGAGACGGGAAAGTGTACTCACTGCAGTGTTCTGCCCTGGAGAAGCCCATGAGAGAGGAGCAGGGTGGGCTGTAATCCATGGGGTCCCAGAGACAGGTAGATAGATCATTTAAGTATCTGACTCACATTATCGTGGTTGCTGCAAGGCCAGCAGAGGTATACTTTTCTCCTGTCAGCTCCAAGGAGCAAAGAATGTTTCACTATTCAGTCAGACACCAGACCCACGGCATTTCCTCGGGCATTAAGATTTCCTGCGTTTGCTTTTTGTTTGCTTTCTTTTTTTTTTTTTTAATCTCTCTGGTTACTGTGGTTGAGAAGTCATTAAAAGAAGAATTTCTATGTTGTGAGTAAACGCTACTTCAATTTAACAAATAATGCGATGCCAACTACTATATATAGGACGGAGAAGGAAATGGCAACCCACTCCACTATTCTTGCCTGGACAATCCCATGGACAGAGGAGCCTGGCGGGATACAGTCCACAGGGTTGCAAGAGTCAGACACGACTGAGCGACTAAACCACCACCATCACCGCTACATATACGATGGTGAAATAATAAGGGTCTCCTGTAGAGCACATGGAATTGCTTTCAGTATCCCGTGATGAACCACAGTGGGAAAGAATACGAAAAAGTAGTGACGGTGCTGGTCGCTCAGTCGTGTCCAGCTCTTTGCAACCGCATGGACTGTAGTCTGCCAGGCTCCTCTGCCTGTGGGGTTTCCTAGGCAAGAATACTGGAGTGGGTTGCCATTTCCTTCTCCAGGGGAAATATATATATGTATGTATATTCATGGGCTTCCCTGAAAAAGGAATATATATATTTATGTGTATATATTTATGTCTATATATTTCCAATATATATAAATTGAAATATATGAATGTATTCCAGTCCTTCCAATACACACACAACTCAGTCACTTTGCTTATTAACAGAGATTAACAACAATGCAAATCAACTGTACGTCAATAAAATTTCTTAAAAAAATAGTGATTTGAAAAGGAGAATTTCTGAAATGATCGCTGATTTTGAATAGAGGCTTTCTTACGCCTTTTTTTTGTTGTTGAAAACATTCAAACCTGTCCATTGTCCTTCAGTGTTACCTGTTTACAGGGAAATCAGATGACGTTCTATGTAAAGGAACTTATTTACAAAACAGAAACAGGCTTGCAGGGACAGAAAACAGCCCCATGGTTAGCAAATGGGAAACCTGGGGGGAGGAATAGATAAGGAGTTTGGGGTTAACACGCACACACAATTCCATGTAAGACAGATCATTAATAAGGACCTAGCGTACAGCACAGAGAACCCTGCTCAATATTATGTAACAACCTAAATGGGAACAGAATTTGAAAAAGAATAGATACATATGTCGCCGAATGACTTTGCTGTACTCCTGAAACTATTGAAACATTGTAAATCCACTATGATCTTCAAGTGTCAGCTGCTTAATCCCGTCCCACTCTGTGTGACCCGGTGGCCTGCAGCCCGCCAGGCTCCTCTGTCAGTGGGATTCTCCAGGCAGGAACACTGGCGTGGGTTGCCACGCCCTCCTCCAGGGGATCTTCTCAAACGGCGGATGGAATCTGCGTCTCCTGCATTGCAGGCAGATTCTTTACCGACTGAGCCCCCCAGGGACGCCAATATCAACCTTACTCCAATATAAAATAAAAACTAAAGAAAAAAACTTTTTTTTAAGCTGAAAAAAATAATAAACAAGATGGATAGTGTCTGGTTGTACCCACAGAGTCTTGGGAACTTTTGGACACAAACTGAACAGCCCTGTTCCGGGGGAAATAGAATAGATATCGTAAAAATGCCAACAGACTCTGGGTCTATGAAGCAGCTTTCTGCCAGGCAGTTCCCAAGAAAAAGGGTTTTATGTCCGCAGTGAAACGAGCCAGCCCGGTTATCTCCGAACAGAAATGTCCTGAAATCCTTCATCTGTGTGGATGGTTCCCTTAGAGAGATGAATTTTATATTCTTGTGGAAAAACCGTAATTTTCTGTGCAAGGCAGCCTAAGTTCCAGAGCCTTGGTTTACACCTCAGAGATGAAATCAGAAGCACGGTGACATTCTAGGATATTTACCTGCGAACTTGCTTCTGTGCCCTTCACAGTGGAGGTCCCTGGGGGACATTTGTTTCTAGGGGTGGAGACCTTCTCTGACAGCAGACCGCTTTGTGTAATCAACGGGCTTTTGTTCCTGCACTTTATAGGAAAAAGTGTGTAAGCTGGTGCTCAGTAATAGAGAACTGACCCTATTTGAGCTAGAGTAAGCTGGAAACAATTTACCACAACGTATATGTTGTTGTCTGCTTGCTCAGTCATGTCCAACGCTTTGAGACCCCACGGCCTGCAGCACGCCAGGCCTCCCTGTCCATCACCAACTCCCAGAGTCTATCCAAACTCATGTCCATCGAGTCAGTGATGCCATCCAACCATCTCATCCTCTGTCAACTCCTTCTCCTCTCGCCTTCAATCTTTCCCAGCATCAGGGTCTTTTCCAGTGAGTGAGTTCTTCACATCAGGAGTATTGGAGTTTCAGCTTCAGCATCAGTCCTTCCAATGAACACCCAGGACTGATCTCCTTTAGGATGGACTGGTTGGATCTCCTTGCAGTCCAAGGGGCTCTCAAGCATCTTCTCCAACACCACAGTTCAAAAGCATCAATTCCTTGGCGTTCAGCTTTCTTTATAGTCCAACTCTCACATCCATACATGGCTCCTGGAAAAACCATGGCTTTGACTAGACAGACCTTTGTCGGCAAAGCAAAAACAGAGACATATGCAAAACCCAGAGAGGAAGACAGGAAGAGAACAGCCTGCGTTTCGCAGAGTTCTTCCTCACCGAGCACCCCTCACTCTTACGTTAAAGGCAGAAAACGGAAAAGGGTTTTTACTCCACGTTCAGTAATCAGATCTGCGAGCTCAGAAATTCCACGTCGGAACAGAAGCAGTCCATCCGCTCCAAGCTCAGCACCTGTCAGCCCCCTGGTGTGTGCAGCCCGGGGGGCTGCCCAGCTCTGCTTGCTGACATCTGTCTCATCCCCCGCAACCCCAGGCTCTTCAACAAAACGTTCATTTTTTTCAAGGTCAGAGTTCTTTCCTCAAAGCAGTGCACGGAGTTCTCATCTCTGCAGAGCGTGGAGGCTCAACTCTGCTGTGCTGTGCTTAGCCGTTGGGCTGTGCCTGACTCTGTGACCCCCGTGCACTGCAGCCCGCCAGGCTCCTCCGTCCATGGGATTCTCCAGGCAAGGAAACTGGAGCGGGTTGCATTTCCTCCTCCAGGGAATCTTCCCAACTCAGCGATTGAACCCGGGTCTCCTACATTGCAGGTGGATTCTTTACCAGCTGAGCCACCAGGGAAGCCGCAGAGATTCAACTAGAAAATGGCCGGACTCCTGTCCTTCGGTGGAGTCCTTTATCTACTCAGATGCGTCTAAGTGTGCTCAGCTGTGTCCAACTCTTTGCAACCCAATGGACTGTAGCCTGCCAGCCTCCTCTGTCCATGAGATTCTGCAGACAAGAATACTGGAGTGGGTTGCCATTCCTCCTCCAGGGGAATCTTCCCGACCCAGGGACCGAACCTAGCATCTCCTGATTTGGCAGGCAGATTCTTTACTGCTGAGCCTCCTGGGAATATGTACTCAGAGCTGAGGAGCGGAAAAAAAAAGACTCCAGATGGGACTTCCCTGGAAGCCCAGTGGTTAGGACTCGACGCGTTCATTTGCCAAGGGCTCCGGTTCAATCCCTAGTCTGGGAAGCAAGATCCCACAAGCCACATGGTACGGCCAATAAATAAATAAATGATATTTGCAAACCCAGCAGCACTCCATGTGAGTCCATTGCGTGAGGCGTTCGGAAACCTCAGGACCCCCAGACGTAAAGCGAGTTGACAGTTCCAAAGCAGTCAGGACCCAGAAATGGGAGGGGAGCCCCGGAGAGTGAACAGGAGGGAAAGGGTGAGGAGGAGACAGACGCAAGCTAGGCAGAAATCACACTGGAACGAAATACGAAAAAGCACCCCAGTGCCTCATTTGGCATCTTAAAAAAAATTTTTTTTTTAATTTTTGTATTGGAGTGTATAGCTGATGAGGGCTTCCCTGGGGGCTCAGACAGGAAAGGATCTGCCTGCCATGCGGGAGATGCGGGTATCGTCCCTGGGTCAGGAAGACCCCCCTGGAGAAGAGATAGGCTACCCACTCTAGTATTCGTGGGCTTGTCCGTGGGTCAGGTGGTAAAGAACTTGCTTGCAGTGCAGGAGACGTGGGTTTGATCCCTGGGTGGTGAGGATCCCCTGGAGAAGGAAATGGCAACCCACTCCAGTACTCTGGACTGGAGAATCCCCATGGACAGAGGAGCCTGGTGGGCTACAGTCCATGGGTCGCAAAGAGTCAGTTATAGCCTATGCACATAGGTCCTTGCTGTTTACCTACAATATACCTAGAAGTGTGTGCATTTTCGTCCCAAGCTCCCAACTTATCTTTCCTCCTTTCCCCAATTTGGTTCATCACAAATTTGTTCTCTATGTCTATGAGTCTATTTCTGTTTCATGAATAAGTCCATTTGTATCATTTTTTTTTCAGATTCCCCATATAAGTGGTATCATATGATATTTACCTCTCTCTGTCTGACTTACCTCACTTTGTATGACAACCTCTAGGTCCATCTGTGATGCCGAAGTTGGCATTTTGTCTCATTCTTTTTCATGGCTCAGTACCATTCCGTCGTATATATGTCCCACGTCTCGGTTATCCATTCCTCTGCCGATGGACGTCTAGGTGGCTTCCGCGTCCTGGCTGTTGTAAATGCGCTGCAGTGAACTTTGGGCTGCTTGCATCTTTTGGGGGCCACGTTTCTATCTGGATATATGCCCAGGAGTGGGATTGCCGGGTAATATGCCTCCTCTATTTTTTAATTTTTTAAGGACCTTCCGTGATGTTCTCCACAGGGGCTGACCCAATCTCCATTCCCACCAGAAGTGCAGCAGGGTCCCCTTTTCTCCACACCCTGTCCAGCATTTACTGTTTGTAGACTTTTGGATGATGGCTGTTCTGATTGGTGGCAGTTGATACCTCCCTGTAATCCTGATTGGCATTTTTCTTATCATGAGCGATGCTGAGCATCTTTTTGTGTGTCTGTTGTCTGTCTCTGTACTTCTTGTTTGAAGAAACATCTGTTTAAATCGTCTGTCCTTTTGGCGCCTTGCTGGCATTTTCTGGAGAAGGCGATGGCACCCCACTCCAGTACTCTTGCCTGGAAAATCCCATGGATGGAAAAGCCTGGTAGGCTACAGTCTATAGACTTTTCTTCCATGATCCTGCAAACAGAGCTACATTCTTGGCCTTCCTAACGAATTGAGTGGGCTTCCCTGGTGGCTCAGTTGATAAAGAATGTGCCTTGCAATGCAAGAGACCCAGGTTCAATCCCTGGGTCAGGAAGACCCCCTGGAGAAGGGCATGGCAACCCACTCCAGTATTCTTGCCAGGAGAATCCCATGGACCGAGGAGCCTGGTGGGCTACAGTCCATGGGGCTGCAGAGAGTGGGACATGACTGGAGATGTACTTGAAGCTTACTTTTTCTTGCATGTGGAAAAATTTGCAGCGACTTGCCTGGTGGTCCAGTGAATAATACTTCCCCTTGCAATGCAGGGGATGTCGATGTGATCCCAGGTCAGAGAACTAAGATCCTTCATGTTGAGCAGACAAAAAACAAACAAAAAAAAAACCCAGCAAGATTTGCACAAATGTCCATGGAGGGAACGGATCAGCCAAAGCTCAGAGCTTGATGTGTCCTGTCTGGTTGTGAGCCTCTGGCACAGACAGGAATCTCGCAGTCACAAGCAATTAATTCTTGCTGGGAGTGGCCCAAGGTTAATTTTAATGTCCTCCATGGTCTCTTGCCAGACCCAATACGTCTGCCTCCTTCAGGCTCTGCCTTATGGTTCTTGGCAGGACCTGGCTACGTGGAGGCTGGCAGGCTCAGCCCGTTAATCATCCTTGGCAGCTGGGTTCTTGTGGCTGATGGATATGGACCCCCCCCCCGCCATTCCCCGGGGAGACCCGAGGATGCTGAGTGAAGCTGACATGTTGTGGTTGCCGTGGGAGCTCAGAAGGCTCTCTTGTGCCCCCATGCTGATGGCAGGAGTTGAGAGACACTCAAGACACACACATTAAAAAAACAAAAAATAGCATTTGATCTGCAGCAAAGTGGATGGAAAATCCCATGGACGGAGGAGCCTGGTAGGCTGCAGTCCATGGGGTCACGAGGAGTCTGACACGACTGAGCGACTTCACTTTCATTTCTCACTTTCATGCATTGGAGAAGGAAATGGCAACCCACTCCAGTGTTCTTGCCTGGAGAATCCCAGGGACGGGGGAGCCTGGTGGGCTGCCATCTATGGGGTCGCACAGAGTCGGACACGACTGAAGCGACTTAGCAGCAGCACCAGCAACGTGGATGGACCTGGAGATCGTCATGCTGAGGGAACTAGGTCAGACAGAGAAAGACAAACATCGTATCGGTCAGTTAGTTCAGTCCGAGTCCTTGTGACCACGTGGACTGCACCACGCCAGGCCTCCCCATCCATCATCAACTCCCAGAGCTCGTATGACTTATATGCAGAATCTAAAAAGAAATGGTACAAAGGAACTTATTTACAAACCAGAAACAGACTCACAGACTCAGAGAAAGAACTTATGGTTACTAATGGGGATGGATGGGAGGAAGCATAGTTAGGGAGTCTGGGGTGGACTTGACGTTCTTCAGTGTTGTTCAGATAAGCCGTATCCGACTCCTTGTGACCCCGTGGACTGCAGCACACCAGGCTTTGCTGTCCATCACCAACTCCTGGAGCTTGCTCAAACCCATGTCCATCGAGTCAGTGATGCCATCCAACCATCTCTTCCTCTGTCATCCCCTTCTCCTCCCGCCTTCAATCTTTCCCAGCATCAGGGTCTTTTCTAGTACATCGGCTCTTCACATCAGGTGGCCAAAGGATTGGAGTTTCAGCATCAGTCCTTCCAATTAACACCGAGTACTGATCTCCTTTAGGATGGAGTGGTTGGATCTCCTTGCAGTCCAAGGGACTCTCAAGTGTCTTCTCCAACACCACAGTTCAAAAGCATCAGTTCTTTGGAGCTCAGCCTTCTTCATGGTCCAGCTCTCACATGACTACTGGAAAAACCGTAACTTTGACTAAGACAGACCTTTGTTGGCAAAGTGATATCTCTGCTTTCTAATAATCTGTCTAGGTTTGTAATAGCTTTTCTTCCAACGAGCAAGCGTGTTTTGATTTCATGGCTGCAGGCACCATCCATAGTGATTTGGGAGCTCCAAAAAATAAAGCTGTCACTGCTTTCACTGTTTCCGCATCTATTTGCCATGAAGTGATGGGACTGGATGCCACGATCTTAGGTTTTTTAATGTTGAATTTCAAGCCAGCCTTTTCATTCTCCTCTTTCACTATCATGGAGAGGCTCTTTAATTCCTGTTAACTTTCTGCCGTGAGAGTGGTGTACACGATGCATTGCGCTGTCCTCAGTCACTCAGTCGTGTCTGACTCTTTGCGACACCATGGACTGTAGCCCGCCAGGCTCCTCTGTCCACGGGGTTCTCCAGGCAAGAGTACTGCAGTGGGTTGCCATGCCCTCCTGCGGAGATCTTCCCAACCCAGGGATCGAACCCAGGTCTAGCCACAAGGCAAGTCCAAGGATACTGGAGTCAGTAGCCTTTCCCTTCTCCAGGGGATCTTCCCGACCCAAGAATTGAACAAGGGTCTCTTGCATTGCAGGCAGGTTCTTTACCAGCTGAGCTGTCAGGGAAGCCCAGCATGTACTCTGCTATATATTAATATAAGATTTATATTCTATACTATTATATATGCATGTAATATAGATATTATAGATACTATGATAGATATGATTGATACACTATTTCTACATATACAAATACTAATATATATGATATTATGCATCCTTTTTTTGTCCTTAATGCCATTTGTTACTTAATTTTTAAACAGACTTTATGTTTTAGAGCTGTTTTTGGTTCACAGCAAATTTGAAGACACCTCCCAAGTACAAGGGCCTGCTCTGGTGGCTCAGCTGGTAAAGAATCCGCCTGCAATGCAAGAGACCTGGGTTTGATTCCTGGGTTGGGAAGATCCCCTGGAGAAGGGAAAGGCTACCCTCTCCGGTATTCTGGCCTGGAGAATCCCATGGACTGTGTCATCCATGGGGTCGCAAAGGGTCGGACACGCCTGAGCGACTTTCACTTTCAACGAAGCATACACTGTCTCTTCCATTCTAAACACACCCTGCACCAAAAGGCTAGATTTGTTGTAATTGGTGGTTTTTTCAAAACATTTATTTTTGTCTGTGCTGAGTCCTTGGTGCTGTGCGTGGGCTTTCTGTGGTTGCGGGGAGCGGGGCCTCCCCTCTGGTTGCGGGGAGCGGGGCCTCCCCTCTGGTTGCGGGGGGCGGGGCCTCCCCCTCTGGGTGCGTGGGGCGGGGCCTCTCCTCTGGGTGCGGGGGGCGGGGCCTCCCCTCTGGGGGCGGGGGGCGGGGCCTCCCCCTCTGGTTGCGGGGGGCGGGGCCTCTCTGGTTGCTGGGGGGGGGGGGGCCTTCCCTCTGGTTGCGGGGGGCGGGGCCTCCCCTCTGGCTTTGGTGCATGAGCGTCTCATTTCGGTGGTTTCTGTTCTTTAAGACCCGGGCTCTAGAGCTCAGGTCAACAGCTCTGGTGCGCGGGCTCAGCTGCCCCTGCGGCATGTGGGATCTTCCCGGACCAGGGATCGAACCTGCGTCCCTTGCATTGCAAGGCGGATTCTTAACTACTGAAGCAGAACAGAAGCTCCTATCAACAGATGATTCTACTTTGGTTCTGCATGTATTAATGATAGCTTACAGTGAATGGTATTGGATTCGTGATCTCCGAAGAAGAAGATTTAGCTTCGGGACCAGGGACCAGACTTGACCACTCAAGGGCTCTTGTGTGGCAGAAGTTTTATTACAGTGAAAAGAGTCAGAGAAAGCTTCTGACAGAGACATCAGAAGGGAGACAGAGAGTGCCCCCTCCCTAATCTAAGCAAGGGAGCTATATACTTTTTGAATTGATTATATAATAAATCAAAAGCATGTCTCAAGGTTGTAAAGATCTTACTAGACCCAGTCCCACAATTTACATTTTAAGGTAGCAGGGTTAGAACTTAACAACAGAAAGATCTTACCAGACCCACTCCAATAATATACATTTTAAGATAACAGGATTAGTCAGAAGGTTCTCAGGAAGGAGAAACTATCCTCAAGCAGGATACATTGTTGTTATATAATCCCTGCTGCTGCTAAGTCGCTTCAGTCGTGTCCGACTCTGTGCGACCCCATAGATGGCAGCCCACCAGTCTTCCCCACCCCTGGGACTTTCCAGGCAAGAACACTGGAGTGGGTTGCCATTTCCTTCTCCAATGCATGAAAGTGAAAAGTGAAAGGGAAGTCGCTCAGTCGTGTCCGAGTCTTCGTGACTCCATGGACTGCAGCCTACCAGGCTCCCCCGTCCATGGGATTTTCCAGGCAAGAGTACTGGAGTGGGGTGCCATTGCCTTCTCCGATATAATCCCTAGTACGGAGTTTAAGCTGAGTTGTTTTGTCGTATAATCATCAGTTAAAGAAGAAAACTTATGTGACTAAGACTAAGGAAGCTCAGTTCAGTTCCGTTGCTCAGTCGTGTCCGACACCTTGTGACCCCATGGACTGCAGCACGCTGGGCCTCCCTGTCCATCACCAACTCCTGGAGTTTGCTCGAACTCATGTCCATCGAGTCGGTGATGCCAAGGAATGTAGGCTAAGGAATGCAGAGAGAAAAACACATTTGTCCTTTCCTCCTCCTTGAGAATTCCAGACCCCTGTCTCTTTTTCAAGATCCTCCTCCTCCCCCTCCTCCCCCTCCTCCCCTCCCTCCTCCCCCCCCTCCTCCTCCCCCCCTTTCTCCTCCTCAGGGACTCCAGACTTCTAATCAACCTGCCTAGGAATTGACCTTCTCGTTAGTATGAGACTCTGAGGATGCTGAGTTGTGTCCGCCACCTACCAGCACCCATCAGATGCCTGTTCCATTGTCCACTACACACTCTGGGCAGGGTTCACTGAAGCTGACTGCTTCTTCTCTCATTAGCTCAGTCTCTCTACACACCCGGGAAAATACGATTAACCAGATTCCCGCTTATTAAGTCTCAGTCATGTTTCCATCTGCCTGCAGTAGAACTGAGCCAGGTTCCATTAATCAGACTTTTGGGTGTTCCCCAGCTCTGCAATTAAGCAGTTCTGGGCAGACTCTTGGTTTTCATTCAACAGATGGCTGGTTGCCTCCCTGGAGAGAGAGATGAGCATAGATTTCAGTTTTGTGTGTGTGTGTGTGTGTGTGTGTGTGTGTGTGTGTTTAGTTGGAGTACAATTGATTTACAATGTTGCATTAGTTTCTGCTCTAGGGCAAAGTGATTCAGCGATCAGTTCAGTTCAGTCGCTCAGTCGTGTCTGACTCTTTGCGACCCCATGGACTGCAGCATGTCAGGCCTCCCTGCGCATCACCAACTCCCGATCTTGGTCAAACTCCTGTCCATCGAGTCAATGATGCCATCCAACCATCTCGTCCTATGTTGTCCCCTTTTCCTCCCGCCTTCTATCTTTCCCAGCACCAGGGTCTTTTCCAGTGAGTCAGTTCTTCCCAAAGGATTGCAGTTTCAGCTTCAGTATCAGTCCTTCCAATGAATATTCAGGACTGATCTTTAGCGCAGACTGGTTTAATCTCCTTGCAGTCCAAGGGACTCTCAAGAGTGTTCTCCAACACCACAGTTCAAAAGCATCCATTCTTCGGCACTCAGCTTTCTTTATGGTCCAGCTCTCACATCCATACATGAGCACTGGAAAAAGCTTGACTAGACAAACTTTTGTTGGCAATGTAAAGTCTCTGCTTTTTCAGATGCTGTCTAGGTTGGTGATAGCTTTTCTTCCAAGGAGCAAGCGTCTTTTAATTTCATGGCTGCAGTTGCCATCTGCAGTGATTTTGGATACATCTGGGAGAGTTGGACTATTTTAATAGACAGCCTTCCTCAGTGATTCAGCTATACATATACATATACCCCCCACCTCTTGAGCCTCCCTCCCGCCTCTCCACCCCACTCCACTAGGTCATCACAGAGCACCTACAAAGCTGTGGATGTCACTGCTTTAATTCTCAGGCAGGCTTAAATGCTTTGTGCCATCAAGGTTGTATGGCGAAGATGGCTTGCAATAGCCCCATCTGAAACACCATTTTTAGAAGGAAGCATGGTAGAAGCTATTACTGTTTCTCGCTTCCTTTCCTAGATGGATGGAGGTCTTTCAGACTCTTCCTAGCCTGTGTGGTCGTTCAGTCACTAAGTCACGTCCAGCTCTTTTGTGACCTACCAGGCTCCTCTGTCCCTGGGATTCTCCAGGCAGGAACACTGGGGTGGGTTGCCATTTCCTTCTCCAGGGCATCTTCCCCACCCAGGGATCAAACCCGCATCTCCTGCACTGGTAGGCAGATTCTTAACCAGTGAGCCACCTGGGAAGCCCACCCCCACCCCGACCATGTGTGCACCCTCAGTCACTAAGTCACGTCCAGCTCTTTGCGACCCCACAGTCTGCAGCCTGCCAGCCTCCTCCGACCATGGGATTCTCCAGGCATGAATACTGGAGTGGATAGACATTTCCTTCTCCAGGGGATCTTCCTGACCCAGGAATCGAACCCTCATCTCCTTTTTGGCAGGCAGATTCTTTACCTGCTGAGCCACCTGCGAAGTGAGAAACAGTTTATTTCCTTGTCCCCTTCTACATAAACATTTATGGACAAAGAGAGTCAGCCAGACACATCTCTTCTCCCTTGCTAACCCTGCCCTTATCCAAGCCTGATGGTTCGCAGTTACTCATTCCAGGGAGCTTTGGATCGCAGATTGCATCCTAACAGCTCAAATCACTGAGCTAATTTTTCCCCCTCAGTAACTATCTCTCTCAGTTTTCACTGTCTCCTGGAGTTTGCTCGAACTCATGTCTATTGAATCAGTCACGCCGTCCAACCATCTCATCCTCTGTTGCCCTCTTCTCTGCTTGTCCTCAGTCTTTCCCAGCCTCAGGGTGTTTTCCAATGAGTCCTGGAAAAACCACGAGTGAGCTCGAAAGCTCCCCATGGAGGAAGCCCTTTCTGAAGCAACAACTTTGCGGAGAAGGTCAAATGTTGTCTGCATTCCCATGAGGCTGCCTGAGAAGGAGGTGCCTTGATGCCGATTGCTGGAGGCTGAGTTGAGCTCGACGAGGTGGTCCATCCCGGTCCTTGTGATCCTTCATTCCTCTGCAGCGAGAGATTGCTACAGCCTAGCCTTTGACTCACTCAAGCTCATCTCCTTCCCCTGTGTCTCCAGGCTCTTTCTTCTTGGAGCCTCAGCCTTGACTGGGAGCCTGGAGTTCTGCTGACTGGACTGCATCTTCATGCCTTTGAGGCCCCAAGGCTGGGGAATTTCCTCACATATCATGCTTGCTTGTTAAATGGATGGATGGATAGGTGGGTTAGTAGATGAATGCCTGAGTGGATGGATGATGGACCAGTGGATGGATGGTTGGATGAATCAATGGGTGAATGAATAGATAGATGCGTGGTGAATGGATATGTAGATGGGTGGATGGCGAATGGACGGATGGGTGGATGGAGGGTTAGATGGATTTGTGGATGGATGTGCAAGTGAATGGATGATGAATGGATGGATGGATGCATGGATGGATAAATGGATGGATAAATAGATGAATGGATGGTGAGTGGTTGGATGGATGGGTGGATGGATGGGTAGATGGATTTGTAGATGGATGCATAAGTTAATGGATGATGAATGGATGCATGGATGAATGGATGGATAAATAGATGAATGGATGGTGAGTGGCTGGGTGGGTGGATGGATGGGTGGATGGATGGGTAGATGGATTTGTGGATGGGTGCATAAGTGAATGGATGATGGATGAATGGATGGATGAATGGATGGATAAATAGATGAATGGATGGTGAGTGGTTGGTTGGGTGGGTGGATGGATGGATGGATGGTTAGATGGATTTGTGGATGGGTGCATAAGTGAATGGATGATGGATGAATGGATGGATGAATGGATGGATAAATAGATGAATGGATGGTGAGTGGCTGGGTGGGTGGATGGATGGGTGGATGGATTTGTGGATGGGTGCATAAGTGAATGGATGAATGAACAGATGGATAAATAGATGAATGGATCGTGAGTAGCTGGGTGGGTGGGTGGGTGGATGGATGATTAGATGGATTTGTGGATGCGTGCATAAGTTAATGGATGATGAATGGATGCATGGATGGATGAATGGATGGATAAATAGATGAATGGATGGTGAGTGGTTGGATGGATGGGTGGATGGATGGTTAGATGGATTTGTAGATGGATGCGTATGTTAATGGATGATGAATGGATGCATGGATGAATGAATGGATGGATAAGTAGATGAATGGATGGTGAGTAGCTGGGTGGGTGGATGGATGGATGGTTAGAGGCTTAGATGAATTTGTGGATGGATGCATAAGTGAATGGATGAGGAATGGATGGATAAATAGATGAATGGATGGTGAGTGGTTGGGTGTGTGGATGATGGCTCATTCCAATGGCACAAGCCTCTCAACTTGCTTTCCAAGGTTTTCCTGCCCGAGGTTTTCAGCAGGCTCCATCCACCTTGAATAGATGGCTGGCCATGTCACCTTGGCCTTCTGGGCCATTCGTCTGCTTGAATAGCTGTTTGGACCCGTGGAGTCTCTGGCTGGCCTCGTTGAGTCCCTTGCTGTCCTTCCAGGTTCACTAACGTTTGGGTCTCGGGGTTTAGCTTGGCCAACAATACCCTGCCCAGCCCTCATTAATGAGGCCACAGTGCAACCATCTACCACAGCAGCTCAAATACTGACATATTTGGAGGCTTTGATTTTCTTTTGCCCCTCCATGGGTCCCGTGGGCATGGGAAGACTTCAGCCCCTTGCAGCCATGTCTGATCTGAGCAACCACGTCTGGTCTGAGCAACCACGTCTGATCTGAGTAACCGTGTCTGATCTGAGCAGCCACGTCTGATCTGAGCAGCCACGTCTTATCTGAGCAGCCACATCTGATCTGAGCAACTATGTCTGATCTGAGCAGCCACGTCTAATCTGAGCAGCCATGTCTGATCTGAGCAACCATGTCTGGTCTGAGCAACCACGTCTTATCTGAGCAACCATGTCTGATCTAAGCAACAGCATTGTTTTTAAATTTCTCTTCCAACACTTTTCCCCAGCACGTTTTCCTAGCATAGTTTAGGTGGACCCTTTCTCTGACTTCTATTTGAGTTCACTGTCAGAGAGGCACACCCTACTCCTGGAGTGGGGAGCCTTTCCCTTCTCCAGGGGATCTTCCCAACCCAGGGATTGAACCCAGGTGTCCCGCATGGCAGGCAGATTCTTTACCAGCTGAGCCACCAGGGAAACCCAAGAAGACTCGAGTGGATAGCCTATCCCTTCTCCAGGGGATCTTCCTGATCCAGGAATCAAACCTGGGTCTCCTGCATTGCAGGCAGATTCTTTACCAGCTGAGCTACCAGGGAGGCCCTAGTTCCAAAGCTACTGTTTAAAAATTAGTGCATGGGGCCAGAAGACTGTTTTACCTTCAATGTGGCCACACCAGAGATGGCTCATTCCTGTCATTTTTCTCAGAAGGGCAAAGTAACAGAAATGAACATTTCTCTGCCCCTGTTTATTCAGGACAGTCAGTTCCTCCAGAGAGAAACCAGTATCTGTTGAAGGGAACATAAAGGAGAGGAAGAGACCTCCTTGTCTTCAATTTCCGTTAATTGATTCCTAAGGAACCACGCTGTGACACACGACAAATGAGGGTACAGAGATGAAACTGCACAGAAAACCACGTAGGAGGCTCAAGCCAGACCGATTTGTTTTGAGGCCACTTAGAGGCTGTCTCACAAGGACATGTGATCATCACTTTTCCTTGTTTTCAGGGCACCAAGGATGCTCCACCGCCCGGAGGGAAACATCCGTCAGATGACTGTCCTTCTGGGATGAAGAAAAGAGAAAAAACAGTCCTTTCAGGTCAGTTGAAAAGGCTCTGATGACTCGCCACGGGGATTCAGAACCTATTGGATAATGGTGGTGGGGCTGATGGTGGTGGTGATGGTGATGGTGATGGTGATAAGAGGATGAAGGTGATGGCGTTGATGATGATGCGATAATGGTGATGATGTCCTGTGATAGGGACGATGTTGCTCTTGGGGATGAAGGGACCAAGGTGATGGTGCTGATGATATGATACTGGTGATGATGTCCTGTGATAGGGACGATGGTGCTCTTGGGGATGAAGGGATGAAGGTGACGGTGCTGATGCTGATACGATACTGGTGATGATGTCGTGTGATAGGGACGATGGTGCTCTCGGGGATGAAGGGATCAAGGTGATGAAGGGATGAAGGTGACAGTGCTGATGATACGATACTGGTGATGATGTCCTGTGATAGGGACGATGGTGCTCTTGGGGATGAAGGGATGAAGGTGACGGTGCTGATGCTGATACGACACTGGTGATGATGTCCTGTGGTAGCGACGGCGATGATGCTGGTGATGACGGGATGAAGGTGATGGTGCCGATGATGACATGATGATGGTGCCGTGAGTGGTGATGGTGTTGGTGGTGACGTGATAATGATGACGGTGTGACGATGATGGTGACGGTAACAGGATGAAGATGATCCTGTCGCTCACACAGTAATGGCCCCGGCGTCCACATGATGTTGGTGATGATGATGCTTTTGCGAATAAGCTATGAGGCTCAGAACATCAGATCAGACACACTTTAGTTTGGGGTATCATGAAGGATCTCCTTTTTCATGGCCTTATTTAACATGACTTAAAGCTATCTTTGGCCTTGCCTCTCTTTGGGATTGGAATGAAAACTGACCTTTTCCAGTCCTGTGGCCACTGCTGAGTTTTCCAAATTTGCTGGCATATTGAGTGCAGCACTTTCACAGCATCATCTTTGAGGATTTGCTCAACTGGAATTCCATCACCTCCACTAGCTTTCTAAGGCCCACTTGACTTCACATTCCAGGACATCTGTCTCTAGATGAGTGATCACACCATCGTGATTATCTGGGTCATGAAGATCTTTTTTGTACAGTTCTTCTGTGTATTCCTGCCACCTCTTCTTAATATCTTCTGCTTCTGTTAGGTCCAGACCATTTCTGTCCTTTATTGAGCGCATCTTTGCATGAAGTGTTCCCTTGGTATCTCAAATTTTCTTGAAGAGATCTCTAGTCTTTCCCATTCTGTTGTTTTCCTCTATTTCTTTGCATTGATCGCTGAAGAAGGCTTTCTTATCTCTTCTTGCTATTCTTTGGAACTCTGCATTCAGATGCTTGTATCTTTCCTTTTCTCCTTTGCTTTTCACCTCTCTTCTTTTCACAGCTATTTGTAAGGCCTCCCCAGACAGCCATTTTGCTTTTTTGCATTTCTTTTCCATGGGGATGGTCTTGATCCCTGTCTCCTGTACAATGTCACAAACCTCATTCCATAGTTCATCAGGCACTCTATCTATCAGATCTAGGCCCTTAAATCTATTTCTCACGTCCACTGTATAATCATAAGGGATTTGATTTAGGTCACACCTGAATGCTCTAGCGGTTTTCCCTACTTTCTTCAATTTGAGTCTGAATTTGGCAATAAGGAGTTCATGATCTGAGCCACAGTCAGCTCCTGGTCTTGTTTTTGTTGCCTGTATAGAGCTTCTCCATGTTTGGCTGCAAAGAGTATAATCAATCTAACTTAGGTGTTGACCATCTGGTGAGCGATGAAGAATTGATGCTTTTGAACTGTGGTGTTGGAGAAGACTCTTGAGAGTCCCTTGGACTGCAAGGAGATCCAACCAGTCCATTCTGAAGGAGATCAGCCCTGGGATTTCTTTGGAGGGAATGATGCTAAAGCTGAAGCTCCAGTACTTTGGCCACCTCACGCGAAGAGTTGACTCATTGGAAAAGACCCTGATGCTGGGAGGCATTGGGGGCAGGAGGAGAAGGGGACGACCGAGGATGAGATGGCTGGATGGCATCACGGACTCGATGGACGCGAGTCTGAGTGAACTCCGGGAGCTGGTGATGGACAGGGAGGCCTGGCGTGCTGCGATTCATGGGGTCGTGAAGAGTCGGACACGCCTGAGCCACTGAGCTGAACTGAACTGTACATATACATATATGTATACATACATATACTGTGTGCACACATATGCATACACATACCTACACATACACACTTATGCTGTATATGCACGTGAACATGTATGTATATACACACACACACTATATACACATGTATACGTATACACACATACACTGTGCACACATATACAGGTACTGCATATATTAACACGTATATATGTCTACCTACATACACTGTATATACACACACACACATATATACATTGTACGCACACATATACATGGGCATACTGTCTACACACATATATAGCCACGCACATTCTTTTCATTCCTTTTCTCTGGAGAACCCTAATATATCATTGCAACATGAATATTGAAATAAAACATCTCCCACGCACAATCTAATTGCCCCGCCATTCTGAGTCTTTTCTTTAGTAATTATGATGTGCAAATGTGTTTGTAATTATAGTGTTCTAATATTTAATTTGATATTCATTCATGAAAATTTTATGTACAGCTTTCCCCATTAGTTGTGCTGACAGCCTAGCGTTTCATCCAACGCGACGTGCTCTGTATCCAGCCTCCTGTAAAACTGTGCTCGCCATCTTTGCGCTTTCCTCCTCCTCATAATTGTATTATTTGCTCAGAAGAAACCCAATCAACAGGACTTGTTGGTCACACGGTATGGACATTTTGCATTTTGTTGACACCAACTGTCTTTGTCCCTTTCTTTTCTGCTCTGAAAAATCAAGCTATGCCTTTGGAAGTGGAGTTGCCCCATTAAATTACAAGTGTTAGGTGCTCAGTCGTTTCTGAGTCTTTGCGAGTCCATGGACCGTAGCCCACCAGGCTCCTCTGTCTATGGGATTGTCCAGGCAAGAACACTGGAGTGGGTAGGTATTCGCTTCTCCAGGGGATCTTTCCCAAGCCGGATCTCCCGCATTGTATGCAGATTCTGTACTATCTGAGCCACCGGGGAAGCCCCTTAAATTACGAGGCAGCAGTTAAATTTGCACTGTTTTAGTTTTTATATTTTATTTTTTTTAAAAAAACATTTGTTTATTTATTTGGCTGTGCTGGTGTTAACTGTAGCACATGGAATCTTTAGTTGCAGCACGCGGGATACAGTTCCCTGACCAGGAATCAAGCTTGCGCTCCCTTCACGGGAAGCATAGAATCAACCATGGGACTACCAGGGAAGTCCCTGAGCTTTTTGTATAAATAACAGAGTTTTAAGTGTAAGTACATATCAAATATTGCATAATAAACAATACACAGGAGCCTAATATACACACATCCCATGGAATATTTGAGACAAGTAGTGTATTGACTGGGCTTCTGCGGAGGCTTGGACGGTAAAGAGTCTGGCTGCCGGTGCAGGACACCCGGGTTCAATCCCTGGGTCAGGAAGATTCCCCTTCTCCAGTTCATTTAGTTGCAGGTATGTCCCGTGCAATATTTGAGACAAGTAGTTTATTTAGTCTAAGTCCATCTCATGCAATATTTGAGCCATTTAAATAGTTAACTTAGTATAAGCATGTCCCATGTAATATTTGAGACAAATAGTTTATTTAGTGTAAGTGGATCCCATACAATATTTCAGACAAGTAGTTTATTTAGTAAAAGTATGTCCCGTGCTATGGTTGTGACTTACTTATACCAAAGAATATTGTTTGTTTTAATCTGAAATCCAAATGTAACTGTGAGTCCTGTGTGTCGATTTGCTAAAGCCGGCAACCCTGTTTGAAACATTTGTCTAAGACCTAGAACCAGGCTGATGAAGCTATTACAATCAGAATATCCCTTACTGTTCAGCACTTTGCAATCTGACCTTTGATGGGATCATTCAGTTCAGTTCAGTTCAGTTCAGTCGCTCAGTCGTGTCCGACTCTTTGAGACCCCATGAATCGCAGCACGCCAGGCCTCCCTGTCCATCATCAACTCCCGGAGTTCACTCAGACTCACGTCCATCGAGTCCGTGATGCCATCTAGCCGACGACCGAGGATGGGATCATTGGAGTGAGTGAAGTCAAGTGCTAGCATTTTTTGAGCGCCACTGAGAACCCCTTGAGGAAGCATACACCAGTAACTTGGGAACATATACTGAGTGTGGGTGTGTATCAAGCTAGGAAAGAGCCGACCAAGACTGCTTAGCTTAAAAGAAAGAAGTATAGCTATATTTAACATGGAGAACCAGCAAGGACCTGCTGTCCAGCACAGGGAACTCTGCTCAATCCTCTGGAATAACCTTATGGTCACCAGGGGGAAGGATGGGGGAAGGGACAGTCAGGGAGTCTGGGATGGACATGGACACACTGCTGTGTTTAATGTGGAGAACCAGCAATGAGCTGCTGCCCAGCACAGGGAACTCTGCTCAATGTCACGTGGCAGCCTGGATGGGAGGGGAGTTTGGTGGAGAATGGGTGCTTGTAAGTCCAACTAGATTCCTATATCTGCTTCTGTGTTCAGCCTCTTGTGTTCTCATCCACCATATAGCTGCTAGAAAACTCCCCTGGACTCTTGTAAGAAACTATAGGTGAGAAAGACACATATCCTCTTAGTATTACTCAGTTCAGTTCAGTTCAGTTCAGTCGCTCAGTCGTGTCCGTCTCTCTGCGACCCCATGAACCGCAGCACGCCAGGCCTCCCTGTCCATCACCAACTCCCAGAGTCTACCCAAACCTGTGTCCATCGAGTCGGTGATGCCATCCAGCCATCTCATCCTCTGTTGCCCCCTTCTCCTCCTGCCCCCAATCCCTCCCAGCATCAGTCTTTTCCAATGAGTCAGCTCTTTGCATCAGGTGGCCAGAGTACTGGAGGGAAATGTCTCACTAGACTCCTGACCTTAAGGAGGACATGAAAACCTTTGTCTTCTGTTTCAGGAGATATCAGAGGACAGGTGAGAAATGTGGCTCAAGTCTGACCAGTTCGCCGACTATTCTCTGAAGAAAAAGGGGTTTCAGGGCTCTGTGTGTTCATGCTGCCTTCGGGATCCTAGCGGGACGCTCTGATATCCCATCAGTCTTGAGACGCTTGTAGCGAGAGTCTTTACAAATTCGTGCACCCAGTATTTTTCAGTGTGCGCCCAGCATTCAGCAGGAATGTTGGGTCAAGAGAGTTAGCCTTCCATGTTACCAGAAATAGCAAGCGTATTAAATGATGCAGCATGACAGATTAAGAAGACAAGAAGAAAATCGGAATTAAGGATTTAAGTTATGTAACAGAAGGAAACTTTCACGGGTGTGTAACAAAGTCCATACCCATAAAACAGAAATGACATTTCAAACGATCAGTTCCATCTTGCCATGTTGCACATATATGCATTAATATCCGGTCCTTGTGTTATCTTTCTGACTTACTTCAGTCTTTATAATACAGTTCATTTGCCGAGTGGAGATCCAGATTTGTGGGCACAGTGGGAGGAGGAGAACCTGAAAGTGAAACTCAGTCAGTCATGTCCCACTCTTTGCAACCCGTGGACTATACGGTCCTTGGAATTCTCCAGACCAGAAAACTGGGGTGGGTAGCCTTTCCCTTCTCCAGGGGATCTTCCTGACCCAGGAATCGAACCAGAGTCTCCTGCATTGCAGGCAGATTGTTTACCAGCTGAGCCACCAGGTAGGCCCTAGAATTCTCAAGTGGGTAGCCTATCCCTTCTCCAGGGGATCTTCCTGACCCAGGAATCAAACCGCAGTCTCCTGCATTGCAGGCGGATTCTTTACCAGCTGAGCTACGGGACAGAAGGAGAGAGAAGCATGGATACATATACATGGCTGTACGTAAGGACAGATGCCGGTGGGCGTCTGCTCTATGACTCAGGGAACTCAAACCAGTGATCTGAGACAACCTAGAGCGCTGGGATGGGGAAGGAGTGGGAGGAGGGAGGGAGGTTCAAGAGGGAGGGGAACATGTGTATATTTACAGCTGATTCGTGCTGGTGCATGGCAGAGGCCAACACGGTATTGTAAAGCCATTATCCTGCAGTGAAAAATAGATAAATCAACTATTAGCTCAGAAAGAAAAAAAAAAATTCCAAGTGGTATAAATAGGTCAGCCATATTCGGGGCCATACTCTCATGAAGATAACATTTGAAAACAAAAATATTTGCAAAGAAACGTGATCGTCCAACTGGAATTTTTTTTATTTTTTGGTTGGTTGTTTTTTTTGTTTTTTTTTCTACTTTGCAATATTGTATTGGTTCTGCCGTATATCAGCGTGAATCCACCACGGGTATACACGTGTTCCCCATCCTGAATCCCCCTCTCCCTGGAATGTTTTTACTGAAATGCAGCTGATAGTCAAGGCTGAGCCAAGGTCCACTGTAGAACAAAGCCTTTCCGTTGTACACACGTCTATGCTGCTGCTGCTGCTGCTAAGTCGCTTCAGTTGTGTCCGACTCTGTGCGACCCCATAGACGGCAGCCCACCAGGCTCCCCCGCCCCTGGGATTCTCCAGGCAAGAACACTGGAGCGGGTTGCCATTTCCTTCTCCAATGCATGAAAGTGAAAAGTGAAAGGGAAGTCGCTCAGTCGTGTCCGACTCTTTGCGACCCCATGGACTGCAGCCCACCAGGCTCCTCCGTCCATGGGACTTTCCAGGCAAGAATACTGGAGTGGGGTGCTTTAAAAATATTGCTTCCCATGCTGGTTTATGCCAGGATATTGAGTCTAGCTCCCTGAGCTCTGCAGTAGGACCTTGGTGTTTTATCCATCCTGTACATAACTGTTGGCACCAGCTAACGCCAAACTCCCATCCACGCTTCCTCACTGCTCTGTCCTCTGGCAGCCAGAAATCCGTTCTCTGCGTCTGTAAATCGATTTCTGTTTGTGTGTGTGCTCTCTCATGTCTGACTCTTCGCGACCCCACGGGCTGTATCCCACCCGGCCCCTCTGTCTGTGGAATTCTCCAGGCAAGAAGACTGCAGTGGGTTGTCATTTTTTCTCTAGCGGATCTTCCTAACGCAGGGATCCATCCTGGGTCTCCTGCGTTGTGTAGGTAACTTTATTTATACCGTATTTTTAGATTTTGCAAGTAAGGGATATCATGAGGTATTAGCCTTTCTCTGTCTGATTTACTTCAGTTAGTAAGATCATCTCTGTGCCTTCCCTGGTGGCTCAGTGGTAAAGCATCTGCCTGAAATGTAGGAGACGCAGGTTCGACCCCTGGGTCGGGAAGATCCCCTGGAGAAGGGCATGGCCACCCAGTCCAGTATTCTTCCCTGGAGAATTCCATGAACAGAGGAGCCTGGTGGGCTACAGTCCATGCGTTTGCAAAGTGGGGCTGCTGCTGCTGCTGCTAAGTCCCTTCAGTCGTGTCCGACTCTGTGTGACCCCATAGACAGCAGCCCACCAGGCTCCGCCATCCCTGGGATTCTCCAGGCAAGAACTCTGGAGTGGGTTGCCATTTCCTTCTTCAATGCATGAAAGTGAAAAGGGAAAGTGAAGTCGCTGAGTTGTGTCCGACTCTTCACAACCTCATGGACTGCAGCCTACCAAGCTCCTCCGCCCATGGGATTTTCCAGGCAAGAGTGCTGCAGTGGGGTGCCATCGCCTTCTCCAAAAGCGGGGTTGCAAAGAGTCAAACGTGATAGAGTGAGTAACGCTTTCACTTTCAAGATCGTCGCTAGGTCCGTCCACATAGTTGCAAATGGCACTGTTCCAGCCTTCCTCGTGGCCGAGTAATATTCCATGCTCTGTAGATAGCAAGTCTTCTTTATCTTTTCATCCGTCGACGAACACTTAGGTTGCTTCCATATCTCAGCTGTTGTGAACAGCGCTGCTGGGACCATTGGGGTGCATGTATCTTTATGAATTGTGGTTTTCTCTAGGAATATGCCCAGGAGTGGGATTACTGGGTCATATGTTAGCTCCATTTTTGTTTTCGGAGGAACCACGATACGGCTATCCACAGTGGCTGCACCAACTTACCTCCCCACCAACAGCGTAGGGGAGTCTTCCGTAACTATTCCATAAACGTCGGTCACTCTATTTTGTAGACGAGTTCATCTGCACCCTTTTTTGAGGATTCTACAGAAGCGCAATGTCATACATTGGTCAGTCTTTCTCTGGTTGACTTGGTGTGATACTGTCCACGTCCGTCCACGCGGTGTGCCATTGGCTCATTCTTTCTGATGACTGAGCAATATTCCATTGTATTATACCACCTCTTCTTTATCCATTCATCTGTCACAGGCCATTTACATCGTTTCTGAGTCTTGGCTATTGTCAATGGTTCTGCTATCAACTTTGGGCTGCATGTATATTTTTGAAGGACAGTTTCCAACCGGGATAGTTGTAAACTCTCTTTTAGATATCTTTTTGGAAGAAGAAGATTTAAACTCATTACCATTTCAGAACTTTGTGGGTATGGCAAAAATTACTCTTGGAGTGGGGTGGGGTGAGGGGACTGACCTTTTTTAAGAACGAGTTTACTTTTAAAATAATGAATTCAGCATTCGATTGAGAAGTGGATAAAGAGAAGCATCCATCGCAAGAAAGTAATAAATGAAACTTTTCAGTTACTGACGGAGGAATTGAATAACTGAGATCATGGATCTGTTATCGAAAGTGAAGTGAAAGTGTTAGTCGTGTCCAACTCTTTGCAGACCCCATGGAATTCTCCAGGCAATACTGCAGTGGGTAGCCTTTGCCTTCTCCAGCGGATCTTCCAAACCCAGGGACTGAACCCAGGTCTCCTGCATTGCAGGTGGATTCTTTACCAGCTGAGCCACCAGGGAAGCCGAAGAATACTGGAGTGGGTAGCCTTTCTCTTCTCCGGCAGATCTTCCCAACCCAGGGATCGAACTGGGGTCTCCTGCATCACAGGCAGATTCTTTACCATCAGAGCCAGTTAGACTGCTAGAAAGCGTATGAAAAAGAGCATGAAAGTGCACATACCCCAAGTCAACCCCCAATCAGCCCCAAAACAGTACCCGCATCACAAAAATCAGTCTGACTGACAGAGGTTTATACAAATATTTAAAAAAAATAGAATAAAAAGGGGTTCTTCTGGGGAAAATATGCATTAGCACAGCTAGAAAAACAGAGTAAGCATCCGTATATCAGCTTTAAGGAAGAAGCTGAGTAAGAGCTATCGGCATAAAAATGTTCAAGGTCACAGAATTCCGAACCAAGTTCTCGGAAACCCGCGAGTCATTCTCAAAGTATTTATATTATCCAGAGACCGCGTTGAGGGGGAATGCTTCCAAGTAATTCTGTGAGAGACATCTCAGAATCATTCTGAAATTTGATTTTAAAAAGCACACTGAGATCTATACGCCGTCGTGCGAAAGACACAGCGAGTGGGCGGCTGCTCTGCAGCTCAGGGAGCTCAGCTCGGGGCTCTGTGATGACCTCGAGGGCTGGGCGGGGGGCAGGGAGGCTCCAGAGGGCCGGGATCTGTGTAGACACATGGCTGATTGACGCTGCTGTGCAGCAGACGCTGATAGCATTGTGAAGCAGGTATACCCCAGTACAAATTTCTCTTTAAATTTTAAAAAAAGTAAGAAACAAGTAGTACAAGGCAAGGAGAGTCCAAAGTGATATGAATATGATGGCAAATAACATGAAAATCAATGCAGCAGATAGCGGTGTTCACTACATCCGAAGAAGAACATACACGGAAAGGTGAGGTTAACGTGAGGCGCTGCAGTGCTGTGTTAAGTCGTTTCAGCCGTGTCCGACGCCCTGTGACCACATGGACTGTAGTGCACAGGCTCCTCTGTCCACGGGATTCTCCAGACAAGAACTTCACTGGAGTGGGTTGCCCTGGCCCTCCCCCAGGGGATTGTCACGACTTAGGGATCGAACCCGGGTCTCCTGCACTGCAGGCAGAGTCTTTACCATCTGAGCCACCTGGGAAAGGTCTTTATAACCTTTATAAAGAAAGCTGAGTGCCAAAGAATTTATACTTTCTAACTATGGTGCTGGAGAAGACTCTTGAGAGTCCTGTGCACAGCAAAGAGATCAAACCAGACCATCCTAAAGGAAATTAACCCTGAATGTTCACTGGAAGGACTGATGCTGAAGCTGAAGCTCCAATACTTGGGCCACCTGAGGTGAAGAACCAAGTCCTTGGAAAAGACCCTGATGCTGGGAAAGATTGAAGGCGGGAGGAGAAGGGGACAACAGAGGATGAGATGGTTGGATGGCATCACCGACTCAATGGACATGAGTTTGAGCAAGCTCTGGGAGACAGTGAAGGACGGGGAATCCTGGCGTGCTGTGGTCCATGGGGTCGCAAAGAATCAGACACAACTCAGTGACTGAACAACAAATTTTCTCAATGGACACATTTTCTTATTAATTTCAAGTGAAACCCGTAGACTGCTCAGCATATCCAAGAACTGCTCAGCCTGCGGGGACTAAACCGCTTTCACACACTTTTCAGGGCTCTTGTATTAAAGAAGAGCCTGGAAGTAATAAGGTCCATCTCCCCGCCACCACTTAACCCAGAGACGGAAATCCCCATTGCACAGAAATAATGAGAGGCGGCCGGGCAGACAGGTATGCGTCTGGACATGTAATCAACGCCCAGCTCTTCTTGGTTTGTCATTTCCTTTGTGTTTTTTCCCTTTGGGGGGGGTAGATTTTACGTCTCATCATGATTGACACAACAGTGGGGGAGCAATGTGAATCAAGGCGTTCTCTGCGCTAGATGGAGAGAAAATTGTATATTCCGTGGCATGTGCCGTCAGGCCCGTACTATTTCCACTGAGCCCGTGGCTAATTATTGTCTGCCATGAACATTTGGGTTAATTTATGCACGCCTATCCCTCATCTCCCAGAAGCAAAAAAAAAAAGAAAAGAAAAAAGAGCGCAACACCGGGGCTGCAGAAACCCGTAATTTTAGCTGTCGGTCGACGCCTCCCTGATGAGACAAAGCCTTTGCGAGTTGAGTCTCATCATCCACGCCAAGTGTGGAGGTCGCAGACGAAGCATTTGGTTCCGAGTTTGTTCTCCAAGCCCAGCCGGACACGTGCGTGCAAGAGTCGCGATGTTTGTTGCTAGGGGTGTTCGTTTCCCAAGGTGGTACCCACGGCACATGTCCAAGGAAACTTACCCTATTTTTTGTTCTATAAATAAACTCTCTTTCTTTGCATTTATCATGTTGAAATATGAGGCTTGTCTTAATATTATCTTAATATCATCTTAAAGTCATCTTAATATCATCTAAAAATATGAGGCTTTATGAGGCTTGTCTCCTAAAGGTACCTCTTGGCTGTATTTTAGCCGCTGTTGCTTCCTTGGTGATTTTTTTTTTTTTTTTTTTTTTGGTGGTGGGGGCGAGGATTAGATTAGATTTGCTCAATCAGACATTGCTGGTTTCACCCATCCACCACTCGGTCTTGTCTGGAAGGTTCAGATCCTAACTTCATCCCTGGCCACTATCGGAAAGAATTCTGTGTCCATTTCCTCGTTTGCTCACTAACCTGAGTAAAGCTGGTCTTGGCGTGTGTCCAGTGAGCTTTGCGGACAGGAAGGCATTTTCCACATCGCCTCCTTTGGATGGAAATGAAGATGCGTGAAGATCACTGGGAACCAAGGCTAACTTGTTAAAAGAGAGAAGACCTCTGAGGATGCCAGCAAACGTTTGATCTCACCCAGCAGAGATGCTCGTGGATGATAACAAACGTCTAGTCAAAGCTGTGGTTTTCCCAGTAGTCATGTATGGATGTGAGAGTTGCACCGTAAAGTGTAGTAGATGCTGAAGAATGGATCCTTTTGAACCGTGATGTTGGAGAAGACTTCTTGAGAGTCCCTTGCACTGCAAGGAGATCCAACCAGTCCATCCTAAAGGAAATCAGTCCTGAATATTCATTGGAAGGACTGATGCTAAAGCCGAAGCTCCGATCCTTTGGCGCTTGATTCAAAGAGCTAACTAATTGGAAAAGACCTTGAGGCTGAAAAAGATTGAAGGCGGGAGGAGAAGGGGATGACAGAGGGTGAGATGGTTGGATGGCATCACTGACTTGATGGACATGAGTCTGAGTAAAGTCTGGGAGATAGTGAAGAACAGGGAAAGGCTGGCGGGCTGCAGTCACTGGGGGTCTCAGAGTCAGACACGACTGAGCAAGTGAACAAAAACAACATCACTGTACATGTAATTACCAGAAAAAAAAGAACTCCGGTCACTCTGCATTTTTATTTTTACATTTTCTTGGACTATAGATGATTTGCAATGTGTTAGTTTCAATGTGTTGGTTTCAGCAAAGTGATTCACTTAGACATACACCTATTCTTTTTTGGATCCTTTTCTCATATACGTTGTCACAGCATATTGAGTAGAGATCCCTGTGCTATATAGTAGGTCCTTGCTGATCATCTAATTTATACGTAGTGGTGCATATCTGGGCTTCCCTGGTGGTGCAGACTGTTAAGGATCCCTCTGCAGTGCGGGAGAGCCGGGTTCAATCCCTGCGTCGGGAAGATCCCCTGGAGGTAGGGCATGGCAACCCTCTCCAGCACTCTTGCCTGGAGAGTCCGCACGGGCAGAGGAGCCTGGCAGGCTACAGTCCACGGGGGTCTCAGAGTTGGACACGACTGAGCACGTAAGCACAGTGAGTATGTTTTAATCACAAACTGCTCATTTTCCCTCCTCTGCCCTTTCCCCTTTGGTAACGTCAAGTTTGTTCTCTGTGCCTGTGAGTCTGATTCTGCTTCATAAATAAGTTCACTGGTATCATTTAAAATTTTTTCTTTATTGCAGTATAGATGTTTTACAATGCTGTGTGAGTTTCTGCAGTACAACAAAATAAATCCGCTATATGGACACATTGATCCCCTCCCTTTTGGGTTCCCTTCCCATTTAGATCTTTCATTAGCATCCTTTTCTCAAATTAGATTCCACGCATCAGTGACATCTCATGGTGTGTTTCCTTCTCTCTGTGACTGACTGCATTTAGTATGACCGTTTCTAGGTCCAACCATGTCGCTGCCAGAGGCATGGTTTCATTCTTTTCCGTGGCTGCGTAGCATCCACTGTGTGAACGTACCGCACCTTCTTTCTCCGTTGCTCTGCTGGTGGACCTGTAGGTCGCTTCCGTGTCCGGGCTGTTGTAAACAGCGCTGCTCTGAACACTGAGGCTGCGTGTGTCTTTCCGGCTCCTGTCTTTCTCTGAGTGGGTGTATGCCCGGGGGTGGGATTGCAGAGTCACATCATAGTCCTGTCTTTAGTTTTTGAAGGAATGTCCAGACCTTTCTCCATAATGGTGTCCCGATTTCCGATCCCACCAACAGTGCAGGAGCGTTCCCTTTCCTCCGCACCCTCTCCAGCGTCTACTGTTGGTAGATTTTTTTGGATGGTGGCCATGCTGGCTGGTGCGAGGTGATAACCTCATTGTAGTTTTGAAGTGCGTTTCTCTACAGTTCACTGGTGTGGAACATCTTCTCATGCGCCTCTTGGCCATCTGTGTGTCTTCTTTGAAGAAATGTCTGTTTAGCTTTTCTGCCCATTTTTGGACTGCATTGTTTTGATGTTGTTCAGCAGAAATGAACATGATGTTGTAAATCGACTCTGCGCGACCCCATGGACGGCAGCCCACCGGGCTCCTCAGTCCCTGGGACTTCCCAGTCAGGAGTGCTGCAGTGGGGTGCCCCTGCCTTCCCCACCACACTCTAGGAGCTCCTATTCTATCGAGGAAGACAGCCACACAAACCTACCACTACACCGAAGGCCCCATTCAGATCAAGGTGCTTTAAGAGCAAGACAAAGAAGGATTAACTCTGCAGAGGAAGAGATAAACTAGCAATCTGTTAGAAATCACGAAGTAGATAGGTAATATGTTAGAGATCCTCAAGAAACAAGTCATACATCAGGAAAAAGAAGAAACAAAAGCAATTGCAACATTCTAAAAAGAGGGTGGAACAGATACATGGAAGTGCTGGGCTGGTCAAAAAGGTCATTCAGGTTTTGCCGTACCATCTATGGAAAAACTCAGAAGAACTTTTTGGCCAACCCAGCACATAAGATATGCAGAAAAAGCAAGCAGTCCAGTACAGCTCACACACAAAGCTTTATGCAGAAGGCGGCAGGACTGACTCAGATTAGGTCTCGGTGGAAGGGTGCTGTGACAGGAAGTTCAAGTCAATCACACGGATAAGGAGTCAAAGGCCAGGCTCAGCAGGGGACTTGCTAGCAGAGCAACAGCCCATGGCTCCGCAGTCTCTTACTGAGCAACAATCCAGCTCTTCCTTTAACAGAACTGAGGAATCTAGCCTTCTTAAAGTTTCATTTTCCTCACTTACACCCTCCTTATTCATACAGTTTGAAATTTTACCCAATCCTTTGGCATCCATCATCAATTAGAGAAACAGAGACCATGTCCCAGACAGTGTGCCAAATACATTCTCATTCAATCCTAACAATCCTTTGAAGTAAGATTACCACTTCACAGATGATGAAAGTGATGAAAGTGAAAGTTACTCAGTCATGTCTAACTCTTTGCAAACCCAGGGACTATACAGGCCATGGAATTCTCCAGGCCAGAACTTTCCCTTCTCCAGGAGATGTTCCCAACCCAGGAATCGAACCCAGGTCTCCCACATTGCAGGTGGATTCTTTACCAGCTGAGCCACCAGGAAAGGCCACAGATGATGAAACTGTGGATCAAAAAGAATGGTCCCAAAGCCATCAGTAGTTAAGCTACAGTTCAAACCCATTACGTATGTAACTTCAAATGGAACTAATTTACTAATCAAACATTAAAAAACTTCTAACAGACAACAGAAAAATCTACTGGTATTTCCAAAACTGATGTCAGCAACTAATGAGTACTCAAGTTTGAGGCAAACATTTCTCAAGCCAAGAACTATATAAAATAAAATCTTTCTTACATACAAAAAGAAAGTATCTCAGTCAGTAAAGAATCTTCCCGCAATGCAGGACACATGGGTTCGATCCCTGGGTTGGGAAGATCCCCTGGAGGAGGCCATGGAAACCACCCAGTGCAATATCCTTGCCTGGAGAATCCCAGGGAAGAGGAGCCTTGTGGGCTACAGTCCATGGGGTCGCAGAGTCGGACACAACTTAGCGACTAAACAGCCAAACCTGAAAATATGTTTCTATTTACATAGATTCCAATCTTATTCTTAAAGTGGGTTTTTTTCCCTGGGAGGTTAAGAGGTTACTTATAAAAGAACTCAGTCTTTGGAAAATTTGCACCTGAATTCAGTCGTCAGAGAAAGCTCAAGGCAGTGACTTCTGTTCTACCCAGAAGGGTTAGAAAACCTGTTTGTTTGTTTTTTTCTTTAATTCTCATTATTTATTTTTTTCACTCTTGGTTGGCTAATACGTCCAGAGCTTTTTTTTTTTTTTTTTTTTTCAGTGTCTTGGAGATGTTTCTGTTACACTTCTTTGTTTCCTCACCAACATTCTTAGAGTCTGATCTTAACCTTGACTGTGGGGAAGTTTCCATGATAATAGTGTTTATCAGATGTGTTCCCAGTGACTCAATTTGTCACAGCATATTTTATTTTTTTTTCCTTATTATTATTTCAGTATAACTGACAAACAGTGTCCCATCCTATGTTAATTATGGAGCAGTGCATAGAGGCTATGGGATACCGTGGAAATCTATCCCCGTTCTCTCTTTTTTTTCCCATCACAGTCCTGCGTTGTAAAAATCCAGAACGGCTTATGAACGTGCAGTGGGGTTTTGGGAGACGTGACTGATAGTTTGTTTTTTTGGGCAACAGCATAAATAAAGGAAGGTTGCATTGTAACCCAAAGTATAAAACAAATAACCATTCATCTCTGCAAACATAAATAAGTGATTAGATAAATCCATAATGGGGAGAATAGATAAATCTTCCTAGAAGGAGAAGAGACTCAGATAGGTAATTTACATAGACAGTCAACCCTCCGGGACACGGAGCATAAATTTCCAGGCCCATCACTGACTCGATGGACTTGAGTTTGAGCAAACTCCGGGAGTTGGTGATGGACAGGGAAGCCTGGCGTGCTGCAGTCCAGGGGGTCGCGGAGAGTCGGACACGACTGACCAACTTAAGAGCAACACCAAGACGTGTTCCTCCAGGTTCCCTGGGCCACAGAGTGCCGCTCCCTCCACCGTGAACTCCTTCTTGGGGTGTCGAAGGTCAGCAGCTGCAGCAGCTCGGGGCTCAGGCTCCCGAGAGGCAGACGGCGGATGCCCTTGTTGTCGTTCAGTGGCTGGCAAACGCCAGTTTGTAGTAGACGTGGCCATTCACTGCAGACGAGGGCAAAGCCATCTGAATGTGTTCATTCCTGCTTGCTCGAGAGAGAACAGAAAACACTTTTGCTTTTAAAAACAAATAATAATAATTCTAGGCTCTGGGTTTTATGAGATGACCCCAGGAGAGTTTTAGAATCTCACTTGACCCCAAGAAGCAGTCGTTCTGAAACTGGGCTGCAGGCTTCAGAATTCAGAGAGCTTGCAAAAATCCCAATACCTGTATTATCTTCCCTGGCCACTGAATTAAAATCTCTTGAAGTCAAATCCAGGCAAAGGGAAGTGTATTGGGTTCCCCACAGACTCTTGTGCAGGGGTCCCCAACCTCCAGGCTGGGGTCAAGTATGTCCTGTCAGATGAGCAGCGGCATTAGATTAGCAATAAAGTGCAAAATAAATGTAGTGTGCTTGAATCATCCCCAAACTATCCCCACCCCACCCCACCACCACCTAAAGGAAATCAGTCCTGAATATTCATTGGAAGGACTGATGCTGATGCTGAAATTCCAACCTTTGGCCACCTGCTGCAAAGAACTGACTCCTTAGAAAAGACCCTGATGCTGGGAAAGATTGAAGGCGGGAGAAGGGGATGACAGAGGATGAGATGGTTGGATGGCATCACCGACTCCATGGACATGAGTTTAGGCAAGCTTTGGGAGTTGGTGATGGACAGGGAAGCCTGGCGTGCTGCAGCCCATGGGGTTGCAAAGAGTCGGACACGACTGAGGGCCTGAACTGAACTGACCCCCACCATGGTCTGTGGAAAAATTGTCTCCCATGAAAGTGGGCCCTAGGGCTGAAAAGTTTGGGATGCGATGCTCTAGTGAACAGGAAAATTTTAGTCTCTCTGTAAAAAGCATTGTGTGCAAAACAATGTATTTCTAGCAGTGACTGTGGCATCCTTGAAAAATATTTATGACAAAGAATTCTGAGTCTTACCACTTTGGACTGTTTCATAACAACAGAGAAAATCTGACTCATGCTTGGCGTTGGCTGAGGTGAGACACAGCTCATGTTTTATTCATCTTGGAGACTGTACTACCTAGGATTTTTAAGATGAAAGTATCTGTAATGTTAACAGTATCCCTTATTACCCAATTACAGTATTATTGCATTCTTCCCCTACCCAAAGTTTCATGTCCTGTGAATATGTTTTCGTCCATCACGTGTTATTTTTATTCACCAAGAAAAAGTTAGTCTAAAAAAAAAATTTTTTTTTTAAAGTTTCAGTTTGGGAAGATGAAACATATTCTGAACACCAACAGCAAGAATGCTTCCACAACAGTATGAAGGTACTTGATGTCTCTGCGTTATCCGCCTGAAAAATGGTCTCAAAGGATGACAGAAAGAATTAAAGTAGTTAAATCGTTTTTAAAAAGGAAGCTGAAATATAAAAAGAAACAGGTAACCTGGCCTCATGCCGTCTGTCGCCTTGCCGGAAGCGTGGAGCCCCAGTGAGCGTCATCTTTGCAGAAGGTAAGACCTCGCCCCAAATTAGGGGCTTCCCAAGTGGCTCAGTGGTAAAGAACTGTGCTGCCAATGCAGGAGGCTCAGGTTCAATCCTTCAGTCAGGAAGATTCCCCTGGAGGAGGGCATGGCATTCTCCCCTGGAGAGCCGCATGGACAGAGGAGCCTGGTGGGCTGCAGTCCACGGGGTCGCAAAGACTCGGACATGAGTGAGCGACTAAGTATGCACGCACGCACCCCAAATGACTCAAGCAGAATCCACATTTTAGCAACATCTCCAAGACCTGCGTATAGGCACACCTAAGGCACAATTGCCCTGATAGCCAGCACCTATTTAAGAGTGCAGTGCTGTTTCCTGAGAATAAAGAAAAAGAGGAAGGGAAGGGGAAAAGAATGACTGATCTGAGGAGACCCAGAAGCATGACCGAGTCCAGCCTCTACAATTTACGGATAACAGGATGGTGAATGAAAGCTCCGAAGTGGGGCAGCAGTCTACTGTGCCAGGCAAGCTGAGATCAGTGTGTACACATTCTGGCCCACTGCTGCCTTTAAGCTAGCGTGAGTGTGACATGTGACCCACTGAAATTCACTCATCCCGGAGGAATAACACAGATCCTCAGGTTCAGCCTCCAAACATCACGTCTTGCTGAGGAAGCATCACGTGCAATTTGCCGACAAACAGCCAAAGCAGACTTTACGGATTTGATTAGAAACCCACTGAAAATATCACCCGTGATCCAACATTCTCAATGCATTCAGAGGCGTTCCTAAAGCTTAACTGTTTTCTTCCAGATCTGTTACTCTTTTTGTCCAGTCGCTCAGTCGGGTCTGACTCCTTGAGACCCCGTGGACTGCAGCACGCCAGGCTTCCCTGTCCATCACCAACTCCTGGAGTTTGCTCAGACTCACGTCCATTGAGTCAGTGATGCCATCTAACTGTCTTATCCTCTGCCACCTTCTTCTCCTTTTGCCTGTTAGGATAGTAACATAAATCTGGAAATGGCAACCCAGGCCAGTGTTCTTGCCTGGAGAATCCCATGGACAGAGGAGCCTGGCGGGCTACAGTCCATGGGGTCGCAGAGAGTCAGACACGCCTGAGCACGCACACAGGCATGTATGTATGTACCTAAGCCTGTGATCCACAGCGCATGGTACCCTCCTGGACCAGGGGTTGAGCCAAGGCCTTGTCTGAACCACCAGAGACATCCAAGCTTCTGATCTGTGTTTCCATTTTGACTTCTCACAGACACCAGGACTAAATTTTATCCCCCTTCGGTGATGGCAAATATCTTCTATCATTTTCTTCCCGGGTCTTCAGTCAATCAGTTCCGTCGCTCAGTCGAGTCTGACTCTTTGCGACCCCGTGGACTGCAGCACGCCAGGCCTCCCTGTCCATCGCCAACTCCCAGAGTTTACTCAAATTCATGTCCATCAAGTCGGTGATGCCATCCAACCATCTCATCCTGTCACCCCCTTCTCCTCCTGCCTTCAGTCTTCCCCAGCATCAGGGTCTTTTTTTCCAGTGAGTCAGCTCTTCACATCAGGTGGCCAAAGGATTGGAGTTTCAGCTTCAGCATCCATCCTTCCAATGAGTATTCAGCACTGGATTCCTTGAGGATGGACTGGTTGGACCTCCTGGCAGTCCAAGGAACTCTCAAGAGTCTTCTCCAGCACCACAGTTCAAAAGCATCAATTCTTTGGCGCTCAGCTTTCTTCACAGTCCAACTCTCACATCCATACATGACCGCTGGAAAAACCATAGCCTTGACTAGACGGACCTTTGTCGGCAAAGTAATGTCTCTGCTTTTTAATATGCTGTCTAGGTTGGTCATAACTTTCCCTCCCAGGAGTAAGCGTCTTTTAATTTCATGGCTGCAATCACCATCTGCAGTGATGTTGGAGCCCAAAAACATAATCCCGGATCTTAGCAAATCATTTTTTAATTTAAACGTTGCTTTATCTGAAGTTACTGAATTTAGGCAGTTTGAACATTCTTTTCAATGTAAGATTAGCCACACACAGACAAAAATTCCTCATATATCACGCCTAGTTGTTCACGGATAAGCCTTCAAGATGCTTTTTTGAGTGGACAGATTTGAGAAATGGAGGAGAATATAAAAATAATGGACGCACCTCAAACAATCTCAGTCATGGAGAGTTTGCCAAAATCTTGGTTGTGAAATTTTTAACTTTGCTTTCTTGGACTAATCTGTATATTGGTTTTAATTCCATATACAGTTTTTCCTTTAATGAGTGGGCTGACTTGAATATGACACAGTCGTGTTTGCTAAAAGTTCGCTTAATTCTCAACATGCAAAATACTAAGATCATGGAATCCAGTCCCATCACTTCATGGCAAATAGATGGGGAAACAATGGAAACAGTGAGAGACTTTATTTTGGAGGGCTCCAAAATCACTGCAGATGGTGACTGCAGCCATGAAATTAAAAGACGCTTGCTCTTTGGGAGAAAAGCTATGACCAACCTAGACAGCATATTAAAAAGCAGAGACAGTACTTTGCCAACAAAGGTCCGTCTAGTCAAGGCTATGGTTTTTCCTGTGGTCATGTATGGATGTGAGAGTTGGACTGTGAAGAAAGCTGAGCGCTGAAGAATTGATGCTTTTGAACTGTGGTGTTGGAGAAGACTCTTGAGAGTCCCTTGGACTGCAAGGAGATCCAACCAGTCCATCCTAAAGGAGATCAGTCGTGGGTGTTCACTGGAAGGACTGATGCTGAAGCTGAAACTTCAATCCTTTGTCTACCTGATGCGAAGAACTGACTCATTAGAAAAGACCCTGATGCTGGGAAAGATTGAAGGCTGGAGGAGAAGGGGACGACAGAGGATGAGATGGTTGGATGGCATCACCGACTCCGTGGACATGAGTTTGAGCAAGCTCCAGGAGATGGTGATGGACCGGGAAGCCTGGCGCGCTGCAGTGCAGCAGAGGTCGCAGAGTCAGACACGAGCAAGTGAAGAACAACATACATCCTTAGAAAGGGGACAAAAAAGCAACATTTTGCTTTACCTAGCCAGACTCGCGCATTCATTTGGCAAAGTTGGATTTTGTAGCGGGATCTCGAAAGCTCTCTCTTTGCAGTCGTCTGGGCTCTGCAGTCCTCATTCTGTGTCATTCAGAGTCAGATACCATATTCCCATGACCTCATCTTCCCTTGACATCCTCCAAAACCTTCGGCTCGGCAGAGGCCGCCGATTATCTGTAATGACACCCCCCAGTAGCGCTACACAGTACGTGCAACTTAGCAGAGATGATCAATGTTAGAAAAATGCCGGCCGACTTCCAGAAAAGGCTCTCCCTGGCCCGGCAAGGCTGTCCTACCCCCAGGGCTCATCTGGGCAGCGCATGCTGCCGTCCACTGCGTTCCCCACCACCCCCGGTCCCCCGCACGCCCCCAGCAGTTTGCATCCCCTAGCCCCCGTGTCGGCGATAATAACGGAGCTCATCCACACCTACGTTTGCCGGTCCTCAGGAAGAAATGCCCACCCTCACCCCTGGCAAAAGCATTTCCGTATTTTAAACGCCCACTGATATTGGAACAGCAGCCTCTGTTCCCCTTCCCTCCTCACCCGGATGTCACTGTGATTAACCAGCAGCCCAAAGTGCCAGTGTATTCAATGCCAAGTCCAATCTCTCCAGGTCCTCGGATGCGGGCCAAGGCTGTGCTGTGGAAGCGGCCACCGCGTGGCTCTGTGTGTGATTGCAATCGGGGCCACATCCTTGTTGTTCAGTTGCTCAGTCGTGTCTGACTCTTGGCAACCCCATGGACTGCAGCGCACCAGGCCTCCCTGTCCATCACCAACTCCCGGAGTTTGCTCAAACTCATGTCCATCGAGTCAGTGATGCCATCCAGCCATCTCATCCTCTGTCGCCCCCTTCTCCTCCTGCCTTCAGTCTTTCCCAACTTCAGGGTCTTTTCCAATGCGTCAGCTCTTCGCATCAGGTGGCCAGAGGATTGGAGTTTCAGCTTCAACATCAGTCCTTCCAGTGAACACCCAGGACTGATGTCCTTTAGGTGGTGGACGGATGGATGGATGGATAGATGGATACATGTGGATGGATGGAGGGATTGATAGATATTATGGATGGATATGACAAGTAGGTAGATCTGATAGCCAGCTAGATGGGGGATGGATGGAGGGCTGGGTCATGGATAGATAGGCATGACTGATAGATATTATGGATGGATGGATGGAGGGGTGGGTGGGTGGATGGATGGAGGGGTGGGTGGATGGATGGATGGAGGGGTGGGTGGATGGATGGATGGAGGGGTGGGTGGATGGATGGATGGAGGGGTGGGTGATGGATAGATAGGCATGACTGATAGATATTATGGATGGATGGATGGAGGGGTGGGTGGATGGATGGATAGACATGATTGATACATACATATGGATGGATGGATGGAGGGGTGGGTGGATGGATGGATGGAGGGGTGGGTGGATGGATGGATGGAGGGGTGGGTGATGGATAGATAGGCATGACTGATAGATATTATGGATGGATGGATGGAGGGGTGGGTGGGTGGATGGATGGAGGGGTGGGTGGATGGACAGATAGGCATGACTGATACATATTATGGATGGATGGATGGATGGATGGAGGGGTGGGTGGATGGATGGATGGAGGGGTGGGTGATGGATAGATAGGCATGACTGATAGATACTATGGATGGATGGATGGAGGGGTGGGTGGATGGATGGATAGACATGATTGATACATACATATGGATGGATGGATGGAGGGGTGGGTGGATGGATGGATGTGATGATAGATATGATAAATGGATATGACAAGTAGGTGGATCTGGTAGCCAGCTAGATGGGGGATGGATAAGAGGCTTCCCTATTTAAAAACTATGTGCTCTGAATTCTGAATGGGAAGGAAGGGGCAAGTGACGGCAGACAACTGAAGTGGAGGATGAGAGAGTCTTCCAGAAAGAATGTGCAGGAGAATGTGCTGGACTTCATGCTAATTCTATCAAAGCTCAGACGCCCACCGGGATCTTGAGGGCTTCTTAGCTCCTGAACGTTCATGAACACGCCCTGTTCTGTGTGTACACGCCGTGGAGCATCATTCAGGATTTAAAGACAGAGTTTCCAGGCGGTCCAGTGGTTACGGCTCCACGCTTCCACTGCAGGGGCCACGGAATCCATCCCGGGCTGGGAACAGAAAATAAAACAACCCGAAACAGATAGAAACCGTCAAGCTCTCAGCTAAAGTCAGACAGGAGGACCCACGAGGGTCAGGAGACAGCGGTGTCTGCATTTTGCTCTGAGGATGTTGGGAAACCACGGTGGGCACTTGGGACCCTCCCGCCCTGAGTCCCATAGCTGGACAGGGGAGCTCACAGGAGACCCTCCCCACCCAGGACTGGGACCCCCAAGGACCAGGTTTAGAAGTGAAGGGGAATCGTGTAATAACCTGCAATGCAAACGGCTGTGGAAACAACGAGATATGCACACGTGTCTATAACTGACGGCTTCCCTGCTCAGTGGATAGAGTCGCCTGCTCAGGCAGGAAATGTGTGTTCGATCTGTGGGTCGGGAAGATCCCCTGGAGTTGGGAAATGGCAACCCATTCCAGTATCCTTGCCTGGGGAATCCCGTGGACAGAGGAGCCTGGCGGGCTGCAGTCCAGGGGGTCGCAAAAGAGTCGGACAGGAGCTAGCAACTAAAGCAGCGACAGGTATAACTGAGTCACTTTGCGGGACCCCTGAAACTATCACAACATTTAAATCAGCCATAGCTGAGCATCCCTGTGTGTTCGTCTGTATGTTTTATAGGTTGTGTGTGAGTGAGAGAGAAGACAGAAGCAAAGAGGAGAAAAGGGGGAAAGAGAGACACTCACATGTTAGTATAACTTCCAGGGAAGAATTGAGAACCTCCCCGGAAGGATAAGGAGACTGAAGCCCTAAGAAACCACAGATTGAGAACCAGGCCGTGGCCATGGGCTTGCTGAAGGGTTCCCAAGTGTTTCCTGAATTCCTGCAGCTCCCCAATCAACCGTGAGCTATCGATGAGGGACGGCACGTCCAGGTGGCTCAGCGGGTGAAGAATCCACCTGCCGGTGCAGGAGACACGGGTTCGACCCCTGGGTGGGGAAGATCCCCTGGAGGAGGGCATGGTAACCCACTCCAGTTTTCTGGCCTGGAGAATCCCGTGGACTGTATAGTCCATGGGGTTGCAAAGAGTTGGACAGGACAGAGAGACTCTCACTCATCCAGAGCCCATTTCAAACTATCACTGAAACTTAGTGAAAGCTTCAGGTGGACAGCAAAGGGACTCAACCACACATGAACACGTGTCCGTTCTCCCCCAGCTCCCCCCCCATCCAGGCTGCCACGTGACACTGAGCAGAGTTCCCTGTGCTGTCCAGCAGGTCCTTGCTGGTTCTCCATGTTAAACACAGCAGTGAGTCCATGTCCATCCCAGACTCCCTGACTATCCCTTCCCCCATCTTCCCCCTGGTGACCATAAGGTTATTATATAGAGTATTGAGCAGAGTTCCCTGTGCTGGACAGCAGGTCCTTGCTGGTTCTCCATGTTAAGTTCAGCAGTGTGTCCATGTCCATCCCAAACTCCCTGACTATCTCTTCCCCATCCTTCTGCCTGTGAACTGTATGTTTATTACAGAGTATTGAGCAGAGTTCCCTGTGCTGTCCAGCAGGTCCTTGTTGGTTCTCCATTTTAAATACAGCAGGCTGTATATGACCAAAAAAAATTTTTTTAATTAACTCAAAATCCAGTAAAACCTTCAGCACTCCATATGAAAACCCTTAAACACCAAAAACACATTAAAAGAGTTTCTTGACACTGGCAGCAGCAATGACTTCATAGAACTAATATGAAAACTTTAGCAACAGAAGCAAATAAATACAGAAATGGGTTTGCACCAACTTAAAAAAAAAATCGACTTCTGCATAACAAGGGAAACAATGAATTCAGCAAAGAGACATTTTCTGTATCTCTGCAGAATGGGTGAAAAAATATTTGTAAACTGTAAATCTGGTAACATAGACCACTGGGGCAAGAGGACTCGTCCGTTAAAAACTTCACTGACTGTGCACAGTGGATTGGGACGTTCTGCTTTTATTCCGGAGTTCTGGATTTCTGGCTCATCTCTTCAGATCCAACAATGTGTCTTAATTATGCAAATAAGTTAACGCAATTTTACTTCTTAGTGAAAGATGCAAGCTGTATTATTATGGGATTTGTGGTTTCCTGGGAGTATAAACATGGCTCTAACAAATTGGCTGGATTTCTTCTTTTTTGTTTTTCAAATGGTTGATGGGATTTCATTCATTCTCTGAAGGGCCCTTCATATCTATGCTCCTATCTGGAAAAATCCAAATATTCTTTGTTCTCTATGTAATACACAGCCCTCTTGAAGCTAATACGCTGCCTCCTCCGAGCTTTGCAGATGAGATTCTGTTTTGGAGAGCTGTCTAGGGCTCTTCAGGGTTTTTCTGCGTTTCATCTCATTTCCTTTCAAAATCTGCAAACAAGTTGGTGCCAGCCTGCACCACATTCTCACTCAGGGAACTTGCAGTAGGCAGTGGGCACGCTGTTTTGGTTGTAAATGACGTTGGCGGACACAGGGGTCATTTTCCGGGAGCTGTGGGGCTCGGTTCTGCGTTTGCACCCACCCAGGACAGCACTAGACAGTTGTAAACAGACACTCCCCATGAGGCCCACGTCCAGGTCATTAAATCCGTGCAGAAAACTCCTACACCAAGTGTTAGTCACTCAGTCGTGTCTGACTCTCTGCTACCCCATGAACTGCAGCCCACCAGGCTCTTCTGTCCAGGGGATTCTCCAGGCAAGAATACTGGAGTGGGTTGCTATGCCCTTCTCCAATGCCTAATCGAAGCTGAAAAGGCCATTTGGGTTGTAATCAAACCAACCTGGCATTTCCTGTCAACTTGCATATTGAGGAATATGCCATAAAATATTGTTGTATTAATAAAATTGATTAGCAATTAATTATTAATTAAAAATTCATTAATAAAATATTGTTCTTTTAATATCAGGTAGTAATATATTGTTGAGGTTTCCCAGGTGGTGATAGTGGTAAAGAACCTGCCTGCAAACAGAGGAGATTTTAAGAGACTGCGGGTTCGATTCCTGGTTGGGAAGATCCCCTGGAGGAGGGCATGGCAACCCGCTCCAGTATTCTTGCCTGGAGAATTCCATATTGCAATTCATTATAATAATTATACTTTGTTGGCAAAGTAATGTGCCTGCTTTTTAATAAGCTGTCTAGGTTGGTCATAACTTTCCTTCCAAGGAGCAAGCATCTTTTAATTTCATGGCTGCAATCACCATCTGCAGTGATTTTGGAGCCCCCAAAAATAAAGTCAGCCACTGTTTCCACTGTTTCCCCATCTATTTGCCATGAAGTGATGGGACCGGATGCCATGATCTTCGTTTTCTGAATGTTGAGCTTTAAGGCAACTTTTTTCACTCTCCTCTTTCACTTTCATCAAGAGATTCTTTAGTTCCTCTTCACTTTCTGCCGTAAGGGTGGTGTCATCTGCATATCTGAGGTTATTGATATTTTTCTGGCAATCTTGATTCCAGCTTGTGCTTCCTCCAGCCCAGCGTTTCTCATGATGCACTCTGCATATAAGTTAAATAAGCAGGGTGACAATATACAGCCTTGACGTACTCCTTTTCCTATTTGGAACCAGTCTGTTGTTCCATGTCCAGTTCTAACTGTTGCTTCCTGACCTGCATACAGGTTTCTCAAGAGGCAGGTCAGGTGGTCTGGTATTCCCATCTCTCTCAGAATTTTCCACAGTTTATGGAGATCCACACAGTGAAAGGCTTTGGCATAGTCAATAAAGTAGAAATAGCCAGGTGTTAGCTTTTCTCTGGCACCCCACTCCAGTACCCTTGCCTGGAAAATCCCACGGATGGAGGAGTGTGGAGGGCTGCAGTCCATGGGGTCGCTAGGAGTCAGACACAACTGAGCGACTTCACTTTCACTTTTCACTTTCATGCACTGGAGAAGGAAATGGCAACCCACTCCAGTGTTCTTGCCTGGAGAATCCCAGGGACGGGGGAGCCTGGTGGGCTGCCGTCTGTGGGGTCGCAGAGTCAGACACGACTGAAGTGACTTAGCAGCAGCAGCAGCAGCAGCAAGGGTTTGATAGAATTTGCCTCGGAAGCCATCAGGTCCTGTACTTTTGTTGGAAGTTTTTTTTCTTTTAGAACAGTTATAATTTCATCTCTTATGATTGGTGTGTTCATACACACTGTATGTGTCTAAGAATCGGTCCATTTCTTCCAGCTGTCCATGGTATCGGCGCAGAGTTGTCTGCAGCCGTCTGTATGATTCTTTGTGTTTCTGTGGTGTCAGTTGTAACTTCTCCTTTTTGCATTTCTAACTTTGTTGATTTGAGTCTTCTCCCTTTATTTTCTTGACGAGTCTGGCTAAAGGGTGTCATACTTCTGTTTATCTTCTCAAAGCACCGGCTTTTAGTCCCATCGACCTTTGCTATTGCTTCTTTTCCTCTATGTCATGTATTTCTGCTCTGGGCTTCATGATTTCTTCCCTTCTACTAACTTTGGATTTCGCGTGTTCTTCATTTTCTAGTCGCTTTAGGTTTGAGGTTGGATTGTTTACTTGAGGTTTCCCCTGTTCCTTGAGGTGAGACGGAGTTGCTATAAACTTACTCTTAGAACTGCGCTTGCCGCAGCCCACAGGTTTTGGGTCCTTCATGTTTTTGTTGTCATTTGTTTCTAGGTATTTTTTAAATTTCCTCTTTGATTTCTTCAATGATCTTTTTGTTATTAAGTAGAGTATTGCTTGGAGAAGGCAATGGCACCCCACTCCAGCACTCTTGCCTGGAAAATCCCATGGACGGAGGAGCCTGGTGGGCTGCAGTCCATGGGGTCGCTAAGAGTCGGACAGGACTGAGCAACTTCACTTTCACTTTTCAGTTTCATGCATTGGAGAAGGAAATGGCAACCCACTCCAGTGTTCTTGCCTGGAGAATCCCAGGGACGGGGGAGCCTGGTGGGCTGCCGTCTATGGGGTCACACAGAGTCGGACACGATGGAAGCGACTTAGCAGCAGCAGCAGCAGCAGCAGCAGCAGCAGGGTATTATTTAGCCTCCATGTGTTTCTGTTTTTATAATTTTTTTCCCCTGTAATTGATTTCTAGTCTCCTAGGATTGTGGTTGGAAAAAATGCTTGATGTGATTTCAGTTTTCCTAAATTTACCCAGGCTTGATTTGTGACCAAAGATCTCACCTATCCTGCAGAATGTTCTGTGTGCATTTGAGAAGAAAGCGTATGCTGCTGCTTTTGGGGTAGAATGGCTATAAATATCGATTAATCTGTCTGTGGAGAACTAAATGGCACCCCCCTCCAGGTTTCTTGCCCGTGGACAGGACGTCCCACGGACAGGCGAGCCTGGTGGGCTACAGTCCACGGAATCGCAAAGAGCTGGACATGACCGACTGGCTCACGCTCACTAAATCTGTTGGGTGCGTTGCATCATTTAAAGCTTGTCTTTCGCTCTTTTCTGCCTGAATGGTGTGTCCACTGGTGTAAACGGGATGCTAAAGTCCCCCCACTGTCATTGTGTCACTGTTGACTGCCCCTTTGACGGCTGTTAGCATTTGCTTTATGTATTGAATGTACGGATTGAATATACGCTCATATGTTGGTGCATAAATATGTATCACTATTATGTCTTCTCCTTAGACGGATCCCTTGATCTTTAGGTAGCTCCCTTCCTTGTCGTTTGTAATCGGGTTGATTTTAGACTCTGTTTTATCTGATACGAGTATGGATACTGCAGCTTTCTTTTGATTTCCGTTTGTAGGGACTATCTCTTCCATCTCCTCACTTTTGTTCTGTATGGTCTGTAGTTCAGACACGAGTCTCTTGTAGGAAGCATATATGCTTCATATCCATTTTTTGTATCCCATCAGCCAATCTAGTGTCTTTCGGCTGGGGCATTTCATCCATTTACCTTTAAGGTAATTATCAATGTGTATGTTCTTACTGCCGTTTTCTTAATTGTTTTGCATTTGTTTCTGTAGGTCTTTTTCTTGTGCTTTCTGCGTACAGAAAAGTTCTTTCAGCATCTGTTGTTTTATAAAACATTTTTGGGCTTCTCTTGCAGCTCAGCTGGTAAAGAATCCACCTGCAATGCGGGAGGCCTGGGTTGGATCCCTGGGTTGGGAGAATCCCATGGACTGTATAGTCCACGGGGTCGCAAAGAGTTTTACAAAGCTGCTTTGGTGGTGCTGGATTCCCTCAGCGTTTGCTTGTCTGTGAAGCTTCCTGTTTCTCTGTGGAGTCTGACTGAGACCCTTGCTGGGTAGAGTCGTCTTGCTTGTAGGTTCCTCCCTTTTATCAGTTCAAACGCACGCTGCCTTTCTCTTCTATCCCACAGTTTCTGCCGAAAAATCAGCTGATAAACTTGTGCAGATTGCTTTGTATGTGGTTGTTTTTTCCCTTGCTGCTTTTCATAGTTTTTTTTTGCTTTGAATTTCATTTTTGTTAGTTCGATTAATATGCGTCTGGGCGTGTTTTTCTTCGGGTCTATGCTTCGTGGGCCCCTCAGCACTTCCTGGACTTGTGTAGCTATTTCCTCTCTGATGTTAGGGAAGCTTTCAACTACAATCTCTTCCAGTATTCTCTCAGACCCTTTCTCTCCTCCTTCTGGGTGAGAAGGGTAATAATTGAGTAAATAATTTGAGTGTTGCTGTGTTTGAATGTGGTCCCGGGCGTCTCTGAGGCTCTCCTCATTTCTCTTCATTCTTGTCTTATTCTGCTCCTCAGAAGAATGTTCCCCGGGTGAGAATATTCTCCTGAGAAGAATACCGACTCTTTCCCTCCGCCAGCTCGCTTACCTGTTCTTCTGCCTCAGTCACTCCGCTGCTGGTTCCTTTCAGTATATTTTTTTCATTTCAGTTATTGCGCTGTTCATCACGGTTTTTCTTTTTTTTTCTTCTAGGTCCTTGTGAGACATTTCTTATATGTTCTCCGAAACCCCTCCATGCTATTTGTGAGATTTTGGTTAACTCAGTAGCATTCCTGTGAATGCTTTTTTCAGGTAGAAAATTACCTATTTTCTCTTCATGGATTTGGTCTTGTAGGTTTTGACCATGCTCTTTCATCTTAACATATCTCTCTGTCGTTCCGTCTTGATGTACATCATTCTGTCTCACTGTTTGTCTGTCCTGAGGCGTCCAGTGCTGTAGCTTGTGGCCAGTTGGGTGCAGCTGGGCCTGTGTGCTGAGATGAGGCCCTGTGAGGAGATACGAACTCCACGTTCTCCTTTGGAGCCATGTCAACTTCACCCCAAAGCAGAGAGCATATTGAGCCTCCAATAAAACAAAAAACAGGTTCTTATAGAAAGATTTGCACACCTGTGTTCATAGCAGTGCCGTTCTCAACTGCTGAAGTGTGCAAACAAGCCGAGAGTCCAAGGAGGGGTGAATTTATAAGGAAAAGGTGGTCCACCCAGAAAGGGAATATTACTCAGCCTTTACACAGGCTTTCCTGGCGGCTCAGATGGTAAAGAATTTGCTTGCAATGTGGGAGACCCGGCCACCCACTGCAGTATTCTTACCCGGAGAATCCCATGGATAGAGGAGCCTGGCGGGCTACATGCAGTCTGTGGGACTGGAAAGAGTCGGACACAATGGAGCGGGCTTTACGTTTGAAGAGGAAGGAAATTCCGGCAGAGGCTAAGGATGTGCACGAATCTTGACAACTTTGTTATCGTCTAGTCGCTCAGTCGTGTCCAGCCCGGCGACTCCACGGACTGCAGCCCGCCCGCCTCCTCTGTCCACGGGATTCTCCCGGCGAGAATGCTGGAGCGGGTGGACACGCCCTCCTCCAGGGGCTCTTCCCGACCCAGGGATCCAACCCTCATCTCCTGCAGGCGTGTTCTTTACCGCTGAGCCTTCTCGGAATTATGCTCAGTGAAATAAACCAGACGCAGGAAGGCACATTCTATATGGCTCCACTCATGTGTGCTCCCTGGAGAAGGCAGATTTAAAGGACAGGAAGATGCTGGTTGACGGAGGCTGTGGGGCTACAGTTTAACCGCAACCCTTTCCGTTTTCCGAGAACAGTGAGTCCTGGAGATGGGTGTTGGTGTGAGTTCCAGAACCCTGTGGATGTACTTAATGCTACTGAACTGTATGTTTTTAAATGGTGAAAATGATATATTTTATTTTATGAATGGCTCACCACAGTGACTATTTTATTTTATTTTTTACAAAACGGGGGAGGGGGAATCAAAATGGCTCAATAAAGCTGTCCAAGTTCTTTGGAGCTCACTGGCTAGTTCCTGGAAGGTAGAGACTCAGTCTCTCCTAGAAAAGTCAGCCTTCAATGGACCCCGTGTTCCTCAGAGCCTCCATGAGGCTGCCCAGCAGGTGGGCAGAAGCAAGCACAGCCCGCTTCCACTGTGTCAGGTAGAGCTCGCCAAGCCGTGACGGGTGGATGGCGATTGCCGCGTGCCAGTCGGCCAAACGCGTTGACGGGCTCTTGTGTCCTCTCGGGAGAAAGGAGAACAAATGGCCTCATAATTGGAAGAATATGTTTTGGGGGGAACAGGGCAGATGGTCGGGACTCGAGAGGAAGAATTCTTGAGCCCACAGTGGGGAGAAACTGAGGAGATATCCTTTTCTAAACCTAACACAGACTTGTGTTGTGTTATAAGGGATATTTTGAAAACTCCTAGGCTGGAGGGAAAATAAAATAAAATAAAGACTTACTCTTTGAGAGCCGATGGACTGTAGCCCGCCAGGCTTCTCTGTCCATTGGATTTTCCAGGCAAGAGTCCTGGAGTGAGTTGCCATGTGTGCCCTTGTCCAGGGGATATTTCCGACCCAGGGACTGAACCTGGGCCTCCTCCACTTCAGGCAGATTCCTGGCCCCCCTGAACCACCAGGCAAGACTGGTTTTGCAAATATAGAGCAATCCGATGTCATGAAAATTTGATTGCTCTGTGTGACCTTGCCTCCCCATTGAGTCCCTTTAGAGACCAGGCAGAATATCCCTGTGAGTGGACCTGGAATGGCCCAGGAAATCTGGGGAGGCCCCGTCAGATCTCAGGTGTGTTTACCAGGAGGCACGCTGAGACCCTGGAGGCTCAGGCTATGTCACAAGGAGCAGTGGTAGGCCGGATTCTGGAGTGGCCTCAGGATTGCTGCTCCCCTAGTGGAAACACCCGGTATAATCTCCTGCCTTGGAGTGTGAGCACGGTGGATGTCAGCCCAGGCCCCCGCCTCGTGACGATGTTGTAGTGGGTGAACTTGAGTTCATCAAGAGGAGAGGGGTGGTGGTGGGCCTGACTTAATCAGAGAAGCCCTTTAAAGGATGATGGCTTCTGTGCTTTAAGGCTTTGTCTGTTGTTTTTATTTTTATTTTTTATTAATTGAGGTAGAGTTGATTGACAGTGTGGTATACTAACCCTATACCACAGGGTTAGGGTTAGGGTTAGGGTTAGTAATTTCAGGTGTACGGCAAAGGGATTTAGTCATATATATATATATATATATATATAAAAGCATGCATGCTAAGTCACTGTCAGTTGTGTCCAGGGCTTTGAGACCGTATGGACAGAACCCAACAGGCTCCTCTGTCCATCGATTCTCCAGGCAAGAATACTGGAGTAAGTTGCTACGCCTTTCACCCGGGGCTCTTCCCCACCCCAGGGATCAAACCTGCATCTCTTATGTGCGTGTATATACACATACATGTATGCATATAATATGTGTGCGAAGATTCTTTTCCCTTTTAGGTTGTTACAGAATATTGACTCAATATTATGCCATACAATAGGTCCTTTTTGCTTGTCTGTTTTATATACAGCAGTGTCTGTATGCATTGGAGAAGGAAATGGCAACCCACTCCAGTGTTCTTTCCCGGAGAACCCCAGGGACGGGGGAGCCTGGTGGGCTGCCGTCTACGGGGTCGCCCAGAGTCGGACACGACTGAGGCGACTTAGCAGCAGCAGCAACAGTGTCTGTGTGCGCATCCCAAAGCCCTAACTTATTCCCTCGCCTGCCCCCTCTTTGGTAACCCTAAGCTTGTTTTTTTGTCGGTGGATCTGCTTCTGTTTTATCCATAAGCTGGTTTTCTGTCATTTGAGATTCCACGTGTAAGTGATACCATATGACATTTGCCTTTTGCTGTCTGGCTTACTTCACTCAGTGTAATACCGTCTAAGGCTATCCATATTGCTCCAAATGGCACTATTTCACGTTTTTCTTATGGCTAAATAATACACCATTGTCTGTCTGTCTGTCTGTATGCTTATATTTATACATACACTCCGGGCTTCCCAGATGGCTCAGTGGTAAAGAATCCGCCTGCAATGCAGGAGGCCTCAGTTCGATTCCTGAGTTGGGAAGATTTCCTTGGAGAAAGGACAGGCAACCCACTCCAGTATTCTTGGGCTTCCCTGGTGGCTCAGCTGGTAAAGAATCTTCCTGCAATGCGGGAGACCTGGGTTCGATCCCTGGGTCAGGAAGAGCTGGTAAAGAATCTGCCTGCAATGCAGGAGACCTAGGTTTGATCCCTGAGTTGGGAAGATCCCCTGGAGGTGGAAATTGCAACCCATTTAGATTTAGACAAACTGAATTGGAATAGCTGGGCTTCCCTTGTGGCTCAGACGGTAAGGAATCTGCCTACAATGCGGGAGACCCAGGTTCGATCCCTGGGTCGGGAACATCCCTTTGGAGAAGGGCATGGGAATCCACTCTAGTATTGTTACCTGGAGAACTCCATGGACAGAGGAGCCCGGCAGCCTAGTCCGTGGGGTTGCAAAAGAGTCAGACACGACCTAGCAACTAAACAGTGGCAACAAATTGGAATGAACGGTCCCAATCCCATTTTCCAAACAAATGCTGGTCAGAAAACTGGAGTCATCAACCATAACCCATGCATGACTAACATCATTGGTGATGGAAGAACGCTCTGCATAGGAAAAGAGGCTTAGTTCCCCAAAGCAAAGGCAACTGTGTTGCCTTTGGAAGAGGCAAGACCAGCAAAAGTCCACCACAGCCGGTGCCTTAGCTCCAGATGCTGTAACAACATGCCAGAGACCGGGCTAAACGACAGGAATTCATCCTCTCACAGTTCTGCAAGCTGGACGTTCAAGATCACAGCATGGGCTGATAAAGTCCCGAGGCAGGCTCTCTTCCTGGTAGACACGTGGCTGCCTTCTCACCACGTCCTCACGTGGTGCAGAGAAGACAGATGTGGTCTCTCTCTCTCATGTGTGTGTGTGTGTGAAGTCTCTCTGTTGTGTTAGACTCTTAAGACCCATTGGACCCACCAGGCTCCTCTGTTCATGGGATTCACCAGGCAGGAATACTGGAGTGGGTTTGCCATGTCCTTCTCCAAGGCGATCATGGGGGCCCCACCCTCAAGAGTTCATCTGCATCTCATCACAGCCCAGCTTCTAACACCATTGTGCTGAGGGTCGAGGGCTTCAGCATACGAATTTTAGGTGAGGGACACCGTTCGGTCCGTACAGCGCAGCCTTTCCTGTCCTTGTAAATAGCATTGTTCAGCTGGTCAAAACAAGATGGAAGCTTGACTCTTCCTTCTCCACCAGAGTCAATACGTTTCCGAGCCTTGCCAGTTCTGTCCATCACATATAGTTGCTGTGTGTCCACTCATCACTGCCGTGGCAGCCACCAGCTGAGACCCAGCCGCCATCATGCACGTGGACCACAGCCTTAAGTGTTCTAGGCATCCCAATTTTTCTTGTTGGTCAGTGGCTAAGTTGTGTCCAACTCTTTGCAACCCCATGGATCACAGCACGCCAGGCTTCCCTGTCCTTCACTGTCTCCTAGAGTTTGCGCAAACTCATGTCCATCGAGCTGGTGATGCCATCCAACCATCTCATCCTCTGTCGCCCCCTTCTCCTCCTGCCTTCAGTCTTTCCCAGCATCAGGGTCTTTTCCAATGAGTCAGTTCTTCCCATCAGGTGGCCAGAGTATTGGAGTTTCAGCTTCATCATCAGTCCTTCCAATGAATATTCAGGACTGAGTTACTTTAGGATGGACTGGTTGGATCTCCTTGCAGTCCAAGAAGACTCTCAAGAGTCTTCTCCAACACCACAGTTCAAAAGCATCCATTCTTTGGTGCTCAGCCTTCTTTATGGTCCAACTCTCACATCCATACATGACTACTGAAAAAGCCATAGCTCTGAGTAGAGGAATCTTTGTTGCCGAAGTAATGTCTCCGCTTTTTAAAATGCTATCTAGCTTGGTCATAGCTTTTCATCCAAGGAGTAAGTGTCTTTTAATTTCATGGGCGCAGTCAGCATCTGCAGTAATTTTGGAGCCAAAGAAAATAAAGTCTGTCACTGTTTCCATTGTTTCCTCATCTCTACACAACCGTGTGTGAAATAGACAGCTAGTGGGAAGCTGCTGCGTGGCTCAGGGAGCTCAGCTTGGTGCTCTGTGATGACCGAAAGGGGTGGACGGGAGGGAGGAGGCTTAGGAGGGAAAGAGTATCTGTACACATACGGCTGATGCACTTCATTGTACAGCAGAAACCAACACATTGCAAAACAATTATCCTCCAGTAAAAAAATTATTTTTAAAGATGACTATCACCCCCTTAGATCACCCCTGACTTTTCCATTCACAGGGACCTTTCTCACCATCTGTTAAATTCCTTAATACACACATCACATTCTTTAGCCCTTAATTTCTTTTTGTTGTTGTTTAGTTGCTGAGTTGTGCCCGACTCTTTGCGACCCTCTGGACTGTAGCCCACCAGGATCCTCTGTCCATGGGATTCTCCAGGCAAGAATACCGGAGCGGGTTGCCATGCCTTCCTCCAGGGGATCTTCCTGACCCAGGGACCAAACCCGGGTCTCTTACACTGGCAGGGGAATTCTTTATTCCTCAGCTGCCAGGGAAGCCCCTTATTATTGTTATTCACTGCTTATTCTTCCTATTGCAATAGAGGTTCCCTGGGAGCAGGAATTGTCCCTGCTGGGAGTCTGTCTACACCTCCCAGGACCTTTGTCTCAAATGAGCAGTTTGTTAGATGGATGAGGGGGAGGCGGTGACCAGTCTCACCTGCCTCCCACCTCTACAAAGCAGAATCTCGCCCTCCCCATCCCCCAACCAGGATGTCTCCCTTCTTCTCCTCTCCCTAAGTAACAGTCCGTCCCCCAAGACTGATTTCATAGAGCTAATTTCAATCAAGACGGTGACTCCCTCCTTCACAGTCAATCTTCAATTAAAATCTCTACTAAGGGTTTCAAAGAGGGAGAAGTCAATATCATGCATGCCTTAAATAAATGGTCTAGGCGGCACTCTGATATCAAAATTACAGAGGGCATTTTGCTATACATAATGCTAAGTAAGAAAGCAAAAGGAAGTGTTAAGTCAGTCAGTCATGTCTGACTCTTGCGACCCCATGGACTGTAGCCTGCCAGGGTCCTCTGTCCATGGGATTCTCCAGGCAGGAATACTGGAGTGGGTGGCCATTCCATTCTCCCGGGGATCTTCCTGACCCAAAACCAAAAAAGATACAAACCAGAGTAATTGAAAAAGAAGGAAAAAAGGAGGAAGCGGTAAATTAGGAGTTTGGGATTGACATATACACACGGCTGGTGCTGCTGCTAAGTAGCTTCAGTCGTGTCTGATGCTATGCGACCCCATAGACGGCAGCCCACCAGGCTCCCCGTCCCTGGGATTCTCCAGGCAAGAACACTGGAGTGGGATGCCATTTCCCTTCTCCAATGCATGAAAGTGAAAAGTGAAAATGAAGTCGTTCAGTTGTGTCTGACTCTCAGCGACCTCATGGACTGCAGCCCACCAGGCGTCTCCATCCATGGGGTTCCCAGGCAAGAGTACTGGAGTGGGGTGCCATTGCCTTCTCCAATATACACACTGCTGCTGCTACTGCTGCTAAGTCACTTCAGTCGTGTCCGACTCTGTGCGACCCCATAGACGGTAGCCACCCAGGCTCCCCCGTCCCTGGAATTCTCCAGGCAAGAACACTGGAGTGGGTTGCCATTGCCTTCTCCACTGCATGAAAGTGAAAAGTGAAAGTGAAGTCACTGAGTCGTGTCCAACTCTCAGTACTATATGTAAAATAGATAATACACACCGATAAATACATGGGCTTCCCTGGTTGCTCAGATGGTAAATATGCCTGCAATGCAGGAGACCCAGGTTCAATCCCTGGGTTGGGAAGACCCCCTGGAGAAGGGAATGGCAACCCACTCCACTCTTTTTGCCTGGAGAATCCCATGGACAGAGGAGCCTGGATGGCTACTGTCCATGGGGTCACAAAGATTGGACACGACCGACCAAGTAACAAAGTATTTCTATTTAGAACACGAAGTTATATTCAGTGTCTTGTAATGATGTATAAGGGAAAAGAGTCTGAAAAGTATATGTGTAATGGAATCACTCTGCTACACATCCAAAACCAACACACCACTGTCAGCTGAGTCTATTCCAACTATGAAAGCAAAAGATTTTTGTAACAAAAAAGAATATGATTTAAAAATCTTTGGGATTCAGAGAAAATTGGGGTATTTGATCCTGAGAAATAAACAGAGATACAGTAGTGTGCACGAAATAGATAAACATCACCTCGGAGTTTAACATATGAATGCAGGCACTTTGTGCGGTGAGAAATCAATTTTTTGGTGAAGCAGAAAACTGAGGAGGAAAAAAATGTTTCCAGCAAGCAGAGGAGAGTTTAAAATGCTTATGGGGATAGAACAGCAACTTAGAGACACCGACAACACTCACCAAAGCGAAACTGGAAACAGGATTTGCTACAAGGGAATATGGGCTATATCGACCAGAAACACTAACTACAGAAATGATGAAAGATGAACGTTGGAAGCCAAGAAATAGAAAAAAATGACTACATGCTGAGTTCTCAGTGAAAATTGGAAAGAAAACCAATTCTACATGTGTTCTGGTACCATTGTCCGAAAGATTAAAAAAAAAAAAAAGCTTCTACAAGTGCTCATGGAAAGATAAGAGAAGCAGAAGAACAAATATGGGTTTGGCTTCATTTCATCTCAGCTGCAAGAAATGACACAATGATATTGGACTGCCAAGCATTCATGACGGAAAAAAAAAATCATTATTAAAAATTCCACAGTGAAGGTACTGTAGAATTATCTTTTACTCCCAAAGTAGTGTTCAAATAATTTTCAGTACAGTTAATACAGTTCACAATATTGTACTCAATATCACTGTGGACGGCGACTGCAGCCATGAAATTAAGACGCTTGCTCCTTGGAAGGAAAGCTAAGACAAACCTAGACAGCGTGTTAAAAAGCAGAGACCTCACTTTGCTGACAAAGGTCCTTATAATCAAAGCTATAGTTTTCCCAGTGGTCATGTATGGATGTGAGAGTTGGACCATAAAGAAGAGTGAGCACCAAACAATGGATGCTTTTGAACTGTGGTGTTGGAGAAGGCTCTTGAGAGTGCCTTGGACTGCAAGGAGATCCAACCAGTCCATCCTAAAGGAACTCAGTCCTGAATACTCATTGGAAGGACTGATGTTGAAGCCGAAGCTCCAATAGTTTGGGCACCTGATGGGAAGAACTGGTTCATTGGAAAAGACCCTGATGCTGGGAAAGATTGAAGGCAGGAGGAGAAGGGGATGACAGAGGATGAGATGGCTGGATGGCATCACCGACTCAACGGACATGAGTCTGAGCAAAGTTTGAGTAAATGCTGGCAGGTGGTGATGGACATGGAGGCCTGGCCTGCTGCAGTCCATGGAGTCGCAAATAGTTGGATATAACTTAGTGAGTGAACAACAGCGTATTGCGGTCAGTAGCCATCCAGGGCTGCAGACTTGGGCTGTGGGGAGGAAACCAGTTTCTAAGTAAACAAATGAATATCCAGCCAGATAGACTTATGCCCTAAATCGAACATTCTTTGCATTATGCAAATTTTTTGCCTACAGAGCAGCTAGAAAGAGTAAAGAGGGTTTGGTTCTTAATCCACACTTCAAAAAATATCAAAAAAAACAGGAAGCGAAACAGATTATGATTTACTAAAGTTTTGCAATAATCAGGTCACAGCCAAGTCATCCCTGCCTTCAGATCCTTCAAACCCTGGAACGGGGATAAAATATCTTTCATAGGATTTTCTAATGATGACAAAATAATTTGCATATTCTTCTCTGAGGGACAAAATTTAAAAAAGTTGATCATTATGTGTTTGATGCTTTCCTCTGTAAATTAGTGGCCTTTAAAAGCGGGGTGGACCTTCCCAGGTGGCTCAGTGGTAAAGAGTCTACCTGCTAAGCATGAGATGGGGGTTCTACGCCTGGGTCAGGAAGACCCCCGGGAGAAGGAAATGGCAACCCAGTCCAGTATTCTTGCTTGGAGAATCCCATGGACAGCTGCAGTCCATGGGATTGCAAAGAGTTGGGCACAACTTGATGAGTAAAAACAACAGAAAGGGGGGCAGGTCTTCTCACATGAAAATTTGGAATTGAAATCCATTTTAAGAATGAAAGTATTCAGAGACTTCCTTGCTGGTCCAGTGGCTAAAGCTCCACACTCCCAATACAGGGAGCCCAGGTTTTATCCCCAGTCAAGGGATTAGATGCCACATGATGCAAGTAAGACATAGCACAGCCAAATAAGTAAAATAATAATAATAATAATAATAATTACAGTATTTGCTAAAATCCCCTTCACTGGCATGTGCTACAAAAAAAAAAAAAAAATACAGCTGTTTGGGAAAGAGTTCCAACCATCCATGCCTCTACTGAAATGTTTTTATCCTTTTCATAATTTCAGAAACTCGGAAGAGTCCCTTGACTTTACAGACGGCCCCTGTGGATACGCCGAAAATGGAAGTGGAGGGATCCAAATCGGCAAGAGACTCCATTCGCACGCCATCTCTAGAACCGGTGAATCAGTTCCTGGTGCGTGTGCTTGTCTGTGTGACTAAACATTTGTGTGCATTCCGTGAACTACTTTGTGAGAAGACATGATTCTTTTATATATATATATTTTGTTGTTGTTGTTGTTGTTGTTGTTTTCCTTGTGATGAGAACTCAGGATTTCCTCTCTCAAGAACTTTTTAGAAAATACTTTTTATTTATTTTTGGCCTTGCTGAAGCTCTACTGCTGTGCCGGCTTTCCTCTAGTTGCAGAGGAGAGTGGCGGCTACGCTGGAGTTGCCGTGTGCGGCCTTCTCGTTGCAGTGGCTTCTGTTGTTGCAGAGCCGCGAGCTCACGTGGGCTTCTGTAGTTTGGGTGCATGGGCTTAGGTGCCCTGCAGCATGTGGGATCTTCCCAGACCAGGGATGGGACCTGTGTCCCCTGCATCGGCAAGCAGAGTATTCACCGCTGGACCACCAGGGAAGTCCCTGGCCCTTAATTATAAATGAGAAAACTGAAGCAGAATGCCTGAGTCAGGTGTCCCTCAGGTCCGACAGTTCATAAGTGTGGAAGAGTCTGCCTGCTCATCCAGACTGTGTCTGGTTGACTCTGTATCAGTTTGTCTCAATATCTGATCGGGTTCCTCGTTCTCCACCACCCCCAAATGGTATCTCGTGACCCTGCCCAGCCCTCGGCGGGAATCCTGTAAGGTCAGTTGAGGCACAGTCCCCCAACCAGTGAATTTTCCATCCACTGACCCCCACTTGCTCATTGGCCATAAATACCCTCTTGCCCTTGCCAATTTTGGAGGTGAGTCTGGATCCATGAAAGGTCTCTTTTGCACTATTGCAGTGCATGCTAAGTCGATTCAGTCATGTCCGACTCTTTGCAACCCCGTGGAATGTAGCTCACCAGGCTCCTCTGTCCACGGAGTTTTCTAGTCAAGAATATTGGAGTGGGTTGCCATGCCCTCCTCCAGGGGATCTTCCCCACCCAGGGGCTGAACCTACTATTTTCCGCATTTCCTTCACTGGCAGGTAGATTCTTTAACATTGATCTACCAGGGAAGCCCAAATTGTAGTAAACCTGACAGTTATAGTGGTAATTACAATGCTACTACTTATAATAATTACAGTTGTAGCACTAGTAATAGTTATAGTAGTGTTTGTAATCTTCGAAGTTGTAGTAACTGTTGTAAGTGTACTCCTGGCAAGTGTGATAGTCGCAGTAGGGCTTGTAGCGGGACAATTGTGACAACTGTTGTCACAGTGGTAATAATTGTAGCAGTGGTTGTGATAGACGTCTTTGTCACAGTAGCAATTGCGGTCATTAGGCGAGTGATAGGAGCTGTGATACTTATCGTTGAGGCAGCCCTGATTGTAATAGCAGTAGGTGTAGCAGTAGCGAAGATTTATTATGACAGCAATTGCGATAAGAACAGTAGTCTCTGGAGTAGGAGTTGTTCTAGTAGGACCAGTTTTGTGGGAGCTGCAGCAGCAGCAGTGGTTTTGGTGGTCACCGTTTTAGTCATCAGAAATGCTCTGCTTATCATAGTGAGAGAAACAGCTGCAGGAGTGCTCGTTTGTAAAGTTACTGCAGCAGCGGTAAGACTTGCAGAACCAGCCATAGTCGTTATAGCAGTCAGTGTCACAGTGGCAGAGGTAACCATAATCTGTGGGCCAGTCGTGCGGTAGTCCTGATTTCTGTAGTCGTCGTAGCAGGGCTCACAACTGAAGCAGCGCTAATGGTAGCAGTCGTCACAGGGGTCGATATTACAATTGTAGTGGAGAGCCGAACACCACACAACTGAGCGACTTCACTTTCACTTTTCACTTTCATGCACTGGAGAAGGAAATGGCACCCCACTCCAGTGCTCTTGCCTGGAGAATCCCAGGGATGGGGGAGCCTAGCGGGCTGCAGTCCGTGGAGTCACAGAGTTGGACACGACTGAACAACTTCACTTTCACTTTTCACTTTCATGCATTGGAGAAGGAAATGGCAACCCACTCCAGTGCTCTTGACTGGAGAATCCCAGGGACGGGGGAGCCTGGTGGGCTGCCATCTTTAGAATCGCACAGAGTTGGACACGACTGAAGCAACTTAGCAGCAGCAGCAGCAGCAGCAGTGATTGTATTAGTACTAATGCTGTCAATTCCCTGGTGGCTCAGACGGTAAAAGCATCTGCCTACAAAGCGCGAGACCCAGGTTCAGTCCCTGGGTTGGGAAGATCCTCTGGAGAAGGCAATGGCAACCCACTCCAGTATCCTTGCCTGGAAAATCCCATGGACGGAGGAGCCTGCCAGGCTACAGTCCGTGGGGTTGCAAAGGGTTGGAGACGAGTGAGCCACTTCACAACAATGACAAATGCTGTCACAGTTGTAGCACGAGTAATATCTTTAGTAGCATCTATAAGCACACTAGTTATCGTAATGGTTACCACTGTAGTAGTAAGTGAGATAGCTGTAGTAGTGGTTGTAATAGCAGTTTTTGTAGCAGTAGCAAGTGATGTCGTTGTGGTTGTCACAGGAAGTTGGGATAGGAACAGCTGTAGCAGTACTAATTGTTAGAGCAGTAGCAAAAATTATACTAGTTGTGAAAGTCATGTCTACTCCAGTAGTGTCTAATACTGATGGTCACCGTAGCACCATTTGCTGTAGCATAAGTTGTAGCAGTGGCGACGATTGTACTGGTTGTCATTGTTGTCACTGGAATTGTTGTCCTTGGAGTGATAGTAGTAGCAGTTGTAGTGGTCCAAATTATGCAGTCAGTACAGTAGTCATTACAGTAATAATTACGGCAGCAGCAGCAGCAGCAGCAAGTGATGTAGCAGTGACATCACCGTTGTGGTGGGAATATCTGTACTACTAATTATAGCACCGCTCACTGCTGCACTAGTACTGGTCGTACCAGTAGCAGGAGCAGTTGTTGTAAATGTGACAGTTGTCGTAGTAAAGCTAATAATTATAGCAGTCATTGCTCTGGTCCTAGTTGGCATAGTCGTGCAACACTAGTCACTCTTGTACCAGTCATAGCAGCAGTCGTCACGGTAACGGTTGCCGCTGTAGTTGTAAAGCTCACAGTTGCAGTAGTCATTGCTCTGGTCCTAGTTGGCACAGTCATGTAACAGTCGTCACTATGATACGGGTCATAGTCACTATGATAGTTGTCATAACAGCAGTCGTCATGGCGGTAGTCATTGCTCTGGTCCTAGTTGGCACAGTCATGTAACAGTCGTCACTATGATACCGGTCATAGTCACTATGATAGCTGTCATAGCAGCAGTCGTCATGGCGGTAGTCATTGCTCTGGTCCTAGCTGGCACAGTCGTGTAACAGTCGTCACTATGATACGGGTCATAGCAGCAGTCGTCATGGTAAAGGTTACGGTTGTAGTCGTAAAGCTAACAGTTGTAGTAGTGATTTCACTAGGTCTAGTTGGCACAGTCGTGTAACAGTCGTCACTATGATACCGGTCATAGTCACTATGATAGCTGTCATAGCAGCAGTCGTCATGGCGGTAGTCATTGCTCTGGTCCTAGTTGGCATAGTCGGGTAACAGTCGTCACTATGATAGCTGTCATAGCAGCAGTCGTCATGGTCAAGGTTGCCGCTGTAGTCGTAAAGCTAACAGTTGTAGTAGTCATTGCTCTGGTCCTAGTTGGCACAGTCGTGTAACAGTCGTCACTATGATACCAGTCATAGTCACTATGATAGCTGTCATAGCAGCAGTCGTCATGGCGGTAGTCATTGCTCTGGTCCTAGTTGGCACAGTCGTGTAACAGTTGTCACTATGATACCAGTCATAGCAGCAGTCGTCATGGTAAAGTTACGGTTGTAGTCGTAAAGCTAACAGTTGTAGTAGTGATTTCACTAGGTCTAGTTGGCATAGTCGGGTAACAGTCATCACTATGATACCAGTCATAGTCACTATGATAGCTGTCATGGCAGCAGTCGTCATGGCGGTAGTCATTGCTCTGGTCCTAGTTGCAGTAGTCGCTGTGCTCGTACAGTGGTTTCCACGCCAGAATCACTGACAACAGTCCTCCACGTAAACCGTGCTGAGGGTCGGGTCTGGCTGTAGGAAGTTTCCCCGCACAAACTCAGTGGATCCTCACGGTAACTGTGTGTGACCCATCACCTCCTCTGAGCGGCTTCGTGACCTGCCCATGCTTGCACAGCTTGTTCCCAGCAGAGGCTCACCCCTGCATCTTCTGTGACTTAGCAGAGATAAGGAACAAAAACACACTTTCCACAAAATAAACAGAAAAACCCAAAACCACACAAAAGGAGGGGGTATTCTTCCTGTCCTCAAAGAATTCTCCTAGAAGCACAACAGTGTAAAGCAGTTATCCTCCAATTAAAAACAAACAAACAAAAAATCTCCAACCCTGAGGTCATCATCTCCAGGAGGAACAAGCCAAGAGGTCACCTCCAAACACATGCACCTTCAAGATGACGCACATGGGTCTATATTTAAAGTCTGTCCAGGAGAAAACTCTAGAGTTTTTCTTTGCCATGAAAGAGATACTCGAATGGAAGGACTGTGACAAACCGTTGAGAAGACGGTTTAAACACGGGGCACCTTGCCACCAAACTCCGTTTCTCATTAGGACCAGACTCTTGTCCAGATGGGACTCAGCACAGCTTGGCAATTTCTTCCTTCACCCCTGCACAGCTGTCCTGACCACAGTGACTGCAGTTAGGGAGCCCCGGGGAGCTTTTTGGCCTGATGATGCTTTAAAGCCAAGGTCCCCCAACCTATTTTTTGGCGTCAGGGACTGGTGTCACAGCAGATGGACGTTTCCGCAGATCGGGGAGTTGGGGGAAGGTTTCGGGATGATTCAAGCACATGACATTTTTTCCACGCACTGTATTTCTGTTGTTAGGACATCAGCGCTGAACATCAGGCATTGCATCATGGAGGCTAGGGACTCCAGGAGTCACAGCAGCTCTGGGATCAGAGCTTGTCTTCAGAACTTGACGGAAAACCCACTTGCATCCCCATTTGGTATCTGGCGTGTACAACCAGCCCAGGCGTGGAACCCCCAGTCCCACCCGTGCAGGCTGGCACACGGCGGCCCCATCGCTTTGTGCCCGGCACTGGGTCTTTTGTGGGGCCGCCTCCCTGACACAGCTTGCATCTTCTCAACGCAGGTCACTTACGACTTAGATCCCGTCTTTGGTTTCCACCAGGATGGCAGGTGCTGTGACCCTCATGGGACTTTGGGGAGCTCCATGTTCAGGCAAGCCAAGCTGTGCTTTTTTCTGTTTGTTTTGTAAAATAGGTACATTTTATTGAAGTGTAGTTGACTTACAATGATTCAGGTGCCCAGCCAGGTGATTCAGTTGCACAAATACACACATGTATTATTTTTGAAACTATTTTCCATCATGAGTTATTATAAGATATTGCCTATAGTTCCCTGTGTTATACACTAAACCTCCATTGCTTGTTGCAGAGCTATTTTTTAATTAGAACCTGGCATTCTATTCATACTAAATTGAATGAGTGGAATCAAAATGTCATGAGTTTTTAGTTAGGCAAAAATTTCTAAGTTTTCTAAAACATATATATTATACATGTTTATCTGTAATATGCAAACACTTTTCTACTACACTTAATAAAGGCTTGAGTTCAGTTCAGTCACTCAGTCGTGTCTGACTCTTTGTGACCCCATGGACTGCAGCACGCCAGGCCTCCCTGTCCTTCACCAACTCCCAGAGTTTACTCAAACTCATGTCCATTGAGTCAGTAATGCCATCCAACCATCTCATCCTCTGTCGTCCCCTTTTCCTCCTGCCCCCAGTCCCTCCCAGCATCAGAGTCTTTTCCAATGAGTCGGTTCTTCCATTCAGGTGGCCAAAGTTGTGGACCTTCAGCTTCAGCATCAGTCCTTCCAATGAATATTCAGGAATGATCTCCTTTAGGATGGACTGGTTGGATCTCCGTGCAGTTCAAGGGACTCCCAAGAGTCTTCTCCAACACCACAGTTCCAAAGCATCAATTCTTGGGCACGCAGCCTTCTTTATGGTCCAACTCTCACATCCGTGCACGACTACTGGAAAAACCATAGCTTTCACTAGATGGATCTTTTGTCGGCAAAGTGAGGTCTCTTGTATCACACACACAGACATATAGAAACATATGTGCCCATCACCACACATACACACAGACATAGACACTTGTACGAATGCACCTTATGTCTATTCAGCTTTATTAAAAGCACAACTATTGGGACTTCCCCTGGTGGTCCAGTGGGTAAGAATCTGCCTTGCAGTGCAGGGGACACAGATTTTCACCCCTGGTCCAGTTAGATCCCACCTGCCACAACGCAACTTAGCTCGTGCAGAACTTCTAAAATCCACACGGCTGGAGCCCATGCTTCACAAGTTACCGCCATGAGAAGTCCATGCCCCTCAGCTGGAGAGGAGCCCCCCACCCTTTTCTGCAACTAGAGACAGCCCCTGTGCAGAAATGAAGACCCACCACAGCCAAAAATTAAACAATAAAATGAATCTTTTCTTAAAAAACGCATAACTATTAAAGTACAGTCAGTAGAAGTATATTTTGTACCTACTCTTTGGACAACCTGTCTCGATGTCTTATTCTAATCACTGGACAACCTGTTTCATATTTTGAAATATTTATGCTATTTCACTATATACATGTTTCCCCACACAAGTAGGATCAGAAAGCTTGTCCTTTTGTGTTCCAACATAGGCAAAGTGGGGACATTCAGAAGACAACGATCAATTATCGCGTACCCCCCAGAGGACCATGACTCAGCGGTAAAAGAATCTGCCGGCCATGCAGGAGACTGCCTGCAATTCAGGAGACATGGGTTCGATCCCTGGGTCAGGAAGATCCCCTGGAGAAGGAAATGGCCACCCACTCCAGTATTGTGGCCTGGAGAATTCCCTGGACAGAGGAGCCTGGTGGGCTACAGCCCATGGGGTCACAAGGGTCAAATACGAGTTAGCGACTAAACCGCCACCACCCTCAAAGGACAAGATTCCTGCATTTGGTACCATTACTAATGTAATGTCTTTTTTCTTTCTTTGTCCTGGACCCCTGTCCACAGCCCCCTAGGATGGGAGACATATGCCTTTAGGCATCACACACTCAGACTGAAGTTAACTCAAACATCCAGGCTGCCCATGACTTTTCAAGTTGAAACATGAAATTAACCCACACGGGTCTTCTACAGTTTCCTTTTTCCTCTAATTGGTGAGAAAGATGGGTTCTTGGAAAAAGTGAGACAAGTCAGACATTAAGGATAAAGAGAAAGCATTGGTGGGCATTCTTTTTCTTTGTTGGTGGTTTAGTCGCTAAATCGTGTCCAAACTCTTGCAATCCCATGGACGGTAGCCCACCAAGCTCCTCTGCCCATGAGATTCTGCAGGCAGGAATGCTGGAGTGGGTTGCTGTTTCCTCCTCCAGGGGGTCTTCCCTCCTCCAGAGCATCTTGCTGACTTAGGGATTGAACCCACATCTCCCGCATTGTGGGCAGCTTCTTTACCATCTCACCCCCAGAGAGAAGGCAGATCCTTACCAGGGACGTCCCAGGCATATTTAGGGTTCCCCCCCCCGTCCTGAAAAGGTTAGTGAATCCTCGGTGGGTTGATTTTGTCCTCATCTTTTGCTTGCTTTAAAATTTTGGAAAAGTGAATTGTCATCAATGGCTTTTTACGTTTGAAATAAGGGTCCAGGTGTCTACAAGATCACTCCCCTGCACTCAGAGGTGAGAAAAGACCACCTGGAGACATCTGAAGTAACATGTAAAGGGGAGACAGACATAGCCAGCCATGAGCTGGAGGGTATTCCAGGGAGGAATACTGATCCCCTCTGTTAAGAATCTGAAGAAGTTCAGACTGGTTCAGGGTGGCTTCATGGAAGAGTCTAGGGTTGGGGAGGAAGGGGTATGGGAAGAGTAATAGCTGGGGAAACAGAGACAGGAAATTTGGGCAAAAGGCAGGCATTCTGTCACCCAGTGGCTGATTGCCCATGTTAAGCCATAAAATCCTTTAGTCCTAACTTGCCAAGTGGCAGATGTTGAGTTTCTGGCTGTACCTGGGAGTGGTTCTGGGCTGGAATCCTGACAATTGGGTCACCTGTCACCCCTTCAGGTATACTGCCTCATGTCAGCCAGCGGTGGATGCAGGTGTTATGTCTGCCAGAGTTCTGCAGGGAAACACAGTTGGTAAGATCCATCCACCCACCTATCTATCTATCTGATATCCATCGTATATACTTATCCACCTGTGTGTCTGTCCATCCATCCATCCATCCATCCATAAGTCATATCCATCCATTCATCCATCATATCCATCCACCCATCCATCCACCTATCTATCTATCCATCCATTGTATCTACTTATCCACCTGTGTGTCTGTCCATCCATCCATCAGTCATATCCATCCATCCATCATATCCATCCACCCATCCATCCATATCTATCAATCCATCCATCATATCTATCCATCCATCATATCTATCCACCCATCCATCACATCTATCTATCCATCCATCCATCAGTCATATCTATCCATCCATCCATCAGTCATATCTATCCATCCATCCATCATCTCTATCCATCCAAGCATGCATTATATTCTCTCTATCCATCTATCTATCATATCTCTCTATCCATCATCCATCAATCATATCTGTCTATCCATCCATCCTTCATATTTATCTATCTATCCATCCATCCATCAGTGATATCTGTCTGCATATCCATCCATCCATCAGTCATATCTATCCATCCATCATATCTATCCATCCATCCATCAGTCATATCTATCCATTTATCCATCCATCCATCATATCTGTCTTATCTCTGTCTCTGTCTGCCCATCTATCCATCCATGTCTACTATCTACCTGTCAATCATCTATGTATCACCCATCTACCTATTAACTGTCGACATCTATCTCTGCTGCTGCTGCTGCTAAGTCGCTTCAGTCGTGTCCGACTCTGTGTGACCCCAGAGATGGCAGCCCACCAGGCTCTGCCGTTCCTGGGATTCCCCAGGCAAGAATACTGGAGTGGGTTGCCATTTCCTTCTCCAATGCATGAATGTGAAAAGTGAAAGTGAAGTCACTCAGCTGTGTCCGACTCTTCGCGACCCCATGGACCGCAGCCCACCAGGCTTCTCCGCCCATGGGATTTTCCAGGCAAGAGTACAGGAGTGGCGTGCCATTGCCATCTCTGTTCATCTATATGAATGTGTATAATGTTATCTGTATATATATTATCCACCTATTAATCATCTGTCTGTATCTGTACCTATACCTTTATCTGTCATCCATCTATCCATCCATCTGCCTATCATCTATCTATCTCTGTCAACCTATCTGTCTGTGTCTATTATCTGTCTCCATATCTATCAACCATCTGTCCATCTATATCAAAACCTCCATCTGTTTACCTATCCGTATCTATTACCTACCTAGCATCACTCATCTGTCTATATCTTTACCTATTGTTGTTCAGTTCCTAAGTCACATGCAACTTTTTGTGACCCCATGGACTGCAGCACGCCAGGCCTCCCTGTCCATCACCAACTCCCAGAGCTTGCTCAAATCCATGTCCATCGAGTTGGTGATGCCATCCAACCATCTCATCCTCTGTCGTCCCCTTCTCCTCCCACCTTCAATCTTTCCCAGCATCAGGGTCTTTTCCAATGAGTCGGCTCTTTGCATCACGTGGCTCTAGTATTGGAGCTTCAGATTTATCATCAGTCCTTCCACTGAATATTCAGGCTTGATTTCCAAAGAGAGCTTTATTTTTAAGGAATTAGCTCATGCAGTCGTGGGAGCTGACAAGTCAAACACCTTCCTGGTAGACCAGCAGGCTGAAGACCTCAAGAAAGAGCTGATGTTTCAGCTGAAGAAGCCCAGAGAACATCTGCTGGCAGAATTCCTTTTTCTTTTGTTCAGGGCAGATCAACCCTTAGGCTACGTCTGACGCCTTCAACAGATTAGACAAGGCCCACCCACATCGGGGAGAGCAGTCTGCTTTACTCAGAGTTCACTGGGTGAAATATTCATCTTGTACAAAAAAAAAAAAAACTCACAAAAACATCCAGAATTATGTCTGATTGCCTCTGGGGACTGCAGCTCAGCCACATTTACCAATAAAACCAGCCATCACAGATCTGCGCCCAATTCAGGGAAAGAGAGAGAGACCCATGATAAAATGACTGAAGTCTTACCTGGGGATAGGAGCTAGCACCTCTCAAACAGAAACTTCATAGCTGTGCCTTCCTTCCACACTTGACAGGGGTCTGCCTCACTGACTCAAGTTTCCCTGCCAAGCTAAATGCTAGCTGGAATTTCCCCACCTTTCTGCCTCATCTACCTGGCATTTTCGAGCTGCTTCAAGGTACACCCCTCACTGCCTGTTGGTTACCCTCATGGACGTAGGGTTCAGCCTTCCTTACAAAGTCTGAAAAATATGATGACATCCTGGTGCATTTTAGGACACAAATACTTTTCATCAGTGGGTTATTTTTGGACAAACAAGACAAAAGATATGAGAGACATTGAGGCTTCTCAAACTTGTCAGTATACCTGATTCTCTGGGAACCTTGTGAAAACACAGATTGTAATCCAGCAGGTCTGGGTTGAACTGAGGTTTCCACATTTCAAACAAGCTCTCAGGTGAGATCAGTGATGTTGGTTCATGGACCACATTTATACCATCAAGGTATAGACCTTTGGGCTTTCCTCGTGGCTCAGCAGTAAAGAATCCGCCTGCCAAGCAGGAGGTGTGCATTCAAACTCTGTGTCAGGAAGCAGGAGGTGTGGGTTTGATCTCTGGGTTGGAAAGATCCCCCCGAGAAGGAAATGGCAACCCCCTCCAGTATTCTTGCCTGGAGAATCCTATGGACAGAGGCGCCTGATGGGCTGCAACCCCTGGGGTCACAGTCAGACACGACTTAGTAACTAAGCAACAACAAACAGATCCTTACATTTAGAAAGGGATGTGAAAGTCGCTGAGTTGTGTCCGACTCTTTTTGGACCCCAGTCCATGGGATTCTCCAGGCCACAATACTGGAGTGGGTAGCCGTTCCCTTCTCCAGGGGATCTTCCCGACCCAGGAATTGAACCGTGGTCTCTCGCACTGCAGGCAGATTCTTTACCAGCTGATCCACCAGGGAAGCCCAGACACATTTAGAAAACCAGGACCCAAACAAGCCTCTTGATTTCTTGTTTCTATGAGACTTCATCACCCAAGCTTCTATAAGCCATTGGGTATCACCAAAGCAAGGTGTTGGCCCAGCACCCGGAGGCCTGGTACTCGGGAAGGTTGTGGCCAGCCAGGGTGTCTTTCTGGGATGTTAGCTTCCTGTCATGAACCAAGAAGCTCATTCACCGCATGAGAGAATGTTGTGACCCGTGCCTGCACACTCCCAAGGCTTCGACAAAATTATTCAAATGCTGGTGGCTCAGACGGTAAAGAATCCGCCTGCAATGCAGGAAACCCAGGTTCGATCCCTGGGTCAGGAAGATCCCCTGGAGGAGGTCATAGCAACCCACTCCAGTATCCTTGCCTGAAGAATCCCACAGACAGAGGAGCCTGGCGGGGCTACAGTCCACGGGGTTGCAAAGAGTCAGACATGACTGAGTGACTCACGCTTTCACGCTATTTGAACGCACTCATATTGCAGCGTGAAAAGCAAGGAGCAAGGTAGCCAGGAGGGACACTCAGCTTAGGTAGACAGATTCCGACCCACTCTCAAGGTCCAGGCACACAGAACCCCTCATAGCACCCGGCTGCCACTCCAGCCCATTGACTGGGTGGCTGACAGCCAGCCCGGGGGCTCCCGCGTGTGCTCCACTCCTGTCCGGGCAGGGCGGTTTCTGTACAGCATTTCTTTCTTTGCGGGGCTGCGCTGGCTCTTCATCGCTGTGTGCGGGCTTTCTCGCGTTGGCGTTGAGCGTGGGCTCCTCTCTAGTTGTCTTGCATGGGCTTTTCATTGCGGTGGCTTCTCCTGTTTGCAGCGTTTTCGGGCTCTAGAGCACAGGCTCAGCAGTTGTGGCACACGGGCTTAATTGCTCCGAGGCCTGTGGGATCTTCCCGGACCAGGGATCGAAGCTGGGTCCCCTCCCTGCGTTGGCAGGCAGGTTCTTATCCACTCCACCACCAGGGAAGCCCACAGAACGATTTCAGTTGCACTGGTTTTGAAGTGGGGGGGGGGGGTGTCGCATGGAAGAGAGAAGCAGGAGGCTTCGCTGTGTGGACAGACAAAGGCCACCTGCCTTTTCAGTAAAGAAACGAAGCTGCAGGGGTCAGGCTCTCAGCCACTGCAGCTGCCCCCAAGGGTGTACCCTCGGGGGACTCATGGTGGAGAAAAACAGGAGCCTGGCCCCAGAGCGCTGAGGTGCCCATCAAAGGAATGATTTCAATGAGCCCAGACTCTTGCAGCTTCCCAGACACAGAAAAGCCCTGAACTCATTCACTGGAGATGTTCCTACTTTGTGACCTGCATAGTAATCTTTTTATTTCAATTACATGCATTTTTGGTTTGTCTGTTTTTGCAAAAATTCGTATACATCCTGGCCTCTTCCATACCTCTTTGGGACAGACCCTCCAAGCTCTCTGAGAGGCTGTTTCCTAGGCTATAGTCCTCAGTAAAGTCATGAAAGGAGATCAAACCAGTGCATCGTAAAGGAAATCCATCGTGAATATTCACTGGAAGGACTGATGCTGAAAGTTCAATCCTTTAGCCACCTGATGCAAAGAGCTGACTCACTGGAAAAGACCCTGATGCTGGGAAAGATTGAAGGCAGGAGGAGAAGGGGACAACAGAGGATGAGATGGTTGGATGGCATCTCAAACTCAACAGACTTGAGTTTGAGTAAACTCCGGGAGATGGTGAAGGACAGGGAGGCCTGGCGTGCTGCAGTCCATGGCGTCGCAAAGAGTCAGATACGATTTAGTGACTGAACCGCAACAACAAAGTCATTAAATAAAACAGATTTTTCTACTTTGAAGTTGTGCGTTCTTTTTTTTCAGTCGACTCCTGATTGCACAGAGCAAATCCATGACCAAATTCAAAGGAGGGAAAACAAGTCAGAATTTGGTGGGCTGAGTGGAAATCTATCTAGGTTTATATGGGCCAGGTCACGGCCAGACCTGAGTTCCAAGCCCATGTACCTGGCACAGATAAACTGAAGAGTCCTAATATTTACCCCACTTCCTAGTCCTCTAGTTTCCAAAATAACGCATGTGAAAATTAAATTATAATAGCTGTACAGGATAACAGGGTTTCCCCAGTGGCCCAGTGGTAAAGAATCCTGCCAACGCAAGAGACATGGGTTCAATCCCTGGGTTGGAAAGATCCCCTGTGGGAGGGCATGGCAACCCATTCCAGTCTTCTTGTCTGGAGAATCCCCATGGACAGAGGAGCCTGACGGGCTGCAGTCCACAGGGTCCCAGAGAGTCAGACAGGACTGAGCAACCGACACTTATAAATATGTATATTGAATGCATTTGGTTATATTTATATAAAACCATATAAGTATATATATATATATATATATGATTTCAAAAACTAAGAGAGAATAAACCTATATGACTCCACACGTTGCTCCAAAACTGAGACTAAATTCCTGCTGTTCTGTCTTCCGTGACATGTCAGATCTTAGTTCCCCAAAGTCGCACCCCCTGCACTGAAAGGTGAACTGTTCACTCCTGGACCGTCAGGAAGTGCCAATTCCCGCTGTTTTGAACTACCAGCTTTGGGGTGTTTTATTACAACAGCCCCTGGAAACAAATGCCCCACCTAGACATCTCAGCAGAGAGAAATCTCACAGGAACACACATGCAGGAGCCAGGAGTTCCCCAGTGGCCCAGCGGTAAAGAACCTGCCTGCAACGCAGGAGACACGTATTCGATCCCTGGGTGGGGAAGAGCCCCTGCAGGAGGGCATGGCAGCCCACTGCAGTATTCTTGCCTGGAGAGTCCCACGGACAGAGGAGCCTGGCGGGCTGCAGTCCATGGGGTCGCAAAGAGTCGGACACGACTAAGCAACAACTCAGGCGTAGCTGCCTGATAGGATATACGTTAGTGATTTAGGTGCTTGTGATGAGAAACAAGAACAGTCCGAATACAGATTTCTCTGTGTTTCCTGGGAGCTGCTTGCAGCAGGAGGCGTGGGGGATGGGTGTGTGCAGGCAGGTTTGCTTTGGAAGTCTTTCCGGTGTGGTTTCCAAACCTCTTCAATGAAAGCCTCACCAGGACTTCGAAGCTGGTGGGGAAATGGTGCTGTGATTCCAGATGGCTCCAGAGCTGTGCAAGCCACACGTGTTAACCGTTAAGTCTAAGGAAACAGGGAGCCCTTACTTGGATCCCACTGGACCCACGCCCAAAAGACGCCTGGAGGGTGCTTAACACAGGAAGCAAGGGGAGAAGCCCGCATACCCTGCTGTGGGCACAAGCCTCTTTTTCTTTTGCGTTCTATGCTCATTCACTAATATTCCTCTTAGGAAGTGTCAACTGAAACAAACAAAAAAAGCACAGCCTGAGAGTTGTGACTTAACATTTTTCTTGTTCCATCCCTCAGTCGTGTCTGACTCTTTGTGACCCCATGGACTGCAGCATGCCAGGCCTCCCTGTCCATCACCAATTCCCGGAGTTCACCCAAATTCACGTGCATCGAGTCAGTGATGCCATCCAGCCATCTCATCCTCTGGCGTCCCCTTCTCCTCCCGCCTTCAGTCTTTGCCAGCATCAGGGTCTTTTCCAAAGAGTCAGTACTTAGCATCAGGTGGCTCAAGTATTGGAGTTTCAGCTTCAGCATCAGTCCTTCCAGTGAATATGCAGGCTTGATGTCCTTCAGGACGGACTGGTTGGATCTCCTAGCTGTCCACGGGACCCTCAAGAGTCTTCTCCAGCACCACGGTTTACATAGCGTCTTTTCTAATCGATTTATCACTTGTCCTTTCAGACGTAAAGCGTTCCTCACTGTGACAGCTGCAGGCATTTGGGACTGCAGTTGGTGGGCAGTCTCAGGGGCTCTCCGTGAGAATGAAGGTGGTTCTCTCACCAGATGGTGTGGTAGGACCCGAGTTCTGTTCAGAGCAGCTTACGATATGCCTCATCAGTAGGACCCTGCAGGAGCTTCTTGAACTGAGTTTCTGTGTCAAGTCCAGATTTGACGTGTGCGTGCTAAGTTGCTTTAGTCATGTCTGAGTCACTGCGACTCTATAGCATGCAGCCCCACCAGGCTCCTCCGTCCAGGGGAGTCTCCAGGCAAGAATACTGGAGTGGGTTAGGGGATCTTCCCGACCTGGTGACGGAACCCGCGACTCCTGCATTGGTAGGTGGGTTCATTTACCACTACGCCACCCGGGAAGCTCCAGTCCCATCAAAGCCCAGGTTTGATGTTTGATAGAAGGCAATGGCAGCCCATTCCAGTACTCTTGCCTGGAAAATCCCATGGACAGAGGAGCCTGGTGGGCTGCAGTCCATGGGGTCACTAAGAATCGGACACGACTGAGCAACTTCACTTTCACTTTTCACTTTCATGCATTGGAGAAAGAAATGGCAACCCACTCCAGTGTTCTTGCCTGGAGAATCTCAGTAACAGCGGAGCCTGGTGGGCTGCCGTCTCTGGGGTCGCACAGAGTCGGACACGACTGAAGCGACTTAGCAGCAGCAGCAGCTAAATCAGTGCATGCCATGTAGAAATGACGTTACACCGCAGTCACCTCGGTGTGGCTCGCTTGATCGTTACGCCCTCCTTGGCTTGACTACTTTCCTCCTTTGTCTGACCTCCCCACCCCTCGCCCTGCATGAGAGCCCCTTCCCCCTCCCTGCATTCAATCCTCAACCCAGGCTCTGCTTTGGGAAAATGGTCAGTGGAGACACATGACTTCCTCTGATGGAGCTTAAGGTGGTGGGTGGGTGGGGTCCACTCTCACCCTCTGGGAATCCCCTTGCATTTCCATGAGCAGAGACCTGCCTTCCAGTGCAAGCCCTGTGTCTTTCTTGGAGGGCTCTGTTGATCGCTGGAACTCTCTGGAATCACAAGGTGGGGGTCTGCAGAAGTCCTACAGCCCCGCCAGTCACTAAGGCACTTGTTCGTTGTTGTTTAATCGCTCATTCACGTCCAGCTCTTTGCGACCCCATGGACTGCAGCCCGCCAGGCTCCTCTGTCCGTGGGGTTCTCCAGGGAAGAATACTGGAGTGGGTTGCCATGCCCTCCTCCAGGGGATCTTCCTGACCGAGGGATGGAACCTGGTCTCCCGCACTGGCAGGCAGACTCTTTACCACTGAGCCACCAGGCAAGCCCTGCAAATGCACACGGAGTATAAACACCCCACCTCCCACACCTGTACCCCACACCACCCTGGGAAATCGTTCACGCCATTTCTCACAGCATCACCACGATATTCCCCTCCCCGTCACCTTGACGGGGCTGGCTTGGTAATTCTTCCCGCTCCTTGGCCAGTTTCTGTCCTGTGTGAACTCCCTGGGCTTTGCCCAAATTTGCCCAAGTTCACGCCCATCGAGTCTGTGATGCCACCCAACCATCTTGTCCTCTGCCGCCCCCTTCTCCTCCCACCTGCACTCTTTCCCAGCATCAGGGTGTTTTCCAGTGAGTCAAGTGTGATGTTTGGGCTGGCTCCAGGAGATGGTGAAAGGACAGGGAAGCCTGGTGTGCTTCGGTCCTCCGGGGTCGCGAAGAGTCAGACACGACTTGCTGATTGAACAGCAAATGACCTCCGTACCTACTCTGCTAGAGCCCCCGTCCCAGCCTGTGCGCAGCTCACAACCCAGGCTGAGTTTCTGGAGGCAGGACGGTGGAGATGGGATGCATCCACCTGCTGTGCCGAGAACAGTCTGTGATGATGCCGGAGACGGGGCTGGCCCGTGTCGGGTGCAGAGGACGTCTGGGCAGAGGAGGAGCATCTGAGCATCCCGGAGACGGAGGTGGGTGGGGAGAAGCACCCTCTCTGGGGCTTTGATGAGCCACATGCATACACGGAAGGAGTATGTGCGCTTGTCTGGCCTTCTCCTTCCCTCGAGGACCGGTTCCTGATTACTCTGTGTCTTCTCACTTTCCCATCTCCGCTTCTCCGCCTTGATACCCGTCACCGCGGTCTGGCTCACTGACACCATTGCACCATGGAAGGCTTTTGTGGAGTGTGGTGTGGGCGTCAGACACTCAGCCAGGCACCGGGCAGACAGAAATGAGCCCTTGCTGGAGCCGCAAGATGTGATGAACAGATGCCAAGATCATCAGTATATGCTGTATAACGGCACCAGGTCTGTCTCCTGTGAGTGTGAGTTTGGGGAAACAGAACTTGTCAATCTTTGCTGAGGAGTGGGGGTTTTTTGTTTTTGTTTTCTGAACTTTTTATTTTGTATCGGGTGAGAAGGAAATGGCTAGCCCCTGCAGTATTCTTGGCTGGAGAATCCCATGGACAGAGGAGCCTGGCGGGCTACAGTCCACGGGGTCACAAAGAGTCAGACACGCCTTAGCAACAACACTTTCAATGTCACACCTCCATTCTCCCCCAAACTCCCCTCCCATCCAGGTGTGACATTGAGCAGAGTTCCCTGTGCTGGACAGCATGACCTTGCTGGTTCTCCGTGTTAAATACAACACTGTGTCCATGTCCATCCCAAACTCCCTGACTGTCCTTTCCCCCATCCTTCCCCCCGGGAACCATAAGGTTATTACAGAGTATTGAGCAGAGTTCCCTGTGCTGGACAGCAGGTCCTTGCTGGTTCTCCATGTTAAATACAGCAGTGTGTCCATGTCCATCCCAGACTCCCTAAGTATCCCTTCACCCTGTCTTTCCCAGCCGGCAACAGTTAAGTTTGTTCTCTAATAAGTCTGTGAGTCTCTTTACGTTTTGTAAGTTCATTTGTGTCCTTTATTTTTAGAGTCCACATATAAGGGATGTTATGTGATATTTCTCCTTCTCTGTCTGACTTTATGAGTAGTTTTTTTTTTTTAATTTTACCATAAGGGCTTATGTATCCCATAAGGGATACAATATTGTGATGGTTTTTGCCGTACGCCAGCATGAATCGGCCATAGGCATACATATGTCCCCTCCCTCCTAAACTCCCCAACCCGCCTCCCCAGCCCACCCTTCCAGATTGAGAGCACTGGCTTTGGGTGCCCCGCTTCATATATCAAACTCCCACCGGCCTAATTGAAGTGTGGTTGACTTACAATATTGTATTAGTTTATACATGAATCTAACACAATATTGTAAGTCAACCACAGTTCAATATTGTGTTAGACTCATGTGTTAGTTTATACATAAATCGGAGAAGGCAATGGCAATCCACTCCAGTACTCTTGCCTGGAAAATCCCATGGAAGGAGGAGCCTGGTGGGCTGCAGTCCTTGGGGTCGCTAAGAGTCGGGCACGACTGAGCGACGTCACTTATCACTTTCATGCATTGGAGAAGGAAATGGCAACCCACTCCAGTGTTCTTGCCTGGAGAATCCCAGGGACGGGGGAGCCTGGTGGGCTGCCATCTCTGGGGTCGCACAGAGTCGGACACGACTGAAGCGACGCAGCAGCAGCAGCAGCAGCAGCAGCAGCATACATTAATCAGTTCAGTTCAGTCGCTCAGTCGTGTCTGACTCTGTGTGACCCCATGGACTGCACTGCGCCAGGCCTCCCTGTCCATTACCAACTTCCGGAGCTTGCTCAAACTCATGTGCATCGAGTCGGTGATGCCATTCAACCATCTCATCCTCTGTCCCCTTCTCCTCCCGCCTTCAATCTGTACATGAATATATACGTATATTTTGGGGGTTCTCTTCCATTGTAGATGATTAATATAGTTCCCTGTGCTGTACTGGTACGTCCTTGTTGTTAATTTTATACACAGCAGTGCATATCTGCTAAATCCAAACTCCTCAATTCATCCCCTCCTGCTCCTTTGGGGACCGTAAGTTTGTTTTCTGTACGTGTGAGTCTGTCTGTGTTTTGTGAATCAGCTCACTTGTACTACTTCCTAGAGTCTACATATAAGGGATGTATTTGCCTTCCTCTGACTTACTTCAGTCAGTAGGATGATCCCTGGGTTCAGCCATGTTGCGGCAAGTGGCATGGCTTCCTCCTTTTTCATGGCTGCGGAATATTCCATTGTGCATGTGCACCACTTCTTGCTCCATCATCTGTCCACGGACGCTTGGGTTGCTTGCACGTGCTGGCTGTTGTAAACAGTGCTGCAGTGAGCCACGGGGTGCATGTATCTTTTGGAATTAGCGTTTCTTCTGCATATGTGTCCAGGAGCGGACTCGCTTGATCTACTTTTAGGGTTTGGAAGAACCTCTGTTCTCTTCTGCATAGGGGCTGTGCCGTGTTCATCACCATCATCAACGTTGACAACCGTTACCACCACCGTCATCGTCAATATCATCTTCATCACCATCACCAGCCTCACCGTCATCAGTATTATCAATAGGACATTCACCACCATTATCATTATCACTGCCGTCATCCTCACCACCATCGTCGTCACCATCACCGCCATGACGTCCGCCATCATGACGTCATGTCGTCGTGATGCTCATCGTCGTCGTGACGCTCACCATTTTCATCCCCGTCACCCTGCCCATCCCCACCATCATGACCCTCATCACGAGGGTCACCATCAGTGAGGCCACCGTCGCCTCCGTCAGCATCCTCACCTCCATGATGACTCACGTCTTGATCGCCTCCCTCACCAGCAGGCTCACCGCCGCCCTCCGCGTTGCCACCAGCACCGCTCTCCCCGTTATCCTCCCCGTCACGCTCCCCGTCATCACCACCACCATCGTCAGCGTCATCACGTCCACCATCACGTCCTCCACCGTCATCACCATCACCACCACCACCCGCACCATCACCACCACCACCCGCACCATGGTTGTGTTACAGACGTTGAGCCTCGCTCACGGTCATGGAGCTAATGACGACACCGTCGCTCACACACAGACCCTCCCAACGCAAGGCTCTCTCTTCCCATCCCTGTGCCACGTGCCAGAAGTCTTCTTCCAAGACAGACACAGCGTGCCCTTTCCTCTCCTCCTCTTCTCCCTAGTTGCCCCCTGGAATGGGGAGCCATGGCCCCTGGACCACAAGGATACGGACCATAACTCAGGGTGTAGGAGCAGGGAAATGCAAGACCCCTGCTTTCTGAGGACTGACACCAGCCCTGGACCGCTCCTCGGGGTGACCTGTACATGCGACAACGTCACATTCCTCGCATTTTCCAGCACTGCTGTTTTCAGCCCTGTCCTCCTGCCAGCCCGAATCCTGCTGCAGCCTTCACGCTCCACAGACCCTGTAAACCACCACCCTGTCCCCCTCCCCATTCCTGCACACACGCCAAACCCTCAGTCCTCACTACTCTGCAGGCAGCTCAGCCATTTCCCTAATCTGCTTTGCTTTTGATCGATGTCAGGAAGGATAAAAGCGGTGGGTTCCAAGGGCAGACCTGCACCAGAACCATCAAGGTGCACCAGGTGAAATCGCTGAGGATACATACTTGTTTGGGAAATGTTGGCTCATCGTGAGAAATGTCTGGGACAGCTCTCAATGCAGGATTTTGTAAAAACCCAATATATTCTAAAGTGCACCTCTTTCCACCTCTGGCCCAGATCCAGCCAGCAAAGAAGGGAGATCTTTGCTCTTTCATCCTTCATCCCAAATTGATTTTCACCGATAAATGAGATCAAAGCTTCCAGACCCTAATGTCTTAGAGCCTTCTGGGCAAGTGAGTGTTGAGCCAGCTCAGTGTCACGGGGCATCACTGCCTTTCAGCCTTGCCCTTCCAGGATTTCACAGTCCTTGCATGTGGCTTGGGAGACACAACTTTAGAAGGAACAGTGATCCTAGGGGTGAGCTACCGTCTCGGGGCATTTTTCTGACACAATGAGATGCTGACTGTCAGAGATGGTAAGGCTCAGGGCTGGAGAGTGGTTTCTGTCCCAGAGACAGGCTTTTTTTTTTTTTAACTATGCAGCAAAGAATCTGCCTGCAATACAGTACACCCAGGTTCAATCCCTGGGTTGGGAAGACCCCCTGGAGGAGGGCAACCCACTCCAGTATTCTTCCCTGGAGAATCCCATGGACAGAGGAGCCTGGCAGGCTACAGTCCATGGGGTCACAAAAGAGATGGACATGACTTAGCTCCTGAAACAACAAACATTTTTGGTCACTGTCAGTGGGTGGGATCTTAGTTCCCTGCCCAGGGATGGAACCCCTGCATGCTGAAGTATGCATTCAGAGTCTTAACCACTGGACCCCTAGGAACCCCCAGTAGGTCCTTGTTGATTGCATATTTCATATACAGCAGTGTTCACTCCGCTATATAAAGTATCTGTTCATCCCGAAATCCTAATTTATCTTTTCCTCAGCCCTTTCCCCTTCGGTAATCATATTTGTTCTCTATATCTACAAGCTTGCTTCTGTTTTGTATATAGATTTGTCTTATGTTTGGATTCTACATGAGTGATAACGTATATTTGTCTTTCTCTGTCTGACTTACTTCACTTACTATGACTCTCTAGGCTCACCTATATCGCTGCGAATGGCACCGTTTTGTCCTTTTCATGACTGCGTAATATTCCGCTGTGTATATATGTACCACATTCTCCTTATCCATTCCTCTGCTGGTGTACACTTAGGTCATTCTATGCCCTGGCTACTGCAAATAGTGCTGCTATGGAAATAGGGGTGCACGTGTCTATTTGAACCATAGTTTTCTCTAGAAATATGCCCAGAAGTGGGATCGCTGGGTCGTATTATAGCTCCGTTTTTAGTTTTTGGAGGAACCTTCATGGTTTTCTCCATCAGGGCTGCACCAGTTTAGATCCCCACCAACACTGCAGGAGGACTCCCTTCTCTCCACACCCTGGGAGGGACCGTCTTGATATCACCAAGGTGAGCTGCAGTTTATCTGTGACCCAGAACACGGCCCTGAAATTCTGAGAAAGCGCAGAGCTGATGTTGTTGGGGAAACAAACCCCTCAGTTTGTAGGATGTTTATGCAAAATGCTAGCTGGGAAATACACGGAAACAGTTCTGTCACTGACCTTCCAGTGGCCAGGAGGGCTCATCAGAAATGCCTGGAGAGCTGGCTGTGGGATGATTCCTAACAAGGGCTGTATGCAAAGCCAGCTCAGTATTGACCAGAAAGAGACATCTGGTTCTTTATGCCAAAAATTCAAATTAGTCTTGCAAACAGCAAGGATTTAATCCTGCCCAAAGAAAACGGCATTAAGGGGACAGCATTGCAGAAAATGCTACTGGAAAAAATTTCAGAAGATGGAGCACAATCCTCGTATTTATTTTTTATGTGAAACTTTTATTTTATACTAGGGCACAGCTGATTTAAAATGTTGTGACGGTTGCAAGTGGACAGCAAAGGGACTCAGCCATACATAGACATGGATTCATTCTGCCCCAAACTCCCCTCCATCCAGGCTGCCAGGTGACATTGAGCAGAGTTCCCTGTGCTGTCCAGCAGGTGCTTGCTGGTTCTCCGTGTTAAATACAGTAGTGTGGCCATGTCCATCCCAGACTCCCTAACTATTCCTTCTCCCATCCTTCCCCCCTGGGAACCATAAGGTTATTACAGAGTATTGAGCAGAGTTCCCTGTGCTGTCCAGCAGGTCCTTGCTGGTTCTCCATGTTAAATCCAGCACTGTGTCCATGTCCATCCCAGACTCCCTGACCATCCCCTCCCCCATCCTTGCCCCTGGTGACCATAAGGTTATTACAGAGGATTGAGCAGAGTTCCCTGTGCTGCCCAGCAGGTCCTTATTAGTTTTCCATGTTAAATACAGCCATGTCCATTCCAAACTCCCTGACTATCCCTTCCCCACATCCTTACCCCTATAAGTTCATTTTCTATGTCTGTGAGTCTGTTTCTTGTTTGTAAGTTCATCTATATCATTTCTTCTCGATGGTGGCTTAGTTGCTAAGTCATCACCAATTCTTTGTGACCCCATGAATTGTAGCCCACCAGGCTCCTCTGTCCATGGGGTTCTCCAAGCAAGACTACTGGAGTGGGTTGCCATTCCCTTCTCCATTTCTTCTTAGATTCCCCATATAAGCGATGCCACGCAATGCTTCCACTTCTCTCTCTTATTAGACCTCACTGTATAATCATCTCTAGGTCCATCCACATTGGTGGAAAAGGCATTCCTTCCTTTTCATGGCTGAGTAATATTCCATTGTGTCAATGTACCACATCGTCTTTGTCCATTCCTCTGCTGATGGACACTTACGTTGCTTCCATGTCCTGGTGGCTGTGAACGGTGCTGCTATGAACACTGGGGGGCATGTGTTTTTTCAAATTATGATGCTTCTCTGGGTGCCTGCCCAGGAGTGGGAAGGCTGGCTCACACAGTAGTTCTGTCTTCAATTTGCTGAGGAACCTCCATCATGTTCTCCATAGCGGCTGCAACCAATTTACAACCCCTCCAACAGTGTAGGAGGCATTCCCTCTTTTCACCTGAATGTATTATTTGCCCCAAATACAGCTGCTCTGGGGGTTCGGGCTTCAACATATGAATTTGAAGGGACCTGGACTGATGAGCGTGAATTTGAGCAAGCTCCGGGAGTTGGTGATGGACAGGGAGGCCTGGCATGCTGCAGTCCATGGGGTCGCAGAGAGTTGGACACGACTGAGCGACTGGACTGAACTGAAGCTGTCCGTAGCAGCAAGCTCGAGAGAGCCACGCAGGACTACTCAGCTCCGACCTCATTCCACGTCGTGGTGGGAAGCTCGCCCACCCCGGCTGGGAACCCGCTGTCTGCAGGCGCCAGCCCACCCCCTCCCTGTGTCTGCAGAGCCTTCATGAAGCCTCTCAGGTCCAGCGCCCTGCTGTGTCCCTCAGCCCTGGTCCCCAGTCTCACGGCCCAGATCCCAGCTGCCAGGACCTGGCGTTGACTTAAAAAAAACAAGTGCAACGTGAGAGCTGAGAGTTAATTTCTATTTGGGTGTGAAATGAGGACTGCATCCCGGGAGCCAGCACCTCAGACAGCTCTGAGAAACTGCTCCACAGAGGCAGGGAGGGGAAGGTGATACAGATGTGATTTTGGTAAACGGGGGTGGCTTAGTCACTCTGTCATGTGTGAGTCTCTGCCACCCCCTGGACTGTAGCCCACCAGGCTCCTGTGTCCGTAGGATCCTCCAGGCAAGAAGACTGGAGTGGGTTGCCCTTTCCTTCTCCAGGAGATCTTCCCGACCCAGTGATCGAACCCACATCTGCATTGCCAGGCAGACTCGTTACCCCTGAGCCACGTGCACAGCCCACGATGGAATACTGTGTGCGTGCTTGGGTACTCAGTCGTGTCCACCTCTCTGCAATCCCCTGGACTGTAGCCGCCCCCCCCCCCCCCACCCGCCGCCCCCGCCCAGGCTCCTCTGTCCATGGGATTCTCCAGGCAAAAAGACTGGAGTGGGTTGCCATGCCCTCCTCCACGGGATCTGCCCAACCCAGGAATTGAACCCGGGTCTCCTGCACTGCAGGCGGATTCCTTACCATCTGAGCCCCCCAGGAAAGCCAGATGGGGAGTTTGTGCAATCAAACGGGTCATATTTTGCAAAACGGTTTCTGCTGATCTCATCAATCTTCTTCTAGTCCCGAGGAACAGTTATCACCATGAATGGTTTCAGGGCTTTTCTAGGTAGGAGGAGATGTGGGAACTGGCTTTCAGAAAGAATGGGCTCCTGAAAATATCTATCTGAGGACCTGGCCTGCTGCTCTGCGCCCTGAGATCCCTTCAGCGGGTGTGGAAGGTCAACAGCCGCAGCAACGCTTGATCTAACCCTTGTGGAGTTAGACGGCCAGCGTCTGTGGCAAGGGGCAGTGTGGACTTGACTCTGGCTTTGGTGACTGCGCTTCGCCAGTAGCTCAGTTGGTAAAGAATCTGCCTGCAGGGTGGGAGACCTGGGTTCAATCCCTGGTCCAGGAAGATGCCCTGGAGGAGGAAACGGCAACCCACTCCAGTATCCTTGCCTGAAGGACCCCCACGGACAGAGGGGCCTGGCGGGCTGCACGCCATGGGGTCTGAAAAGAGGCAGACAGGAATGAGAGACAGTCAACTTGGTGACTGAAGCCACCTCCGGTTCCTTAAGACCACTGGCCACCGTGGAAGCAGGAGGTCGGGGCAGATTGGAATCCAGGCCCACCAGCCCCCCGGGGGAGGTGGACGAGGAGTCCCGCGGCCAGCTGCTCCCGCTGGCTTTACAGGACCCGCGTTTCCTGAGCAGTGAAGTCTAACCCGGCCCACGGAGCTGCCTGGGCCATCTGCAGCCCCCTCCCCAAATACCACCCGAATCCCAGCCCGCATTCTGCCTCCTGGGAAACCTCCCAGCCCAAGACCATCCACAGAGCTCCTGGAAGAATCAAACGTGCCCTGGATAGATACCCAAGAGGAGAAAGACAAAAAAAAAAAAAAAGGCAAACACACGGGGACCTCAAACTCCATCCGCTCAGCACCTGTGAGCAAAGTCAGCTGTATTAAGACAAGTGTACAGAAAGGAAAAGCTGCTTCCACGTCAGCTGTTGTAAACAGAGGTGCATCGAACGTTGCGGTCCGTGTCCCTTTTTCGGCTTCCCGAGTGGCTCTGATGGTAAAGAATCTCCCTGCAGTGACAGGAGGCCTGGGTCGGATCCCTGGGTGGGAAAGATCCCCTGGAGGAGGGCATGGCAACCCACTCCAGTAGGCTTGCCTTGGGGAATCTCCACGCACACAGGAGTCCTGTGGGGGCTACGGTCCGGGTGGGGGGGGGGGGTCTCACAGAGTCGGACACGACGGAGCTCAAGCACAGATGTGTCTTTTTCAATTCTGGTGGATTCGGAGAAGGAGAGGCTGTGATGGTTTGAGAGCGTGGCATTGAAACAGATACATTACCACGTGTTAACAAAAACCAGCTCTAAGATTTCCCTGTGACTGAATTTCCCTGGCCTCTCCTTGTTTTTTTTTATGTTTTTTAATTTTTCTTGTGTGAAGGAAATACAGGTACGTCTTGAGCTGGGGGTGATTTTCTCTTCTTTTCGGGGTTTACTCTGTAATTGCTTATTATTTATTAATATATGGTATTAATTATATTAATAATCATTAAAATAAAATTAATTTAATATTATTGATTATTATGTGAATATCACTGTCCACAGGAATACAGGATGCAAAATGTCTAATTCAGTCCCTTAAAAATCATGTCAGTATCTATTTCTGTTTGCTTTATTTATTGGGGGATGATTGTTTATAAATTTTAGCATCATTTACTCATTTTTATTGATTTATCTTTTAATTAAAAAAATCTGTATGTGGTTTTATTTATACTGTACTACAGTGAAGAAAGCGTATGCATTTTACAGATAAGAAATATGACAGCAGTTTTTCTTTGTAAGTGTGCAGTTCTGGTTCTGTTCCTGTAACTTAATAATACACTAGGTTTTTCTGTCTACGCTGTTATATTTTAAAAAGTGTTGCCTTAGCTACTGCGATCATGTGTTTACTGAAGCCTAAACAGATTGAGCAGATTCGCTGTTTCTCACCCCTTTCAAAAAAAATTTTTTTTAAGTCAAAACTTAGTATTTGGTTTTATTTACATGCTCCTACAATGAAGGAAGCGTATACCTTTTATAAATAAGAGATACGACAGCAGTTTTTGTTCGTAAGCATGAATTTCTTATTCGGTGTCTTTCCCTTAATAATGTATAAGGATTTTACTTCACGCCGTTGCAATTTAAAAACGTTGCCTGAAAAAAAAAATAAAAATAAAAATAAAAACGTTGCCTGAGCTACTGTGATGGCTTACATATTGGGCCCTAAACAGATCATGTAGGTTTCCAAGTGTTCAACTTCGTACGAATGGAATTACGTCGCGCGGCCCCCTCAGTCCCCTCTCTTCTGTAACGTGTGTTAGTTTCCGCCGTGCAGCAAAACGTGACTCGGCCATACTGTGTACATAGATCCCTCCGTTTGGCCTTTTTATTATTTTAATTATTTAAAAATCGTTTTACAGTCTTTTTCTCATTATAACCATTTTCCAAAGCCATTTCGTCGCTTTCATCTTTACGGTCTTATCATTTCAAATCATTTTTTAAACATTGGTTTGTCATTTTTATCATATTAAGTCTTTTATTTTTAATGCCTGTTAATTTCTATTTAAAAATCGATTTAGTCTTTTTCTCATGATAATCATTTTTCAGTCGTTTTATCACTTAAAAATTCCTTTTAATCTTTGTATTGTCATTTCAAATCATTTTAAAAATTCATTTTATCAACGTTTGTCATTTTTATCGTATTAAATCTTTATTTTTTTATGTCTATTTATTTCTAGTTTTTTTGTGTTTTTTTTTTGGCAACCACATGGCTTGTGGGATCTTACCTCCCCTACCGGGGATTGAACCCCTGGCAACTACAGTGAAAGCTCAAAGTCCTAACCACTTGAACGCCAGGGAAGACCCCATTCCTATTTTTAAATCGCTTTTATGTCTTATATATTATTTTTAAACGTTTTTTGGTATTTTTTCATTTTAAATCATTACCATTTTAACCTCATTTTAGCGTCTTTTGTCATTTTCCTAATTTTTGAATGATTCTAATTTTTAAATCATGTTTGGCAATAGCGGTTTGTTTTATCTTTTTGTATTGATATTTTTATCATTCCAGTTCACAGTCTAACCATTTTTGGTCATTTTTATCATTTTGAATCACATTAATATCTTACAATTGTTCTTTAAAAAATTAATTTCTTTAATTAGAGGCAATTACTTTATACTATTGTAGTGGTTTTTTTGCCATATATTGACATGAATCAGCCACGGGTGTACACGTGTTCACATGAATCAGCCGTGGGTGTAGACGTGTTCCCCATCCTGAACCTCCCTCCCACCTCCCTCCCCATCCCATCCCTCAGGGTCATCCCAGTGTACCAGCCCTGAGCGCCCTGTCTCATGCATCCAACCTGGACTGGCGATCTGTTTCTCATATGATAATATACATGTTTCACTGCTATTCTGTCAGATCATCCCACCCTCTCCCTCTCCCACAGAGTCCAAAAGACTGTTCTACACATCTGTGTCTCTTTTGCTGTCTCGCATACAGGGTCATCGTTACCATCTTTCTAAATTCCATATATATGCGTTAGTATACTGTATTGGTGTTTTTGTTTCTGGCTTACTTCACTCTGTATAATCGGCTCCAGTTTCATCCACCTCATTAGAACTGATTCAAATGTATTGTTTTTAATGGCTGAGTAATACTCCATTGTGTGTATGTACCACAGCTTTCTTATCCATTCATCTGCTGATGGACATCTAGGTTGCTTCCATGTCCTGGCTATTATAAACAGTGCTGTGATGAACACTGGGGTACACGTGTCTCTTTCAATTCTGGATTCCTCGGTGTGTATGCCCAGCAGTGGGATTGCTGGGTCATAAGGCAGTTCTATTTCCAGTTTTTTAAGGAATCTCCACACTGTTCTCCATAGTGGCTGTACTAGTTTGCATTCCCACCAACAGTGTAAGAGGGGTCCCTTTTCTCCACACCCTCTCCAGCATTTATTACTTGTAGACTTTTGGATCGTAGCCATTCTGACTGGCATGAGATGGTACCTCATTGTGGTTTTGGTTTGCATTTCTCTGATAATGAGTAATGTTGAGCATCTTCTCATGTGTTTGTTAGCCATCCATATGTCTTCTTTGGAGAAATGTCTATTTAGTCCTTTGGTCTGTTTTTTGATGGGGTCCTTTATTTTTCTGGAATTGAGCTGCAGGAGCTGCTTGTATATTTTTGAGATTAATTCTTTGTCAGTTGCTTCATTTGCTATTATTTTCTCCTTTTCTGAAGGCTGTCTTTTCACCTTGCTTAGAGTTTCCTTTGTTGTGCAAAAGCTTTTAAGTTTAATTAGGTCCCATTTGTTTATTTTTGCCCTTATTTCCATTACTCTGGGAAGTGGGTCATAGAGGATCCTGCTGTGATTTATGTCAGAGAGTGTTCTGCCTGTGTTCTCCTCCAGGAGTTTTATAGTTTCTGGTCTTACATTTAGATCTTTAATCCATTTTGAGTTTATTTTTGTGTATGGCGTTAGAAAGTTGTTCTTATCCTTACCAGTTCCTTCTATTCTTTCTGTATTTTTTAAATCATTTAAACATCATCTTACCAGTTTGTCATTTTTGATTCCTTCTTATCCCTTAAGAATCATTTTTGTCTTTTAAAGAGCCTTACCGTTTAAACATACATCATCTTCTCAGTTTTGTACGTATATCATTCTGAATCAGCAGTCGGGAGCTGATGACTGAAGTGGTCAATCAGTTGAGAGTCAGTTCATTGCATCAGTCTGTCTTTGGCACGGAAGTGCAGCATGAGGAGGCTACCGTCGTGAAGAACATCCCCGCCACCCTGATTCTTCCCCCTCCTGAAGCCCTGCACACCCGCCTCCCTGAAATCCAGCTTTCATGCCCCTTCCATCTTGCTGCCTCGCCCCTCTCCTGACTCACAGACGCTGCTCCTTGGGCGTGAACCAGGTGAGCGGCCAACATGCCTACGGGACGGCCAAGGACACAGCATCGGGAAGGACCCCAGGCTGCTCCGGGCTCAGGGGGCCCCGCGCCCGTGGGCCAGCGCCCAGGAGCGCAGCACGCGCGCGCGGGTCCGTCCAGGGACGTCCGAGGCTCCGGCCGCGGGGACCGTGGTCTCAGGCGCAGGGCCCCAGCGACCCCGGGAGATGGGGCCGCAGGGGAGACACAGCCCCAGCGCCGTCCTCTCGCCGTCGCCTGCCCGAGGTGAGCTCTGTGGGGCAGGGACGGAGCTGAGCACGAAGGCAGAGCAGCTGACGAGGAGGCCCGCTTGCTGTCTGCGTCACGCCGTCCACGGCCTGGACTCCTTGTCCGCGCTCTGCTCACGGACGCGGGGACTCCTGGCGGACGTTCCTCTGCAGGCCACCCAGATGCTGGGATTCGTTATTTTGCTCTTTTACGGAAGCGTCATTTACAGTGTGGTTAGTTTCAGGTGTACAGCTAAGAGAGTCCGGAATGCAGATACACACATATATATATTTTCAGATTCTTTTCTCCGTTATATGTCGTGACAAGGTGCTGAGTAGAGTTCCCTGTGCTGTACAGCACGCCCTTATTGTTTATTGTGTATGTATGTTCTTGTTCAGTGGTTCACTCGCGCCCGACTCTGCAACCCCGTGGACCGCAGCTCGCCAGGCCTCCCTGTCCATCACCAACTCCTGGCGCGTGCTCAAACTCAACGTCTACTGCATCGGTGACGCCATCCAACCAGCTCGTCCTCCGTCGTCCCCCTCTCCTCCTGCCTTCAGTCTTTCCCAGCATCAGGGTCTTTTCCAAGGAGTCAGTTCTTCCCATCCGGTGGCCAAAGTATTGGAGTAGTGAGTGTATGTCAATCTCAGACTCCTAAATTATCCCTCCCCCATTTCCACTTTGGTAACCATATGTTTGTCTGCTATTCTGCCAAGTCTGTTTCCGCTTCACAAATAAGTTTGCGGGTATTACTTTTCCACTTGTATTTCCACATATAAGTGGTATGACCTGGTATTTCTCTTTCTCTGGCTTACGTCACTTAGTGTGACCATCCCTAGGTCCATAGAGACCTAAGAATCTACCCGTGGACATTACTCTGTAATCCACTCTGCGTTCAGTACGTGTATTTACTTTTATTGTTGAAGCATAGTTGGTTAGCTCGTTGTTAGCTTCAGCAGTACAGCACGGTTGCTGCAGTTATGCGTACATACATGTTTTTTCAGATTCTTTTCCACTGTAGGTTATTCCACGATACTGGAGACCCAACCAGTCCCTTCTGAAGGAGATCAGCCCTGGGTGTTCTTTGGAAGGACTGATCCTAAAGCTGAAGCTCCAGTACTTTGGCCACCTCATGCGAAGAGCTGACTTATTGGAAAAGACTGTGATGCTGGGAGGGATTGGGGGCAGGAGGAGAAGGGGACGGCAGAGGATGAGATGGCTGGATGGCATCACCGACTCAATGGACGTGAGTCTGGGTGAACTCTGGGAGTTGGTGATGGACCAGGGAGGCCTGGCGTGCTGTGATGCATGGGGTCACAAAGAGCTGGACACGACTGAGCGACTAACACTTTCACTTTCCACTTTCACTATTTATGTGTGTGTGTTAAGTTGCTTCAGTCGTGTCCAGCTCTTTGCGACCCCGTGGTGTGTAGCCCACCAGGCTCCTCTGTCCACGGGGGTTCTCTGGGCAGGAACTGAACTGAACTGAATATTCGGTCCCTGTGCTATGCAGAAAGCCCTTGTTGCTTATCTACTTTACATAGAGTAGTTGGTATCTGTTAACCCCGGCTTCCTAGGGTATCCTGCCCCATTGGTAACCATAACCTTGGTTTCTGTGTCTCTGAGTCTGTTTTGTAAATGAGTTCATTTGTATCTTTTTTGCAGAGGCTACTTATAAGTCATATCACACGGTATTTGTCTGTCTGGCTTACTTCAGTTAGTATGACCATCCCTAGGTCCATAGAGACCCAGAATCTTCTCATGGACATTAATCTGTAATCCACTCAGCACTTGTTACGTTATTTTTAACTTTGCTATTGAAGGAGAGTCGATTTACAGTGTTGTTGGTTTGAGACGGACAGCCCAGTGATTCAGTTAGAAGTAGACATATGTGTCTAATCTGTCTCGAATTCCTCTCCCATTTAGGTTGTTACATAACACTGGGCAGAGTGCCCTGAGCTGTGCAGTAGGTCCTTGTTGGCAACTAGTAGATATATGCTAGATTAAATCTGGTAATCCCAAACTCATTTATCCCTTGGGTAATCGTAAGTGTCTTTCCAGGGCCTCTGACTCTTTTTCTGCTATGGAAGTCAGTTCATTTCTCTCATATTTTGCGTGCCACATATAAGTAACATCATCACCTTTGTCTTTCTCTTACTTAACATGACAGTCTCTAGATCCAGCATGGTGCTGCGGAAGCTATTATTGCCGCTCTTTTCTATGGCTGAGTAATACTCCATCATCCTTAGGTACCACCTCTTCTTGCATTCACCTGCTGATGGGCACGTAGGTGGCTGGGCATGCCTCGGCTACTGTAAACAGCGCACCTGTGAACAGCTGGGGTGCGTGTGTCTCTTTTTGAATCATAGTTTTGTCTGGGTCTGTGCCGAGGAGTGGGATGGCGGGGTCACATGGTGACTCTCTGTTTAGTTTTTTAAGGAACCTCCGTGCTGTTCTCTGCCTCGTGGCTGCACCAATTTCCATTCACACTGACTCTGCAGGAGGGCTCCCTTCGCTCCCCGCCCTGGAAGGGACCGTCTTGATCATCCCCGAGCTGAGCTACAGTCTGCCTGTGACCCGGAACATGTCCCTGGAATTCGGAGAAAGTGCAGAGCTGAGGTTACTGGACAAGCAAAGCCCTCGGTGGTGGGATGCTTATGCCAAAGCTACCTGGGAAGTATGTGAAGATGGTTCTGCCATTGACCTTCCAAGTAGCCAACCAAGAAGGCTCATCAGACACGTGTCAAACAGACGGCCAGTGGGAAGCTGCTTTATAGCTCAGGGAGCCCAGCTCGGGGCTCTGTGATGACCCGGGGGTGGAGACAGATGGGTGGGCGGGTCAAGACCGAGGCGAAACATGTAAACGTATGGCTGAGACACTTGGCTACAGCAGAAGCTAACTCAACCTTGTAAAGCCATTATTTTTCCTCAGCCACTCAGTCATGTCCGACTCTGTGTGACCCCCATAGACTGTAGCCCCACCAGGCTCCTCCGTGCCTGGGATTCTCCAGGCAACCATGCTAGAGTGGGAGGCTATTTCCTTCTCTAGGGGATCGAACCCCCATCTCCTGCATTGGCAGGCAGATTCCTTACCACCGAGCCACCAGGGGAACCCAAAGCAGTGACCCTGCAAAGAAAAAGGAGATGGAGTGAAGAAACACGTGGAGAATTCCCATGCAGAAGAAGTCCAGATAATTTATGTAAATACCAAGGACATAAGGAGATGGGGTGCAGCTCCCGACTTCTGAAGGCTGGGCCGGGTCGCGTGACTTCCTCGCCAAGGGGGAGAAAGAGACACCTGATGGTGGAGACGCTAATGGACACACCTCGAGCAGATGACCCAGGTCAAGATCAGTGGTGATGAGTCACACGGCCAGCTGCACACTGGACGTGATGAGAGAGGGGGGCTTCATCTCTGTGACCTTCCTCCCCCAAACCCGCAACTCCAGCCCACCCCCGAGAGGAGCGTCACACAAACCCAAATGGAGGGGCCCGAGAAAATGCTCTTCAGAACAAGAAATGTCAAGGTCATCAAAGGCGAAATCAGTCAGAAACCGTCACAACCCAGAGGAGTCCAAAGAGACAGGGAAACTAGATGTCACAGGGGAGCTGGGACGGGGTTCCTGGGACAGAAAAAAAGGACATCAGGGAAAACAAAGGACGTTTGAATAATGCACGGCCTTGAGCGAATGATTGTGTGTCCATATCAGTCTCTGAATTGTAACAACAGTCCTGGGGCTCAGAGAACATGTGACTGACATGGCGAAGAGAAGATAGACAACAAGCCACAAAGGTTTACTGGGTAGCAAGGGGGACTAGCGTCAGTATCTTGTAATAACCTACAATGGAAAATGACTCCAAAAATTATAACTATATATATTATATAGTTATATATAACTATAGTTATATATATAGTTATATAGTTATGGAAATATAGGTATATAATAACTATATATTATAACTATATATATTATATATATAACTGAATCACACACACAAAAAAAAATTCTACTTATTGAAATTTAGTAATGTCTATCTTTTTGCCAGTTTTTCTAAATGCTCTGTAGACATCTAATAACAACATGTGATGTACACAATTTTAAATATATTTGTGCAGGATATAAGATTAATAGGTGTTTTCCTGGTGGCTCAGATGGTAAAGTGTCTGCCTGCAATGCAGGAGACCTGGGTTCCATCCCTGGGTCAGGAAGATCCTCTGGAGAAGGGAACGGCTACCCACTCCAGTATTCCGGCCTGGAGAATTCCATGGACTGTACAGTCCAGTCCATAGGATAGCAAAGATGGGACACAATTGAGTGACTCACACAAACATAACATCAATATAAATAAATACACACAGAGAGAAATACATTTTAATTATTACTGAGATCATTCGAGGTGGTCCTATTCTTACTTCTCTGCACGTGATGAAGTACTCTCAGAGAACTGTTAATATGTCTCACTATCATTATGTATGTTTTGCTTTTCCTTTATATTTTGTCTGATTTTTTGGCTTTATATATCTTTGTCTCTTTGTTGTTAGGTGTCCAGTGGTTTGTGAGGTCTATCTTCTTTGTGAATTGTACCTTTTATCATTAAAAATATTCATCTTGGTTCCCTTTAAAAAGAAATAAATTTAATAAAATTTTTTTTCAAAAGATGTAAATAACATGGGGCAAACTGCTGCGGACACTGTAAGAATTGTCTGTGTGATCTTCACAACCTTGCTGGCAACCTAAAAGTATTCTACGTTTTCTGAAACACAAGTCTCCTCCACTCCCACATGTATATCTGAAGAAAAGAAACACAGCTGAGAAGACACACGTGTATCAGTGTTTATGTAGCAGCACTGTTCACAATAGCCAAGACAAGGAAGCAACCTGTGTCCAGTAACGGATGAATGGGCCAAGAAGACGTGGCCCACACGCACGATGGAATATTGCTCACCCACGAAGAGTGGGGACATGCCGTTTGCAGCAACGTGGATGAACCCGGAGATTGTGATGCTCAGTGAAGTAGGCCAGACAGAGAAAGAGGAATATCATGTGATGTCAATTCTATGTGGAATCTAAAAGAAGGGGGGGGGGTACGAATGGACTCATTTACAAATCAGAAATAGACTCACACCCGTAGAGAACAGACTTATGGTTACCAGAGGGAAAGAGAAAAAGCATAAACTAGGACCGTGAGGTTAACAGATGCACAGTGCTGTGTATAAGGGCTTCCTGACGGCTCAGCTGGGAAAGAATCTGCCTGCAATGCAGGAGACCGCAATTAAATTCCTGGGTCAGGCAGATCTGCTGGAGAAGGGGTAGGCTACCCACTCCAGGATTCTTGGGCTTCCCTTGTGGCTCAGCTGGGAATGAATCCCCCTGTTCTTAGTCCCTCAGTCGTGTCCCACTCTTTGTGACCCCATGGACTACAGCCCACAAGGTTCCTCTGTCTGTGGAATTCTCCAGGCAAGAATACTGGAGTGGGGTGTCATTTCTTGCTCCAGGGGATCTTCCCAACCCAGGGATCAAACCCAGGTCTCCCACACTGCAGGCACATTCTTTCCCAGCTGAGCCACCGTGGAAAGCCAAGAATACTGGGGTGGGTAGCCTAACCCTTCTCCAGGGGATCTTCCCGACCCACGAATCCAACCGGGGTCTCCTGCATTGCAGATCGATTCTTTACCAGCGGACCTACCTGGAAAGCTCCTATGTATACACATATCTATATATAAAATATTATTATGTGTAGAATTTTATATATTAAAAGAATTTTATATATAAACTATATGCAAAAGATTATATATAAAACTTATTCACTTAGCTGTTCACAAGACACTAATATGACACTGTCAACCAACTGTATGTGCATAAAAAAGAAATAACATTCACCATGAAAACAGGAAGATGATGGAAGAAATTTTCACATACTGAGGCATATGGAAATCTTTCTGGCTTATACGTGATTGATTTTGCATGTTAGGCTCACCAAAGCAGCCTGTTTGTGGCTGATTCAACATGCATTGAGCATCATCTGCTTTAGCCATGAAGGAAAGCACATTTAAAAATCAGAATTGAGGAAGTGTGGTTCACACAACTAGATTGAAGCCAGGTGGGCATTGCTCAGGTGGGTTCGGCCACATGAAAAGATGCCCCACGTTGGTCATTATTCAGTTCAGTTCAGCCACTCAGTTCAGTTCAGTTCAGTTCAGTCGCTCAGTCGTGTCCGACTCTTTGTGACCCCATGAATCGCAGCACGCCAGGCCTCCCTGTCCATCACCAACTCCCAGAGTTTACCCAAACTTATGTCCATTGAGTCAGTGATGCCATCCAGCCATGTCATCCTCTGTTGTCCCCTTCTCCTCCTGCCCTCAATCTTTCCCAGGATCAGGGTCTTTTCCAATGAGTCAGTTCTTTGCATCAGGTGGCCAAAGTATTGAAGTTTCAGCCTCAGCATCAGTCCTTCCAACGAACATTCAGGACTGATCCCTTTAGGATGGACTGGTTGGATCTCCTTGCAGTCCAACGGACTCTCAAGAGTCTTCTCCAACAACACAGTTCAAAAGCATCAATTCTTCGGCGCTCAGCTTTCTTCACAGTCCAACTCTCACATCCATACATGACTACTGGAAAAACCATAGCCTTGACTAGACGGACCTTTGCTGGCAAAGTAATGTCTCTGCTTTATGATATGCTGTCTAGGTTGGTCATAACTTTCCTTCTAAGGAGTAAGCATCTTTCACTTTTTTAAAGATTGGTCACTGTTAGAGAAGCATAAAACTACAGTGAGGTATCACCTCATCCTGAAAGGTTATTGCCGAACCACAAAAAGACACTGGGATTCTTGGCCTCTGGAGGAGAAGAATTCAATCCAGGGCGAGAGACGAGGCTTGATCGCTCAGAGCTTTTGTGTAATAAAGTTTTATTAAAGTACGAAGGAGACAGAGAAAGCTTCTGACACGGGCATCAGAAGGGGGCAGAAAGAGTACCCCCTCACTAGTGTTAGCAATGAAGTTATATACTCTCCAATGAATCCAAAGAATGTCTGGAAGCTGTAAAGACCTCACCAGACCTACTCCCATAATTTACATTTTAAGATAATAGGATTAGCCAGAAGGTTTTTTTCCAAAGACTGTCCTCAAGCAGGATACATTATTATTATATAATCCTAAGGAACGTCGAGGGGGAAAAACAAGTTTATCCTTTCTTCCTCCTTGAGAATTCCAGACCCCTCTCTCCTTGGGGGCCCCCGGACTTCTTATCAATCTGCCTAAGCATTGACTTTCTCAATACCACGGTCAGAATGGCCATCATCAAAAAGTCTGCAAATGACCAATGCTGGAGAGGGTGTGGGGGAAAGGGAACCCTCTCGCGCTGCTGGTGGGAATGTGCATTGCTGCGTCCGCTGTGGAGAGCAGAATGCGGGCTCCTTGACAACCTAAGAGCAAAGCTGCCATGTGACCCAGCAATCCCACTCCTGGCCATCTGCCTAAAAGAGTAAGACTTAGAATAACCGTCATTAGATCCATGCACCGCAGTGTCCTCGGGACCACTATTCACAAAGCCAGGACGTGGAAGCAGCCCGAGTGTCTGTCCACGGAAGGACGGATAAAGAAGCTGCCGTCCATACAGACCACGGAATACTCCGCAGCCACGACGAGGGATGCGAGAACGCCGTTTGCATCTGCACGGCTGCCACCAGAGACGATCATAGAAAGTAAGGCCAAAAGAGAAAAATATATGATCTCACTGACGTGGAATCTAGGGTAGGGGTGTGTGTGTGTCTGTGTGTGTTAATCGCTCAGTCATGTCTGACTCTGCGAGCCCACGAACCGTAGCCCGCCAGGCTCCTCTGTCCATGGGACTCTCCAGGCCAGAATCCTGGAGTGGGTTGCCATGCCTTTTCTCCAGGGGATCTTCCCCACCCAGGGATCTCTCCTGCATCTCGCAGGCCGATTCTTTACCGTTTGAGTAAACTATGACATGGATGAACTCATTTACAAAACGGACACAGACTCACAGAGAACAAACTCGTGGTTCCCAGTGGGGGAGAAGGAAGCGGGAAGGCTCACGGTAGCAGGAGGGAACTAAGAGGCACAAACCACTGCATATAAAATAAGCAAGCTACAAGGTTCCATCGTACCATGCAGAGAATACAGCCGATGCTTTATAACAACTAACAGTGGAGTATAACCTTTAAGAAATGGTGAATCGCGGTGCTGCACTCCTGAAACGTAACACCGCACATCAACTCTCTCAATAAAAAGAGAAAACTTAAACATGACAAGTCTCAGCTCTCCTGCTGGAATTATACACAGCTCCCGGGAGAGGCCTGAGGTCAGCACTCTGCCTAGAGTCCCCCGCTGGGTTTGCAGGGAGGCCAGAACCGGACAGGGAACCACACCTCTCTCCCTGTCCAGCTCCGGGGCTGGGTGCCCACACCCCCTCCAGACTCCATTCAGGTCTCTGTTGCCCCCAAGCAGAGCATCCTTTCAGCGTTCCCTCTGGGACACGTTTGTTGTCCAGCCCTTGCCTCCATGGGTCTCCGTAATCATAGGTCCGTCTACGCAAAGCTATGGTTTTTCCAGTGGTCACGTATGCATGTGAGAGTTGGACTATAAAGAAAGCTGAGCGCCGAAGAATTGATGCTTTTGAACTGTGGTGCTGGAGAAGACTCTTGAGAGTCCCTTGGACTGCAAGGAGATCCAACCAGTCCATCCTAAAGGAAATCAGTCCTGAATGTTCATTGGAAGGACTGATGCTGAAGATAAAACTCCAATACTTTGGCCACCTGATGGGAAGAGCTGACTCATTCGAAAAGACCCTGATGCTGGGAAAGGTTGAGGGCAGGAGAAGAAGGGGACGACAGAGGACGAGATGGTTGGATGGCATCAGTGACCCGACAGACATGAGTTTGAGTAAATTCTGGGAGGTGGTGATAGACAGGGAGGCCTGGCATGCTGCAGTCCATGGGGTCGCAAAGAGTCGGACACGACTGAGCAACTGAACTGATGTAAAATAGATAGCCAATGGGAATTTGCTGTGTGACTCGAGGAACTCAAACGGGGGCTCTGGGACAACCTAGAGGGGTGGGAGGTGGGAGGGAAGTTCAAGAGCGAGGGGACGTGGGTGAATCTATGTCTGATTCACGTTGATGTTTGGCAGAAATCCACACAATACTGCAAGGCAATTATCCTTCAATTTAAAAAAAAAAAAGGTTTAAGTTAAAAATAAATAGTTGTGGTGCATGGGCTCACTTCCTCCAAGGCGTGTGATGGATCCTCTCATACGCAGGGCTGGAACCTGTGTCCCCTGCATTGACAGGCAGATTCCACCACGGAGCGCCAGGGAAGCCTTGTTTAAATCCTTTTTGCAAGCCTGAAGCTAATGACTGTGGTTCCACCCTATAGAGAGGAAAACTGAGGTTTACCAATGCGGAGGGTCTCTGAGCAGACAGCCCAGCTAAGAGGGACAGCAAAGCCTGAAGTAGGATTCCAGGCTCTCAGAGGTCAAAACCCTATGCCTTCTCCACGACTCCGGAACATTTTATGAGTCACTCCTTCCATCCAGTGGAGAGCCGGCGGCTCGCACAATGACAACATGCTGTGAAATGGGTCACCGCGGATACGGCAGAACCGCGCGTGATTAAAAGCATCCTCCATGAGGGGAGGGGACACAGCGAAACGTGTGCCTCAGGGCTGACTTTTAATTAACGTTCCTCTGCAACCGGGACTGATCTTAGCAGGCTTTCTGGCATCGCCCAGTGCCCTGGGCATCGGGCCTTTTTGGCGAGACGGCTTTGAAGGCAAGAGACGCTGCCAGCCAGCTGATCGCCGGCATCCAAGCCCCTCAGCGTCAGTGAGGAGTCTGTGAAAAGCTGTCGCGCTCCGAATCTCTTAAAACCAGCACAGCACAGACGATGGGAATCGAAAAACAGTCCTTGTCGGTTGGAGAAACCCGAAAAGCGGCCCAGGAGGATGGAAACTCTAGCTTCCCCAAGTTTAGGAAATATGTCCGTGTGTTTCAGTAATAGCTTTTGCTCCTGACAGAGAGTGCAAAGGGAGCCACAGAGAGAAAACTGGTCCTTTGCAGCACGAAGAAAAACGTAAGGTTAGAAGCCCACGGTCGGGCGTCCCTGGTGGCCCAGTGGTTAAGCATCCGCCTGTCAACACAGGATACAGGTTCGAACCCTGGTCCGGGAAGATCGCATATGCCGAGGGGCAGCCAAGCCTGTATGCCAGAACTGCTTCAGCCCGCGGTCTGCAACAAGGGAGATCACCGCTAAAAGAAGCCCGTGGACGCAACTCAAGAGGAGCCTCCAGGGGCCAAAACCACAGAAACGTCGGCACACAAAGAGCAGCCCAAAGAAAAGGAAAGAATTTCTTTTCAGTAAACTTTTGGGGGAAAGGTGAGCAGGAGACGTAACTAAACATTTAGGTCCAAAGGAGACTTGCAAGTGAAAGTCACTCAGTCCTGTCTGACTCTTGGTGACCCCGGGGATTGCACAGTCCATGGAAATTCTCCAGGCTATGTAACAAATTATTCCACACATATTATCTCATGGGTCCGCAGGTCAGAAGCCTGCAGAGCTAAAATTCACGTCTCAGCAGGGTGGTTCCGTCTAGAAGCCCCAGTGGAGATTCTGTTCCCTGCCTTTTCCGGCTTCTAGACCGTCCCCACACTTCTTAGCTCCGTGGTCCCTTCCTGCAACCTCAGTTCCCACAAAGCCTGCTCCTATCCACACATCACGTCATGTGACCCTTCCTTCTTCCTACCTCATCCACATCTAAGGGCCCTGTGCTGACACAGAGCCCATCTGGGTAATTCAGGATCATTGCCATCTTACGATCAGCTCATGACCGACCTAAACGCCACCTGCTACGGTAATTCGCTTTTGCCGTGGATGGGAACCTACCCGTGTGCTCTGGGATTTAGGAATTAGGAACTGGATGTCTTTGCGGGGTCATGATTCTGCTGACCACACACACAGTCAAGAAGAGACGTAGCTGGAATTGAGAACAGGACGGAGGCTCCTTAAAAAACTAAAAATAGAGCTGCCGCATGATCCTGCAATCCCACTGGTGGGCATACACCTGGAGGAAAACCCGGTCCCAAAAGATACACGCACCTCAGTGTTCCCTGCACCACTGTCTGTAACAGCAAGGCATGGAAACGACCTAAATGGCCACACACAGAGGAACAGAAAAAGAAGATGTTCATATACACAATGGAATACTATGCAGCCACAAAAAAGAATGAACCGGTGCCACTTGCAGCAAGATGGACAGGTAGAGATCGCCACACCGAATGGAGTGAGTCACACAGGAAAAGAGGCGGATCCTATGACGTCCCTTATGTGAGGAAGCCAGAAAGATACAGATGAACTTACCTAGAAAGAGAAAGAGACTCACAGACTGTGAGAACGAGTTTATGGTTGCTGGAGGTTGGGGGAAGGATAGTCAGGGAGTCTGGGATGGACATGGACACACTGCTGGGTTTAACATGGAGAACCAGCAAGGACCTGCTGCACAGCACAGGGAACTCTGCTCAACACTCTGTAATAATGTTATGTTACCAGTGGAAAGGATGGCAGCAGGGATAGTCAGGGAGCCTGGGATGGACATGGACACACTGCTGTGTTTAACAAGGAGAACCAGCAAGGACCTGCTGGACAGCACAGGGGACTCTGCTCAGTGTCACGTGGCAGCCTGGATGGGAGGGGAGTTTGGGGGAGAATGGACACACGTGTGTGTATGCCTGAGTCCCTTTGCTGTCCAGCTGAAACCGTCACAGCATTGTTAAGAGGCTATACTCCAGTACAAAATTAAAAGCTTAAAAGAAAAAAAGAGGGGACACAGCTGGTATCTAGACCCATATCCTCAGACAGAATTATTGTTATAACTAATTTCCCACTGAAGTTTCCTATAACCCATCACTATCCCTTCCTTTCTCCCGGTGGGCATGTCGAGGCATTTAACAAGGCTTAACAGACAGCTGGTTTCCTTCAGAAAAATCTAGCCTCAGCGTCAAAGACAGGAAAGCACAGCTTCTCCTCTAAGACATGGATTCGGACAGAAAGCCACGGAGCTAAGAAGTAGACAGCGTGTGCGGGGAAGTTCACACCTAGGTGGCGGCTCTTCTCTGGGGTCTCCTCTCTCTGCACTGAGCAGTGACGCTCGTGGGAGGGAAATGTCCCGGGATGGTTTTGGGTGGCGTGCAGCTGCAGAAGCAAAGGTCTTGTGTGAGAGCAGGGAAGTGTCCTACTTGCTAAAATTATTTTACTTTGCGTTCATTTAGTGCCATTTTCTTGATACAGGTAGTTGCCCATATTTGAACTTGGCGAGGCAAAAAAAAAAAAAAATGCTGGTTATCTGGAAGGAAGCAAAGAAGGGTTAGAAGGGAGACAAGGAAGGAAAGGAGAGAGGAAGGGAAGAGGGAAGAAGTGAATTAACACCACAGAAATTCCAAGCATCACTTGTTCCTGGTGGAGAACCTAGCAAGAGAGCATATTCAAACATTTCAGGGAACATAAGCCACCTTCAAACGCTTCTATCTTGCAGATGCTAGACAAGTTGCTACAATTGAAGAAACAATAATGGAAACAAGAAAATTGTATGTTTCACTGATCAAATGAAGCTCCAATCCTGTGGCCACCTGATGAGAAGCCCCGACTCACTGGAAAAGCCGTTGATGCTGGGAAAGATTGAAGGCAGGCGGAGAAGGGGACGACAGAGGGTGAGATGGTTGGATGGCATCACCGACTCGATGGTCATGAGTTTGAGCAAGCTCTGGGAGTTGGTGATGGGTGGGGAAGCCCAGTGTGCTGCGGTCCATGAGGTTGCAAAGAGTCGGACACGACTGAGAGATTGAACAACAGCAACGTAATGATTTATAAATACTTTAAACACAATAAAAACCAATTTAATTTAGCAGGCTCTCAGTTATCACTGGCAAAGATGATGTGCAAATGTTAACACACCAAACACGAGAAAAAGCCAAAGAGAGGGGATGTAGTTCATCTTTGTAAGCTACGCAACTGACCTGTAAACTCTTAATTGAAACAACTGCTTTGTAGATTTAAGTTTGCGCTTATCACAGGACCCCCACCCTTACACACACGTTTGCTGAATGCAAACGGTCTCAACAGCCTGTCCCCAAATGCGGACCCCCTCGTGGCTTCCCTGATGGCTCAGACAGGAAAGAATTAAAGAATCTGCCTGCAAGGCAGGAGACGTGGATCGGGACGATCCCTGGGTCGGGAAGATCCCCCAGAGAAGGAAATGGCAACCCACTCCAGTATTCTTGCCTGGAGAATCCCATGGACAGAGGAGCCTGGGCTACAGTCCAGGGGGTCACACAGAGTCAGACACGACTGACCGACTAACACTTTCACTTTCAAACATGGACTTGAGCCTGAGAAACGGATAATGGCATGAATACACCCGAAACTTCTGATTCACCCCATAGCTCGTGTTTCTAATCTCTGGTGTTTTGCCTGCTCTAAGGCAGTCCTTTGAGTCTAACAATTCCTGTCTTCAGTTGCCCCACTTTTTCCAAGAAGGGAAATCACCCACTCCCCAAACACACACTTGTCACTGGTTCAGCTGGTAAAGAATCCGCCTGCAATGCGGGAGACCTGGGTTCCATCCCTGGGGTTGGGAAGATCCCCTGGAGAAGGGACAGGCTACCCACCCCAGTATTCTTCGGCTTCCCTGGTGGCTCAGCTGGTAAAGAATCCGCCTGCAATGCGGGAGACCTGGGTTCCATCCCTGGGGTGAGAGAGATCCCCTGGAGGAGGGAGAGGCTACCCACTGCAGTATTCTGGCCTGGAGAATTCCATGGACTGTCCTGGGGTCGCAAAGATTTGGACACACCTGAGCGACTTTCACTTTGGGAGAAGAGACAAGATGGAAAATACAGCATTGGTCTCATATCGGAGGCTCTCACGTTCTGACCAAACCCACTGGGCACTAGAACAGACTCCCGCATTCGTGCCACAGGCGACAATCGGTCCTGCCCTGGATTTGGACAGAAGGAATTCCCAACCATCTGAAGCATCTGCTATTTGCCCTCCAAACACAGAGCTGGCCTCACTAGCTGTCTGACCTCGACAGCTCTGGGTCCCAGTGTCGGCTGAGGGTCAATGGTGATGCTTCCTACGTTTCAGAGTCTGCTCTTTTTTTTTTTTTTTAATTTCTTTTTGACATGGACCATTTCTAAAGCCTTTACTGAATTTGTTACCATATTGCTTCTGTCTTAAGGGCTAGTGTTTTTGACCTCCCAGCATGTAGGATGTTAGCTCCCTGACCAGGGATTGAACCCGCATCCCCCGCGCTGGAGGCTGAAGTCTGAAACCTCTGGAGCACCACGGAAGTCCCTCGCATCGTTTCTCCTGTCACTGGCCTCCGTCCTCCTCTTTGATGTTCTTACCTCCCCAGCAGCTCTCAGCTGGGCGGCTCAAAAGCAGAAGCAACACACGGATGCCAGGCTCACGCTTGACCCAGACTGACTGCCCGTCTCCGTGGGGTCACGGGCTCCAGGCAGGAAGTGGGGGGAGGGAGCGTGTTCCAGCCAGCCACACGTACGTAGGGAGACAGGATGGATGTCCCTCTCGACCCTGGATGTGTCTGCACGGGCCCTTCCCTCCACTTTCCCCATTTTGCCTGCCTTTCTCTGCAATTTTGAGACCCAGGCTCAGTCCCTGGGTCGGGAAAACCCCCTGGAGGAGGGTGTGGCCACCCACTCCATGATTCTTGCCTGGAGAATCCCCAAGGACAGAGGAGTCTGGCGGGCCACAGTCCGTGGGGTCGCAAACAGTCAGACACGACTGAGCGACTAACACAAACACCCCCACTCTGCCTGCCTGTCTCCACACTTTCCCTCCTTGACCCCCACTTTTGCCTGCCTTCCCCCCATCTTCCTGCCTTTATCTCCCCCCAGTTCTGCCTGCCTTCCCTACCCCCACCACACTGCCATCAAGACACTAGAATCTATTTGTTGGAGTTACCTTAACTGTGACTGCCACACCTTCCTACCCCTTCATAGGAAGCTTATTGTTAATAGCAAAAACACTTTGTATCGGGGTAGAGTCGATTAACAACACTGTGATGTTTTAGGTGAACAGCGATGGCACTCGGCCAAACATACACGTGTATCCATTCTCTGCCCACAGAAAGCCTGGTTTGCAAAGAAACACTGAACCACTCCTGGAGAACAGGCTTTAGGATGAAAACACCAGCTCCCCCCCACCCTATGCGCTACCCACCCCCGGTCAGTCATCCATCCGGGGTCAAACTCGGAGCAGGCGGTGAAGGGTCATGAAGGCGCTGACCTAGGCTGGAACCCCACTTGCCCTCTTGCTCCCAAAGCCCCCTCTTCCCCTACCAGCAAGGCTGCCTCCCTCCTGGGGTGCAGACACCAGCCTGGGGGGTGGGGTGGGGACCCAGCTCACGGTGCATTTTCTCTGCAGGTCCCAGCTGCTCCCGTGGGTGTGCCGCACCATGGCTGAGCTTATTTTTAATCCTCCCCGACATCTGCCTTGCAGCCTCCGGAGAGGAAATGAGGCCATCTGAACAAGGAGGACGGATCACCTGAGGTGCCGTCACTGGGTGAGTTCTCGAAGATTTCTGTGAAAAAATACAGCCTTCAGATGCACACACCGCTATATTTAAAATGGAGAATGCTAGCAAGGTAATGCCGAAAATTCTCCAAGGCAGGCTTCAACAGTACGTGAACTGAGAACTTCCAGATGTTCAAGGCAGATTTAGAAAACGCTGAGGAACCAGGAATCGAAATGCCAACACCCACTGGATCATAGAAAAAGGAAGAAAGTTCCAGAAAAACATCTCCTTCTGTTTTATTGACTAAGCCAAAGCTTTTGACTGTGTGGATCATAACAAACTGTGGAAAATTCTTAAAGAGATGGGAATACCAGACCACCTGACCTGCCTCCTAAGAAATCTGTATGCAGTCAGGAAGGTACAGTTAGAACTGGACATGGATCAATGGACAGGTTCCAAATCGGGAAAGGAGTACGTCAAGGCTGTATATCGTCACCCTGCTTATTTAACTTCTATGCAGAGTCCATCATGAGAAACGCTGGGCTGGAAGAAGCACAAGCTGGAATCCAGATTGCCGGGAGAAATATCAATAACCTCAGATATGCAGATGACACCACCCTTATGGCAGAAAGTGAAGAGGAACTAAAAAGCCTCTTGATGAAAGTGAAAGAGGAGCGTGAAAAAGTTGGCCCAAAAGTCAACATTCATACATCGACATGAATCCGCCACGGGTGTACACATGTTCCTCATCCAGTGAATGTATGGCCAAACCAATACAATATTGTAAAGTAATTAGCCTCCAATTAAAATAAATATATTAAAAAATAAATTAAATAGCTTGTAAAAAAAAAGTCAACATTCAGAGAACTAAGATCATGAAATCTGGTCCCACCACTTCATGGCAAATAGATGGGGAAATAACGGAAACAGTGTCAGACTTTATTTTTTGGGGCTCCAAAATCACTGCAGATGGTGACTGCGGCCATGAAATTAAAAGACACTTACTCCTTGGAAGAAAAGTTATGACCAACCTAGATAGCATATAAAAAGCAGAGACATTACTTTGCCAACAAAGGTCCGTCTAGTCAAGGCTATGGTTTTTCCAGCGGTCATGTATGGATGTGAGAGTTGGACTGTGAAGAAAGCTGAGCACCGAAGAATTGATGCTTTTGAACTACGGTGTTGGAGAAAACTCTTGAGAGTCCCTTGGACTGCAAGGAGATCCAACCAGTCCATCCTAAAGGAGATCAGTCCTGAATATTCATTGGAAGGACTGATGTTTAAAGTTGAAGCTCCAGTACTTGGCCACCTGATGTGAAGAACTGACTCATCAGAAAAGACCTTGATGCTGGGAGAGATTGAAGGCGTGAGGAGAAGGGGACAACAGAAGATGAGATGGTTGGATGGCATCACCGGCTCAATGGACTCTGCTCGATGTCACGTGGCAGACCGGATGGGAGAGGATTTTGGAGGAGAATGGATACATGTCCACCGGAAACCATCACAACACTGTTAACTGGCTATATCCCAATGCAAAATAAAAAGTAAAAAAATTACGGCCATCAGACAAACTATTATATTTAGATATAAATATAAGTGATAAAGAACAAAGGTCGTACTGTGTAGCACACAGAATTCTATGCAACATTCCTGTGATAAAACATAATCAGAGAGGATATGAAGAGGAATGTATCTATGCAGGTGTAACAATGATTTTGCTGCATATCTGAAAGTAATGCAAGGCTGCAAACCAAGCCGCCTTCAAAAATGGGACCCACAGCTGTGGGAGCAAAGCGCTCCTGTTCTCCATCTCCAAATATTGGCCTTACCCTGGCGCTTTCCCTTCTCTGCCCTAGCTTTCTCACAGGGAACCAAATGCTGAAACCACGTGAGCCGAGGCACCCGGACCGGGAGGTCTTCACGCCATGTCAGTGCTTCCCAGGGCAGTTTCCAAAGTGGACTTGGACACGGCGCATTCTGAGTTTAGTCACAGCCCCTGTTTTATTTAGGAAATGCACACAGGCCCCCGTGCCAAGTAAACTGAGCTGCCTTTCCGTAATTTCTCACTGCTCACAATTTCAGGTGCATTGAAGGGCTGCTTTCGTCGGCCCTAGCAGCATGTAATATCGAAAACTCAAGTGAACGGAATAGAAATGTCGGTGGAATTCTTCCATGCGTGCGAAGTCGCTTCAGTTACATCTGACTCTTTACAACCCCATGGACTGTAGCCCGTTCCTGTGTCCATGGGGTTCTCCACGCAAGAATACGGGAGTGGGTTGCCATTTCCTCCTCCAGGGGATCTTCCCCACCCAGGGATCGAACCTCCGTCTCTCTTGTGTTCCGCACTGGCAGGCAGATTCTTTGCCACCATCGCCATGTTATGCCCACCTGTCAAGAGGTGAAGAGTCTATTCTACCTTGAAAGCCGACTGCACATTACACGGCAGGTTTGAAAGAAACTCACTAGTTCACTTCAGTTCAGTCGCTCAGTCGTGTCCGAGTCTTTGCAACCCCATGAATTGCAGCACGCCAGGCCTCCCTGTCCATCACCAGCTCCCAGAGTTCACTCAGACTCACGTCCATCGAGTCAGTGATGCCATCCAGCCATCTCATCCTCTTTTTAATTTTCTGTAAAAACCACATACTATGCACACAGTGCTGGTGGGAATGTAAGTGGGTGCACCCAATGTGAAAAACACTATGGAAGTTCCTCAAAGAACAAAAACCACAGTTATGATGTGACCCAGCAACCCCAGCCTCAAGCACACACCCAGACAAAACTCTGAGAAGATGCAGGCACCCTTATGTTCAAAGCAGCTCTGTTCACAGCGCCAAGACATGGAAGCTCCCTAAATCCATCGACAAGGAACACATAAAGAGGACCGTATGTTTGTACAAGGGAATATTACTCATCCATGAAAAAAAGAATGACCTGACGCCAACTGCAGGAACATGGACGGACGTAGAGGTTATCGCAGTGAGTCAGAAAGACTATGATTAATACCATATGATATCACTCATGTGTAGCATCTAAAAAATACAACAGAATAGTAGCTATCTATTATATCTCAGACTGCTGCTGCTGCTGCTAAGTCGCTTCAGTCGTGTCCGACTCTGTGCGACCCCACAGACGGCAGCCCACCAGGCTCCCCCGTCCCTGGGATTATAAACTACTCTCTATAAAATAAGCTCTGAGGACATTTTTGTACCACACAGGGAACGTGGCCAATATTACATAATAACTATAAATGTCAAGAATTATACCCCAAAATAAACGAAACAAAGATAAATGAAGAAGTTGATGGCATAAAAAAGGATTATACTCCAAACGTGAATCAATATATTCTACTCCTGTAACAAATGTTATACAAACATACTTTACAGTTTCTTTAAAGACAGAAACTCCCAACATAATATGAGATGTCTTGCCACACGTCTACATGAGGTGATGTACAGAAATATAAAACGCAAATGACATAGTTAGTTATAAAAAGACTTCCCAGGTGGTCCAACGGCTAGGACTCTGAGCTCCCAATGCAGGGGCCCAGGCTGAATCCCTGGTCAGGGAACTATATTCTACATGCCTCAGTGAAGAGTTTGCACGGTGCAGTTAAAAGATACCTCATGCCACAACTAAGACAGCACAGGTGATGAAACAAATATATTTTAAATTACTTACATAATTAGACACATACAGTTTGTACACACACACACACAGTGTGTGTGCACAACTTTCAAAATTGCATTACTAAATCAGAAAGCTGGAGGAAGAGACGAACTGGTGCTTTACAACATATCTTCCCATTTTTCTAAAGTGAATATATAGAGCTTACCAGGTGGTTCAGATGGTAAAGAATCTGCCTTCAATGCAGGAGACCCAGGTTCGATCCCTGGTTTGTGAAGATCCCCTGGACAAAGTGAAGTGAAGTGAAAGTCGCTCAGTCGTGTCCAACTCTCTGCGACCCCATGGACTGTACAGTCCACGGAATTCTCCAGGCCAGAATATTGGAGTGCGTAGCCTTTTCCTTCTCCAGGGGACCTTCCCAACCCAGGGACTGAACCCAGGTCTCCTGCACTGCAGGCAGATTCTTTACTAACCAAGCTATCACGGAAGAACTGGCAGCCCACTCCAGCAGTCTTGCCTGGAGAATCCCATGGACAGAGCAGCCTGGTGGGCTATACAGTGCATGGGGTCGCAAAGAGGCGGACACGACTGAGTGACTTTCACTTTCGACCCTTTTGAAGGTGAATATCCTCACAAATGTGTTTCATCCTTAACCGGATACTAAGAAGGATGAAAAGCATCAACAACCCACTGGCGATTAATTGTGAATCATGACATTCAAAACCAGGAAGACGGTAATGAAAGATGGGGGCTTCCCACGTGACTCAGCTGGTGAAGAGCCCGCCTGCCAAGCAGGAGACCCCAGTTCGATCCCTGAGTGGGGAAGATCCCCTGGAGGAGGGAACGGCAGCCCACTGCAGTCTTCTGGCCTGCAGAATCCCCATGGACAGAGGAGCCTGGTGGGCTACCGTCCACGGGGCTGCAGAGAGTCAAGTTATCAACTATACAAGAACAGATGCAGCAAGGTGAGTTTGGCTTCGCAAGTCTGGGAACAGGGACTAACCTGATTCTCATCAGTGAACCCCCTTCTTCCCCCCATAACCCAGGAGCAACCTGTGAATATTCAAATCACACGAAGACAGAGGCAAACACTCACGAACAGCAAACCAAGTCAGGAGAACAGAGCGGCTTCTGTCACCGAAAAGCCCGATTAGTAGGAGAAACGAAAGAGCCAGGCGTGTCGTTTCACTGGGATCCTGCTAACGCCTCTGGCACGGGCGATATGCCTGCAGTTCAGAAACAAATTCAGGCTCACCGCTGAACGCACGTGAAGGTCAGCGGACCCGCAGTGGAAAACCAGATACAGTAAACGGAGAGAAGGAGGCTGGATACACATCGGGGCGGGGGTGGGGGTACGGTTACACCCGGTTGTAGTAAATCACCATCTGCCATGCGGTGAATTGTGTCCCCGTGAAGTCAACATGTTGACGCTCTGACCCACCCCCAAGACCTCATAGTGAGGCTATATTTGGAGATAAGGGTCCTTGGAGAGGGGATGAAGGTTACATGAGGTCATCACCATGGGTCGTGATCCTTTGGAATTAGAACTTATTGAAACTCACATGTCATAGAGTTTAAACAAACAACCTTTGTGCATTAGGGTATGTCCTGATCCCACAGGACTGGCGTCCTTATATAAGAAGAGGCGATCAGGCCACAGACACAGACACAGAGGGATGGTCACGTGAGGACTCGGGGAGGGGACGGCCGTCCACATGCCCAGGAGAGAGGCCTCGGGAGGAACCAGCCCTGCCCACACCTGGGGGCCTCAGCCTCCAGCCTCCAGGACCGCGGGAGGGTGAATGTCTGTTGTTTAAGCCGCCCCATCTAGGGCAATTTTATGGCAGCCTCAGCCCACGAGTGCATCAGTTTTCCAAGGAAATGCTTTTACAGGTTATAGCCATCAGCAGCCCTTGCAGGTCCCATATGGCAGTTTGTGGAATATAAGCAGCAGACTTCATTCTGGAGTCCATAAAAACCAAAAAGTGATGTAACGTGATGTAACCCTGAAACGCTGAGGCAGGGGAGGCAACGGAAAAGCTCCGTGGAGACACGATAGGACGCGTTTGCCCAAGAACACGCCCGGCAAACCACGCCAGGCGCGGTCACACTTCTGTGATCTGCATTCGAACAGAAAACCATCTGTGCCTTTTGGCCCCAAAACGTCCACACGGGAACTCATGGTTTGAGGGAGGGGCCACACCATGTGTCGAGCTTCCCAGGTGAGGAGGACGAAGACCCAGCCGTGAGCTGAAACCAAGAGCTGAGAATAAGCACCGTTGTACCCAGAGCCGACTCTCTACAACACCCGTGAGGCCCCTTCCTGGAGTTGTGCCTTATTCCAGGTGACTCGGGGGTAAAGAATCTGCCTGTCAATGCGGGAGACCCAGGTTCGATCCCTGGGTCGGGAAGATCCCTTAGAGGAGGAATAGGCAACCCACTCCAGTGTTCTTGCCTGGAGAATCCCAGGGACAGAGAAGCCTGGTGGGCTGCAGTCCGTGGGGTTGCAGAGAGTCAGACACCCCCCCCACACACACACACACACACGAGAGAGTCATTTCCTAGCCAGGTTGATAAGAAGTCTAGGGGCCCCCAAGGAGAGAGGGGTCTAGAATTCTCAAGGAGGAAGAAAAGACAAACTCTTTTTTCCTTCTCTACATTCCTTAGGATTATATAACAAGACTGTATCCTGCCTGAGGACCGTCTCTGGATCAAACCTTCTGGCTACTTCTGTCATCTTAAAATGTAAATTATGGGAGTAGGTCTGGTGAGGTCTTGACAACCTCCAGACGTTCTTTGGATTCCTTGGAGAGTAAGTAAGTAAGTAAGTAAGTGAAGCCGCTCAGTCGTGTCCGACTCTTTGCGACCCCGTGGACTGTAGCCCACCAGGCTCCTCCGTCCATGGGATTCTCCAGGCAAGAATACTGGAGTGGGTTGCCATTTCCTTCTCCAGGGGATCTTCCCGACCCAGGGATCGAACCCTAGTCTCCTGCATTGGAGGCAGACGCTTTAACGTCTGAGCAACCAGGGAAGCCTCGATTGGAAAGTATATAACTTCATTGCTAACACTAGCAGGGGGGGTACTCTTTCTGCCCCCTTCTGATGCCTATGTCTGAAGCTTTCTCTATCTCCTTTATACTTTAATAAAACTTTATTACACAAAAGCTCTGAGAGATCAAGCCTCGTCTCTGGCCCCTGATTGAATTCTTTTCCTCCGGGGGCCAAGAATCCCGGTGTCTTTGCATGATTCTACAACAACCTTTCACACACACACACACACACACACACACACCACACACACACACGGACCCTGGGACACTTTGCCACAGTGTTTGCAGGAACAAAAGACAAAGAAACTATAAGGGACTCACAAGAACTGCCTGCATGCACAGTTGAGACAAATTATCAACAGTAAGATACAAAAAGACCACTTCTGAGGAGCTGGGAGCGAAAGCAGGGTGGAGTTGGTGCCCACGGCCTCCCCAAGGGGGGTGGGCAGACCACCCTAAGCCACCCTTGCATCCCAACCCACCTAACTGCCCCCCACCCTGGGGTTCAGATGGTAAAGAATCCGCCTGCAACGCAAGAGACCCCGGGTTTGATTCCCGGGTTGGGAAGATTCCCTGGAGGAGGAAATGGCAACCCACTCCAGCATTCTTGGCTGGAGAATCCCATGGACAGAGGAGTCTGGTGGGCTACAGTCCACGGGGTCACAAAGAGTCAGACACGTCTGAGCACAGTCTCGCACAATGAATCAGATTCTTCAGTGAGAAATCTTCAAAGATGCTCATTTAGTCTGTACACCATATCAGAGTACCAGATGACTGGTGAAGAACCTTTCACTCCTCAATGGAAACCATCAGTGCCTGGAGAGTTGGCATTATATTTACCCACAATAAACAAAGTTTTGCACCAAATTTCAGATGATTCATGAGATTTCAGAGTCATGAGCCCAGGACTGCAGAATGAAATAATCTTGTATTTTTTAACCTGCTTCTTTTTAAAGAATTTTTTTACGTGCACCATTTTTTAACATCTTTATTGAATTTGTTACAATATTGCTTCTGCTTTATATTTTTTGGCCAGGAGGCGTGTGGGATCTCACCTCCCTGAGCAGGGATCAAACCCACAGCCCCTGCATTGGATGGCTGAAGTCTTAATCACTGGACCCCCAGGGAAGTTCCATGAACCCTTCTAATGTCACGTTTTAGCTCACTTCTCTGACATCAGCTATGTAACTTACTCCCATCTTGATTTTTTAAGTCCCACTAAATAAAACTATGGTTTTTGTTGTTAAACCAGGCAAAAACAAAGGTATGTTTCCGTTAATAACTGAGCAATGGGGGGTGGGGAATTCAGCTGCCCACTCTGGGCAGCTTTATAACCCCAATTAATGCCTTTTCTGTACAAGAGACATGTTGAAGCCACAATGCATTTTTTTTTTAAGCCAAATGCATTTTCTTCTCTGCTGAGAAAGACTATGGCGCAGAGGACTGGCATTGACCTGAACAGGAACAACAGGCAGGCAATCCAGACCTGGGTGTTTTCAGCCCCATAACAGAAATTGAAAACAGAAAGCAGAGAAACTGCAGAGGCGGCCATCTGAGGTGCACAGCCCTGATTTGAGGCAGCGGATAAAACTGCAAGAGTTAAAAAAAAAAAACCATCAGGGATGAAGTAGATCCCAGGGTTTGAAAATACACAGTTTAAATATCCTCAAAGTCCAGCGGTTAAGACTTGACCTTCTAATGCCGGGGCTATGGGTTTGAAGCCTGGTTGGGAAGCTACAATCCCACATGCCTCAAGGCCAAAACATAAACACATAAAGCAGAAGCAACATTGTAACAAATTTAATAAAGACCTTGGGGCTTCCCTGAGAGCTCAGCTGGTAAAGAATCCGCCTGCCATGCGCGAGACCCCTGGTCGATTCCTGGGTCTGGAAGATCTGCTGGAGAAGGGACAGGCTACCCACTCCAGTATTCTTGGGCTTCCCTGGTGCCTCAGCTGGTGAAGAGTCCACCTGCAAGGTGGGAGACCTGGGTTGGATCCCTGGGTTTGGAAGATCCCTGGAGAAGGGAACAGCTACGCACTCCAGTATCCTGCCCTGGAGAACCCCATGGACTGTATACTCCAGTCCATCGGGTCTCAAAGAGTTGGACACGACTGAGCGGCTTTCACACACACACAAAGAAAACACTATTAAAAAAACAACATGGCAGGGTTAGGTGGGAGCTGAGGAAAAAAACATCTTGTCTTCTTTCCAAAAAGGAAATAAGAAAAAATTAAGCTCTACTGATTAACAAAAAAAAGTTTCTGCTTTCTCTGGGTATAGGCGTGGGAGCGGGGTCACAGGATCAATAGTAGTTCCACATTTCGCTTTTTAAGGAACCTACCCCCATCCTGCTCTTCAAGGCTTCCCAGGGGGTGCAGAGTCGAGACCCAGGTTCAGTCCCTGGGTGGGGAAGACCCCCTGGAGGAGGAAACAGCAACCCGCTCCAGTCTCCCTGCCTGGAGGATCCCATGGACAGAGGAGCCTGGCAGGCTGCGGTCCACAGGGTCGCAGAGAGTCGGACACGACTGAAGTCACGCAGACACACAGCAGCAGCGTATCTGTGTCCATCCCGATCGCCCAGCTCATCCTGCGCTTCCCTTCCCCGCTTGGTGTCTATACGCTTGTCCTCTGCATCCGCGCCTCTAGCTGTGCTCTGCAAATGATCCTACAACTCCCTTGGCCGTTTCCGCCGCTTACAAATTTTCACGCACTTGTATTTTTCCCGCGTGCTCTCTGCAAGCTGAGCCTTATTAAACAGACAGTGACGTATACTTTGAGGCTGACCGCCTTTCCTAAGATAGTATGGCACGGATATAACGAACCTATTACTCTTCCTTTCAAGTAGCTTCTTGAGGCATTAAATCTCCTGTCCAAGCCTTTTTAAAGGCTTAATGAATCTGCCAAACACACTGATGACTTGGTTCATAAAGTTCCTTAATTATGTTCCTGAGCAATAAATACGATAACAGGAAGATCCTTGCCCCTGGATCCATATTTTGCGAACACAATATATGAAAATGTTTGCTTGGCTATGAGAACCACAGCGCTCTGTATTTGACAGAAAACGCTACGAGAAAACTGAACTCATCACCCACGAGGTTGAGATTGTTTGCTTGGAGTCAGAAGTGTGCCCAGCACACGGATTCCTCCGTTAAAACTTGAGTGGCAGAAGTTCCCTGGCGCTTCAGTGTTTTAAGAATCCGCCTGCCAATGCAGGAGACCCGGGTTTGATCCCTGGGTCGGGAAGATCCCCTGGAGGAGGGCATGGCAACCCCCTCCAGTCTTCTTGCGTTGGAGAATGCCATGGACAGAGGAGCCTGGCGGGCTACAGTCCAGGGGGTCGCAAAAGAGTCAGATACAACCGAGCAGGTGCACAACATAGCTGCTTTACAATGTCTGCGGTCTGTATCTTGGCCAACATTTCTAGTGGTGATCCATCAAAGAAAGATGCTCCCTTCACCGTGAGCAGCATCAGGAGTCCCTTCATTTGACTTTAAAATGCTTACGAGATTTTGTAAGAACTTTAAACAGAGTATAACCTATACAGATATTGACTCACTACCTTGTAAAATCTGAGGCTGATATAATATGGTAAATGACATATGATCCAGCAAGCCCACTCATGGACACACATGCTCCCAACAAACCCATAATTCACAAAAGAATACATGCACCCCCAGTGTACATAGCAGCAATATTCACAATAGCCTGGACATGGAAGCTACCTAGACGTCCGTCGACAGAGGAACGGATTAAGAAGATGTGGTCCACACAGATGGTGGAATACTACTCGGCCGTGAAAAAGAATGAAGTAAGGCCATTTGCAACAACACGGATGGGCCTAGCGATGATCACACTATGTGAAGTAAGTCAGACAGAGAAACACAAATACCATTTGCTTTCACTCATTCGTGCAATCTCAAAAAAAAAGAAAGATACAAATAAACTTGTTTATAAAGCTGACACAGCCTCTTTGACACAGAAAACCAACTTCTGTTTACCAAAGGGAAAAGGTGGGTGAGGGATGAATTAGGTGTTTGGGATTAACACACACAGACTACTAGGCATAAGATAGATAATCAACAAGGACCTACTGTATAGCACAGGGGAAAATATTCAATATCATGTAATAAAGTGTCGCTAGCGGTAAAGAACCCGCCTGCCAATGCAGGAGACACAGGAGACGCGAGTTAGATCCCAGGGTCGGGAAGAGCCCCTGGACGAGGCCATGCCAACCCACTCGAGTATTCCTGGCTGGAGAAGCCGATGGACAGAGGAGCCTGGTGGGCTACAACCCATGGGGTCGCACAGAGTTGGATCCCACTCAGCTTACACGTATAATCAATAAGAGATAAGAATCCAAACATTCGTATATCTGTGTATAACAGAACTCCTTTGCTGTGTACCTGAAACTAACCTCATGTGGTATATCAACTGTTCTTCCATAAAAAATGGTTTAGATTTTTCTGGCTATTAGCTTCTTGTAGTTGTTATTCAGTTGCTAAGTCATGGCCGACTCTTTCTGACCCCACAGTCCACAGCACGCCACGTAGACCACATCTAATGGTCTGTCCTTCACAATCTCCCGGAGCGTGCTCAAACTCAGGACCATCGAGTCGATGATGCCATCCAACCATCTCATCCTCTGTCAGCCCCTTCTCCTTCTGCCCTCAATCCTTCCCAGCATCAGGGTCTTTTCCAATGAGTCAGCTCTTCCCATCAGGTGGCGACAGAATTGGAGCTTCAGGATCAGTCCTTCCAATGAATATTCAGGGTTGATTTCCTTTAGGATGGACTGGTGTTAAGATTTTAATGCCTCAGAAACAACATTTTTATCAGGAGAAAAGGAACTGGAGACATACCATCTTTGTATCAAACTACATTAAAAGCACAGCGGTGACATCTCCCTAAACCCCTGAATGAGCGTGCTAAGTCACTTATGTCTTGTCCAGCTCTGTGCAACTCTGTAGACCGTAGCCCGCCAGGCTCTTCTGTCCATGGGATTCCGCAGGCAAGAATCCTGGAGTCTGCAGGCAAGAATCTGGGGGTGGGTTGCCATTTCCTCCTCCAGGGGATCTTGCCAACCGAGCGATCGAACCTGTGTCTGTTGTGTCACCTACGTTGCCAGGTGGGTTCTCTACTGTTGGTACCACCTGGGAAACCCAACCCGAAGTACACCATGCACCAACTCTGCAGACCTTGTCAGTGACTTGACCACAAAGCACTGAGGAAAAGCCCCAACTCAATGGTTGTGAGTTTGAGCAAGCTCCGGGAGATAGTGGACAGGCCATGGTCCAGGAGATGCATCTTTGCACACCCCCGCCTCCCCTGCAGCCTGTTTGCACACCCCCGCCTCCCCTGCAGCCTGTTTGCACACCCCCGCCTCCCCTGCAGCCTGTTTGCACACCCCCGCCTCCCCTGCAGCCTGTTTGCACACCCCCGCCTCCCCTGCAGCCTGTTTGCACACCCCCGCCTCCCCTGCAGCCTGTTTGCACACCCCCGCCTCCCCTGCAGCCTGTTTGCACACCCCCGCCTCCCCTGCAGCCTGTTTGCACACCCCCGCCTCCCCTGCAGCCTGTTTGCACACCCCCGCCTCCCCTGCAGCCTGTTTGCACACCCCCGCCTCCCCTGCAGCCTGGGCAGGGGGCCCCAGTGGGGAGAGCACACACAAGGCGGTTAAGATGGGAGAGAACCAACCCTCGGGACTCACTGTGGGTGCGGACACCTCCCAGGCAGCAGACCACACTCACCGGGCGGTGAAGGGACCTCAGGGGGTGACCCCGGGGGAGCACAGACTAGTATATCCCCAGGCGTGGACCTGGGAAGGCCCCTGCCGCCCCCAGCCCTGCTGGCGTCCTGCCACGCTCCAAGCCTCTGCAAGGATGGGTCACAGTCTCTGCTTGCCGGCTCCTGACTCCTGCCAGGCTCACCGTCCTCAGACGGTCCAGGGCTCAGCAGTGGGCCAGAGGCACGTCGACGGCCCACTCATTCCCGTCCCCATGCGCAAGGCGGCAGCATTATGACTCCTCCCGAGGCGGCAGGTCTACGACGATCACCCCACGGGAGCTGGGCCACCGTGAGAAGCCCGTCGCGCCGCACCAGCACTACAGGATGCCTGCAGCCGCTGTTCACTCACTGAGTTGCCCGTGACTCTTTGTGACCCCACGGACGGCAGCACGCCAGGCTTCCCTGTGCTGCGCCATCTTCGGACTTCGCTCGACTCCTGTCCACTGAGTCGCAGATGCCATCCAACCATCTCATCCTCTGGCGCCCTCTTCTTCTGCCCGCAATCTTTGCCAGCATCAAGGGCTCTTCCCACATGGTAGCCAGACTACTACGTCACCATCTCGGTAGCGGTATTGCACTACACGGGGGCAGGCTATGATCATCCCCATCATGGTGGGCATATTGCTAATATTAATATCACAGTGGCCGTGTTGCTATTACACTCTCACGGGGGCGTGTATTAATATTACACTATCACGGTGCCCGTGTCATCATCATCACCAGCATGGAGGCTGTGTCACCCTTCCTCCCCTGGAGCAAGACTCCTCATCCTCCCCCCCAACCCCCGTCTCCTTCCACGGGCATCATCACCCTCGCAGGAGAATAACCGTGCCGCTCAGGGCATCCCCGCCAGCACTGGCCGAGCTCCTGCCACACCCACACGTGGCTCTACGTGCTGTGTCTGTAATACCTCACTTCAGGCTCAAAACCCGAGAAGACACTGCCTCCCCTCCCCCTCCTCCGCATACTGAGTGGCTGAGGCTCAGAGAGGGTAAGGAACTTCTCCACGGTCCACCAGTGAGCAGGCACTACGGCCTGACCACACCCTGGCACTGGCCCCTCGCCCCACAGCCTGGATTAACCCAATTGGAGAACACCCCGTCCAAACACACACACACACACACACACACACACACACACACACCGCCTACCTGCTTCCCCATCCGAACCTCCCTGCCTTTCTCTCCTTCCAGCTGTCCGCCAGCCTCACCTTCCACTTCCTCCTACGTTTGCCTCTTTTCTGACGAAGGAGGGGGACGTGCGTCTTCCCAGAACTTCCTCCCGTCTGCAGTCCCACCTCAGGGTATCAGCCCCTTTGCAGATGTGAGGAAGGCCACCTCCCTGCTAACCCCACGGAGGCTGTCCTCGATGACCCAGGTCACCCCCCTCATGTGGGCACGTGAGCTACGGCATTCAGAGCTCTGCACCTACCGGAGCAGAGAAGAGGAAGTCAGCAGTTCAAAGCATAAGAAAGCCTTGTGTGGCTGTTGCTGGCTTTGAGGATGACATGGGCATGCAAAAAAACTGTGGGAAGCAACTGCATTCTGCCAACAAGCACTGAACTTAGACCAGGGTCCTGAAACCGTGCTGCAATCACCATCACAGCTTCCACAGACTCTGACCAAGGGAACACAGCATCCTTTCAGGCTTCCTATCTACGGAAACCATGAGATCATGAGTGGGATTTGTTAAACGAGACACTTGCAGTCATGTCCTTATCATCAAAGCTGTGGTTTTCCCAGGAGTCATGAATGGACGTGAGAGTTGGACCACAAAGAAGGCTGAGTGCTAAAGAATGGATGCTTTGGAACTGTGGTGTTGGAGAAGACTCTTGAGAGTCCCCTGGACTGCAAGGTGATCCAACCAGTCCATCCTAAAGGAGATCAGTCCTGGGTGTTCGTTGGAAGGACTGATGCTGAAGCTGGAGCTCCCATCCTTTGGCCACCAGAGGAAGAGCTTATTCATCGGAAAACACCCCGATGCTGGGAAAGATTGACGGCAGAAAGGGACGACAGAGGATGAGACGTTTGGATGGCATCACTGACTCGACGGACGTGAGTCTGAGCAAACTCCAGGAGATGGTGAAGGACAGGGAAGCCTGGCGTGCCTTAGACCGTGAGGTCACAAAGAGCTGGACGCGACTTTAGCCACTGAACAAGAACACACTCGAACTCATTTGTTGCACAGCACAGCACCAGACAAAGCCTTTGTGTCCACTAAGCCTGCTCTTGCTTTGCCTCTGATGAACTTGGACCGCTTTCCCTTCCCTCCTCTGACATGAATCTCAGTGGATCAGGGACCACCAGGATCCACCTTCTTCTGAGACACCCCCGCGTTCTAATCTCTCATCTCTGTCTCCTGTAACTCCTCAGTGGTCTTTCTGGGAGAGCCAGGCTCCTCTGACTTTTCATTGTCTTCATTCCTTTAGAAGAACGTGCGTCCATCCTTCGTTCTCCAGCCCCACGCCCCCCACGCCATCTCTTTCCTAGGAGAGCTCATGTTTGCTCTCCAACAACTGCCCAACCCCCCTCTGCACACTGCGTTTCATCTCTACCCCCACAGACACAGGGCAGGTCAAGGACAGGGAAGCCTGGCGTGCTGCAGTCCCCGGGGTCGCAAAGGGCCGCACACGACTGAGCGACTGAATGGCAATAAGGCACGCAGCATCTTCGCAGCAGCCCAGAAGATGCCTTGAAACTCACGGATGGGTTGCCAAAACACAATCCTGATCCCTTTCTGAACCCGATCTTCTATAACACCTGTTCACAAAGTCCCACTGAGTAAACCTCGGAGGCAACGTTTCCAGATGCTCTTAGGTTGAGAGAATCCAGGAGACGATCTTGTTTGCTGGTCTTCTCTTAGGAGGGAAGAGATGTTCCCCAGAAGATAAGCCCCCCGACCCACGTGGGGCAGAGGGGAGGAATCTTCTCCCAAAAGAATCCATAGTCCTGGTTGGGTTGCCTGACTTTCCTAATACAATCTCCATCAAAGGACCAGCCCTGGAGGGCAGACAGAGAGAGCTGTCCTGGGGTACGGGCTCAGGGGAGGGGAACACAGAAAAGGGTGAAGAAATCTGATGTCTTTGAAGAAGGAGTTGGGGCCAGCGTTGGCGAGAAAATTCCAGAATCAGCCAGCAACCTTCTCTCTGCCCAGATATACTGGCTTCATCCACCCCAGAGCAACAGCGCTGAAATTCTGTTTCTTTGAGCTAGCAGACGTTATCACCAAAACAGAGATTTCCACATTTACAAAACTAAAGTTTCCAAATGCATAACTAATTGGGTTCTATTAAGGCGTTTACGGTTTAGCTCACATTTACACAAGCCCTTCTTCAGAGCTTAATTACAAATGTACGCTGCAGGATTTATTTTCAAAACGGCTCATTTTTTCCTCCCTTCAGCCAACTACCCAGAAAGTCAAAAACAAACAAACAGGGCTGTGTGCACACAGCTTGGACGGTCTCAGCCTCCAAATCAAGTCACTTGTTTGGTTTTAATTAGTGGAAGTTTGACTCCGGCAGGAAAAAAACATCTTTTTTGGAAAACAGCTTCCTTCTGGAGTCGAAAAATTATCATCCGTTAAGGAGACACAAAAATGCCTCAAATTTCCTGCATGAAAATGGATGTTGTGGTAATTTTAGTCTATTTTTCTTTCAGCTGATAAAAACGCTATTTATCAAACAGGCATTTGTAAAGTGTCAGGGAATCATAGCAACAGCTTCAGGAAAGGGAAAGATTTTGAATTATTATTTGTGACATCTAGTCAGCCTATTGGAGGAGGAAATGGCAAGCCACTCCAGGATTCTTGCCTGGAGAATTCCATGGACAGAGGACCCTGGCGAGCTACAGTCCATGGGCTCGTACAGAGTCGGACGCAACTTACTGACTAAACCAAACCAGTCAGCGTAGAAAAGCACGGGTTGTGTATCTGTCCGTTCTTTGTGAAATAAATTCTGGCTTTTATTTGTAAGGATATGTACATGTATGAAGAGAATGGCAACGCAGACACATGAAGGACACATTCTAAGTTCACAGTAGTAATGACATCCGAAGAGAAGAGGCTCAAGGGAGGATTGCCTTAGAACTCTTACACACACACCCATTCCTATCCCATCCACCCAGTCATCGTTGGCAACAGCGTGTTAAAATTTTATCATGCATACAATCGATTTGAAATGTCCAGGGGAGATACCCACTGCCGTATATTCAATTACAAAGAAAAGCTTATGAGCTACTTCCCTGAATGTCGATCCCCCGTCCTGTTGAAAATAGGAGACAAAGGGGTCTAGAGTGCAGACCGTTTGCAGGAGATTTCCTTACAAAAGAAAAGTGGTGCTGAGACCCATTGCGTGCCTAGAAGAGTCTTGTTTTCTGTATCAGTCAGGTATGACTTAACTATGCTGCATAACAAACAGTCCTGTATCTCAAACCCCTACCGCAATAAAGAGTTATTTTTTCAGACCTATGAGTCTATTAATCAGTGACTGCTGGGCTGATCGAGGCTGGGTTCTCCCCACTCTGGCTAATCAGAATCCAATGGTTTAAATTCATGTCTGCACCACGTGGTTTTATGATTTTTGCAACTAGTGGTTACCTTGGACATATTTTTGGAACACAGTCTACAGAGGACCACTCGAACCATTTGGGATTGCAGCATTTTCTGCTGACATTCCAAAAGAGAAGGCAAAATGGATGCACACTCCAAAGTCCACAGAGGAGGGAGGTGCGGTCCTCTTGTGAAAAAATGAGTCAGGGCAAAGGCATGGAGGAAGAAAAAAAAAAAGACTTGTGAGCAAGTCATGCCACCAACCGCACCTTCTAACCTGAAGCCTGGTGAAAATGAAAAGGTGTTACTTGCTCAGTCGTGTCTGACTCTTTGCAACCCCATGGACTATATAGCCCACCAGGCTCCTCAGTCCATGGAATTCTCCAGGCAAGAAGACCGGAGTGGGTTGCCATTCCCTTCTCCAGGGGATCTTCCCGACTCAGAGACTGAACCCTGGCAGGCAGATTCTTTACCACCTGAGCCACAGGGAAGCCACAGAGAGGGGACCGATTTCCTATTTCCCCTTTTGGATCCAAACTCCATCCTTTCCTTATTTTTAAATTTTTAATTGGAGTGTAGTCACTTTAATACACTGTGCTGGCTTCTTCTGTGCAGCGGAGTGAATGACCCATATGTATACACACACCCCCTCCCTCTGGAGCCTCCCTCCCACCTCCCCATCCACCCTTCGAGGTCATCACAGAGCCCCGAGCTGACGTCCCTGTTCTTTTCAGCAGCTTCCCACTAGCTATCTGTTTTATACATTGTAACGTATGTATGGGGCCTCCCAGGTGGTGCTAGTTGTAAAGAGCCCGCCTGCCAGGGCAGGAGGCAGGAGAGACAAAGGCTCATCCCTGGGTTGGGAAGATCCCCTGCAGGAGGGCATGGCGACCGACTCCAGCATTCTTTTTTTTGTTTCCTCTATTGGACTGCACCAGGCCTTAATTGCAGCACATGGCATCTAGTTCCCTGACCGAGGATCCAACTCCACACCATTGCACTGTGAGCGTGACTGGACCACATGGGAGCTTCCCCACTCCAGCGTTCTTGCCTGTGAAACCCCATGGACAGAGGAGCCTGGTGGGCTCAGGTCCACAGGGTCGCAAAGAGTCAGACACGACTGAAGCAGCTGGGCACATACCCCATGTATAATACGTGTTATACAATATATTCAGTATGGCAAATTATTTCAGTATATGTATATTACCGAGTGGGTTTCCCAGGTGGCACTAGTGGTAAAGAACACACCTGTCAATGCAGGAGACATAAGAGACGTGGGTTTGATCCCTGGATTGGGAAGATTCCCTGCTGAAGGCCAGGGCAGGGCAACCCACTCCAGTATTCTCGTCTGGAGAATCCCGGGGACAGAGGAGCCTGGTGGGCTACAGTCCAGGGGGCTGCAAAGAGTCAGACACAACTGAGCGCACACCCAGACACCAACACCAATAGACTTCAGATCGCTACTGCTGCAATGACATTCAGAACTGATTCTCCTGCTCAGACAAAATCATTTGAAAAGATACGTGCACCCCCAGTGTTCCAGGGCAGCAGTGTTCACAGCAGCCAAGACACGGAAGCCAATAGATGCCCCTTGACAGCGGAATGGACGAGGAACGCGTGCATGGTCCATATGCACAACGGAGTATCACTCGGCCGTGGAACAGAATGCAGTCACGCAATGTGCAGCCACATGGATGGGCCTAACGACGATCAAACCAAGGGAAGCCCGTCAGACCGAGGAAGACAAATGCTGTCTGGTATCACTTATACGTGGAATCTAAAACAGGACTCGTGACCTTATCTATGAAACAGACTCAGCCATAGAGAACAGACTTGCAGTCCCCAAAGGGGACAGAGGCAGGGGAGGGATGAATTAGGAGTCTGGTATTAACAGGCACACACTAATATATGTAGAAATAGATACACGACAAGTTCCAACTATATAGCACACGGGACTCTACTCAGTATCTTACAATAATCTACAAGGGCAAAGAATCTGAAAAAAATATATATATATGTATATATATACATATAACTACTTTGCCAGGCCTTCCCTAGTAGCTCAGTGGCAAAGAATCCACCTGCAATGTGGGAGACCCTGGTTCAATTCCCAGGTTGGGAAGATCCCCTAGAGAAGAGAATGGCACCCCACTCCAGTATTCTTGCCTGGAGAATCCCGGGGACAGAGGAGCCTGGCGGGCTGCAGTCCATGGGGTCGCAAAGAGTCGGACACGACTGAGTGACTCACACTTCACCACTTTGCTGTGCACCTGAAAGTATCACAACATTGCAAATCAACTAGGCTGCTGCTAAGTCGCTTCAGTCGTGTCCAACCCTGTGAGACCCCATAGACGGCAGCCCACCAGGCTCCACCATCCCTGGGACTCTCCAGGCAAGAACACTGGAGTGGGTTGCCATTTCCTTCTCCAATGCATGAAAGTGAAAAGTGAAAATGAAGTCGCTCAGTTGTGTCCAGCTCTCAGCAACCCCATGGACTGCAGTCCACCAGGCTCCCCTGTCCCTGGGATTCTCCAGGCAAGAACAATGGAGTGGGTTGCCGTTTCCTTCTCCAATGCATGAAAGTGAAAAGTGAAAGTGAAGTCGCTCAGTTGTGTCTGACCCTCAGAGACCCCGTGGACTGCAGCCTTCCAGGCTTCTCCATCCATACTTCAATGTAAAAAAAAAAAAAAAATTTTTAATGACATCACCTTCTCGCCCCATTTCCTTGCCAAGTGTCTGTCCGAGGGGGCCCCCTGAGACAGAGCCTCTGCAGCCGCACTGCTAACATCAGGATGACAGCCGGCTCGGACAGCAAAGACTCTCATTCCTGGGGTGTCCTGGGGGCAACCCTCTCCCCAGCGATGACGGAGAGAGCATACAGCGAGCAACGCCCACCCACCTCAGCAGCTCCTGTTTGCCCTTCACCAGCCCGTGCAGAGAATTTAGAATTCCTTTGGCCACCCTGCAAACCTCCGATCAAATATATCTGAGCGTCTGGGGCTGGGTCCTGCCATCAGGATTTTTTTAAACCTCCCAGGGGTCCCTTAAGGGAAGCCAGAGTTGTGAGGCACTGCCCGGGAGAGACAGCTCAGGGTCACACATGGCCAGTTCACAGCGGTGGTTAAACCTACGTCGCAAAGAGAGCAGAACCAAGGAGCGTCAGCCAAGGGCCGCTTTGGCACCCTCTCTGCAAAAACAGCTGACAGTCAGGACCCGAAACGGGTGAGTACGAAAGGGGAGAAGCTTTGTCTGGAAAACCAGTGGTTGCAGAAGAGAGGACCCAAAGCGGATATACAGCTACACCCTAGACCTTCTGTAGACCGCGAGCAAACACTCCTGGGTGGGGATTTGCAAACGCTGAGATCAGAGAGACATCCAGAATTCACGGGAAAGACCTGCATCCGCCGTCGGAATAACCATCAGACGTCCACACAGAGTGAACCTGGACCGCTTCTTCAGAGATTTGCTCAGATCATCAGGAAATGAGAGTGAAGTGATTATCCTTCAATTACAAAAATAGAAAGAAATGATGGCTCTGGGATTCAAAAAGATGCACGCACCCCCAGTGTTCAGTCCCGCACTGTTTTACAATAGCCCATGGCGGCAACCAAGATATCCACAGACAGGGGGACGGATAAGGAAGATGTGGTGTGTATACACGATGGAATATCACTCAGTCATTAAGAGGAAGGAGCGTGACTCAGCTGAACTGAGATGGATGAACTGACAGCCGGATATACTGAGTTAAGTCAGTCAGAAGGAGAAAAACAAATACCGTATATCAACGCATATATGTGGAATCTTAAAAAAAAATGATACTGATGAACCCGTTTGCAGGGCAGGAACAAGACGCAGACATAGAGAGCAAATGTGGGGGCGCAGCGGGGGAAGGAGAGGGTGGGGCGAATTGAGAGAGTACCGTCGGCACATACTCCCGACCGCGGGTAAAATAGGTCACCAGTGGGAGGCCGGTGTATAGCGCACGGAGCTCAGCCTGGGGCTCCGTGATGACCTAGCGGGGTGGGATGTATGGATCCACACGGCTGATTCACGCTGCTGGACAGCGGAAACCAATACTGGAAAGCACTTATATTCCAGTTAAAAACAAATTTAAAAAAAAATAATAAAATGAAGACCCATCTCCTAATAGAACCACAACCTGAGGTCCTGTTGGAGGTGGGGTGGGGGCAGTGAGGAGTTAGGGGCCACACACACTTCAGTGCATAACAGGACACAACCAGAGATTCAGTTTCTATGAAAAGCATCCCACGGCCTTGAAGTCCAAGCCCCTAAGCGGTTCTTTGGGCTGAGTCATCAGGAATCAAACCTGGACTTCCCACCCCCCTCACCTCACCTCCCAGGAATGGACTCACGCCCGTTCCTCAACCGAGCTCGAGCAGCAAATGGAATAACGATCGTCATCAAACAAAGCAAATGCACGCCTTCCCCAGGGGCTGTGGAGGCGGCCAGCCTCCCTTCCGAAGTACCAGGATCACTGTGGGTGGTGACTGCAGCCACGGAATTAAAAGACGCTTGCTTCTTGGAAGAAAAGCTACGACCAACCTAGACAGCATATTAGAAAGCACGGACGTCACTTTGCTGACAAAGGTGCATCTAGTCCAAGCTGTGGTTTTCCCAGCGGTCACGTATGGATGTGAGAGTTGGACCATAAAGAAGGCTGAGCGCCGAAGAATTGATGCTTTTAAACTGTGGTGTTGGAGAAGACTCTTGAGAGTCCCTGGGACTGCAAGGAGATCCAACCAGTCCATCCTAAAGGAGATTAGTCCTGAATATTCATTTGAAGGACCAATGTTGAAGCTGAAACTCCAATACTTTGGCCACCTGATGGGAAAAACTAACTCATTGGAAAAGCTCCTGCTGCTGGGAAAGACTGGAGGCAGGAGGAGAAGGGGATGACAGAGGATGAGATGGTTGGGTGGCATCACCGACTCGATGGACAGAAGTTTGAGCGAACTCCAGAAGATGGTGATCAACAGGGAAGCCTGGCATGCTGCAGTCCATGGGTCACAAAGAATCAGACACAACGGAGCCACTGAACAACCTTCATAACCCAGCACAGAAACTTCTGCAAAAGGAAAACGCCCGTCTGAGAGCTCATCACAAATTCTGGTCATGCAGGTGGCTCTGGGGAGAGTGTGTGTAATCCTGGAACACCTTAATATTGAAACTTCCCAACCGTGAAAGAATTAAGGTCCTGAAACGACTGCTTCCGGAGAAAGAAATGTCACCTATACTCGGAGTTATTTTAATGACCTGCGTCTGCTCTGGAGTTTCGGCTGATAACCCAATTACAAAGGGTTTTTGCCTTTTATTCCTCCTGAGCCAGTTCCTGTTTTGTTCAGAAAATCTTGCATGAATAATACACCAAGACCCTGCTTAGAGAAAGGCGTCTGGACTAGAAATAAAGAAAAACTGTTAGTCACTCAGTTGTGTCCAACTCTGTGACCCCCATAGACTGTAGCGCACCAGCCTCCTCTTTCCATGGGATTCTCCCGGCAAGAATACTGGAGTGGGTTGCCATGCCCTCCTCCAGGGGATCTTCCCAACCCAGGGATCGAACCCGAGTCTCTTTAAGTCTCCTACCCTGGCAGGCGGGTTGTTCGCCACGAGCACCACCCAAAATGGGGTGACTATTTCCTGATGGACATTTGCTGATGCTTGAAGACGATTATTATGACGCGGGGTGGGCAGAGATGCTCCCGGCGTGTGGCAGGGGGGAGAACAGGGATGCTGATCCACATCCCGCAGTGCCCAGGACGCCCCCCATCAGAGGCTGGTCCAGCCCCCACGTCTCAGCAGTGCTGAGGCTGAGAAATGCTGACCAAGCACGAGGGACACCACTTGTCTGGTCGTCTGTCCATCCACCTATCTGTCTATGTACCTGTCTATCCCCCGCCCATCCAGCCATCTCTCCATCCATCTGTGTGTGTACTTCCGGCTCTGGTTGGAAACTGAGATGACCTGCCCCCCCTCCCCTCTGGGGATGTAAAACAACATTCTGGCTGTGACAGCGATGGGGTGGGGGAGGGAGTGCTCCCAGCTTGTGGTGGGGGCCGACCGGGGGTGCTGCTGCACACCCCACTGGACACAGGACACCTAAATGGGAGAGGCATTCAGCCCTGGGCGTCAGCCTTCTGAGGCTGAGAAACCCAGAGCAGGCACGACTGTCTAATTATCTGTCTATCTGTCCATCCATCCATCAATCCATGCGTCCATCAGAGTGAGGCTGAGAAACTCGGAGCAGGCATGACTGTCTAATTATCTGTCTATCTGTCCATCCATCCATCTATCCATGCGTCTGTCAGAGTGAGGCTGAGAAACCCTGACCTCAGGGTGTCTAAGTATCTATCTATCTACTAATCCATCTATCTACTTATTCTATCTATCCATCCATTCATCCATCCATCTATGCATCAGTCCATCCACCCATCATCCATCCGTCAACTCAACCATTGATCCATATATGTACCTATCCATCCATCCATCCATCCACCCATCATCCATCCATCCATCCATCCATCCATCTATCCATCTATCCATCCACCCATCATCCATCCATCCATCTATCCATCATCCATCCAACCATCCATCCATCATCCATCCATCCACCCATCATCCATCCATCCATCATCCATCCATCCATCCATCCATCTATCCATCTATCCATCCACCCATCATCCATCTGTCGATTCAACCATTGATCCATGTATGTACCTATCCATCCATGCATCCATCCATCCATCCATCATCCATCTGTCATCCATCCATCATCCATCCATCATCCATGCATCCATCCATCATCCATCCACCCATCACCCACCCATCACCCACCCATCACCCACCCATCACCCATCCATCATCCATCCATCATCCATCCATCATCCATCTATCATCTATCCATCATCCATCCACCCATCACCCACCCATCATCCATCCATCATCCATGCACCCATCCATCTATCCCTCCACCCACCCATCCATCCATGTAGGCACCTGTGGCTGTGGTTCACAGATGGAGGGCTTTACCCTCCGAGGGGACGTATGAGAACATCTGGAGACATTCTGGCCGTGGCAGCGATGGGGACAGGGGCTGTCCCTGGCATGCGGTGGGAGGAGCCCAGGAACCCCCCTCCACACCCTACACAGGGCCCAGGACACCCCCCATCAGAGACTCGTCCGGCCCCAGATGTCAGTGGGGCTGAGGCTGAGAAAGCCTGACCGGGCACGGCAGACTGGATGACTCTCTGATGCGGGGTGGTGTCCTAGCCCCGTGGGGTGCAGAGCGGCGACCCCGGTCTCCACCCAGCACGCGGCAGGCGCGTTCTCCCTGCTGAGGACTGAGCAGCAGAAAGGCCCTCAGACATTGGCAAGCATCCCCTCGAGGCAGAATCCCGCAGATTGAGAGTGACCGGTTTAGACTCAGCTGTTTGTACGGGGGCTGGGAGAACCTCCACCTCCTTTCAGGGATAACCTGGGGCGGGAAGACGCAGGCAGCAAGGAGAAGGGGTCCGTGTAGATGAACACAGACACGTGCGCATCTGGCTGAGCCCCTTTGCTGTTCACCTGAAACCATCACGGCACTGTTCATCGGCCATATCCCAACACAAAACAAAAAGTTTAAGGAAAGGCTGTGGTCGACATGTGTACACTATTGAAACTCCGTGTAAAACACATAAATACATAAAATACACAATGAGAGCCTACTGTATACTGCAGGGAACTCTGTTCAGTATCACATGGCAGCCTGGATGGGAGGGGAGTTTAACGGAGATTGGATACACGTATGTATGTCTGGCTGAGTACCTTTGCTGTTGGCCTGAAACCATCACAGCATCGTTAACTGGCTACATTCCAAGACAAAAGAATAGTATAATTTTAAAAATCTGAATATAAATGAATCATTGCTCCTGGGCAAGCCCATCACCCAGGATGACCTGATGGACGTTTATAAACCACGGGGCCCACGGGAACAGAGAAACATGGATGTGCCCCTGAATTAGCCACTGACGTCGACCAATTCTGAGCCAGAAAGCAAAAGGCAACACACGTTAAAGGGCTGACCTTTTGCAGGACATGTTCTCTGACCAGAGCAGAACTAAGCTGGAAATCAGCAACAGAAAGTTACCTAAAGTCCCCCAGGATGGATCCGTTGCACAGCTCCTTTCAAAATAACCCACAGGCCAAAGGGAAATCAAAGAACTAGGAAGGGAAACAGAAAAAATATTTGGAACTGGATACAAACGCAGACACAGGGCCTTCCCTTGCAGCCCAGGTGTTAAGACTTTGCCTTCCAGGGCAGACGCTGCAGGTTCAATCCCTGGTCTAAGATCCCACAGGCCTTGCAGTCAAAATACCAAAACGGCAAGCAGAAGCAATACTGCAGCAAATCAAATAAAGATTTTTTTAAAAAGATTCACATTTAAAAAATATTAAAAAAAAAAAATGCAAACACAACCCAAGGAAATCTGTGAGGTGCAGCTTAGACTGTGTCGAAAGGAGTATTTTCAGGGTTATATGCTGGCAGGAGGAAAGAAGGGTTTAGAACCCATAGTTTATGCTCTCACCTTAAGAAATTAAGGAAAACCGTAGTCAACACCGAAGAAGTAGAAAGAAGGAAACAGGAATGAACACACATCACGGAAATAGAAAGCAGAAAGGCAGCGGGGATGACCAATTGAATCAAACACCAGTTCCCTGATTGGTCGATAAGTTGGCGATAAACTGACCAACCGCTTGTCAGATCAATCCAGGAAGCGAAGTGAAGTGAAAGCCGCTCAGCCATGTCCGACTCTTTGCGACCCCATGGACTATACAGCCCATGGGATTCTCCAGGCCAGAATACTGGAGTGGGTGGCCTTTCCCTTCTCCAGGGGGGTCTTCCCAAATGAGGGATGGAACCCAGGCCTCCTGCATTAGGGACAGGCTACCCACTCCAGTATTCTTGGGCTTCCCTTGTGGCTCAGCTGGTAAAGAATCAATCCAAGAATTAAAAGCAAAAATAAATAGCAGGCCAAGTGTGAAGGAGGCTGAATGGACATCACTCAGACCGTATGGACTGCATTAAAAAATTAGTAAGAGGGACCTCCCTGGCCATTCAGTGGCTGAGACTTCACCTCCCACTGCAGGGGGTGGTGGGTTCAGTTGCTGGTCAGGGAGCGAGGACCCTCCCACAAGCCTCCTGGCCAAATACTAACACAAAGAACGGAAGCAACATTGCAACAAAGTCAAAAAAGACTTTTAAAATGATCCACATTAAAAAAAAAAAAAAAAAAAAAAACCTTTAACAAACTATTACTAGGAAACTAGTATAAACAAATTCATGTCCACCAACCTGACAACTTAGGTAAATAGATCTCATTTCCTCAAAATAGACAAATCACCAAAATTCACTCAGAAAAAAATGAATAACTGTCATGTAACTACTACAGTGGGTTCCCCAGGTGGTGTGAACGGTCAAGAACCTACCTATCAAAGCAGGGGACCCGGGTTCGATCCCTGGGTTGGGAAGATCCCCTGGAGAAGGGAATGGCAACCCACTCCAGTATCCTTGCCTAGAGAATCCCATGGACACAAGAGCCTGGAGAGCTACAGTCCATGGGGTCACAAAGACTTCAGATAGAACTGAGTGATTAATACTACAACCTTAAAGGAATTAGACTGATAGTTAAATACTTGGTACAAAAAAAAAAAAACCCCTCCAAACTTGATGGTTTCACAGGCAAATTCTACCAAATATTTAAGGGGTGGGGGGAAAAAATCTCTGTTCTCTACAAACATTGCCAGAAGACAGAAGTAGGGGAAACACGTGTCAATTGATGATGTTAAGGATTTGGGCAGATCTGCTGTTAACGATGTCTTGCCACGGGTTTCGTGGGCTTGTAACGTCTTAAGTCTGCTTTGACCACATGTGAAATAGAGAGCCAGCCTGACGCACGACGCAGGGAGCCCGAAGCCGGTGCTGCGTCACAACCTGAAGGGTGGGCTGGGGAGGGAGGTGGGAGAGGGGTTCCAAAGGGAGGGGCCACATGCATGCCTGTGGCTGATTCATGTGAGACACAGGCCATCACAAGGCCACAATTATCCTCCAACTAAAATAGATACATTTGAACAAGTTTTTAATCAGAGTAATGCTGGCTTCCATCCTGCGTTAAAAAAAAAGTCAAAAGCATCAGTACAAACAGAGCAATTTCCACGAACAAGGGTTGAACGAAACAGGACTCTTTCCTAGAAACAGGATATCGGTTCAAGCTTTGGAACAAACCAAGGTCATTCACCACGGCAAGGGAAGACAGCGGAAGAGAAAGTCTACGGCCACAGCAGATGCAGGAAAGACAGCTGGCAGACGTCAGCCTTCAGTTACGTCCTTCAAAATGTGTGGAATCTCAGAAAAACGGGACCGATGAACCTGCTCGTGGGGCAGGAATAGCGAAGGATACCTAAGAAACGGGCACAGGAGGGCAAGCGGACGGTGGGAGGAACTGAGAGCGCAGCACTGACCTCTGTACGCGGCCGCGTGTAACACAGACAGCTAGTGGGAGCCGCTGTGGAGACAGGGAGCTCAGCGCGGTGTGGGCTGAGGTGTGAAGCAGGAGGGCGGGGGTATATGCATCCTCCTGGCTGATCCATGCTGCTGGCACAGCAGAAACCAACACGCAATACCATAAAGCAATTACATGCACACACAGAGAATCGACTTGGGGTTGTCAAGGAGGAAGGAGTAGAGGGGGACATTGGGAGTCTGAGATTCACAGACACACACCATGGTGTGCAAAACAGACAGACAAGCAGGACCTGCTGTATACCACGGGGAGCTCTACTGAATACCCTGTGATAACTTGCCATGGAAAAGAATCTGAGAAAGAATATATACAAATGCATGTGTGTATATATACTGAAAACATAGTAACATTGTTGATCGGCTATACTCCAATACAAAATAAAAAGGTAAAAACAAACACTGGTGTGTCACTGACATCAGGGTAGACATGAATTAACAGAAATGAGGAAACCAAAACACAGCCATGCTCACTGGGAAAACTGATTTTTAACAAAGATGATAAGATGATTTAATGCGGAGAGGAAAATTTTTAAAAAAACAAATGGTGCTAGAAACCTTGGGGCCGGCCTTAAGCAAGAACAACGCCGTGATTTTATACATCACGTCATAAGACAGTTAACTCAGCGTTCGATAAACCGGGCGCTTCACTGGCGGCCAACCAGTAAAGAATCTACCTGCCGATACAGGAGGCCCGGGTTCGATCCCAGGGTTGGGAAGATCCCCTGGAGAAGGACACAGCAACTCACCGCAGTACTCTTGCCTGGAAAATCCCATGGAGAGTGAAGCGGGGCGGGCTATAGTCCATGCGGTCACAAAGAGTCGGGCACAACTGCGTGACTAACACTTGCTTACTTCCTTACAAGTATCCTTGGCTGGAGAGTCCCATGGAGAGTGGAGCCTGGCGGGCTACAGTCCACGGGGTCGCAGAGACTCAGACATGACTGTGCCCGCACGCACCAAATGCATAAATAGAGGTGTGGATGGAATTGGTCCCACCAGGTGAGTCCCGCGTGAATGAATTGTACACGTCTACTTGATGGCTGCAGGAGCTTCAGGTAGGTGCTTAAACACGACCCTGGGTGTGTCTGGGAGGATGTTTGTGGGTGAGACGAACACTCGAATGGGTGGGCTGAGAAAAGTAGATGGCTGCCCCTAGCGTGGGCGGGCCTCGTCTAATCAGCTGAAGGTCTGGACAGACCAGAACCGCAGACCTTCCTGAGGTGAGAGAGAATCCCTCCTGCCCGACTCCTCCACAGGGACCCGGGTCTCCTCCTGCCTGTGGACCTAAACAGGAACATCAGCTCTTCCTGGGTCTCCGGCTTGTTGCCTCACCTGCCGATCTCAGGACTTGTCAGCCTCCCTGGCACCGTGAGCCAACTCCTCAAAATAGATATCTCCCCATTATCTACCTATCCACCCACCCACCCATTCATCTGTCTTGTCTCCAAGTCCAGGTATCTGTCTATCCACCCATTCATGTATCTCACCCAGCTATCTATCCATCTATCATTCTCTGTTTAGCTACCAACCCACCCTTGTAGCTATATGCCTTTCCATCCATCCATTGCCCTGTCTATGATTTATCACCCTAGATATCCATCCCTCCATCATTATCTATCTCCCTATCTATCCTACCCATCCATCCACCCATCCATCACGTATCTTATCTTTCGATCTAGGTATCTGTCTCTCCATCCATAATTATCTATCCATCCATCCATCCACCCACCCACCCATTCACCGGTCTTATCCAGCAGTCAAGTATGTTCCCATCTTATCTGTAATCTGTCATCCAGCCACCCAGCCATCCATTGACCATTCTACTATCTCTCATCGATTCATCTTTCCATCCACCGATATTTTATTATCTATCCATCTATTGATAATGCTCTATATATCTTTTATCTATATATCTGTCCACTTATCCATCTAGCATTTATCTATCTACCTACCAATTTTCTACCATCTATCTACCTGTCTAATCTATATATCTGTGTCACCTATATAATCTAAGTATCTATCATTATTATGAGCTGCTGCTGCTGCTGCTGCTGCTGCTAAGTCGCTTCAGTCGTGTCCGACTCTGTGCGACCCCATAGACGGCAGCCCACCAGGCTCCCCTGTCCCTGGGATTCTCCAGGCAAGAACACTGGAGTGGGTTGCCATTTCCTTCTCCAATGCATGAAAGTGAAAAGGGAAAGTGAAGTCGCTCAGTTGTGTCCAGCTCTCAGCAACCCCATGGACTGCAGTCCACCAGGCTCCTCTGTCCATGGGATTCTCCAGGCAAGAGTCTTGGAGTGGGGTGCCGTTGCCTTCTCCATTATGAGCTCATATCACCTATAATCCAATATATATGTATCGACTTTTTGTCTATATGTATACATACGCAGACACACTGTCCCTCCGTAAACGCCCGTGTTAATCTTGGAACACATGCGTGAAGAAGACTCTGATTTGCTCCTGAAACCAGAAGCCCTTGTGAGACCTTCAGAAGCGCTAGTTTCAGAAACACAAACTCCACCTATTTTTATTCTCTATCCATCAATAATCTACGCATCTTTTATGTATACGTCAGTCCATTTATCCATCTATCCATCCATACACCTGTCTTATCACGTTGGTATCTATCTATCCATCCATCATTCTCTCTCTACCCGTCCATCCATGCACCTGTCTTCACTAACAATCGAGTACCCGCCCACCTATCTGTCTTATCTACCTACCCATCCACCCATCCACCTGTCTTTACTAACAATCAAGTACCCGCCCACCTATCTGTCTTATCTATCTACCCATCCACCCACCCACCTGTCTTTACTAACAGTCAAGTACCCGCCCACCTATCTATCCTATCTACCAACTGTCTATCCATTCTCTAGCTGGCTAGCATCCATCCAACTTATCATTCTACCATCATCTATTCCTCTCTCCACTGATCAATTTCAGGCTACGCTGGCGGCTCAGATGGGGAAGAATCCACCTGCAACGCAGGAGACCTGGGTTCCATCCCTGGGTCGGGAAGATCCCCCGGAGGAGGGAAACGCAACCCACTCCAGTATTCTTGCCTGGAGAATCCCATGGACTGCGGAGCCTGGCGGGCTACACAGTCCGTGGGGGTCACAAAGAGTCAGACACGACTGAGTGACCAACTCTTTCACCTTCAGCTATCTATCTGATCCATCTGCCCACCTGTTTCCCATTTGCTACGAATCTGTCCGTCTGTCAGCAGCCTCTTCCTTCCACACGTGTCAGCTCATCCACCCATCAACCCCCGGTCTTCCCACCTAGCTACCGACTCTCTGTCACCTGTCTACGCTTCTCATCTATATATCTGCATCGACTATCTATTTACGTCTCTGTCATCTCACCCTTGTGTTATGTCATCAGCTACCCTCATGCTGGTTTATACCTACATCCTTAGGTACTGTCTCTCTCTATATGCAAACAGACACACCTCATCCCTCCTGAAACCCGCGCTGCCCTTAGAGCGCACTTGGGAAGAAAACCCCCGTTTGCTTCTGAAACCAGAGGCCCCCGTGAGGCCGAGCTTCAGAAACGCAAACCACAATGTCTCCAGTCATGTCACGCCAGCGGCATCCGTCCGGGGCAGCGTGGACTCGGGAAAGACGCAGCCCCAGTCTTGGGCCGGGCCCTGGAGCGTCAGTCCACCCCTAAAGAGCGTCGGCCGGGGGGGTGCGGGCTTTGCACTTGTGCCCATCCATTCAGTGAAGAGACCAGAGCTGCCCAGGTCATCGATGCCCAGCCATGGCGGTGGCAGTGGGTCCCATCAAGGCCACCATCAGAAAGGATTCACTGTCCTGGGGTGTCTGCGTGCAGGCTTGGAACCGAAGTGAATTTAGCAGACTTCCCTGGTGGCCCACTGGTTCAGAATCCAGCTGCTGATGCCAGGGACCCAGGTTCAATCCCTGGTCCGGGAGGATCCCACACGCTGCGGGGCAACGAAGCCCATGAGGCACGAAAACTGAGCCTGCAACAGAAAGCCTCGCGTGAGACCTTCAGAAACACCGGCTTCAGAAACACAGACTCCACCTATTCTTACTGTCTCTCCATCTACCAAGAACCTCTCTCTGTGTTTTTAATCTCTGCTGTGCTGTGCTTAGTTGGTCCGTCGTGTCCGACTCTTTTGCAAACCCGTGGACTGCAGCCCGCCAGGCTCCTCTGTCCATGGGGATTCTCCAGGCAAGAATACTGCAGTGGGTTGCCATGCCCTCCTCCAGGGAATCTTCCCGATCCAGGGATGGAACCCAAGTCTTCCACACCGCAGGTTAGTTTTTTCTTTACTGTCTGAGCCTCCAGGGAAGCCCAAGAATACCAGAGTGGGTAGCCTATCCCTTCCCCAGGGGCTCCTCCCGAGCCAAGAATCGAACCAGGGTCTCCTGCCTTGCAGGCAGATTCTTTCCCAGCTGAGCCACCAGGGAAGTCTGCTTTTATCCATACATCTGTCCGTTTGTCCGTCTGTCCACCATCTACCTACCCACCCATCCACTCCTGAGCCCCGTGTTCCACAACAAGAGAAGCCCCCACAATGAGAAGCCCCCACACCTCAGAGAGTAGCCCCTGCTCGCCCCAACTAGGGAAAGTCGCACACAGCCATGTACACCCAGGGCTGATTCACATTGACGTCCAACAAAAACCACTACAACGTTGTGAAGCAGTTAGCCTCCAACTAAAGGAAAAAAAAAAAAAAGACTCACTACAGTCAAAAGCAAATAAATAAATAAAGTGAACGTAGCTACCAAACATCTCTGGAAATGCCAAACACAGGGATGTCCCAGTGCCTGCGGCCCCCTGCCTGAGGGGACATTGTAATCGTATGTCTTAGAGAAATACCCCCATCGCCCCCTGAGCTGGGTGCTATTTCAAAGCGCCCCCCACTTGGGTGCATTTTGGGTTCTCTGCCCCCTGCCACGATCAGCCATGAAGCCGGAGGTCCTTCCCCAAGCCCTATAGTGGGCTCAGCCTCATTCATTTCATGGGGCACCCAGAGTCCCATCTGAGCTCAACAAACAGAATCCAAGCATGGTCCAGACGCCCAGCCTGGCTTGGGACAGCCCCACCACGACGGGGGATCTGCCCTCATGAGCAAGTCAACAAGGGGGACGCCTCTCGGATGAGATCTCGGGAGCCCCGCACCCAGACACTCTGCACCAGGCAGTTTACCCGTTCCCCCCATAATTTGACCACAACGCAGCACATATTTCAGGAACACACTGGCACCTTATAGAATCTGCATGTTAAACGCACGTCCTTCTAGCCGACGTCACCCCTGACGCTGTCATAAAGGTTTAAGAGACGTAAGGAAACTGGGTGTCACTGGGGCAGTTTCTCCAGCAGGCCGACTGGAAACCAAAACGTGTAATGAGCCATCCCTGGGCGGGAGGGGTGTGGCCTGTGCGCACTGCCAACTGCGTCTCCCATGGGCAATCGAGAACGTCACTGTCAATTCAAGAGCCGATGAGGGTCCCAGACATATGGGAAGGAGAGACAGATGTGTGGAGGGGCCACCTCCAGGGACTGTCTGGCTGAGCCCAGAATCTGACCAATGAGAAGGACGGCCATCCCTCCCTCCCTCATCCTGAACAAGGAGTGAGAAACTCAGAAAGCTGGTCCGTGATGGCCTCGCCACGTCAGATTGCTAAGCTCCACACCCACTAGGATGGCTCTAGTCTGAAAAACAGAAATGAGCAAGTTAACCAGGATCTGGAGAGGGTAGGACTCGTCCACAACTTCTGGTGTGGATGGAAAGGGTGGTGCCAGTGTGGAAAAGCTTGACTTGATTTTGCAACCTGGCAATTCTACTCCTGGATATAGACTCAAAGGAATGGAAACTTAGGGTTCAAACAAAATGGCCCGCCCAAATCTTCACAGCAGCACTACTCACAATCGCCGAAGCACGAAAGGGGCCCAACTGTCCGTCAAGGTGATGGATGGGTAAGCGACATGAGGTCCATCCCCAGAGTGGAACATTACACAGGCATGAAAAGGAGTGAAGCTCTGCCTCAGGCTACAGTGTGGATGGACCTTGAAAACACAGCACTCAGGGAGAGGGGCGGCCGCAGAAGGACACGGGAGGACACTGTCTGGGTCTGTTCGGGCGGCCACGGGAAAATACCAGGCTGTGGGCTTCAGCAACAGGAACAGAGTTCCTACCGCTCTGCAGGCCAGGAGGCAGAGATCGCAGTGTTACGACAGATGGGTGGGTAAATGGGTAGACAAGTGGATGCATGGAGAAATGGGTGGGTGGGTGGGTGGATGGGTGGATAATGGATGGGTGGAGGGGTGGATGGGTGGGTGGGTGGATGGGTGGGTGGGTGGGTGGGTGGATGGATGGATGGGTGGGTGGATGGGTGGATGATGGATGGATGGATGGACAGATGGATGGGTGGGTGGGTGTGTGGATGTATGAGTGGATGGATGGATGGACTGATACGTGGATGGATGGATGATGGGTGGATGGATGGATGAATAGATATGTGAATGGATGATGGATGGATGGGTGGGTGGATAGATGGAAGGATGGATGGGTAGATGGATACATGAATGGATGGATGGATGGATGTGTGGGTGGGTAGATGGATGGACGGGTAGATAGATACATGAATGGGTGGATGATGGATGGATGGATGGACAGATGGATGGGTGGGTGAGTGGGTGTGTGGATGTATGAGTGGATGGATGGATGGATGGATTGATAGGTGGATGGATGGATGAATAGATATGTGAATGGATGATGGATGGCTGGGTGGATGGATAGATGGAAGGATGGATGGGTAGAAGGATACATGAATGGGTGGATGGATGGATGTGTGGCTGGATGGATGGGTGGGATGAGACAGGAGGGGGATTTTTTTTAATGGGCCCTTTCTGACCACCTTGAAAACAAAGTTTAAAAACAAGACTGCAGGCTTCCCTGGAGGCCCAGTGGTTAAGAATCCATCTGCCAACGCAGGCACTCAGCTTCCATCCCTGGTCCAGGAAAATTCCACCCGCCTCGGACCAACGGGGCCCATGAGCCACAACGGCCGAAGCCCACGTATGAAAAGGCTGTGTGCCTACACAAGAGAGGCCCCCTCAGCGACAAGCCCGTGGACCCCAACTAAACAGTAGCCGGCACACAGCAAGAGAGACCTCGCGGAACCAAGGTGAAGTTAGAGGAAAACCAGGCTTGCTTCCCAGATCCCGCACTCCTTGCAGACGGAAGGTTTGTCTTGGCCCTTGCATCGAGCAAGTCAGTCAGCAGCGTTTCTCCAACACCATGCGCCCACTCTGCTTTGGTAATTCTCACAAGATGTCAAACTTCCTCACGATGATTATATCAGGAACGGCCTCTCTGATCTCTGCTGTGACTACTACAGTGCACTGTAGGCTCAGACGATACTGAGGGTTCTTTAGAAATAAATGGATCTACATTGAATTTTTTAGAGAAAAATGCTATTGCACACCAGACAGAGTACAACCTACTGTAAACATAACTCACCGATGGAGTCTTGCTGTTGCTCAGTCGCTCAGTCGCGTCCAGCTCTTTGCGACCCCATGGACTGCAGCCCGCCAGGCCTCCCTGTCCATCACCACGTCTCGGAGCTTACTCAAACTCATGCCCATTGAGTCAGTGATGCCATCCAGCCATCTCATCCTCTGTCGTCCCCTTCCCCTCCTTCCCTCAATCTTTCCCAGCATCAGCCTCTTTTCAAATGAGTCAGCTCTTCCCATCAGGTGGCCAAAAGATTGGAGTGTCAGCTTCAGCATCAGGCCTTCCAGTGAACCTTTAGGGTTGATTTCCTTTAGGATGGACTGGTCGATGTTAAACAAAAAATTCACGTGACATTGTGATATTCGCTTTATAGCTGTGGTCTGGAACCCAATCCACACGCGGTATCTCAGAGGTATAACTGCATGAGGCATCTAGGCAGAGGTTTAATATATAATGAAAGACCTAGAGTCCTCTTGTCCTGAAAGTAAAGTAAAATAATGGTATCAAGTGAGACTGACATGGCTCCGCTTCAAGGATATAATAAGAGGCTCTCATTCTGCATGCGGACTAGGGATCGCGGCTCTTAATACTCTGGGGCAAAGAATGAAATAAACTCGCTCTTTTTTTTTTCTCCAACCAAACACCCAGAAAGAATGAAGACCTCAGGGATTTCAATGAGAATGAACCGCCTCCCTGCCTGTCCTCATTCGGATGGGGAGCGTGGTGACTGTAATTACACGTGTCAGCAGAACAGAGCTCTTATCTCTTAAGAACAGGTGTTCTGGGGACTTTCCAATTTCTTTTCTTTTCGTAACCCCTCCCTCACTCTCCCTGCGTCACCGTGAGTAAACACACAGCGCAGAAAACAGAGCCACCTCTGTTAACAAAGTCTGTGCCATGAGGTGGGACGCGTCTGAAAACCCGCCTTCCGTTCACCCCGTTGCAAAGAAGTGACTGCGACCCGCTTTGACAAAATGTGCGCTTCAGTTTCAAGACTTGCCTGTGCTATGTGGGAAGGAAAAGTTCATACATTTAAAGTCTTCGGGGAGGTGTGTCCTAGGTCAAAGGCAGGCATGCATGGTGGTCAGGCACTTCAGGCGTGTCTGACTCTCTGCGACCCCATGGACTGTAGCCCGCCAGGCTCCTCTGTCCACGGGCTTTCCCAGGCAAGGATACTGGAGTGGGTTGCCAGGCTCTTCTCCAGGGGATCTTCCCGACCCAGGGACTGAACCCGCATCTCATGTCTGCTGTATTGGCAGGCAAGTCCTTTCTTTACCACGGGCACCACCTGGGAAGCCCTTGGTCACAGACACTGGAACCCTTTCGGAAGTATTGACTCAGGGCTTCCCCCGGTGGTGGTGGTCCAGCGGTCAGGCCTCTGAACCTTCAATGCAGCGGGCGCAAGTTCAAACCCTGGGTGGGAAAGTTCCACATGTTACTTGGTATACCTTAATTAAGGCAAAGCGCTGACGCGGGTCATCAGTCCACTGGAACAGCTCACACAGCTAGACAGTGTTCAAGTTGAGAAAGCACCGGTGTGAACTCTGCTGCGTTGGAACTCCTCAACGGGCACAGGGGGAACGATTATCTAACCCTGTCCAGGGGAGAAACTAAGGCTGGGAGATGTCCAACCCTTCCCCCAAGGTTCTACAGCTGGCTCCACTCAGACGTTGCTCAGGAAAACCACACAGATCTACAGAATTTTTCTTCTTCACTTTCATATTCGAGCATGCGTGCATGCTAAATTCCTTCAGTCGTGTCCGACTCTTTGCGACCCATGGACTGTAGCCCGCCAGGCTCCTCTGTCCATGGGATTCTCCAGACAAGAACGCTGGAGTGGGGTGCCGTGCCCTCCTCCAGGGGACCTTCCAAACCCAGGGACCCAACCTGCAGCTCTTAAGCCTCCTGCACTGGCAGACGGGTTCTTTACCACCAGCACCACGTTGGACACCCACACTGCAGGATAGCTGATTTGCAATGGTCTGTTAAGTTCAGGTGTACAGCAAAGTTCTTCCGTTATACACACACACCTATCCGCTCTTTTTTTAGCTTCTTTTCCCTTATAGGTTCTTACAGAGTAATTTGAACAGAATTTAAACAGTAATATGAACAGTATTGAACAGAGCTCCCTGGGCTGTTCAGGAGGTCCTCCTTGCTCTTCATGTATTTTCCAAATAGCAGCGTGCACCTGTTAATCTCAAACTCCTAATTTACCCCTACCCCGCCTAGCTTGACCCCTCTGATAACCTCAAGTGGGTTTTCTGTCTGTGGGTCTCTTTCTGTTTCGTGTATAGATTCATCTGCATCATTTTTTTTAAGATTATACATACAAATGACATCACATGATATTAATCTTATGGAAAGTGGATCCCACGCTCCAGCCTTTGTTCCATTACGGCTGGGTGTACAGGACGGCTCACCCCCCCACCCCCAGCAGGGTTGGGGTGTCCGGAGCCCAGGATTTCTTGGTCTCAGACAACAGTAGTGGAGGACCACGGCTCACGCTGCATGAGCAAAGTCTCAGATTTGTCCAACGTGGGCACCCTCTGGTCGCCCAGCTTTCAGTGGTGGATACACAGCTTGGTGGGACTTCCCAGGCGGCCAAGTGATTAAGAATCCACCTGCCCTGGCCAGGAGACGTGGGTTTGGTCCCTGGTCTGGGAAGATCGTACGGGCCGCGGAGCAGCTGAGCCCATGCATCACAGTTATTGAGCCCGTGTGCCGCACAGCTGGTGCTCGGCAAGAAGAGGAGCCGCCACAAGGAGAAGCCCGCTCCCCACGACTATACAGTAGCCCCTCTTGCCACAACTGGAGAGAAGCCCGAGCGACAAAGACCCAGAGCAGCCGCAAAACAAACGCAACTTTTAAAAGGAAGTTGGACGTCGCGGCCTCCGTGAGTTTCCGTGGTGGACGCCAGTCCGTGAAGGTTGGCAAGATGAGTCGTTCCAACAGCACCTAAGCAGAGATGCGGTTTCCTAGCACCGTGGACACGTCTTATGGCTTCTGGAGACAGGACTAAACATCTCTGTACTCTTTCAAACTGTGCTGCTGGAGAAGGTCCTTGAGAGTCCCTTGGACTGCAAGGAGACCCAACCAGTCCATCCTAAAGGAAATCAACCCTGAATACTCATTGGAAGGACTGATGCGGCAGGTGAAGCTCCAAGACTTTGGCCACCTGATGTGAAGAGTTGACTTATTGGAAAAGACTCTGATGCTGGGAGGGATTGGGGGCAGGAGGAGAAGGGGACGACAGAGGATGAGATGGCTGGATGGCATCACTGACTCAATGGACGTGAGTCTGACTGAACTCCAGGAGTTGGTGATGGACAGGGAGGCCTGGCGTGCTGCAACTCATGAGGTCGCAAAGAGTCGGACACGACTGAGCGATTGAACTCAACTCAATAACAACATGGAGCTAACATCTCCAGGGAGAGAATATGGGACCACGGGTCAAACCCAAGCTCAGGCTCTCCTGATGCAAGCTCAACCTGGAACCTAGACATGTTTCTCCACTTTGATGAACTCGTCCGTAGGTGGGGACAAGTCCTATTTGCTTCTGTGCTTCAAGATCATTTATTAAGGTTTTACACTGATTGTAAACTGGGGGAAAATTGCATTGCATTCTTTAGAAAATATCGGCATCGTTCTACGGAAGTAAAATAAATCACTTCATCAAAGGGAGGAAAGAAGAAGAAGGAAAAAAGGAACCCTCAGAAAACTCAGTGCTACCATCATCTGTGTGAATTTGACCTTCATCAGACATCTACAGCCTGATCTGTCTTTAATGTCTTCAATGTTTTATGTTCCAGTGGAAGCCCTCCACGGCGCACATCGGAATTTTCCCCGTAAATCTCCCAGGTACCGTCATGGGGTTAGAAATGGCATCGACGAGGATGGCGCCTCTTCGTCAGGCTAATCACAGCCCCGGCTTCATCGTTTGCAAGCACTTCCGCTGATTCTCAAGGATTTTCAAGGTGACGCCCGTCAGCGGAAAGATCGATCGACACGTCCTTCGGATAGAAGTCTTGACAACAGCTTTCATAACCGTGTTAGAGTGATGAGTTAAATGTATTAACGGAGAGCGAGGGATTAACTTTCCTGACTTTCTAGCACAGCAAAGGGTTCACTTTTAATTGCAGGGTAGTTGGTTTACAACATTGCAGGCTTCTGCCGTACAACAACGTGAATCGGCTGTAAGTACACATGTATCCCCTCCCTCTGGAGCCTCCCTCCCAGCCCCATCCACCCCTCTGGGTCATCACGGAGCCCCAAGCTGAGCTCCCTGTCTACACAGCAGCTTCCCACTCGCTGTCTGTTTAACACAGGGTGGCATGTATATGTCAGGGATACTCTCTTGATCCATCCCACCCTCTCCTTCCCCACTGTGCCAACATGTCCATTCCCTACATCTGTGTGTCCCTGTCTTCTCTGTAAATAGGTTCATCTGCACCATCTTTCTAGATTCCATACATATACATTAATGCACAATATTGCTTCTTGTCTTTGTGATGTACTTCACTCTGTATGACGGGCTCTAGGCTCATCCACCGCCGTTCAACCGACTGAAAATTGTTCCTTTTTGATGGGTGAGTAATATTGCATTGTACGTATGCACCACAGCTTCTATCCATTTGTCCACTGATGGTCACTTAGGTTCCTTCCGTGTCCTGCCCGCTCTGAAAACTGCTGCAACGGACCCCGGGGTACATGCATCTTTTCTGCATAAATCTTGTCTTTTCTGGATAAATGCCCAGGAGTGGGATTGCTGAGTCATATGGCAGTTCTAGCTTTCGTTTCTTGAGGAGCCTCCATACTGTTATCCGCAGTGTCTACACTTAAGCACCACAGAAAGTGTCTTAATCCAAGATGGCATTTTATGTTTTAAAATTTTTTTTAACTTGTTGGCCACACTACACACGTACAGGATCTTCGTTCCCTGACCAAGTATTGAACCATCACCCCCCTGCATTGGAAGGCTAAGTCTTCATCACTAGAGCACGAGGGAGGGCCCCATATATTGTGTCCTGGGTCTGCTGGTTCGTCCTAACATTACGAATTCTGTTCTCACACCTGAATGGACCACACCAATCTGAATGATACTCCCTGCTGTGGTTTCACAGGTGTTGAAACAAAGAGTGCGGTTCCTGCCCTGGGAAGAACAAAGCGTCCCTGTTCGGGGTCATTTCTATAACGTCCAGTGTGTCCTGCACCTCCCATCCTGCCAAACGTTGGCAATTTCAAGTCTCACTGCGTTAGAAGAAGTCTCCTCTCACAGGTTTCAGCTTTCTTTTCTTTCTTTTTTTTTTTTTTTTTGTTTCTTTCCTGGAGACATATCCTGACCGGAAAGGACATTTTCTGGATCATTTAGTAACACAGTCTGGCGTTCGGTTGGCAAAGTCTGGTGGAACTACCCTTGGCCGCTAAGACAAATGGGAACATGCTGGTCTCACCACGCCAGCCCACATGGAAGATGCTGCCGCTGGGCGTCGCGATTTTAAAGTGAATTTTGTAAGTGAGGGAAGTAGTTCTCAGGGATGTTGGATTTTGTGAAACCACTTGGGGGCTGCTGGGGAGATTCACCTTCTTGGGGCTCTGGGTCAGGGGAGGACAGACGACCAGGAAACAAGAGAGATTTGTCACCAGGCGTCAAATCAGGACTTAGTTTCTCCCAGTTTCTCTGGTGGCTCTGGGGTAAAGCAATGGCACCCCACTCCAGTACTCTTGCCTGGAAAACCCCATGGACGGAGGAGCCTGGTGGGCTGCCGTCCATGGGGTCGCAAAGAGTCGGACACGACTGAGCGACTTCCCTTTCACTTTCACTTTCATGCATTGGAGAAGGAAATGGCAACCCACTCCAGTGTTCTTGCCTGGAGAATCCCAGGGGCGGGGGAGCCTGGTGGGCTGCCGTCTATGGGGTCACACAGAGTCGGACACGACTGAAGCGACTTTGCAGCAGCAGCAGCAATGCAGGAGACTCGGGTTCGCTCCCTGGCCTGCTGTGGGCAGGATGTGGGGAGATCCCACATGCTGTGGGCAAGCAAGCCTATGCTCTGCAACAAGAGCACCCACTGCAACGAGAAGCCCACAGACCACACCTAGAGAGTAGCCCCTGCTCACAGCAGCCAGAGAAAAGTCTATGAAGCAACCAAGATCCAGCGTGGCGAAAAACTTATTCTTTAAAATTACTTTATGTGGTCAAAGCTATGGTTTTTCCAGTAGTCATGTACGGAGGTGAAAGTTGGACCATCAAGAAGGCTGAGTGCCAAAGAATGGATGCTGTTGAACTGTGGTGTTGGAGAAGACTCTTGAGAGTCCCTTGGACTGCAAGGAGATCCAACCAGTCCATCCTAAAGGAGATCAATCCTGAATATTCACTGGAAGGACTGATGCCGAAGCTGAAGCTCCAATACTCTGGCCACCTGATGCAAAGACCTGACTCGTTGGAAAAGACCCTGATGCTGGGAAAAATTGAAGGCGGGAGGAGAAGGGGACGACAGAGGATGAGATGGTTGGATGGCACCACCGACTCGATGGACATGGGTTTGAGCAAGGTCCAGGAGTTGGTGATGGACAGAGAGGCCTGGAGTGCTGCAGTCCATGGGGTCGCAAAGACTTGGACATGACTTAGCAACACAACAACAACCTCTTTCACGCTCCCCTGTGAGGTCATGGCATCTCAGGGTAGCCGCTGAGACAAGACTGTTGGAAATAGGCCATTTTAGTTCAACTTTGCCCGTACTTGGAAACGTGCCTACACAGCCATGGAGAAATGACAGGCTTCTGATTTGTACACAGGGGCGCCCTTTCTGTGATCAGCTGGAGACGTATGTACCAAAGAACTGAGAGCAAATTCCATTTAAGGGGAAAAAAATTATACAGAGGACAAAACAAAAGTGGTCCAGATGAACAAGCACCACTGCTGCGGCCTTGAGAACCCACTGCAACTAAACTGTTCCTGTCTTAACACAAGGAGGAATCAGCTTCCCCGAAAGGCCATTTTTAAAGGACACGTCACTTCAGAGAAAGACAGATACTGTCTGCGACCACCTATCTGCGGAATCTAAAAAGTACAGACAACTGGGGAGTGTAACGAGAAAGAAAGAATCAGTCACTGACACAGAGAACGGATTAGTGGTCACCAGTGGGGGGGCAGGCAAGATGGGGGAGAGGACTTTTCAAAAAGGGGTTATTACAGGGTTATATAAAACCGTGTGCATATTTCAAATGCACAACCAGCAAGGACCTGCTGGACAGCACAGGGAACTCTGCTCAAAACTCTGTAATAACCTTATGGTTCCCAGGGGGAAGGATGGGGGAAGGGATAGTCAGGGAGTCTGGGATGGACATGGACACACTGCCGTATTTAACATGGAGAACCAGCAAGGACCTGCTGTCCAGCACAGGGAACTCTGCTCAGTGTCACGTGGCCGCCTGGTGGGAGGGGAGTTTGGGAGGGAATGGATACATGTGTGTGTATGGCTGAGTTCCTTTGCTGTCCACCTGAGACTGTTCCAACGCTGCTAATCAGCTATATTCCAATATAAAATAAAAAAGCTTAAAAATAAATAGAAATAAAAACCATGAGTATGAAACTTTAAAAAATTGCAAAGCCCTATGGACCTTAAAGGGAAAAGGCAATGGCACCCCACCCCAGTACTCTTGCCTGGAGAATCCCATGGGCAGAGGAGCCTGGTGGGCTGCAGTCCATGGGGTCTCAAAGAGTCGGACACGACTGAACGACTTCACTTTCACTTTTCACTTTCATGCATTGGAGAAGGAAATGGCAACCCACTCCAGTGTTCTTGCCTAGAGAATCCCAGGGACGGGGGAGCTTGGTGGGCTGCCGTCTATGGGGTCGCACAGAGTCGGACACGACTGAAGTGACTTAGCAGCAGCAGCATGGACCTTAAAGAATGCTTCACTCAATGCAAAATGTTTAAAAATAAAATGCCTATGAAAAGTAAAGGTGTCACAACGTTATAAATTAAATTTCGATTTTTTTTAAATTTGGAGAAAACAGGAAAAATAAAATGTTCATCATTCAGACACTTGAATGGGTTGCTTGATGAGCTGGTAAATGAAGACTGGGTCATATGATTACACTGGGGAAAGAATTCTTTTCTTTTTTCCTTTATGGTTCTTTTTTTTTTTTTTTTTTTTAGGATTCTTGCTTTACAATGCTTTGTTGGTTTCTTCTCTACAACTCGGCGAATCAGCTATTTATTGTCGTTCCGTTGCTCAGCCGTGTCCGACTCTTTGTGACCCCATGGACCGCAGCACGCCAGGCCTCCCTGTCCATCACCAACTCCCGGAGTTCACTCAAACCCATGTCCATCGAGTCGGTGATGCCATCCAGCCGTCTCATCCTCCGTCGCCCCCTTCTCCTCCCGCCCTCAGTCTTTCCCAGCAGCAGGGCATCAGCTCTAAGTACACTTCCATCCCCTCCCTCTTGAGCCTGCCTGCCACCGCCACCCTCCCACTCTGGGTCATCGCGGAGCCCCGAGCTGAGCTGCCTGTCCATCCCCAGCTTCCCAATGGCTGTCTGTTTCACACAGGGTATCTGTCAGAGCTGCTCTCTCAGTTCACCCACCCTCTCCTTTCCCCCGCCGTCTCTGTGGGGCAAGAACACAGTCTGAGACGTGGGAGACTGCTGACCCCTTATGCAGCCGTTCATCAGAGCTTCTGTTACAACAGGTGACCCAGGGTACCAGGAGGCGGGTCTCACGTTCCCGGGTGCCTGACCCAGGCCAAGGGGACCTCTGCTTGCCACCCCCTCAAGTGTGTCATACAGACAGTGGGGCTGGGTTTGCATGGGGGCTGGGGGCACTGGGGAGCCAGAGAACCATATTTCTCACAAATCGTTTCTTTCCACCGACACCCCAGCAAGCTTTTCAACAAGGTCCCCTCACCCGCACAGGAAGGCTCCCATACCCCCATAAGCCCGCAATCCCATCTCGGGGTGGACGCCCCCCCAAAGACGCCCCAACCCAAGCACAGCATAGGACACAGACCAGACCCCTCTCAGCTGCATTCGCATCCGTACCCCCAGGCAGGAGAAATTCTAAACCCCTCTCTGCGGTACAACGGATAAATCAGTGAGGAATCCTCATCACCAATGCCAGCAACGAACCAGCTATAAGGGACACGTGGAGACACAGACAGACACACAAGCGGGAATCCCCAAAACACAGCGCTGACCTGGAGAAGCCAGCTTGCACCATCCCCAAGGGCGGGGGAAACGCCGCTATGATTTACTTATAGCAATACAGACCACGGGGGCTTCGCCACTGCCTCAGTGGGTGAAGAATCCGCCTGCAGTTCAGAAGGCCCAGGTTCAGGCCCTGTCCAGAGCTGTTTCTGCCTGGTCTCTGCTTCGCCACAGGGCTTCCCTGGGGGCTCAAAATGGTAAAGAATCCGCCTGCGATATAGGAGACGCAGGTTCCATCCCTGGGTCGGGAAGATCCCCTGGGGGAGGGCATGGCAACCCACTCCAGTGTTCTTGTCTGGAGGATCCCATGGACAGAGGAGTCTGGAGGGCTACAGTCCAGGGGGTTGCAGAGAGTCGGACACGACTCAGCGACTAGACACAATGGATCCAGGGGTTAAGACTTCACCTTCCAGCTCACACAGTGAGGGTTCCATCCCTGGTCAGGGAGGGAAGGTCCCACATGCCCCATGGCCAAGAAGCCAAAACAAAAAAAGAAAAACAAGCAATAATGTACCAGTTCAACAGACTTTTTAAAAAAATAATGGTCCACATCAAAAAAAAAAAAGGAAGGGAGTTTGGGGGAGGATGGATACATGTATATGTAATACGGCTGAGTCCCTTTGCTGTCCACTGAAACTCTCATAATATTGTCAGCCGGCTATACTCTAATATACTCTAATATAAAATTAAAAGTTAAAAAAAAAAGGCTGTGGTTATCAATCTAGAGGGTTGGGGTGGGCAGGGAGGTGGGAGGGAGATTCAAAAGGGAGGGGATATACGTATACCTATGGCTGATTCGTGTTGAGGTTTGACAGGAAACAAACGTCTGAAAAGCAATCATCCTTCAATAAAAAATGAATAAATTGTTTTTAAAGGCTGTGGTTGACACACATACAGGATGTATAAAATAGTTAACGCGCAAGAAGCTGCTGAGTTTCAGCACAGCGAACGCTGCTCAGTGTCCCGTGGCAGCCTGCCTGGGAGGTGAGCTTGGGGCAGAACGGATACGCGCATTTTTATGGCTGAGACCCTCTGCTGTCCACCTAGGACTATCACAGCATTGATTGGCTATATTCCAATATAAAATAAAAAGTTAAAGAAAAAAAAAAAAGCACAAAAATGGCCCAAACCATCAGTAAGTGGCAATCACAGTGGTAATGGCGGGCTGGGTGGGTGTAAGAAGCTTCCACCGGACTGAATGGGAACCATCAACGGACCTGCTGGTCAGCTTTGCTGTCTGTCCAGAACCTGCTACATTCGCGGGTCTTTTCTGTCTGTGGAAAATACAGACAGTGGAGAAAATACTACTCTATTTTGGTGGATCTGGCAGCATTTAAATGAATTTCCTCGTATATTTACAAGAATAATTGACACAGAAGTAGAAAAAAAAAATGGTGCTAAGTCGCTTCAGTCATGTCCAGCTGTTTTGCAACCCCATGAACTGCAGTCCACCAGGCTCCTCTGTCCATGGGATTCTCCAGGCAAGAACACTGGAGTGGGTTGCCATTCCCTCCTCTAGGGGATCTTCCTGCCCCAGGGATCAAACTTGCGTGTCTCCCGCCTCCTGCATTGGCGGGTGTGTTCTTTACCACTGAGCCAGCTGGGAAGCGCACCCTCTGCCCTCACCGCAAAACAACGGTATATCAGTCTCAATCATCTCAGATGCAAACGCTGGAGCGGAATATCACTCCTCGAATTTCCAGCTAATTTGCACCAATAACTCTGTCTTGCTCGAGAACCTGAGAACATTTTCTGACTCCCGTTGGGCTCTGATAATAAGTCATCCAAGCCTTCCGCCGAGGGGTGGTCACCGGTTTGCAAAATACAGGAAGGTCGGCTCCTGTATCCGGTGGACGCAGCGTGCTCCATGGTGGACGGAGCGTGCTCCGTGCTGGGTCCCTGCGGGGAGAAAGCAGAGACGCCGTGCCTGCAGGACGCAGAGCAGAGGCGGGTGCAGGAGGGGGGCCGTTCATGCAGTCGCCTCCCCCAACCCCCCAACAAGGGCCGGCCCCCCAGACCCCTCCCGGCCCCCGACGTCTCCTGTTTACCAGAAGGGTCCACGTGGGGCTGAGGCCCCTGCACACTGCAGGACAGGTCTCAGCCCCGCAGCAGCCCGGAGGGTGCCGACAGGGGCTCGGATGGCCGGGGCAGACACACACGCCACACACACACACAGACACACACTCCATACACACACACACAGAGATACCATACAGACTCACATACACACCGTACACACACACACATATACACACACACACATATACACACCGTACACACACACACACACAGACACACACACGCCACACACACACCGTACACACACAGACACACACATGCCACACACACACACACAGATACACACACAAAGATACACACCGTACACACACACACACAGACACACACACGCCACACACACACACAGATACACACACAAAGATACACACCATACACACACACACAGACAGACACACACATGCCACACACACACACACACACCACACACATACTGAAGGACAGGTCTCAGACCTGCAGCAGCCTGGAGGGTGCCGACAGGGGCTCGGATGGCCGGGGCAGACACACACAGACACACATGCCACACACGCACACACACACACACACACACACACAAACACACACTCCATACACAGACACACACACACAGAGACACATACACACGATACACACACACAGAAACAGACACACACACAAACACACCACACACACACACACAGACACACTGTGGGATGGGTCTCAGACCCGCAGCAGCCTGGCAGATGCCGACAGGGCTCGGGTCACCAGGGCAGACACACACGCACACACACACACACCACACACACACAACACAAATACAGGCCACACACGCACACGTGCACACACAGGCCATGCACACACAAACACAGTATACACACACAGCACACACCACAAATACACACACACCACACACACATGCCATGCTCACACACTATACACACAGCATTCATGCCACAAACACACACATATGACACACACATGGTACACACATAGACATGCCACACACACACCACACACACACACACACCACACACACACATGCCACACACAAACACAGTGTACACACACACAGCACACGCCACAAATACACACACACCACACACACATGCCATGCTCACACACTATACACACAACATTCATGCCACAAACACACACATATGACACACACATGGTACACACATAAGCATGCCACAGACACACCACACATACACACACACACCACACACACACACATGCCACACACACACATTGCACACACAGCACAGATGCCTCAAACACACACATACCACACACACCGTATACACACATACGACTCATACATGTACCATGTATACACACCACACACACAACACACCTGCCAGAAATACACACATGTCACACAAACACACATCAGACACGCATAACATGCGTGTCATACACACACACACTGCACACACAGCACACGCCACAAATACACACATGCAACTGCACCCATCACACACACACACCCCGTACACATGCATCCATGCCACATACACACACACGCTGCGCGCACACCACACACACACAGACATGCAACACACAAACACACCACAGACACACATACCACACGTGCACATGTGTTGCGGAAGGTGGTCGAGTCTGTACATTTCGGGGGATATTCTGACTCAGGGTTGGAGATTGTCCCCCCACAGAATGCTGCCGGAAAACTCCCTCTTTGGTGCAGATACATCGCCTAAATTGATACCTGCCACGTACTCCCGCTGGTTCCTTTGGCCCAGAGTCATCATTAAGACGTGACTTAGAACTGAATCAGACGCTCCCATCTGCTGGGACCTCAAGGTCTGGCAATGCCCAGATTCTTCCCTGGCAGTGTGGAACTCACACAGGCCTGAGGGCCGGGTGCCCCCACCCGCCCCTGCTCTGCTGTAGGAGGGCGTCATGTGCAATGGAACCACAGGGTGACCCGTGGACGGGGACTGGCTCGCCGGGACCTTCGCAGCAGAGCAGAGAAGCCCGTTTGCACGGCAGGAGGAGGTGCCGTCCGACAGACACGCAGCGGCCCCTGACAAACGCACTGAGCCTCCAAATCTGACATTTCCAGGAGGTAAAGAGAACCAGCCAAGCTGGCCGCGATCCCTGGAGCCTCTGCAGCCCGCCTGGCGGACGGCAACTCAAGGCTTCTGACAGCACAATGTACTTCCAGGGCTGACACACAGGTAAGAATCTGAGCCCGACCGTCAGTATAAAGGCTGCCGCTCAGCCAAACGTGTGCTTAATTACTTCTGAAGATGCAGAATCAAGATAACCTTTCAGGGACATCTCTGGCGGTCCAGTGGTTGAGAACCCACCTGCCAATGCAGGGTACACGGGTTCGATCCCTGGTCCGGGAATATTCAACAACTATGGAGTCCCTGAGCCACAAAGAAAGATCCCGCAACTAAAGGCCCAACACAGCCAAATAAATAAATTTTTTGTAAAGATAATTAATTTAAAAAAAAATCTTTTCTGATGCTGAAGCTGAAGCTCCACTACTTTGGCCACCTGATGAGAAGAGCCAACTCCTTGGAAAAGACCCTGATGCTGGGAAAGATTGAAGGCTGGAGGAGACGGGGACGGCCGAGGATGAGATGGTTGCCTAGCACCACTGACTCCATGGACATGAGTGTGGGGAAACTCCAGGAGTTGGTGATGGGCAGGGAGGCCTGGTGTGCTGCAATCACTGAGGTTTGCAAAGAGTTGGATGCGACTGAGTGACGAACAACCACAAAATTAAAATAAAAAGAGAACCCTTCACAATTCCTCCATTTATTTTTTACGTTCTTCCTCAAGGCTTTCTCAAACACAGAAACGCTTTTGTATACATATATATATGTATAAATGCTTTTGTATACATATATAAATAATATAGATAATATGTATTTTAGAAAAGCTATGAATTTTTGACAAAAAATTTAATGACATTTTGACTCCACTTTTTTGGCTTAGAAGGAATAGAATGCTACAATTCTAAAAAAAAAAAACAAAAAGCTATTAGGGTCTTTCGTTTGCCGAACATTATTGACTGGACGGTTTCAGTTTTCACTTTCATATCAAATCGCTAGCAACAGACGTTAGTTTCTGCAAAAATGCCCAGGTCGGTGAAGTATTAAAAATGGTCACCCCTGAGGCACCCTCAGGGAACACTCCGAGGATCCCTCGCGGCGGGGGAGGCGTTGTCTCCTTCCTTGCACTCTGCTTCTCATCTGGTCTGAGTACAGTGGGTGGGAAACCGTTGTACTGGGGTGACCAACAAGTTAGTTCACATTTTCCGCGAAGACGTTAAGGCAAAACCAGAATAAACTTCTTCGGCAGCCCAATAAAACTGAGCTGTTGCCTCTTTGTATAAATTTCCTTGCTGCTGCTGCTGCTGAGTCGCTTCAGTCGTGTCCGACTCTGTGCGACCCCATAGACGGCAGCCCACCAGGCTCCCCCGTCCCTGGGATTCTCTAGGCAAGAACACTGGAGCGGGTCGCCATTTCCTTCTCCAGTGCATGAAAGTGAAACATGAAAGTGAAGTCGTTCAGTCGTGTCTGACTCTTAGAGACCCCATGGACTGCAGCCTACCAGGCTCCTCCATCCATGGGATTTTCCAGGCAAGAGTACTGGAGTGGGGTGCCATTACCTTGTCTAATGCAAAAGTGAAAAGTGAAAGTGAAGTCGCTCAGTCGCGTCCGATTCTTATCGAACCCCATGGACTGCAGCCTACCAGGCTCCTCCGTCCATGGGATTTTCCAGGTGAGAGTACTGGAGTGGGTTGCCATTGCCAAACGATAATCAATTAGGTTGACCATCACACCCAGAAAAGCAATGTGGAAAGAACTGTGGGCCCCAAGATCCATCTTCTTTGCATTTCTGCACAAAGGAGCCATTTCCCCCTGTACATGCAGAACTGAGAGCCAGCCCAGGGGACAGAGGACCGCTGACGGAGGTAGGGGCCAGCATAGGCTGCCAGAGGCTGCTGTAACATACAGCCCCAGAGCCTCAGTGCTTCACGTACACGCAGGCTACCTGCCCATCACTGGGGTTCCAGCTCTTCTCAGGACCAGGACCCAGGGTGATGGAACAGCCCAGACCTGCAACATTGCCAGTCTCACAAGAGAGAGAACCGGAGCCGTATGGAACCCGGAGCCAGCTTGTCAACCTTCAGATAGGAAGACAACACAGCTCACATCTACCCAAAGCCATGCTCCGTGGTGACTGAGCTCAGTTCAGTAAGAACTAGGAGCTTCCTCCACTGGGGCAGCCGTATTTGTAAATGATCACAGGATCCACAATAAGGAGAAGCCCAAAAAAGCAAAAACAAAGAGTAATTCTGTACTACTCACTGGATCCGCCAACGGAAAGCAACAGAGGGGCGAGCCTGGCTCCAGTGAAGGAACACAAAGAAGAAGTCAGCCGAAATTAAACAGCTCTGCACCTCAGCTAAGTCCTCTGCACCTCACTGAAGTGCCATTCACAGCAGCCAAGACGTGGAAGCAACCTAAGTGTCCATCGACACAGGAATGGATAAAGAAGAAGTGGTGCATATACACGATGGAATACTACGCAGCCGTGAAAAATGGTTCAATGATGCCGTCTGCAGCCACACAGATGGACCCAGAGATGAGCGTAGTGAGTGAAGTAAGTCACACAGAGAAAGACAGGTATCCTATGACATCACTACTATGTGGAATCTAAAAAAAAAGAAAAAAATGCTACAAGGCTTCCCTGGTGGCTCAGGTGTTCCACCCCTGGTCCAGGAAGACCCCACATGCCACGGGAAAACCATGCCTGTGTCTCCACTCTGGACTCCGCCCAGCCTAGAGCCTGTGTGCTCTGCGGGAGAAGCCGCTGCAAAGAGAAGCTGACTCACCACACCCAGGGAGTAGCCCCCACTGACAGCAACCAGAGAAAGCCCTTGCAGCTATGAAGACCCCGTACAGTCGACATCAGTTATTTTAAAAAGTTTAGAATGGTACCAGTGAGCTTATTTACAAAACAGAAAGAGGCTCACAGACATAGAGAACAAGCTTACGGTCGCCGAAGGGTGAGCGTGGTTGCAGGGATAACTTAGGAGAATGAGGAGTAACCCATAAATGCTACTCTATATAAAACAGAGAGCTATCATCGTTATTGTTAGTTAATAATTAGGTGCCGTTCCCTATACACACACAGGGACGACCGTGTGTGTCATTCAGGGAACTGTGCTCAGTGCTCTGTAACGATCAATACGGGAAAAGAATTGGGGAAAGAGTGGATATCTGCATATAGAGAGCTGGGCTACTTTGTTGAAACTCACACACCATTGTCAATCAACTCCAATAACAATTTTTCGAAAATAAATAAAATCCACCAAAATAAAATACGGCGCAAAGGAACTTGTCTACGAAGCAGAAACAGACTCACAGACATATAGAACATGCGTGATTGCCAAGGGGAAATAATGGGCTCGGAGTTTGGGCTTAGCAGATGGAAACTATTATATACTGGACGGATAAAGTACAAGGTCCTCCTATATAGCACAGGGAATTATAGTCACTATCCTGTGATAAACATCACAGAAAAGAAGACGAAAAGGAAGGCATGGATGTGTAGAACTGAGGCGGTGTGCTGCCCAGAATAAACAAGCACAGCATTGTAAATCAACTGTACTTTAGTAATAAACAGCCAAGGGAAAGAAGAGAATGGGCTTCCCGATCCTCAACTTTGCAAGGCTGGCTTTGGGCCAGGGCTATGAACATTCCATCACTGGCTTTTACGGGCTTTTGGGGGGGGCGAGAGAAACATTCCACTCTGCCCAGGACATAAAATTCAAGGTCATCCACACGTTCTCAAAGAATCCCCCATGACGCTTCCCTGATTAAAAAAGCGATAGTCGCCAAACAGACGCCAACGGTATGTATGAAAAAAATTCACTCTTTAAAAACCCCACATGGTTAGAAATTTTAACAGGCTATATTTTAATGGTTTTCTACTAAAAAACATCAGGGGAAAACGTGAATATTTAATTCAACCAGCCTCACAGAAATGCCTCAAACTCTTTATATCCTTAGTCGAGAAATTGGTAGCTTAATGACACCTGCTTGAAACTGATGACGTTTGCTTGAGGGAGAGTGGCTTCTGTGCCAGTGACCACCTGTAGACAGAAATGGAAAATAATTGGGGTTCCAATTGCCAACTGTGCCCCCTAAAATCTCCAGCTGAGCTTTGATAGAGCTTTAAAGGAATGCATGACTCCCCTGGGGGCCATCATGACAAAATGCCGCACACAGTGTCTCAAATCATAGACACTCATGGCCCCAAGTCACGGAGGCTATAACGTGAGACCCAGGTGTGGGCAGGGCTGGCTTCTCCCGAGGCCTCTCTCCTGGGCGTGTAGACGGCCGTCTCCTCCCCGTGTGCTCACGAGCTCGTCCCTCTGTGTGTGTCCGGGTCCTCATTTCCTCTTGATATGAGGATCCCAGCCCTTTGGGTCAGGACCCACCCTAGTGACCTCACATCAGCTTTATCCCCATCTTCAAAGACCCTCATCTCCAAATGCACTCACATTCTTAGGTCCCTGGCGGGGGTAGGGGGGCAGGGGTCAAAGAATTCCCCATGACGCTTCCCTGATTAAAAAAGCGATAGTCGCCAAGCCCAACAGAGACCAACAGTGCCAAGATATGAATTTGGTGGGGGGTAGGGGGTTACTATTTAGTCCCAGAAGCCGCACAATGAGAGCCCGTCACTTCACAAAACTACAAAACATTCAGAGCTGTTTCTGCCCCTTACGTGGTCCCCTAACGGGGCCTCCCTGGTGGATCAGATGGTAAAGAACCTGCCTACAATACAGGAGACGTGGGTTCGATCCCTGGGTCAGGAAGATCCCCTGGAGGAGGGCATGGCAACCCCCTCCAGTACCCTGGCCTGGAGAATCCCATGGACAGAGGAGCCTGGCGGGGCTGCAGTGCACGGGGTCACAGAGAGTCAGACACAACTGAGCCTGTGGTCCTTGGTGGCGTTCTCTGCCCGTCTCTTTTGTGATAGCCAGCATCTTCAGAAGGAATTGAGCGAGACCCTGAGCGTCAGTTTTCAATGACAGCACTGCCTGGGATATTTGCGTCGTCAGAGATGGCTCCTGCACCCTTTTAAAAGGGAGACGCCCGCCTCCCCAGGCATGTCTGAAACGATCACAGCCAGCATCTATGCAGGCAACCCATCAGAGCTGCAGACACCCAGGAAAGCATGGCTGAACCTGGCAGTGACCCCCGGGGACTCCGATAGGTTCACACTGTTATGAACAAATATTGAGTTTCTCCGCAAGTCGGCTCCATGCATCAGCTCAGCACACGTAGTTCTCCCAAAAAGATAACCAACACAGCACAAACCTGTGCAAAGTGTGAACTGATCAGTTGTGCCCGACTCTGTGTGACCCTGTAGACGGCAGCCCACCAGGCTCCCCCGTCCCTGGGATTCTCCAGGCAAGAACACTGGAGTGGGTTGCCATTGCCTTCTCCAATGCAGGAAAGTGAAAAGTGAAAGTGAAGTTGCTCAGTCGTGTCCGACTCTTCACAACCCCATGGACTGCAGCCTGCCAAGCTCTTCCGCCCATGGGATTTTCCAGGCGAGAGCACTGGAGTGGGGTGCCATTGCCTTCTCCCCTGAGTCACTAGGGAAGCCCTTTTATATATATATTGTACCTTAACGTTGACTTCTTTTCAATTCCAAATAAAATAATAAACTATATCTGTGATGATTCCAGTATCTATGTCATCTTCAGGCAGATGTGTGTTGAGTATCTTTTCCAGACATTGAGACTTTTCTGGCTGTTCGCGTGAAGATTAACTTGTAACCTGGACTTCTGGAATGCTATGGTACTAGAACCTAATGGTGTCATTTCAGAGGACTCTGAGGAGCTGCGGTACCACCGTTCTCAGCACAGAGAAGGTGGCGTTAGTGGTAAGGAAGCCACAGGCGATGAATGCAGGAGACGCAAGTGCGATCCCGGGGTCAGGAAGGTCTCCTGGAGGAGGAAATGGCTGGGAAATCCCATGCAGTCCATGTAGTCACTGAGGGTCGGACACGACTGGGTGACTTCACTTTCACTTTTCACTTTCATGCATTGGAGGAGGAAATGGCAGCCCACTCCAGCACTGTTGCCTGGGAAATCCCATGGACGGAGGAGCCTGGTGGGCTACAGTCCACAGGGTCTCAAAGAGTCGGACACGACTGAGCATAGCAGACGTTATATTAATGAGGATTATAACGACATCGAGCTAGCGGAGCGCTTAGCCTACCCAGGATGGTTTCCTGAAAGCACCACCGTTCCTTCAATGGGATGGATATAGACAAATAAATATGTAACACGTCAGCAGATTAAAAGCAAATACAGAGGAAGAAAACATGTAAAATGTCAGCACATGTTTAAGAGGGAGAAGACGCCATAACTGGAAATAATTTGTATTTAGATTTGCTACAGTCCATGGGGCCGCAAAGACTCGGACACGACCGAGCAACGTCCCTTTCTTTCACGTTCCATCTTTCTTTGCATTTAACCTTGTGGCTTTTTCACATTTTTCTTTATTTGTCCGCAGGTGCTTTTAATATCACGGCATTCTATACATTGTCTTTGTCTATATTTGCATTTAAAACGGTGACACATTATATATTTTTTCTTTTATATTTGCTTTTAATCTGGAGACAGTTCACATATTTTACTTGTCTGTATTTCTTTTAATACTGCGGCGTTATGTAGTCTTTATTTGTCTAAATTTTCATTTAACATGGTGACATTCTGCACATCTTCTTTGCCTACATTTGCATTCAATATGGTGACAGTTCATATATCGTCTTTGCCTAGATCTGCGTTTAATATTATGACATTTTATCTCCTGTCTCTTTGTCTCTATTTGCATTTCATATGGTGACATTTTATGTACTTTTTTCTATATTTGCTTTTAATGGGGTAATACTTTGCATATTTTATTTTTATGTCTGTATTTGCTTTCAATACTATGGCCTAAATTGTCTTCATTTGTCCATATTTGCACGTCATACGGTGACATTTTACAGAGCTCCTTTGTCTACATTTGCATTTAATGTGCGGACATTTTCTATATTTTCGTCCTCTATATTTGCTTTTAATCTCCTGACACGTTACATATTTCTTTGTCTGTATTTGCTTTTCATAGTGTGACACGTACTTGCCTTGTCCATGACGACTGCATTTACTTTTATACCAAAACACTGCAAATGTATGTTTTAAAAATCTCTAAATAGTTCAAAACAATACGTCTGTCTCTTTTTTAATTCTGAGAGAAATGAGATTATAATCTTCCTTTCTGACCCCCTGCTCCCCTCCCACCCAAAAACACACTAAAGTTCCTTCTCTGAAAGAAACTCTCTGGCTAGAAATCAGAAGAAAGGACTATTGTGTGAAGAATTTCCATCTGAAGCGGAATGCAGAGGAAGGCATCCCTCCCTTGCAGAAGGCGGCTTCCTCCCTTTCTCTGGGAAGAAGACTTGGAATGTCCAGGGGCCTTCAAGTGCGGGTTGGGGGTGGGTGTGTTGTGTTAAGTCGCTCAGTCCTGTCTCTTTGTGACCCCGTGGACTGTAGCCCGCTAGGCTCCTCTGTGCCTGGGATTCTCCAGGCCAGAATACTGGAGTGAGTTGCCATTTCCTCCTCCAAGGGATCTTCCCCACCCAGGGATGGAACCCGAGTCTCCTGCATTGCAGGCAGATTCTTTACCATCTGAGCCACCCGGGATGCCCACCTGGGGATGGGTGTTCCCCGTATATCCAGGAAAGGCGATGCTGCGGTCTGCCCAGTGCCAGGTCGTCCCCATGGGTCCCGGCCCCTGCTCCAGTGCGTCAGCAAACAGCATCCATCGGGCAAATTGCAGGAATCTTCCCCCAGAGGGAGGGAGATGGACTCTTGAGCTGGCTGAAAGGACAGAGGAGCCTGGAGCCAGACAGGCATCAGCTTGAGGTAGGAAGACAGATGGGTTCCTGGCTGGAAATTTACAATCAGCCACCCTTCCACCCGCCTGCAATGCGGGAGACCTAGCTAAGATCCCTGGGAGGGGGAAGATCCCCTGGAGGAGGGCATGGCAACCCACTCCAGTATTCCTGCCTAGAGAATCCCATGGACAGAGGAGCCTGGTGGGGCTACAGTCCATGGGGTCACACAGAGTCAGACAGGATGGGGCAAAAAACACTTTCACATCTTTCCGCTTGCATTTCTTGAGATAAGAGATAGGTGGGCTGCAGCTGAGGACTTTACAACCAACCAAAAACAGCATAGATAGCCCGTCTTTTTTCTGTTCCCTCAAGGGAATGATCAAGGCAAGGACAAGGAAAGGGAAAAAGGCTGTCTGATATGGAAGACAGCACACCTACACAGAAAGGCTCCTTGCAGTCCAAAGTCAGAGGATAATTCCAGACCATAAGGAGTCCTGCTCCTCCCAGAAGCCTTCCCTTCGAGATACATGTAGGCTAGGGTGTGTGTGCGCACTCCAGGGGAGGGTCCTGAGACAAATTAACCTCGGGTGGGGGTGGGGGACAAACCCAGGGGATTGGTTGGAGGGACAGGCAGATGACACTCACCCTTATGGCAGAAAGTGAAGAGGAACTAAAGAGCCTCTTGATGAAAGTGAAAGAGGAGAGTGAAAGAGCTGGCTTAAAATTCAACATTCAAAAACCTAAGATCAAGTCATCCGGTCCCATCACTTCATGGCAAATAGATGGGGAAACAGTAGAAACAGTGTCAGACTTTATTTTGGGGCCTCCAAAATCACTGCAGATGGTCACTGCAGCCATGAAATTAAAAGACGCTTACTCCTTGGAAGAAAAGTTATGATCAACCTAGATAGCATATTCAAAAGCAGAGACATTACTTTGCCAAAAAAGTCCATCTAGTCAAGGCTATGGTTTTTCCAGTGGTCATGTATGGATGTGAGCTCAGTTCAGTTCAGTTCAGTTCAGTCGCTCAGTCGTGTCCGACTCTTTGCAACCCCATGAATTGCAGCACGCCAGGCCTCCCTGTCCATCACCAACTCCCGGAGTTCACTCAGATGTGAGAGTTGGACCATAAAGAAAGCCGAGCACTGAAGAATTGATGCTTTTGAACTCTGGTGTTGGAGAAGACTCTTGAGAGTCCCTTGGCCTCCGAGATCCAACCAGTCCATCCTAAAGGAAATAAGTCCTGAATATTCATTGGAAGGACTGATGCTAAAGCTGAAACTGCAATCCTTTGGCCACCTGATGTGAACAGCTGACTCACTGGAAAAGACCCTGATGCTGGGAAAGATTGAGGGCAGGAGGAGAAGGGGACGACAGAGGATGAGATGGCCGGATGGCATCACCGACTCCATGCACATGAGTTTGAGCAAGCTCCGGGAGATGGTGAAGGACAGGGAGGCCTGGCGGGCTGCAGTCCACGGGGTTGCAAAGAGTCAGACACGACTGAACAACTGACCGACCACAATAAAGGATTTAAAGCTCCCAAAGGCACGACTCTCTCTCCGAGCTCCCCCCGGCGCCTTTCCGCACGTACTTTTCTTTTCAATGGTCTTTTGACTTTACTGTCTTCCTTCTGCCTCCCTGCCTGAGTTCGTTCTTGACTAGACAGGCAAGACGAGGGACCTGAGCTCTAACTGCGGGCCCCAGAGGCCCCTGTGGTCCGGTCTGGGAAGCTAAGACCCTACTTCCAGCAGCAAGCAGCCGCTCCCTGCTGCACACATTCGAAAACAAGCTCAGTGCAAGGACCTCTGTGTACTCCTCACCCCTTGGCTGAGGATCCGGTGATGGTGGAGGAGAACAGAGAACCTGTGACACAGAGGAGGCGGGTATCTACTGGTGCCTTGCAGCTCTGCAACATTGAGATGAACTTGAACGAGGAAAAATGACCATCCCCACGGTCCCCTGCATCTGCTGGTATTCCAGGCTGGAGACCCTTCCCTTAACATCAGAATGGGGATAAGAACCATCAAGCATAGACGGCACGCAGATTTGCTTCTTAACTGCAATGACGGAGGCCAACCTGAGGAACCATGGGAAAGGAGATACTCAGCAACAAGGTGGCTTTGGAGAGACTCAGCTGATAAACGGACACCATGTCACCTATTTTGTTTCCCTTTTTTCACAATGGAAACATTTGATTTATAAACAAAGGCTTTTTTGTTGCCTCTGTGTCCCTGAAGGGTTTGTGATACATGAGCTCGAAAGAGAGGTGCTACATACATACAATGGAATATTACGCAGCCATAAAAAAGACCGAATTTGCATCCAATCTAGCGAAGTGGCCGGGCTTCCCTGGTTCAGAAGGTAAAGAATCGGCCTGCAACGCGGGAGACCTGCGTTTGATCCGTGGGTCACAAAGATCCCCTGGAGAAGTGAAGGGCTACCCACTCCAGTATTCTTGCCTGGAGAATTTCATGGACAGAGGAGCCTGGTGGGCTACAGTCCACGGTGTCAAAAAGAGTCAGATATGACTGAAGCGACTTTCACTTCAGTGAAGCGGATGAACCGACAGCTTGTTATACAGTGAAGTCGGTCAGAGAGAGAAGATCAAATATCATATATTCACACACATACACGGGAAAGGCTGAGGGCAAGAGAAGGGGATGACAGAGGATGAGATGGCTGGATGGTACCACCGACTTGAGGGACATGAGTCTGAGTGAACTCCGGGAGTTGGTGATGGACAGGGAGGCCTGGCGTGCTGCAATCCACGGGGTCGTAGAGTCGGACACGACTGAGCGACTGGACTGAACTGACCGAACAGTGTACGAGTCTCAGTCCCAATCTCCCAATTCATTCCGCCCCCTACGCCTCTTGGGGCCCATACCTTTGTCTGTACGTCTGCAGCTCTGCACCAGGAGCAAGCCGTAATTCGAAAAGACATCCTCACCGCAACGTTGACAACGCCACTATTTACAGCAGCCAGGACAGAGAAGCGACCTCGATGTCCTTCGACAGACGAACGGAGAAAGAAGATACGAATATACCACGGAATATTACTCGGCCGTGAAAAAGAATGAGGCAGTGCATTTCGCAGCAACGTGCATGGAAGTAGAGTCTATCTTAGAAAGGAAGTCAGAAAGAGAGAAACAAGTACCGTGTATGAACGCATATACCTGGAATCTAGAGAAATGGTGCGGATGGACCTGTCTGCAGAGCAGAAAGAAGCAGAAATATTGCTGCTTCTGTTGCCATTTTGTGAGCTTTTCATTCTGTTTTGCGGCATAGCCAGTTAACAATGTTGTGATAATTTCAGGTGAACAGCAAAGGGGATCAGCGTTGCATATACATCCATCCACTACCCCCCCCCCACCAAACTCCCCTCCCATCCAGGGGGCCACATGACACTGAGCAGAGTTCCCTGTGCTGTCTAGCAGGTCCTCACTGGTTCTCCTTGTTAAATACAGCAGTGTGTCCACACCCATCCCAGACTCCGACTATCCCTTCCCCCATCCCTCCCCCTGGGAACCATAAGGTTATCACAGAGTACTGAGCAGAGTTCCCTGTGCTGCCCAGCAGGTCCTTGCTGGTTCTCCATGTTAAACACAGCAGTGTGTCCATGTCCATCCCAGACTCCCTGACTCTCCCTCCCCCCATCCTTCCCCCATAAGGTTATTACAGAGGATTGAGCAGAGTTCCCTGTGCTGCCCAGCAGGTCCTTGCTGGTTCTCCATGTTAAACACAGCAGTGTGTCCACGTCCATCCCAGGCTCCCTGACTCTCCCTTCTTCCCTATTTTTTCCCACCAGCAACCATAGACTCTCCTGAATCTGTTTCTGTTTTGTAAGTAAGCTCATGTGTATCATTTCTTTTCAGGTTTCACATATAAGGGGCGTCATACGATATTTCTCCTTCTCTGTCTCACTTCACTGAGTATGGGAATTTCTAGATTCATCCATGTAGCTGCAAATGGCATTATTTCATTCTTTTTAATGGCTGAGTAATATTCCATCACACACACACACACACACACACACACACACACACACCCCGCATCTTCTGTATCCATCCCTGTTGAAGGACATTTATGTTGCCGTCCAAGGCAAAGAATCAGCCTGTGCCTGCAAGTCCACACACAGAAGACCCCGTTCCATCCACATACGGCAAGCTGCACAGACTTTGAAAAATGAGCCAGTTGGTGGCTGCTGTTCCTGTGTTTTTTGCTGGTTCTTCAAGAGCACAGAGAGTAAGGGAGTTCTGCACCCCAAAACATTCCTCCCATGCAGATCCTCAGACAAAGAGTTGGGAGCAAGGAAGGATGAGATGGTTGGATGGCATCACTGACTCAATGGCCATGAGTTTGAGCAAACTCCGGGGGGTGGTGAAGGACAGGGAAGCCTGGCGAGCTGCAATCCGTGGGGTCGCAGAGAGTCAGACACAGCTGAGCGACCGAACTATAACAAGAAGGAAGTTATCTGAGAGGTGGTCCCCAGCAGCTTGTTTTCTTCTGAGAGAGGTGGGCGTCCCTGGTGGCTCAGATGGTAAAGAATCTGCCTGGCAACACAGGAGATGCGGGTTCAGTTCCTGAGTCAGAAAGATCCCCCGGCCACAGGAATGCACCCCATAGCGACCCACTCCAGTGTTCTTGCCTGGAAATCCCACGGGCAGAGGAGACTGGTGGGCTACAGTCCATGGGGTCGCAGAGTCGGACACGACTGAGCGCCTAAACAGCGGCAGAAACTACTGTCCTCTATGCTGTGTCTGTTTATATATCATGTTAGCCTCAATTCCTCTGGCCTCCAGATCAAGTCACCCTTCAGATTTCAAGACACCAGCCGGGTGCCCAACCATGTAATTCAGACCGGACACGACCGTGAAGTGACGAGCTGAACCCACAGGGTAAGGGCTCAGCCTGACGAAACAGCGCCCACATCAGACGCCCACGAAGAGTCCCAGGAATACGCCCACAAATGTCCCCATGCTTCCGACCCATCAGGCAGAAACGGGAGGTTCCACGACCCCATTTCTGGGATCCCTAACCTGCCAGAGGGGCGTACAGAATTTACGCAAGTAGCCTCCTCATGGGATTTCAGAAATGGAATATTTCCTGCCGGGTCAGTAAACAAAGGCTGTCAGAGTCATCGGCGATGGGAGCCTCCGTGGATGGTGAGCCGGTGAGCCCGGAGGGAGCTCAGGAAGGGAAGGGAAACCTGCAGCACAGTGTGTGCTCATTGAAATCCTTGTTTTAACCTGCACCTTGGCTGTCTGGGGCCAGCGTCCTTTTTTTCTCCCTTCCTGAATCCCCTCAGGGTTCACTGTTAGGTGCAAGAGGGCTGGAAGACCTCACCATCCTTTGTCTATTGATCGTTTCCAGTGAATGGAAAACGTCACCTGCCAAGTCAACAAAGGTCGCTGCAGCTATCAATCAAGCTATCAACCACTTCCTTCAAGCAGGAAAGAGAATCCTGGGGGGACAAACGGGACGCCTGCTTTTTGTCACTTTGCTGACAAAGGTCCGTCTAGTCAAGGCTATAGTTTTTCCTGTAGTCATGTATGGATGTGAGAGTTGGACCGTGAAGAAGGCTGAGCGCCGAAGAATTGATGCGTTTGAACTGTGGTGTTGGAGAAGACTCTTGAGAGTCCCTTGGCCTGCAAGGAGATCCAACCAGTCCTTTCTGAAGGAGATCAGCCCTGGGATTTCTTTGGAAGGACTGATGCTGAAGCTGAAACTCCAGTACTTTGACCACCTGATGCGAAGCCTCTCTCCCATCTCTTGGCAGCAGCCCCTCACAGCGATCTGACAGGCTGCCTTCTGGGCTCAATTCCTCGGTTTTCTCTGCCAAATACATGATTCAATGTACAGGTTGTGCATTTTCTTTTCACTGCTAAATTCTTTTTACTTTTTAAAACTTCTCATTTTATACCGGAGAATACCCTGACGGCTGAGACGGTAAAGAATCTGCCTGCAGTGAGGGAGACCTGGGTTTCATCCCTGGGTCGGGAAGATCCCCCTGGAGGAGGGCATGGCAACCCACTCCAGTGTTCTTGCCTGGAGAATCCCACAGGCAGAGGAGACTGGTGACCTGGAGAATCCCATGGACAGAGGAGCCTGGCGGGCTACCATCCACACAGCACGAAGTCACAGAGTGTCAGACACAACTGAGTGACTAGCGCTTAACTGGACACGATTAACAATGCTGTGATAGTTTCAGCTGGACATAAGTTGTTAGTCGCTCCGTCGTGTCTGACTCTTGGCGACCCCGTGGACTGCAGCCCGCCCGGCTCCTCTGTCCATGGGATTCTCCAGGCAAGAACACTGGAGTGGGTTGCCGTGCCCTTCTCCAGGGCATCTTCCAGACTCAGGAATCGAAACCAGCTCTCCTTCACGGTCGACAGATTCTTCACCATCTGAGGCGCCAGGGAAGCTCAAGCTGTGCATTCTCTTAATTGCTAAGCTCATTTCTTTTGTGGAGCCCTGTGCCAATGTCAGAGGGCAAAAATCTCCGGAACAGACCAAGCCCCAGAGCGACTGTTGCCATGAGACTCCAGACGTAAACCAGCCAGTTCCCTGACCCCGTATTAGGTAAAATACGCACCCTAGTATGCACGCTCGGAGAAGGCCGTGGCACCCCACTCCAGTACTCTTGCCTGGGAACTCCCATGGACGGAGGAGACTGGTGGGCTGCAGTCCATGGGGTCGCGGGAGGTCGGACATGACTGAGCGACTTCACTTTCACTTTTCACTTTCATGCATCGGAGAAGGAAATGGCAACCCGCTCCAGTGTTCTTGCCTGGAGAATCCCAGGGACGGGGGAGCCTGGTGGGCTGCCGTCCATGGGGTCGCACAGAGTCGGACACGACTGAAGTGACTTAGCAGCAGCAGCAGCAGCAGCAGCAGTATCCACCCTATATAGCATCCTAACCAATCAGCTAATGCCATGCTTCCAGCAGGAAATTTCTCCGTCTTGAGGCTATAAAAATTGGCTGGTAGCCTACGAAAGGGTTTGGCTCTCCCTTGAGCCAGCCCCCTGTTCTAACACTGTCTTCCACTCTATTACACTTAATTCTTCTTATGCCTCATGTCTGGAAATTCTTTTCCAACCCACACACAGACCCTGACAATTTCATTGTTTAAAAACTTTTTATTTTATACGGGAACAGAGCCGATTAACAATGGCGTGAGACTTTCTTGTCGACATGGGTTGTGTATTTTTTTTTTCCAGTCAATATAAGTGACCTTTTCAGTCCACAGTACCGCAGGCATGACTGATGGAATCAGTAGCCAAGAGGGGATGAAACCAGTCCAGCCTAAGGGAAATCAGTTCTGAATATTCACTGCAAGGACTGACGCTGAAGCTGAAGCTCCAATACTCTGGCCACCGATGCGAAGAGCTGACTCACTGGAAAAGACCCTGATGCTGGGAAAGATTGAGGGCAGGAGGAGAAGGGGACGACAGAGGATGAGATGGTCGGATGGCATCACTGACTCAATGGACATGGGTATGGGTGGACTCTAGGAGTTGGTGATGGACAGGGAGGCCTGGCATGCTGCGATTCATGGGGTCGCAGAGAGTCAGACACGACTGAGCAACTGAAATGGGAAATGGGCAGAGAGGAAATGCCTGCTTCTCGTTACATCCCTGGAGGGGGAGGGGGTCCCTAGTTCCTCTGGGGGCTTCTGGGACATGCCCAGAATTTTCTCCCTGCAGGAAGAAGAAGAAGCGTCCTTCAGTCTTACCCTCCTGGCTCCTCGTGGGTGCTCACGTGATGCTGTGATGCCCAGACTCCTGCCTGACCGCTCAGAGGACCGCAGGAAACGACAGTGTCTCAGGAAGGTTGGGGACACGCGCCGGGTAGTGACTCCTCCTAACCGACTCCCTGCCCTTTGGAAGAAAGCTCAGTCGTGTAAACGACGGCTGTGTGAAATGGAGTATCTCCGGCCACATCAATAAACACGGATGCAATGGCCAACGGTGACTGCAAAGCCTCCAAATGTGAATGTGTTTGTCCCTCGGTCATGTCTGACTCTCTGTGACCCCGTGGACTGCAGCCCGCCAGGCTCCTCTGTCCATGGGATTCTCCAGGCAAGGATACTGGAGTGGGGTGCCATGCCTTCCTCCAGGGGATCTTCCCCACCCAGGGACCGAACCTGGGTCTCCCACGTTGCAGGCAGATTCTTAACCATCTGAGCCACCGAGGAAGGCATGGAATATCGGGCATTCTTTACAATCATCTCTCGATGTCCACAATACCTGTCTTTTCATCTTTTCTTGCAAAAGTTCTATATAACCCGGCTTTTCCCCTCGCCTCCTCTTCCCTCACGGTCAGTTGAAATACTGCCTCTCAGGCTTCAAGTCCAAAAAATTCCCCTGCCCCTGTCCCCCGAATAAAACCTAACTGTCAAGTTTTAGGCTGTGAACGATTTTTCAGTCCACAAAGTCACCGATGCTATGTGTCAGTTGTAACGCAATCAAACAGGAAGAAAAATAACTATTAATTAAATCTTTTTTAAAAAAAGAAGAGGCACGCTTACGTGTTTTTCTTACGTGATTTTCTTACGTGGTTTTATGTTTGCTTACGTGATTTCTTTTTCTCATAGGGAAAATGACTAACAAGCTTCACGCACTGAAGCTTCCCAATAAGCAATGCAGGACAGCAAGAACAAAGAGGTTCTCACTATTATCATATAGGGTTGCAAAGAGTCGGACGTGACCGAAGGGACTCGGAACACATACACGCATCTGTCTTTGGCCAAAAGGCAATAAATACAAACTGCAAAGCGGGGAAAGAAAATTAAAAAAAGTGGGTGGATGTAGTCATGGTGGATTCGCTGCAGAAGGCTGAGATCTCATGCTGAGGGCAGCGATGAGCTTTGGGGGCAACAGAGAAACGTGAGGTGCAGGCGCTGAGTTGGAACCACACGGGGCAGAGGCTGGAGCAGGAAGCGTCCTCTGGAGAAGGGCACCGCGGGGGGGAGATGGACGCCCCCCCGGGGCTGTGAGCCCTCCCGGCTCGGCCCACAGCTTCTGAGAGACGGGGGTCAGCCTGCCAGGGACGCCTGTCCGAGTGACGTTGGAAACCGAGGACGCCAACTGGGAAGAAAGGAAGCGCGGGACACGAAGGCTTGCAGACAGAGTGCTGCTCAAGTGGTGACTGACTCCTACCGGTCTGCCTGTCTGCCTGTCTGCCTACCTGTGAGGGTCCAGGGCCAAAGACCTCAGGGCCCCCACAATATACTGTGCACACTTTCCTCTGCATGTATAATCTCTATGTACCATCTCGCCAGCTGCACGCCTGCCTGTGCATGTGTAATCTCCACGCACCGTCTCGCCAGCTGCGCGCCTGCCTGTGCATGTACAATCTCCATGCACCGTCTCGCCAGCTGCGCGCCTGCCTGTGCATGTACAATCTCCATGCACCGTCTCGCCAGCTGCGCGCCTGCCTGTGCATGTGTCATCTCCATGCACCGTCTCACCAGCTGCATGCCTGCCTGTGCATGTATAATCTCCATGCACCGGCTCGCCAGCTGCGCGCCTGCCTGTGCATGTATAATCTCCATGCACTGTCTCACCAGCTGCGTGCCTGCCTGTGCATGTGTAATCTCTAATCTCTATGCACCGTCTCGCCAGCTGCGCGCCTGCCTGTGCATGTATCATCTCCATGCACCGTCTCGCCAGCTGCGCGCCTGCCTGTGCATGTGTAATCTCTATGCACCGGCTCGCCAGCTGCGCACCTGCCTGTGCATGTATAATCTCCATGCACCATCTCGCCAGCTGCGCGCCTGCCTGTGCATGTATAATCTCCATGCACCATCTCGCCAGCTCCGCGCCTGCCTGTGCATGTATAATCTCCATGCACCGTCTCGCCAGCTGCGCGCCTGCCTGTGCATGTGTAATCTCTATGCACCGGCTCGCCAGCTGCGCGCCTGTCTGTGCATGTATAATCTCCATGCACTGTCTCACCAGCTGCGTGCCTGCCTGTGCATGTGTAATCTCTAATCTCTATGCACCGTCTCGCCAGCTGCGTGCCTGCCTGTGCATGTATCATCTCCATGCACCGTCTCGCCAGCTGCGCGCCTGCCTGTGCATGTGTAATCTCTATGCACCGGCTCGCCAGCTGCGCGCCTGCCTGTGCATGTATAATCTCCATGCACCATCTCGCCAGCTGCGCGCCTGCCTGTGCATGTATAATCTCCATGCACCGTCTCGCCAGCTGCGCGCCTGCCTATGCATGTATAATCTCCATGCACCGTCTCGCCAGCTGCACGCCTGCCTGTGCATGTATAATCTCCATGCACCGTCTCGCCAGCTGCGCGCCTGCCTGTGCATGTGTCATCTCCATGCACCGTCTCGCCAGCTGCGCGCCTGCCTGTGCATGTGTCATCTCCATGCACCGTCTCGCCAGCTGCACGCCTGGCTGTGCATGTATAATCTCTATGCACCATCTCGCCAGCTGCACGCCTGCCTGAGGTCTAGCCAGCTGCCTGTCACCTGCCTATCACTCATCTCCCTGTTTAGCTACCTGTGGGCCCGCCTGTCTATTTATCTCCCTGTCTGGCTACCTAAATGTCTACCCACCTGTCTCCCTACCTGTGTCTTTATCTCCCTGTTTTCCTATACTGTCTATTCATCCGTCTGCCTACGTGTCTTTCTACATGTCTGTCTGTCTATCTGCCTGCGTATCCATGTACCTACCTGACGACCTGTCTGTTCTCTCCCTCCAGGAGCTTTACCGAAAAACCTACAACTGAACAACAGCGCGTGCTTCTCCCAGCGGAACCGCAGCAGGCACCCCGCCAGCTCCTGCATCGGGCACTTCCCTCACCTGGGATCTTCACCAACTACAGTCCCCTACCCTCTGCCAAACTGTAACACACAGATGCCTGTGCGGTTCCACGAAATACAGAGCATCAGAGGCCCCGGGGTCCTAAGAGCAGAGAGACGGGATGCCAAGGAGCGTGGTGAAAGGCAAAACAGTTCAGGAACCCAAGTCTCAGGAAGAAAAAAAAAATTGGAAAGCAGTGCAAACAGAAACCTAGGATTATTTCAGTTTTGAAGGCTCCATGATTAGCTCGATCAAAAAAGAGAAAGCTGACCACATCATCCAGCACTCCCACCCGTGAGTGCATAGCCGGTGAAATCCGGCATCTGAAAAGATACAGGGACCCACGTGCTCACTGCAGCACTGCTTACAAGAGCCAGGACGCGGACGCAACCGAGACGCCAGTCAACAGATGACGGGATGAAGAAGACGTTCTGCATATACAGGCTGGAATATTACGCAGCCATGAAAAAGATGAGGTGATGCCATCTCAAGCAACAGGGGAGGCCCCAGAGATTGTGACGCCGAGTGCAGTCAGCCAGATGCCGTCCCGTATATGTGGACTCTGAGAAGAAGTTATGCAAGTGCACTTGCAGAAGAGAAAGAGATTCAGACTTAGAAAATGAACTTATCGCCAGGGGAGACGGACGGTCAGGGAGTGTGGGACGGACATGGACTCATGGCCGTGTGTAACATGGAGAACCAGCAGGGACCTGCTGTCCAGCACAGGGACTCTGCTCCATGTCTCGCGATAACCTACAGAGGAAAGGAAGCTGCAGAAGCATATAGAGAGAGAGACATAACTGAAGCACTTTGCCGAACACCAGAAACAAGCACAACATTGTAAATGAAAACGCAGAGAAAGCTGCGTGTGTGGGAACCCACACGTAACCTCGCTAAGACGCGTCAAGTAGCGGGGTGCTGACTGTCACACACCTCCGAGCCACGACGATGCCCGGGGCTCAAATACAAGTCCCCGAATATCACCGCTGCCCTTGCCCCGCATCTGCGGCCTCGAAGGCTGAAAACCCAAGGCAAGCTTCAAGAATCGGGCCCAGTGCCCCCTGGGGATGGGGTCGGGGCGCCGTCCTGGTGAATGCCCCCGTCCAGGTGTCGTTCTCTGGGGTGCTCCCAGTATCTGCAGCCTCTGGAGAAGGGATGGACTACGCACCCCGGGATTCTTGGGCCTCCCTGGTGGCTCAGCTGGTAAAGAATCTGCCTGCAATGCAGCAGCACTTGCTGAGGTTTTTTACTTGTTTATTTAATATTTATGTATTTGCTGCACAGGACTTAGTTGCAGCAGGTGGGATCTACTTCCATAGCCAGGAATGGAACCTGCCTCACTTCCCTGGCAGTGCAGAGTCTTAGCCACGGGACCACCAGGGCACTCCCGAGGCTTAAGGTTTTAATTCAGGATCCCAGGGTTCTGTTCAGACCCAAGTAGTGGAGCAACGTGTAATCAGCCCTAAATCAAGCGTTATGGCACAGGGCTGCCTGGTCACTGAGAGATGAGCGACTCGGGGAACACAGCCGTGTGGGGAAGCTCAGATAGTGACACACAGAGGCGTGAAAAATACGGACGCACAGACGCACCGATAAATACAGACACACAGAAAGATGAATAAATATAGACGTTCCCGGGCGTATAGCTGCAGACACACACAGACGCCCGAGAAAGACGGCCGCCATAATAAATACAGACACACAGATAAATGTGCACAGACGCGCACAGATGCATGAAAAACACAGACGTACAGACGCAGCGAATAATACGGACACAGAGACACAGGAAGAGCTATAGCCGCTCCCGGGCGTATAAGCGCAGGCCCACGCAGACGCGCGAGAAACACAGAGCAGTAATAAATAAAGACGCACGGACGCAGATGAGCACGCAGAAACACGGACTCACGGACAGAGGGAGAAATGTAGACACACACAGACATATAAATGCAGAACCAGCGCTTCCCTGGTGGGTCAGTGGGGAAGAACCCGCCTGCCGACGCTGGTCCGGGAATATCCCACACGCTGCGGCAGAGCCAAGCCCGTGCGCCGCGGCCGTCGAGCCTGTGGTCCACGACCGGAGGAGTCACCGCGCTCTAAACGCACACGCTAAGATTCCTGAAAAACAGGTGGACACGGACCCCTAAACACACACACACACACAGCTGCGTGACAAACATGGACACGCACAGAGCTGTAGACACAGACGCACAGCGGCAGCGAGAAACGCAGACGCCAAGACACATTAACACAGGCATGCACGCAGGCAGGTGTAAACAGACACGCACACAACCGCAGACACACACACGCGCGGGTCACAGACGCACTTAAATGCAGAGGTACACAGACACACGCAAACACAGACACACACACACACACACACACACCTGGATACACACGCACAGAGAGACACGCAAACACCTGGATACACACAGACACACACACACAGACACACAAACACCTGGATACACACACACACAGAGACACGCAAACAGAGACACACACACACAGAGACACGCAAAAACCTGGATACACACAGAGACACACAAAAACACACGAAGGTCACAGACTCAATTAAATGTAAACGTACACAGACACACACAAACACAGACACACACACACACAGACACACAAACATCTGGATACACACACACACAGAGACATGCAGAGACACACACACACAGAGACATGCAAAAACCTGGATACACACAGACACACACAGAGACACACAAAAACACAAGAAGGTCACAGACTCACTTAACTGTAGAGGTACACAGACACACGCAAACAGACACACACAGAGACACGCAAACACCTGGATACACACACACACAAACACACAGAAACCTACATACACACACACACACACACACGAAGGTCACAGACTCACTTAAATGTACAGGTACACAGATACACGCAAACACAGACACACACACACAGAGACACGCAAACACCAGGATACACACACACACAGAGACACGCAAACACAGACACACACACAGAGACACACAAAAACACACTAAGGTCACAGACTCACTTAATGTAAAGGTACACAGACACACACACAGAGACACACACACACCTAGATACACACACACACACAGACACGCAAACAGTGCCACACACACAGAGACATGCAAAAACCTGGATACACACACACACAGAGACATGCAAACAGAGACACACACACACAGAGACACGCAAAAACCTGGATACACACAGACACACACAGAGACACACAAAAACACACGAAGGTCACAGACTCACTTAACTGTAGAGGTACACGGACACACGCAAACACAGACACACACACACAGACACACAAACACCTGGATACACACACACACAGACACGCAAACAGAGACACACACACAGAGAGACACGCAAAAACCTGGATACACACAGACACACACACACACACACGCAAAAACCTGGATACACACAGACACACACACACAGAGACACACAAACACCTGGATACACACACACACACACAGCATCAGGGACCACCCCCCTTCACAGGCTTCCACAGCAAAGTGGGGGCCCCCACCTTTCCAACGCAGCGGTCCCCAAGCTTTTAGGCACCAGGGACCGCTTTCATAGAAGATGGTTTTTCCCGGAGCGATGCGGGAGAGGATGGTGTCGGGTTGATTCAAGCACATCACATTGATCAGGCACTTCACGTGTATTATTCTCACATCAGCTGCAACCTCAGACCGTCAGGCACTGGTTCCCAGACATTGGGGATCCCCTGTCCCGAGGAGATGAGTGTCCTCCAAGGCGCCCGGGCTCTGCCTGTGGTCTGGGGTGAGCTGCAGGTGACCGAGGCACTCAGCATCTCCCTCCACCACCACGGAAACTTCCTCCCCCGGGGAAGACTGCCTCTGTCTCTATTTCCCGCCGTCCCAGGAACCACGAGGGTGCCGTGGTGCTCAGCCGTGTCTGCAGGAAGCTGAGCTCAGGCGCCAGCTAGAAAACACGACCCAATGCCTTTGAGGCTGAGCAAACTCTGGGCAACAGCAGCACAGACACAGAAGAAGGCAAACGGGCCACACCTCCCAAGACGCCCTCACGACTGTCTTATGGCCGGAGACACAGAGAGCGCAGCTGCAAGCAGGGATGTGTGCTGTGCTTAGCTGCTTGGTCTTATCCGGCTCTTTACGACCCCGTGGACTGTGTAGCCCCCCAGGCTCCTCTGTCCATGGGATTCTCCAGGCAAATGAAGAGTGCAGCGGTTTGCCATGCCCTCCTCCAGGGGAATCTTCCCCAGCCAGGGATGGATCAAACCCAGGTCTCCCACGTTGCAGGTGGATTCTTTACCATCTGAGCCATACAGGACACCCATCTGGTCTGAAATCTTCCCTGCGGGTCCCAGGATCAGTGTCCCAGTGTGCCTCCAACCTTTTCCTCAACTCCTCAAATGCACAAACGTTGGCACGTCCAGACCTTGGTGCTAACAACATGCCTCTTTTTTCTCCCCTAGGATCCAAGTGCCCCTAATTCTGAAATGGCGACTCTTTGTTCGCATCGGCCTGGGTCACGAGCCCACAGTGGTTAAGGCGACCCACATCCGGAGGCTGTTTCTCAAAGGCAGAGCCCCCAAGAGCTGGGGAGGTTGGTCGGTCCACCCCGGATCGGTTTCAACCAAAACAACTCTGATGTCCGCGTTTTACGAGAACTGCTGCCCGGTGACAAACTGAGAAGGTCTCGCCCGTGCTAGATAAAAGGTGTCAACACTCTCTCCTCCTTCACAAGGAGGACCAAGGCTTTCAGGAGGAAACTTTCCACATGTATTAAGGCATTCATCGCAGGTGAAGTATGCACGTTCATCCAAATAAAATATGTATCACGTGCTGCTTGGAGGAGGCTGTCATCAATGGATTTGTCTCTCCCCACCCCAAAGCGTTAGCTGCTAGCTTGAACTTCAGAACGGGAACTTCTCTGGAAATGAGGTCTCTGCAGGTGTGATGCAGTGAAGGGTCTGAGATGAGGTCCTCCTGGATGGGGGTGGCCCTAAACCCAAGGACGGGGTCCTTATAAGACAAAGAGGAGAGACACGGACGCAGCAGAGAAGCCACGTGGAGACGGAGGCGGAGACGGGAGGGAGGTGGCCACCAGCCCAGGGACAGACGCCCGGAGCCCCCGGAAGCTGGAAGAAGTGGGGAGGACCATTCCCTGGAGCCTCTGCAGGGATCTCAGCCCTGGGACACCCTGACCTCAGACGTCTGGTCTCCAGGACTCCGGGAGGACATACATCCTCCCTGTCTGTGGTTTTAAACCGCGTGATCTGCGCTCACTTCTAACAACTTATTGTAACCTTTCATAAGAGAGTTCTTCCCGAAGGCTCAACAGGTAAAGAATCTGCCTGCAATGGAGGAGACACAGGAGACCCACGTTCGATCCCTGGGAGAAATGGCAACCCACTCCAGTATTCTTGCCTGGAGCATCTTACAAACACAGGAGCCTGGCGGGCTACCATCCATGGGGGCCACAAAGAGTCAGACACAACTGGAGCAGAGCTCATTATAACGAGGGCATGAAACCAACTCACGGTGCAAAGAAAACTAATCACGCGTGTTACTCTCCTTACGCAAGAAGCGGCAAACGCAACATGAAATTTCAGGGGCACACCTGTCCTGACAAACAGGACCCTTGTTTACACACGCTCTGAGCGTCGGCCCTGCAAAAGCAAACGGGGCCACTCCTACACGGTCACAAAATATTTTAATCCCTTTTCTATTTAACCTCTTTAATCTCTTTTCTATTCATCAAACAGAAGTAGAAAAAAAAAACACCTTTTTTTTAGCAGGTCTTGAAGCAACAGAATACAGAGAATAAACCCCAAGACGAACTCTGAGCATCGTTTTCACTAGCCTCAAAGCATTGTTAGAGCTTCCCTGGTGGCTCAGCTGGTAAAGAATCCTCCTGCCATGTGGGGAGACCTGGGTTCCATCCCTGGGTGGGGAAGATCCCCTGGAGGAGGGCATGGCAACCCACTCCAGTATCCTGGCCTGGAGAATCCCATGGACTTTATAGTCCATGAGGTCACAAAGAGTCAGACACAGCTGGGCAACTTGCACTTTCTAAACATGTTCCTTACGTCAGGGACCACCCATCGCCGCGTGCGCCTTTGCCGGCCGCCAGACAGGTGAGGCAATTTGAGCCTTTTTTTCTAACAGCCACAAGAAGCAGGGTGGTGGGAGGTGGTTAACAAGTACAGACAGGATCTAACTGGTGTTCTGGAGAATTCAGATGAGAGAGAGGAACACGGCTTACAGGAAAAAACAGCAAGAGCAGAGAGTTCAGCCAGCAGGAGGTGTTTGCTCTAAACACGTGAAAAGTAAGTTTTTTTAGTAGTTAAAGGAAAACTGTCTCTCTGTTCCAAGCTCTTCCAACACCCAAAGGGTGGCTTTTCCACGCTGACCAATGGCCCAGTTCTCTTCGGATACCTTCTGGGCGCCCTGCCATTCAGTTCAACCCTGATATAAGCTGACTTAGTGCAGACCCCACGGGGGTAAAGGGCTCAGCCCCCCAGGACGCCCCCACTTCAACTCCAACAGCAAGGAGTCGGTCCCCAGGTCACTTACTTCTGTCCAACGTGGCTACAAGCTGAAGGTGGGAGGAGAAGGGGACGACAGAGGAGGAGATGGTTGGATGGCATCACCCACTCGATGGACGTGAGTTTGGGTAGACTCCGGGATGGTGTCTGGACTGGGAGTCTGGTGATGGACGGGGAGGCCTGGCATGCTGCAGTCCATGGGGTCGCAAAGAGCTGGACACGACTGAGTGACTGAACTGAACTGAACAATGGGTCACGCCTGCAAGGGGAGCAGGACGATTGTGCCTGGCTGGGTCAGCCACACATGCAGGATTTTCTTCCCACTAAACAAACGAACAAAAAAACCCGGTTCCTTCTGCTTTTCACCACTACAAACGGGCACCTGCCTGCCGCCTCTACAGGGATTAAATCAGCTGCTGCTGCCGCTGCAGACCTTCAACACCCGCCGAAAGGGGCTCAGGGTGGAGAGCAGACACCAGGCATCTGCACTCTGGGAAAAGCTGGCGGGACAGCTCTTCACATAGTTGGATATTTTCAGGAGCCGACGTTATGAAGCCAGCTCTTGCATCTTGCCATATCTGGAAAAGCACTGAATTGCTTCATGGTGAGAACACATCAACCCCTGGTGACCAACAGAAGACTCTTTGCAAAGAGGAATGTTTGCGTGAACTCCCCCTTCACCAGGATCACCTGTACACTGACCGTCACCTCTTTGGCGCAACTTCTCAGAGCTCTCTGAGGGGCTCTCTCCCGGGATGCCGTCCTCATTTAGCCCCCAAATAAAACGTGACTCGAAAGTCTCACGGTGTGCAATTTTTCTTAAGTCGACGCTTTGTGCTGGGATGTTTCTGCAGCCTAGCCCAAATCTGTAGGCAGGACTAACATGAACACAATAGAAACCTCTTATGTCCGCTGACCAGATAATCCTGAAGACGTCGTCTGCAGATCCTTCAGTTAATAACGTCGGCAGAGACCGTGTCTCTCAACGAGGCCACTGTCACGGATTCAGGACATAAACAGATGCACACGTTTGGGGGGAAGCCCACCGAACCCAGGACATCCTCTGGGGGTTGTTGTTGTTCAGTAGCTCAGTCGTGTCCGACTCTTTGCGACCCCACGGACTGCAGCACGCCAGGCCTCCCTGTCCATCACCAACTCCCAGAGCTCACTCAAACTCATGTCCCTTGAGTCAGTGATGGCATCCAACCATCTCATCCTCTCTCGTCCCCTTCTCCTCCCACCTTCAATCTTTCCCAGCATCAGGGTCTTTTCCAATGAGTCAGTTCTTTGTATCAGGTGGCCAGAGTATTGGAGTTGCAGCTTCAGCATCAGTCCTTGCAGTGAATATTCACGACTGATTCCCTTTAGGATGGACTGCTTGGGCCTCCTTGCAGTCCAAGGGACTCTCACAAAAAACAGTGTGAAGATTCCTTTAAAAACTAGGAATAGAACTGCCAGATGACCCAGCAATCCCACTCACTGCTGGGCATACACACTGAGGAAACCAGAATTGAAAGACACACGTGGACCCCAATGTTCATCGCAGCACTGTTTATAATAGCCAGGATACAGAAGCAACCTAGGTGCCCATCAGCAGATGAATGGATAAGAAAGCTGTGGTACATATACACAATGGAGTATTACTCAGCCATTAAAAAGAATACATTTGAATCAGTCCTAACGCGGTGGATGAAACTGGAGCCTATTCTACAGAGTGAAGTAAGCCAGAAAGAAAAACACCAGTACAGTATACTAACACATATATATGGAATTTAGAAAGATGGTAACGATAACCCTGTATGCGAGACAGCAAAAGAGAGACAGATGTGTAGAATGGTCTTTTGGACTCTGTGGGAGAGGGCGAGGGCGGGATGACTCGGGAGAATGGCACTGACACGTGTACGTTACCACGGGCAAAAGAGCTGACCAGGCCAAGTCCGATGCACGACGCAGGGGACCCAAAGCCGGAGCTCTGTGGCGTGTGCAGGGACGGAGTGGGGAGGGAGCTGGGAACGGAGTCAAGAATGATGGGGACACACGTGTACCTGTGACCGGTTCATGCTGATACGTGGCCAAAATCATCACAATACTGTACACTAATTATATATTTTTAAAAAAAATCTCCAGCAGCACAATTGAGAAGCCTCTAATCCGTCGATAAACTTGAGGTGTCCGTGGCAACCCCGGCAGCCAGTACACAAGGCAGACCACCCCTCTCTCCAAAGCCCCAGAACGGAAATCAGGCTCAGAAGCCCAGCTGCCCCTGTCCTCACGTATGCGTTCCCGGAAGCCACGAGCTCAGGTCTGCACGAAACCTCCGTCAAAGCAGGTACAGCCCGATGCTCATTTTCCTTCTGATCTTTACACATGCCCAAGACCTGGGTCTGAGGTCACAGCTTCTCCTTTTTTTTTTCAAATAATGTGGCTCCGCTTCTCCGTATATAAATAACCCTGCTCATTCAGGAGGTAAAAAATAGCAGCCAAGAGTGGATGGCTCAAACAGAAATGAAGAAAGGGGAAGAAAATGAAATGGTACAGGCCGCGAAGGTCACAAATCGGGGAGAAAAGAACCTGAAAGGACACATCTGGGTGTTCACTCGCTTCAGTCGTGTCCGACTCTTTGCAACCCCATGGACTGTGGCCCGTCAGGCTCCTCTGTCCACGCGATTCTCCAGGCAAGGATACCGGAGTGGGTTGCCATGCCCTCCTCCGGGGGATCTTCCCCCACCCAGGGATCACCCCCGAGTCTCTTGAATTGCAGGCGGATCCTTGACCGTCTGAGCCACCAGGGAAGCTCAACAAGTGTCCGACGCTCTGGAAATTAGCATGTGGCAGAAATGGACGTGCTCAGCTACGCTGGAAGGGGACCCATGAGCCACCACAGGTGGAATGAAGCAGGGTCTCCTCCATCCCCCCAGTCTGGACCAAGGGTCCCCAGCCTCCGGGATCCGATGCCTGAAGCATGCTATGACATGAAGCGGATGTAATATCAGAAATAAACTGCAAAAAAACAAACAAACAAACAATAAAGTAAGGCTTCCCCAGCGGCTCAGCTGGTAAAGAATCCACCAGAAATGCAGACAACCTGGGTTCGATCGCTGAGTGGGGAAGATCCCCTGGAGGAGGGCATGGCAACCCGCTCCAGTATTCTTGCCTGGAGCATCCCATGGGCAGAGCAGCCAGAGAAATGTATGTTACATATTTATAAATGTGGTTTATATACATATAGCTATCGATGGGCTTTCCCAGTGACCTAGGTGGTAAAGAATCCGCCTGTCAATGCAGGAGACAGGGCTTCCATCCCTGGGTTGGGGAAGATCCCCTGGAGAAGGGCATGGCAACCCACTCCAGTATCCTTGCCTGGAGAATCCCACGGACAGAGGAGCCTGGAGGGCCACAGTCCTCGGGGTTGCAAAGAGTCAGACACGACTCAGCACGCACGCCCAGTAAATGCAAAGTGCTTGAGTCAGCCAGCAAGCATCCCCACCGCCTGATGGTACATGGAATCACTGTCTTCCACGAAACTGGTTCCTGGTGCCGAGAAGGCTGGGGACCTCTGGTCTGAACCATCCTAGTCTCCTGTGTAAACTGGGGTTTGGTCGCTATCTCAGGGTCCTCAAGAGCACCCAGGACCCAGCAGAATCACCAGAGCAAAGCTGTGTGTGTCTGACTCAGTCCAGGCTCATCTGCTCGGGAAGCCTCAGTGAAGTCGCTGAAGATGAACTCAGAGGGGCCTTGAGAAATTGCCTTCCCATCCTAGAGGAAATCAGTCCTGAATATTCAGCGGAAGGACTGATGCTGAAGCTGAAACTCCAATACTTTGGTCACCCGATGCAAACAGCTGACTCATTGGAAGAGACCCTGATGCTGGGAAAGATTGAGGGCGGGATAAGAAGGGGACGACAGAGGATGAGATGGCTGGATGGCAACACCGACTCAATGGTCATGTCATGACTTTGGGTAAACTCCGGGAGCTGGTGGTGGACAGGGAGGCCTGGCAGGCTGCAGTCCATGGGGTCGCAAAGAGTCGGACACGACTGAGCGACTGAACTGAACCGAGAAATGTGCGGCGGAAGCCACAGGTTAGGCAGGAAACACAGACATCTGGGGGGAAGTCAAGGCCAACACGTGAGCCCCACGGGGAACAGAAGAACCTCCCCACCTCTGAGCTCCATCAGACACACAGAACCTGTTCCTTTCCCTTCACCTGACTCTTCACAGTCGGCAAATGTCACGCCCTTTGACTTAAGAAGGGCAGGACTTCCCCTCCGTGGAGAGCAAGTGCAGGGAAGTCCTCCAGGGAAACACCCACAAAGGGCTAACCAGGAAGAGGCCCTAAGCATCACTCCCCCAGTTTCCCCCTCGGGCCAGTCTCTCCCCTGCATTGGGCAACCTGCTTTCCATCACGGAGGCACTGATGGCGTTTCTAGGACCCACTATGCACAGAATTTCTATTTCTGATGTTCGGTCATTCCATCACGTCCAACTCTTTGCAACCCCACGGACCGCAGCACGCCAGGCCTCCCTGTCCGTCACCAACTCCCGGAGTCTACTCAAACTCATGTCCAGTGAGTCGGTGATGCCATCCAACCATCTCATCCTCTGTCGTCCCTTTCTCCTCCCACCTTCAATGTTTCCCAGCATCAGGGTCTTTTCCAAGGCGTCCGGCTCTTCGCATCAGGTGGCCAAGGTATTGGAGTTTCAGCTTCAGCATCCGTCCTTCCAAAGAACATTTGGGACTGATTTCCTTTAGGATGGACTGGTTGGATCTCCTTGCTCTTTGCATCAGGTGGCCAGAGTATTGGAGTTTCAGCTTCAGCATCCATCCTTCCAATTAACAAAAAAAAAGTTACGCAGGAGGGGTAAACTGGGAGGTTGGGGTTGGCGTGACTGTGTATGAAAGAGACAAGTAAAGACCGAGTCTATAGCACAGGGGACTCTCCTCAGCGACCCATGACAGGCCTTCCAGGCCATCTGGTGGTTAACACTCTGTCTTCCCACTGCAGACGGTTCAACCCCTGGTCAGGGAACTAATTTCCCACAGGCTGGTCCATGTGCCCCCTCCCCCAAAAATAGAGATTTTAAAAAAAGAATGTAATGACCTATCTGGGAAAATAATCTAAAAAAAGAGTAAATACCGGTAACTTGGTGGTAAAGAATCCACCTGCAAGGCAGGAGACTCGGATGCAATCCCTGGGTAGGGAAGGTCCCCTGGAGGAGGAAATGGCAATCCACACCAGCGTTCTTGCCTGGAGAATCCCATGGACAGAGGAGCCTGGCGGGCTACAGTCCGAGGGGTCGCAAAGAGTCAGACACGACCGGGCAACTAAGCACACACATATATTTACATACAACTGATTCACTTTGCTGTACACCTCAAATTAACACAACATTGTAAATGATCTCTCCTTCAGTTTAAAAAAATTTAATTAAAGCCAACTCCTTATGTGGCAAATTACAATCAGACTGGAAACAGGCAAAACGGGTAAACGGCCTATTTGTACAAAGGCAGACACATCACTGTTTGCAGGCAGATGGGGAATCACTTTTTCCCACTCAAACCCCACGCCCTTCAAGCAGATAAAAATGCCCTAGTTGCTTCGGTCGTGTCTGACTCTTTGCGACCCAGTGGAGATAAAGGGGGAAAACTGCTTCCAGAGCATCCCTATCTCAGTGTGTGTTTAGCCAGACAGAGAGAACAGACTTGTGATTGCCAAGGGTGGGGAGGGGTAGGGCAGGATGGATCGGGGGGTTTGGGGCTTAGCAGCTGTGAACTATTGCATACAGGATGGATAAGAAGCAAGGCCCTACCGCACAGCGCAGGGAGCTCTCTCCAGTCTCCTGTGATCAACCATCATGGAACAGAAGTGCAGAAATACATCAGGAGTTTTGAACCGTGCGATACTAAGAGAAAAAGAAGAAGCTGAGAAGACAAGAGGCAGAAAGAAACAGAGGGAATTTTAAAAAAAGAAAGAGAGACAAAGAAGGTCGTCATCAGCAGCAAACCCCACTGAGGAATGTAGCGGAAGCTGGTAGCAAATTTATACTCAAGAAAGGGTTTGCCCCGTGGCTCAGTGGTAAAGAATCCTCCTGCAATGCAGGAGTCGCAGGTTTGACCCCTTTATATGGATCCGTATATGTTTATAGGCTTTCCCTGGTGGCTCACTGTTAAACAATCCGTCTGCACTGTGGGAACCTTGGGTTCGATACCTGGGTCGGGAAGATCCCCTGCAGGAGGGCATGGCAACCCGCTCCAGTATTCTCGCCTGGAGGATCCCATGGGCATGGGAGCCTGGCAGGCTGCCGTCCGCAAAGGCACAAAGGGTTGGACATGACTGAAGTGACGTAGCATAGCTGTTGGTCTCTCAGTCCTGTCCGACTCTTTGAGACCCCATGGACTGCGGCCCCCCAGCCTCCTCTGTCCATGGGATTCTCCAGGCAAGAATACTGGGGGGTGTTGCCATTTCCTCCTCCAAGGGATCTTCCCCACCCAGGGATCGAACTCAGGTCCCCTGCATGGCAGGCAAATTCTTCATCATCTAAGTCCAAGCACAGCCTAGCATACACTCCAGAAAAAAAAAAAAAATTAATTCAGACTTTATCTAATTCAGTCACGTGGAATACCTCTTTCTATGACCACCTGGAATAAATGAGGTGTCCCAGTCGTTGTAAAAAAAAAAAATATATATATATATATATATATATATATATATATATATATATATACAGATTCCATTTATTGAAATAAATGGTAAAGTTGTTTTGAAAAAAAAAAATGTGTTTAGCACACACAGGCTCCCTATACGTACAGACAGATCACAGAGTTAGGTTCCAGACAATACGAAGACAGCAGTGTGGTCAGAAATAAAGACACGGATAGAGGGCTATCATCACAGACACTCGTGGAGGCACACACGTGCGCACACACACACACGTGCGCACACACAGACATGCAGGTACGTACAGATAGGCACACGTCTGTTTTACGTGTCATCGTATGTTATTATTGTTGCTTTTGTTCAGTTGCCAAGTCGTGTCTGACTCTTCGCAAGCCCTCAGACTGCAGCACGCCAGGCTGCAGTATAAACAGCCGCTATATAACCACAGAACTAAGTACATCTAGTCATACACCGCTCCAGTCTTCAGGCGGAACAGCGGGGAAATTATTAGAAGTCATAAGTCAGACATGAGTAGACAGGAAGCCAATTCCAACCCCGTATCTCCGGCAAAACAAGAGCCCCCAGGCATCGCCTCCAGGGCATCTTTCTTCCGTAACTGCATCAGCTTGACATTCAGTTCCAGCCGCACAGGGCGGCACCCGGAGGTTCCAGGACGCAACACCCAAGACGAACGCTCCTGTCCCCGGTCAGATTCAGCAGTCAGCTCTGTTATCTCCTAAGAGCAGCCACACCTGGCCGACCCGCAACGCACGGCTCAGCGTTTCCAAGTGTGCACTCTATCCAACGAGGCCAAGTCGCTTCAACTGGCACCATCCAAACCCAGATAGCATATTAAACAGCAGAGACATGACTTTGCCAACAAAGGCCCATCTAGTCAAAGCTATGATTTTTCCAGTAGTCATGTGTGCGTGTGAGAGTTGGACCACAAAGAAAACTGAGCGCCGAAGAATTGATGCTTTTGAACTGTGGTGTTGGAGAAGACTCTTGAGCGTCCCTTGGACTGCAAGGAGATCCAACCAGTCCTTCCTAAAGGAAATCACTCCTGAATGTTCATTGGAAGGACTGATGTTGAAGCAGAAACTCCATTCCTTTTTGGCCACCTGATGCAAAGAACTGACTCGTTTGAAAGGACCCTGATGCTGGGAAAGATTGAAGGTGGGAAGAGAAGGGGGCGACAGAGGACGAGATGGCTGGATGGCATCACCGACTCGATGGACGTGAGTTTGAGCAACCTCCGGGAGATAGTGAAGGACAAGGAAGCCTGGCGAGCTGCGGTCCATGTGGTCCCAAAAAGTAAAGCTTGACTTACTGAGTAAACAACAAAAACCAGCAGCCCATTAGCCTCGCGTGTCATCAAGCGGTAAATTACGTTTCTTCCTACACTTCTAGAAAATCTTTTTATTTTGTATTGAAGTCGAGCGGATTAACAACGCTGTGATGGTTTCAGGTGGACGGTGAAGGGACTGAAGCTCGGAGCAATGACACCCGTGGGATGGAGCCCCTCGCGGGTGATCACAGAGGTTACAGTTCGGGGGGAAACATATACGTAAACACAAACACCATGACTATTAACAGCTTCCTGGACTCATCTGGTCACGCAGTGGTTGAGAATCCACCTGCCCAACGCAGGAGACCCAGGCTCAATCTCTGCGGGAAGATCCTCACATGTCGTTGGAGCCAGAAAACCCACACACCACAGCCAGTGAGCCCGGGCTCCAGAGCCGGGGAGTCACAACCGCTGAGGCCACGAGCAGCCGGTACTGAAGTTCGTGTGCCCGACAGCCTGCGGTCTGCAGCGAGAGAGAAGACGCTCCCGAGGAAAGCGGAAAGTAGGCAAGAAGCGGGGGAAGAGAGCAGCCCTTGCTCGTCGCAACTCCAGAAAAGACACACAGCAGCAAAGACCTAGCTCAATCGAAAACAAAGATTAAATGCTTCTTCAAAAATGACAGTTGAGGTTTTGCCTTGCTTCTGATTATAAAATATATCTAACGGGACTGGCCCGGCCATCCAGTGGTTACACTCCACCTGCCAATAAAGGGGAGACCCGTCTGATCTCCGGTCCGGAAAGACCCCACGTACCACACACGCTATGTCAACGTGAAATACATTAGCAGAAAGTACTGCTTTCATGCAGAGGGAAGTAAGGAAGACAGAGAAACACCAATGCAGTATATCATTATGCTCACATGCAGAGCCTAAAAGATAACTCAAATGGATTTACAAAACAGTCAGGACGTGGACACACACTAAGCTCTCCATTGACAGAGGAATGGTCAAAGACGATGGGGTACATATATATAATAGAAGATTATTGCCCTAAAAAAGAGTGGAATGCAGCCATCGGCAGCCCCATGCATGGACCTAGAGGTTGTCATGGGCGTCCCTGGGGGCTCAGATGGTACAGAATCCACCTGCAATGCAGGAGACCCAGGCTCGATCCCTGGGTCAGGAAGGACCCTGGAGGAGGGAAGGGCCACCTTGGAAGACCCCCTGGAGGAGGGAAGGGCCACCTTGGAAGACCCCCTGGAGGAGGGAAGGGCCGCCTTGGAAGACCCCCTGGAGGAGGGAAGGGCCACCTTGGAAGACGCCCTGGAGGAGGGAAGGGCCGCCTTGGAAGACCCCATGGAGGAGGGAAGGGCCGCCTTGGAAGACACCCTGGAGGAGGGAAGGGCCACCTTGGAAGACCCCCTGGAGGAGGGAAGGGCCACCTTGGAAGATGCCCTGGAGGAGGGAAGAGCCACCTTGGAAGACGCCCTGGAGGAGGGAAGGGCCACCTTGGAAGACGCCCTGGAGGAGGGAAGGGCCACCTTGGAAACGTCACAGATACCGACTGCTGCCACAGGTGAGGCGTGGGAGGTGAACAAAACGGGGAAAGACGGTCAGAGGCCCAGACCTCCAGGTATAAGCCACACGACATGCAGGGGGGTGATGGTAGCTCGTGCCACTATATTTATTGTACATCAGAAAGTTGCTAATGGAGGCGATATTAACAGTCCTCATGACAGACCTCTTGGACTCTATGGTGCAAAATAGACCATCAATTCTTTTCTGCTTTTGCAAACTTAAACAATCTGAGATCTGTCCATCATCTATCCATTACTTTGTGTATAAGTGTCCTGGGTCGGCCAAAACAAACAATGTCAAATGGGATCATGACTTAAAACCACACACATCCACCCTCCCCAAGCCCTGGAGACCGGACATCCGAGGTCAAGGGTCCCGGGGCTGGGCTCCCTGCAGAGGCTCCAGGGAACCGTCCTTCCCGCCTCTTCCAGCTTCCAGGGGCTCCGGGCGTCCGTCCCTGGGCTGGTGGCCACCTCCCTCTCGTCTCCGCCTCCGTCTCCACGTGGCTTCTCCTCTGCGTCCGTGTCTCCCCTCTTGCATGTCTTACAAGGACCTTGTCGCTGGGTTTAGGGCCACCCCCACCCAGGAGGAACCTCATCTCAGACCTTCACTCCCTCACAGGAAGGAAATAAAATAGAATGGACTGGAATGAAATGAAAATAAGGATAATGAAAGAAAGCAAGATAAAACGCAAAGTGACCATCCGTGGGCATAAACCTCATATCCCTCGACAGGGCAGAAAAACAAGAAAAGCGTAAAATAGACGGACAACAAGGGGAAAAGAAGAAGAAAAGGCAGGAGCGAAACGTGACCGACACCGTCTCTTCAACGCAGGTGTTGCGTCATGACGGGGGGGGGTCACACACTGCAGGGCTCACTTTCTGGCCAAGACAGCATCGTAGGTTCCCCCCGTCCTCCGGCACTGCACGTCTCGGAAGCCGGCGGGGGCCAGGAGTGCACGGTACTGGGCGGGGGTCCGCTCACGGCCCTCGGTCTGCACCAGCATGTTCAGCGAGTACAGCAGCGTGGTCAGGGGGCCCCGCCCGTCCGCGTCCAGGAGGCTCTCGATGACCAGGACGCCGCCACCTGCCGCGGGGAGGGTGAGGGGTTGAGCGAGGGTCAGCCCGGACCCAGGGCCCGCTGTCCACTCTCTCCTCACCCGGCTTCCTGCCCACACCCCTGCCGCGCGATTAGCCCACGGCTCTGGGCATCTCCCACCCTCCCCTGCAAGATGGACCCTGACCTAGGACCCCCCGAGGGACAGACCCAAACCTAGGACCACCCGCAGGACACACCCTGACCTAGGATCGCCCCGCTGTGGGACAGACCCTGACCTAGGAAACCACCCCCTGAGGGACAGACCCTGATGTAAGACCCCCCCCAGAGACAGACAGACCCTGACCTAGGACCCCACGGGACAGACCCTGATGTAAGACCCCCCCGCCCCCCGAGGGACAGACCCTGGCCTAGGACGCCCCTGCAGGACAGACCCTGACCTAGGACCCCCCCACGGGACAGACCCTGACCTAGGACCCCCCCCCGCAGGACAGACCCTGACCTAGGACCCCCCATGGGACAGACCCTGATGTAAAACCCCCCCGAGGGACAGACCCTGACCTAGGACCACCCTGCAAGACAGACCCTGACCTAGGACCCCCTGAGGGACAGACCCAAACCTAGGACCACCTGCAGGACACACCTTAATCCCCCCGCGGGACACAGCCTGACCTAGGACCCCTAGCGGGACAGACCCTGACCTAGGACCCCCACCCCGCGGGACAGACCCTGACCTAGGACCCCCCATGGGACAGACCCTGATGTAAGACCCCCCGAGGGACAGACCCTGACCTAGGATCCCCCACGGGACAGAACCTGATGTAAGACCCCCCGAGGGACAGACCCTGACCTAGGACCCCGCCCCCCGTGGGACAGACCCTGATGTAGGATCCCCCTCAGGACAGACCCTGACCTAGGACACACAGCCACCGTCCCCTCTTCCCTCCCAGCTCTAGAGGCCAGCGTGGCCCGTAGGCGCTGGAGCATGCACAGGATTAAGCAGGGCTGTGTCTACACACACTGCCCAGCCCCCTCTGGCTGCACGGGGTGTAACCAGGAGCGTGCTCAGTCGCTTCGGCCGTGTCTGACTCTTTCCCACCCCGTGGACTGCAGCCCCGCCAGGCTCCTCACGTCCACGGGACTGTCCAGCCAAGAATGCTGGAGAGGGTTGCCATGCCAGGACAGGGTCCTTATGAGACACACAAGAGGAGAGAAGCAGAGACAGAGGCGAAGCCGCGTCAGAACAGATGCAGAGACGGAAGGGAGGCGGGGAAAGGACCATCGATCCCCGAAGCGCATCACTCGGAACACAGGCCCGGGAAACGACACGCGACTGTTCTTTCTTATTTTCCAGCTTCGTCGCTTAGAAACAAATCCACAAAACGATGCATCACGGCATTTTCGCTGAAAGCACAAATGTGAGTGTGCCAAGCAAGCAGGCAAAGTAAAGCTTATACACATTCTGACCCGATTCTCAGACCAAACGCCACGTCCTAAGCCACAGTCTCCTGGCTTCCTTGAAAAGTCACCACATCCTGCGTCCTTTTTGGACAATGGATCTCGTGGCTAGGAATGCCCACACTACCTCCCCCAGACACCAAAGTCAGATCCGTGCATTATGGGCAGTAATTTGCCGCGATGCAGACACAGTGGGGCTGACCATCAGTAGGAGGCTCGTGGGGAGAGGCTGAGATGGGACCTCCAAGCAGCGAGAACGTGAGGAAAAGAGCTTTGCCTCCAGATCTGGGGGATTCCCCTAGCTGCGCTGTCCAGAGACGAGAGCCTTCTGTAAGGTCGTGTTTGGACCATGCATGCAACATCTGAGTGTGTCAATACACATTCCTACACATATATCCACAGATGCAAACACGTGTAACACACACATACATACACACACGCACCCATATATACATGGGTTTCCCTGACAGCTCAGTTAGTAAAGCACCTGCCTCCCATGTGGGAGACCCAGGTTCAATTCCTGGGTCGGGAAGATCCGCTGCAGAAGGGATGGGCCACCCACTCCCGTATTCTTGGGCTTCCCTGGTGGCTCAGCTGGTAAAAAATCCATCTGCAATGCGGGAGGCCTGGGTTCCATCCCTGGGTCGGGAAGATCCGCTGGAGAAGGGAGAGGCTGCGCACGCCAGCACTCGGGCCTGGAGAATTCCATGGGCTATACACACCCAGAGTCGGGCATGGCTGAGCAACTGTCACAGCCCGTAATGTAACTACATACACAGGTGTAGTATAGTTTAACTGTAAATATGTAGTATTTAAATATTTAAATTTTATACATTTTAACATTTTTCATGATATTTATTTTTAAGGCTCTCCAAAAACAACACAAATTATATTAACTATTATTTTATATTATTGACATCCGTGTACTCGTTTATTATTTAAAAGTAGATGCTTAATATATAAACTTTAAATGTAAATATAACATGCTTTATGCGTTATATATGTGCAGCTTCAGTCGCTCAGTCGTGTCCGACTCTCTGCGACCCCGCGGACTGTAGCCCGTCAGGCTCCTCTGTCCATGGGACTCTCCAGGCAAGAACACTGAAGGGGGTTGCCATTCCCTCCTCCAGGGGATCTTCCCGACCCAGGGATCAAACATGCGTCTCCAAGTTTCCTACACTGGCAGCTGAGTTCTTCACCACAGCAGCACCTGAAATTTGTGTATATATATGTGATAAGCTTCAATCCTTCAGCCACCTGATGTGAAGAGCTGACTCCTTGGAAAAGACCCTGATGCTGGGAAAGATTGAAGGCGGGAGGAGAAGGGGACGACAGAGGATGAGATGGCTGGATGGCATCACTGACTCGATGGACATGAGTTTGAGTGAACTCCGGAAGCTGGTGAGGGACAGGGAGGCCTGGCGTGCTGCAGTCCATGGGGTCGCAAAGAGTCAGACACGACTGAGCGACTGAACGGAAACACAGGAAGTGAACCAGAGCCCACACAGCGTCACCTGCTGGGGAAACTCATGGTTTCCATGACCTTGGAGACGCGGAGCCTTGATTATTCTAAACGGAAAAACTGCAGGCAGGCCACTACCCCACTTGGCAATTTTATATTTTTTTTCTTCTTTTAACTAATTTTTAATTGACATATAGCTTCCTTACAATGTTGTGTTCATTTCTGCCACACAGCAAAGAGAATTAGCTGTATATGGCTGCGTGCTGAGTCGCTTGAGTCGTGTCCGACTCTGTGCGACCCCAGGGACTGCAGCCCGCCAGGCTCCTCTGTCCATGGGGTTCTCCAGGCCGCGGACACATCTATATCCGTTCCTGGGCGATTTTCCTGTTTGTACTAACCTTGCTTTCTGTTCCTTTTGGATGATGTCAGGTATGGACCAGAACAAGGCAAACAAATAATAATAATAATACTAGGGTCCAGTGAAGGACGTCCTCAGAGGTCCACTGGCTAAGACTCTGAACGCTCAAAGCAGGGACCCAGGTTCCACACCTGGTCAGGCAACTAGATCTCGCCTGCCACACCTAAGAGTTTGCAGGCCGCGACGAAAGATCCCGTATCCCACAACGAAGATGGAAGACCTCCAGTGCCGTGGCTAAGGCCGCACACAGCTACAGAAGTAAGTGAAGTCGCTCAGTCGTGTCCGACTCTTTGCGACCCCATGGACTGTAGCCTACCAGGCTCCTCTGTCCATGGGATTTTCCAGGCAAGAGTACTGGAGTGGATTGCCATTTCCTTCTCCAGCGGATCTTCCCGACCCAGGGATCGAACCCGGGACTCCCGCATTGTAGACAGACGCTTTACCATCTGAGCCACCAGCTGAAGAAATGAATCCGTAAAAATAAATTTAAAGGACCAAGGTTTCAAACATCCCTCTACACAAAGTCAAAAAAAAAAAAAAACAACTCACCATCAAGTAACTTCAGTATGCATTCAAACATAAACAATTCACTTCTGCGCAACACACTTCCTAGAGCTCCCCCACCAAAGGGCTCTAGACACAGCCCTCCATGAACGACTTCACTTCTGAAAATGACGCCGTACTTTGAGAACCTCAACCTCGCGGGGGGGATGTGGCAAAAAAACAGATGATATGAGGGAGCCTGAGACATGGTGAGGTCTCGAAAAGGAAGGCGGCCTCCTCACACACAGACGCACATCTGCTTCCCCATGACGGGCTTTGCGAGCCCTCAGTGCGTCGGGACGCCGGTACCTCTGCCCTGAGTGGAGCCCGGCACCTGGTGCCCAGCGTCCCCGCCACCTACCTGTCCTGCAGGCCCGATACAGTCTCTGCAGCAGGTGGCAGCACTTGGCATCGGTCCAGTCATGCAGGATCCTGGCCAGGATATACAGGTCCGCCTCCGGGAGGGGGTCTTTGAAGAAATCCCCTGCAACACAGGCGCGGGGGCCTCTTGTCAGCCTGCCTGTCAATTCCACGTGAGCACACCTAAGCCCAGCGTGGCTGGGTCACTTGTACACACAGACCTGTCCCCAGATCCCCCCAGCTGCTGACCTCCCGAAACAGACAACGTCTCCACGTGATGCTGAGACGACTCTGAACAATGGGATACTCCCTTTAGGCCCCCTTTCTGCATCAGCTCTGGACGACGGTTTTATTTTTACTCGATTTCAGAAACTCTCGTGTAAACAGCACTCCTAAAGCAGCGGTCCCCAACCTTCCTGGGCTTCCCAGGGGGCTCAGATGGTCAAGAACCCGCCCGCAATGTGGGAGACCTGGGTTGGATCCCTGGGTTGGGAAGATGCCCCCTGGAGAAGGGAATGGCAACCCACTCCAGCATTCTCGACTGGAGCATCCCCATGGACAGAGGAGCCTGGCGGGCTACAGTCTGTGCATTGCGAAGAGCTGAACATGACTGGGCAACGAACGCTTCCATTTCACGTCCATCTCGTTTGCCAGCTTCCAAAGTCTGCTTCTTTTTCTACTCTTTCTCCTTTAAACCAACGGGGCCTGCAGTGTCTTTCCTGGTTTCTTTTTTCTTCTTCTCTCTTTCTTTCTTCTCTTTTCTCTTTCTCAGCCTTCCTTCCCTCTCCCCTTTCTTTCTTTCTGGCACTGGGGCTTGCAGCATGCAGGAACTTAGCCCCTGGACCAGGAGCGGGACCAGGGGCGGGACCAGGGGCGGGACCAGGGGCGGGACCAGGGGCGGGACCAGGGCCCCCTGTACTGGGAGCTCACAGTCTTAGCCTCTTGGGCCACCGAGGAAGTCCCCCAAAGTCTCCTTCTTTGCCCCATTTCCCAGGTGAGGCACAGAACTAACACCCTCAGCACACGTATCTCCGAGAAGATGCCCTAGAGGTGGTTAACATCTCCGAGAAGATGCCCAGAGGGCATCTTAACCACGGTTAAGATCACGCTGAGGTCCTCCTTCTGAGCACAAAATCGAAGGGGGGCTCCCCAAACTCAGTCATTCAGATTCAGTATATTTTAAGTCAATGGTTTAAAAAAATCTAACATAAAGACCCCCATTCCTCACGCCCCCCAAAAAAGAAAACTTCCTGATGATCTAAATTTAAGAATTTTAAATAAAAGCAGCATCCAGTCCTTCAAGGACACAGTCTGGCACACCTTGAAATCCGCCTGTCGGACGCAGAGTTATTGGAAAGGAGCTGACCGTTCACCCGGGTCAGTCAGACTGCCCCCCCCCCCCCACATATGGCCCTGGATGGAATGCTGGTGGCCTGTCCCTTGAGATGCCCTGAACTTGGAGGTGAACTTTTTAAAAAAATAAATAATAAGGAATTAATTCCCCTGTTGTCCAGCGGTTAGGACTCTGTGTTTTCATTACCAGGAAAGCAGGTTCAACCCCTTAGTTCCCAGGCAGGGAACTAAGATCCCACAAGCTGCATCCCATGGCCAAAATCGTAACAATAATCATAATAATAATAGGGAGCTCTTGGCAAAGCTCAGAGGGGACAGAAATGACACCCCCACCTGCTGTCTTCCTCCTGAGACAGCAGAGGAAAAGAGGCATAAACAGCCAGTTGCCTCTACACACGGAGGTACAGGGTGTCTGCAGCTCAGACCTTGGTACCGAAGTGACAGCCTGCAGCTGGGAACCGCGCCCCACGTTTCCAAGGCAAGCACAAGTCCCTCGCAGCGGTCAGCAAAGCTGCTGTGGTTTCTGAGCCTTGGGACATCTGAGGAGCTTCTGTCTTTTCAGTCGATAACTGTCCCCTCACCTTGCCTTCAACCCACGTCACTCATTGCCACTCGTACACCAGCTGGTTGTAAATACCTACGTGAGTTTCCCGGGACGGCAGTAAGAAATGCCCAGAGACCAGGACATTTGTCCTCCCCCAGCCCTGGAGACCAGACGTCCGAAGTCAAGGGGTCCCAGGGCTGAACTTCCTGCAGAGGCTCCAGGGGAGGGTCCTCCCCGCCTCTTCCAGCTTCCGGGGGCTCCAGGCGGCCATCCCTGGGCTGGCGGCCGCCTCCCTTCCGTCTCTGCCTCTGTCTCCACGTGGCTTCTCCACTGCGTCCGTGTCTCTCCTCTTTTGTGTCTTATAAGGACCCTGTCCCTGGGTTTAGGGCCACCCCCACCCAGGCGGACCTCAGCTCAGACCCTTCACTCCGTCACCTCTGCAAACACCTTATTTCCTAAAGTCCTGTTTACAAACTCTGGGTGAGGAGACACACTGAGCTCAGTACAACACTCAGGAAAGAATTAACTGCAGGAAAACAAGACCCTCCCACCTTTCCCCATCCATCCTGCGTCACAGTTCTGTTCAAACACCAGTGTGCTCACTCACGTCCAACTCTCTGTGACCCTGTGGACCGTAGCCCCACCAGGCTCCTCTGTCCATGGGGAGTCTCCAGGCAAGAACGCTGGAGTGGGTGGCCATTTCTTTCTCCAGGGGATCTTCCCGACCCGGGGATCGAACCTGCGCCTCTCGTGTCTTCTGCCCTGGCAGGCGGATTCTGTACCACTGAGCCACCCGGAAGCTCCATTTTAAGGGGGTGTGTTTGGACGGTCCAGAAAGCCACGCTGAACGCCCAGTGTCTCCATCTCCCCAGCCCGCCAGGACCCATCTGTTTCCCCGTGGACACAGACAGTGTTCCAGCCACCCACCTTCATGGAAGCTGATCCGCTCGTCCTCCCAGGCTGAGAAATGTCTCTTTGCCATCCGCACCACTCCTGGGATGTCAAACACGATGACCCGACATCCCGGGTACAGGGACACACACGCCCTGGCCAGAGCCCCGGAACCACCTGCAAGAGGGCATGGACTGTGACGGCCCCCAGACCTGGGCGGTACCCACAGTCCGGTCTCCATGGTGACAGGCTCACTTACAAAGCCCTGCACCTAAGGCATCTTCCGGGCTGGACCAACCCACACACCAACCTTCCACGTAGACTCTGACCTGATGGCATCCCCTCGTCCGCCCAAGGACAGACGACGGCCAGGCAGAGGAAGCCCCTGGGCAGATGCTACGGGAAGACGTGCCCATGTCTGTCTGTGGGAGACATTTCCGGGGGACACCCGGGTGAGGAAATGGAGACCTCGCTCCAGATGCCAGCAGCGTGAACATCCCAAAGTCAGGGAATCTGCTTTTATAAAACAACCCCAACCTAAAGGTCCATCGGCGGAGGTATGGATAGAGAAGATGTCGTACACATATACAGTGGAATATTACGCAACCGTGAAAAAGAACAAACCGATACCATCTGCCGCAGTGCGGATGGACCCAGAGACGATCGTACTCAGAGAAGTTCGTCAGACAGAGAGAGACAAATACCACGTGATGTCAGCCACACGTGGAACGTAAAATGCGATGCAAAGGAACTCAGGCGCGAAACAGAAATAGACTCTCAGACACGGGAAGGAAACACACAGCTACCAACAGGGAAAGAGCGGAGGGATAAATGTGCAGACTGGGCCGGGCGTGGGCGCGCTACTATAAACCACGCTGATACTTGACAAGTTGCTAGTGCACAGCGCAGGGAATTCCACTCAATATAGTGTGCCTCTGTGCTAACGCACATCAGTTGTGTTCACCTCTGTGTGACCCCATGGAGTGTAGCCCCTCCAGGCTCCTCTGTCCATGGGATTCTCCAGGCAAGAATCCTGGAGTGGGTCGCCATGCCCTCCTCCAGGGGGTCTTCCCGACGCAGGGATCGAACCCACGAGTTCTGCATTGCAGGCGGATTCCTCACCATCTGAGCCTCCAGGGAAGGCCAAGGGTCTACAAACAGAGTTCCAAACAGAGCTGCGAGGTCCGGGGTGGACACTCACCGCCGAGGTCGCAGATGAGCGGGAAGGGGGACAGGTCGAAGGCGGCCAGCACACTCGCCCCCTCCAGCCTCCACACATCCTGCAGGCCCTCCATGAACCGCAGCCTTTCGTCCTCGGACCTGGAACACGATGAGACGAGCCCATGAGAACCACGTGGAGTCTGGTGGGTATCACCCTGAGCAACGACCTGGGGGCCCCTGAGCTGAGCAGAGACGTGGGTCCTCCATCCACCGGGGTGGAGCGCCAGGCCACCGGGTCAGCTGTGCAATGCGGGAGGCTGGAGGCCGCGGGGGGTGTCCACACAGGCTGGGGGAGAGGGCTGGGCATGACAGGGATTCAGGGAGGTGGAGACAAGTGTACGGGGAGCTGGGTCCCAGGAGGAGCAGGGAGGAGGGTCTCGGGAGGGGGCAGAGGTGAGAAGGAGCCAAGGACGCTGCAGGGTGGGTGGGGGGAGGGGCCGATGAGGGTCTCCTGGGGGCCGCCTCTCTCCTCTCACCCTCCGCAGAGGCTGCTCGGTGGTTTTGGAGTCAGTGGGGAGGCGGGGAAGAGTACACGGGGTGCAGAGCAGGCCCCAGGTCTCAGGACCCTCAGCAGTGACCACCCTCCCCCTTAATCCTTGGTGCATTTCCCGCCCCACCCTGGGAGCAGCCCCCACACACTGCAGACAGTCACGAAGCCATCAGCATCGTCTGACTCGTCGTCAAAAAGTCACCAGCACGGTCTGACCCCTGCAGCGTCATACGTCATCTGACGAGCCATCCACAGCTGACGCTGGTGCTGCCTGCAAAGCCCCAGGCTTGTCTCTTTCCACAGCCTCCCCCACCCCCAAAATAAAGAGGATTTCCCGACTCGGACTGACCCCTGCGGCGTCATACGTCATCTGACGAGTCACCCACAGCTCACGCTGGTGCTGCCTGCAAAGCCGCAGGCTTGTCTTTCCACAGCCTCCCCCACCCCCAAAATAAAGAGGATTTCCAGGCTCATTCTGGACAGATCAAACGAGTGCCTAACTTTTCTACTGGCGCATTACTCAGCCAAGAAAAAGAACAGATTACTCCCACCGATGGCAGCGTGGTTGGACCGAGTGGCTATTATCCTCAGGAAAGGAACTCAGAGAGAGAAAGTCAGGCACTATACCACCAACAGGCACGGACTAGAAATTCATGCAAATCAACCATTTTACCAAAAAAAAACCACAAACTTAGAAAGCGTTACTCTCTCAGTCCTGTCGGCCTCTTTGCGACCCCACAGACTGCAGCCTGCCGGGCTCCTCTGTCCGTGAGTTTCTCCAGGCAAGAACCCTGGAGTGGGTTGCCATGCCCTCCTCCAGGGGATCTTCCCGACCCAGAGTCTGAACACAGATATCCACCATTGCGTGCGGATTCTTTACAGTCTGAACCACTAGGAAACACCTAAACTTTGAAAACCAACTAATGTTACCAAAAATTTTAAAAAAAAAAAATTTAGGGAGAAAGGAAAAATTGAGTTGGCGAATAACAAATACAGTTTGGGCAAGCATCCTCAAGCACTTCAGTCGTGTCCAAGACTTTGTGACCCGATGGACCATTGCCCACCAGGCTGCTCTACCCACGGGATTTTCCCAGGCATGAATGTATATGTCACAGATGATGAAAATGCACCTATTGAGTAGTGTGGGGCAGTCTGAGGAGCACAGAGTAATCAGCTTATATGGGCAAAAGAACCGAAAAAAAGAACAGACGTGTCTGTGTCTCACTGAACCAACGTCCTGTACATCTGAAGCAAACGTATCACTGATGCTCAACTCTGCTGCTGCTGAGTCGCTTCCGTCGTGTCCGACTCTGGGCGACCCCATAGACGGCAGCCCACCAGGCTCCCCTGTCCCTGGGATTCTCCAGGCAAGAACACTGGCGTGGGTTTGCCATTGCCTGCTCCAACGCATGAAAGTGCAAAGTGGAAGTGACGTCGCTCAGTCGGGTCCGACCCTCAGCGACCCCATGGACTGCAGCCTTCCAGCCTCCTCCGTCCATGGGAGTTTCCAGGCAAGAGGACTGGAGTGGGTGCCCTTGCCTTCTCCGATCCTCAACTCTGCTCCAATGTAGAGAAACCACGAAAGAACGAAGGGGAGAAAGAAAAGCGAAAGCATTGCCTGGAGCAATGCTGCCGCCTTGTGGCCGTTCGTGGTAACAGCGACTATAAAAGCCGCGTTGACGGGCACTTAATATTCCCAAGCTCTGCAGGGCTCCCAGTAAAGTACTACTGCGCTCCTAGACGTCTCCTAGGGGTGGTCAGCGAAGGAGAACTCAAACCTGGGCAGGTGATCACGAAGCCAGTGTCAACAGGCACCTTTAACCTGCACTCATTAAAAGCAAATCACATGAAATGATCTCAACACAGTCCAGCAGTAGGGAAGGGAACAACAGACGGGTTTCAAATCTGGAAAGGAGTCCACCAAGGCTGTATATTGTCACCCTGCTGATTTAACTTCTATGCAAAGTACATCATGAGAAACGCTTGGCTGGAGGAAGCACAGGCTGGAATCAAGATTGCCGGGAGAAATATCAATAACGTCAGATATGCAGATGACACCACCCTTATGGCAGAAAGTGAAGAGTGGCTAAAAAGCCTCTTATGAAAGGGAAAGAGGGGAGTGTAAAAGTTGGCTTAAAGCTCAACATTCAGAAAACGAAGATCATGGCATCCGGTCCCATCCCTTCATGGGAAATAGATGGGGAAACAGTGGAAACAGTGTCAGACTTTATTTTGGGGGCTCCAAAATCACTGCAGATGGTGATTGCAGCCATGAAATTAAAAGACGCTTGCTCCTTGGAAGGAAAGTTGTGACCAACCTAGACAGCATATTGAAAAGCAGAAACATTACTTTGCCAACAAAGGTCCATCTAGTCAAGGCTATGGTTTTTCCTGTGGTCATGTATGGATGTGAGAGTTGGACTGTGAAGAAGGCTGAGCACCAAAGAATTTATGCTTTTGAACTGTGGTTTTGGAGAAGACTCTTCAGAGACCCTTGGACTGCAAGGAGACCCAACCAGTCCATCCTAAACGACATCAGTCCTGAGTATTCTTTGGAAGGACTGATGTTGAAGCTGAAGCTCCAATACTTTGGCCACCTCATGCGAAGAGCTGACTCCTTGGAAAAGACTGTGATGCTGGGAGGGACTGGGGGCAGGAGGAGAAGGGGACGACAGAGGATGAGATGGCAGGATGGCATCACTGACTCGATGGACGTGAGTCTGAGTGATATCCAGGAGTTGGTGATGGACAGGGAGGCCTAGTGTGCTGCGGTTCATGCGGTTGCAAAGAGCCGGGCACGGCTGAGCGACTGAACGGAACTCATGGCCCAGCAATCGCACCTCGAGGCATATACCTGGAGAAAACCATAATTTGAAAAGATACATGCACCTCGACGATCACAGCAACACTAGTCACAATATTCAAGTCGTGGAAGCAACCAAGCTGTCTGTGGACAGAGGCGCAGACGAGGAAGGCGTGGGATATGACGCAGATGAAGAAGCCGTGCTGTACACCAGCGTGGAATATGGCTCAGCCGCAAAAGGGGAAAGAAGCCAGCTGTACGTAGCATACCACAGCCACTTTGCTGGGATGAAGAACGCACAGCATCAGGGATTACTAGCAAGAAGCAAACCAGATTTCAATGCAATCACTTGGCACCGGTCAGAATGGCCGCTGTAAACAACTCCACAAACACTCAGTGCTGAAGAGTCTGTGCAGGAAACAGAATTCTCCTCCGCCCCCCCGGGAATGCAGATGGTGCCAACCACCATGGATAGCAGTGTGGATGCCCCTCAAACAATTAAAAAAGAGAGAGAGAGAGAAAGAGAGAGAAGGCAATCAGAACACCCCTAACACCACACACAACAAGAATCTGGAAACAGTCTAAGACCTGGATGGAAGGACATGTTCCATGAAATTCTCAGGGGAAATACACGCGGGACACATTTTGACATCCACTCCTCAGAATAATGGGGCTTCCCTGGTAACTCAGCTGCTAAAGAATCCGCCTGCAATGCGGGAGACCCCTGGTTCGATTCCTGGGTCGGGAAGATCCCCTGGAGAAGGGAAAGGCTACCCACTCCAGGATTCTTGGGCTTCCCTGATAGCTCAGCTGGTGAAGAATCCCCCTGCAGTGCGGGAGACCTGGGTTCCATCCCTGGGTCGGGAAGAGCCCCTGGAGAAGGGAAAGGCTACCCCCTCCAGTATTCTGGCCTGGAGAATCCCATGGGCTGTATAGTCCACGGGGGTCGCAGAGAGTCAGACACGACTGAGCGACTTTCCGTTAGAAGAATGAAAACTAAACCCAAAATGAAAACAGGACCTAATTAACCTTAAAAGCATTTCCACAGCCAGGACATCCGCAAGGAAAGAGAAATCCCTAAAATTGTGGCGGGGTGGGAGGATCATTTTCAAACGAAGATACCTGCCAGAAATTCATCTCCAAAATCACAACCAACCCATGGAAAAAAAAAAAAGGGGGGGCCAAAGATGGAAATGCATATTTCTTCCAAGAAACTATTATAGAGGTTGTGTTAGATTCATGAAACGTGCTGGGCACCAGGAATTATGAGAGGCAGATCAAATTCCAGCGAGGTTTCGCCTCACGCAGCTGAGGATGATCCCGGTCAAACCCTCGACACACATCCGATGCCGCAGAGGCGGTGGGAGAGCAGGGGAGCCTCCTCCGGGGATGCTGGGAATCCAGACAGGTGACGGGCGTCATGCGGGACAGCGTAGGGGGCGCCTGAAACAATGAAAGCCAGAACGAAATGGGAATATTCCCCAAGACCGTACACGAAGGTGCACTTCAGGAACGCGCGAGCTCTAAGTCAGAGGACCAAGACGGTGAGCTTCAGGCGGAAAACACAGTCGGGACGGCCTTGCCATCCACTGAGAGCGATGAAATATACGCCAAAGTAAGAAAACAGGACACAGTTAGCCACAAAAGAATCTGCACGGCACGGGGAGCCCCATGTGAAAAGATAACACTCACAATGGCGAACAGTCTTTGCAAACCAAGATAGCCACGGAGAACTGGTGTCTGAAACACAGAAACAGCTTGTGTGGCTCTGTGTCAAATACACACACACACACACACACACACACACACACAAGAAATAAAGGGGACAGAGATTGAAACGGGGATGTCTTCCGAGAAGGCAGAGAGATTGCATTAGGGACGTGAAAACGTGCTAAGCGTCCCTGCTTATTAGAGAGAGGCCTCTTAAAAGTCCGGTGAGGTATCTTATCACCATCTTGTGAGAACGGGCATCTCACAAAATCTCCAAAACTAAACGCTGAAGAGGGTGTGCAGGGGAGAGAGCCTCTCTGCATTGTTGCTGGGAATGGGAAACGGTCCGTGTACGAGAGAGAACAGTATGGGGCTCCTTCAGAGAACGAAACAGTGAAGCATCTTAGGACATGCTCACCCCGACCCTGGGCACAGAGCCAGAGAAACCCCAGGGTTTCCAAAACATAGGCACCCTCGGGAGATCACAGCCGCGCCAGGAAAATAACCAGGACACGGAAACAGCCTGAGCGTTCGGGGACAGGTGAACGGGTAAAGAAGGGGGCCACACAGACCCGACGGACCATTAACTCAGCCATGGACGGGCAGGAGAGGGTGCCACGTCCAGTCTGAGAGGAGGAAGCAGAGATGATCACACCTAGAGAGGGAAGGCAGACACGGCGAAGTATCGTAGGAGACCACTTGTGGCTGGAATCTAACAATGGATACAAGCCAACTGCTTTACCCAACAGAAACAGACGCTGGAACAGAGAAAAGAAACTTACGGGCCAAGGTTACCCCAAAATGCATCTTATGGGTGAGGGGCCTGGTGCCATTCTGAGTTTTGAGACATTCCTTCATTTCATTAGCAGCCTGCTACTGACTACATAACATCCTGCTGAAGACTAGCCGCGGGGCACTCTTTCTGCCCTCTTCTGATGCCTATGTCAGAAGCTCTCTCTATCTCCTTTATACTTTAATAAAACTTTATTACACACACACAAAGAACCTTACGCTTATAAAAACAAAAAACATTAGTGATGAGGGATCCATTAAGAGTTTGCTAATAACACACACATTTCTTCAGGCTGAGTCGCTCACTCGTGTCCGACTCTTTGCGACCCCGTCGACTGTAGCCCAGCAGGCTCCTCTGTCCGCGGGACTCTCCAGGCAAGAACACTGGAGCGGGTTGCCATGCCCTCCTCCAGGGGATCTTCCCGACCTGGGGATCAAACCCTCGTCTCCTGCATTGCAGGCAGATTCTTTATCCACCGAGCCACCAGATTAATATAATGAAACAGGGGATCACAAATGACCTATCGATCAACAGAACAGCGTCTACTGAACACACTCTAAAGAAGAGATGAACACGTGCGTATAATGAGATCCAAGGTCCTGTACGCTTGAAACAAAGGCCAACACTGCGCAAAGGAAGCGTTCTCCAATGGAAACTAACATTTCTACTACAAACCAAAGGGGGAAGAAACGGTTTATGGAGAAATGCTGCCACCTCGTGGCTGGGCTTTGTAACGACAAATATAAAAGCTGTGTTTCAGTTCAGTTCAGTTCAGTCGCTCAGCCCGACCCTTTGCGACCCCATGAATCGCAGCACGCCAGGCCTCCCTGTCCATCACCTTCTCCCGGAGTGCACTCAGACTCACGCCCATCGAGTCAGTGATGCCATCCAGCCATCTCATCCCCTGTCGTCCCCTTCTCCTCCTGCCCCCAATCCCTCCCAGCATCAGAGTCTTTTCTAATGAGTCAGCTCTTCGGTGAGGTGGCCAAAGTACTGGAGCTTCAGCTTTAGCATCATTCCTTCCAGAGAAATCCCAGGGCTGATCTCCTTTAGGATGGACTGTGTGGATCTCCTTGCAGTCCAAGGGACTCTCAAGAGTCTTCTCCAACACCACAGTTCAAAAGCATCAATTATTTGGCACTCAGCTTTCTTCACAGTCCAACTTTCACATCCATACATGACTACTAGAAAAATCATAGCCTTGACTAGACGGGCCTTAGTCGGCAAAGTAATGTCTCTGCTTTTGAATATGTTTCCTGTCGTTAAACTGAAGGCAGGAGAGGAACTGATGCTTTTGAACTGTGGTGTTGGAGAAGACTCTTGAGAGTCCCTTGGATCCAACCAGTCCAATCCTAAAGGAAATCAGTCCTGAATGTTCATTGGAAGGACTGATGCTGAAGCTGAAACTCCAATCCTTTGGCCACCTGATGCGAAGAGCTGACTAATTTGAAAAGACCCTGATGCTGGGAAAGATTGAAGGCGGGAGGAGAAGGGGACCCCAGAGGATGAGATGGTTGGACGGCGTCACCGACTTGATGGACATGAGTTTGAGCAAGCTCCAGGAGTTGGTGATGGACAGGGAGGCCTGGTGTGCTGCAGTCCGTGGGGTCACAAAGAGTCAGACACGACTGAGTGACTGAGCTGAACTATATATAGATTAGTATAATGAATAATCGACCAAAAGAAGAAAACAGGACCTCATCTCCCTGAAGAGCATTGGCACAGCAAAGAAAGTCCTGAATGAGAGAAGCAGACAGTGTTCAGACTGAAAAAAAAAAAAAAGGATTTGCAAATGAAGACACTGACAAGAAACTCAACTCCAAAACTTATAAAGAGCTCATGCATCTCAATATGACAAACACAGACAACCCAAGAAGAAAAAATATATATATATGCCAAAGATCAAAATGGATATCTCGTCCAAGAAGGCATACAGGTTGGCATCAGGCCCATAAAAAGATGCTCAGCATCAGTAATTATTAGAAGCAAATCAAAAGTGCAACGGCGCATCCCTTTGAACAGGTCAGAATGGCCATCTTTGGTAAGATCTACAAAGATTAAGTGGTGCAAAGGGCAGCCGAAAAGCAGAACCCTCCTGCACTCTTGGTGGGAAGCTAAACTGGTGCACCAAACGTGGAAAACGGCATGGAGGTTCCTTATAAAACTTCAGCATCCAGCAACCGTACAATCCAGTAATCCCACTTCTGGGCTCAGATCCAGAGAAAAAGTCCTATTTCAAAATAACACACGCCTTCCTGTTTTCGGGGCAGCACGATACAGAATGGCCAAGATACCGAATGTGCCAAAACGTCCATTGACAGGAAAAGGAAGGCAGGGTGGTAAGACCTCTGCACAGGAATACGGCTCAGCCACAGAGCGGAGCGGAAGAAGGCCGCTGCCAGCAGCCTGGACGGACCGAGCGACTACCGCACCAAGTGACGGGAGTCAGACAAAGACAGATGTCACAGGACCATGACGGGGGCTCTAGGCACTCACCAAACGAACTGCCGGACACAACGGAGCCAGACTCTGAAATGGAGTAAAGAAACTTCTGGGTGAAAGGCGCTCAGTCGTGTCCGACTCTTTGTGACCCCACGGACTATACAGCCCATGGGATTCTCCAGGCCAGAATCCTGCAGTGGGTGGCCTTTCGCTTCTCCGGGGGATCTTCCCAACCCAGGGATCAAACCCAGGTCTCCCAACATTGCAGGCGGATTCTTCACCAGCTGAGCCACCAGGGAAGCCCAAGAATCCTGGAGTGGGTGGCCTATCCCTCCTCCAGGGGAATCTTCCCAACCCAGGAATCGAACCGGCGTCTGCTGCATTGCAGGCGGATTCTTTACCAACTGAACTACCAGTAAGGTTCAAAGGAACTTATGAGCATCAAAAAAAAAAAAATTATGGGAAAGAGACAAAGGAAAGGTTAGGAATGAACATATACACGCTCATATATACGGAAGTGATGATCAAAAAGTCTGTGCTGAATTGCATGGGGAAGTCTACTGAACATAAAATTACCTCTGTGAGAAGAAGAACCCAAAAAAGAAATAAACCTCTATGTATAACTGAATCAAACTCCCGAATACCTGTAAAAAAGAAACACCACGTGGAAACTCAACTCTGCTGCTGCTGAGTCGCTTCAGTCGTGTCCGACTCTGGGCGACCCCAGAGACGGCAGCCCACCAGGCTCCTCCGCCCATGGGATTCTCCAGGCAAGAACACTGGAGTGGGTTGCCGTTTCCTGCTCCAATGCATGAGAGTGAAAAGTGAAAGTGACGTCGCTCAGTCGTGTCCGACCCTCAGCGACCCCATGGACTGCAGCCCACCAGGCTCCTAGATCCATGGGAGTTTCCAGGCAGGAGTCCTGGAGCGGGGCGCCATTTCCAATAGAAAGCAACGATGAAAATACAAAAAGAAAAAAAGGCGGCCATGAAGAAATGCTGCCACTTTGTGTCCGAGTTTGGAACAACAACCTAAAGGCTGCGCTGAAGGGCCCTTGACCTTCACCGGGTCGACTCGGCTCTAAGCATGAAACTGCTGCCCTCCAAGAAGCCTTCTATGAGCGGTCAGCGGAAAGAGTTCAACACTGGGCAAGGTGCACGAATCCAAGTTCAAGAGGTACCTTTAGCTCACACCCCGTTAAGAAAATCACATGAAAAGATGTCAGCATCGCTCTTGAAAGTGTTAGTCGCTTAGTCGTGTCCAACTGTCTGCAAGCCCATGGACCGTAGCCCATCAGGCTCCTCTGTCCATGGGATTCTCCAGGCAAGAATACTGGAGTGGGTCGCCACGCCCTCTTCCAGGGGATCTTCCCGACCCAGGAATCGACCCCAGGTCTCCTGCACTGCAGGCGGATTCTTTACCAGCTGAGCCACCAGGGAAGTTGTTGAATATTAGGGAATGCAAATCAAACCTATAACAGGTATATCATCTCTCACCGGCCAGAACTGCCATTATCAAAAACTCTACAAACATTAAATGTTTGTAGCTCGTGGAGAAAAAGGAGCCCTCTGCAGTTTTCGTGGGAATCTGTATTGTGCAGGTATTATGGAAAACGGTATGGAACGTCCTTAAAAAACTAGAGACAGACCTATCGTTCGATACTGTGGTCCCGCCGCTGGGGCACACACCTGGAGAAAACCATAATTAGAAAAGACACATGCACCCCAGGGTTCATCAAAACACTATCCACAACAGCAAAGACACAGAAGCAACCTCAATGTCCATCAGCAGAGGAATGGAGAAAGAAGATATGGTGCGTATACAGGGTGGGATATTCATCAGTTGTTACAAAACGAAATCATGTGTATATTTGCGTAACCGAATCCCTTTACTGTAGAGCGGCAATTAATGGGACATCGTAAATCAACACTATTGCTGTAACGTTTCAAGCAAGCTAGATGCCCATCGAGAGAATGAATAAAGAATTTGTGGTACACGTATTCAATGGAATGTTACTCAGGCATGAAAAGGAGCACCTTTGAGTCAGTTGTAATGAGGCGGAGGATCCTGGACCCTGTTACACAGAGGGAAGCAAGTCAGAAAACAAATATCTTGTACTGACACATACGCATGGAATCGAGAAAGTCGGTGCTCATGAACGCATTTGCAGACGTAACCGAACAGAGTTATGGACCCATGGAGGTAGGGAGGAGGAGAAGGCGGGAGGTGCGGAGAGAGGAACTCGGAAACGTACGTCACCATATGTGACGCGGATAGCCGATGGGAATCTGCGCGGTGACTCAGGGAGCTCAAACCAGGGCTCTCGGCCAACCTAGAGGGGGGGGATGGGGTGGGAGGTGGGAGGGAGTTTCAAGAGGGAGGGGACGCAGGTAAACCCACGGCTGATTCATGCGGATGTCCGGCAGAAACGCACACAACACTGCAAAGTGCTTATCCTTCCATGAGAAAGACAGAAATTGAATTCTAAAGCAGGTCGCCAAGTGGGTGGGCAGCGTCACCTGTAGATGGCAGAGAAGAGCTCCTCGGACGGGATCCCGAAGGCTTTCGGATACTGGTTCCTCCCTTCCCTGAAAACGAGGAGGAGACCGTCACTCAGGCCCCGAGACGTCACTGCCCTCCGTTCACGCAGCCTTGCGCTCACAGACCGTACCCTGGCACCACAGACGGCCTGCGCCGGAAATGAGTAACCCAAGACTACTCGGGAGTCGTTTTCCAGTTTGCAGTTCAGTCCAGTCCCTCAGGCGTGTCCGACTCTCTGCGACCCCGTGGGCTGCAGCGTGCCAGGCCTCCCTGTCCATCACCAGCTCCCGGAGCTTGCTCACACCCATGTCCATGGAGTCGGTGATGCCATCCACCCATCTCATCCTCTGTCGCCCCCTTCTCCCCCCGCCTTCAATCCTTCCCAGCATCAGGGTCTTTTCCAGTGGGTCAGTGTTTCACATCAGGTGGCCAAAGGATTGGAGTTTCAGCTTCAGCGTCAGCCCTTCCAGTGACTGCACCCTTTATCCCTGCTATGATCCCATCAGCTCCCCCTCACACCGTCAGGCATTAGACGCGGGAGTTTGGAGACCCGTGCGATAAGAAACCTAACATGTTGGTTCCTGGGACGCCCGGAAGCCAGCCCGCAGGCAGCCCTGGGGACCCGGGGGCGCGGCTGACACGCACCTCACTGCCTCGGCCAGGTGGCGCCAGCAGACGTACGCGGTCCTGCCCGAGTACAGCAGCATGTCCCGCTGGGACCTGGGGCTGCCTCTCACCAGGTAGGTGCTGGCGAGCTCCGTGTTTGCGTACACAGCTGAAAACAAACAGAACGGAGGGGAAAAAAAATAAAGTTAGACACCCAGGCATCGCCAAGATGCCAACAGTGAGTCTGGCAACTTCCTGATTGGAGACGTGATTCTCGCCTGGGACCGTCGGAACCCCGACAGCTGGACCCTCGGTCCCGAAGGACCGGCTGACCTGTGGTGCAGGGGCTGCGTGTCCTGGCTGCTGCCTTCAGCTTTGGTAAATCCCACAGAAAGATCCGATTAGCAAATGGAAAGGGCCAGCGAGCCCCTGTGTTCAATCCCTCAGTCGCCTCCGACCCTTTGCGACCCGTCGACTACATGTAATACGTGTCTATGGGACTCCAATACTCTGGCCACCTGCTGCAAAGAACTGACTCACTGGAAAAGCCCCTGATGCTGGGAAAGACTGAGGGCAGGAGGAGACGGGGAGACAGAGGATGAGATGGTTGGACATGAGGTGGAGCAAACTCTAGGAGATGGTGAAGGACAGGGAAGCCTGGCGTGCTGCAGTCTATGGGGTCGCGAAGAGTCGGACACGACGGGGCGATTGGACTGAATTGAATCCGCTCACTGTTTCTGCCCAATCTGTACCTGCCGAATGCTTGCGGGGCTCCAAGGGGTCCCCAGGGCAACAGAGCTGCAGCAGAAGGTTCTGTAAGCTGGTCTCTGAGCCGAGCATCCCCGCGTCTCCGGGCCGGCAGGTTAGCCCGCATCCCGACGTGCCTCCCCGAGGGTGTGCAGGTACAGCAGGCTCCTCCCGCCCCCAGGAGCTTCCCCGTGAACATCCACCATCCTCCACAGGTGTGGCCTGGCCAGACCGCAGCCCGCGCTGGGGGTTCGAGGTCAGCACTGCCAGTGGGGGAAAGGGAAGGGGCTGCAAAGCTTACTCACGGGGCGTGACTGCTGGATTCCCAAGCCCGCGGCCATCTGAGTACCGTCAACCCCCAAACAATGTCCTCCTGTTCAAGTTAACTCACCCTCACTGTTTGCACCCCATAAATCCAACGGGGACGCAAGTCCTTGCTTCATGGAGAAAGCCCATCACCCACCCCTACCGTTGCCCGCCCAGCCACCCCTACTTTGTCTGGCGGTGATCTCTACACTTTGCAATTTCACAAATTCTCAAGATTCTAAAAAAAAAAAAAAAAACCATCTGAGTGACTGAGATAGGGCTTAACAATTTTTAATTTTGCAAAGAAAGGGCATTAAAAGTAAACACTGGCAAGGACCATCTTCTGTAAGAGGAAAGCAGCTTCAATACCAAAACAAGGGTATGATCTTAACACAAAGGGCAACCCTTGAAAAGAAGCAGTTGAGCATGATGGAAAAATTACTCCCGTGTAACTTTTCGGTCACGTTTCTGTCTTGTTCCTTGGATATTTCATCAGGGTTTCAGTGCAAACACCAGCCTCTCGAAACTTCCTGAGCCACAGTCAGCAAATGACAACCCGAGTTTCGTACCCGGTTTTGGCCATCTGTTTTTGACAATAAAGCTTTATTGGAACCTTGTTCCATCACCTGTTCTGCTGAAAAGCTTTATTGTAAGTCTGTTTCACTGCCTGTCTGGTCTATAAAGCTTTACTGGAACCCTGTTCCGCCACCTGTCTATCAATAAATCTTTATTGGAACCCTGTCTACCATCTGTCTAGTCAACAAGGCTTTATTGGAATGTTGTCCCACCACCTGTTTTGTCAATAAACCTTTATTGGAACCCTGTTCCACCACCTGTCTGGTCAATAAACCTTTATAGGAACTCTGTTCCACCACCTCTCTGGCCAATAAAGCTTTATTGGAACCTTGTTCCACCACCTGTCTCGCTGATAAAGCTTTATTGGAACCTTGTTCCATCACCTGTTCTGCTAAAAAGCTTTATTGTAACTCTGTTTCACTGCCTGTCTGGTCTATAAAGCTTTACTGGAACCCTGTTCTACAACCTGTTTTGTCAATAAAGCTTTATTGGAATCCTGTTCCACCACCTGTGTTGACAATAAATCTTTATTGGAACCTTGTTCCAGCATCTGTTTGGTCAATAAATCTTTACTGGAACCTTGTTCAACCACCTGTATGGCCAATAAAGCTTTATTGGAACCTTGTTCCACCACCTATCTGGCTGATAAAGCTTTATTGGAACCTTGTTCTACCACCTGCCTGGCCAATAAAGCTTTACTGGAACCCTGTTCCACCACCTGTTTGATCAAGAAAGCTTTATTGGAACCCTGTTCCACCACCTGTCTGACCAATAAAGTTTTATTAGGACTCAGCCCCGCCCATCTGCCTGTCTCCAGCAGCTCTGATGCTCTGAAGGCAGAGATGAGTGTCATCTGCAGAGACACAGTGGCCAGCCCACCAGGCTGAGAAGACTTACTCTGTGGCTCTTTCCAGAAAAATAAAACGGAAACCTGTGCTGAGAGTGTGCCTTTAAAACGCCTTCTTCCAAAGAGCCAGGGTGCTTACCTTTTCCTCCCCTCACGGCGGCTTGCAGCAGCTTCAGGGACACGCAGGTGTCCAGCAGCAGCTCTGTCCCCCGGGGGCTGGAGCCCAGACGTGAAGACACTGCCGCTGAGTCTAAGGGCTCCAGGGCCTCTGCCAGGAGCTCAAACACCCCCAGCTCACAGGCAGCAAAGAGAACCTCGGGGCAATGAAGCCAGAGTCAGCCTTAGTTCTCAGGAGACTCACACTCTCAGGAGGGTGAGTCAGACAGAGAGGGAGAAATATCACACGACATCCCTTACATGTGGGATCTGTAAAGAGATGACGCAAACCAACTTATAAAACAGAAAGAGACTCACAGACTTAGAAAATGAACTTATGGTTGGTGGCGGAAAGGATGGTCAGGGACTTTGGGGTGGACATGGACACACTGCTGGATTTAACATGGAGAACCAGCAAGGACCTGCTGCCCAGCACAGGGAACTCTGCTCAATCCTCTGTAATAACCTTATGGTCACCAGGGGGAAGGATGGGGGAAGGGATAGTCAGGGAGTCTGGGATGGACATGGACACACTGCTGGATTTAACAAGGAGAACCAGCAAGGACCTGCTGGACAGCACAGGGAACTCTGCTCCATGTCACGTGGCAGCCTGGATGGGAGGGAAGTTTGGGGGAAAGTGGGTACGTGTACATGTCTGGCTGAGTCCCTTTGCTGTCCACCTGAAACCATCACAGCATTGTTCATTGGCTATACCCCAGTATAAAATTAAACGTTTACATTAAAAAGGCCGTATCCATTCCTGTTCTGTTGAGACTGTATTAACTCTTATTCTGTTAAGATCGTATCTACTCTTCTTAAAGTTCTATTAGTTGTTATCCTTAATAGGTCGCTCGAAGTCCTACTGTATTAAGATGGTGTTAAGCTTTATCCTCTTAAGATGGTATCAGCTCTTGCAGTGAGCTTAATATTAACTCTAATTATATTAAGTTTTAATGACTCTTGTTCTATTGAGATGTCATGAACAGCCCATTAAGAGTGCATTCAGATTTTTTTCTATCAGGATTTTATTAACTCTCCTTGTACAAAGGTTGTATTCAGCCGTATTCTATTCACATGGAATCAGTTCTCACCCTGTTAAAGTTGTGTTGACTCTTGTTCAGTAAAGTTGGCACGATCTCTTACCCTGCTGTGATTATACAAGCGCCTATATTCAGGTTTTATTCACTCTCTGCTGCCAGGTTTCAGCAGACAAGAGCCTCTGGGGTTTCCCCTGGTGGCTCAGACAGGAAAGAATCTGCCTGACAATGCAGGAGACCCGAGTTTGATCCCTGGGTCGGGAAGATCCCCTGGAGGAGGAAATGGCAGCCCACTCCAGTATTCTTGCCTGGAGAATCCCATGGACAGAGGAGCCTGGAAGGCCACAGTCCATGGGGTCGCAGAGTTGGACACGACTGAGTGACTAACACTTAGCCTGCAAGGATTGTATAAGCCCTGTATTTGGGTTTCTTTCACTCTCTGCGAAAGAAGATTTTATGAACCCCTATTCCAAGGGATTGTAGTTCATTTTCTTGCCTTAACGTTGGGTGCACTCTGGTTCTATTGAGGTATTATAAACTCTCACTCCATTTAGGTTGCATTCCGGTCTTTTTCTATTCACATTTTATCAGCTCTCTTCATACGAAGGCTGTCTTCAGTCATCTTCTGTTAAGATGGTATCAGCTCTTGTTCTGTTAAAGGGGTGGTGACTCTGATTCTGTAAGGCTGCAGGACGTTTTATTCTCTGAAAGCTGGGTGCGCTCTCATCCTATCGAGATTTTATCAATTGTCCTATTGAGGTTGCATTACGTTTTATCCAATTAATATGGCATTGGCTTTCTACTGAGGTTGTATTAACTCTTACTAGTGTAAGTGAAGTGAAGTCGCTCAGTCGTGTCTGACTCTTTGCGACCCCGTGGACTGTAGCTCTCCAGGCTCCTCCGTCCATGGGATTCTCCAGGCAAGAATACAGGAGTGGGCTGCCATTTCCTTCTCCAGACGGTCTTCCCGACCCAGGGATCGAACCCGGGTCTCCCGCATTGCGGGCAGACGCTTTAACCTCTGAGCCACCAGGGAAGTTGCGATCCCTCTTGTCTGAGTGAGATGTTTCGAACTCATCCTACTAAGGTTGCATTCAGATTTTATTCTATTGAGTTTTTAAATTATTTTTATTTGTATTTATTAGTCTCCACCAGGTCTTGGTCGTGGCATGTGGGGTCTAGTTCCCTGACCCAGGGCCGAACCCCGGGCCCCTGCGTTGGGAACTCCGAGTGTTAGTCACTGGGCCCTCGAGGAAGTCCATCTATTGAGTTTTACTGAGGCTCTCATTCCACTCAGGTTGGATTCAGCTTTATTCTCTTCACACTGGATTCACTCTTGTTCTATTGAAATATTTAGTTAATTTTACAGCAGCAGCTTTACAACGCTGTGTTAGTCTCTGGACAGCAAAGGGAATCAGCCATCGCTTACACATAGATCCCCTCCTATTCTGCATTTTCTTCTCATGTAGGTCAGCAGAGAACTCTGAGTCGAGTTCCCTGAGCTGCACCGCAGGTTCTCACTAGTCCTGTTTTATACACACGATCAACAGTGGATATGTCTGAATCCCAGCCTCCCAACCCATCCAAGATTTTATTAAGTCTGTTGTTCTGCTGAGGTTCTATTAAGTTTTATCCTCAATGCCGGATTCACCTTTGTTCTATTGAGATGCTATTTCTTAATACTCGGCTCATATAAAGTTTTACTCTAGTAAGATTGTACGCACTCTTGTTTCACTAACACAATGAAAACAGGGTTAGTCGGTCAGTCATGTCTGACTCATCGTCGACCCCCATGGACTGTAGCCCCCCAGGCCTCTCTGCCCATGGGATTCTGCAGGCAAGCATCCTGGAGTGGGCTGCCATTCCCTCCTCCAGGGGGTCTTCCCGACCCAGGGGTGGAACCTGGACCTCCTGCTTTGCAGGCAGATTCTTCACCAAATGAGCCCCCAGGGAAGCGCCTCCAAGTGCCGTTCTGAGACGCCACTCCGTGAGGGCCAACACAGGCCTGGAAGGGCCCCAGGCCCCGATGGCCAAGCTTCTGCCCATGGACATGCCCAGAGTTCCAGCACACCCTTGCGCCCCCCGGAGGAGACCCCGTCCTCACTCAGCACTGAGTGCCTGTCGTCCTCCTCACCTCCAGGCAACAGAACCCCAGCCGATGGGGCCTCTTCCTACCTGGGAGACCATGAAGCCGTTGGCGTATTCCTTCAGGAGACGGTAGCCCTCACCCTCCTGGGAGCACATCTTCCTTCCGGGCTGGTCTGGCTTGGAGGGACCCCGGCTATCTTAGCTCTGGGCTTCACCAGTCTATGAGCAACCTGGGCGGACAGCCAGCAGGTCACTACTGACCCCGCCAGCTGGACGCCGGGGAGCAAGCCCAAGACGGATCATTCTGGGAGATTCCGTCAGCCTGCTGAAGGGGATGAGAAAGCTTACAGGGGACCCCTGGGGCTTCTGTTCACTCCTTCTGTCTGTGATGAGCACACAGCCCGAAAATCGCCTGTCACCCCCAGCCCCCTCCCATCCTTGTACCATCAGCCGTGCCACTGGTCCCAAACCCACATGCCCACTAATCACTACTGATGATGACTCACTGGATGGACTGAACACACTCTGAGCCCTTCAAATGTGGGGGACAGGTGTATTAACTGGGTGCAGCCGTAACAAATGACCACACACTGTGGGATCCAAACCACAGACACCCGTCCTCCCCCAGCCCTGGAGACCAGACGTCTGAGGTCAGGGTGTCCCAGGGCTGAGTGCCGTCCAGAGGCTCCAGGGGAGGCTCCTTCCCAACCTCTTCCAGCTTCCAGGGGCTCCGGGCATCCATCCCTGGGCTGGTGGCCGCCTCCCTCCCTTCTCCGCCTCCGTCTCCACATGGCTTCTCCTCTGCGTCCGTGTCTCTCCTCTCCTGTGTCTTACAAAGACCCTGTCCTTGGGTTTAGGGCCACCTCCACCCAGGAGGACCTCATCTCAGACCCTTCACTCCATCACAGCTGCAGAGAACCTTTGTCCAAACAAGGGCAGGTTCTCAGGTTCTGGGGGTGAGGACATGGACAGCTGTTTGGGGAGCCATGATTCAACCTCATACATGGGGGGGGGGTGGTCGAGGCATCCCCGTTTATCAGGGTGATCAGTTATTTCCGGCAGCGGCATTTCAATTGCCAGGGACCGTGGTGAGCCCGGCTGTTGCGGGAGGAAGCCCAGAACCTGCCCTGAGCTGCTGTCCTGCCGTGGGCCGCCCCAGCCCCACTGGGGATACTCTCTCTTTCCCAGCCATCTCTGACGCTCAGCTTCACGGAGCCCAGACGGGCGCTTCAGCTTCCACCCCCCACCCTGCCCTCTTCCATCCTGAACCCCGGCAAGCACAGCTCAGTGTCCGCTGACCACGCCGTACCTCATGCCCTGTTTCTGGGGACGCCCAGCTGGATTAGGGGTTGGGGGAAAGCTCCGACTATGAAACAACGCTCTGCTCTGCTCTGCCTCGTCTCGGAGAGGTCCTCTCTGCTTCGTGGCTGGGCGAACAAGGGTTCCAATAAAGCTTTACTGACAAAAAAAAAAAAAGGCGAGTGGGACAGATACCAATAAAGCTTTATTGACCAGACAGGTGTTGGAACAAGTTTCCAATAAAGCTTTATTGACAAAAAGGGTGGTGGAACAGATACCTTATTGACAAAACAGGTGGTGGAACAGGGTTTCAATAAAGGTTTATTGACAAAACAAGTGATGGAACAGATACCAATAAAGCTTTATTAACCAGGCAAGTGTTGGAACAAGGTTCCAATTAAGCTTTATTGATTAAAAAAAAGGCGGTGAAACAGATACCAATAAATCTTTATTGACAAGAGAGGTGTTAGAACAAGGTTCCAATAAAGCTTTATTGACAAAAAGGGTGGTGGAACAGATACCAATAAAGCAAGAGGACCACACAGGTGAAAGCCTTGTTGACCGGACAGGTGGTAGGTAGAAAGGGTTCCAGTAAAGGTTTATCGACAAAAAGCCTAAAGGGGAAGGCGACGGGGGGACCCTCAGGAGGGACCCCCGGGGGGACAGAGCAACTGGCCACCGAGTGCATTTGCTTGATTAAACGGCCAGCAGCCCTTTCTCAGCCAGATCCCCTGAGGCTGTGGAATCAATCTTCACTTAAGGCGATTACTTTAGTGATGAGATGGAGCGTTGAAGAGGATCAGCACCGCCCTGAGACTGAACCGTGAAATTCAGGGTCAGACCTTCGAGTCACTCTTGCGGGAGCAGAAAATGGTAACCGACCAGGGTTTCCTGGCCTCCTTAATCAATGGAGACTGATCAGGGACGACAGAGGATGAGATGGCTGGATGGCATCACCGACGCGGCGGACATGAGTTTGAGTGAACTCCGGGAGTTGGGGATGGACAGGGAGGCCTGGAGTGCTGCAGCCCGTGGGGTTGCAGAGTCGGACACGACTGAGCGACTGAACTGCAACTAAGGGAGGATGGGGGTCGGATCCACGGCTCAGAGCCTCTGACTATTTGACCATCAGCACATCTCATTCTCCAGATGGACGGTCACCCTCCCGTCGGCCACAGTCTCTGATCTCAGGACCCATGATGGGACTTGAAGGAACAGGATGTTTATCTGCCCAGTCCTCAATCTTGATGGCAAGTGCAAGTTGCCTGGGGGAGGGGCCGTTCAGAGACCTGCCCCTGGGCCAGCTTCAGTTTCAGTTCAGTTGCTCAGTCGTGTCTGACCCTTTGCGACCCCGTGAACCACAGCACGCCAGGCCTCCCTGTCCATCACCAGCTCCCGGAGTTCACCCAAACCCATGTCCATCGAGTCGGTGATGCCATCCAGCCGTCTCATCCTCTGTCATCCCCTTCTCCTCCTGCCCTCAATCTTTCCCAGCATCAGGGTCTTTTCCAATGAGTCAGCTCCTTGCATCAGGTGGTCAAAGTATTGGAGTTTCAGCTTCAACATCATTCCTTCCAATGAATATTCAGGACTGATATTTAGGACGGACTGGTTGGATCTCCTTGCAGTCCAAGGGACTCTCAAGAGTCTTCTCCAACACCACAGTTCAAAAGCATCAATTCTTCGGCGCTCAGCTTTCTTCACAGTCCATACATGATCACTGGAAAAACCATAGCCTTGACTAGACAGACTTTTGTTGGCAAAGTGGTGTCTCTGCTTTTTAATATGCTCTCTAGGTTGGTCATAACTTTTCTTCCAAGGAGTAAGCAAGCGTCTTTTAATTTCATGGCTGCAATCACCATCTGCAGTGATTTTGGAGCCCAAAAAAATAAACTCTGACACTGTTTCCACTGTTTCCCCATCTATTTCCCATGAAGTGATGGGACCAGATGCCACGATCCTAGTTTTCTGAATGTTGAGCTTTAAGCCAAATTTTCACTCTCCTCTTTCACTTTCATCAAGAGGCTTTTTAGTTCCTCTTCACTTTCTGCCATAAGGGTGGTGTCATCTGCATATCTGAGGTTACTGATATTTCTCCCGGCAAGCTGGATTCCAGCTTGTGTTTCTTCCAGCCCAGCGTTTCTCATGATGTAGTCTGCATATAAGTTAAGTAAGCAGAGTGATACTATACAGCCTTGATGTACTCCTTTTCCCATTTGGAACCAGTCTGTTGTTCAATGTCCAGTTCTAACTGTTGCTTCCTGACCTGCATACAGATTTCTCAAGAGGCAGGTCAGGTGGTCTGGTATGCCCATCTCTTTTCCAGTTTATTTTGATCCACACAGTCAAAGGCTTTGTCATAGTCAATAAAGCAGAAATAAATGTTTTTCTGGAACTCTCTTGCTTTTTCGATGATCCAGTGGATGTTGGCAATTTGGCCTCTGGTTCCTCTGCCTTTTCTAAAGCCAGCTTGAACATCTGGAAGTTCACGGTTCACGTATTGTTGAAGCCTGGCTTGGAGAATTTTGAACATTACTTTACTAGCATGTGAGATGAGTGCAATTGTGCGGTAGTTTGTGCATTCTTTGGCACTGCCTTTCTTTGGGATTGGAATGAAAACTGACCTTTTCCAGTCCTGTGGCCACTGCTGAGTTTTCCAACTTTGCTGGCAAATTGAGTGCAGCACATTCACAGCATCATCTTTCAGGAACTGAAATAGCTCAACTGGAATTCCATCACCTCCACTAGCTTTGTTCATAGTGATGCTTTCTAAGGTCCACTTGACTTCACATTTCAGGATGTCTGGCTCTAGTTGAGTGATCACACCATCACGATTATCTTGGTCGTGAAGATCTTTTTTGTACAGTTCTTCTGTGTATTCTTGCCACCTCTTCTTGCCACCTCTTCTTAATATCTTCTGCTTCTGTTGAGTCCATACCATTTCTGTCTTTTATCGAGCCCATCTTTGCATGAAATGTTCCCTTGGCATCTCTAATTTACTTCAAGAGATCTCTAGTCTTTCCCATTCTGTTGTTTTCCTCTATTTCTTTGCATTGATTGCTGAAGAAGCCTTTCTTATCTCTCCTTGCTATTCTTTAGAACTCTGCATTCAAATGGGCCAGCTTGGATCCCCGTAATCAGGAAATCAGGTTTTTTGGCTTTTAAAACACTCCAGGTCTGATGTGTAAAGTCAAAGATTCCACACAAGCTAGTCACTGGGTGGTTCGGTCAATAAAGGGTCCACCTGTCAGTGCAGGGGACCCAAGTTCGATCCCTGGGTCGGGAAGATCCCCCGGAGGAGGGCATGGCAACCCACTCCAGTATTCTTGCCTGGAGAATCCTGTGGACAGAGGACTCAGGCAGGGTCCATGGGGTCTCAAAGAGTCAGACACGACTTAGTGACTAAACCAGCAGTCATTACATGAGAAATGGTTGCGTCAACTGCAAAATGCAGATTTAAAAAAATGCACTTCACTGGCAGTGCAGTTTCCATTACAGAAGACACAGGTTCAACCCCCGATAGGGGAACTAAGACCCCATGTACTGTGGGTGGCGAAAACATAGGGAAAAAAAAAACAAAACACACATCTAACATCTCTGAAACTGGGATGTTGCTCTGGGTTGAAAACTGTTCCCCTAAAATTCCTGGAACCTTGGGTCTCTGCAGGTGTGATAAAGGCAAGGGTCTGAGATGAGGTCCTCCTGGATGGGGGTGGCCCTAAACCCCATGACAGGGTCCTTATAAGACACGGAAGAGGGGAGACATGGACGCAGAGGAGAAGCCACGTGGAGACGGAGGCGGAGACGGGAGGGAGGCGGCCGCCAGCCCAGGGACAGACGCCTGCAGCCCCCAGAAGCCGGAAGAGGTGGGGAGGACCCTCCCCTGGAGCCTCTGCAGGGAGCTCAGCCCTGGGACCCCCTGACCTCAGACGTCTGGTCTCCTTTTCGCGAGAGTGCCCTCAGTTCACGGGTTAACTTTGAAGAAACTCCACTTTCCTACTTCGTACCGCAGGGGCCCTGCAGGGAATCAACATACGGATTTTTAAGTAACATTTATTTACTTGGCTTCCCTGGGTCTGAGTCATGGCCTGTGGAATCTTCGCTCTTAAGGGGAGCGTGAGTGTTTCTTAGCCCAGTGGCTCGGGTAGTAGAAAAAAACTCTGCCTGCAATGCCGAAGACACAGGAGACGAGGTTCCATCCCTGGGTGGGGAAGATCCCCTGGAGGAGGAAACGGCAACCCACTCCAGCACGTGTGTTAGTCATTCAGTCATGTCCCACTCTCTGCGGCCCCTTGGACGTAGCCCACCGGGGTCCTCTGTCCATGGGATTCTCCAGGCAAGAACACTGGAGTGGGCTGCCATTTCCTTCTCCAGGGCATCTTCCCGACCCAGGGATCGAACCCACACCCCCTGCATTGCAGCGTATCCTTTATCAGTGAATCACCAGGGAAGCGCCCCTGTTCTGCTGAAAGTGAAACTAAGTCACTCAGTCACTCAGTCATTCTTTGAACCCGGGTCTCCTGCGTGGCAGGCAGATTCTTTACCATCTGAGCTACAGGGAAAATCCCCATGGACAGAGAAGCCTGGAGGGCTACAGTTCATGGGGTCGTGAAAGAGTCGGACACGACTGGGCAGAAGCTCGCATGCCAAGTGTTTCTTATTTAAGCCCCCAGCTCGTGGCGATTTGTCACACGCTCCCCAGAAAACCCCTACGGATTTCTTACCGAAGGAGGAAACAGACAGAACAGGCTCCGTCTTGAGAGCAGGACCCCATCTCGGGCCGGACTGCAGACTTTGAGCGCTATGCCCAGTGTCTATGGAAACGACAACCAACTGGAAAACCAAACTCCCCCGGATGGAAGAACCGCAGGATTCATACCTAGACTCTCGGTCAGCTAAAAGAATACCCTAATTATCCGTGGGACCGAACAGAATCATACGTTCTATTTTGCTTACTGGGGTATGACCACAGGCCTATTGATAATTGTCCACCGTTAACCACCTAGGCTTAAGGCATATGAATCACGGGTTAACTTTGCATCTTTCTTTCCCTTCGTTCAGACTAGTTTCAGGGAATTTGGGGAGGTGGGTTTGGGCACGGATGCTTAGGGTATATAAGGTTTTCAGAAAAACTGGTCGGGATCCTTGGCCAAGAGGAGACTCTGCCTGGGGCCCGCCGGTGCAATCAACCACACTCCATGATCCGCATCTTCTTTCTGAGTGAGTGTGTTTCCCGCAACGCGTGGCTACATGACGAGTAACTGGAGGGCCACAGAGCGCTGGGGGACTGGCGGACGGCAGGGTTCATCTCTCAGAGGGGCAGCCACAACTCTTGTGTCTTGCAGAGGGGGTCTGAGGGTAAGGAGGTACGGAGCGGGCGTGAGGAAGATGGTATCGCCTGAGCCTTGGATCGGGGGGATGTAGGGGGAACCTGGGGGGCAGGAGGGCGGGGGCCACACCATCCTCATCTTTTGCAGGTGGCCCAAGAAGGTGGGGCTGCCCGATGTCTGGGGATTACAAGGAGAAGACTCTTGGGAGTCCGCTGGACTGCAAGGAGATCCAACCAGTCCATCCTAAAGGAAATCAGTCTTGAATATTCATTGTAAGGACTGAGGCTGAAGCTGCAACTCCAGTACTTTGACCACGTGATGTAAAGAGCTGACTCACTGGAAAAGACTCTGATGCTGGGAATGATTGAAGGCAGGAGGAGAAGGGGACAACAGAGGATGAGATGGTTGGATGGCATCACCAACTCAATGGATATGAGTTTGAGTAAACTCTGGGAGTTGGTGACCGACAGGGAGGCCTGGCGTGCTGCAATCCATGGGGTCGCAGAGTCGGACACGACTGAGTGATTGAACTGGACTGAAACCTTGACAAAGTCCGAAGCGCCCAGGGAAATCCTTGTAACCAAGCAGGACCCTAAGGCGCCTTTGCAGGGAGAGACCCCCTGCCCTACGCCCTCCCATTCACTTCCTCCCTAAAGTTCACGGCTAACCATTTCTGATGCACACTTCCTGAATTATTTTGCAGATGCTGAAATCACCACCAGGTGGCTGAAATTAACCCGAGGAGCAAGGAGCCCTCAGCGGACTGGCGCCTGAGGACTGAGGGCTGAGAACCTTCCATCCCCGCTCCACCTCCCAGACGTTCAGGGCCCCTCCAGCGCCACGGGGCCTTTTAAAGAAGTTTGGCTGAAACCCTGCGCGGGGGGGAGTTTGCCCTTTTTGAGCACCCGTCCAGCACCCGTCCAGCACCTGCAGTAATAAAGCTGCCCTCTCCTTCACCAGCACCCACGGTCAGGAGGTTGGCTTTACCTCTGTGCACGTGAGTGGACCCAAGTTTTGTCCACTCATTACACCAAGTGATCCTCCAGAGCCCAGGGAAAGGAGAAATCAAAAGCAGAAGCCAAAACACCCTCTTCTTAGGGTTTTATTCAAGGAACATGCTCAATACTGCATTAAACTGTTGTGAGTCCCTGGGACAGCAAGATCAAACCAGTCAATCCTAAAGGACATCAACCCTGAATGTTCACTGAAGGAGTGAGGCTGAAGCTGCAGCTCACTGGAAAAGAGCCTGATGCTGGGAAAGATTGAGGGCGGGAGGAGAAGCAGGTGACAGAGGACGAGATGGTCGGATGGCATCACCGACTCAATGGACACGAGTTTGAGCAAACTCCAGGAGTTGGTGATGGACAGGGAGGCCTGGCGTGCTGCGGTCCATGGGGTCACAAAGAGTCGGACACGACTGAGCTGTAACAAAGCTGCACCTAACGTAAAGCTGTTTTAAGTGAGCTCGCAACATCTCAGGCCTTTCCCAGTGCTGTGCAGACATCACGCCTGTCACGTCACATTCCCAACCCCACCAAGGAGACCCTGTCCCCAGTAGAAGCCATTCCTCATCCTCTTCCTCCCGTCCTTGGCACCACGAACCCACCTGCTGTCTCTGCGGGTCTGCCTGTTCTGGACGTTTCCCATCAGTGGAGCCCCACACCGTGCGTCATTCTGTCTGCCTCTCCCACTGAGCATCGTGTGCGCAGGGTCCACCCGCGCTGTAGCCTGTCAGAGCTTCACTCCTTTTCATGGCTGCGTCATATTCCACTGTGTGCGTGGACCCCATGCTGTCTATCCATCTGTCCAACCACCCACTCATCCATCCATACACCTATCCATCAACCCATCCATCCATCCATCAACCCAGCCATCCATTGATTTATCCACTCACCCACCCTTCCAATCCATCCACCTATCATCCATTTCCTCATCCATCCATCCATCCACCCACCCACTTACCCATCCATCCATTTATCCACTCACCCACCCTTCCACCCATCCATCCATGCACCTGGGTGATCTCCATACCCATGGCCGTTGTAAACAGCGCTGTTATGAAAACTACTGTAGAAAGTCTTTCTCGGACAACTCCTCACATATTTCAGGTGTACGTGTAGAGTGGGGCAAGTAGGTCCCATGGAACTTCTATGTTTGACTGTTTAAGCGTTAGCCGCTTCGTCGTGTCCGACTCTGCGACCCCACGGACTGTAGTCTGTCCATGGAATTCTCCAGGCAACAATTCGGGAGTGGGTTGCCATTTCCTTCTCCACGTCTGACTTTTAAAAGCAACTGCTCAACTGTTTCCCACAGCGGCTGCCCTGCTTTACCTTCCCACCAGCAGCGCCAAAGGAGCCAACTTCTCCGCATCCCTGCCAGCACTCTTTCCCCTTGTATTGTCATCAGCGATGACAGTGATGAGTACTATTGCTATCCTCGTGTTTTCTCTTTTAAGGGAGTAACATTTTTCATTTTTTTCAGTCTGGAGACAGCACGGTGGGATGATTTAGCCTGCTGCCCTAAAGCCAGAGGGGACGTGCTTGGATGTTCTTAGACATCACCTCGTGTTGGGTAGCTGCGGCTCCTGTGGTGTTTCAGAGCAGGTGAGAGGGCCCTAGGAACAAGAGAACCCTCCTCAGGGTCCCGGAGGCCACACGTCCAAGACCCTGGAGGGGGCATATTCAGTGTCTGGTGAGGGCTCCTGCTGGTTCTCAGAGGGTGTCGTCTCGCTGTGTGATCCCGTGGTGGAGGGACAAGGGAGCTCCCTAGGGAGTCTTTTATGAAGACGTGCCGTGGGGCTCCCCACCTGCATAACCTGTCACCTCCCAAACGCCCCCCACCCCGACACCATCACCCTGGGTGGGGTTCCAAGGACCCACTGTTAGCACCAAACTTCTCCGATGTTAAAAGTCCCAGAGTTCTGTCTCCTCCATCTGTGGGTCTGTGCCACCGGATTCAACGAAGCTTAGCTGGTAAACACCGTTCTCAGTCAAGGCTGGTGGAGTCTGTGGGCGTCGGACCCATATAAAGAGGTCCGACTGCAGGAAGGCAACGTGGTTCTCTGTGGGCACGCTCAGTCGTGTCTGACTCTTTGTGACCTCACAGGCTGTAGCTCACCAGGCTCCTCTGCTCATGGGATTCTCCAGGCAAGAATACTGGAGTGGGCTGCCATTCCCTTCTCCAGGGACTCTTCCCGACCCAGGAATAGAAGCAGAATCTCCCGGGGCTACTGCATTGCAGGCAGAACTCTTCACCGCTGAGTCACCAGGGAAGTTACTGGTTTTCTGAGGAGGCTGTACAAATAGCTCAGGAAAGAAGTGACAGGCAAGGGGGAAAGGGAAAGATATGCCCAACTGAATGCAGAATTCCAGAAAACAGCAAGGAGAGAAAAGAAAGCCCTGTTAAGTGAACAATGCAAATAAACAGAGGAAAACAACAGAACGGGAAAGACTAGACATTTCTTCAAGAAAACTGGGGCTATCAAGGCAACATTTCATGCAAGGATGAGCGTGAAAAAGCACAGAAACGGTAAGAACTAGATAGAAGCATACGAGATGAAGCAGACGGGCAAGAATACACAGAACTACAAAAAAAGATCTTAATGACCCGGATAACCACGACGGTGTGGTCACTCACCTAGAGCTGGACAGCAAGGAGCGTGAAGCCAAGTGGGCCTTGGGAAGCACCACTACAGACAAAGCTAGCGGAGGTGACGGCATTCCAGTTGAGCTGTTTCAAATCCTGAAAGATGGTTTTCTGAAAGTGCTGCACTCAACATGCCAGCAAATTTGGAAAACTCAGCAGTGGCCACAGGACTGGAGAAGGTCAGTTTTCCATTCCAATCCCAAAGAGTGCTCAAATTACCATACAATTTTACTCATCTGACATGCTAGCAAGAATTATGCTGAAAATCCTTCAAACCAGGCTTCAGCAGTAACTGAACTGAGAACTTCCAGACGCTCAACTGGGTTTAGAAAGGGCAGAGGAACCAGAGATCAAATTGCCAAAACTCGCTAGATTACAGAAAAAGCAAGGGAATGCCAGAGAAACATCTACCTCGATTTCACTGACTATGCCAAACCCTTGGACTGTGTGGATTGTTAACGAACAGTGCGAAACTCTCCAAGAGATGGGAATACCAGACCACCTCACCTGCCTCTTGAGAAATCTGTATGCAGGTCAGAAAGCAACAGTTAGAACTGGACATGGAACAACAGACTGGTTCCAAATCAGGAAAGGAGTACGTCAAGGCTGTATATTGTTATCCTGCTTATTTAACTTCTATGCAGAGTACATCATGAGAAACGCTGGGCTGGACGAAGCACAAGCTGGAATCCAGATTGCCGGGAGAAATGTCAACCACCTCCTGTATGTATGACAGCACTCTAGGAGCCCAAAGTGCAGAGGAACTAAAGAGTCTCTTGATGAGGGTGGAAGACGGGAGTGAAGAAACTGGCACGAAGCTCAGCACTGAGAAAACGAAGGTCATGGCATCCGGTCCCATCAGTTCACGGCAAATAGATGGGGAGACAGCGGAAGCCGTAACCGATTTTATTTTTTAGGCTCCCAAATCACTCTGGATGGTGACTGCAGCCACAAATTAAAAGACGCTTGCTCCTTGGAAGAAAAGCTCTGACAAACCTAGACAGCATCTTAAAAAGCAGAGACATCACCTGGCCGATAAAAGGCCCATACAGTCAAAGCTATGGTTTCTCCAGCAGTCATATACGGGTGTGACAGCTGCACCATAAAGAAAGCTGAGCACCAAAGAATGGGTGCTTTCAGACTGTGGTGCTGGAGAAGACTCTTGAGAGTCCCCTGGGCTCCGAGGAGATCCAACCAGTCCATCCTAAAGGAAATCCGTCCTGAATATTCACTGGAAGGACTGATGCTGAAGATGAAGCTCCAATACTTGGGCAACCTGATTCAAAGAGCCAACTCATTGGAAACGACACTGATGCTGGGAAAGACTGAAGGCACGAGGAGAAGGGGAGGACAGAGGACGAGACGGTTGGATGGTGTCACGGATCAATGGACATGAGTTTGAGCAAACCCTGGGAGACAGTGAGCATGCTGCAGTCCATGGGTGCCAGAGAGATGGACATGAGTTAGTGACTCACACAGACGCCCCTCTCTCAGAACCAGGGTCTCTGCAGGGGCAGCAACACCTACCCACTACCTCAAGGTTAGAGAAGACCCACTTTCTTGCCATCACTTTTTCAAAAGAGCACTGTAGCTTAAAAAAAATTGCTTTTGTGAACTAAAGAACCTCCCAGCCGATGCAGGAGACCAGGGTTCAATCCCTGCGTCGGGAAGATCCCCTGAAGGAGGAAACGGCAACCCACTCCAGGATTCTTGCCGGGAGAATCCCCCGGACAGAGGAGCCTGGCGGGGTACAGTCCACAGGGTGGCGAAGAATTGGACACGACTGAGCAACTAACACTTTCACTTGCAAACGAGTCAAATGCCTCGGAGGACCCATGTTCTCCTCTAGGGAGTTGTGTTAGGATAGTAACAGCATGTGAAATAAACATTTACAAATGACCAAGTGATTTCCAAGACACTAGATTATGCTCAGCTTGTGACACAGCCTAAAGAACTTGAAAACAAAACCCCCCCACGTGAGTATGGCAAACATGAGTTCATTGGAAAAAAAGATTTTATTTTACCATAAAAATGCAAACTGGAATAAACACCATCTCTCCTAAGGTGGACATTACAGCTATTTTTAAGTATTTCCGAGCTTCCGTTGGAGAAGCTGACAATTATAAAATTTAACAAGTTTGCAGCCTTAAATCTGAAACGTTCCAAGTAAAAATAATTTAGCAAAACGGCTTCTTAAAAAAACCACACAGGCTAACCTTGACTAGAAACCAAAGCTAATTTTAAACCAACCTGCTTTTTTGTTTTATGCTGAATGACTTGAGTTTGTAAAAAGTGAATGTTTAGGACCCCTGTGTACCACTTGACGCTTTTTTTTTTGTACGTTGGATGACTTGAATTCGTAGAAAGTGAAAGTTTGGGCCCCTTCTGTATCCCGTCTGCACCAGCCCACGCCCGAGGAGAATTTCGTTTCACCGCACGCAGCTTCCTTCCGGTGACTTAATCGCGTTAACAGCCACTTGCCTTTGGCATCCCACCCAAACTTCATTCCCGAGAGGTTAACCCTACAGAAAGGGGGAAAAAACGAAACAAAAAACAGGAAAAACAAAAAGCAAACCAAAGACCTCCAGCGAGAGGCTCCCTGTTCTTAATGCCCGGTGGGGCCGCGGCCGCCGGACTGGAAGCCGGTACGTCCCCGTCACTGCGGCCTGGCTCTGCTCCCGGGAGGTCAGGACACGGCGTCTCCTTGCGGGTGGCCCGATGCCGCGCCGCTGGTCTGGCTGCGCGCGGCGGGGTCTCCGATGCTTATGGGCGCAGCCCCCTGAGCTTCTCCTGATCCAGGAAGGACCGGCGGCATTAAAGCGACTGGATCAACAGTTTGGTGGGAAGCCGAGGCTCGTGGTCACGAGCCCCACGCACTAGGGCCGCCGCCTGCAGGATGCTCTGGACGAAAAGCCTGGGGCCCTGCGCTCCTCGCCGGGACGCTCCCCGGGGGCGCGTGGCATGGCCGGTCTCCGGGAAGGCGGCCCCGGGGCGCGCGGCCTGCATTACCTATTCCAGGCGCTGCGGTGGCGGCCAGCGGAGCCCGAGCGCGGCCTGTCGTCGCCCCGCCGATGGCGGCTGCGCTTCCGGCTGGAGCTAGCCCTGCGGTCCCGCTCGCGGCCGCGGCTCTGGCTCTTCTCCCGCCGGCTGCGCCGCTCTCGACTGCGGCTGCGGGACTTGCGGGGGCGGCCGCGCTCCTCGGGGCTGGCACTGCGGCCTTGGCGCGAGCGCTTGCGGTGCGCCCGCCGCTCCCTGCGCGGCCTGCCGTCCTCCCGGCTGCCTGCCCGCCGCCGCGGCGCGCTGCGCTCCCGCTTGGGCCTGTGCTCGGCGTCGCCGCCGTCGTCCCGGCCCGCCCCGCCGCCGGCCCGGCCGCCGCCCCCGCTGGGCTCCCGGTTGCACTTGTCTTGCTCGGAGCGCGCGTCCTTCCGGGGCGCACTCGGCTCGCAGGCAGCGGGCGCGGCCTTGGGCTGCTGGGTGTTGTCCGGGATGCAGGCCAGCACGGCAGGGCACCTCTTCTCCGAGTGGTTGTCTTCCGGGCCTCGAGGGTCCTGCCCCTCCTTGCCCGGGGCCGCCTCCTCCTGGGCGGCGGCGGCGGCGGCGGGGGCGGGGGCGGGGGCGGCGGCCGCGGCGACGCTCCCGTTCAGGTTCTGGGGGGCGGCCGGCCGCACGGCGGGCTCCCGGCCCCGGGGCGCGGCGCCGGCCGAGGCTGACGCAGTGTGCAGGATGTCCAGCACCGGCCGCAGCAGGTCGGCGGGGGAGGCGGCGCCCGGCTCGGCAGCGGTGGCGCGCGGCTCGTCCGCCTTCTTGCTGAGCAGCAGGCTGAGCAGGCGCGCGCGCAGCTCGCGCTCCCGACGCTGCAGGCCCAGCGCGCGCTCCTTCTCCTCCTCCACGCGCCGCAGCTCGGCCTCCTGCAGCCGCCGCCGCTCCTCCAGCTGCTGCAGCCGCAGGCTCTCCTCCTTGTGCTCCTGCTCGTGCAGCTTGGCGGCCTGCGGGACAGAGGGGGACGGCGGGGCCTGAGCCGGGCTCTCCGCTCAGGCAGGCGCCCCACGGACGGCCCCGCTGGAGCGCAGCCCGCTGGGTCCAACCACACCGGGAGTCCTGCGACCGGCAGCCAAGGGTAAGTCCGGCCAAGCTCCTGGGCACAACCCTGGGGAGGGGCGCCTATCGGGGGCCGGGGCCCTCCAGGTGGCACACTCGGAGGCCACGATCATCAGCCAGGATGCCGCCTGGCAGAGCTCCTGGGCACAACCTTGTGGCGTAGGGAGGCAGGGAGGGGCGCCTCTCAAGGCAGCCCAGGCCTCTCCAAATGGCACGCTCGCAGACCACGATCGTCAGCCAGGAGCAAGCCCGGCAAAGCTTCCCGGCACAGCCCTCCTGAAAGGGGCCCCTCTCGGGTGGACCAAGCCTCTCCGGGTTGGCACGCTCTGTGGCCATGATCGTCAGCCAGGAGCAAGCCCGGCAAACCTCCTCGGCACAGCCCTGGGTGGGGGGCGCCTCGAGGGCGGCCCAGGCCCTCCGGTGCACGCTCCCTGCCACACAGGCCCCAGATTACGGTGCGGACAGTTGACATCCCGCGTGGGTGTGGGAGGCGAGGAGACCTGGCCTGCTCGGGGTCTTCAACGTTCACCACGCAATAAGAACACGCGGCCACAGCTCTCGGCATGCATGCTGCTCTCCTTCCCGCAGACTGGTCACAACTGTAACCAGATGGCAGGTGAGGGTCGCCCCGCGCCTGCCTGGGCTCCACGCGCGCCACCCGCACAGGGCAGCTAGCTAGCTTCACGACAGTGGGGGCGGGAGCACAGCCCGGCTCCAAGGGCTGCCACAGGGACTGTGCCTCGTCTGGGGCCCGCCCCGTCCTCCCGGGCGGTCGGGGACGCCTGGCCTGAAGGACACTGGCGCCATGGGCGCAGCGGGACCACGAAGAGTCTTGGAGCCAGGCGGTGGCCCTCCCATCGCTGGCGAGGCTGCGGCGCCGGGCCTTGGAAGCCTGGACGCGGGCCCACGGCGCTGCCATTTCTTTGGGGTACAGCCCCGGCCTGGGGCAACATGGAGCGCTGCAACCGCGGTCCCCCGCGACGAACACCATCCCCAGGCTAGAACCAGGCGCCAGCGAGGAGCAGCGTGTCCTTGAAGGCCGGGCCTCCCTCCGGGCCCGGCGTCCCAAGGGCCAATCCTCCGTAGACATCCAGGCATCCCTATAGGCGGGCAGGCCATGTGGGCGGGACATCCCCCAGGGTAGGGCATCCCTATAGGCTGGCAGGCCCTATGGGTGGAGCTTCCCAGAGAGGGAGCATAACCGCGGGCGGGTCATCCCTGTGGATGGGGCATCCCTATAGGCTGGCAGGCCCTGTGGGCGGGGCATGGCCCAGTGTAGGGCACCCCTATAGGCGGGCAGGCCATGTGGGCGGGACACCCCCCAGGGTAGGGCATCCCTATAGGCTGGCAGGCCCTATGGGTGGAGCTTCCCAGAGGCGGAGCATAACCGCGGGCGGGTCCTCCCTGTGGATGGGGCATCCCTATAGGCTGGCAGGCCCTGTGGGCGGGGCATGGCCCAGTGTAGGGCATCTCTATAGGCTGGCAGGGCCTCCCCAAGGGTAGGGTACCCCAAGGGCTGATCCGCCCTCTGCACCAGGCATTCCTGAGCGTGTGCCACCCCGCCAAGGGCGGGGCGCCCATGTAAGTGGGGCATCCCTAGAGACTGGCAGTCCCTGTGGGGGCGTCACTCCTGAGGGCAGAGCTTCCCGAGGGCGGGGCGTCCCTATAGATTGGCAGCCCCGTGTGGGCGGGGCTCCCCGAGGGCGGGGCGTCCCCCTAGGGGGGCGGTACCTTGGCGCGGCTCAGCAGCTCGGCCACCAGCCTGATGGACTGCAGGTTGCGCTGCGCCAGCAGCAGCTTGCGCTCCTCCAGCCGGATCCTCTCCTGCAGCTTGCGCTGCTCCTCCGCCTGCATCTTCTCCAGCTTCTTCTGGCTGCGCCGCAGCTCGCGGTCCCGCTGCTTCTGCTCGCGCCTCCGCAGCTTCTCCTCACGCTTCCGCTCGCGCTCCTGTTCCTCCAGCTCCTTCTGCTTCCTGCGCGGGCGGGCGGGACACGACGGCTCCGTGAGGGCCGCAGGGCCCGGGCCGGCGATCGCGGCACTTGGCTCCTCAGCGCTCTGTCCACACAGACATCTCAGCCGCGGCCGAGGGCCCCAGGAGTGAGGGGCGCACAGGGCGAGGCTTTCCCCATGTTTCCAGGGAGAGCCTGGCTAAACTCGACCCCAGCCCAGACACCGGAACAAACAAGACGGACGCGTGGGAAGCGGAGTTTTGCACCAAATCCAGCTGCTCCTGCAGGGACCGCAGCAGACGAACCAGGACGGGCCGCAGCGGCACAGGGAGGAGGCCCTCCACCACGGGCACCACACGGGCACCGCTCGAGCGCTGGACAGGCCCGGCTCCCACTGCACGAGAGACCCCTGCCCTGGGCTTTCCCATCCCGAGCCCCCAGCCCCGGAGCTGGAGGGGAGCTGGAGGGGAGCAGGAATGCACCCGGTGGCAGGAAGGTTCTAGAAGCACCCAGCTACTGGAAGCCCCCAAGAGAACACACTGCATGGCCTTTCATGGGGACTAGCAGAAAAGGCACACGTTCAGTGACACAAAGCCAATCCAGCTTGCTCTGGGGAGGGGGGTGTGTCCCTCAGCAGAGGGGCCCCACAGCACGCACCCCTGGGGAAAGCCCGTGAGGTCACCTGGGGACAGCGGCAGTTCCGTAAGCACCCGCAGAGCGCCGGCCAGCTCAGACCCAACAGCACCCTTTTCTCACCCAGAAGCCAGGACCCCAGCACAACTGGGAGGGATCCGGACCTCCAGGGGCGGGAAGACCAATGAGCGTGTCCTCACGGAACACTCGCACCCCTCAGACTTAACCTTCAGGCCAGGGGCAGGGCGGGCACAGCAGAGAGGCAAGGCCACCCTGGACAGCACATGGCACAGGGACGCCAAGGCCAGGAAGGACACTCTGCAGAGGAGCCGGCCTCACTCCCAGGGCGCCAGGCCCGCAGAGATGCAGCGCTGGATGAGGAGGCCGGAGGACCAGAGCTCCAGCTGTGGGGGAGGCCGGGCCACGCAAGGAGGCGAGGCAGCTCGCGAGGACGCTGGCGTCCGGGAGGCCACACACCAGACGGTCTCCCGCAGCAGGGGTCAGTGAGGGGCTGCCGCTCAGACTGCTGGTCAGCGGCCCTGAGTGCCCAGGGCCCTCACCTGTCCAGCTAAGGGCCCATGGCCAGGAACAGGACTGCTGCAGGCCACGCTGTACCTCATTAGCAGGAAAGGACCAACTCGCTCGCCCCTGACGAAGGACAGACGCCCAGGCTCCCAGGCCGGCCCGCAGGCTAACAGTGAGGCCAACTGGGCTTGGACACAGCCCTGCACACCCCCGGGCCCATGTTTCATGCCAGGCCAGCCCTGCCAGCCACCTCAGCCCCATCAGAGGTACCACCCCGCCGACTATGAGTGTCCCCACCACGACACCCCTTGCCGCCTGAGCTCAAAGGCCACCCTCAGGGCGGCTTTCCCCGCATTAATGTGCAGGTGGAGAAAAGCGCCTGCCCCGAGACCCTGGAAAGGCCATGGGGTAACCCCTGTGACGCCCAGCTCGGGGACTGCGCACAAGGTCGATCGCGGAAGAGAGAGGACGGGGCCTGCTGGTCCGCATGCCACCAGCGCTCCCTGGTTCAGCCTGTGGTGGGCACGTCGACCCCGCGGCCTCGTCCAGTGTGAGATCCAAACTGCTCCCCCCTTGTGGCCGCCACCTGAGGCCTGCCATGCAGCCAGGACACCCCGCCCTCTCTGGACACCTGTCCTCTCTGCAGCCACGGCCTCACTCCGGGGCTCCCGACCCTCTACCCGTGTCCACACCCTCGCCAGCTGCCTGCACACAGGCCAGCACCATCTCCAGCACCTGCTGCTCTGGAACTGGGTTCCGGGGCAGACAGGGGAAGCGCTGACCCCAGAGAAAGGCCCGAATCTGTGTTAGTGAGCATCGGAACCAAACGGGAACCACACAGGAGCCCCAAGGCCGGAGCGACACACAAGTCAGGTCAGCCCAGACCCACACACAGGCTGGTGAGGAGAGAACGCCGGAGCACACACGCCTGAGACTCAGCAGTCTGCAAAACACACATAAGAAACCCTGCCCACCGCGCACACGGACAAGTGCGGGAGAAACGCCCAAGCACAGGGGTCACGGTGGCGCACCAGGAACTGCCGCTCCTTTCCCAGAAGCCAGCTCAGCACACTGGCCAGCTTGCCTGCAGGGCTCACAGCACGCTACGCGCAGTCCCTTCAGTCCCGTCCCACTCTGCGGCACCACGGATGCAGCCCGCCGGGCTCCCCGGTCCATGGGATTCTCCAGGCCAGCACACCACAGTGGGGTGCCTTTCCCTTCTCCAGGGGATCTCCCCAACCCGGGATTGAACCCGCACTCTCTTACTGAACTGGCACACAGGCGGGTTCTTTTCCTCTAGCGCCAGAACGTCAAAGCGAGAAACAGAGGTCCTGAGCCAAGACGCCTGACTCTCAGTTACTTTACAGGGCTCCTAAACAGCTCTTGCTGGGAAAAGCCAACAATACCCTCACTTCCCTACTTCACTTTAAGGCAGCTTCAGCCTGAACGCAAAAAACCTTGTAAGTTGGACAAAAATTCCGTGCCCGCGTCAGCAGGGTGGTGCACGGCGCCCCGGGAGGCTCAGCGAGAAGGGAGGCTCGGCGAGAAGGCCGGGTGGGAAGCCGGCGGTGCCCTGGGGGTAGGCCGCAGGCCCCGCAGTCCTGCTGCGTCTCCGAGGGGACCAACGCACGCACCCAGGCCCGCGGAGCCCGGCCCCGCAGCACGCACCTCTCCTCAGCTCTCTGGCGCTCCTCCGCCTCCTTCTCCCGCCGTTTCTGCTCCTCCCGCTGCTGCTCCAGCTCCTGAAGCTTCTGTCTCTCGAGCTGCCGCTTCTTGATGGAGGCGTCGCTCAGGTGTTTGGTGGAATCGAAAGAGACCTTCGGAGGCAGGACGGGGCAGGGTTAGGAGGCGCACACACCGTCCTGAGCACGCAGACAGCCCCGCGCTCACCGGACGCCCTGCCTCAGACTCACCGTAGAGACCGGGGACCCCCCATTGCCCTTGACCGGGGGAACCTCGGGACTGGGGGGCAGGGCTCGAAATCAGTGCTCGGGGACCCCACCCGTTCCAGGACGGCCCCTTCTGCCGGAAATACCAGCGCCTCGGAGGCCAGCCCTGCATGCGAGAGCTTGACCCCTTCCCCCTCCTGCGGTGGGCGCCCCCCTCCCTCTGCAGCCAGCTGCCTTCACCCAGCGCCCGGGCACAGCTCGCGCCCCGAGGGCCCCGGCTCCTCCGCCAGCCTGACGTGGGGAGCCAGCACGAGCCAGAGTCCACGGCGATGATGGACAGCGCCCTCATTTCAAGGGCGGCTGCGAGCGCGTTCCACTTCTCCCCACGTTTCCTGAGACACAGAGTGCGCTCACCGCGTGGGGGGCCCAGGCAGCCCTCCCCATGTCGGAGGCCCTTCGGGGCGCAGCCCGCCGCCCCGCCTCCCCCCCACCCCCCGCACCTTGATGTTGCAGGCCACGGCCTTGCCGTCCTCGCCCTTGAACATGAGCTTCATGCCGCGCAGCGCGCTCATGGCCTGGATGAAGCCGGCATACTCGCGGTACTGCACGTAGGCCTCGAAGTTGAGGTGGCCGCCGAAGCTGAAGGTGTGGAAGTTGCGGCCTGTCATCTCCTCGCGGTAGGGGTCCAGCATGGGGATGTCCACGTTGCGGATCTCGCCGAAGCGCTCGAACACGCGCACCAGCACCTCCTCGCTCGGCTTCTCCGAGCCCGACTCCTTCAGCGAGAACCACTTGCAGGGCAGCCCCTCCAGGTGGATGGTGTCCGGCCGCTCGCCCGGCAGCGTCTCGTTCATGTCCTTGGCATCGCGGAAGAAGGAGTCCCAGTCGTGGCGCGTGGGGAAGTCGACCTTGAACTCTGCGGCGCGCACCTTGAGGATGTCGGAGAAGCCGCTCAGCTTGATGGTCTTGCCGTCCAGGCAGGCCAGGAAGGACTTGACGAGGCTCTTGTTCTCCACCTCGCCCTCGAAGCGGATGAAGTCCATGGTGCTCTTGGAGATGCGCAGCGTGGAGAACTGGTGGTGCTGCACCATGCCCTTGAGCCGCTCCATCACCTCCCAGTTGGAGATGGACTTGCCCGGCTGCTTCAGCTGCGGCAGCGCCACGCTGATGGTCATCTTCGTGATGGGCTTCAGGTACAGGCCGTGCAGCGGGCACAGCTCCACCGCCTCAGACGTGTCGTGCACGATGGTGGCCGCAGCCATAGCCGGGACCTTGGCCCTGAAACACAAGACACGCACGCCGCGCGTTCACGGCCGGCCCGGTGTCCCGCCCCCAGGCTGGCCAGCACGCGGGCCAGGGGCAGGGAGGCCTGTCTGGCCTCTGCATGCCCGACACACTAGTCGCTACGTCAGGGAAGGCCCCTCAGCCCCTCAGGGTTAGTCGCTCAGTCATGTCAGACTCTCTGTGACCCCGTGGACGGTATCCCGCCAGGCTCCTCTGCTCCTGAAATTCTCCAGGCAAGAATACTGGAGTGGGTTGCCCTTCCCTTCTCCAGGAGGGGGGTCTTTCCCACCCAGGGATCGAACCTGGGTGTCCTGCATTGCAGGCAGATGCTTTACTGTCTCAACCACCAGCGAAGCCCCAGCCCCTGACATGTGGGCCCTTTTAATCAGATTACACAAATGCAGGGGAAAAAAAATTTGGTTTTCCAAACTTTTAGGAACACTTGCTTGCCCCAAGCCTCCATGGGCACTGAGCTGCCCCCAATACTCAGAGGCATCTCCACCAGAGCTGGGCTGGCGGGAGCCCAGATGGGCAGGGTCCCTGCCCTCGGGATGTGGTGGACAGGCCACCTCCATGGAGGCTGCAGACGCCTCACTGGGGAAGGGACGACCCACACAAGCACCTGGGAAGGTCTGTGCAGGAGGAAGCCCGCGGAAACAGGAAGGAACTTTCAGACTGAGACAATGGTTGAAGACCGTTGATTTCAGTATCTCTACCGCAGGCAGAAGCACTTTCTCTGTGTCCAGATAAAACCATCAAAGCCGCGGGCCTCTGGGAAGCCGCGGACGGGGAGCTGACTGTGCTCTCCTCCCCCTCAACCAGCTTCTCCCTACCGGTCAGACAGGTGCCTACTTCCGCAAAGCAGGGCCAGACCTGACCCACGGACACCAAACAGTAATGGAGGGGGCCTTGGGCTGTGTGCCCGCGCACCAGATGGCTCTGAGGGCTTCCGACCAGGCCTGGGTTCAATCCCTGGGGCGGGAAGATCCCCTGGAGGAGGGCATGGCAACCCACTCCAGTATGCTTGCCTGGAGAAAGCCACGGACAAGAGGAGCCTGGTGGGCTACAGTCCACGGGGTCACAGAGAGCCATGACCGAGCAGCTCAGCACACACACACACACCCAGACCCGGGAGAAGCTGCAGGGACGGGGGTGGAGGGGTCCCAGCTGGAGGGAAGAGCCACCTGGCCCAGGTCTGGGGCACCAGTGAGGGGGCTCAGCCTGGGCTGAGAGTGGCGACAGCCCCCCTCCACCCGCAGAAAACCTCCAGACCTCAGAGAGAACTTGAGTCAGAGACTCCGGAAGCCCACTGCCTACTAGGAACCCTGGGGATTCCCATCTTCCCTGGTCGCCTAGCTGCCCCTGCACCCTGGGGACGACCCCCAGCCCCTTCGCTGCACCCCTGTCAACACACCCCTGGCAGCCCCTCATAATCCCCATCGCCTCCACCCCTCCAAATGCTCACCCCACTGGCCCAACTCCCGCCTTCTCTCTCCCCAGCCGGCCCTGTGGCCCCCGGTTACCCCCTCCAACCTCCAGTAACCCCTAACTTCACTCCCCACCCCGGTACAGCCTGCTTACCTCTTACCCTGGTGGACCCCGATTCGCCTGCAGGGACCCTGTCCACCCCCGGCCCCAACCCCGCAGCTCTCTGGAGACCTCCCCTCCTCTGCTCAATCGCCGTTGTCCCCTCTCCCAAATCCTCTCCCAGAAGAGCCCCCCCACTCTCAGCACCCCGGGGAGACCCCCGCAGCCCCCGGTTGTCCGTCAACCCCCAAGCCCCTCAAAGGCTTTCGACCCCCAAAGCCCACACCCCCAAGTCCCCAGACCCCTGCTCCCAAGTCTGCAGGTCCAGGACACCCATGCCCCGGCCGTCCCGGGAGACCCCCACATCCCCCAGCCCCCGGTCATCCCCAAGCCCCTCAAAGGCTCTCGACCCCCGAAGCCCCTGCCCCCAAGTCCGCAGTCCCACGAGACCCCGCGCCCCGGTCGCCCCGGGAGACCGCTGCAGACCCCGGCCCGCGGCACTCCGTCACCCCCAGGCCCTCCAAGGCTTTCGACCCCCAAAGGCCGCGCCCCCAAGTCCCCAGGCCCCCCGCTCCCGAGTCCGCAGGCCCACGAGACCCGCGCCCCGGCCGCCCCGAGACACCGCCGCAGCCCCCGGCCCCCGGCTCTCCGTCACCCCCAGACGCCCCCGCCCCCAGGCCCCTCGAAGGCTCTCGACCCCCGAAGCCCGCAGGCCCAGGAGACCCGCGCCCCGGCCGCCCGCCCCGCGAGCCCGCCCTCCCCGGCCCCCCGACACCCCGGGGTCCCCCGCGCCCGGCGGGCGGGGCCCCGTGCACGTACCAGGCCGCCGCCGCCCTGGCCCCAGCGCTCCCGCGGGCCCCCGACGACGCCGGCAGGCCCGGCCTCCCCGCCCGCCGCCGCCGCCGCCGCCGGAGGCGCCCCCGACGCGACCCGCTGCCGCCTCCTCTGCCGCCGCCGCCGCCCGCCCCCGTGACGCATTTCCGCTTCCGCCGCTCGGGCCCGCGGAAGCAGGCCGCGCGGCGGGCCCGGGTTTCTCCTCCTGGCCGTGGCCCCGCCCCCCAAGAGGCGGGACTTCCGGGGCGGCGGTGGGTGGGGCCGGCCGACCCGGGCTTCGCGGTGCGCGTGCGCGAGCCCGCCGCGCCCTTCCCCCAGCCCGCCCCGCCCCGCCCCGCCCCCAACCCCGCTACGTGTTTTCAGGTCCAGGCAGAGGCCTCACCTGGGGCCCCGGGGAGAAGGCGCCAGACTCGGGACTCAGGCCGGCTGTGTGGGGCACGCTGCTGTCATAGTCGTGCGTCGCACATGAGATATCATTATGAACTATGACAAGTGTGTATTTATTAACTACTGATTTTATTCCGTATGAGTATGGATTGCTTGTATGGCATTGTTACATCATGGTATAATGTAGCATACATATAATGTAACGGGCTTCCCTGGTGGATCCATTGATAGAGTCCGGCTGCAATGCGAGACACCTGGGTTCAATCCCTGGGTTGGGAAGATCCCCTGGAGAAGGGCATGAATACCCACTCCAGTATTCTGGCCTCTAGAATCCCGTGGACTATAGGCATCGCAAAGAGTCAGACACAGCTGAGCGACTTCCACCTCCCGTAATGTAACTACACACACTTAAGTTATATAGTGTTAGTATAAATATCTAGTATTTTAATATTGAAACTGTTTACATTTTAACATTGATGTTCCATGCTTACTTTTAAGGATGTCTGAAAATAACACAAATTGCATAATTATTATTTTATATTTTTGATATGCATCTATGCATTTTATTATTTTAAATTGCTTAATATATAAAATGTAAATATATAATATACTTTCTGTGTTATATGTCTGTGTTCTCAGTCACTCAGTTGTGTCTGACTCTTTGCGAGCCCATAGACTGTAGCCTGCCAAGCTCTTCTGTCCATGGGATTCTTCAGGCAAGAGTACTGGAGTGGGTTCCCATTCTCTTCGCTAGGAGATCCTGTTGACCCGGGTTGAAACCTGTGTGTCTTGTGTCCCCTGCATTGGCAGGTGGGTTCTTTACCACTATGCCACATGGGAAACCCACGTTATATATAATCCATTTCAAAAATAATGACCTTTTGTATAACTTTACCTGTAATATTTATCTTATGCATAATAATACAGTTAGGTCTGCTGCTGCTGCTGCTGCTGAGTCACTTCAGTCGTGTCCGACTCTGTGTGACCCCAGAGACGGCAGCCCACCAGGCTCCCCCGTGCCTGGGATTCTCCAGGCAAGAACAGTGGCGTGGGTTGCCATTTCCTTCTCCAGTGCATGAAAGTGAAAAGTGAAAGTGAAGTCGCTCAGTCGTGTCCGACTCTTAGCAACCCAATGGATTGCAGCCCATCAGGTTCCTCCGTCCATGGGATTTTCCAGGCAAAAGAGTACTGGAGTGGGGTGCCACTGCCTTCTCCGTGCATTTAGGTCATTTTATGGTATAAATAAAATGGCTTCCCTCATAACTCAGTTGGTAAAGAATCTGCCTGCAATGCAGGAGACCTGGGTTCAATTCCTGGGTCGGAAAGATCCCCTGGAGAAGGAGATGGCAACCCACTGCTCAGTCGTGTCCGGCTGTTTGTGGCCCTTTGGACTGTAGCCCCCACCAGGCTCCTCTGTTCGTGAGATTTTTCAGGCAAAAATGTATCCCTGGGGACCTGTTAAATTTGGAAACTGCCAAGTACCAAGCAAAGCGAATTAAGACATGAGATACTCACTTTTCTTGGGGACGAGCAAGACTCAGAGACAATTGCAAGAATCTGGGAAATATTCAAAGAAAGTCCTTTTACATTTTTCAGCAAAATATCCCTCCATGGAATGTTCCCCAGAAACACAGAAACAAAGTTCCCAGGGACCTGTAACCTTAATCCTCTTGAGGAGTGATAAACACCAGGTATGTAAATTTCACTCTCATTGAGCATGATGGGGAATGGGAGCAGGATGCACGGTCACTTCCAGGGTGAGATTGCAAAGCTGAAGGAATTCTACAATTGAAATTAAAGTCCATCGTCTGTAGAGTCCAGCTAATGAAATGGGAAGTTATTCCGGGTGGGCCTGCCCTAATCAGGTGTCGGGATCCAAACCATTTAAAACGGCGGAAACACAGCCTGGTTGCCTCTGAGGAAGCCAATCGCCTGGTGGGAAAAAAGAAGCCGTTTGGCAGGAATTGGCATGTGGCTTCTGAGTGGTGAAGGTATGGATGCTGTCAGTCTAATGAAATGAGAAGAGTATTCTAGGTGGGCCTGACCTTGGAAGAAGTTATGACAAACCTAGACAGCATATTAAAAAGCAAAGACATCACTTTACCGACAAAGGTCTGTATTCAAAGCTATACTCACGTATGGATGTGAGAGTTGAACCATAAAGAAGGTTGAACACTGAAGAATTGATGCTTTCGAACTATCTTGAGAGTCCCTTGGACAGCAAGGAGATCAAACCAATCCATCTTAAAGGAAATCAACCCTGAATATTCATTGGGAGGAATGAAGCTGAAGCTCCAATACTCTGGACACCTGATGTGAAGAGCCAAATCATTGGAAAAGACCCTGATGCTGGGAAAGATTGGAAGAGAATGGGGCAACAGAGGATGCGATGGTTGGATGGCATCACCGACTCCATGGACATGAGTTTGAGCAGGCTTCAGGAGATGGTGAAGGGCAGGGAAGCCTGGCGTGCTGCAGTTCACGGGGTCGCAGAAAGTTGGGCATGATTTGGCAACCGAACAACAACCGACCAGAGTAAGGCGTGCCTCTCTACCCCATGCAGACAATGATGTACGTTCTGTGCTTAAATGTTATCGCTCTGTTCGTTTCCGAGGGCTGCTGTAAGCTGTGACCCCAGAGAGAACAGAAATGTATACCCTCACTGTTCTGGAGACGAAAAAGTCTGAAACCAACCAAGGCGTGGGTGCATTTCGGTTCCTTCCGAGTGCTCCCAGGAAGGATCTGCTCCGGGTCTGTCGGCAGGCTTTCTGTGGTTTGCTGACAGTCGGCAGTGTCCCTTTGAAACGGAGCAACAACCTATGGTCCTTGTCTCCCACGCCCTCCGCCTGCCTTCTGTCTGTAAAAAAATAAAATAAGCTTTAGCTGAAGCAGAAGTTTAATCAGAGAAGTAAGAACATGGCAGAACCACACAAAATCAGTCAAGCGAGACTAAATTATGACAGTTGACTCATTAAGCCCAGTCAAGTACCTTCAGTTCCTCCCGAAGGGCTGTAGTGAAGTCAGAAACGGCAACCCACTCCAGTATTCTGGCCTGGAAAAATCCCACGGACAGAGGAGCCTGGTGGGCTACAGTCCATAGGGGTCACAAAGAGTCGGACCCGACTTAATGACGGAGCACGCATTCAAGAGCTATAGAGGTTCTGAGCCACCTCCTGGGAGCTGCCTTGTAGATACTGACACCGCCTATCAGGGGGAGAAGTTAACAGCTTCATGGCCAGGCTGTAGGCATGACGTAGGCTGTCCCAGATCTGAGAACTGGCCTCAAGGAATGGGAACAAACTGACCGTGCAACTGAAGATTGATTGTACCTAAAACAACCACGATGGTGCTGGTCAGACCACTGATGACCGATCTGAGGATGACTGTCAGAGCTGACTGTGCTCTTTCTACGCGTAGCCCCCCTCCAACGTCCGTCTACCTAGGTATCCATCTGTTCATCGATCCATCCATCTACCCATCTGTCCAAACATCCAGTGACTCATCCACCCACTCATCCAGAGATCCATCCTTCCAACTCTCCATCCATGCATCCATGCATCCATCCATGCATCCATCCATCCATCCACTTATCCAACAGTGCATCCATCCATCCATCCATCCACTGAATTCATCCATCCATCCACCCATCCGTCTAATCATCCATCCATATATCCATCCATCCATCCATCTATTCATCCATCCATTTACCCATCCATCATCCATCATCCATCATCCATCCATCTATCCATCTCACCATCCATCCATCCATCCATACATCATCCATCCATCTATTCATCCATCCATCATCTATTCATCCATCCATTTACCCATCCATCATCCATCCGTCCATCGTCCATCCATCCATCCATGTATCCATCATCCACCCATCTATCCATCCATCCATCTCACCATCCATCATCCATACATACATCATCCATTCCCCCCATCCATCTATCCATCTATTCATCCATCCATTTATCCATACACCATCCACCATCCACCCACCATCCATCCATCCATCCATCCATCCATCCATCTGTCCATCCAGTCATTCACTCATGCATCCATCCATCCATCCATTCATCTATCCATCCATTCATCCATCCATCCATCTATCTTACCATCCATCATCCATCCATACATCATCCATCCATCTATCCATCCATCCATCATCTATTCATCCATCCATTTACCCATCCATCATCCATCATCCATCCATCTATCCATCCACCCACCCATCTGTCCATCTATCCATCCATCCATCCATCCATCCATCTATCCATCATCCACCCATCTGTTCATCCATCCATCCATCCATCCATCTATCCATCTCACCATCCATCATCCATACATCCATACATACATCATCCATTCCCCCCATCCATCTAACCATCCATCCCTCTATCCATCAATTCATCCATCCATTTATCCATACACCATCCATCCATCCATTCATCCACCCATCTATCCATCCATTCATCCACCCATGCACACATTTATCCAACCATCCATCCATGCATCATCCATCTACCCATACATTCATCCATCCATCCATCATTTATCTATCCACCCATCTATCTGTCCATCTATCCACCTATCCATCCATCCAGTCATTCACTCATGCATCCACCCATCTGTCCCTCTATCCACGCATCCATCTCACCATCCATCATCCATCCATACATACATACATCATCCATCCATCTATCCATCCATCCATCATCTGTTCATCCATCCATTTACCCATCCATCATCCATCATCCATCCATCTATCCATCCACCCATTCATCTGTCCATCTATCCACCTAACCATCCATCCAGTCATTCACTCATGCATCCATCCATCCATCCATCTCACCATCCATCATCCATCCATCCATAAATACATCATCCACCCATCTATCCATCCATCCATCATCTATTCATCCATCCATTCATCCATCCATCATATCCATCCATCCATCCATCCATCCACCCATCTGTCCATCTATCCACCCATCCATCTCACCATCCATCATCCATCCATCCATGCATACATCATCCACTCCCCCATCCATCCATCCATCCACCCATCTATCCACCCAATCACTCACTCATGCATCCATCCACCCATCCATCTCACCATCCATCATCCATCCATCCATGCATACATCATCCACTCCCCCCATCCATCCATCCATCTACCCATCTATCCATTTTTCCACCCATCCATCTGTCCACCCAATCACTCACTCATGCATCCAGCCGTCCATTGGTCTGACTACCCATCCATCCTCCTCCGCATCTGCGTCCACTCGTCTGTCCATGCCTCCATCCATCTGGGCGTCCGTATGTGTACCCACGCACCCACCTCTCCGTCTGCCCATCGGCCCACGCCTCTGTCCATCCGCCTCACAGATCCATGCCTCTCAAGACTGTTGTTGTTTCACTCGCTAAGTCACGTCCAACTCTTTGTGACCTTGTGGACAGTAGCCCCCCCCCCCCCCCCAGGCTCCTCTGTCCGTGGGATCCTCCAGGCGAGAGTACTGGGGCGGGTTGCCGTGCCCTCCTCCAGGGGATCTTCCCGACCCAGGGATCAAACCTGGGTCTCCTGCATGGCAGGTGGACTCTTTACCACTGAAGGAAGGTCGCTCAGCCGTGTCCGACTCTTTGTGACCCCATGGACTGTAGCCTACCAGGCTCCTCTGTCCATGGGATTTTCCAGGCAATAGTACTGGAGTGGGTTGCCACTTCCTTCTCCACTTTAGCACTGAGTCAGCAGGATAGCTCAAGACTTGAGTCAGAACCACTCCTTTCCACCAGGTGGCGCATACACCTCCTTAAGGAACTGGAGGGAGCTCCCTTGGAGTGATCCTTTGGTCTTGTTTTGAAGCCAGCGTGAATTATCCATCCTTGGCAAAGGCATCAGCCTGGTCATTTCCCATGAACGTTACCCAGTTCATGGAACCCGTCCGTCCTCGGCACCTCACTCTCTTGTTATATCTTTATTTAGTCCAGAACTTTTAACGCAATTTCTCATGCCCTTTGCTGTTCAGTTGAAAGTTGTGTCCAGCTCTTTGCGACCCCATGGACTACAGCCCGCCAGGCCTCCCTGTCCTTTACTGTCTGACAGAGCTCGCTCAAACTCATGTCCATTGAGCCGGTGATGCCATCCACCCATCTCATCCTCTGTCGTCCCCTTCTCCCCCTGCCTTCAATCTTTCCCAGCATCAGGGTCTTTTCCAATGAGTCAGCCCTTCGCATCAGGTGGCCAAAGGACTGGAGTTTCAGCTTCAGCATCAGTCCTTCCAGTGAACATTCAGGACTGATCTCCTTTAGGGTGGACTGGTTTGATCTCCCTGCTTTCATAGGGACTCTGAAGAGTCTTCTCCAGCACCACAGTTCAAAAGCATCAATTCTTCAGCCTCCTTTGTGGTCCAGCTCTCACATCCATACGTGGCCACTACGCAGCATAATAAAAAGTCGCCCTGCGAATGGAAGACAGAGCAGAGAATCCAGTCTCCGCTCTGCTGGTGTTGCGTGCACAAATTCGTCTGATTCTCCAAAGGACGTTGGACAAATTCTGTTACATACCATTTTCAACGTGCCCACATTCTCTTTGCGTCTGCGATCTCGATGTTGGTAATTCGTCCTATGGAATGATTTTCCCACAGATACACAAGAGCGTATGTGTAAATTGTATTCCATACGTTTCTGTGGCAGCTCCGCAAGGTGGCGCTAGGGGTAAAGAATGCACGTGGCCATGTAGGAGATTCAAGTTCAATCCCCGAGTCGGGAAGATCCCCTGGAGGAGGGCGTGGCAACCCACTCCAGTGTTCTTGCCTGGAGAATCCCATGCACAGAGGAGCCTGGCAGGCTACAGTCCATGGGGTCGCCAAGAGTCGGACATGACCGCGTGACCGGGCTTGCAGGCACACACACAGTCCCTGTGGGTGTAAAAGGCGTGTGTGCAGTGAAGGCGTCTGTCTGCAGGCGACCCGAAATTGGAGACAGCCCTCAGGCACACACAGGTGCCGAGGAAGCTCTTACAGTAACGGCGACGCTGAGTCAGGCTCGGGTGTGCTCACCCACCCACGCGCTCGCGGGAAGACCTTATCCTGCAGACCTGTGACGCCTCCCACTGGTGTCGTGCCTCGGCGTTCCCACGTGGCTCCACACCAGGATCGGCAGCGTGGGGCGGGGGCGGGGGCGGCTGCCGGGTCGAAGGTGCCGAGCGGAGGATGAGGATGGGATGAAGGCCTCGCAGCTCGATCAGGGGTGTCCGGATTACGGGCGTAACAGTGCCCCTGAGGTCCCACGCTCTGGCTTCCGGCTGAGGGCAGTGACATGGGCTGAGGGGGAACCCACAGGGGAAGGGACACGCTGGAGTAGGAAGGAGGCAAGAGAGTCCAGTCTGGTTGAGTTAGTTCAGAGACACCTGCAGCCTTAAAGGAGCTGTCCCATAAGGTAAGGAGTCCAGGGTGAGTCCCCAGCAGAAAAAGGTCATGATATAGGAGGAGCTTGCCCAGGACAGGAGAAAAACTGGGCACAATCCATTAGTCCACACGTCTGTCCCTCAATTCATCCATCCGTCCATCCATCCATCCACCAGTCCATTTATCCATCTATCCGCCAACTGTTATCCATCCATCCACCAGTTCAGTTATTCATCATCCATCCATCCATCCATCCATCCATCCATCCACCAATTCAGTTATCCATCTATCCACTACTTCAACTATCCATCCACCCATCCATCCATCCATCCATCCACCCACTAGTTCATTTATCTACCCATCTATCCACCAACTCACTTATCCATCCATCCACCAATTCAGTTATCCATCATCCACCCATCCACCCCTCCATCCATCCATCCAGCAACTTAGTTATCCATCCATCCATCCATCCACCAATTCAATTATCCATCATCCATCCACCCATCCACCCACCCATCCATCCATCCATCCATCCACCAATTCAATTATCCATCATCCACCCTTCCACCCATCCATCCATCCACTAACTCAGTTATCCATCCATCCACCCATCCATCCATCTACCAATTCACTTATCCATCGTCCACCCATCCACCCCTCCATCCATCCATCCACTAACTTAGTTATCCATCCATCCATCCACCAATTCAATTATCATCCAGCCATCCATCCACCCATCTACCCATCCATCCATCCATCTACCAATTCAATTATCCATCATCCACCCTTCCACCCATCCATCCCTCCATCCACTAACTCAGGTATCCATCCATCCATCCACCAATTCGATTATCCATCATCCATCCATCCATTCCCCCATCCATCCACCCACCAGTTCATTTATCCACCCATCTATCCACCAACTCAGTTATCCATCCGTCTACCAATTCACTTATCCATCATCCACCCATCCACCCCTCCCTCCATCCATCCACTAACTTAGTTATCCATCCATCCACCCACTAACTTAGTTATCCATCCATCCATCCACCAATTCAATTATCCATCATCCATCCATCCATCCACCCATCCATCCATCTACCAATTCAATTATGCATCATCCACCCTTCCACCCACCCATCCATCCATCCATTCACCAATTCGATTATCCATCATCCATCCATCCATCTACTCATCCATCCACCCACCAGTTCATTTATCCATCCATCTACCCACCAACTCAGTTATCCATCCATCCACCCATCTATCCACTAGTTCAATTATCCATCTACCCATCCATCCACTCATCATCTATCCACCAATTCAATTATCTATCCAACCATCCATCCATCCACCAATTCAATTATCCATCCATCCACCCACCAATTCAATTATCCATCCATCCATCCACCAATTCAATTATCCATCCACCCATCCATCCGTCCATCTACCAATACAATTATCCATCCACCAGTTCAATTATCCATCCATCCATCTACCAATTCAATTATCTATCCAACCATCCATCCATCCACCAATTCAATTATCCATCCATCCATCCACCAATTCAATTATCTATCCAACCATCCATCCATCCACCAATTCAATTATCCATCCATCCACCAATTCAATTATCTATCCAACCATCCATCCATCCACCAATTCAATTATCCATCCATCCATCCACCAATTCAATTATCTATCCAACCATCCATCCATCCACCAATTCAATTATCCATCCATCCATCCACCAATTCAATTATCCATCCATCCATCCACCAATTCAATTATCTATCCAACCATCCATCCATCCACCAATTCAATTATCTATCCAACCATCCATCCATCCACCAATTCAATTATCCATCCATCCACCCACCAATTCAATTATCCATCCATCCATCCACCAATTCAATTATCCATCCACCCATCCATCCGTCCATCTACCAATACAATTATCCATCCACCAGTTCAATTATCCATCCATCCATCTACCAATTCAATTATCTATCCAACCATCCATCCATCCACCAATTCAATTATCCATCCATCCATCCACCAATTCAATTATCTATCCAACCATCCATCCATCCACCAATTCAATTATCCATCCATCCACCAATTCAATTATCCATCCATCCATCCACCAATTCAATTATCTATCCAACCATCCATCCATCCACCAATTCAATTATCTATCCAACCATCCATCCATCCACCAATTCAATTATCCATCCATCCACCCACCAATTCAATTATCCATCCATCCATCCACCAATTCAATTATCCATCCACCCATCCATCCGTCCATCTACCAATACAATTATCCATCCACCAGTTCAATTATCCATCCATCCATCTACCAATTCAATTATCTATCCAACCATCCATCCATCCACCAATTCAATTATCCATCCATCCATCCACCAATTCAATTATCTATCCAACCATCCATCCATCCACCAATTCAATTATCCATCCATCCACCAATTCAATTATCCATCCATCCACCAATTCAATTATCCATCCATCCATCCACCAATTCAATTATCTATCCAACCATCCATCCATCCACCAATTCAATTATCCATCCATCCACCAATTCAATTATCCATCCATCCATCCACCAATTCAATTATCTATCCAACCATCCATCCATCCACCAATTCAATTATCCATCCATCCACCAATTCAATTATCCATCCATCCATCCACCAATTCAATTATCTATCCAACCATCCGTCCATCCACCCGTTCAATTATCCATCCACCAATTCAACTATCCATCCATCCATTCATGCCAGCATCAATGCGTCACAATATGCATGGCATATTGTTTACCAGGGAAGCTGCCCTGAAGCTCAGCATCCAATATTTATCAGTACTCAAACACATACTAGCCACATGTCTGTTCTGAAGTCTCCAGCCCCTCCCAGAAGTTCAGGAAACTAATATGTGCAGTCTCTGTCTTCCCCTGGAGTTTGGATCTTACATGGTGTGTCCCAAAGTCTCCATCATAAACTGCATCATTAAAGGGTCCAGGTACTTAAGCCCCCAAATAAACAAAGGCATGGCTCTGAGAAGGGAACTCCAGGGGCCTGGAGGCAAAGGCAGACCTGTCTCTTCCGTGTTGTCCAGTCACTCAGACTCATGTCCATCAAGGCGGTGATGCCATCCAACCATCTCATTTTCTGTCGTCCCCTTCTCCTCCTGCCCTCAATCTTTCCCAGCATCAGGGTCTTTTCCGTTGAGTCAGCTCTCCACATCAGATGGCCAAAGGATTGGAGCTTTGGATGTGTCTTTGAGTCAGGTCAAGTCTTGACTGCATACACGCCAGGGGCCTCCCAGGTAGCTCAACGATAGAGAATCCACCTGCCAATGCAAGACACTCGGGTTCGATCCCCGGGTGGGGAAGCTCCCCTGGAGAAGGGAATGGCAACGTACTCCTGCATTCTTGCCTGGGGAATCCCACGGACAGAGGAGCCTGGCGGGCTCCCGTCCACAGGGTCGCCGAGATTGGGACACGACCGAGTGCTGAACAACAACAGCATCTTCACTTCACACGAGCAAAGCACAGAAGAGCTACGGTTTACAGCAGGGCTTTGAAGGAAGATGACAAAGGCTGATAGCCTGCGGAGGTGAAGGCGGAGTACCCGTAGGAGAACAGGATGAGAGCTTCAAAGGCGGGAGGGACCACAGGGCTGGTTGAAGGAACCTGAGATGATCCTGGCCTCCTGGTGCAGACAGGGTTCCTCTGCACAGAGCCCAGGCGGCAGTAGCCCAAGGTCCTTATGAGGACTTTCCCTGGGGGCGAGGAGCTCAGAGCCCTCTGGTGGAGTTCCCCCGGAGAACAGTATCCTGGCCGATCAACACGAAGCCAAACCGTACCCCGGCCGGCAGCTTCCACGTGGAGGCTGTGGTTAGAGCTCGCTGCGATAAGTTCACCTTCATCTCACACTTCCCTTCGCCTACGTGGCCCATCACGAGATTGTAGACAGACACACAAGGTGTTTCCTGGAGCAGGAGGTCGCTTTAGCAAGGGCCCTCCCCCTCCAGGCATGCAAAGCTGAGCTGTATTTTCAGGGTGGTTGTTCCCACTTTGCACACGTGAGTCATGTCCTCAGGCTTTGCAGTCTTCTCCATCTTTTCTCAAAAGCGTTCCTCACAGCTCCACAGTCTTTCTCCCCCAGATCTACACAGTGAGTGCCGGAATCACTATGTTTTCCGTATCTCTCTCTTTGTATTGAAGTGTTGTTTTCAATTCAGTTCAGTCGCTCAGTTGTGTCCGACTCTTTGTGACCCCATGGACTGCAGCACGCCAGGCCTCCCTGTCCATCACCAACTCCTAGAGCTTACTCAAACTCATGTCCATCAAGTCAGTGATGCCATCCAGCCATCTCATCCTCTGTCGTCCCCTTCTCCTCCCGCCCTCCATCTTTCCCAGCATCAGGGTCTTTTCCAAAGAGTCAGCTCTTCCCATCAGGTGGCGAAAGTATGGGAACTTCAACGTCAGCATCAGTCCTTCCAATGAATCTTCAAGACTGATCTCCTTTCGTATAGACTGATTGGATCTCCTTGCAGTCCAAGGGACTGTCAAGAGTCTTCTCCAACACCACAGTTCAAAATTATCAGTTCTTCAGGGCTCAGCTTTCTTTATAGTCCAACTCTCACATCCATACACGACCACTGGATCAACCATAGCTTTGACGAGATGGACCTTTGTTGGCAAAGTAATGTCTCTGCTTTTTAACATGCTATCGAAGTTGGTCATAACTTTTCTTCCAAGGAGCTAGTGTCTGTTAATTTCATGGGTGCAGTCACCATCTGCAGTGATTTTGGAGCCCAAGAAAAAGTCTCTCAATGTTTCCATTGTTTCCCCATCTATTTCCCATGAAGTGATGGGACCAGATGCCATGATCTTCATTTTTTTAATGTTGAGTTTCAAGCCAGCTTTTTCACTCTCCTCTTTCACTTTCATCAAGAGGCTTTTTAGTTCCTCTTCACTTTCTGTCATAAGGGTGGAGTCATCTGCATATCTGAGGTTATTGATATTTCTCCTGGCAATCTGGATTCCAGCTTGTGCTTCCTCCAGCCCAGCATTTCTCATGATGTACTCTGCATAGAAGTTAAATAAGCAGGGTGACAATATACAGCCTTGATGTACTCCTTTTCCTATTTGGAACCAGTCTGTTGTTCCATGTCCAGTTCTAACTGTTGCTTCCTGACTTGCATACAGATTTATCAGGAGGCAGGTCAGGTGGTCTGGTATTCCCAGCTCTTCAAGAATTTGATTTACAATATTGTTAATTCCTGTTGTACAGCAAAGCGATTTGGCTATATGTATATGTGCATTCTTTGCTTAATATTCTTTTCCATTATGGTTTATCAAATAGGAAAAGGAGTGCGTCAAGGCTGTATATTATCACCCTGCTTATTTAACTTATATGCAGAGTGCATCATGAGAAACGCTGGACTGGAAGAAGCACAAGCTGGAATCAAGATTGCCGGGAGAAATATCAATCACCTCAGATATGCAGATGACACCACCCTTATGGCAGAAAGTGAAAAGGAACTAAAAAGCCTCTTGATTAAAATGAAAGTGGAGAGTGAAAAAGTTGGCTTAAAGCTCAACATTCAGAAAACGAAGATCATGGCATCTGGTCCCATCACTTCATGGGAAATAGATGGGGAAACAGTAGAAACTGTGTCAGACTTTATTTTTTGGGTTCCAAAATCACTGCAGATGGTGACTGCAGCCATGAAATTAAAAGACGCTTACTCCTTGGAAGAAAAGTTATGACCAACCTAGATAGCATATTCAAAAGCAGAGACATTACTTGGTCAACAAAGGTCCATCTAGTCAAGGCTATGGTTTTTCCTGTGGTCATGTATGGATGTGAGAGTTGGAATATGAAGAAGGCTGAGCACCGAAGAATTGATGCTTTTGAACTGTGGTGTTAGAGAAGACACTTGAGAGTCCCTTGGACTGCAAGGAGATCCAACCAGTCCATTCTGAAGGAGATCAATCCTGGGATTTCTTTGGAGGGAATGATGCTGAAGCTGAAACTCCAGTACTCTGGCCACCTCATGCGAAGAGTTGACTCACTGGAAAAGACTCTGATGCTGGAAGGGATTGGGGGCAGGAGGAGAAGGGGACGACCGAGGATGAGATGGCTGGATGGCATCACGGACTCGATGGACGTGAGTCTGAGTGAACTCCGGGAGATGGTGATGGACAGGGAGGCCTGGCGTGCTTTCATGGGGTCGCAAAGAGTCAGACACGACTGAGCGACTGCACTGAACTGAAGTTATCATAAGATCCTTTTTAATTGGAGGAGAATCACTTTATGGTGTTGTGTTAGTTTCTGCTGAACAGCAACGTGAATCGCCTATTCTTATGCACGTATCTCCTGTCTCTTGAGCCTCCCCCACCCACCCCTCTAGGTCATCAAGAGCACCGAGCTGAGCTCCCGGAGCTATAGAGCAGCTTCTCACCAAATTCTGGTTTTACACACAGTCATGTATATGTTTCAGGTCTTCTCAGGTGGCTCAGCGGGTAAAGGACCCGCCTGCCCACGCAGGAGACGTAAGAGACGCCGATTCGATCCCTGGGTGGGGAAAATCCCCTGGAGGAGGGCGTGGCCACACACGCCAGCGTTCCTGTGGGGAATCCCCTTTGATACAGGAGCCTGGCGGGGCTCCACAGGGCCGCGAAGCGTTGGACACGACTCAGCACGCACACACACGCATATGTATCAATGCCACTCTCTCCGTTTTTCCTGTCTTCTCCTCCACCCGCTGTGTCCACAAGGACTTCATTGTGGTCTGGAAGCTCAGTCGTGTCCGACTCTTTTTCTTGCCTTGAGAAAATCCCCACGAGGAAGTCTTCCTATTTAATAAAGGACACCAGCCCGAGCTCTCCCTTTCTCCTTCCTGAAAGGAAAGCTGAGATGTGTATGGCTCTCTTGGAGTCTATCTGCCCCCGTCCCTTTCTCTCCCTCCGATGGTACGACACGTGTGTCATCTCTGATTTGGGGGTTTGCAGACACAGACCCTTGAGGGCTGGAAATTGTCCAGGGGCTGATTGGACAAGGAGGGGCGATCTGTGTCCAGCCCTTGTTGGCGGTGAGCGCGCAAGAATCAAAAAGGTTCCGTGAGAAAGGACCCAGGGTACCACTCTGGGTTGTTTAAGGTTGCTAAGCAACTGGAGATCGGGGAGGACATTTCACTGACAACACAGCCTGTGCTACAGATTCTGGGAATGCATCAGATGCTGATGTGCGAGCGGTGTTATAGATGTGGTCTGAAAGATGCCGAGGGTTTGGCTTACTTCCTTTGTGAGAGGTAGACAGTCAGAGGTGAAGATCAGACAGAGGCTTTGGAACAGGAGAGAAAGATACACAACCAAGAAGAAATGATGTCTTCGGGTCTCTCACCTGAGTCCACCCATGTGGCGTGCATGCTCAGTTGTGTCCGACACTTGACGACCCCATGGACTGTAGCCCGCCAGGCTCCTCCGTCCATGGGATTCTCCAGGCACGAATACCGGAGTGGGTTGCCATTTCCTCCTGCAGGGGATCTTCCTGGCCCATGGATTGAACCTGCGTCTCTCTGTCTCCTGCATTGGCAGGCGGGTTCCTTACCACAGCCCCACCCAGGAAGCTCCGTGCAGGAGTCTGAGCTCATTGAAGTCATTTGTTTGGTGTGCACCCCAGTTATCTGGGGCCAGTATCCTGTTTTTCCCCCAAGTCCTCTCAGGGTGCTCTGTTGGGAGCGGCTATGGGGGCTGAGGACTGGGTCGGGGCAGGGGGTGGTGTGTGCATTCCATCCGTTTCAGTCCTGAGTTCCCTGAGGACTCACGGTCAGGTGACATTACTGGCTGAATGGCTGCAGTACTGTTTGTTCTGTGATACAGAAGTCAGTGTTTTTCATTCACACTTGCAAGGATTGAGAATCCCAGTGACCAGCGAAATGCACTAGGGTCTGAGAAGTCACAGCACTGGCCGCCTTTGTCCTCTTTATCCGTTCATGCACGCACCCACCCATCCACTCATCCATCCATCCAGCTACCCATCCATCCATCATCCATCCATCCATTCATACATACATACATCAACCTACCCACCCACCCATCCATCCACTCACCCATCCATCCACCCATCCATCCATTCATCCACCCACTATCTACCCACCCATAAACCTTCTATCCGCCATCCATCCATCCTCCCACCCACTCGTCTGGCCACCCACACACTCATTCATCCGCCCATCCATCCACCCAGCCACTCATCCAGCCAGCCAGCCAGCCATCATCCACTGATCCATCCATCCCTCTGTTCACCCACACATCCATCCATCCATCAATCCCCCCCACCCACCCATCCATCCACTCACCCATCCATGCACATCCATCTATCATCCATCCATCCACCCATCCATCCATCCATCCATCAACCTACCCACCCACCCATCCATCCACTCACCCATCCATGCACATCCATCCATCATCCATCCATCCACTCATCCATCCATCCATCCACCTATCCATCTACCCACCCATCCATCCATTAACCTACCAAGCCACCCATCCATCAGTCCATCTACCCACTCATCTATCTATCCATCCATCTATCCACCCACCCATCCATCCATCCACTCACCCATACATCCATCCACTCACCCAACCATCCATCCACCCACTCATCCATCCACCCACACACTCATTCATCCACTCATCCATCCATCCACCAACCCCCCACCCACTCATCCACTCATTCACCCATCCATCCATCATCCATCTATCCAGTCATTCATCCATCCATCAACCTACCCATCCAACCATCTACCCAATCATCCATCCATCCACCCATCCATCTACCCACCCATCCATCCATCAACCTACCAAGCCACCCATCCATTCACTCACCCATCCATCCTTCATCCATCCACTCACCCACCCATCATCCATCCATCCACCCACTCATCTATCCATCCACCTATCCATCTATCCACCCATTCATCCATCCACCCACCCATCCATCCATTCACCCACCCATCCACCCATCCATCCACCCATCCATCCACCCACTCATCCAGCCAGCCAGCCAGCCAGCTATCCATCATCCACTCATCCATCCACCCATGCATCAATCCCCCCACCCACCCATCCATCCATTCACCCATCCATCCATCATCCATCCATCCACTCATCCATCCACCATCAACCTACCTACCCACCCATCCATCCGCTCACCCGTCCATGCACATCCATCTGTCATCCATCCATCCACTCATCCATCCATCCATCCACCCACTCACCTATCCATCCACCTATCCATCTACCCACCCACCCATCCATCCACCCACTCATTCATCCATCCACTCATCCATCCACCCACCCACCCATCCATCCACCCATCCATCCATCCATCAACCTATCCACCCACCCATCCATCCACTCATCCATCCATCCATCTACCCATCTATCCATCAACCTACCCAGCCACTCATCCATCCACTCACCCATCCATCCATCCATCCACCCACCCACCCACCCATCCATCCATCAACCCCCCCACCCACTCATCCATCCATTCACTCATCCATCCATCATCCATCCATCTACTAATCCACCCATCCATCAACCTACACACCCACCCATCCATCCACTCACTTGTCCATCCACCCATCCATCCACTTATCCGTCCATCCATTAACCTACCCACCCAACCATCCATGCACCCATCCATCCACTTATCCATCCATCGTTAACCTACCCACCCAACCATCCATTCACCCATCCACCTACTCATCTATCCATCCACCCATCCATCTATCCACCTATCCATCCATCCACCCATCCATCTGGTCACCCAGTTATCCATCATCCATCCACTCACCTACCCATGAACCATCCATCCATCCATCCATCCACCCACTCATCTATTTATCCATCAGCCCATCTACCCACCCATCCATCCACCCACCCATCCATCCATCCATCCTTCCTACCTCTCTACTCTCCCAAACCCTTCTCAAACTCTCCTTCTCTGCACACCTCATCCTCAGTTGAGAGAACTGCCACTTTGGACAAAATTCTCTTGATCAAGGGCCCACCAGTCTCTCTGCTTCATGTTTCATGAACTTCGCCTCGTGCGTCCCATCCTTGTTTAAAACGATACTGCTTGGTTCCTTGTGCATTTCGGCAATAAGTTTCACTCTTCTCGAAGATCGCATGCCAGGAGGCTCGCTCTGCTGATCAGTGCATTTGAGGCTGCTAGTTTTACGGCTTCCGCAGGGACGTACGATCAGCAAACCCAGGGAAACCCCCGCCAGTTATTGCTGGCATTTCCCTCTCCCCGAGACAGTACCTAGCTTTGCAGCCCATCTCAGTCACCCAGCCAGGCTCACAGGTAAACTTGCTGCTTCCTACAGCGAGGGGCTGGGTGGGGCCGGCTCTTCACTTCCTGCCTTCTCTCGGTTCCATTTTTCACCTCTTGGCTCACCAAGCATCTTGCAGCTGCTGTGACAATGGCCGGCATGCAGAATTGCAAGGATATTTAGGGGCTGGATAGGGCTTCCCTGGTGGCTCAGATGTTAAAGAGTCTACTCACAATGCAGGGTTCGAGCCCTGGGTCAGGAAGATCCCCTGGAGGAGGAAATGGCAACCCACTCCAGTATCCTTGCCTGCAGAATCCCGTGGACAGCGGAGCTTGGCGGGCTACCGTCCTTGGGGTCGCAAAGAGTCAGACACGACTGAGAGACTCACACTTTCACTTTTCACTTTAGAGCTGGAAAAAGTGTTTACTGTGCCATGGGACCCTTCTCCCTCTGTGCAGAGGGTTTCAGCACCCATCGTGGCCAGCACCCTGACGTCCGGGTCTTTCCATAAATGAACCCGGTCCCTAGCATTCACTTTGCGTCTCTGCAGCGAGGCAAACAAGCTTTTGCTTCCTTGTGTCGCGTGTGGAAAACAGGTAGGGTAAGATTAGCTTGCAACAGTGGTGCCTGCTGGGATGTGTTGCTTGGAAAAGGCCCCTGTGACTCTACGTTGAAACTGTTTCTTGGACTCGCTCTCTGTTGCGTCTGATATTATAATCACACAGAATGGCCCACCTCAGAGAGCCCTGCCCCTCTGCCTGGCTGATCAAGCACTTTGCTCAGAACCCCGTCCACCTGTGGATGGCATGAGGGAAGAAATGAACACATCCCCTGCCTGAGGCGCGCCGTCCCAGGAGACGGTGGCCAGACAGATGTCCCTCCTACTTTGTCTCCTCGCCTCCCCACCCCTCCAGTCTCGGTTCTGAGCTGTCGAAAGCCAGGAAATCTTGACAAGAAGGAAGAGGGGATGGGGTCCCTCACTCTGAGCTGTTCTGTCTTCGCCTTGATGAGAGAGGGGGGCCAAGACCTGCCCCAGAGGAAAACCCCGAAACCACACAGAGGTGGGTGTCATCTGTGGGTGGGCCCACAACCCCCAGGTTGTCTCAGAATTAACCCACTCCCCACCACAAAGCAAGCCAGGCTCGCGGGGAGCGTCTGGGGGTAGCCTTGGGGCTCCCTTCTCTCTGCGGCTGAGCCCTGGGGCCTGAAGACTTATGCCAACCTTGTGACTGAAGTGGAAACACTCTCTGCAGAGGTTAATTCATGCAATAATCCAGGTGAGGTTCCTCCTGGAGAACAATGGCCCTAAACCCAAGGACAGGGTCCTTGTAAGACAGCGAAGAGGAGAGACACGGGCTCAGAGGAGAAGCCACGTGGAGACATAGGCAGAGACGGGAGGGAGGCGGCCACCAGCCCAGGGATGGATGCCCGGAGCCCCCAGAAGCTGGAAGAGGCGGGAAGGTGCCTCCCCTGGAGCCTCTGGATGGAGCTTAGCCCTGGGACCCCTTGGCCTCAGACGTGTGGTTTCCAGGACTCGGGGATGATACATTCCAATTATTTTAATATGTCCAGCTTATGTCATTTGTAGCAGCTGGTTGGGCTTCCCAGGTGGCGCTAGTGGAAAAGAACCTGCCTGCCAATGCAGGAGAGAAAAGAGATGTGGGTTTGATCCCTGGGTCTAGAAGATTCCCTGGAGGAGGGCATGGCAACCCACTCCAGTGTTCCTGCCTGGAGAATCCCATGGACAGAGGGCTGCAGTCCATGGGGTCGCAAAGAGTCAGACACGACTGAAGTGACTTAGCACAGACATACACCCTCAGCGACCCCCACAGCGGTATTATTTAAGACATGCAAGATTTCGAGTCTTTTGGGGGTGGAGAGAAATCGGGGTTCTGGAGACCCTGGGCCAGGAGACCCAGAGGGCAGAGACAGCTGGCAGGGGAGGGTTTGTTCTTGGGGGGCTGTGTCCTTGGCCAGGAGCCTGCACACCTCCATACGGTCCAGGCTTGTTGAGGCGGGTCCTCGAGCGTCTCAAGGAGCCCAGGACTTGCTTTCAGTTACAGGATCAGCGCTGCCATGAGACAAACCGTCATGAGGAACTCACGCCGAGGGGCTTTAGAATCTGAAACTGGGGTGAGTCAAGTGCAAGCTACTGATTCTGCATCCTTCGTCAGTTTCGCCTTTTGTTTTTGCTTGCGGACAACCATCTCCAGGGTCTCGTCGGTTTTGTGTGCAGCCAGCCACGTTCTGCTTGCCAGGACCATCCAGGTCACCCAGGGACCCTGTTTCCACGTCAAATATCCCATCTGCTCCCTGGGCTCTGGGCTCCTGTTGGTGAGCCAGAAGGGACCCAGCAGGGGACTCGAAAGCCCTGGGGCAGTTGATGCTCTCAAGGACAGAGTCTGTCTGATTCTTGCTTTTTTTTTTTTTTAATTTCGGTGAAATCCACATAGCATTCAATGAATCATTTCAAAATCCACAGTGTTGTGCATTTATTGACTTTATCAAGGTTTGGAACATCTCCATCCCCCCACAAAGACACACCACCCCAATAAGTCATCCCCCTTCCCCCAGCCCCTGGCACCACAAACCCACTTCCTCCGTCTGTGCATCTGCCTGTTCTGGACGTTTCCTACAGATGGAATCACACACTGTGCGTCCTTCTGTGTCTGCTTGTCTCACTGAGCAGCGTGCCTTCAGGGTCCATCCACGTTGCAGCCTGTGTCAGAGCCTCACTCCTTTTCATGGCTGCGTAATATTCCACTGAGTGGATGGACCCATGCCGTTTATCCGTCATCCATCCGTCCATCTATCCTTTAATTCACCTACTTATCCATCCACCCACATAACCATCCATCCATCCATCTGTCCACCCACCCACCTGCCCATCATCCATCCATCCACCCACCCACCTATCATCCATCCACCCACCCACCCATTCACCCATCATCCATCCACCCAACCACCCATCCATCATCCATCCACCCATCCATCCATCCACCGATCATCCACTTATCAATCATCCATCCATAACCCACCCATCCACCCACCCATCATCTGCTTATCAACCACCCATCCATGCATGGACATGGGTTGTTTCCAGCTTTGGGCTGTTGTAACTCATGCCAGTTGAACAACGCAGACTCATCTCCTCCTGGGTCCCACTTAGTGGGACCAAGAGCCCTTTCTGATCCCCTTGATTCTGTTAGCACTCATACAAGGAGATCTCACAGCCTGGCCTAGTGCCAGGGCTATGGGGAACTGAAACCTTCCCCCTGGGCCTCCTGTACCCATGACCTTGTTTTTCTTCTTGAGGTTTTGTCAGTGCCAGCCTCTCAAGAGAAACCACCAGACCTGATGGAGAGCGCTGATAGGTGAGCTGAAGGGTGTGTCCCTTCCTCTTCTCGTGTGTTCACCTGATTCTCTGTACCAAGTGGTCCACCCAGGGCTGCACAGAAGCCCAGAGGCAATGGTACAGGGACCCGCCTTTCTGAGAGGCCAGTTGTGGTTCCTGCAAAACTAGGGGCTGGCTTCATCACCTCTTGAGGTCCACTTTGCTCTGAAAGGTGTGATGGAATCCAAAGTGCAGGCTCAGGACCGTGACCTGGCCCATCTATCCACTTACCCATCAACCCATCCATCCATCCGTCCAAACATCTATCTGTTCATCCATCCATCCTCTCATCAATTCATCCATCCACCCATCATCCATTCTTCATCCATCACCCATCATCCATCCATTCATCCATCCATCCATCATCCATCCACCATCCATTCTTCATCCATCACCCATCCATCCATCATCCATCCATCCACTCATCATCCATCCATCTGTCATCCATCCATCATACATCCATCCATCATCCATCTTCCATCCATTATCCATCATCCATCCATTATCCATTCTTCATCCATCATCCATCCATCCATCATCCATCCATCCATCATCCATCTTCCATCCATTATCCATCTTTCATCCATCATCCATCCATGCATGCATCCATCCATCCGTCATCCATCCATCCATCACCATTCATCCATCATCCATCATCCATCCATCCACCATCCATCTATCCATCATTCATGCATCCATCCATCTGCCCGTGGGTCTGGTCTCCATGGGGAGGAAGAGGAAATGAGGGCAACTGGATTTCCCCTTACTGGCTCACCCCAGATGTCATCAGCATCTACCCAGGGGCGTGGCCTGACCCTGCTCAGTGGCAGATCACGCTTCTCTTACCTTCTACTTTCACATTTGCTAGAGCCAGGACCCCTGAGAGCCAGGATGGAGAGCAGACCCCCCACCTGCTGGAAAGACACCAAGTGGACAAAGTTCACAGTTTGCATGAGAGTGGAGCTTGGTTGGCTGCCAGACTGCCATCTCGTCCTCCTAAAGTGCTTTTCAACAACTAAATAATCTCATACCACATGGAGAACAGATGTGTTCCTCCCCACTGTAACTGGGCAGGTGTCTACGAGGCCTTCCCAGAACAGACCTGCCCTGCAATGCCCCCAGCCTGCTTTCTAGTTTGTAGCAAAGCTTTGCCCCCAGTTCCAAAGAATACATTCAATCAGAGAACCGAGAAAACAGAGAAACAAAGAAAAGCAATCAAGCAAGACAAAATAATAATCCTCATGCTTCCCTGGTGGTTCAGGTGGTAAAGAATCTGCCTGCAGTGCAGAGGACTGAGGTTCAGTCCCTGGGTCCGGAACATCCCCTGGAGAAGGGCATGGCAACCCACTCCAGTATTCTGGCCTGGAGAATCCCGTGGACAAGGGAGCCTGGTGGGCTACAGTCTGTGGAGTCACAAACAGTTGGACACGACTGAGATACATAGATAGAAAGAAGTTAGTTGCTCAGCCACGTCCGACTCTTTGAGACCCAGCAGAGTGTAACCCACCAGGCTCCTTGGTCCATGGGATTCTCCAGGCCAGAATACTGAAGTGGGTTGCCATGCCCTCCTCCAGGGGATCTTCCCAACAGGGATCAAACCCAGGTCTCCCACATTGCAGGTGGATTCTTTACCGTCTGAGCACACACCAGGGAAGCACACAGAGGTACTTATATCCTCCATACCCCATAAGTAGACGGATGACCCCGGGTTTTCCCAAACTGCGGTTCCACATTCGCTCATTCAGCACCCCTGTGACTTCCCAGAAGACGGCCGCCCAGAATCAGCACCCTCATCCCCTCTTCCGCATGACTCTGGGCCCCAGAGCCGGACTTTGGCCCTGGGAGGGTCTTTTCCCAGCAGCTGCCTCCTCCTGATCACAGCGCACCTGCTGTGAAGTCCCCTTCCTCACCTCTCCACGTGGGCGGTACCAACTGGCCCAGCTCCCTCTCTGCTCTGGAGTGCCCCATCCACCGAGGGGCCGGGGGTCTGAGGCCGGGGTGGGGAGGGGCTCAGGATGAGGGTGGGCCATGAATCCGGCTAGGTCCAGCTGGAAGAGGGAACGGGCTTCCTGGGCGTCCCCGGGGCGTGGGTCACCCGGGCAGGTCACGTTCTGGCTGCAGAACCAAAAGAGGTAGCCAGGCACTCAGGTTTCGCCTGCAAGAGGAAGTCTCTTCGCTTAGCACAGTTTTACCTTTTTTTTTTTTAAATAAAAATCGTCAGGCATTGCTCCGTCTGGGATTCACTGCAGCTCACTGCCGGCGGCACCCTGGGGCCGGCGCCCTCCCCTCCTGGTCTGCAGGGTCTGGTGTGCGTCTGCAAGCTGCAGACCTTCTCGGAGAGGCGGCGTCTCCCCGAAGCAGTCACCTCGGGGGCCGGCACGAGCCACCACGAGGTCCCGGCCGTGGGCCGCACCCCACTCCCCGCCCCGGGGGCAGGGCGCACGCTGATAGGAGGGGCCCCGGCGGGCTTGGACGCCAGGAGACTGCAGACCGTCAGACGGTTATACAGGAAATTTCAAAAGGGTTTCCTCTGCACCGACCCTGGGTCTCCACGGAGGCCGCCTGGAGCCGGGGAGCGGGTACCTTTCGAGGCTCTGAACCCGACGAGGGTGCAAGCCCGCGCGCAATGTGCGCGCCCGACACGGCGGCGATGCTGGCGTCCGCGCCGCGCCCTGACACCCACCCCGGGCTCCTCCGGGGGCGGCGGGATGTTGGCTTCCTGACTCCAGGCTCGGTCTGAAGCACGGCTGCTGCGCGTTCGGATCCAGCCCCGGGCTGCGTTGGCACCGCTGACGCGCATCGGCCTTTCCAGGTGCGTCCACTTTCTGATTTTACGCGCGTTGTCTGGAACCCGGGGCGCCGCCGGGGAAAGGCCTTTCGGGGATGAGAGCCTGGGAAGGAGGGCTGCGTGCGTCCTCCTCTCTCGGGGGTGGGGCGCGCGGACAAGACAGGAAAAGCTTCAGACAGACAGGGCCTTGATGCGCGCTCAGTCAGTGGTGTCCGACTCTCTGCGACCCCACGGACGGCAGCCCGCCAGGCCCCTCCTGTCCATGGAGATTCTCCAGGCAAGAATAGGAGTGGATTGCCATGCCTGTCTCCAGGGGATCTTCCCGACCTAGAGATCGAACCCGGTCTGCGGCGGCTCCTGCGTTGCAGGCGCGACCACTTGGCGGGAGCTGCTTTGAACACAGCCTCCTGGCACAAACTTCAGGAAACCTCACCTGCGCACAGATGAGCGCCGAAGGTGGCCAGGCACGACTAGGGGACGGAGACAGGGCCGGAGGCGGGGTCGTGGGGGGTGGGGGGGGCCTCCTTGGTCGAGGAAGGTTCCAGCCACTTGGGGGCCCCCGTGAGCTCTGAGATCGCCTCACTGGCCCCGATTCACCCAGAAACTGCGAATCAAGACTGTAACCCACCTGGCTCCTCTGTCCACGGAATCTCCTAGGCAGGAATACTGGAGTGGGTTGCTGTTTCCTTCTCCAGGCAAATGTTTCCCACCTGGGGATCAAACCCCGCAGGCTCGTGTCTCCTGCCTTGGCAGGCTGGTTCTTTCCTTGGAAAGCTGCATTTTATAAACCACCCCCAGTTTGGGGAGCAGTGAAGCCCCACGTGCACACTGGTCTCTGCCCTGGGAATTCCTGGCGGTGCAAACCCAGAATCTGTGCGCTTAGGGTCACGCCTGGCGAGGAGGAATTAACGCAGTGTAACGGTTCTGCTTCCAAACCAAGGAGGGTTGTTTTTTTTTTTTTCATTCTTCTCTGCTCTCTGTTAGGTTGTCGTGTGTCTTCTGCGTGGGGTTCAGAAGGGCCCCCCCCCCCCCCCCCAGCTCCCGGGGCAGGAGTGCAGAGGAACCGGGGCCGGGCGTGGCCCGCGTGCTCCATCCGCCCCTTTAGAAGCGGCGCCGAGTGGTTGGATTGGAATGGGCACCAGGGCCGAACGTGAGCGCGGACTTTCCTTTTAAAACGCCTCCAGGAGCTGCAAGAATCGCAGTTTCGCTTTCGGGGGGCGGGGGGAGCCTTGCGTCTCCATGGCCAGGCTTCGCGGCTGGAGGGGCTGCGCCTCCTGTATGTGGTCCCCGCATCCTGGAGACCCCTGCCTGCCTCTAGGAGGAAGAACCGGGCCGTGGCAGGAGTCTGGAGGGTGGACCGATCCTCCGGACATCGGCCTTGGTTTCTAAAACATCCCGGCTCAGCCGCAGGATGCAGGGGGGCGAAGGGGGACAATACCACCCCTTAGAGGTCACCTGGGACCCCCTCGCAAACCTACTGAGGCCTGTGTTCTCATCTTAGGGATGAAGGCAGGAAGGCCGGGAGTCATGGGTTAGTGACAGGGATGGGTGCGGGGGTGGGGGTGGGGCTGGGGTCCCCAGGGTGCCCCTCCTTGCTGGCCCAGCCTGTCTGTCCCTCCCTCCGTGGGTGTGTCCACCAGCTTGGCCTCCTGCCCAAGGGCCCTGTCCTGTCTGGGAGGAGTCAGGCGTGGGCAAGACACCGGGAACCCCACACCCCTCTGGTAACTTATCCTGGTCCCTGACTATGGGAAATTGTCCAGGCCCCCGTCCGCCCCCCCGCCCCCCAGGAGAGCTTCCCGAGGGCCAGCACCACATCTCAGGGAGCCTTGACCCAGCACATAAGCACACACATGGGCTGCAGGGTGGCATCCCCCAGACCCCCCCCTCCCGGGGTCAGCGCCGGGAGCCCCCAGGGAGAATCTTGCAGCCATGTCCACCACCCCGTCCTGGCTGGACAGATGGACACATGGATGCAGGGTCTGCCTTCTCTTAGGGAAAGCCATGCTTTCACAGGCAACTGGTGACCGGGTTTGCTTTGGCGCCAGGCAGGGAACTCGGGGCTTTGCCGGTGGCTCCACAGTAAAGATTCTGCCTGCCAACGCAGGATACACAGGAGATGTGGGTTTGACTCCTGGGTCTGGAAGGTGAGTAGATGCCAGGCAGAGAGACAAGCAGATTGCAAATAAATTAGATAGATGATTGATGGATGGTGCACACATTGACAACTGCGAGTTGGACAGACAGACAAGCAGGAGAATTGTTTGGTTTGTAGACAGAGAGATAATAAATGTCAGAGATAAGTGCATAAATGACTGACAGACAGAGAATAGATAATAAAGAAAATAGTAGATGGATCTGCCTACCAATGCATGAGACTCAGATGCGATCCCTGGGTCAGGAAGATCCCCTGGAGGCGGGAACGGCAGCCCACTCCGGTATTCTTGCCTGGAGAATTCCTCGGACAGAGCAGCCTGGAGGCTTACATACAGTCCATGGGGTCACCAAGAGTCAGACAGGATCGAAGTGACTTACCATTCATGCATGCACAGATAGGTAAACGTAGATAGCACACACATGAAGAAAAATGTAGATCAATGATGGATGACAGATGGATAAATAGATGATAGTTTGGGTGACTGAAGGAGGATAGATGGATGGATAGAAGACAGAGGTATAGATGATAGGTAAGTATGGAGACAGATAGATGGAGGGATAGAGAGATAGATGGATGAGTGGGTGGATAGATGGATACATGGATGGATGGATAGATGGATAGATGGATGGATGGATATGTGTATGGATAGATGGATAGATGGATGGATACATGGATAGGTGTACAGATAGATGGGTAGATGGATGGATAGATGGGTAGATGGATGGATAGATGGATAGATGTATGGATAGGTAGATGGATGGATGGATAGATGGATGGATGGATAGATGGATGGATAGAAGGATGGATGGATGGATAGATGGATGGATGGATGGATAGATGTACAGATAGATGGATGGACGCATGGATGGATAAAAGGATGGATGGATGGATGGATGGATGGATGGATGGATGGATAGAAGGATGGATGGATGGATGGATGGATGGATAGATGAATGGATGGATAGAAGGATGGATGGATGGATAGATGGATGGGTGGGTGGATGGATGGATAGATGGATGGATGGGTGGATGGATGGATGGGTGGATGGATGGATAGATAAATGGATGGATGGATGGATAGAAGGATGGATGGATGGATGGATAGGTGGGTGGATGGATGGATGGTTGGATAGATAGATGGATGGATGGGTGGGTGGGTGGGTGGATAGATAGATGGATGGATGGATAGATGGATAGATGGGTGGATGGATGGATGGGTGGATGGATGGAAGGATGGATAGAAGGGTGGATAGATGGGTGGATGGATAGAAGGGTGGATGGATGGATGGATAGAAGGATGGATGGATAGATGGATGAATGGATGGATGGATAGATGGATAGATGGGTGGATGGATGGATGGGTGGATGGATGGATAGATAAATGGATAGATGGATAGAAGGATGGATGGATGGAAGGATGGATGGATAGATGGATGGATGGATGGATAGAAGGATGGATGGATGGATGGGTGGATGGATGGATAGATAAATGGATGGATGGATAGAAGGATGGATGGATGGAAGGATGGATGGATAGATGGATGGAAGGATGGATGGATGGATGGGTGGATGGGTGGATGGGTTGATGGATGGATAGTAGATGGCTGCCTGGATGGATGGGTGGATAGATGGATGGATGGATGGATGGATGGATGGATGGGTGGATGGGTGGATGGGTTGATGGATGGATAGTAGATGGCTGCCTGGATGGATGGGTGGATAGATGGATGGATGGATGGATAGAAGGATGGATGGATGGATAGATGGATGGATGGATGGATGGATAGATGGATGGATGGATGGATGGATGGATGGATGGATGGATGGATAGATGGATGGATGGATGGATGGATAGATGGATGGATGGATGGATGGATGGATGGATGGATGGATGGATAGAAGGATGGATGGATGGATAGATGGATGGATGGATGGATGGATGGATGGATAGAAGGATGGATGGATGGATGGATGGATGGATGGATGGATGGATAGAAGGATGGAGGGATGGATGGATAGATGGATGGATGGATGGATAGAAGGATGGATGGATGGATAGATGGATGGGTGGATGGGTGGATGGGTTGATGGATGGGTGGATGGGTGGATGGGTTGATGGATGGATAGTAGATGGCTGCCTGGATGGATGGGTGGATAGATGGATGGATGGATGGATAGAAGGATGGATGGATGGATAGATGGATGGATGGATGGATGGATGGATGGATGGATGGATGGGTGGATGGGTGGATGGGTTGATGGATGGATAGTAGATGGCTGCCTGGATGGATGGGTGGATAGATGGATGGATGGATGGATAGAAGGATGGATGGATGGATAGATGGATGGATGGATGGATGGATGGATGGATGGATGGATGGGTGGATGGGTGGATGGGTTGATGGATGGATAGTAGATGGCTGCCTGGATGGATGGGTGGATAGATGGATGGATGGGTGGATAGATGGATGGATGGATGGATAGAAGGATGGATGGATGGATGGATGGATGGATGGATGATGGATGGATGGATGGATGGATGGATAGAAGGATGGATGGATGGATAGATGGATGGATGGATGGATGGATGGATGGGTATAGATGATAGGTATGTAGGAATGGAGATGTACGTATAGGGAGAAATAGATGAAAGCTAGGTAGGTACGGAGAGAGAGAGAGAGAAGGTGCTCATGGTTAGACAGTGTTTCTCTACTCACACTATTGATAGTGGCCTTTTAGACAGGATAATTCTTGGCCCGTCTTCTGCACTGTAGGCTATTAAACAGCATCTCTGGTCTGACCAGAGGCCTCTAGCATCCCCAGAGATCGTCACTTGCAACACTGTCCCCAGACATCAGCACAGCCTCCTCGGGGGGCAGAGTCACCCCCCAGCTCATGATCACCATGGAAAGGACAAGACAATGATGGAGTGCAGCCACGGGGCTCGAGGAGAAGCAAGGCCATCTCACATCCCACCCCCTGCCCCCTGCCCCGGCTCTCAGGGTGGCAACCCACCGCTTCAGGGCCTGCTGGGCCACTTTCTGCCATGTCTCAAGCTTAGCCACATGCTCCTGTTCCTGTGATACAATAATGAAAATGAGAGAAGACCCTGTGATATGCTGAGATCACAGGTACGGGGTAAACGAGCACCCTTTGGGCGGGGCAATGTGTTACTGAAAGACGGTGCAGCATCTGGCTGCTGGCTGTTCAAAAGCCAATAGACAGGCCAGGCTGGTGGAAAGGAAAGTTTGCTTTATTTCAGATGCTGGCAACTGGCTCGGGGCAGGGGTGGGGGTGGCAGAGAGTGGTGGACATCTGTGCAGAGGCCGACTACCCACCCCCACCACCACTCCCCACTCCAACAAGCAAGGGGTGAGAGCTTTTCTAGACAGAAGCAGAGGGGGCTGCATGCTGAAACAGCTCAGTCATCCCTAACAGTCATCTTCACATCGGTCATCAGCGGTCTCACCAGCATCACGTTGGCTGTTTTAGGTTCAGTTCATCTTCAGTTCCAGGGATGCGTTTGTTTCCATTTCTTTGCACCCAACGCTCGGAATGGTGGCGGCTCATGTCCTCGGTACAAGCCGGTCATCACGTAGTTATCTTCTCCACCTGATGTTCTAGTATCTGTAAGACAGCTCACAGGACATGGCTCAGAATATTGAGTCCTTGAGAAAGAAGTAAAGGTCCTTGACAATGTTTAATGACTCAGTTCAGTTCAGTCGCTCAGTCGTGTCTGACTCTTTGTGACCCCATGGACTGTAGCACGCCAGGCCTCCCTGTCCTTCACCAAGCCCCGGAGCTTACTTAAACTCATGTCCATCGAGTCGGTGATGCCATCCAACCATCTCATCCTCTGTCATCCCCTTCTCCTCCCACCTTCAATCTTTCCCAGCATCAGGGTATTTTCCAATGTATCAGCTCTTCGCATCAGGTGGCCAAAATATTGGAGTTTCAGCTTCAGCATCAGTCCTTCCAATGAACACTCAGGACTGATCTCCTTTAAGATGGACTGGTTGGATCTCCTTGCAGTCCAAGGGACTCTCAAGAGTCTTCTCCAGCACCACAGTTCCAAAGTGTCAATTCTTCGGCGCTCAGCTTTCTCCAGCTTAATGACTACATTGTTTTATTTCGTGTCCTTTGACTGTTTCCCTTTCTTTCTGCATCTCCTACTTCTCTGATTAAACTTATTCTTTGAGTAACGTTTTCCACAGACAAAAGGCAGGCAGAGGGCACAGGGAGCGGTGGGCAATGACCGTAGCGTCCTGCTCCATTCCAAAAGGACCAAGATTCAGACCCCACTGTCCACACAAACAGTCCATCCCAAAGGAAATCACTCCTGAATATTCACCAGAAGGACGGATGCTGAAGCTGAAACTCCAATCCTGTGGCCACCTGATGTGAAGAACTGGCTCATTGGAAAAGACCCTGATGCTGGGAAAGATGGAAGGTGGGAGGAGAACAGAGTGACAGGGGATGAGATGGCTGGGTGGCATCACAGACTCGATGGACATGAGTGTGAGCAAAGTCTGGGAGTTGGTGATGGACATGGAGGCCTGGCATGCTGCAGTCCACAGGGTCGCAAAGTCACACCACTGAGTGACTGAACTGAACTGAACTGAACTGTCCAAACAAAGAGCCCCAGCCTGAGCCCTTTGTATCTTCCCCATACCATGGGATTACCCACTAAAGAATGAACCAAGCATGGGCTCCAACAAGTGGCATTGTTACTGAAAAAACGGGAAGCGTAGGAAGTGTCTTTCGTAATATCCTGCGCTATAAAAGGATCGGAGGGAGTGGGCGGATTACGAGATGCGGATCCCAGCCTCCCACCCGTCACCGCCGTGGACCAGGCCCATCGGCCAGGGTTGCGGGCTCCTCCGAGTTACCCTGCGGCTGGATGCATGGGTCTCCAAGTGTTTCTGTCACAGGCACCTGAGCAGTCGGGGCAAGGGTGGACCAGGAGGCTAAGCAGGTGGGTGGAGTAAAAGCAGAGACAACTCCTCAGTCACAGCCACTGGGAATGAATGGGCAGGATGCATGTTTGGGCTGTGGCCTTGTAAATGACAAGCCTGAATAAGTCAGCATGGGCTCAGCTAATGTTTGTTGGATGATGGATAGATGGGTGGATGGATGGATGGATGGATGGACAGATGGAAGGACAGATATGTGGTTGGATAAATGGACGGATGGATAGTTGGATGGGTGAGCAGATGGGTAAATGAATGGATGGATGGATGGATTGGTGGGTGAGTGAGTGGATGGATGAATGGATGGATGGATGATACATGGATGGTTGATAGATGGATGGATGATGGATGAATGGATGATGGATGGATAGGTGGATGATGGATGGGTGATGGATGGGTGGATGATGGATAGATAGGTGGAGGGATGATGGATGGATAGACAGATGGATGAATGGATGATGGATGGATAGGTGGATGATGGATGGATAGGTGGATGATGGATGGGTGGATGGATGATGGATGGATAGGTGGAGGGATGCTGGATGGATAGATGATAAATGCATGAGTGGATGATAGATGGATAGGTGGATGGATGATGGATGGATGGATGGATGATGGATGGATGGATGGATAGATAGATGGATGTTGGATGGATAGGTGGAGGGATGATGGATGGGTGGATGATGGATAGATGATGGGTGGATAATGGATGGATGGATGCATTGTTGGATGGATGGATGGATGAGTGGGTGAATTGGGGTGGATAGATGAATGAATGAATGGACAGGCAAAACAAAAGAGGAAGCTGGTTCCCAGTCAGTCCCTTTGAATTAGCTTCCTGGGACAGTCATAACAAATGACCACATACTGAGTGGATTAAAACACCATAATTTTTTCCTCTAACATTTTAGAGGATGGAACTCTGCAATCAAAGTTTCTACAGAGTGGTGCTCCCTCTGATGGCTCCAAGGGAGGGTCCCTCCTGCCTCTTCCAGTTTCTCGGGGCTCCAGGTGTCCCTGGGCTTGTGGCCGCCTGCCTCCGGCCTGTGCTTCTGCCTTCGCACAGCCGTCTTCCGTCTGTGTGCTCCTGTGTCAATCCGTGCGTCTTCTGTTCTCACAAGGACAGCAGTCACACTGGCTTAGGACCCACCCTAATGGGCTCATCGTAACTTATACCTTAATCACATCTGCATAGACTCTCTTTCCACATAAGGCTGCATTCGCAGGCACCAGGGTTCAGGACATCTCAAATAAATTCTCCTTGAAGTCTTGCAGTCTTCATCCTAGTCAGAGAGAGAGAGAAGGTGCGCTGGAGAAGTCGAGACCTGGGGCCCTGCCCAAATACCCCCACTCTGAGCCCCTCACTTGCTCACAGACCCCTGCTGCAAAGCACAAGGACAAGTTCCGTAAGAACAGTATCGCCTAAAGGGGCCGCTTTGAAGACTGAGTAAGATCCACCTGTCTGTTCAACACTGCTGCTGCTGCTAAGTCGCTTCAGTCGTGTCCGACTCTGTGTGACCCATGGACGGCAGCCCACCAGGCTCCCCCGTCCCTGGGATTCTCCAGGCAAGAACACTGGAGTGGGTTGCCATTTCCTTCTCCAGTGCATGAAAGTAAAAAGTGAAAGTGAAGTCACTCAGTCGTCTCCGACTCTTAGCAACCCCATGGACTGCAGCCTACCAGGCTCCTCCATCCATGGGATTTTCCGGGCGAGAGTACTGGAGTGGGTTGCCATTGCCTTCTCCAATGCATGAAAGTGAAAAGGGAAAGTGAAGTCGATCAGTCATGTCCGACTCTTCGCGACCCCATGGACTGCAGCACACCAGGCTCCTCCGCCCATGGGACTTTCCAGGCAAGAGTACTGGAGTGGGGTGCCATTGTGGCAAGCAACTCCCCGATTGATTTCATGCTCGAGGGTTCATCCCGAATCTTGCAGGATTCCCTGTAGGGCTGTCATCGTAGGTGTTGAGGTGGATTGCTGGAACCGGAATGATGTCCCTCTGAGAATGTTGTTGACATCCCTTTACACATGGGGAGACAGAGGCAGCAAGTGACTCTGTGACCTTCTCAAAGTCATCCAGCCAGCTGATGGTCTACAGTGCCTTATTATCATGGCAATGACGATGGTGGTGGTCGTGGGGATGGTGATGGTGGTGGTGATGGTGGTGGTGATGGTGGTGGTGATGGTGGTGGTGACGGTGGTGGTGACGGTGGTGGTGATGACAGTGGTGGTGATGGTGGTGTTGATAATGATGGTGATGGGGGTGGTAGTGATGATGGTCATGGTAGAGGGGATAATGATGGAGATGATAATCACAGTGATGGTGGAGGTGATAATGATGGTGATGATGATGGTGGTGATGGTGGTGATAATGGTGGTGATGGTGGAGGTGATAATGATGGTGATGATGGTGATGCTGGTGGTGATGGTGGAAGTGATAATGATGGTGATGATGGTGATGGTGGTGGAGGTAATAATGGTGGTGATGATGGTGATGATGGTGGTGGTGGTGATGGTGGTGACGATGGTGATGGTGGCGGTGATGGTGGAAGTGATAATGATGGTGATGGTGGTGTTGATAATGATGGTGATGGGGTGGTAGTGATGATGGTCATGGTAGAGGTGATAATGATAGAGATGATAATGACGGTAATGGTGATGGTGATAACGATGGTGATGGTGGTGGTGATAATGATGCTGATGGTGGTGGTGGTGGTGATAATGATGGTGATGGTGGTGATGGTGGAGGTGATAATGATGGTGGTGATGGTCGTGATAATGATGGTGATGGGGGTAGTAGTGATGATGGTCATGGTAGAGGTGATAATGACAGTGATCGTTGTGTTGGTGGAGGTGATAATGATGGTAATGGTGATGATGGTGATGGTAGTGGTGACGCTGATGGTGGTGATGTTGATGGTGATGGTGGTGGTGGTGATAATGATAGTGATGGTGGTGATAATGATGGTGGTGATGGTGGTGATGATGGTGATGGTGATGATGGTGGTGATGGTGGAGGTGATGATGATGGTGATGGTGGTGATGGTGGTGGAGGTAATAATGGTGGTAATGATGGTGGTGATGGTGGTGATAATGATGATGGTGGTGATGGTGGAGGTGATGATGGTGGTGATGGTGGTGTTGGTGGAGGTGATAATGGTGGTGATGATAATGACGGTGATGGTGATGATGGTGATGATGGTGGTGTTGGTGGAGGTGATAATGATGGTGATGATGGTGATGGTGATGATGGTGGTGGTGGTGTTGGTGGAGGTGATAATGATGGTGATGATGGTGACGATGGTGACAACGGTGGTGTTGATAATGATGGTGATGGTGATGATGGTGATGGTAGTGGTGATGGTGATGGTGATGATGGTGGTGGTGGTGTTGGTGGAGGTGATAATGATGGTGATGGAGGTGTTGATGATGATGCTGATTGATGGTGGTGATGGTGATGTTAATGTGGGTGTTAGTGATAATGATGGTGATGGTAGTGGTGACGCTGATGGTGGTGATGTTGATGGTGATGGTGGTGGTGGTGATAATGATAGTGATGGTGGTGATAATGATGGTGGTGATGGTGGTGATGATGGTGATGGTGATGATGGTGGTGATGGTGGAGGTGATGATGATGGTGATGGTGGTGATGGTGGTGGAGGTAATAATGGTGGTGATGGTGGTGATAATGATGATGGTGGTGATGGTGGAGGTGATGATGATGGTGATGGTGGTGATGGTGGTGGAGGTAATAATGGTGGTGATGGTGGTGATAATGATGATGGTGGTGATGGTGGAGGTGATGATGATGGTGATGGTGGTGATGGTGGTGGAGGTAATAATGGTGGTAATGATGGTGGTGATGGTGGTGATAATGATGATGGTGGTGATGGTGGAGGTGATGATGGTGGTGATGGTGGTGTTGGTGGAGGTGATAATGGTGGTGATGATAATGACGGTGATGGTGATGATGGTGATGATGGTGGTGTTGGTGGAGGTGATAATGATGGTGATGATGGTGACGATGGTGACAACGGTGGTGTTGATAATGATGGTGATGGTGATGATGGTGATGGTAGTGGTGATGGTGATGGTGATGATGGTGGTGGTGGTGTTGGTGGAGGTGATAATGATGGTGATGGAGGTGTTGATGATGATGCTGATTGATGGTGGTGATGGTGATGTTAATGTGGGTGTTAGTGATAATGATGGTGATGGTGGTGATGGTGATGGTGGTGGTGGTGGTGATGATGGTGATGACCGTGGTGTTGGCAGAGGTGATAATAATGGTGATGATAATGATGGTGATGGTAGAGGTGATTATGATGGTGATTGATGGTGATGTTGGTGTGGTGATAATGATGGTGATGATGGTGACGACGGTGGTGGTGATAATTGCCGGAGTCCAGCTCCAGCAGCCAGGGATTCAGCCTGAAGGGGTGAGCGGTGTCGGTGAGAGAGAAACTGAGGCAGCCTCTCAGTTTTCCTTTGGACTGCCTGTTTATTTCAAGCTTATGATTCTTTTTTGTACTTTTACAAAAGCATTAGGTCAGAGGTTTTATATTTTTAGTTACCAGAGACCCAGATTTATTTTTCTCCAAAAATCATTGTTGCCCCTCAAAAGGAGTTCCTTCCTCAGCAGTTCTCTTATCTACTTTTTCTCATGTGTCCTTGTGAATACACTGTAACTCATGCTAATGTCTGGGCTGCACACCACATTCCTCAGTTTATTTCTTATCTTTCTAAGTCCTGTTGGCCCCTAGTATCCTAAGCTCACTATTTCTTAGAAAGGGCTTCTAGCTAATAATATCTCTAAAGTCCCTAATTTCTGTAAGCTATAGTAGAATATTGTAACATTACAGCAATCCTTGAATCTTTACCTTCTAACTATTTTAATTAATCCTAAGCCCTAAACTCAGCAAACTCCTTTGCCATGAACACGTTTCTCACAAATAGGCTTCAGATAGGAATCTCTCCCATTGCCTCAAGCTGTGGCCTCTGTGCTCACCCTGGAACACTCTTTTGTAAAAGTCCTTGAACAAATGTCAGTGATTAACTTTATAAATTATTCTTTGAGCACAGCTGCAGAAGGCTTTATGCCTTCTCATGCTCCTCTCAAAAACAATAAGCCCCTTAATATTCTCTTCAGTCAACTCAGCCGAGGAAAGGAAAAGACAAGTCAGAATCACAAAGCCTAACTCCTTCATTCCGGGTCCGTGCCTACGGAACAAAGGGAGGGGGTTTAGGGCGGTGCCTCTATTTTGTCAGCAATGCCCAAGGCGGCTCCCAACAGATAATGTTGCTGATGGTGGTGGTGATGGTGGTGGTGATAATGACGGTAACTGATGGTAATGATGGTGGTGGTGATTATGATGGTGATGATGGTGACGATGGTGGTGGTGATAACATCGGTGATGGTGCTGGTGGTGATGATAAGGACTGCCCAGTGCCCGGATAATCTGAACCTCTGTGTCACGGCTGTCCATGATGCTAAAATCCGAGCCCGCGTGGAGATGGCTGAAGCGTTCTAGGACGCGGCGGGGACGGTGCTGGGGCCACGCGGTGACTGCCCCAGACGCCAGTGGCTCCCGTCCTTTCCAATGGTGAGCCGTGTCTCCGTTTTAAAAAGAGAGAGGAGAGAGGGGCAGCTGCCAGCCGCCGCCACACCCCCGCCCTTGACTTCCTCATCCCGGGCTATAAACACTGTCTGCCTGAGCGTTCGCTGAGCCCTCCTGGCTCCTGCAGGCTCTGAGTCACGCTCACAGGAAGCCAACGGCGCGGGTGTTGCTGAGGTCCCCCCACCACAAGCTGCCTGTCCCCGCCACGGGTGGCCGATTTCCTTTCCAAGCTCAGCTCCCTTCTAAATAAACACTGCCTTCGCCATTTCTAAGCAGCCATGCAAATGATGGACGGCCAGCTCTGGGCGGCGGAGCGGGACGGGGCTGCTAGCTTTGTGCAGCCTCCCTCCCGTCTGTGGCTTTTTTTTTTAAATTAATATTCCTTTATTTATTTGCTGCACGAGGTCTTAATTGTGGCATATGGGAGCTTTCCTCGAAGCACGTGGGCTCTAGTTCCCCAGGCAAGGACTGCGCCCAGGCCGCCTGCATTGGGAGCATGGAGTCTCAGCCACAGAACCACCAGGGGACTCCCCCTGGTTCAGACTGTGATGGTCCGGTCACGAGGCGCCTTGCAACCGGGCTGATCTGTGAAAACATCACTCTTACTCCACATTTTTTTTGCCCTTGTTTAGTCACTCCACCATGTCCGACTCTCTTGCCACCCCATGGACTGTAGCCAGCCAGGCTCCTCCATCCACGGGATTCTCCAGGCAAGAATCCTGGAGTGGGTTGCCATTTCCTCCTCCACGCTGTTGATTAAAATGGACCACGCAAGAGAGAGGATGGGGAACCAGACAGGATACTGGGGACCCGAGAGGCTGATAGAGACAGGAGTGAAGTGTAGGGCTCAGGAAGCTTACTGAAGAGCAGAGAAGATAGATAGACACGGATGAACCCTAAGATGGATAGATGGATGGAGGAATGGGTGAAGAGAGATGGTGGATGGATGGGTAGATACATACATAATGGATGGACAGACAGACAAGTGGATGAAAAGACAGATGGGTAGGTGCATGGATAGATTACAGATAGAAGATAGATGATACGTGGGTATAGATACCTAGATGATACATAGATGGATGATGACAGTTAATGATACATGATGATGGATGGATGGATGGGAGATAGATGATGATAGATAGATATGGATGGATACGAAGACAGATAGATGGATGGATGCTGGTTAAATGATACATGTTAGCAGGTAGATGGATGGATGGATGGATGGGAGATAGATGATAGGTCTATAGATACTTAGATGATTCCTAGGTGGATGTTCAGTTCAGTTCAGTTCAGTCGCTCAGTCGTGTCTGACTCTTCGTGACCCCATGAATCACAGCACGCCAGGCCTCCCTGTCCATCACCAACTTCCGGGGTTCATTCACACTTGCTTCCATCAAGTCCGTGATGCCATCCAGCCATCTCATCCTCTGTCAACCCCTTCTTCTCCTGCCTCCAATCCCTTCCAGCATCAGAGTCTTTTCCAATGAGTCAACTCTTCGCATGAGGTGGCCAAAGTACTGGAGCTTCAGCTTCAGCATCATTCCTTCCAATGAACACCCAGGGCTGATCTCCTTCCGAATGGACTGGTTGGATCTCCTTGCAGTCCAAGGGACTCTGAAGAGTCTTCTCCAACACCACAGTTCAAAAGCATCAATTCTTCGGCGCTCAGCCTTCTTCACAGTCCAAGTCTCACATCCATACATGACCACAGGAAAAACCATAGCCTTGACTAGACGGACCTTAGTCGGCAAAGTAATGTCTCTGCTTTTTAATATGCTATCTAGGTTGGTCATCGGAGTAGGCGATGGCACCCCACTCCAGTACTCTTGCCTGGAAAATCCCATGGATGGAGGAGCCTGCTAGGCTGCAGTCCATGGGGTCGCTACTAGTCGGACATGACTGAGCAACTTCACTTTCGCTTTTCACTTTCATGCATTGAAGAAGGAAATGGCAACTCACTCCAGTGTTCTTGCCTGGAGAATCCCAGGGATGGGGGAGCCTGGTGGGCTGCCGTCTATGGGGTCACACAGAGTCGGACACGACTGAAGCGACTTAGCAGCAGCAGCAGCAGTAGGTTGGTCATAACTTTTCTCCCAAGGAGTAAGCGTCTTTTAATTTCATGGCTGCAGTCACCATCTGCAGCGATTTTGGAGCCCCAAAAGATAAAGTCTGACACTGTTTCCACTGTTTCCCCATCTATTTCCCATGAAGTGATGGGACCGGATGCCATGATCTTCGTTTTCTGAATGTTGAGCTTTAAGCCAACTTTTTCACTCTCCTCTTTCACTTTCATCAAGAGGCTTTTGAGTTCCTCTTCACTTTCTGCCATAAGGGTGGTGTCATCTGCATATCTAGATGGATGGATGATGGTTAAATGATACATGTTAGCAGGTAGATGGATGGATGGATGGGAGATACATGATAGGTCTATAGATACTTAGATGATTCCTAGATGGATGAATGATGGTTAAATGATACATGTTAGCAGGTAGATGGATGGATGGATGGATGGGAGATAGATGACAGGTCTATAGATACCTAGATGATTCCTAGGTGGATGAGTGACAGGTAGATGATGGATGATGATGGATACATTCATAAGTCGATGAAGTCTCTCCAGCTAGGTCAGGGTGTCTCATACTCACCACAAATGACACCTGGGGCTGGACGACTCTCCGATTTGGGGAGTCCGGCACCCTGCTGCGTCCCTGGTCTCCACCCACCTCGTGCCAGGAGACCCTTCCGGAGGTGATGACAAGCAGAAACAGCTACACACACCGCTGAGTGTCGCCAGTGGGCGAGGGCGGCCTGGTTACCCACAGCCGAAAGCCCTTGACTGCCGCAGGGCCCAGTTTAAATAGCCGTAGCTGGTGGATGGACTGCCCGTGGTTTTGAGGGATGCTGATGCTCAGAACAGCGGCCAGAAAATCAGCGTTAGCTGGACGGCGTCCAGTGCAGTGTGACCAAGAGCAGCCCTTAGACTCTTGACCCAAAGCCACCGCCACGTGTCTGGCTGGGGCTCTGTCATGAGGATGGATCTGTAGACAGGCCCCGATCCCCTGGGAAGCTGTGAAGGCCAGGTGGGAAGACCACGGGGCCACCCGCAGCATCACGGAGTGGGCCATCATGGTCCGGCCTCACCATGAGAAGGGGTGTGTGTCTGTCTGGCGAGGCCACTGGGAGTCTGCTTCTTCCCGCAGTTGGAGATACACCCCCAGCTGTGTGTCTGACCGTGGCCACCCCGTGACCTAATGACTAAACCTCAATTTCCTCTTCCATCAAACGAGAAAAACACCACTTTCTCATCACAACGATGCTGCCCTTAAAAAAAAAAAAAAAAAAAAACAGCTTCTATAAATATAAAACTACACAGGCGAGAGGTGTCCACCAGCAAAACGGGTCTAACTGGCTCCCGAGAGGGTGTCCTTAGCTCTCCCGAGCCTCAGTCTAGAAATCCATACAATGGGTATATCAGCAGTCCTTGGTGTTCAACGTTGCAACGGCTCTGTGACTCCGTCACGGGACACGGGGTAAATTAAGGACACGTTGGTTATGGGCGCGGTGATGGTTTTTTTTGGTCTTGAGGATTGGTGAGCTCCCAACGTTGCCCCACTGGGTCTCTAGAGCAGAGACAGAATATCCGGGGACGTCTCGGTCTCCGTGATCACAGGAGTTGTTTCCTTAAAATATAAATGCTATTGGCTCTGATTCTCTGGAGAACGCTAACGTGCTGTGGCACACTCACTCAGTCATCTTCGGCTGTGCAGCCCCACGGACTGTAGCCCTCCAGGCTCCTCTGTCCATGGGATTCTCCAGGTGAGAATACCGGAGTGGGTGGGCTGCCATGCCCTCCTCCAGGGGACCTTCCTGACCCAGGGATAGAACCTGTGTCTCCTGCATTGGCAGGCGGATTCTTTACCAGGCCAGCTCCAAAGCTAAGACAAGTATTAAAAGGATGGATGATTAGGTAGATAGATCCTTATTTATTTAGATAGATAGATAGATCATGAATGGTTGGATGGGGATGAATAGATACGCAAGATAAAGGATAAATATAGGATAGATAGATGTATATACTTGCCTATAAATGAACTAGATACATAGAGATGAGAGACAGAGGTTAAGGAAAAGCCTTCTGAGTATGGAAGATATGTTGCTGTTCAGTCGCTCAGTCATGTCCAACTCTTTGCGACCCCGTGGACTGCAGCATGCCAGGCTTCACAGTCCTTGATAACTCCCAGTTCTGCTGGGTAGACCAGTAGTCTGGAGGCGCAGGGAAGCAATGATACTGTAGGTTGCATCTTAAGTCTGTCTGGAGGCAGAATTCCATCTTCCTCGGAGGATCTGTTTCTTTCCTCCAAAAGCTTTCAGCTGATTAGACGAGGCCCAACCATGTTATGACAGGTCATGTGTTTTGCTCAGAGTTCAATGCTTTAAATGTGAATCACGGCTTTTTAAACAGAACAGCTGCGCAGCAACATCTAGGCCGGTAACTGACCACCTATACGGATATTGTGTGGAGAAGGAAATGGCGACCTACTCCCGTGTTCTTGCCTGGAGAACCCCATGGACAGAGGAGCCTGGCAGGCTGCAGTCCATGGGGTCACGTAAGGCTGGATATGACTGAAGCAGCTTAGCATGCAGGCATGGATATTGTGATGTGAGTTTGATACCTGGGTCGAGACGCTCCCCTGGAGAAGGGAATGGCAACCCACTCCAGTCTTCTTGCCTGGAGAATCCCATGGACAGGGGAGCCTGGCGGGCTACAGTCCATGGGGTGACAAACAGTCGGACACGCCTGAGTGTGTACACACACACACACGCACACACACACACACTGATATTTTAGACAAAATTGACTGTATTGGTTTGGTAGCAGTTTGCCTGGACTACAGGCCTAACTTAAGGCTGCTCTGCCTCTCACGGCCTGGCCTGGCTCCCAAGGACCCGACCAGCTCCCTCAAGTCTCTGCTGTGCCCTACATCGGGCCCCTGGACGTGATCACACCTCTTGGTTTCTGTGACCAGCCCCTTAGTCCTCACACTGGGACCCCCGGGGTCTCGGCCACTCCCCCAACCCTCCCTGTATGCCCTCCTGTGGGTATGGACACTCCAAGGCGTATCCACTGTCCCAGGGAACCACGTGTGTCCAGAGCAGGGAAGCACCCAGGACTCCAGTGTGAGGCTCTTTAGTCACTGGGATGCGGTGATACTGTGTGGAGCTTCTAGTCACCATGGCAACCACGGAGCGGGGAATCTCTCAAGGGTCCCTGGGGGTCTGGGGTGGGCAGGAACCCCCCGCCCCCACCCCTCCATCCAACAGGCCTCTTGCCTCGCCAAGAGCGTGAGCCTGTTTCTCCTCCCTGGATGACAAACCTCCAGGCTCATCCTCCAGGGGCTCAGAGCATGAGAGAATGTGTTTTCTTCTCTTGTACGAGTCTTTGTGTGGACTTTTTTTTTTTTTTTTTACTTTTATTGAGGCCTAAGTGATCAGAACACTGTCTTGAATGCAAACTCTGCAGCTTGATGGTTTGGTACCACTACATGGAGCAGGGTTTAAGAAGGAAAAACAAAGATGCTTTCGTTAGTATCTATCAGCATATATTTCTGTTACAAACTTTAGACATGCGTGCTCACTCGCTCAGTCGTGTCCGACTCTTTGTCACCCCCATGGACTGTAAGCCCCGCCAGGCTCCTCTGTCCATGGGGATTTCTCCAGGCAAGAATACTGGAGTGGGTTGCTGTTTCCTCCTCCAGGGGATCTTTCCAACCCAGGGATCGAATTCAGGTCTGCATTGCAGGCAGATGCGTTCTTGTCTGAACCTTTTTTTTTTTTTCCCCTAATCTAAGCGAGAAGATTCTAACTGTTGTGATCAGAGCCAAAGTAGAGATATCTTTTGTTATGTCTCCAGAGATTCAGCACATGTATGGGGACAGACAGGGTCCATTTTTTTTGATTCCCCACCACAGTGGGAAACCCAGGGTCCTTGGCCGTCAGCTCCCCAAGGTGTTACGTGATGTTTATCATGCCCTTCACGGAAAGATAAACATCTGCTTCCTACGATCTTATCAGCTTCTCAAGCGTCAGCCCCTGGTCTCCTCTCGTCACCCAGGAAACCCAGCCCTTCTCCACCCAGGGGCCCTGCCTCTTGGTTGTTGGAGATGGGGCCTCAGACTCGAAGTGTGCAGAGCACAAGTGTTGGGTGGCTCGTAGCCCACAGAGCAGCTGAATGGTCAGAGCACAGAGAAACGCCTCATGTTGATTCACTCCGAGGGAAACAACAAAATCACCAGATGCCTATTCCGTTACGCACCCTGCCGACCTGGGAACGCCAAAATACCGCTGACTTAGATGTGGGACTCTTAGGGGCTGAAACGTGCACCTCAGAAGTTCAGCTGGGGAACGTCGTCACCCCCAAGACCTCAGAATATGACCCCCCCATTTTTTATTTTTTTCGGGAATAAGGTCCTTACAGAGGACAGTGTTTTAAGATCCTTTTTGCAGCAGAGTCCTCTGGGGTGTGGTCCCTAATCCAAGGATCCTCCAGGCGGCTGAGTGATAAAGAACCCGCCTGCCCATGCAGGAGATGGGGGTTCAAGCCCCAGGTTGGGAAGATTCCCCTGGAGGAGGAAATGACAACCCACTCCAGTGTGCTTGCCTGGAGAATCCCATGGACAGAGGAGCCAGGCGGGCTACAGTCCACGGGGTCGCAAAAGAATTGGACATGACCGAGCAGCTGAGAACACACGCATGCGCTACAAGGGTCAGAGACCATGAAAACCAGTGCACGGAGTGTCATTCATCCCAGATTTCCTTACCTCCCTCCGGACACCGCAGACATAATGATAACATCCACGCAGTTCCCGAACGGAGCATAGGACTCCTGGGCCTGCAGCAAACCTCACGCATTTCAAAGGATGAAACACATTTGGGACACGCAGCCCGACCCTCATGGAACTGGGCTGCAAACCAGCAACTAAAAGAGGGCCCACGACCCTTCAAGGGCTGGACGATTCCAAATAACCCGAGGGTGAGAGAAAGAAGCGTGAGAGAAACAGAGGAGATTTCTCACGAATGACACAGGGAGCAAAGGAAGCTGAACTTGCGTGTCCAGTCCTGTCTGACTCCTCGCAACCCCATGGACTGCAGCCCCGCCAGCCTCCTCGGCCCATGGCATTCTCCAGGCAAGAATACCGGAGTGGGTTGCCATTTCCTCCTCCAGGGGGGTCTTCCCGAACCAGGGCTCGAACCCCCATCTCCTGCACGGGCAGGCAGATTCTTTGTTGACTGACCCGTCACGGAAGCCCGTGACAGTCTCTAGGTCCACCCACCTTGCTGCAGATGGCAGTCTTTCATTCCTTTTCATGGCTGAGTAATATTCCGTGCTGGGCGTGCAGCAGTCTCTTTCAACTAGTCCTGTGTCGATGGACATTTACGTTGCTTCCATGTCTTGACTGTTCTGTAAACTCATTCGTCTTATTTTTTTTTCAGGTCCTACACACCACCAATTGTATGTATTGCTCATATTCTGTATTTTTTTTAGGTTCTACATACATACAAAAATAATATATTTGTCTTTCTCTGAATCATTTCACTTAGCACAAGAGGGGTGGTGTACTTGAGTGTTTTCGTGGGGACAGAAGAGACGTAGCATACGTATTTACCATCTGAGCCACCAGGGAAGCCCCTTACGACTCAGGTTTCCTTGTGAAAAACGCCCGCAAAGTCATGCTTCCTCATTTTAATGTTTTTAGCATTTCAACACACAGTTACAATCCCATAGGAATGAACAGTGAAGCAGGAAATGGCAACCCACTCCAGTATTCTTGTTTGAGCTGAGCAGATACAAACTTTATATACACACGATGGATAATCAACAACGTCCTACTGTAAAGCATAGGGACTATATTCAACACCCTGTCATAAACCGCAGTGGAAAAGAACACGAACGAGAACGTACCAGTTCAGTTCAGCCGCTCAGTCATGTCTGACTCTTTGCGACCCCATGAATCGCAGCACGCCAGGCCTCCCTGTCCACCACCAACTCCCGGAGTTCACTCAGACTCACGTCCATTGAGTCGGTGATGCCATCCAGCCATCTCATCCTCTGTCATCCCCTTCTCCTCCTGCCCCCAATCCCTCCCAGCATCAGAGTCTTTTCCAATGAGTCAACTCTTCACATGAGGTGGCCAAAGTACTGGAGCTTCAGCTTTAGCATCATTCCTTCCAAAGAACACCCAGGACTGATCTCCTTTAGGATGGACTGGTTGGGTCTCCTTGCAGTCCAAGGGACTCTCAAGAGTCTTCTCCAACACCACAGTTCAGAAGCATCAATTCTTTGGCGCTCAGCTTTCTTTATAGTCCAACTCTCACATCCATACATGACCACTGGAAAAACCATAGCCTTGACTAGACGGACCTTGTTGGCAAAGTAACGTCTCTGCTTTTCAATATGCTATCTAGTTTGGTCATAACTTTTCTTCCAAGGAGTAAGCGTCTTTTAATTTCATGGCTGCAATCACCATCTGCAGTGATTTTGGAGTCCCCCAAAATGAAGTCTGACACTGTTTCCCCATCTATTTCCCATGAAGTGATGGGACCAGATGCCATGATCTTCGTTTTCTGAATGCTGAGCTTTAAGCCAACTTTTTCACTCTCCTCTTTCACTTTCATCAAGAGGCTCTTTAGTTCCTCTTCACTTTCTGCCATAAGGGTGGAGTCATCTGCATATCTGAGGTTATTGATTTTCTCCTGGCAATCTGGATTCCAGCTTGTGCTTCTTCCAACCCAGCGTTTCTCATGATGTACTCTGCATGGAACTTAAATAAGCAGGATGACAATATACAGCCTTGACATACTCCTTTTCCTATTTGGAACCAATCTGTTGTTCCATGTCCAGTTCTAACTGCTGCTTCCTGACCTGCATACAGATTTATCAGGAGGCAGGTCAGGTGGTCTGGTATTCCCAGCTCTCTCAGAATTTTCCACAGTTGATTGGGATCCGCACAGTCAAAGTGAGTCACTTTGTTGCACAACAGAAATTAACACAACATTATAAATCAACTATACTTCAAAAAAAAAAAAAAAAGAAATTAATAGAAGCTTAACTGACATACTAGCTGCACGTGTGTGTGTGTGTGTGTGTGTGTGTGTGACTCAGTTGTGTCTGACTCTTTCGTGACCCTGTAGACTGCAGCCCGCCAGGCTCCTCTGTCCATGGGATTCTCCAGGCAAGAATATTAGAGGGGGTTGCCACTTCCTCCTCCAGGGGATCTTCCCGACCCAGGGATGGAACCCGGGTCTCTTGTGTCTCCTGCATTGGCAGGTGGGTTCTTTACCACTGAGTCACCTGGGGAGCCAGGTACAGGGTTTTATAAACCTTTAGCTGTGCAAATCTTCCTTTTCATTAAATGCATTGGAAGATCTGGACTGGGATTCACCTCCAGGGGATAAATAACATCCAATACATTGCTTTAAACAAAGGAAACCAACCCTGAGTATTCACTGGAAGGACTGATGTTGAAGCTCAAGTTCCAATGTTTTGGCCACCTGATGCGAAGAGCTGACTCATGGGAAAAGACCCTGATGCTGGGAAAGGTTGAAGGCGGGAGGAGAAGGGGACGAGAGGATGAGATGGTTGGATGGCATCACCGACTCGATGGACATGAGTTTGAGCAAGCTCTGGGAGATGGTGAAGGACAGGGAAGCCTGGCGTGCTGCAGTCCACGGGGTTGCAAAGAGTCGGACACGACTGAGTTACTGAACAGCAACAAGCTTGTGTACGAAGCTGCACAATATATTTATGCTGCTCTGATCAGTTTTCACCCGAGGACCACTCACTCAGAAGAAACGTTTTAGCACGTCGGCCCTGAGCTGCTACAGGAAGTGAAAACCATCTCGACGTGTCAATGCTAACACCTATTTTTGTTGTCTTGAGTTGGACGAGGTGATAAAAGAAGTCCCAACGCAGATTTGGACGACATTAAATTTAGACTCTGCAAAGATGATAAAAATGAAAGACAAGGTCACAAAGAGAAAGCGGTAGAGTGAACTTAAAAAAAAAAAATTTAAAGGAAAAAGGACAGGAATATTGCGGCATGTTTTCCCATTGTTTTTTGAAAGATTTTTTTTTTTTTTGGATGTGGAACATTTTTACAGGCTTTACTGAATTTGTTCCCGTCTTGCTTTTGTTTTAATGTTTTGGGTTTTTTGGCTGATAGTCACGTGGGATCTGAGCTCCCAGACTGGGGGATGGAACCTGTATCACCTTGGAAGGCGACATCTTAACCACTGGACACCAGGGACATCCCTCCCCAGTCCTTATACATACAGTTTCTCCACGGGCTGTTTCAATGAATGAAGGAGTGTTATTTCACCGGAAAGAGTTAGCACGCCCTGGAAACCCTCACGAAGGTCAGCCAGCAGTTGTATCTTAAAATGGCATGTGGTTCACGGCATGTCGGGGAAGCACACGCCTCCTTTGAAACTTAACGTGTTAGCCGTCACCCTTGAAAGTCTTTTCTCGTGCACAGAGAAAGTTATCACGGCTCGCGTTCCCTGCGGGCTGCAGCAAAGGACCATGAACTGGGTCAGGGAGGAGGGAAGGGCGCTTAAAACCACGGGCATCTGTCAAACTCATCTTCCCAGCGGCAGAGGGACAGAGGGACAGAGGGACAGGGCGGGCTGGGGAGGGGGAAGGGGATGTCTCCGCAGGAGCATAAAGAAATTCACTCTGTTTTCAACGTGCACCTGGGGGTCTCTTTCCACCCACCACATGCCTGGAAAGCGCTCTGTTTACCCGAGTCCAGAAGCGAAAGCCAGACAGAAACTCAGAGACACGTGAAACCCTGCAGGTCCCAGACAGTCACGCTGCCGACGGCTCCCGGGGCTGACACTTCGTGCTTGTCAGGAATCATCTCTCGACACAGACAGAGCCGGGCCCAGCCCCGGACACTCCCGGGATGGTCTCACACCCTGGCATGCTGTTTTGTGGTCACTGGAGAAGGTCAAGGTTAGAAAAGTCCCTGCCTTGGGGTTTCTTGGACTTTCCCCCACGCACGGGAGGTGGATTTGATGTCTGGTCATGGCAGGAGGAGAAGGGGACGACAGAGGATGAGATGGTTGGATGGCATCACCGACTCCACTGAGTAAACTCCAGGAGTTGGTGATGGACAGGGAAGCCTGGCGTGGTGCAGACCACAGGGTCACAAAGAGTCGGACACGACCGAGCAACTAACGCTCTTGCCTCTGCGCCACTTAGAAGGACCCCACGGTGACTCCAGGCGACCTGGGCTACCCATGGTCATCTCCTAGCCCAGGGCAGCCCCAACGACATTGCTCGGGTAGCCACGTGCGGTCTCCACTCTCTGCACAGGACACCGAAAGCTCACGCCAGAATCAGTGCAGAAATTCCCCTTTTTCCCTCCTTCCCAATCTGAGAAGCTCTTTTCTATTTTAGCTTGATGATTTTTTTTAATCTTATGTGATTTGATTTTGCTTCAGATTCTTTTACATTAGACATTATTACAAGATACTGAATGTAACTCCTTGGGCAGGAACTCAGTGTTTTATCTGTTTTATATGTGGTGGAGTCTGTCTGCTAATCCCAAACTCCTGATTGATTTCCCATATTCACGTTCCTGGTGGCTCAGCTGGGGAAGAACCCACTTACAATGCAGGAGACCCGGGTTCGATCCCTGGGTGGGGAAGATCCCCTGGAGGAGGAAATGGCAACCCACTCCAGTATTCTTGCCCAGAGAATCCCATGGACAGAGGAGCCTGGTGGGCTGCAGTCCACGGGGTCACAAAGACATGGACGTGAGGGGCTTCCCTGCTGGCTCAGTGGTAAAGACTCTGCCTGCAATGCAGGAGACCCAGGTTCGATCCCTGGGTCAGGAAGATCCCCTGGAGAAGGGAATGGCTACCCACTCCAGTATTCTTGCCTGGAAATCCCATGCAGAGAGGAGCCTGGGGGGCTGCAGTCCACGGGGGTCACAAAGAGTCAGACACGACTGAGCAACTAACACTTTCGCTTTCTTTCACTTCAGCTGCTAAACAACAAAAGCAAACCCGTATTTTACTTTATTGAAAATATTTTTCAGGTTACTTTATCTCACTTTATTTTGTTTTTGCTTTTAAATGTGATTTTTAAGAACAGATTTTTCAGTGCGTAATACAATACTGTTGTCACTGGGCACAACGGCTTAGGCAGGTCAGACCACCTGTGAGTGTCTTCACACAGGATCCGTGTTTTTTGTGAGTTTCTCTCCCTGGGCATCACGTCCTGAAGGTTCATCTCTGTGGTGGCCTGTCTCACAATATCCTTCCCTTTTCATGGTTGTATAATATTCCACAGTACAGCTGGACCTCACTGTGTAAACCTGTTCTGCAAACAATTAAAAATAGAGCTACCGTGTGATCTAGGCATCCCAGGTCTGGGTCTATGTTGCTGTCCTGCAGTTGCTAAGTTGCATCTGACTCTTTGCGACCCCATGAATCGCAGCACGCCAGGCCTCCCTGTCCATCACCATCTCCCGGAGTTCACCCAGACTCACGTCCATCGAGTCCGTGATGCCATCCAGCCATCTCATCCTCGGTCGTCCCCTTCTCCTCCTGCCTCCAATCCCTCCCAGCATCAGAGTCTTTTCCAATGAGTCAGCTCTTCGCATGAGGTGGCCAAAGTACTGGAGTTTCAGCTTCAGCATCAGTCCTTCCAAAGAAATCCCAGGGCTGACCTCCTTCCGAATGGACTGGTTGGATCTCCTTGCAGTCCAAGGGACTCTCAAGAGTCTTCTCCAACACCACAGTTCAAAAGCATCAATTCTTTGGCGCTCAGCTTTCTTCATATGATTTCCTAAATAGTTCCTAACTAGCAGCTTTTCCAAAACAAATGGATATTAAATATATTCCAACAAAACCTCATTTCAAGTTGCTACACTTTCTCATCATCCACTAGCAAGTCTTAGGAAGTGATTCCTGAATCTGTTTTGGTGAGACTTACTTCGTTTTACCCGTGTTTTTAAAAGAGGTACTATGAAAATGCGTAAAATCCCCTCTGGTGACCTCGTCCACTGCCACCAACTGCCCCCCCAGCCCCGCTACAGGGACCCCACCGTGAAAAAGAGGAAGCTTTTCCATTGCGGGCAGGCTCCGAGAGTTTCGTAACGTTTGTGCATTTAATTAAAGCATTCAGCTGACAGATTACCGTTAAAAGGCGGCGACTGTGTCCCTGGAGGGTTGTGGACTGTGTCGGTTGAAGTGCTGGTGGGCGGATGGGCAGTAGGGTCCCCGGGAGACGCGGGGAAGCTGTCCTTCCGCCCCATTTCTGTGATCTGGTGTCTGTGATCTGGGCTTTCCCCCTCTGAAGGGGGCCCGGAGGGTCTCCCCAGTGCCCGGCTCGAGTCTGCTCACCTAGGACGGCCTCCCTCCTTGCATCCACGTGAGTCACGGGACCCGGGACGGGGCGGAGGGACCACAAAGGGGACAGTGTCCGCCACAGAGGCCCCAGGAGGCGTGGGGACGCAAAGTGTCCATTTTAAAGATGACGTTTATTAATGGGGTTCCCAGGGGGCACTGCTGGTAAAGAACCTGGCTGCCAACGCTGGAGATACAAGAGACGCGAGTGCGATCCCTGGGTCAGGAGGATGCCTGGAGAGCATGGCAACCCACTCCAGTGTTCTTGCCTCTGGGCTACAGGCCATGGGGTCGCAAAGACTCGGGCACGACCGAAGCAACTTAGCTCGCAATTATGAATAATTGTGCCGAGAGGGCTCACATCACATCAGCTCTTCTCAGGACTGTGTGAGAGTAACCCGGGCACCCCAGAGATGTAAGGGTTACTCGTGGGGTTTGCAGAGAGGGGATGAAGGATGTGAACGGGTCATGAGATGGGGGCTCTAGGGATGCCTGAGGCGTACATGGAAACGTCCCCCATCCTTCCACACCCTAAGGTGCTCTTGTTGTCATGCCTTTGAGATGGAAACAGTGGCTCTGAGTTGAGGAATCTGCCTAAGATCCAGAGGTGGGGAGGGGAGCAGGTGGGCGCCCACAGCTGAGTGCATGTGGCTACCGTGCTGTCCAAGCCTTGGTCAAAGGAGGAGATGACGGCTCTGTGGACTTCTGGCTTCCCACCGGAGGGGGTTGGTGCCCGCTAGCTCCTGGTGGGTGAGTCATAATGGTTTTGGTGGGAAAGCATAGAAATTTGGCTCATGAGAAGCACAGGTCGATGCTGAAACTGACAAGCTGGGTCATCAGAAATGTCGGGGAAGCTTCAGGAGGGCTTGATTCAGGGGCTGAAGTCATCATTTATGCCCTGTCCGTTCTTGTCTTCCCTGAGCAGGGGGACATAAGGGGCCTGGACAACAGGTCAGTGCAGGGGACACAAGGGGCATGGACGCCAGGTCAGTGAAGGGAACACAAGGGGCTTGGACACCAGGTCATTGCCGGGGAACATGAGGGGCCTGGATGCCAGGTCACTGCAGGGGACACGAGGGGCCTGGACGCCAGGTCAGTGCTGGGGACACGAGGGGCCTGGACAACAGGTCACTGCAGGGGACACGAGGGGCCTGGACGCCAGGTCAGTAACGGGACACGAGGGGCCTGGAGGCCAGGTCAGTGCAGGGGACACGAGGGGCCTGGAGGCCAGGTCAGTAAGGGGACATGAGGGGCCTGGAGGCCAGGTCAGTAAGGGGACACGAGGGGCCTGGAGGCCAGGTCAGTGCCGGGGAACACGAGGGGCCTGGACGCCAGGTCATTGCAGGGGACACGAGGGGCCTGGACGCAGGTCCCATGCAGCGGGAGACACGAGGGGCATGGACGCCAGGTCAGTGCAGGGGACACAAGGGGCCTGGACGCCAGGTAATTATGGGGGACACGAGGGGCCTGGATGCCAGGTCAGTGCAGGGGACACGAGGGGCCTGGACGCAGGTCCCATGCAGCGGGAGACACGAGGTGCTGCCTGGGCAGCTTGTCCAGAGTCCCAGCCCCGGCGGGTCCCCATCCCCAGCGCTCCTGCCTCTGTTGGTCCCCACCCTCTTCCTGTGAGGTCACAGAGAGCATCCACCTCCCCTCGACCTCTCACCGGCTCCCTCCCTGCCTCCCGTCATTACCAGGAGCACCGCCCCCCCCCCCCCCCGCCGTGTCCAGCTCTGAACTCAGCGCAGAGCTGACCATGTCCCACACCAGGCCCTTCACCCCTCTGCACCTCAGGGTCCCCAGAGAGCCCCGTGGACAGAGGTGCGTGGCCGGCTGCAGGCCACAGGGAGGCAAGGAGTCGGACACGACTGAAGTGACTTAGCAGGCACGCCCACGGGGCGATGCCCTCCAAACACCCGACGATGTGGCCCGAGGGCTCCGGAACCGTGGCCCGACCCTTCCGAACTCTTTCCCCCCGGGGCGCAGGGCCAGGAAGGAGTCATGTGTGACCTTCGCAAAGAAGGGAATGAGAACCATAGCCCCCCGCCAGCTCTCCCAGTCCACGGAGGCGTCTGGGAGCATGCTTTGCGCAAACAGTGAGGACGCCCAGGCCATCTCTTCCTCTCTTCAAGTCCTGGCGGGTATTCAAGGACCCTCGGGGACAGCAGACCCAGACACGCAGGCCAGGCGAGCAGTCAGCTCGAGACACCCAGCGCTGACCGAAGGGGTGCGGATGTTGGAATCAAGGGAGGGACGGTCTCCAAACGAGGGGCGAACGGGGAGCCAGGGAGTCCGCGGGGCATCAGGCCAATGAGATACAGCAAAGCACCCCAGACCCAGCCCTAGGCTTTCCCCTGGCGTTCCCGTTCCCGAGGCTTGTTTTCAGAACCAAGCCAGCATTTGCACCATGTGCAGCTAACCCTTCGAAGTGAACCATACGCGCGTCCGTGTTAGTCGCTCAGCCGTGTCCGATTCTTGCGACCCCGTGGACCGCAGCCCCGCCAGGCTCCTCGGTCCATGGGATTCTCCCGGCAAGGATACTGGAGTGGGTTGCCATTTCCTCCTCCAGGGGATCTTCCCGACCCAGGGATCGCGCCCCGGTCTCCTGCGTTGGCAGGCGGATTCGTAACCATCTGCGCCACCAGGGAAGTCCCAAACCAATACAGGAGCATTTAGGATATACACAGCGCTATTCAATCCGTCGTCTCTGGTTCTAGAACGTTCTCAGCGCCCCCAAAAGGAGACACCCACCCCCATGAGTAAGGTCCCTACTCCTTGCAGACCCTGCGAACCAAAAGTCTGCTTTCTTTCTTTGTTTTTTTTTTAACCTCTGTGTGTTTGCCTGTTCTGGACGGAGCTGGAAGAGGCGGGAAGGACCCTCCCTTGGAGCCTCTGGACGGAGCTCAGCCCTGGGTCCCCTTGAGCTCAGAAGTCTGGTCCCCAGGACTCGGGGAGGATGGATGTGTGTGGTTTTAACCCCCCAGTTTGGGGTGTTGGGTTCCGGCAGCCTCAGGAGACTGACCCATATTGGCAAGTTTCCACTCTCTCCATGGGCGCCGGGAAGCCACAATCCCCAGTTGGCACTTTCTACCGTAGACCAGAGCTCAGCCTTCCACACCTCTTCATTGGTTCATCTCTGCTCACTTTCTGGCCCCGCAGAGAAGCCCAGGCGCGTGGGCAGCCCCTCCTCCCACCCAGTTAGCTCAGTCATGTCTGACTCTTTGCGACCCCACGGGCTGCAGCCCGCCAGGCCTCCCTGTCCATCACCAACTCCTGGAGCTTGCTCAGACTCATGTCCATCGAGGCGGTGATGCCATCCCACCATCGCGTCCTCTGTCGTCCCCTTCTCCTCCTGCCTTCAGTCTTTCCCAGCATCAGGGTCTTTTCCAGTGAGTCAGTTCTTCAAATCAGGCATCCAAAGGATTGGAGTTTCAGCTTCAGCATCAGTCCTTCCAGTGAATATTCAGGACTGATCCCCTTTAGGATGGACTGGTTGGATCTCCTTGCAATCCAAGGGACTCTCAAGAGTCTTCTCCAACACCACAGGTCAAAAGCATCAATTCTTTGGTGCTCAGCTTTCTTTACAGTCCAACTCTCACGTCCGTACATGAAAAACCATAGCTTTGAGGAGACGGACCTTTGTCGGCAAAGAGATGTCTCTGCTTTTTAATAGACTGTCTAGGTTTATCGTACCTTTGTTTCCCAGGAGAACTAGCCGTTTTCTGACCTCGTATTGCAGCCCTCTGGCCCTGCAGATCCCTCTGAGGTTGGTGGTGAATGAGAGTTCCTTTGAAAGTCCACTGACATCTCTCCTCTTCCTCATTAAACAGCTTCCAAGCTCTGCCTGGTTTTCATTTACTCATTTCCAGACCCAACTCTTACTGACTGGGGGGGCGGGTGGTCAGTGTCTGACCGTGCATCTCAAAACGCCTATATTCATTTCGTTCGTAAACCAGACACAGGCTGATTGTCAGTCCATCAGCTAACTCTCAGCAAAGCGCCATGTCTTTCCTATGTTCCAAATGAAAACCAGAATTAAGTTGGCAAGCCCTGAAATGTCCTTCTGGGCTCCCCTCCCCCCAGGTCATCTGGGACCCTCTCCGGGGGACGGGCTGTTTGGAGACCCTTTCTCCGAGGGTCCCAGATTCACCGAGTTATCCTTATAGGTTTTGGTGTGTGGTCTGTCCAGCCTGGGAGACGCTAGTCTCTGACCTTCTCCAGCTGAGCTTGTGGGGGTTGGGGACGGTCCAGGTAGGAGACGTGTCTGTGGAGTTTCATGTCTAATATAGACTAGTACCCAAGAGGGCTCACTATGGTGCCTTCGCTTAAAATATCCTTTTCTGGGGGAACGTGAAGCACCTCCTGAGAAATTGCCAAGACACGCAGCTGGGTCTGTGTTCAGTGGCATGCCAGCGAGCTTTTCCATGGTGCCGGCTCTTCCCTGGTGGCTCAGGCGGTAAAGAATCTGCCTGCAAGGCAGAAGACACAGGTTCGATCGCTGGGTCGGGAAGATCCCCTGGAGGAGGGCATGACAACCCACTGCAGTATTCCTGCCGGGGGAAGTCCCGTAGACAGAGGTGCCCATAGGGTTGCAAAGAGTCGCTAGGCAAGCGACGTAACACGCATACACTGGGGAATCAAGGGTGTGCAGAACTCTCTCTATACCTCTGCCTTTATCTCTTCGTCTCTGTGACTTTCTCTGGCTACTGATCTGCTAAGCAAATCTCTCCCACTTCTTCACACAGCTGGCGTTCTGGTTCACCCGCGAAGCAAGCCCTTGTGACTCTCACAATACATGCAACCTGCAAACTCCTATTTCCCGGCAGGTCCGCCGCCCAACCCCCTACGCCAGGCCAGCTCTTTTCTTTTTTTTTTTCTTTTCTTTACACAGTGGCGCTTCACTGTTAATTAATGCTTAATTAATGCATCCACTTTGAGTGGCTTCCTGCCTTAGAGACAGAGGCTAAATTGGCAGGTGTGATTCAGACACGTTTGACAATGGAAAAAAAAAATTAAAGAACAAAGCATTGTTATGCAAAAGAATAGCAGAGGTGTTCTTTTTTTTTTCTTCCCCCTTTGGGTAGAAAGTGGACTCTGGCTCGTTTGGGGAAGTCTGGAGAGCAGAGAGAGACACACGGGAGGCTGAGAACACTAGGCTGGGTGGCGGAGAAGACAGATGAAAATCACACACGTGTGGGCATGCAAATGATCTGTGATTCTCTGCGTGCCGATTGTGCAATTGTGGGGCTCGTGAACGGGGGACAGAGATAAGAGCCCTGCCCGTGCCTCTCTGCTCAGCCCTCCTGCGATCCGAGCGTTCCACTCAGAACACAGAGGGACGGGCGCCCGGTCCAGTCTCCACCCGCCACCCCATCTCCAGCGCTCCGTCTGCAGAACAGAGAGTCCCCTCAGGGACGACACAGCAGAGGTAACGTCCCGGGGTGACAAAGACAGGGGAGGCACCCTGGAGAACGTGGACTCTTGAGGTCATCAGGCCCCACTTAGAGTGTGGTTCTGGCCTCACAGTGACCGGAGGGTCATGGAATGCGCAAGGGCCCTCATAACAACACCCGGTGTGGAATAGAGCTCCCGTTTCCTCGCCGGCGGGTGGTGGACGTCGGTGTTTTCAGATCTCAGTCATTCTGATACCGGTCAGGTGGCAGCTCGTCCTCGGTGGGGTGTTACTTTACAATTACCTGACGGGCTTACGACCTGTTCCTTCTTTTCCTGGGCCTCTTTGCCGTCTGGACAACTTCTTCAGTGAAGCTCTTGGATGTTTGGCCACCCCTTTTTCAGTTGGGATGGTTATTTTCCTATTGATTTTTTAAACAGCTCTTTACATATTGTGGATTCTGGTCTTCCCCCCCCGCCCCCCCCCCCCCGCCCCACATATGTCTTTTGCAAATATTTTTGCACAGTCTACGGCTTGTCTTATTTTGTGGACAGACTTGTTGGGAGAGCAGATATTTTTAATGTTGACAAAGTCCAGCTTATCTGTGAGTTCCTTCATGGATTGTGCTTCTGGGGTTGTGTCTAGGATGTTACAGAGAAACCCCAGGGACGGTTTTGGCCAAGCCAAGATAAAAAGGTATCACCACACACGGGGTTATCTGGGTTTTTCTTCTGCATCACTGTGTAGAGGTCTTACCGCTTCGCGTTTTACACCTGGACTGTGATCCGTTTTGAGTTCATTACTGTGAAGGGAGAAAAGCCTGTGCCTAGATTCTCTTTCTTTTCTGCATGTGGATGTGAGTTGCTCCAATATCATTTTTTGAAGGGACTGCCTTTGCTCCTTTTTGTCGAAGATCTTTGCTCGTTTTTGCCTTTTTCTTTCTTTTTGCTCCATTATAATGCTTTTTTGTCAAAGACCAGGTAACCACGTGAAGAGTGTCGACCCTGTACTCTCTGTTCTGAGGCTTTGATCCATCTCTCCACGGTATCACCAAGGCCACACTGTCTTTAAAAAAAACAGCTTTACCTAAAATATTCCTAAAAGGTCATGAATCTTTTTTTTTTTTTCTCTAACTTCACTATGATTGGCATGAAATAGTGTTTAAGTTTCAGGTGTACAATCCAGTGATTCACAGTTTTTAAAGACAATACTCCCTTGACGGCTATCATAAAATATTGGCTGTATTAACTGTAGTGTACAATATGTGTTTGTAGCTTTTTTTTTTTTTTGGATCTTCCCCAACATTTGTAAAATTATTTCTTCAGTTGAGCCGCTCAGTCATGTCCGACTCTTTGAGACCCCATGGACCAAAGCACGCCAGGCCTGCCTGTCCATCACCAGCTCCCAGAGTTTGCTCAGACTCATGTCCATCGAGTTGGTGATGCCATCCAACCAGCTTATCCTCTGTCGTCCCCTTCTCCTCCCGCCTTCAATCTTTCCCAGCATCAGGGTCTTTCCCAATGAGTCAGTTCTTCACTTCAGGTGGCCACAGGATTGGTGTTTCAGCTTCAGCCTCAGTCCTTCCAGTGAACATTCGGGACCAATTCCTCACTGGAGCGTAGTGGCTTTAGAATATGGTGTTAGTTTTTCTGCTGTGAATCAGCTTTGAAAGCGCTAGCTGCTCGGTCGTGTCTGACTCTCTGCGACCCCGTGGACTATAGCCCTCCAGGGTCCCCTGTCCATGGGATTCTCCAGGCAGGAGCACTGGGGTGGGGTGCCATCCCCTCTTCATGCTTTCTCATTAGTTACTCTATTTTATACATAACATCCCTGAAGCTTGTTTTATAGATGACAGTCGGTGCCTCTTATTCGCCTCCCTCTGAATTTCCCTACCTCGCTTCCCTTCCACCCCGCCGTGTTGATGACTGTAGCTTATTAGTACACTACGGTAATTACTACAGCTTATGACTGTAGTAAGTCTGGAAGTCAGGTGGTGTCAATGAGCCCATTTTCCCCTTCTCCTTAAGTTGTGTGTTGGTTATTCTGGGCTTTTTGCCTCTTGCTAAGGGCTTCCCTCCCACTCCAGTACTCTTGCCTGGAAAACCCCATGGATGGAGGAGCCTGGTGGGCTGCAGTCCATGGGGTCGCTAAGAGTCAGACACGACTGAGCGGCTTCCCTTTCACTTTTCACGTTCATGCATTGGAGAAGGAAATGGCAACCCACTCCAGTGTTCTTGCCTGGAGAATCCTAGGGACAGAGGAGCCCAGCGGGCTGCAGTCCACGGCGTCGCAAAGAGTCGGACACCACTGAAGGGACTTAGCACCTGCATGTACCGTCTAGAATCACTTGGTCAGTATCCACGTCTCATAAAAGGTGTTAGAATTGCAGGGATATCTCCAGTGCCCCCAGATAGGTACCTTCAGGCAAGGCTAATGGCCCCAGCTGGGAAGACAGCACAGCTCAGAGAGGTGAGCGAACTCGGGGACATCTCAGACACCCCTGCTTCCCGAGAGTTTGACATTTTCCTTGCAGCCTGTTCTCTCGGATCCCATCATGCGTTTGCTCAGCAGACACGGAGCCTCTGCCAAGGGCAGGCGTCATGACCGTCCCTGTGGGTAATGCCACAGTTACAACACAGCCTGGGCAACACAGAAGTAGCAAAACGTCAGACTCCCCTGGAGGCCCAGTGCGTGAGACTGTGTGCTGCCACGGCAGGGCGAGCGGGTTCCATCCCTGGTTGGGGAACTGACATCTCACCTTCCTCATGGAGCAGTTGTTTCATCTCTTTTCCAAATAAGAAAAAATTTTAAAGTAGAAAGAATTTTTTTCCTTAAAAAAAAAAAGGAGGAAAAACTTTGGTTACTGGTTAGAGAAGGTTCTCCTGAGCTAGGTATGAAATTTACATGACATAGTGGCAAGATCTTGTAACCTGAAGATAGTGATAAAGATAAAAAGATGATGAGATGGTTGGTTGGCATCACTGACTCGATGGACTTGAGTTTGAGCAAGCTCCGGGAGTTGGTGATGGCCTGGGAGGCCTGGCGTGCTGCAGTCCATGGGGCTGCAAAGAGTCAGACATGACTGAGCGACTGGACTGAACTGAACTGAACTGAAAGATACCAAATATCGAGACTACCCTGGTGGTTGAGTGGTTAAGACTTTGCCTTCCAGGGCAGGGGGAGTAGGTTCAATCCCTGGTCGGGGAGCTAAATTCCCACATGCCTTTCGGCCCAAAAAGCCAAGACATAAACCAGAGGCAGTACTGGAGCAAATTCCATAAAGCAAACCACTTTCAAAAAATGCTCCACGTGAAACACATCTTTAAAGCTGCAAAATGCGAATGCATCTATCAGACGCCACCACCAACAGTAAAAGTTGCTCATCACAGGCCAGGAAAGGGGGCGCGATTCAGGGTCGTCAGCAGAATACACAGAGAGCAGAGCAGAGTTCCCGGGCGGCCACTCCGAGACCCCAACAGGACAGTGTGGTTTGCAAATACGCACAGCTGTATGTAAAGGAGATACCTATCGTCAACCTACTGTATAACACAGAGAACTCTACCCAATACTCTGTAACGGCCTAAGTGGAAAAAAAGAATCTGAGGAAGAGGGGAGATATATGTCCGCGTGTAGCTGATTCACTTTGCTGTGCACCTGAGGGCCGGTACGACACTGTACATCAACTATATTCTCTTATAAAAATGGCTAAAAAACTGTTGCAAATTTCTGAGCTTATGATCCTATTTGTAATCAAGACAAATACATATATTGATTATAAATATGCGCTGCAGCACATGTCATCTTTCCTTTCTAGCGACTGAAATTCTTTCGTTAACACGAACAGAAACCATTCACAACAGGAAAAATACTAAAACCTGCGAGGATGGGGAGGCATCACTTGGGAGATTGGGACGGACAAGTACACAATTATATAGAGACAGACAGTCAACAAAGAGCGCCCGTACTCACAGGGAACTCTACTCAGTATTCTGTGATACCGTGTATGGACAAGAATCTTAAAAAGAATCTTAATAACCTATATGGGAAAAGAATCTTAATAACCTACATGGGAAAAGAATCTTTAAAAGAATCTTAATAACCTATATGGGAAAAGAATCTTAATAACCTACATGAGACAAGAATCTTTAAAAGAATCTTAATAACCTATATGGGAAAGAATCTTAAACAGAATCTTAATAACCTATATGGGAAAAGAATCTTAAAAAGAATCTTAATAACCTATATGGGAAAAGAATCTTAATAACCTGTATGGGAAAGAATTTTTAAAAGAATCTTAATAACCTATATGGGAAAAGAATCTTAAAAATAATCTTAATAAGCTATATGGGAAAAGAATCTTAATAACCTACATGGGAAAAGAATCTTAAAAATAATCTTAATAAGCTATATGGGAAAAGAATCTTAATAACCTACATGGGAAAAGAATCTTAAAAATAATCTTAATAACCTATATGGGAAAAGAATCTGAAAAAGAATCTTAATAATCTATATGGGAAAAGAATCTTAAAAAGAATCTTAATAACCTATATGGGAAAAGAATCTTTAAAAGAATCTTAATAACCTATATGGGAAAAGAATCTTTAAAAGAATATTAATAACCTATATGGGAAAAGAATCTGAAAAAGAATCTTAATAACTTATATGGGAAAAGAATCTTAAAAATCTTTAAAAAAACTTAAAATCTTAAAAATCTTACATATATATATGTATATAACAAACTGGTTCACTTTACAACAGAAATGAGCTCAACATTGTAAATCAACTATCTTTCAGAAAAAAAAATTTTAATAAAGAATATTTTTTAACAAAAAAAAATGGGAGCTTGGGGATGACAAATATACACTATTGAAATTGTGTATAAAATAGATAACTAATGAGACCCTGTTGGATAGCACAGGGGACGCCACCCAGGAGTTATATTATGTACCCCAATATAAAATAAAAAGTTTAAAGTCTAAAAAAACAAAAAAAAGGAATCAGTAGCCTAAAAAAAAAAAAAAAGAATCAGTAGCCTAAACCTAAAGTGCACATGGTATTTTGTGACTGAAAAAGCCTTATATTTAACTTGCTGTAGTTTGTGAAGAGTTTTGATGGTTTTTTTTATACTGTTAGATACCCAAGTAAGTAACAAAAAGAGTCACACTCTGTGTTGACCTAAATGGGAAGGAAATGCAAAAACACAGGGGATATATATATACGTATGGCTGATTCACTTTGCTGAAACGAACCTAACATTCTAAAGCAACCACGTGCTGTGCTTAGCCACTCAGTCGTGTCCGACTCTTTGCGACCCCGTGGACTGTAGCCCGCCGGGCTCCTCTGTCCACGGGATTCTCCAGGCAAGAAGACTGGAGTGGGCTGCCGTTCCCTTCTCCAGGGGATCTTCCGGACCCAGGGGCTGAATCTCAGTCTCCTGCATTGCAGGCAGATTCTTTACCAGCTGAGCCACCAGGGAAGCCCAAGAATACTGGAGTGGGTAGCCTAGCCCTTCTGCAGGGGATTTTCCCGACCCAGGGAATGAACCCAGGTTTTCGGCATTGCAGGCGGATTCTTTACCAGCTGAGCCACCGGGAAAGTCCAGTACCGCAATATGAAGCAACTAGACTGCAATACAAAATAATTAAGAAAGAAAAAAAAAGCAGTGTGATTTGGATGAAAGAGAGACGCACGGATCAATGGAAGCACAATAGCGAGCCCAGAAATATATGCACACGAATATGACCCACTCGATTGTGCAGAAACGGCCGCTAGCATCATGCTGATAAGACAGAGCTGAGTGGCCCAGGGGCGGGTCTGGCTCGGTTTGTCAAAGCCATTCCACGGAGGAGGCGCCAGTTGAGAACTCGAGAAAGACAGTGAACCCCAGACAATAGCAGCAGAGACGGTTGACCTCTGTGGCCCCCATGTGAGGTGTGACTTGAACCCTGGGTGGCGTGGCACCTCTCACCCCTCAGATGGAAAAGATGACGCAGGCTGCTGGCGGTCTGGGGTTGTTGACAGTGTGACAATTGAGTGCCCCCTCCCCCCACCCCAGCCCTGTTGTCTTTTCTGCAACTTCAGATTAGCTCCGCGTGTGGGAAGGATATGGGCTGCTGGTGGCTCGGTTTCTCTTTTCTGGGGGAGAAAAAAATGTAGAGAATTGCTATCATTCTGTCCTCCAGGTGCCTGGTAGAAATCACCAGTAAGTCCATCTGGACATGGTGCTTTTTTTGGGGGTGGGGGGGAGTTATTCATGATTGATTCTATCCTTTAATAGACGCAGAGTGATTCTAACGGCCTGTTTAGCCTTGGGTGTGTCTCTGCAGCGCCTGTCCATCTAGGTAATAAAATCGGTGGGCATAGAACTGTTTGTAGCATTGCTTCATTGTTCTTTCAGTGTCTTTGGAAAGGGCAACCCACTCCAGTATTCTTTTTTATTTAATTCGAATTAATTTAGTTTTAATTGAAGGATAACTGTTTGGCAATATTGTCTTGCTTTCTGCCGTATAGCAAGATGAATCAGCCACAGGAATACATACCTTCCTCCCCTCCTGAACGTCCCTCCCCACGCCCCTTTTCTTGCCTGGAGAATCCCACGGACAGAGGAGCCTGGCGGGCTACAGTCCACAGGGCCGCAAAGAGGCGGACACGACTGAGCAACTAAGCCAGGGGTCTGCAGTGACAGCCTGTCTCTGGTTTTGGATTTTTTGTGATGTGCGCCTTCCGCCTCATTTATCGTGTTTATTAGAGGACAGCTTCTTCACAACGTTGCGTTAGTTTCCACCGTACAGCCAAGTGAATCAGCCGCACGCATTCCTACGTCCCCGCCTTCGTGGATTTTTCTTTGCGTTTAGCTCACCACAAGGCAGTGAGTAGCGTTCCCGGTGTTCGACAGTAGCTTCTCGTTTGTTATGTACTTTATGCAGAATATCAGGGGTATATCTGCGTCCGTTCCATCTCCCAACTCATCCTACCACCCCTTCCCCAGGTGGTGTCCATGTATTTCCTCTCTCTGTCTCTTTTTGTTTCTTCTTTGCCTGAGTAGAAGTTTCTTGATTTTCTCGATCGCGTCCAAGACCCAGCTTTTGATTTCTTTTTCTTTCCTCTCTTGATTTTCTGTTTTCGGTTTCACCACTTTCTGCTGTCACTTTTATTCACGTCTTCGCTTCTACTCCCTTGGGATTTAAACGGATCCTCCCATTCTAGTTTTCTAAGGTGGCAGTCTCGAGGGTTGGTTTTACACCCACTCTCCTTTCTAACTAACGTAATGCATTCAATTTAAAATGAGCGCAGCCTTTGTATCGGCAAGCCTGTGTGTGTGTGTTAGCCGCTCCGTAGTATGTGAGTCTTTGACACCCCGTGGACTGTAGCCCCGCCAGGTTCCTCTGTCCGTGAGATTCTCCAGGCAAGAAGACTGGAGTGGGTTGCCATGCCCTCCTCCAGGGGATCTTCCCAACCCAGGCATCAGACCCGGGTGTCCTGCACTGCAGGCAGGTTCTGCACCATTCGAACCACAATCTGGGCTTTGGAAGACGTTATCACGGCGATGTAGAGAAACGCTTGCATAGGTGTGTGTCTACAGAGTGTGGCGTTCAGGCAACACGTCCGAGTGCCCACAACCTGGGGAACAAGATGACACACACCCACTGCGTATTCCAGTGTGGAAAATGGCAGAGAGAAACTGTATATATGTGATGGAGACGTTCGTAAACGCTCCAAGCGAGAAGGTCATGACAGGCGACGTGTGAAGCATGCAACGTAAAGCGTCTGCCTGTGTGGGTGAGTGTCGCTGACTGAAATATATAGTCACCAGCAGAAATTCATGAGGCAGTTATTTTATTTGGGGGACGTGTTGAGGATCTGAGCCTGGGGGGGTGGACAGCATCTCGGGAGCTCTGAGAAAACTGCTCCAAGGAGGCGGGAGGGGGAGTCAGGCTGTATACAAGTTTGCAAGAAAGGGAGCAGGTGGTGTGAACAGCAAAGATGAGACATCAAGTGAAGCAACTGGGCATTCTGCGTATGGGAGGATGCAAGCCTCTGGGCTCACTGAATTCACTCCTTTCACACGCCCCTCAGCTGTCTGGGCAAATCCTGTTGTTTGGTTACCTTGTTGCTCAGTCGCTCAGTCGTGTCCAGCTCTTTTCGACCCCGTGGACTGCAGCACGCCAAGCCTCCCTGTCCATCACCAAGTCTGGGAGCTTGCTCAAACTCACGTCCATTGAGTCAGTGATACCATCCAGCCATCTCATCCTCTGTCGTCCCCTTCTCCTCCTGCCCCCAATCCCTCCCAGCATCAGAGTCTTTTCCAATGAGTCAACTCTTCGCATGAGGTGGCCAAAGTATTGGAGTTTCAGCTTCAGCATCAGTCCTTCCAGTGAACATTCAGGACTGATTCCCTTTAGGATGGACTGGTTAGATCTCCTGGCAGTCCAAGGGACTCTCAAGAGTCTTCTCCAACACCACAGGTCAAAAGCATCCATTCTCCTGAGCTCAGCTTTCTTTGTAGTCCAACTCTCACATCCATACACGACTCCTGGGAAAACCACAGCTCACGCAGAGGGTAGAAATTGCTGATGGCCGTGACCTTTCTAGTTTCCTGTTATGGGAGGAGATATTCTCATTTCGCAGTGTGCGTGTGTGAAATGTGTGTTTCACGCACACCGAGACGCGCCTGCAAGGATGCTACAGGGCAGACGTCTCCCAGTGGTCAGCCATGGAGTGGGCCGCGGCCCTGGAGGGAAAATAAGGTCCAACACTCTTTCTTTTTAATATTTGTTTGTTTGGCTGTGTCGGGCCTTAGCTGTGACACTTGGGCTCAGTAATTACGGCTCGTGGCTGAGCTGCCTGGAGGCACATGTGACCTTTGTTTCTCAGCCAGCAGTCGAACCCACGTCTCCTGCGTTGTAAGGCGGATTCCTTTATTATTTTTTTTTTTCAAACTGTAAGGTTTTTATTATTGGTGTATAGACAATTAACAATGTTGTGATGGTTTCAGGTGGACAGCAAAAGGACTCAGGCTTACATATTAATGTACGCATTCTCCCCAAAACTCCCTTCTCATCCAGGGTGCCACATGACATTGAGCAGAGTCTCTTGTGCTGGACAGCAGGTCCTTGCTGGTTCTCCATGTTAGATGCAGCAGTGTGTCCATGTCCATCCCAGACTCCCTGACTGTCCCTTCCCCCATCCTTCCCCCGGGAGTGAAGTGAAGTCGCTCGGTCGTGTCCGACTCTTTGCGACCCCATGGACTGTAGCCCACCAAGCTCCTGTGTCCATGGGATTCTCCAGGCAAGAATACTGGAGTGGGTTGCCATTTGAACCATAAGGTTATTACAGAGGATTCAGCAGAGTTCCCTGTGCTGTCCAGCAGGTCCTTGCTGGTTCTCCATGTTAAATACAGCCGTGTGTCCATGTCCATCCCAGACTTCCTGACTATCCCTTCCCCCCATCTTTCCCCCCTGGAAGGCATAAGTTCATTTTCCAACTCTATGAGCGTCTTTCTATTTTGTAAGTAAACTCATGGGTATCATGTCTTTTTAGATTCCATGTATTAGTGATGTCAAAGATGTTTCCCCTTCTCTGTCTGACTTACTTCACTCAGTAGGAGAATCTCTGGGTCCACCCCTCTTGGTGCGAATGGCTTTATTTCATTCCTTTTTCTGGCTGAGTCATACTCCATTGTGTAAACACACCACGTCGTCCCGTCCTCTGTTGGCGCACATCCCGGTTGCTTCCATGTCCTGGCTGTTGCAAACGGCGCTGCAGTGAACGCTGGGGTGCGTGGATCATTTCAGAGCATGTTTTTCTCTGGATGCCTGCCCAGGGGTGAGATGGCCGGATCACACAGTAGGCCTCTGTTTAGTTTTCTAAGGAACCTCCATGCTCTTCTGCACAGCGGCTGCACCCATGTACAGCCAACAGTATAGGCGGGTTCGCCAGGTGGCTTCTTAACCCCTGAACCACCAGGGAAGTCCCTCAGTGTGTGTTCACATCACGCTGGGGTCGTTTTCCCATCTTTAACTTGGGTCAGCGTCCGCCAAACGACCTGCGAAGCTGTTGCCCACATCCTCTCATCTCTGTCTTTCCTGCAATCTCATCCTTTCACGCCTTGCTACTACTGCTGCTAAGTCGCTTCAGGCGTGTCCGACTCTGTGCGACCCCATAGACGGCAGCCCACCAGGCTCCTCTGTCCCTGGGATTCTCCAGGCAAGAATAGTGGAGTGGGTTGCCATGCCCTCCTCCAGGGGATCTTACCGACCCAGGGATCGAACTCGCACCTCTTGCATTTGCAGGCAGGTTCTTTACCTGCTGAGCCAGTTCAGAAGTCCAGATGGATCTCACGTGACCCTAAAACAATTACATCTGCAAAGACACCCCCCCACACCCCGCCTTGGAACGAAGGCGACCCTTTTACATACAGGGAGTTAGACCTTCCGCTTGAACTTGCGGCCGGGAGACACAATTCACCCGTGACAGCCACAGAGTTTCCGGCGTCTTCTCTGTGTCACCCCCACGGTCAACCAGAAAACCCATCGCAGCTTCCTCTGCTGGACAGGTTCACAAGCATCGCCCGGAGCCGCGGGTCAAGGGCAAGAGGGCAGGATCTCCCACACAAGGCTGACGACGCACCCCTTCCCCGGCAGGGAGTGGCCCGAATGTCTGGGCATGATGGTCAGATTCCAAAGTGGCCTGTGTAGCTCCCATCTCTTCAGGATTTGCCCCTTGGAAAGACTTCTGTCCACGCGCGTGACTCCGCCCTGATGCCGGCGGGGACGTGGCTGGACTCAGCTAGAACCCTCCCCTCCCGGATGCACTGAGGTCTGAACAGCCCTTAGAGGTCTTCTCCTTGATGCCTAAAGTGGGGACCAGCCAAGAGGTGCTCACATCCTGACCCCCTGGAACCTCTGAGTGGGGAGAGTAATGTGGTCTCTGCGGATGTCATGAAGGGAAGGGCCCGAGATGAGGCCCTCCCGGATGCTGAGCCGTGCTGTGCTCAGGCACGCAGTCGTGTCCGACTCTCTGTGACCCCGTGGACTGTAGCCCACCAGGCTCCTCTGTCCATAGGATTCTCCAGGCCAGAATACTGGAGTGGGTTGCCATGCCCTCCTCCAGGGGATCTTCCCGACCCAGGGATAGAACCCAGGTCTCTCCCACTGCAGGCAAATTCTTTACCATTTGAGCCACCAGGGAAACCCAAGAATAACTGGAATGGGTTGCCATTCCCTTCTCCAGGAGATCTTCCCCACCCAGGAACTGAACCCAGGTCTCCCGCAATGCAGGTGGATTCTTTACCAGCTGAGCCACCAGGGAGGCCCCCTCCTGGATGAGGATGGCCCTATTTCAATGGCAAGTAACCTTCCACAAAGTTCATCAGTCAGTGACTCTAAGACATTTTTTAAAATCCTGCCAATAGATGATGGGCACCTACATAAAGATTCTGGATATTATAAAACAATTAGCCTCCAATTAAAATTAATTAAGTAATTTAAAAAAACAATGCCCCAAAAAAGATCCTGGAAAGATGAGTGCATTAACTATCATGATCGAATTTCAGAAGAAATCCACCTGTTGTTTGCTGAGTTATTTATAGGGCTATAGCTCAGTGGGGTGGTGTAGTGGGTTGAAGGCTGCCCTGCCAAGATTCATGCCCACTCAGAAACTCAGGCCGGGCATTATTAGGAAGCGGGGTCTCTGCAGAGGTGACATGGTGAAGGGTCTGAGATGAGGTCCTCCTGGGTGGGGGTGGCCCTAAACCCAGGGACAGGGTCCTTACAAGACAGCGAAGAGGAGAGACACGGACGCAGAGGAGAAGCCACGTGGAGATGGAGGCGGAGACGGGAGGGAGGCGGCCACCAGCCCCGGGACGGACACCCGGAGCCCCCGGAAGCTGGAAGAGGCGGGGAGGACCCTCCCCTGGAGCCTCCGCAGGGAGCTCAGCCCTGGGACCCCCTGACCTCAGACCAGACCCTCCAGGCCTGGGGAAGGATAGATGCCTATTGTCACTAGTCCCCCAGTTAGTGGTCGTCTGTTAGGACAGTCCAGGACACCCCCCAGTTACTGGTCTAGCTAGTATTTATGGACACACGCCAGCTGACAGAGCGCTTTGCCGTCGCTGAGCCCCTCGGCACCACGACCACCCTCAGAGGGTGAGTCTCTATCTGTGCTATGACAGATGAGGAAATCGAGGGTCTGGGTGGGCAAGACCCCACAGCCTGCCTCTTCCCAACCCTTCCTGCACCAGGTGGCTGTGAGCTCCGTGTGGTTAAATCATCCCAAGATTCTCCACCCAGGATTCAAATCCGGGCCTCCCGGCTTAGGAAGATCCCCTGGAGGAGGGCATGGCAAACCACTCCAGTGTTCTTGCCTGGAGAATCCCATGGACAGAGGAGCCTGGCGGGTTAGAGTCCATGGGGTCACAAAGAGTCGGCCACAGCTGAGTAACTAAACAACATTCCAGGAGTGAATATTCTGTGGACCACGCGGCAGCACTCATTTGGACTCTGTGACGTCACCAGCTCTCTGAAGCCGTGCCCCTTGAATGCTTTGGGGCCGAGGTTTCCAGAGCTGCCCCCACAAAGCACCACTACTTGGGTGGCATAAGACCCTCAAGAAACCCAGAAAAGAGGCCAGCCCACGCTGCACAGGGCTGAGTCATGGTTTTCCTTTGGTCCAGACCCTCCAGTCCCTGCTGTGAGCTCAGCCCCAGGAGAACCCCCCAGCTTTTGGGAAGTTTGGGCTGTTGTTGTTGAAAAGACACAGGAGAGGTCCTTAAAGAGCAGCCATCCCTTTGACTTGGGGCTGCTTTTCACTCACCCCATCTGAGTAAGACCCACCTCAGAAGAGACAGAAGGACCACTGTCCTGAGCGTCTCTGACCTTCAGATGGTGGGGAGTGGAGTCCCGGGCTTGGTTTAAGTGTTAGTAGCTAGGTATGCATGGATGGATGAGTGGTTGGATGGATGGATAGATGGATAAGTGAGTGGATAGATGGATAGATGGATGGGTGGATGAATGGATAAGTGAGTGGATAGATGGATGGATGGATGGATGGATAGATGGATGGGTGGATGCATGGACACGTGAGTGGATAGATGGATGGATGGATAGATGGATGGATAAGTGAGGGGATGGATGGATGGATGGATGGATTGATGATGTATGGATAGATGGATGGGTGGATGGATGGATAGATGGATGGGTAGATGGATGGATGGATGGGTGGATGGATGATGTATGGATACATGGATGGGTGGATGGATGGATGGATGATGTATGGATAGATGGATAGGTGGATGGATGGATGGATAGATGGATGGGTGGAGTGGATGGATGATGTATGGATGGATGGATGGGTGGATGGATGATAAGTGAGTGAGTGGGTGGATGGATGATGGATGGATGGATAAGGAGTGGATGGATGGTTGGATGGATGATGGGTGGATGATGGATGGATGGGTGGGTGGATGTATGATGGATGGATGGATAAGTGAGTGGATGGGCGGTTGGATGGATGATGGGTGGATAGATAAGTGAGTGGGTGGGTGGATGGATGATGGATGGATGGATAAGAAGTGGATGGGTGGTTGGATGGATGATGGGTGGATGGTTGGATGGATAAGTGAGTGGGTGGGTGGGTGGGTGGATGGATGGATAGATAAGTGAGTGGGTGGGTGGATGGATGATGGATGGATGGATAAGGAGTGGATGGATGGTTGGATGGATGATGGGTGGATGATGGATGGATGGGTGGGTGGATGTATGATGGATGGATGGATAAGTGAGTGGATGGGCGGTTGGATGGATGATGGGTGGATAGATAAGTGAGTGGGTGGGTGGATGGATGATGGATGGATGGATAAGAAGTGGATGGGTGGTTGGATGGATGATGGGTGGATGGATGGATGGATAAGTGAGTGGGTGGGTGGGTGGATGATGGATGGATGGATAAGTGAGTGGGCAGGTGGGTGGATGATGGATGGATGGATAAGTGAGTGGATGGGTGGTTGGATGGATGATGGGTGGATGGATGGATAGATAAGTGAGTGGGTGGGTGGATGGATGATGGATGGATGGATAAGTGAGTGGATGGGTGGTTGGATGGATGATGGGTGGATGGATGGATAGATAAGTGAGTGGGTGGGTGGATGGATGATGGATGGATGGATAAGAAGTGGATGGATGGTTGGATGGATGATGGGTGGATGGATGGATGGATAAGTGAGTGGGTGGGTGGATGGATGATGGATGGATGGATAAGTGAGTGGGCAGGTGGGTGGATGATGGATGGATGGATAAGGAGTGGATGGATGGTTGGATGGATGATGGGTGGATGGATAAGTGAGTGGGTGGGTGGGTGGGTGGATGGATGGATAGATAAGTGAGTGGGTGGGTGGATGGATGATGGATGGATGGATAAGGAGTGGATGGATGGTTGGATGGATAAGTGAGTGGATGGATAGATGGGTGGGTGGATGGATGGATGGATGGTGTATGGATAGATGGAGGGGTGGATGGATGGATGGGTGGGTGGATTGATGGGTGGGTGGGTGGATGGATGGATGGATGATGTATGGATAGATGGGTGGGTGGGTGGATGGATGGATGGATGGGTGGATGGATAAGTGAGTGGGTGGGTGGGTGGGTGGATGGATGGATAGATAAGTGAGTGGGTGGGTGGATGGATGATGGATGGATGGATAAGAAGTGGATGGGCGGTTGGATGGATGATGGGTGGATGGATGGATGGATAAGTGAGTGGATGGATAGATGGGTGGGTGGATGGATGGATGGATGGTGTATGGATAGATGGAGGGGTGGATGGATGGATGGGTGGGTGGATGGATGGGTGGGTGGATGGATGGATGGATGGATTGATGGGTGGGTGGGTGGATGGATGGATGGATGGGTGGATGATGGGTGGATGGATGGATGGATAAGTGAGTGGGTGGGTGGGTGGATGATGGATGGATGGATAAGTGAGTGGGCAGGTGGGTGGATGATGGATGGATGGATAAGGAGTGGATGGATGGTTGGATGGATGATGGGTGGATGGATAAGTGAGTGGGTGGGTGGGTGGGTGGATGGATGGATAGATAAGTGAGTGGGTGGGTGGATGGATGATGGATGGATGGATAAGGAGTGGATGGATGGTTGGATGGATAAGTGAGTGGATGGATAGATGGGTGGGTGGATGGATGGATGGATGGTGTATGGATAGATGGAGGGGTGGATGGATGGATGGGTGGGTGGATGGATGGGTGGATAAGTGAGTGGGTGGGTGGATGGACGATGGATGGATAAGCAGCATGTGATCTATTCACACAGTGGAATATGACGCAGCTGTGGAAAAGGAGTGAAGCTCTGACACAGGCTACAGCGTGGCTGGACCCTGAACACACACTGCTCAGTGAGGGAAGCACACACAGAAGGACGCACGGTGTGTGATTCCATTTATAGGAAACGTCCTGAACAGGCAAATCCACAGACTGAGAAGGCACACCAGGGGCTGGGAAGACGTGGGAGGTCTTAAGGGTAGAGCATCTCCTTTTGAGGGGGATGGACATGTCTGGAGCCAGACAGAGATGGTGGTCGTGAAGGCTCGTGAGCCCTGCTCTGCGCCACAGAACCCTCCACTTTCAGCATGGCATGATAGGTGAATCTGAGCTCGGTTTTTTAAACGTGTATCCGAGTGCGCCAGGGAAGGGATGCAGGGGTGATGGCCGTGGCGTGCAGGGCTTCCTTTCAAGACGATGAGGATGTTCTGGGATTGCGTGATGGGGCTGGTTGCGTCTCTTTGCTAATATATGAAAACCCACTGCAGTGTCTCCGGTGGGTCAGATGGTCAAGAATCCGCCTGCAATGCAGGAGAGGCAGGTTTGATCCCCGGGTCAGGAAGGTCCCCTGGAGGAGGGCATGGCTGCCCACTCCGGCATTCTTGCCTGGAGAATCCCATGGACGGAGGAGCCTGGCGGGCTACAGTCCAGGGCGTCACGGAGAGTCAGACACGACTGAGGGGCTAACGCCCACACCGCTATATCCACTTTGCAGAGGTGACCTTGATGATGTTTTCCTGGTGGCTCTGTAGAGCCGTTAAGAAGAGAGGTCGACGGGGATGGGGGGTTCCCAGGAGCCAAGGGCGCCGGGGCTGCAGCTCTGTGCGAGCTTGTGTGTGACGCCTGCATGTAGCTTCCTGCAGAACCTCTGCCCCACTCTGCACCCTGTGGCCCCCAAGCCTGCAGGCTGCCCCGTGCCTCTGGCAAAGAGTTGCCTCTGCCCGCGCAGCGCCCCGGGGACCGTCTTGTGGTCTACGGCAACTGTTTCTGGCTCATTTCAAGCCACTTCCATCCCCCACCCCCTGGGCCTCCGCCCCGCCCGTGGCTTTGGGAGCTGGCCGCATCTGTTAGAAGTGATTTCTTTATGAATCAGCCATGCGTCGCCGTGTCGCAGGCGAGGGGGCTGCCTGCCCGGTCCACGAGACGGGCACAGGTGAAAGCTTGGAGGGGGGCCCCGGGGGGCTGGGGGGGGGGAGGCGGCAGGTTCGGGGTGCAGACGGAGGCCTCCCAGACGCCCACGTGGCTTCTCTGCGGGGGGCCAGCCGCTGTGTTATGCAAATGAAGTCTCTTTTGAAGCTCCCACCGGGAGGTTACGACAGATCCGGGGGAAGGAAGAGGGGGAGTCATCACCGGGCAGAAATGAAAAAGTGTGCTAGCCGCTGAGTCGTAGCCCAACTCTCTGCGACCCCGTGGACTGTAGTCCCGCCAGGCTCCACTCTCCGTGGGATGCTCCCGGCAAGAATACTGGAGCAGGTTACCATGCCCTCCTCCAGGGGATCTTCCCCACCCAGGGGTCGAACCCAGGTCTCCTGCATTGCAGGGAGATTCTTGACCATCTGAGCCCCCAGGGGAGCCCCCAGCAGGCTCTGTGCCCCCCAGTGCCACCCGACGGGGGAGGCTGGGCTTTCTGTCTCCAGCTCTGTACACCCCCCGTCTTCTCAAATTCCCCCCAGCCCCGACTGTGGGCACGCAGTAGCCTCCTAGTCACCCCCAGCCCCGGCCTCCCAGAGTTCCCCTCTCCCCTGCGGATCAGAGACCTCTCTCCCCTCCACCACCCCCCTACGTGGCCTCCACGTGCGATCCTGAGACATTCGGGTCCCTTTCGCTCCTGAACCCCAAAAATGGATGGAGGTGGGGGGCTGTGAGGTGTGAGGTTGCACCCCCCCAATAACTGTAAGCTCACACCTGGCCGTGAGCTAGTGGTGCGGAAAGTTTCCTACTAAAAGCGAAACCCGGGCCATTTTTAAATGGGTTTGAGGAACCTCGTTCCGCACACCCCCACCGCAGATGTTACATCTCCTGCGGAGGAAAAGACAGATGCCCGGGGCGCCAGGGCCTGAGAGGGGAGCTGCAATGCCATAAGCGTTGAAGGGCCACGTGCTGGCTTCCCCGGCGACCCAGGGACCATGATTCCTGCCAACAGACACGCCGGGGATGGACGCCCTCCCGGGGCCGCACCAGCAGGTGTCCAGCTGCAAGGCGCATGTGAGCCAGGGGGCGTCTTCCGGGCCTAAGCTATAACGGTTGCCCAGCTGAGCCCCACGCCCTGATTTCTGGAGCCCCGATATCAGGCGCACACACACACACACACACAGACACGGTGAAAAACAGAAGTGATAGCTTCAGCCACAGGAAAAATAGCAACTTCGCCAGGTGGCTGAGACACTGAAGAATCCACCTGCAAGGCGGGAGACCCGGGTTTGATCCCTGGGTCGGGAAGATCCCCCGGAGGAGGGCATGGCAACCCACTCCACTAGGCTTGCCTGCAAAAACCCTATCTACAGAGAAGGCTGGCAGGGTACATACAGTCCATGGGGTTGCAGAGTCGGACGCGGCTGAATCGGCTGAGCAAACAGGTAACAAAACCATCCCCCAGACTTTGAAAAAACCAACAGAAATGAACTGCGAGCTGCCTTTGGGTTGCATTTACATAAGAAATTACAAAGAAAGTGACAGTTGGGACCCACTGTGTCCAGAAGGCGGGGGGCAGGCAGCCCCAGGAATTGCTTCTCCCCTGGGCCCTGGGCCCCTTTCTCTGTGTGAGTCTGCGGGGCCAGCCAGTCACGAGCAAGGTGCTCCGGGGACTTCTCTGTTTTGAGCGGGGGGAGGAAGGTCAGCAGGAAAAAACAGAAGTTCAGGGGTGCAAGTTTCAGATTCCGGCAGCAGGAGGAGTCAGCTCAGAACTCACTGTCTCCAGCGGGCTGGCACTCCGAGTCAGGCTGCAGGGCGAATGCTAAGTAATTCAGTCCTGTCTGATGCTTTGCGACGCTATGGACTGTAGCCCACCAGGCTCCTCTGTCCCCGGGATTCTCCAGGCAAGAACACTGACGTGGGTTGCCATGCCCTCCTCCTCCAGGGGATCTTCCCGACCCAGGGATCGAACTGGGCCCTCCTGCACTGCAGGCAGATTCTTTGGCATCTAAGCCACCAGAGAAGCCCGCAATTGAATACACGTGTGTTTATACATATAGAAACACACGCATGTATATACCAGATTTATATTTGTGTGTTAATGTATAGACACACACACACACACACATATACACACACATATATACATACAATGGGCTTCCCAGGTGGCACCCATGGTAGAGAACCCATGTGTCAACTTAGGAGACCTGAGTTCGATCCCTGGGTCACGAAGACCCCCTGGAGGAGGGGATGGCGACTCTCTCCAGTACTCTTGCCTGGAGAACCCCATGGACAGAGGAGCCTGGTGGGCTACGGTCCAGGGGGTCACAAAGAGTCAGACACCAGTGCAGTGACTAAGAATGCGTCCATGCAGTGTGGTGTGTGTGTATAGGTCACACACACACACACACGCGCGCGCGCGCGTTCTGGGCTTCCCTGCTGGCTCAGGTAAAGAATATTCTGCATGCAAAGACTCCACCTGCAGTGTGGGAGACCTGGGTTCAGTCCCTGGGTTGGGAAGATCCCCTGGAGAAGGGAAAGGCTACCCATTCTAGTATTCTGGCCTAGAGAATTCAATGGACTCTATAGTCCATGGGGTCACAAAGAGACAGGCCTGAGTGACTTTCACTTTTTTCACATACATGCAATATAGTGTATGTGTGTATATCACACATATACACATATATACATGCAATCTGGTGTGTGTCACATATCTATACATGTATACACGCAATATGGTGTGTGTATCTGTTACACACACATATATACATATATGCATGCAATATGGTGTGTGGGTATATAGATCACATATATACACAGAATATGGTGTGTGCCACATATATATACATGTATACCCGTAATATGGAGAAGGCAATGGCACCCCACTCCAGCACGCTTGCCTGGAAAATCCCATGGATGGAGGAGCCTGGCGGGCTGCAGTCCATGGGGTCGCTAGGAGCTGGACACGACTTAGCGACTTCACTTTCAATTTTCACTTGTCACTTTCATGCGTTGGAGAAGGAAATGGCACCCCACTCCAGTGTTCTTGCCTGGAGAATCCCAGGGATGGGGGAGCCTGGTGGGCTGCCGTCTATGGGGTCACACAGAGTCGGACACGACGGAAGCGACTCAGCAGCAGCAGCAGCAGACCCGCATTATGGTGTGTGTGTCACACACACATATATACATCTTTACATACAATATGGTGTGTGTGTCTATATCACATATATACACGTATATACAGACAACATGGTGTGTGTGTCACAGATATATACATGCAACATGGTGTGTGGGTAATATATGGTGGGTGTCAAGTATATATACACATATAAACAGGCAATATGGTGTGTGTATATTTATCACATATATATATACATATATACATGCAATATGGTGTGTGTATATGTATCACATACATAGATATATGCATGCAATACGGTGTGTGACACATATGTGTATACATGTTTACATACAATATGGTGTATGTGTCACAACGTGGTGTGTGGGTGATATATCACATAGATGCATGCAATGTCGTGTGTGTCAAGTATAAATACACATGTGTACACGGTATATGGTGTGTGTGTATATCACATATATATACACATACACGTACAATATGCTGTGTGTCACACATACATGCATATATACACACAATATGATGTGTGTATATCACATATATATACATATGCAAACAATATGGTGTGTGTGTCTATATATCACATATATACATATATACATGCAACCTGGTTGGTGTGTGTGTCTATATATCATATATACATCAGCTCAGTTCAGTATGGGGTGTGTGTATATATATCACATATATTGATATTTCTCCCGGCAATCTCAGGTGGTCTGGTATTCCCATCTCTTTCAGAATTTCCCACAGTTTATTGTGATCCACACAGTCAAAGGCTTTGGCATAGTCAATAAAGCAGAAATAGATGTTTCTCTGGAACTCTCTTGCTTTTTCCATGATCCAGCGGATGTTGACAATTTGATCTCTGGTTCCTCTGCCTTTTCGAAAACCAGCTTGAACTTCTGGAAGTTCACGGTTCCCGTATTGCTGAAGCCTGGCTTGGAGAATTTTGAGGATTACTTTACTAGCCTAGATAGCATATTGAAAACCAGAGACATTACTTTACCAACAAAGATCCGTCTAGTCAAGGCTATGGTTTTTCCAGTGGTCATGTATGGATGTGAGAGTTGGACTGTGAAGAAGGCTGAGCACCGAAGAATTGATGCTTTTGAACTGTGGTGTTGGAGAAGACTCTTGAGAGTCCCTTGGACTGCAAGGAGATCCAACCAGTCCATTCTGAAGGAGATCAGCCCTGGGGTTTCTTTGGAAGGAATGATGCTGAAGCTGAAATTCCAGTATTTCGGCCACCTCATGCGAAGAGTTGACTCATTGGAAAAGACGCTGATGCTGGGAGGGATTGGGGGCAGGAGGAGAAGGGGACGACAGACGATGAGATGGCTGGATGGTATCACTGACTCGATGGATGTGAGTCTGAGTGAACTCCAGGAGTTGGTGATGGACAGGGAGGCCTGGCGTGCTGCGATTCATGGGGTCGCAAAGAGTCAGACACGACTGAGCGACTGAACTGAACTGAACTGAACTGATCACATAGATTCACATACAATATGGTCTGTGTGTATATATCACATATATAGATATATACATCCAATATGGCGTGTGTGTATCACATATATATATATACATATATACATGCAATGTGTCACATATATATTCATGCAATATGGTGTGTGTGTGTATATATCACATATACACACATATACACATACAATATGATGTGTGTAATGTGTGTGTCTATATCCAACGTGCATATACCATACGATGTAAATGCTCCCATGAACGTGTGTGTGCACCCATGACGCTCCCATGTGTCGGCCCCTCTCCCAGGACATGCAATATGGTGTGTGTATATATCACATATATCTATACATATACACATACAATATGGTGTCTGTGTATATATATCACATATATAGATATTTACATGCAATATGGTGTGTGTGTGTGTATCACATATATATACATCAGTTCAATTCAGTTCAATTCATTTCAGTTGCTCAGTCGTGTCCAACTCTTTGAGACCCTATCAATTGCAGCACGCCAGGCCTCCCTGTCCATCACCAGCTCCCAGAGTTCACTCAGACTCAGGTCCATCGAGTCCGTGATGCCATCCAGCCATCTCATCCTCGGTCGTCCCCTTCTCCTCCTGCCCTCAATCCCTCCCAGCATCAGAGTCTTTTCCAATGAGTCAGCTCTTCACATGAGGTGGCCAAAGTACCGGAGTTTCAGCTTCAGCATCATTCCTTCCAAAGAAACCCCAGGGATACATACATACAATATGGTGTGTGTGAATATATATCACATATGTAAATATATACATGCAATACAGTGTGTGTGTGTATCACACACATATATATATTCATGCAATATGGTTTGGGTCACATATATATACATATATACATGCAATATGGTGTGTGTGTATATATCACATATATAGATATATACATGCAATACAGTGTGTGTGTATCACATATATACACATACATACATGCAATATGGTGTGTGTATCACACATATATATATACATGTAATGTGTGTGTCTATATCACATGTGCATATAACACACCATGTAAATGCTCCCGTGAACGTGAGTGTGCACCCGTGATGCTCCTGTGTGCTGGCCCCTCTCCCAGGACATGCAATATGGTGTGTGTGTGTATATATCCCATATATAGGTATACATATGCAATACGGTGTGTGTGTGTATCACATATACATACATACATACATACATGCAATAGGCTGTGTGTGTATATATGACATATATACATACATACATGCAATATGGTGTATGTGTGTATATATCACATATATAGATATACATATGCAATACAGTGTGTGTGTATCATATATATAGATATATACATACAGGCCTGAGTGACTTTCACTTTTTTCACATGCATGCAATATAGTGTGTGTGTGTGTCTCACACATATATACATATATATGCAATCTGGTGTGTGTCACATATCTATACATGTATACATGCAATACGGTGTGTCTATCTGTTACACACACATATATACATATATGCATGCAATATGGTGTGTGGGTATATAGATCACATATATACACAGAATATGGTGTGTGTCACAGACATATACATGTATACCTGCAATATGGAGAAGGCAATGGCACCCACTCCAGCACTCTTGCCTGGAAAATCCCATGGATGGAGGAGCCTGGCGGGCTGCAGTCCATGGGGTCGCTAGGAGCTGGACACGACTGAGCGACTTCACTTTCACTGTTCACTTTCATGCGTTGGAGAAGGAAATGGCAACCCACTCCAGTGTTCAGGGACAGAGGAGCCTGGTGGGCTGCCGTCTATGGGGTCACACAGAGTCGGACACGACGGAAGCGACTCAGCAGCAGCAGCAGCAGACCCGCATTATGGTGTGTGTGTCACACACACATATACATCTTTACATACAATATGGTGTGTGTATATCACATATATATATACGTATATACAGACAACATGGTGTGTGTGTCACAAATATATACATACATACATGCATGCAATACGGTGTGTGTGTATCATATATATAGATATATACATACAATATGGAGTATGTGTGCATATCACATATATATACGTGTATGCAGACAATATGGTGTGTGTGTCACACATATACATACATATTTACATACAATATGGTGTGTGTGTATATATCACATATATAGATGTATACATGCAATACAGTGTGTGTATCACATATATATACATACATACATGCATGCAATACGGTGTGTGTGTATCATATATATAGATATATACATACAATATGGAGTATGTGTGCATATCTCATATATATATGTGTATGCAGACAATATGGTGTGTGTGTCACACATATACATACATATTTACATACAATATGGTGTGTGTGTATATATCACATATATAGATGTATACATGCAATACAGTGTGTGTATCACATATATATACATACATACATGCATGCAATACGGTGTGTGTGTATCATATATATAGATATATACATGCAATATGGTGTGTGTGTGTATATGACATATATATACATATATACGTGCAATATGGTGTGTGTGTCACATATATATTGTATGTAATGTGTGTGTCTATATCACACGTGCATATGCCATACGACGTAAACGCTTCCGCGAACGTGTGTGTGCACCTGTGACGCTCCCGTGTGTCGGCCCCTCTCCCAGGACACCCCGTCCTCCCGCGCCTCTCACCTCCCGGGTACCCCCCCCCCCTTTCCCTCCTGTCTTGCAGATCGGCACCCCGTATCCCGAGGCCACCGCCCCCTCCCGGCCCGGCCACCCCCCCAACGGCCGCAGCATGGACGTGAACATGACGCGCCCGGACAACGCCACCATCCTGATGCTGCGCGACCCGGCCATCGCGGTGGTGCTGCCCGTGGTGTACTCGCTGGTGGCGCTGGTGAGCATCCCGGGCAACCTGTTCTCGCTGTGGGTGCTGTGCCGGCACATCGGGCCCAAGACGCCGTCGGTGGTCTTCATGATCAACCTGAGCGTCACGGACCTCGCGCTGGCCTGCGTGCTGCCCTTCCAGATACACTATCACTGCAACGGCAACCACTGGGTGTTCGGCGTGCTGCTCTGCAACGCCGTCACCGTGGCCTTCTACGCCAACATGTACTCGTCCATCCTCACCATGACCTGCATCAGCGTGGACCGCTTCCTGGGCGTCGTGTACCCGCTGGCGTCCGCGCGGTGGCGCCGCCGCCGCTACGCGCTGGCCGCCTGCGCCGCCGCGTGGCTGCTGCTGCTGGCGGCGCTGTCGCCGCTGGCGCGCACCGACCTCACCTACGCCGTGGACGCGCTGGGCATCGTCACCTGCTTCGACGTGCTCAAGTCCAACATGCTGCCCAGCGTGGCCATGTGGGCCGCCTTCCTCTTCACGCTGTTCGTCGTGCTCTTCCTGGTGCCCTTCGTGATCACCGTGGCCTGCTACACCGCCACCATCCTGACGCTGCTGCGCTCCGCCGACCCCCACGGCCGCGCGCAGCGCCGCCGCGCCGTCTCCCTGGCCGCCGTGGTGCTGCTGGCCTTCGTCGCCTGCTTCGCGCCCAGCAACTTCGTGCTGCTGGTGCACATGGTCAGCCGCCTCTTCCTGGGCCGCAGCTACTACCACATCTACAAGCTCACGCTCTGCCTGAGCTGCCTCAACAACTGCCTGGACCCCTTCGTCTACTACTTCGCGTCCAGCGAGTTCCAGCTGCGCCTCCGCGACTACCTGGGCTACGGCCCGCTGCCCGCCGCCGACAGCCCCGACAGCCGCCGCGAGAGCCTCTTCTCCGGGCGGACGCTGTCCGCGCGCTCCGTGGATGAGCACGAGGCGCCCGAGAGGCCCAGCGTGAGACGGCAGGAGAGCGTGTTCTGAGACAGGCACCCCTCATCGCGAGTGCAGGGGGGGGCGTTCAGGGACAGCAGGGGTCTTTGCGGCCTGTTTTCGGTCACTCCGGGCGCGCTGGGATTCAGCCTGACCACGCTCTGCCTGCCGCCTCCCCGCCGAGCGCCCCCCCCCCGCCCACGGCTCCTCCTCCTGGGGTCTGCCGGGGTTCCTGGCCTGACCCCTGCGATGCTTTGAGGACCCGGCCAGACCAGCGAGCACACGAGCCCGCAGCAGCCACCCCCCTCCCCCCTGCAGCGGTGAGGTTTCGAAAAGATGATGGACCCCAGTTCCTGCAGCGCCGGGGATGCTGACACAGCAGGTCGTCAGGGTCTGCCTGAAATACCCTCTGCGCATCAGAGGGAGAAACATAGGACAAGTTCAGGGTTCCCTCGGGGGGAGGGGGGCAGGGAAGAAAACAGCTCTAAAGCCCGTAAGGTGAGACCTGGCAGGAGCCAGCGGGGAGGGGCTTGGGGAGAACCCCCAGGGCAGGGTGGCTGCAAAGCTCGTGACATCCGCCCCCATCAGACCTCAGAGATGCCGGTGGGATTGTGAGCCGATGTTACGGGAGCAGTTGGTCCCCGGACATCATTGCTTGGGAATGAGAACCACACACATGTGTGGTGCAGAACATAGTGTCCCAACCCCACAAATCCACGTCTGCCTGGAATATCAGAGTGTGACCCACAGGATCAGGGTGGTCCTAGACCCCGTGACAGGGTCCTTAAAAGACACCCAAGAGGAGAGACATGGACACAGAGATGGGAGGGAGGCGGCCACCAGCCCAGGGACGGACTCCTGGAGCCCCTGGAAGCTGGAAGAGGCGGGGAGGACCCTCCCCTGGAGCCTCTGCAGGGAGCCCAGCCCCGGAACACCCTGACCTCAGACGTGTGGTCCCCAGGACCCGGGGAGGGTGGATACCTGTCTGGGGCGTTAAGGCCCTCATTTATAGAACTCTCACAGCCGCCCTAGGAGACCCCCGCAGTCTGCGATTCTGAGACTGGGCCTCTGGCCACTGGCTGGGTGATTCTAGGGGCCGCAGTGCCTGGTGCTGGCTCCCAGGGTGGGACCTGCATAGGGCAGTCCGTGCTCTTGGTGGGGAGAAGGACTCGCCTGGGGGTCCCATCCATCCCCATCCCCACCATGGGAGGCCCACACAGAGGACAGTGTCCAAGCCAGTCCGCAGTGTTTGCACAGGGCAGAGACCCTCCGTTTGCTGCTTTCAGAATGCCGGCCAGACATGCCCCCCGCCTGAGAAAGGACGTGCGCCACGGGTGGCGGGAGAAGGGCTGGCTTCAAGGACTCGGAACGCCCCAGGATGGCGTGTGGTCCACCCGCTCTTCCCGACTGTTCCCAGAGCCAAGCCCCTAGAAAGTCAGGTCGCCACGACAACAGTCCGCAGGCAGAAAAACCCTGACCCAGCAAGACAGTGGCAGCCACGTCCTGCGAGTGGGCTTCCAGCGTCTGACTAAAAACCTGTGAAAACCTCAAACCACCGTCACAGAACCGTCTTCTTGCTGAGCTGAGAACAAGCATCACCGTTTGAATTTGGAGGAAGCCGGTCTAAGCAGTAACACTGCCCCTCACCACTCCCACCCACCAGCCTGCAATGGGCGTGATGTCCATCCAGCCTCTGGGTCCCAGACGGCTCAGGTCACATTTCGTCACCATCGTCACCAACAGTTCGCTGTCCAGCTCCTCAGGGCCACCGACATCTCCCTGATTTCTGCGTCCCAAGGACCCCCAGTTCCACTGAAGTTGCCAGATTCCAACAGCATCTTCAGGGAACCGCCGGCCTTTCCGAGCGGTGCCTGTCGGCTCAGTGGAAATCCCAGGGGTGGATTTCCTTGTTTCAGCACGTTAATAATATAGTTCTTGTTCAGTCGCTCAGTCGTGTCCGACTCTTTGCGACCCCGTGGACTGCAGCACGCCAGGCTTCCCTGTCCTTCACCATCTTCCGGAGTTTGCTCAAACTCACGTCCATAGAGTCAGTGATGCCATCCAACCATCTCCTCCTCGGTTGTCTCTTCTCCTCCCGCCTTCAATCTTTCCCAGCATCAAGGTCTTTCCCAAAGAGTCAGCTCTTCGCATCAGGTGGTCAGAGTACGACATCTCTTTTCTTGAACCTGTTTTAAAGCACCCACACTGAAGACATGCGGTTTGCTGGAATTCGTCAGACGAAGACATTGATTTATTGTTTTTTCCCAGTGTCTGCTGTGTCTTTGGAAACCTGTGATCCTGTCATTTCACTGATATTTCTCAGTGCTGTTAAAAAGCCTCAAGAGCAGGAATGCGTGTAAATGAACAAACTGTGTGGGAGTCCCTGAGGGGGATGGAATGTGTCGGATGGAATGACTGCTTAGGGTCTCAATGCTATGTTGACAACTGCTCTTTAAATCTAGTACTTCTTCAAAATAAACCATTGTTTGTTTGTTTTTTTTTTTCTAAGCAAGGTGTGTGTTTTAACCTAGCAAAGAAGAGTTTAGCCTAACTCCACACAGGGGTGGATGTGTGCTAAGTCACTCAGCCGTGTCTGACTCTTGGCGACCCTGTGGACTATAGCCCGCCAGGCTCCTCCGACCACGGGATTCTCCTGGGAGGAATCCTGGAGTGGGTGGCCATGTCCTCCTCTAGGGAATCTTCCCGGCCCAGGGATTGAACCCCGGTCTCCCACATTGCTGGCGGATTCTTTACCGTCTGAACCACCAGGGAAGCCCGATCTATAGCACATTCCATGATATACCCTATATATATAGGGGGGGGCTTCCCTGGGAACGCAGTGGTAAAGAATCTGCCTGCAAGGCAAGAGACCCGGGTTCTTATATACAGTCACACAAACACAAAGATGGGTATTCGTTTAAATATACGTGGTATGAATTAGGGGTCATTTTGCTTCTCAGCTCTGGGGGCGGGGGCTGCCCCTGGTGTGTGGTGGGGGGAGACCAGAGCGCCTCCACACCCCACAGTGCCCAGGACGCCCCCCATCAGAGACTCGTCCAGCCCCAGATGGCGGTAGGGCAGAGACCCTGACCAGGCATGACTCTTGCCTACTTAATCTGTCATCTCTCATTATCTACGTATGTATCCATCCATCCGTCAGTCAGATCTGTTGGTTTCTATAGTATAAATAAATAAAGATAGTATCCACCCATCCATCATCTATCTATCCATTCATCCATCCAGTCCATCCATCCACCCATCCATCATTATCTATGACCTATCTATTTATCCATCCATCCATCATATCTATCCATCCATCCATCATATCTATCCATCCATCCATCCATATCTATCCATCCATCCATCCATATCTATCCATTCATCCATCCATATCTATCCTTCCATCCGTCCATCATATCTATCCATCCATCCATCATATCTATCATCAATTTATCTATCCATACATCATATCCACCCATCCATCATATCTATCCATCTATCCATCCATCCAATCATCTATCCATCCATCATATCTATCCATCATCTATTTATCTATCCATACATATCTATCCATCCATCCATCCATCATATCTATCAATCCAATCATCTAGTCTATCTATCCATCTTATCTATCCATCCATCCATCATATCTATCCATCCATCTATCTTATCTATCCATCCATCCATGCATCCATCATATCTATCCATCCATTTATCCATCCATCATATCCATCCATCTACCCATCCATCATATCTATCCATCCGTCCATCACCCACCTCTCCAGCCCTGTCTAGCCGGGGCACACAGGAGGGGTGATTCAGTCCCCCAGTGGACAGGACGCGTGCGGACGTCCGGGTTGTCACCATTAGTGGGCAGCTACTGCCTTCTAGTGGACACAGACCAGAGCCGCTACCGAACGCGCTGCAGCCGCCCAGGGCAGCCCCACGAAAACGCATGATCCGGCCCAGACCGTTAGTAGTGCTTAGGCTGAGAAGTGCCCGCACCCCCAACGCAGGCCGGGCACCTTTATCTCCGCAGACCCCCACTGCACTCTGGGAACCACCATCTGCACAGACCACCGCGCCCCGAGACACCCCCATCTCCACACACCCGCACTGCATTCAGGGGACCCCATCTCCGCCCCCATCGAGCCCCCGGGACCCCCGTCTCCGCCCCGATCAAGCCCCGGGGACCCCCGTCTCCGCCCCCAACAAGCCCCAGGGACCCCCGTCTCCGCCCCCATCGAGCCCCGAGGACCCCCGTCTCCGCCCTCATCAAGTCCTAGAGACTCCCACCTCCGCCCCGATCGAGCCCCGGGGACCCCCGTCTCCGCCCCCATCAGATCCTAGAGACCCCCGTCTCCGCCCCCATCGAGCCCCGAGGACCCCCGTCTCCGGCCCCATCGAGCCCCGAGGACCCCCGTCTCCGGCCCCTGAAGCCCGGGGGACCCCCGTCTCCGCCCCCATCGAGCCCCGAGGACCCCCGTCTCCGGCCCCTGAAGCCCGGGGGACCCCCGTCTCCGCCCCCATCGAGCCCCCGGGACCCCCGTCTCCGCCCCCATCGAGCCCCGGGGACCCCCGTCTCCGGCCCATGAAGCCCCGGGGACCCCCGTCTCCGCCCCCATCGAGCCCCCGGGACCCCCGTCTCCGCCCCGATCGAGCCCCCGGGACCCCCGTCTCCGCCCCCATCGAGCCCCGAGGACCCACGTCTCCGGCCCCTGAAGCCCGGGGGACCCCCGTCTCCGCCCCCATCGAGCCCTAGAGACCCCCGTCTCCGCCCCCATCGAGCCCCGGGGACCCCCGTCTCCGCCCCCATCGAGCCCTAGAGACCCCCGTCTCCGCCCCCATCGAGCCCCGGGGACCCCCGTCTCCGCCCCCATCGAGCCCCCGGGACCCCCGTCTCCGCCCCGATCGAGCCCCCGGGACCCCCGTCTCCGCCCCCATCGAGCCCCGGGGACCCCCGTCTCCGCCCCCATCAGATCCTAGAGACCCCCGTCTCCGCCCCCATCGAGCCCCCGGGGACCCCCGTCTCCGCCCCCATCAGATCCTAGAGACCCCCGTCTCCGCCCCCATCGAGCCCCCGGGGACCCCCGTCTCCGCCCCCATCAGATCCTAGAGACCCCCGTCTCCGCCCCCATCGAGCCCCGGGGACCCCCGTCTCCGCCCCCATCGAGCCCCCGGGACCCCCGTCTCCGCCCCGATCGAGCCCCCGGGACCCCCGTCTCCGCCCCCATCGAGCCCCGAGGACCCCCGTCTCCGGCCCCTGAAGCCCGGGGGACCCCCGTCTCCGCCCCCATCGAGCCCTAGAGACCCCCGTCTCCGCCCCCATCGAGCCCCGGGGACCCCCGTCTCCGCCCCCATCGAGCCCTAGAGACCCCCGTCTCCGCCCCCATCGAGCCCCGGGGACCCCCGTCTCCGCCCCCATCGAGCCCCCGGGACCCCCGTCTCCGCCCCGATCGAGCCCCCGGGACCCCCGTCTCCGCCCCCATCGAGCCCCGGGGACCCCCGTCTCCGCCCCCATCAGATCCTAGAGACCCCCGTCTCCGCCCCCATCGAGCCCCCGGGGACCCCCGTCTCCGCCCCCATCAGATCCTAGAGACCCCCGTCTCCGCCCCCATCGAGCCCCCGGGGACCCCCGTCTCCGCCCCCATCAGATCCTAGAGACCCCCGTCTCCGCCCCCATCGAGCCCCGGGGACCCCCGTCTCCGCCCCCATCGAGCCCCCGGGGACCCCCGTCTCCGCCCCCATCGAGCCCCCGGGGACCCCCGTCTCCGCCCCCATCAGATCCTAGAGACCCCCGTCTCCGGCCCATGAAGCCCTAGAGACCCCCGTCTCCGCCCCCATCGAGCCCTAGAGACCCCCGTCTCCGCCCCGATCGAGCCCCCGGGACCCCCGTCTCCGCCCCCATCGAGCCCCGGGGACCCCCGTCTCCGCCCCGATCGAGCCCCCGGGACCCCCGTCTCCGCCCCCATCGAGCCCCGGGGACCCCCGTCTCCGCCCCCATCAGATCCTAGAGACCCCCGTCTCCGCCCCCATCGAGCCCCCGGGGACCCCCGTCTCCGCCCCCATCGAGCCCCGGGGACCCCCGTCTCCGCCCCCATCGAGCCCCCGGGACCCCCGTCTCCGCCCCCATCAGATCCTAGAGACCCCCGTCTCCGCCCCCATCGAGCCCCCGGGGACCCCCGTCTCCGCCCCCATCAGATCCTAGAGACCCCCGTCTCCGGCCCATGAAGCCCTAGAGACCCCCGTCTCCGCCCCCATCGAGCCCTAGAGACCCCCGTCTCCGCCCCGATCGAGCCCCCGGGACCCCCGTCTCCGCCCCCATCGAGCCCCGGGGGACCGCCGTCTCCGCCCCGATCGAGCCCCGGGGGACCGCCGTCTCCGCCCCCATCGAGCCCCCGGGACCCCCGTCTCCGCCCCCATCAGATCCTAGAGACCCCCGTCTCCGGCCCATGAAGCCCTAGAGACCCCCGTCTCCGCCCCCATCGAGCCCCGGGGACCCCCGTCTCCGCTGCATCGAGCCCCGGGGACCCCCGTCTCTGCGCTCCCAAGATGCCTTGCGGGCACCGGGTCCCGCCCTCCGCCCGGGCCTGGCCGGAATCCCCAGCCGCTGGGGGCGGGGAGAGCTGGAGGCGGGGCTTCGAGGGTGGGGCGGGGCTTCGTTCCCTGGCTGCCCGGATGCGCCGCCGGAGCCTCACCTGCCTCGGGGGAGGGCGTGGCCTTGGGCAGAGAGGCCTGGGCGTGGCTCCAGCTGCTGGGGCGGGGCTTCGCTGGTGGCCCGCCTGGAGCGAGCTTTCATTGATAGTGAGGCCCGGCCGTGGGCGGGCAGAGGCGGGGTTTCGTTGGTGGTGCGGCCTGGGCGAAGTCTTCATTGGTGGTGAGGTCCGGCTGTGGGCGGGCCTGGGGCGGGGCTTCGTTGGTGGCAAGGCTTGGGCGTGGCTCCGACGGATGGGGCGGGTCTTCATGGTGGGCAGGGGCCTGGGGCGGGGCCTGTGCGGGCCGAGGCGGGGTTTCATTGGTGATGAGGCCTGGGCGTGGCTCCAGCGACCGGGGACGGGCCTAGAATGGGGCGGGGCCTGGGCCGGGGAGCTGCGCGCGCAGCGCGGGTCTCCCGGCCCTGGTCTCCCGGCGCGGGCGCGTGGCGCCATGCTGCTGCGCCCGGTGATCGGGACGCTGCAGCACAAGCGCGTGGTGTTGGCCAGCTCCTCCCCGCGCCGCCGGGAGATCCTCAGCAATGCGGTGAGTGGCCCGGGCCCGGGGTCTGGGGGGGCAGGGCCTGCGGGCCCGGGCCTAGTGACCCGAGGCCTCGGGACCCCCGGCGCCGTGACCCGGGCCTCCCGGATGGGCCCCGGAGTTGCGGGTCCGGGGCCTAGAAACTGGGGGCGTCTTAGTAGTTAGGGGAGGGCTTTGGCCAGTGTCCGGAGGTCGGAGACGAGTGCCCGAGGGTCCTGATGACCTAGGCTTCGTGGGCGGGGCGCGGCGCGGGAGATAACAGGCGCCTTGGTGGGTCTGCAGGGCCACTGCTTAGTTATTGGGGATCCTACTGACTTGGGAGGGGGGGATGTAAGAGAGGGTGGGTATTTGCAGGCCCGGGGTCAGCAGTGGGACCGACTGACGGGGTCAAAGATGCAGGGTCTCTGGACAGAAGCCTTGTGACTGAGGGTCTGGTGAGCAGGGCGTGGGGGTCAGGAATCTGCAGGGCTGGGGGCCTAAGTGACTGGATATCCGGGGTCTGCAGGACTGGGGCCTGCGGTGGCCAGAGAGTAAGTAGGACCCTAGTGACCAGGGTCCAGATCTATTGTGTCCGTGATCGGGGGAGGGCCAGGGTCTTCCAGCCAGGGCTCAGTGACCTGGCGATCTGCTGGCCAGGGGGTGTGGGGTTGCCGGGCCAAGGTCAAGTCTGTGTGCTGGAGCTGGTGTTGGGCGGGGGGCGGCGGGGAAGGGGACAGAGCGCCTGGACAGGGCTTGGTCTGCATGGGGCGGCCCTATCTGGCGGGGGGCAGAGAAGTGGGGAGACCAGCTAGGGGAACAGATAGAGCCAGAAATTCTTGCCTGGGTGGGGGGCGTGAGCTGGGCTGGGGGGGGCGTGAGCTGAGCTGGGGGGGGCGTGAGCTGGGCTGGGTAGGGGGCGTGAGCTGGGCTGGGGGGGGCGTGAGCTGGGCTGGGTGGGGGGCAGGTACAGAATGAGAAGCGCTATATGTATCTCCCAGCGAGGGTACAGAACCGGAGGTGGGGGGTGTCTCATAGTGTGACCCAGGGGTTAACTGGGGGTCTGGGAGGTCCACGATGGAGGTGGGGAGGGCGCTGGGGTGCAGAAAAGTAAGAGGCAGAGGCTGCTCACAGAGGTCCCTGTGTGGGGAGAGCGGGAGGGGGAGTTTGACCCTGTGTGGCCAAGACCCCCCAGCCCCGACTCTGGAGGCAGCGGTGTCCGTGACCCGCCTTCCGCAGGCACTGCCGGGTCGCCTGTGTCGGGCACCAAGTCAGAGCAGCCTAGTTGTTCCCACACACACGCAGCCTTTCCTGCAGGTGCTGCCGTCTCAGTAGTCTGACCGCTGTAAGGGCGAAATGCCGGCCTTTGGGACTCTCCAGGAGCCCTCTGACCCCTCGGGGCTGCACCCCAATCAATAGTGCCCTGCTGGCCTCTGCGTGCACAGAGCTCTTCCCACCAGGGTCCCCGAGCCGCCCGCCCCCGCTCCACACACACCGGTCACACTCACGCAGCAGCCGGGCGTCGGCCCTTGGTCAGTGTCCATAGTCAGGGAAGGGGGGCTGGGCAGGGACTTTCAGTTCCTGCCCACTGTCAGCATCCTGGGGCTCCCCCCACCCAAACCCCTCTTCTCTCCTGTTCCAGGGCCTCAGGTTCGAGGTGGTTCCGTCCAGGTTCAAGGAGAAGCTGCACAAGGGCTCGTTCGCCGCCCCGCACGCGTACGCCGTGGAAACGGCCAAGCAGAAGGCGCTGGAGGTGGCCGACCGGATGCACCAGGCGAGGGCTCCTTTCCTGGGTCTCCTGCCAGCGGGGTGTCCTCAGGTTTCACTCACACCTGTTGTAAATCAGTGCCCTTTGCAGCAGGCGGTAGGTGTAGCTTCTCTGCGACTGAGTGTCCCTGTGTCGTGGACACGTGTAATTCACGGGATGGTATCGTTTATACAGTGTTATCCGTCACTTTGCTAGTACGTAAGGTGCTGTTGCAATTCATATCAGAGCGCCATTCAGGATAAAGAATTCATGTACGTAGTCTATTCCGAGATGTTACCATGCCGTGTGCTACTGTGACTAATATAACAGCATCATTTATGATACAGAATTCCCTGGATTCTGGATAGAATACTGGAGGAGGAAATGGCAACCCACTCCAGTATTCTCGCCTGGAGAATCCCATGGACAGAGGAGCCTGGCGGCTACAGTCCATGGGGTCGCAGAGACTTGAACGCGACTGAGCGACTGAGCGTGATCTAGAATTAATGCAGCTTTAACACTAAATTGCCACATAATATACTATATACTGTGGCATTTACCGGAGCAGGCGATGGCAGCCACTCCAGTGCTCTTGCCTGGAAAATCCCAGGGACAGAGGAGCCTGGCGGGCTGCAGTCCGCGGGGTCGCAGAGTCAGACGCGACTGAGCGGCTAGCTTTCTCTTCCACTGTCTCCCTTGATCGGTGGCTTGAGGACAGTCCAGGCTTGCTCTCTAGAGCAAGACTGGATCCTTAACTAAGCTGTGATGCTGGGTGCCGCGCGTCGTGACGTGAAAATGTGTAAGACGTACAGGCTCGTCCTGCCTAAAGCCGAGTCTGCGTTTCTTGCAGAAGGACCTGCGGGCCCCGGACGTGGTCATCGGAGCCGACACCATCGTGGTGAGCCTGCTTTCCGGCTTTCTGTGTCACTGGCGGCTGAAATCCAGGCCTTGGGAAGGCGGGTTCTTTCTGTGAGACCTGGGGGAGAATCCGCCCCAGGCTTCTCTCTCTCCCGGCTGCTGACGCTTTTTTCTCCCAATTCCTGGGCGTCTCTGGAGTGGTGGCCGCCTCCCTCCCGTCTCTGCCTCCATCTCCACGCGGCCTCTGCTCTGTGTCTCTCCTGTTACGGGAACACCATCCATCACGGATTATGATGCGCCTGGCTCCAGTACGACCTACTGGTAGATTCTGTTACATCTGCAAAGATCCTATTATCGGATAATGTCCTGTTCTCGGGGCTGGCGGGTCAGGACCTGGGGAAAAGTAATCTCCCCGAGATAGGGGTTTTGGCCACCGAGAGTCGGGCCTTCGGACGGGTCATCACAGTGACCCGTAGAGCAGCTCTGTCTCGCCGGGCATGGCTGTCTGTCTGAGACCCCGGCTGGCCTGATGGGGCGCATCGCCCAGGGATGCTGGGCCTTGTTGCTGAGCTGTTCATAGCAGCATTGTCCCTGGAGGAGTGTGTCAGTGGATGATGGATGGATGGATGGATGATGGACGAATGGGTGGTTGGGTTGGTGGTTGGATGGATGATGGATGGGTGGATGGAAGGAGGAATGGATGGATGGTTAATGGATGGATGGATAGATGGTTGGATGGTTGGGTTGATAGATGGATGATGGATGGGTGGATGGTTGGGTGGATGGAAGGATGAATGGATGGATGGTTGATGGATGGGTGGGTGGATGGGTGGATGGATGGATGGTTGGGTAGATGGAGGGATGGGTGGATAATGGATGGATGGATAGATGGACAGAAGATGCATGGATGGATGAATGCATAGATGGTTGGATGGATGGATTGATGGATTGATAGATGGACAGGTGGTTGGATGGATAAATGATGAGTGGGTGTGTGGATGGATGGTGGATGGATAGATGCATGGATGGTTGAGTTGATGGGTGGATGGATGATGGATGGATAGATGGTTGGAGGAATGGGTGGATAATGGATGGATGGATAATGGATAGATAGATGGATGGAAGATGCATGGATAGATGAATGGGTAGATGGTTGGATGGATAGATGGACTGATAGATGGACAGATGGTTGGATGGATAAATGATGGGTGGGTGGGTGGATGGATGGATGGATGGATAGATGGATGGATGGTTGAGTTGATGGTTGGATGGACGATGGATGGGTGGATGGTTGGGTGGATGTAAGGATGAATGGATGGATGGTTGATGGATGGGTGGGTGGATGATGGATGGATGTTTGGGTAGATGGTTGGAGGGATGGGTGGATGATGGATGGATAGATGGATAGATGATGGATGGATGGGTAGATGGTTGGATGGATGAATGAATGGATAGATGGATTGATAGATGGACAGATTGTTGGATGGATAAATGATGGGTGGTTGGGTGGATGGATAGATGGATGGATGGTTGAGTTGATAGGTGGATGGATGGATGGGTAGATGGATGGATAGTTGGGTAGATGGTTGGATGGATAAATGGATGGTTGGATGGATGATGAATAGATGATGGATTGATGGATGGATGGGTGGATGAATGATGAGTAGAAGGTTGGATGGACAGATGGATGAATGGGTGGATGGATAGATGGATAGAAGATGCATGGATGGATGGTTGGGTAGATGGTTGGATGGATAAATGGATGAGTGGATGGATGATGGATGGATGGATGGTTGATGGATGGATGGATGGTGGATGAGTGGGTAGATGGTTGTGTAGATGGTTGGATGGATGGGTGGATAATGGATGGATGGATAGATGGATAGAAGATGCATGGATGGATGGTTGGGTAGATGGTTGGATGGACTGATGGATGGTTGGCTAGATGGATGGGTGGATGGATGATGGGTGGATGGATGGATGATGCACAGATGGGTAGGTGGTTGGATGGATAGAATGACAGGTGGATGGATGGATAAGCAGCATGGGGTCCATCCACACAGTGGAATATGACGCAGTCATGAAAAGGAGGGAAGCCCCAACACAGGCTACAATGTGGATAGGCCTCGAGCACACAGCACTCAGTGACAGAAGCAGGACGCAGAAGGGTACATATTACTGAATTTGTATGAAATATCCAGAATAGGGAAATCCACTGAGGAAGGAATCGGATCAGCAGTTGTCAGGGGCTGGGGAGTGAGGTGGGGAGACCAGCTTGTGGGGATGGGGTGTTCCAGATGATGGAAGACTTGGGGAGCTGGATAGCGACCCTCACCCAACAGTGGAAATGTACCACGTGGTTTCATTTAACATGGTGAGTGCCATATTATACGAATCTCACCTAAATTAAAGGAAAAAAAAAATACATAAGTCTAAAACGGTGGAGAGTGCAGCTGGCGCAGAGCAGCTCGGGGAGCAGAAGCAAGTCTCCGTGGCGTTTCTCTCCAGGCGGTCGGGGGGCTGATCCTGGAGAAGCCGGTGGACAAGCAGGACGCCTACCGCATGCTCTCGAGGTGGGTGGGTCCCGGCGGCCCTCCGGGGACACGTGGGACAGAGGCTGGGCCGCTTGCCATCTGCCCACTCACCGTCAGCATCCACTCATCAGCCGTCTGTCCACCCACTCATTACCCATTATGTCCCCGTGTCTGCCATGGGCATCATATCCGCTGTCTCCCGTAGACAGCCCCTCCTGGTTCAGGTCAGAGGACCAGGCCATGCCCTTGAACCGACCTCGACTCTTAACCGGGCTCCGACTCCCCATACCATCCCCCCACACTCAGGGTCTCCTCCTGGCTCGGTCATGCTGAGTGTCCAGGCCCAGGACTGCACAGGGACCCAGGAAAGGGGCAGCCCAGAGTGGCCAGGATCTGGGTCCTCTGTGCCCTGCCGGCCGCTCCCATCAGGGTCCACGTGGTCCCATGAGATGGCCTGACCACCCCCCCCAGCCCCTCAGTGCAGTGACCACAGTCTCGCGGGGAAGCTTCACGGTCCCCCTGGGACGGTTTCCTTGGCGATCGCGCAGCGGCGGTGATGAGGGGGGGTGGGGCCGGTGGGTGGACAGGGGCCTCGTGCTGCGGGGCAGGGGTCGCCCTGCTTCCCAGAGACGCTCCGGACGCTCACCCGTCCGGCCCGGCCGTGTGTTGCAGGCTCAGCGGGAAGGAGCACAGCGTGTTCACGGGCGTGGCCATTGTCCACTGCTGCACCAAAGGTACCTGGACGGCCCGCGTCCCCCACCTCCCCTGGGAGTCAGGGCCACCGTCGGAGCAGCCGGGGCTCCTGGGAGGAGGACCTGGGCGCCCTGGGGCGTCCCTGTCTTTGCTACCACGTGGGCCCGCCCTCCCACCTAGCCTGGGAACGTTGGGGTCCCACGTGGGAATATGGGGGTTCACCGTGAGCACCCAGTGGACCCCATGTAGGGTGCGGGGGACATTCCACCTCGTCCAACACGACCCACCCAGAGCCTCCCTTTGAGCTCTCTGGTCTGAACGGTGGAGAAGTTTGGCTCCCATTGGCAGGCATTACGACATACCATGATGAGAAGTTTTTTAATTTTTTTTTTAAAGCACAAAAAGCCTGAGGAATAACTTTTAAAGCTGCTTAAAAGGGATTTTAGCCCCAGGAAGGACCCTGTCATGGGGTTTAGGGCCATCCTCATCCAGGGGGAACCTTATCTCGGACCCTTCACTTCATCACGCCTGCAGAGACCCTGTTTCCATATAAAGTCCTGTTCTGAGGTTCTAGGTGGGCGTGAAGTTCAAGGAGCACCATGGAGCCTGCTGGGGGCTTCCCGGGTGGCTCAGCGGTAAAGAACCCACCTGGCAATGCAGGAGACACAAGAGATGGGAGTTCGATCCCTGGGTCAGGAAGATCCCCTGGAGAAGGGAATGGCAGCCCACTCCAGTGTTCTTACCCGGAGAATCTCAGGGACGGAGGAGCCTGGGATCAGAAAGTGTCGGACACGACTGAGACACCGACCTTGCAAGCACACACTCGTTGACCCCGGGATGCCTGGTGTGGAGATTTCTCACAAGTGGCCCCTGTGTGCCCAGCATGCTACGTGCATGGGGCATTTCCAACCCTACAGCCGAAAGCCTCATGAAGATCCCAGAATTACCCTGTCATAATGATAACTCCAGTCCATAAATGTTTTATCAGCTTCCCTGGCGGCTCAGACGGTAAAGGATCTGTCTGCAGTGCAGGAGACCTAGGTTCAGTCACTGGGTGGGGAGGATCCCCTGGAGGAGGAAATGGCAGCCCACTCCAGCATTCTTGCCTGGAGAATCCCATGGACAGAGGAGCCTGGAGAGCTACGGTCCCTGGGGTCGGAAAGAGTCGGACACGACTGAGCAACCAACACTTTCACTTCACTTTCTGTTTTATTCTGTCTCTGTTTCCCTGTCTACAGTGGAGAATCCTTTATCCCGTATTAATGATCCTCTGTGTGTGTGTGTGTGTGTGTGTGGATCGCATGCAAAGCTCAGGCTTTGTTGCTGTCCACTCGCTCAGGCATGTCTGACTCTCTGCCACCCCGTGGACTGCAGCACACCAGGCTTCCCTGTCCATCACCAACTCCTGGAGTTTACTCAAACCCATGTCCGTTGAGTCAGTGATGCCATGCAACCATCTCATCCTCTGTCGTCCCCTTCTCCTGCCTTCAATCTTTTCCCAGCATCGGGGTCTTTTCCAGTGAGTCAGTTCATCTCATGAGGTGGACAAAGCACTGGAGCTTCAGCTTCAGCATCAGGCTTGCCTCCTCCTGGGCTCAAAGGGTTAGACCCACGGGCCCCCAGGGGCAGCGGTTGCGTCCCCTCACCACAGCGCGCACTTCCTTGCAGACAGTCAGCTGGACACTGAGGTGTCCGAGTTCTATGAGGAGACCACGGTGAAGTTCTCGGAGCTGTCGGAGGAGCTGCTGTGGGAATACATCGACAGCGGGGAGCCCATGTGAGTGTCCGCAACCGCGGTGCTGAACCCAGTCTCTGTCCGGAACCGCGGTGCTGAATGCCCGCCGTGGGCAGGAGACAGGCCAGGCCTGAGCCCGCGCTGGGGGCCTGTGCCTGCCACGGGCCCAGGGGCCCAGGTCCGGGCAGCGTGCTTAGGAAGGATGGAAGGATGTCTTACCCCGCCCCCCCATCCCGACACCACTGCCGTCTCCCCCAGCAAAGGGCACCGCTGTGGGTCGGGCGGGTCAGGGCAGATGCTGCCATGGGGCTGGTCTCCCCACCCAGTGTCCGTGATAGTCACTTAGCCGTGTCTGACTCTCTGCAACCCCACGGACTATAGCCCACCAGGCTCCTCTGTCCATGGGATTCTCCGGGAAAGAACACTGGAGTGGGTTGCCAGACCCTTCTCCAGGAAATCTTCCCAACCTGGGGATCGAACCCGTGTCCCCTGCATTGCAGGCAGATTCTTTACGACTAGTGCCACCTGGGAAGCCCTTTGGCACTTCAAGGAAACCCCCCACACCCCAAATCCCAGCTCCTGCCGTTCTGTCCACCCTGGTCTGTGGGGGGGTGCTGGTTAGAGTTGAGAAGGGCTGGGGGCTCAGTCAGGATGGACAGAAAAGGCTGGACCCCTTTTCCCCTGTAAGGAGGTCTCAGCAGAGGTTTCCGGGAAGACCCGGGCTGTGGACCCCCGCGAGGAGTCGTCCTATTGAGGCTCCAGTCAGAGACATGCGGGAAAACCCCACTGGGGGGCCCCAGTCTCTTGTGGGCGAAGCTCACCCCCTCAGGAGGCCCAGGCCTGGTGTGGGGGCAGGTGCCCCCTCGCACACCCCCAGAAGCCGCCATGGAGCCTTCATCCCGTCCTGGGGGCGGGACCGACGGATGCTCCTGGGGGCTGGTCCTGGAGCCGGCCACTCCCGGCACACGGCTGCCCAGGGCCGGCCGGGTGTGCGCACCCAGCAAAGCTCAGCATCACCGTGTCCATCTCTTCTCTGCTTCCCGCCGTGCAGGGACAAGGCCGGCGGCTACGGGATCCAGGCGCTGGGTGGGATGTTGGTGGAGTACGTCCGCGGCGACTTCCTCAACGTGGTGGGCTTCCCGCTGAACCGGTTCTGCAAGGAGCTGGCACGCCTGTACCACGCACCCCGGGCCCCCGGCGCCCCGCGGCGGGTCCAGCACGACTCCATCCCGGCTGTCGACACGTTCGAGGATCTCAGCGACGCCGAGGGAGGCGGCTCTGACCCCGCTCGGGCCAGTGAGGGCCTGCAGGCTGGCGGGGCGCAGCTGCAGGCTCCCCGCACCCAGGAGGCGGACCTGAACGGGGTGACGGACAGCCAGCCCCGGCTCCCCGCGGGCCTCCTGGAGCTGATGGATGGCTTCAAAGCATCCAAGGTACCTATGTGCATTCGCAGTCAGCTGACCCCCAGCATGGGGAGCGCTTCAAACCACAGGCATCCATCACACACCCACCACCCCAGCCCTGGGGACCAGACATCTGAGGTCAAGGGGTCCCAGGGCTGAGCTTCCTGCAGAGGTTCCAGGCGAGGGTCCTCCCCGCCCCTTCCAGCTTCCGGGAGCTCCAGGCGTGCGTCCCTGGGCTGGTGGCCGCCTCCCTCCCGTCTCCGCCTCCGTCTCCACGTGGCTTCTCCTCTGCGTTCGTGTCTCTCCTCTGTGTGTCTTATAAGGACCCTGTCACAGGGTTTAGGGCCACCCCCATCCAGGAGGAACCTCATCTCAGACCCTTCACTCCATCACGTCTATGAAAACATTTTATTTCCACAGAAGGCCTTGTTCGCACATTCTGGGGGTCAGGACGTGAGCATCATCGTGTTTGAACGTGGCTGGCATGGCTGGGGTGGGGTCCGTGTGGGTGTCTGAGCCTGACAGGGCTCACGTTTTATCTCCACAGAAGGCCTCGTTCGCACATTCTGGGGGTCAGGACGTGAGTGTCATCGTGTTTGAGCACGGCTGGCAGGGCTGGGGCGGGGTCCATGTGGGTGTTTGAGGCTGACAGGGCTCACACCACCCTGTGCCCCACGTGTCCGGGGAAGGCCCCTTTGTTACGAGAGCCGCGGGGAGGTCAGGCTGTCCCGTGAGGTGTGTGGTGAGCGGCATGGACAGTGTGTATCCTGCAGAGAGCGCCCAAGTCCACACACAGCCTCACCTCAAGGTCCCAGGGCTTGTGGTCTCGACGTGGGCACCGTGGGGAGCTACCACGCGCCCCTTGACTGTGGCACGCTGGGTTTTCTCTGCCGAGAGAGCTTTTCTGCTTAACCCTCACCGACTTGTTCTTCCCTGGAGCAAGCCTCGTGCAAGCTGGAGCCTGAAGCCAACTCTCCCCTGCGGAAGAAGGCTCCCTGATGGGCGGGGCGTTTCTGACAGTCCCGGGCCCCCTCCCCCTGCCTCGCCGCCGTCCATGGGGGTCACAAGCGATCGGTCAGACACGTCGTAGCCTGACTGTGGCCCTCCTTCACGGTCAGGTCCTGCTCATGGCCTGCAAGCTCCAAGTGTTCGATGTACTGAAAGACCGAGGACCCCTGTCGGCCGCGGACGTCGCCCGCGAAATTGACGCCTCGGTGGGAGGCACCGCGCGCCTGCTTGACGTCTGTGCAGCCCTGGGGTTGCTGAACAAGTCGGACAGAGGTGAGGGGGCTTCCCGGGTGTCGTCGCGGCAGCTCCGCAGGCAGGACCCGGCCGCCAAGTGATGGTGGCTCCTGAGCAGAGATGGGCAGACCTGCCGGCCCTGTGTCCCGGGCGCAGGGCGGTTCCCAGAGGTGGGGAGGGGGGCGGGGCAAAGAGGAAAGAGGGGTGTGTGTGTGATGTTTAGGAGGAAAGGTGTGTGTGTGAGAGATGTTCAGGGGGAAACAGCTGTGTGTGTGTGTGTGTATGTGACGTTTAGGAGGAAAGGTGTGTGTGTCTATGTGATGTTTAGGAGGAAAGGTGCGTGTGTGTGTGATGTTTAGAAGGAAACAGGTGTGTGTGTGTGATGTTTGGAGGAAACAGGTGTGTGTGTGAGAGAGATGTTGAGGAGGAAACAGCTCTGTGTGTGTGTGTGTGTGATGTTGGAAAGGTGTGTGTGTGTGTACATGATGTTTAGGAGGAAAGGTGTGTGTGTGAGAGATGTTTAGGGGGAAACAGCTGTGTGTGTGTGTGATGTTGGAAAGGTGTGTGTGTGTGTGATGTTTAGGAGGAAAGGTGTGTGTGTGCGTGATGTTTAGAAGGAAACAGGTGTGTGTGAGAGAGATGTTTAGGAGGAAACAGCTCTGTGTGTGTGTGTGATGTTTAGGAGGAAACAGTTTGTGTGTGTGTGTTGTTCAGGAGGAAACAGGTGTGTGTGTGATGTTAGGAGGAAACAGGTGTATGTGTCTGTGTGTGATGTTTAGGAGGAAACGTGTGTGTGTGTGTGCGTGATGTTCAGGAGGAAAGGTGTGTGTGTGTGTGTGATGTCTAGGAGGAAACAGGTGTATGTGTGTGTGTGGTGTTTAGGAGGAAACAGGTCTGTGTGTTTGATGTTAGGAAGAAATAGGTGTATGTGTCTGTGTTGTTTAGGAGGAAACGTGTGTGTGTGTGAGAAAGAGATGTTTAGGAGGAAATGTGTGTCTGTGTGTGTATGTGTGATGTCTAGGAGGAAACAGGTGTATGTGTGTGTGTGTGTGATGTTTAGGAGGAACTAGGGGTGTGTGTGTGTGTGTATGTGTGTGATGTTCAAGAGAGAGATTTCCTTATGGACTCAGAGGGGTTGTATCAGCCAAGGTTCTCCAAGGAAACAACTCATAGGGTGTGTGTGTGTGCGCAGCATACATACCTGCGTATCCTTACTCATCTGATCAGGTAGGCAGACAGGCGAGGTGCATGCCTAGAGGCTGTCTGACAGTGGAATGATGCTTAGACGGATGGATGGATGGACTCACGGGTGGGCAAACAGGTAACAGATGCATGCCGCTTGCTCAGGCGCTGCAGGCATGGCCAGCTTTTTTGAGACCCCACGGACTGTAGCCCACCAGGCTCCTCTGTCCCCGGGATTCTCTAGGCAAGAAGACTGGAGTTGGTTGCCATTCCCGCCTCCAGGGGATCTTCCCCACCCAGGGATCAAACTTGCGTCTTCTGTGTCTCCTGCAGTGGCCACAAGATTGTTTACTGCTGAGGCCCCTGGGAGCCCAGTAGATAGATGGGTGGATGGGTAAATGATAGGTAGCGTGGCTGATTCACAGGTGAATGTATAGACATGTAAATGGCAAGTAGATGGATGAACTGATAGTTGGCAGAAAGGTCCCCAGACAGATAGCTGACAAAGAAACAGAGGGCAGATAGACAGATAAACAGAAAATAGGATAAGGGGATGGGTGGATGACAGGAAGACAGGCACATGAGATAAATACAGGCTGACGGACAGACAGGCGGATAAACAGATAGTAGACACACTGATAGATTAAGAGATATAAACTGATAACAGATGATAGCCAGATAGGTAGACCGATTAAGTGAAAAGGGAAAGTGAAGTCGCTCAGTCATGTCCGACTCTTTGCGACCCCATGGCCTGTAGCCCACCAGGCTCCTCCATCCATGGGATTTTCCAGGCAAGAGTACTGGAGCGGGTCGCCGTTTCCTTCTCCAGGGTAGAGAGATAGATGATGGATAAATGGGTGATAGATGGAGGGATTGACGGATAGGCAACAGATGTGTCGATGGATAAACAATAGATGAGCTGAGATGACAGATGACAGGTATAGATTTATTCACACACAGATGACAGCTGCTGAACAGACAGGGAGATGATACGTATATACACGGACAGATAGATGGTTAACAGACGCGAGAGAGAGATGGAGGTGATGGACAGATACTAAACAGACAGGCTGATACATAGACGGGCTTCCCAGGGGGCTCCGTGGAGAAGAACCTGCCTGCCAGTGCAAGAGACGCGGGTTCGGCCCCTGAGTCGGGAAGATCCCCTGGAGGAGGAAGTGGCAACCCACTCCAGTATTCTGGCTTGGAGAGTCCCATGGATAGAGGAGCCGGCGGGCTGCAGTCCATGGGGTTGCAGAGAGTCGGGCGCGTGCGAGGGCGTCACGCTGTCGGCCGGACGATGCTTGCGCTAACCCCGCCGGGAACCCGAGCGGCGGCTCCCCCCGCTCCCCTCCCCGTCCCTCTGATGTTCAGGGCAGCCCTTATGGGGGTCTCACGACGCCCCGTCCTTTCAGGTTACAGCAACACGGAGACGGCCAGCCTGCACCTGGCGTCGGACGGCGAGCAGTCTCTCCACGGCCTGGCCGCCTACCACGACGGGCCCGTCTGGGACGCCTTCACGCACCTGGGCCGGGCCGTGCGGGAGGGGGCAGCGTGGACCCCAGAGCCGCTGCTGCAGGTACCCCAGAACCTGACGCTGCTTCTCACGTGCCGTCTCTGCCGCTGAGGGACTGGCCACGGGCACCGAAAGCATCCCAGACCCAGGGACCATCAGAACCCGTTATCCCAGTGGGAGGCTGTGGATGCGGGCTCTTAGGGACGGCGTGGGGGGCACCCAGCCGCCCACAGCTGCCGAAGAGGGTGTTTCCATGAAGGGGCTGCCGCAAGCCAATGCCCCCCGTTTCCTTCGTGAGGTTAGATTGTGCAGAGAGTGTGCCTTGTGAGCTCGGAGTCTGCAAATCCCTCCCTGCCCTGCCTCCTGGCTCCCGACCCTCCAGAGAGAGCCTTGGGGGGGTGTTCAGTGGGTCTGGGCGGGGGTGCGGGTGGGGCTTCCCTGGTGGCTCGGCTGGTGAAGAAGCTGCCTGCAATGCCAGAGACCTGGGTTTGATCCCTGGGTTGTGGAGATTCCCCTGGAGGAGGAAATGGCAACCCACTCCAGTATTCTGGCCTGGAGAATCCCATGGACTGTCCACGGGGTTGCAAAGAGTCGGACACAACTGAGCAACTTGCTTCCCTGGTGCCTCAGATGGTAAAGAATCTGCCTGCAATGCGGGAAACCGGGGTTCGATCCCTGGCTGAAAACGGTCCCCTGGAGGAGGGCACGGCAACCCAGTCCACTACTGTGGCCTGGAGAATCCCACGGACTGTATAGTCCACGGGTCACAAAGAGTTGGACAAGACTCAGCGACTCTCAGCTTCTTTTCACTTAGAAACGGAAGACATTTATTTCCTATGGCTGTAGAAGCTGGACGTCTGAGATCCCGGCGAGGCTGGGCTTAGTGTCCGGTGAGGACGCAGTTCCTGGCTCCTTGTTCCTGGTTCTTGTCCTCCCCTCCCTCCCTTGCTGTGTCCCCCGGGCCCCTCCCCATCTGCCTACCGAGCCCCCCATGTTTAGTCCCTCGGTCGTGTCTGACTGTCTGCGACCCCATGGACTGTGGCCCCCCAGGCTCCTCTGCGCATGGGATGCTCCAGGCAAGGATACTGGAGTGGGTTGCCATGCCCTCCTCCAGGGGGTCTTCCCCACCCAGACGTGGAGCCCAGGTCTCCTGCACGGCACGCGGACTCTTTACCGTCTGATCCACCAGGGAAGCCCTCGATGCCCCCTGCCCTCAAGAGATGCCACGCAGAACGTCATCCCGGATGCAGGACCGCCTGGGCCCCCGGTGGGTCTCTCCTGAGATCCTGTTCCGTTTCAGGGCCCCCACAAGTGGAGCACAGAGGCGACCCTGCAGTTCATGAGGGCCTCGCATGGCCTCAGCAAGCTGACCGCCCAGCACGTGGCCACGGCCTTTGACCTGTCCCCATTCACCTCCGCCTGCCACCTGGGAGGTACGTCCCTTCGCCCGACAGGAGTCAGGCAAACGGGTGCGAGCGTTCCTTCTCTTGTCGGAAGCTGCAGCTGCCGTACCTGCAGATAGGCTAACCCAGTGGTTCAGATGGGAAAGAATCCGCCTGCAAGGCAGGAGACCCAAGTTCAATCCCTAGGTCGGGAAGATCTCCTGGAGAAGGGAATGGCAACCCGCTCCAGTGTTCTTGCCTGGAGAATCCCCAGGGACAGAGGAGCCTGGCGGGGCTATGAGTCCACGGGGCTGCGGAATTGGACACGACTGAGCGACTAATATGCACCACCTACTAATAAGACTTGGAAAATGGGTTTATCTCTACAAACCACACAAGCATCTACGTGTATCCTGGGTGGATGCGGGGCTTGGGGTGATATTCCCAAGTGCTAGGAGGTCCCAGGGATGGCTCGGGACCCTCGTAGAGTTTATCAGACCCTTCCTGGGGGCTGCCAAGCAGAGGAGGGGACCGTGGAACCTGTCTGCTGCCATCTCACGAGCTCTGATTATGCCACACACACACACACATCCTCCACCCCTCCCAGCCAGTGCTTCCCCCCGGACATGGGTCGGAGGAGGAGCAGATGCTTTCCCAAGGGGTGCGGTGGGATTGGGGTCCTAGGAGGGCTCCTGAGCTGCCAGCTTGCATTTTCCCATCCTCTGCAGAGCTCTCCTCCAGAGTGGCCCAGAGTGGCTGCTGTGGCACCAGCCATCACATCTGCATTCCCGCAACAGAACGGAGAAGGAAAGCGTATAACTCTCTAGAACTCTGCTCTAAGGGTTCCCCGTGGATCTCTGTCCACCCTGCTCACCTGGCTCGGGCCAGCGCTTGCCCCAGCACCGCTCCCCAAGGCCCTGAGCTTGAGACAGCAGAGGTCTCCCCACTGGCTGACCTCCTTTGAGGGCACAGGCTCAGGTCACGTCCGAGCGCGCTGATTTGGCCCTGCCAGAGCTGCACCTCTGGAGACAGGCCAGGATGGCCCAGAGTCCACGTGTCTTCCCACAGGCTGCACGGGCGCCCTGGCCCACAAGCTCGTCCAGGAGTACCCGCGCCTGCAGGTGACTGTGTTTGACCTCCCAGAGGTCATCAGGCTTGCCAGGGACTTCCAGACCGACGCACAGCCGTCAGAGCGGGTCCACTTTGTGCCAGGTTAGTGCGGCGTCCTTGCCTGCCTGCTGTCCGTCTTTGGGCGGCCTTGTCTGTCTCCTGTATGGGGTGAGTGGGGCTTCCCTGGTGGCGCAGTGGTAAGGAGCCAGCTTGCCGAAGCCGGAGATGTGGGTCGGTCCCTGGGTCGGGAAGATCCCCTGGAGGAGGAGGTGGCACCCACTCCAGTATTCTTTCCTGGGAAATCCAGCAGACAGAGGAGTTTGGCGGGGCCACAGTCCATGGGGTGTCAGAGAGCTGGACACGACTGAGCGCGCACACGTATGCGGTCTGTGTGTGTGTCTTTGTGTCTCCATCTGTCTCTGTATCTGAGTGTGCGTGCCTGTGAGTGTGTCCATGTGTGGTTTGTGAGTGTGTCTTTGTGTCTCCATCTCTGTCTCTGTATCTGAGTGTGTATCTGAGTGCGTGCCTGTGAGTATGTGCATGTGTGTCTGTGTGTGTATGCATGCATGCATGTGTGGTCTGTGTGTATGTCTAAACATGTATGTGCCCGTGGGTCTGTGTGTCTATGCATGCACGTTCCTGTGTGTCTGCGTGTCTGTGCGTGTGAAGTGGAAAAGTGTTAGCTGTTCACCCTCTGAGACCCCGTGGACTAGCCCGCCAGGCTCCTCTGTCCATGGGGATTCCCCAGGCAGGAATGGCGGAGGGGGTTGCCAGGCCCTCCTCCAGGCGACCTTCCCGACCCAGGGATTGAACCCGCGTCTCCTGCACTGGGGGTGGAGTCCTTACTGTCTGGGCCACCGGGGTGTTGTGTGTGCACGTGTCTGTGTACACATGCATGCTTCCGCGTGAGTGTGCCTCAGGGTGCGTATCTGTCTCTCTGTGGCCTGTGTACGTCTACGTTTCTGCCTGTGTCTGTGCGTCTGTATGTGTGTGTAGCTGCATGTGTCTGTGCGTCACTGTGTGTGTCTGTGTATAACTGTGTGTTACATCTGTGTCTCGCTGTGTGTTTGTATATAATTGTGTGTATAGCTGTGTGTCTGTGTCACTGTGTGTCTCTGTATAATTGTGTACAGCTGTGTGTCTGTGTGTCCCTGTGTCTGTGTGTCACTGTGTGTAGCTGTGTCTGTGTATCTGTATGTAGCTGTGTGTCCGTGTGTAGCTCTGTGTCTCTGTGTAGCTGTGTCTGTGTTACATCTGTGTGTCGCTGTGTCTTTATATAATTGTGTGTATAGCTGTGTCTGTGTGTCACTGTCTCTGTATAATTGTGTATATACCTGTGTCGGTGTGTAGCTGTCTGTCTGTGTGTAGTTGTGTCTGTGTCTCTATGTGTGTCTGTGTGTAGGTGTCTCTGTGTCACTGTGTCTGTGTGTAGCTGTGTGTCTATAGCTGTGTGTCTGTGTAGCTGTGTGTCTTTATGTAGCTGTGTGTCTCTGTGTCTGTGTGTCTGTGTGTTACATCTGTGTGTCGCTGTATGTCTGTATATAATTGTGTGTATAGCTGTGTGTCTGTGTGTCACTGTGTCTCTGTGTATAATTGTGTGTATACCTGTGTCTGTGTGTACCTGTGTGTCTGTGTGTTGCTGTGTCTGTGTGTCACTGTGTCTGTGTGTAGCTGTGTGTCTATAGCTGTGTGTCTGTGTGTCGCTGTGTGTCTATGTGTAGTTGTGTGTGTTACATCCATGTGTCGCTGTGTGTCTGTGTATAATTGTGTATATAGCTGTATGTGTCTGTGTGTCACTGTGTATGTCTGTATATAATTGTGTGTGTCTGTGTGTCACTGTGTGTGTAGCTGTGTGTCTATAGCTGTGTGTCTGTGTGTAGTTGTGTGTCTGTGTGTCGCTGTGTGTCTGTATATAATTGTGTGTATAGCTGTGTGTGTCACTGTGTCTGTGTATAATTGGGTGTATACCTGTCTGTGTGTAGCTGTGTGTCTGTGTGTCGCTGTGTGTCTGTGTGTAGCTGTGTCTGTGTGTCACTGTGTCTGTGTGTAGCTGTGTGTCTGTAGCTGTGTGTGTGTCGCTGTGTGTCTGTGTGTAGTTGTGTGTGTTACATCCATGTGTCGCTGTGTGTCTGTGTATAATTGTGTATATAGCTGTATGTGTCTGTGTGTCACTGTGTGTGTCTGTATATAATTGTGTGTGTCGCTGTGTGTCTGTGTCACTGTGTCTGTGTGTAGCTGTGTGTCTATAGTTGTGTGTCTGTGTGTAGTTGTGTCTGTGTCGCTGTGTGTCTGTGTGTCACTGTGTGTCTGTATATAATTGTGTGTATAGCTGTGTGTGTCTCTGTGTATAATTGTGTGTATACCTGTGTCTGTGTGTAGCTGTGTGTCTGTGTGTCGCTGTGTGTCTGTGTGTAGCTGTGTCTGTGTGTCACTGTGTCTGTGTAGCTGTGTGTCTATAGCTGTGTGTCTGTGTCGCTGTGTGTCTGTATGTAGTTGTGTGTGTTACATCCATGTGTCGCTGTGTATCTGTGTATAATTGTGTATATAGCTGTATGTGTCTGTCACTGTGTGTGTCTGTATATAATTGTGTGTCGCTGTGTGTCTGTGTGTCACTGTGTCTGTGTGTAGCTGTGTGTCTGTGTCGCTGTGTCTGTGTGTCACAGTGTGTGTATAATTGTGTATATAGCTGTATGTGTCTGTGTCACTGTGTGTGTCTGTATATAATTGTGTGTGTCGCTGTGTGTCTGTGTGTCACTGTGTCTGTGTGTCACATCTGTGTGTAGGACGCTGGCCGCAGGGGTCCCTGTGGCCTCCACGCCTCCACCCCGTCTGTGTTTAAACCAGGTGACCTTTCCAGCGACAGCCTCCCGCCCGCAGACCTATACATTCTCTGCAGCCTCCTGCACGACTGGCCGGACGACCGACTCCACGGGCTCCTGAGCCGGATCTCCGGCAGCTGCAAACCAGGTGAGACCCTGGACTTGCCTTTTCTCCGTGCACTTGCCTTTCTTCACACTTAAAGACAATTTCCCATCCAAAAAAGAAAGAAAGAAACGGAATGAATGTTTCACAGTCCGCCTCCCCACCCATCCGGCTCGGGGTCCGGGGCCCAGTTTACCGTCTGCCCGGGACATAGCTGATTCCCAGTTGTCCTCATTCATTTCTGAGCTTTCCCGCAGCAGTATGCGAATGCGGGTCTCATGGGCTCCCCCTGGTGGCTAAAGAACCTGCCCGCAATGCGGGAGATACAGGTTCGATCCCTGGGTTGGGAAGATCCCCTGGCGAAGGGAAAGGCGACCCACTCCAGTATTCCTGCCTGGAGAATCCCACGGACAGAGGAGCCTGGCGGGCTGCAGTCCAGGGGGTCGCAGAGTCGGACACGGCTGGGGGACTGAGCACAGCGCAGCTCCGGGCATCGCAGAGGCTGCGGCTCTGGGCCTGCGGACAGAATTCCCCCCACCTTCCCCACCGGGAAGTCCTCCCGCGGGGAGCCCCGGGGGCACCGCGGGCTGGGTCCTGCGACGCCTGCCGGTCCCTTCCCCTTATCTCCGTGTCTGTCTCCCCAGGCGCTGGCCTCCTGCTGGCCGAACTGGCGCCCGCGGAGGAGGAGGAGGCCAGCGGGGCGGCGCGGAGGCCCCCCGGGCTGCGGACCCTGGGGGTGGGACGGCGCCCCGGGCAGTACCGGCGCCTCGTGCAGCGGCTCGGCTTCCAGGACGTGCAGGCGGCGCGCGCGGGAGGCCTGCTGCACGTGGTCCTGGGGACCCGGGCCCCACCCTGAGGGTCGCCCCGCCGCGAGGGTCACAGCGCGAGCCGGCCGGGGTGATTCCCAGAGAAGAGGTGTCTCGCGGGGCAACGATGATTAAAGGAGGCGGAAAGCGGGCAGTCTCCGCGCGCGTCTGTAGGGGCGCCCTGGGCCCAGGACGTGCGCACCCCCAACCCGGGAGCGGAAGGCTGCGCGGGCTGGGAGTGCCTGGTGGGGGAGCGTCGCGGGGACTCGGAGAGGGGCCTGGGGCGCCCCGGGGCTGGAGGCGACCGACAGAGGGGACCCCCAGGAAAGCCAGGGGGCGCGGTCGTCGCCCCGAGGGCACCTGGTCGCAGCCGGGCTGGGCCCCCAGTGACAACAAGTGACGTGCAAAGCCAGCCCCGGGGGCGCGTGGGGGGCGCGGTCCCTCGGGACAACAGGTTCCCTAGAAGCAACTTTCCCTTCTAACCAGAGGGGTCTGAACACCCGCCCGCGGGGAGGGGGCGTACCCGAGCCCCCCACCCCACCCCGAGAGCCCTTGCTGCAGTCCGCCTAATGCAGGCGGACTCAGGGGTCCCACACGCACGACCAGGCCCGCGAGCCAAGGACACGCCCGAGCGAGACCCCCAGCTGGAGGCTGACGGCAGCTAACGTCTGCGGAAGCGAGGCGCGCCGGCCCGTGGGGGCCTTATCCGCCTCACTCTCCTTTTCCTGTTGGGACTCTTCGCAGTTAAAAAAAAAAAACCACATTAAACGCGAGAGGTGGAATACGGCTGACGGACATGCAACCCGTCTCTTCATCGCTTCGAACGCGAACAAGCAGGTGCGCTAGGGGCAAAGAGCCCGCCTGCTAGTGCCGGAGACCTAAGAGCCGCAGGTTCGATCCCCAGGTGGGGAAGATCCCCTGGAGGAGGAAATGGTGACCCACGGCAGTATCCTTGCCTCGAGAATCCCACGGACAGGGGAGGCTGGGGGGCTGCGGTCCACGGGGTTGCAGAGAGTCGGAGACGACCAAAGCAACTGAGCCTGCACAAGGATTTCTAGGTTAGAATTTGCCAGGGCCTGGCCCCACCCTCCAGGCGCAATCCATTCATTTACTCACTCAGCAGATGACGGCCTGCCCACTGCCCAGGAGGACTGTCTGGACCCATCACGGGCTCACATCTGCCCTCTTCACACCTCTGGGGTGCGTGGGTGGGCACGACCATAGGCCAAAAGGATGTAACTTGACCACCAGTGTGTCCGGCCTGCCCACCTCACCAACATTCCCTGTAGGATCCCTGGGGGTCTCCAGCAGGCACGGTCACGGAGCGGGCCACCCATCAGTCACCAGACCAGGTCCCTTAAAGGCAGGGTCTGATCCTGGCGGCGCTAGTGGTAAAAAAGAAACAAACAAAAAGGCCACTTGCCGATGGAGGAGATGTCAGTTTCATCCCTGCACTGGGAAGACCCCCTGGAGGGAGGGCATGGCGACCCACTCCAAGATTCTTGCCTGGAGAATCCCATGGACAGAGGAGCCTGGTGGGCTGCAGTCCATGGGGTCGCAGAGAGTCAGACACACCTGAGCGACTGAGCAGACGGCAATGCTGTCTCTGGCTGACACCGAGGGGGGACTCACAGAGAGCTTGGCTCGTGCACCCCATTCCCCCCCACCCCCGAAATGTGCCCCTCAGCTCTTGCGATACTCAGCCAATCGTCTTTAACCACCTCTTTTAGTTAACCCAGCCATCTTTCAGATGTCGCTGAGTCGTTAAGAGTCCTGTCTGGCTTTTTTTTTTTTTTGCAACCCACACGGCCTGCAGCCCGCCAGGCTCCTCTGTCCGTGGGATTTCTCAGCCAAGACTGCTGGAGCTTCCCTGTGGCTCAGACAGTAAAGCATCTGCCTGCAGTGCAGGAGACCTGGCTTCGATCCCGGGGTCGGGAAGACCCCCCTGGAGGAGGAAACGGCAACCCGCTCCAGCAGTCTGGCTACAGTCTGTGGGGTCGGGGAGTCGGACGTGACAGGACAAAAACCATCTCTCGGGTACGCAGCCTCTAACGCTGTGCACGTCGGAATTAAAGCTCGGGCCGGTGCTGAGGAATAGGGACCAGCCTTTGGTCTCTGCACCCCTGCCCCCCGGAGTCCTGGAACAGAACCCCTTCCTTCCCCCATCCCCACCCACCATCCCACCTCCCTTAACCATCCCCATCCTAATTCCCACGGGTGCAGTCTTTCCCCCAACACCCAGGGTGTCTGTGGTCCTGCCGCCCTCCCGGGTCAGCCGTTAGGGGAGCGCAAGGCCTGGGCCACCGATGCCCCCCAGCCGTCCTCCCAGAACACACAGGGAGCAGACACCCATCTAAGGCCCACGTGAAGTGCTTTTAAAGGAGAAACACGTTCTGCGGCCTAGTTAGCGAGGACAGACGTCACACTGATCCAGTCCTTCCCGCACAGAGCAAGAGGCTGAGGAGTCAGGGCCAGGGGGAGGGGGGACCCCTGGGATGCATGCAGGACCCCAGGGAGTTGGGGGGGGGGGTCCGTCACATAGGGGAGGGGACAGGGTGGCGCAGAGGTTAACCGCCTCCACCACCAAGGCTGCAGAGAGCCATCCTGGGGTGCCCAACGCCGGCTCTTAAAGCAAAGTTCAGAGTGCCAGGGCCTCGCAGCCTGAAGGACCAGCTCCGGCTGGAAAATCCTCCTTGGCCCAGCGGGCAGAGATAAGCATCGCAGGGTCCCGCCCCGCCCACACGGGCGGGTACCCGATGTGTAGAAACCGCAGATGACAGGAGGGACGCCTCCCTCACCCGGGCGTGCCCCGGAGCCAGCGATGCGTCCCCGCCCAGAACCCAGGGCGGCCTCGCCCTCTCTTCCAGCGCCGTGTGGTCGTGACCGGCCGGAACCGGGCTGGGCCACCAGCCAGCTCCATCCTCCAGGCCCCAGGCCAGCTTCAGTGAAGCCTCAGAAGATGCCAGAACACCAAGGCACTTAGCCCCGCTGCGATCGTCATCTGCTGTCAGCGACCTGATCTGTCCCCACCCCTCTGGGGCCCAGCCATTCTCAGGCCTCACCTCTTACCTGCCTCTCCCCAGGAAGAGGACTCAGGAAGGCCCTCCTGCCAGGACACCAGGGGCTGGGGTGGGGGGGTGCCTCGGCTCTCGTGGGTCAGCAGCCCCTAGCATCCATCCCTCCATCCAGCGTCACTTGCAGGAGACCCCCTCATGAGGAGGGCGGGGCGGCAGAAAGGACAGAGGGGCAGGGATGAGAAAGAAGCAACAGAAACAGCGAAGTGTCAGTCACTCAGTCGTGTCAGACTCTTTGCGACCCCATGGACTGTAGCCCACCAGGCTCCTCTGTCCATGGGTTTCCCGGGCAACAATACCGGACTTGGGTTGCCATGCCCTCCTCCAGGGGATCTTCCAGACCCCGCCATCGAAACCTGGCTGCAGGCAGGTTCTTGACCATCAGAGCCAATGTGGGGGGAGGGGCATAAAGAAAAAAGACGAAGGGGGATAGAAAGAGGAAAAAGCAACAGGGCAGAGAGAGGCAAATTAAGAAAGAATTCTTGCACCTGCGTCGCTACAAAGAATTTGTTTTCTGGACCTGGCTACTGACGCACTTCGGCTTTCGCTTTGTGAAAATTCACAGGACGATACACTTAGTACTTGTTTCAATAAAGAGCTCACAGGGTCTTCCTTTGGTGGCTCAGATGGGAAAAGAACCTGCCTGCAATGCGGGAGATCTGGGTTCACTCCCTGGGTGGGCAAGATCCCCTGGAGAGAGAAATGGCAACCCACTCCAGTAATCTTGCCTGGAGGATCCCACGGACAGAGGAGCCTGGAGGGCTACGGTCTACTGGGTCGTGTCAACTACAAATCGGCACTTAAAGAGCACTGGACAACAAAGCATTGTCCAGATGACTGGACAACAAAGGCAATTTGCCATCTGCCTCTACGGAGATTGAACCCCATGCTGCTATCGCTGTTGACCTTCAACAATCCCTGAGGGAGTTCAGGGTGGAGTGAGGCACTCTGTGCTCCGGGGAATGTGGTGGGACAGGTCTCTCTGTTTTTAGGAACAGATTTTATGATCTCAATCCTTGCAACTCCTCATATCTAGTCCAGTTCAGCTCAGTTCACTCGCTCAGTTGTGTTCGACTCTTTGCGACCCCATGGACTGCAGCATGCCCGGCCTCCCTGTCCATCACCAAGTCCTGGAGTTTACTCAAACTCATGCCCATTGAGTCAGTGATGCCATCCATCTCATCCTCTGTCGTCCCCTTCTCCTCCCGCCTTCAATCTTTCCCAGCATCAGGGTCTTTTCAAATGAAGTCAGCTCTTCGCATCAGATGGCCAAAGGGTTGGACTTTCAGCTTCAACATCAGTCCTTCATACCTACAGAAGCACTAAATCCCTTCAGGGTGACATCAGATCCTCAAGACTAACAAAAACCTTTTGTAAACTGCTTCACGGCATTGAACTCCCCCTTCACCAAAACCTCATATATTGACTTTCCCCCACTGCCACTTTGGAGCAGTCTCTCAGCTATCTGAGATGCTGCCTCCCACGGCTGCAGTCCTCATCAGACACGACTGAGCGAACACTGCATGCGTAAGGCCTTCCAAATATCAAGGTCTCCGGACAAGCCCTTGGAGGCAGGGGGCCTATACCGCGGCGTGTGACGTGTGTGCACACCTGTCGGCGCGTGGGCATGTGCAATGGCTGCATACGTGAGCGTGTCAGTAGACACACGTATACACACGTGAGCGTGTCAGTGAGCCTGTGAAACCAACACACGTGCCCCTGTTCTTCTAGGAAACACCCCCGCCACCCAAGTCGCAGTGCCCGGCTTGACAGGGACTCCCCGAGTCTGAGCCCCAGTGGGTCCTGGAAATGCAGCGGGACCTCCTCCATCCCGGGACCCCCAAATGCACCCAGAGTCATCAGGGTCAGAGCCGGGGGTGCTCGGTCCTCCGGAGGCGCTCTCCTGGGCGGACCCGGGTCTCCCGGGCTGCGCACAGGCAAACCCTACTCCGGAGCCGGGCCGGCCGGGGTTCGGGGCCGTCTCGTACGCTGGGTCAGAGCCCACAGACTGCATCGCTCGTCCCGCGGGGCGAGCAGGGGCCCGGAGGGCGCCAGGGGTCATCAGGACCTTTCCGGGCGGCTGGGTTGGGGGATGCGGGGTCGCGGGCCGGACTCGGCGGTCTGCGGCGCGGCGCCGGGGCCCCAGCGATCGGACCGGCCAGACTGGACGAGCCTGCGGACCCGAGCGCCCGGTGCTACGACTGCGAGAAGAGAGGGCGCGGGGCTTCGCAAAGCCCGGCCTGTCCCCTACGCCAGTGTCGCTCGTCGCCGCCGCCAGGCCAAGCATGACCTTGAAAAGGTCACAGTGGCCGCCACGCAACCCGGCGCGACCCGCCCGGGGCGCGCTCGGCGCAGAGGCGGGTCGCGGTTCCCGACATGCCCCGCGGCGGGACGCGCGGGCCAGGGGCGGGGCCGGGGCGGCGGCGCAGCCAATGGGCGCGGCGCGCGGGGGCCCGCGGGGCGGGGCGAGGCGCAGCTCCCGGCAGCCCGCGGGAGGCGCGGCGCGCACCCAGGGGGCGGGGCCGGGGCGGCGGCGCAGCCAATGGGCGAGGCCGTATGGACAAACGGGGCGGGACGAGGCGCCGCTCCCGGCAGCCCGCGCGGGGGCGGTGCGCGCACCCAGGGGGCGGGGCCCGGGCGGCGGCGCAGCCAATGGGCGCGGCGCGCGGGGGCCGCGGGGCGGGGCGCGGGCCCCTTAGCGGCTGCGCGGTGGCCGCCCTGTCCTTTCGGTCCCGGCGGCGGCAGCGCTGAGCCAGCGGCGCTCACCTTCCGGCTCTCTCTCTGCTTCTCTGCGCCTCCGCTCCGCTCTCCGCCCGCCGCCATGACGGAACAGGCCATCTCCTTCGCCAAGGATTTCCTGGCCGGGGGCATCGCCGCCGCCATCTCCAAGACGGCCGTGGCCCCGATCGAGCGCGTCAAGCTGCTGCTGCAGGTGCGTGTCAGGCTGCTGGCGCGCGGCCGCCGGCGCCGGGCCCCGGGGAGCTCGGGGGCGCGCGCGACCGCGGGACCGGAAGCGGGGAGGTCGCGCCGCTTTGTCCGCGCGCGGCCGGCCCGGCTGGCTTCCGGGGGGTCGCGTCACGTGGGCACCGCCGCGAGGGAGCGCCTGCGCGGGGGGCGCCCGGCGGCGATGTCCGCATTGGGGCGCGGGGGGCCGCGTGCGCGCCGGGCGGCCGGCGGTGGCGCCCTCCGCGCGTGCGCGCTGGGGGGCTGCAGACTTGGGGTGCGCATGCGCTCGGGGAGAGCCGCGTGGACGGACCCTGCGAGGCTGTGGGCGGGGTCCCGTCCCCTTGGGCCGTGGACGGGGGAAGATCTTTAGTCCCCGCAGTTGTACTGGTCTTGCCCACTGTTCGCACTTGTTTGCGCGGGTCTGAGGTGGAATAAACTGCGCTGGTCTGTTTGGAGCGTCACAAATGGGGAGCCAGTGGAATTAGCGTTGCGATGGGATTGCAGCCCCTAAAGAAAATAGGATTCCCCAGGAAGGATGCTAGGAGAGCTTAAAGGCCCCGTGTAAATGTCTTATTAACGACACGTCTGTCGTTGGTGACCTCTGCAGGTGTCAACCGCACATTGGCGCTTGTGGGCACCTGCTGTTTACCTCTGAAAGCGGTAGTAGGTCAGTCGTGTCCGACTCTTGCGACCCCATGGACTGTAGCCCTGCCAGGCTCCTCTGTCCATGAGATTCTCCAGGCAAGGATACTGGAATGGGTTGCCATGCCCTCCTCCAGCGGATCTTCCTGACTCAGGGGTGAAACCCGGGTCTCCTGCATTGCAGGGTGATTCTCGACCGTCTGAGCCGTCTCTATGAGTATTGAATCAGGTGCTGCTGACCTTCAAACCCCGGGAAAGGACTTCAGGGTGGAGAGCAGGAATGAGGCATGCGGGTTCTGGGAAAAAGTGACAGGCCAGGTCATCAGACAGATGTTTCCAGTGGCTGATTGTGAGCCCACTTCTTGCTTGCCCACCTCATGTTTCAGTTCAGTCGCTCAAACGTGTCCGATCATTGCCAACCCCATGGGCTGCAGCACGCCAGGCTTCCCTGCCCATCGTTTAGAAAAGCACTAAAAACTTTTACTGTGACGAGTGCTCCTTGAGGCTCTGAGAAAGGCTCTGCGAGAATGGGTGCTTGCTCTAGGAACTTCCCATTGACCAGAATCTCATCCAGTCTCACCTCTTTGGCTCAATCTCTCAGCTATCTGAGCTGCTCTCCCCCGGGGGTGTAGTCCTCGTCTTGCCCCAGATCTTAACTCGCCACTGTCGGGCCGTGTATTTTTTATAAGTGGCCATGGAGGTCTGCCCTAGGCCTTGGGTGAAGCCCTGTTCCCCCTCACTCCCGCCCCAGGGTGCAGCACGCCAAGCTTCCCTGTCTGTCGTGTGTGAAAAAGCATTAAAAACCTTCACGGTGACAAATGCACCTTGAGACTGTAAGAAACGCTCTGCGAAAATATGTCCTAGCTCGTATGAACTTCTGTTGAGCAGAATCCCATCCATACCGACCTTTCCCTCACCTCTTCGGAGCAGTCACTCAGAGCTGTCTGAGTTTCACCAGAATCTCCTCTAAGTCACGGCGGTGTGCCCAGGCCCCCAGTAGAGCCCTGTGTCTCCCTCCGCCGCCCCCAGGTGCAGCACGCGAGCAAGCAGATCGCGGCCGACAAGCAGTACAAGGGCATCGTGGACTGCATTGTGCGTATCCCCAAGGAGCAGGGCGTGCTGTCCTTCTGGCGGGGCAACCTGGCCAACGTCATCCGCTACTTCCCCACGCAAGCCCTCAACTTCGCTTTCAAGGACAAGTACAAGCAGATCTTCCTGGGGGGCGTGGACAAGCACACGCAGTTCTGGAGGTACTTCGCAGGCAACCTGGCCTCGGGCGGGGCGGCCGGGGCCACCTCCCTGTGCTTCGTCTACCCGCTGGATTTCGCCCGAACCCGCCTGGCGGCCGACGTGGGCAAGTCGGGCAGTGAGCGCGAGTTCAGGGGCCTGGGAGACTGTCTGGTGAAGATCACCAAGTCCGACGGCATCCGCGGGCTGTACCAGGGCTTCAACGTGTCGGTACAGGGCATCATCATCTACCGTGCCGCCTACTTCGGCATCTACGACACCGCCAAGGGTGAGCTCCCTGCCGGAGGCGACGGTGGGGGCGGCACCGGGAGGGCCGGGGCCTTCTGCTCCCTGGGGCAGGGGACTAGTCCTGGGGGGAGGGCGGAGGCACCTCAGCTGCTGATAGCTGAGGGCTCCCAGCCCTGGCAGCTGGAGGCTGAGACCCAGGTGTGGGCGGGGCTCTCTCCTGGCGAGTGGACTCCCGGAGTCCTCATGCGCTCCTCCCTCTGGGTGTGTCTGTCTGACCCCAGAGCCGCCTGGTGACCTCATTTCACCTTCATTCTCTCTTGAAAGTGAAAGTGAAGTCACTCAGTCGTGTCCAACTCTTTGTGACCCCAGGGACTGTAGCCTATCAGGCTCCTCCATCCATGGGATTTTCCAAGCAAGAGTGCTGGAGTGGATTGCTGTTTACTTCTCCAGGGGATCTTCTCGACCCAGGAAAAGAACCCGGGTCTCCGGCATTGCAGGCAGATCCTTTAGCATCTGAGCCACCACCCTCATTTCCAAAGACAGCTACCTTCTAGGTTCCTGAGGGTTAGGAATACATGTAAATTCATCACCATTGATAAGAGGGATTCCTGGTTGGCCTGGGCAGATAGCACAGAAAGGGCAGCTTGGGCAGCACAGCTTTATTGCTTCCAGTCCTGGAGGCTGGAGTCGGACCCAGGTGGGGGCGGGGCCGGTCCCTCCGGAGCCTTCCCTCCTCACTGCCCCTCCCTGTGTGTCTGTCTGCCCTGACCTGTTAAGGGCCCCGAGTTGTAGTGAGTTAGCATCTTTCTGTGTGGTCTTGGTTTTGTCTGTGAAATGTTTGATTTCCCGTACACACGTACAGTTAGGGACGGTAGCGTTCCTATGCGTGCACTTCCATCCTCTAGTGCCGGGGTTTGGGGCTCCGCCACGACCTGGGGGACGGCACCCCTCAGTCCCTGTAGGTGAGCCGCCCCGGAGGCGGGGCCGGGCCGGCTGGCACCGTTTACAGTGCAGCAGACGTCAGAGCGAGCGTCCCCTCCTTGCCAGCGGGGCCCGTCCCGCCGGCTGGCAGGGCGTGTGCTGACCCCAGTCCGACCCGGCAAGTGTCCCCGGAGGAGCTGGGAACTCCACGTGGAGGTGTGGGCGGCCCTGGGGCCTCACCCCGTGCCCCCCCCCCCCGCCCCCGCAGGCATGCTCCCCGACCCCAAGAACACGCACATCGTGGTGAGCTGGATGATCGCGCAGACCGTGACGGCCGTGGCGGGCGTGGTCTCCTACCCCTTCGACACCGTGCGGCGCCGCATGATGATGCAGTCGGGGCGCAAAGGAGGTACCGGCCGCGGGAGGCGCAGGCGGGGGGCGCTGCGCGGAGCACGCGCTCAGGGCGGCGCTGACGGGCGCGGGGGCAGCGTCTGCGCCCGGAGAGCAGCAGCCGGGCCTCGTGGGGGCGGGCGGGGCGCGGCGGGCACGGGGCCCGCGGGCGCCCTGCGATCTGATACGGGCGTCCCCCGCGGGCGCCCGCGGCTCGCTCGGTCTTGGCCCTGGCGTCCCCGAGCCTCGTGGGGGCTGGCGTCCTGGGCTTGAGCCCCTCCCGAGAGCGCATGCCCAGAGCCGCCGCCTCTCCGCTCAGAGCTCCTGGCGCGCACGCGGCGGCCCCGGCCTCAGCAGCCCTGCCGGGCCCCCCGGGCGCCGGGTCCGAGCGCGCCGTGACCGCGCCGTCTCCCCACAGCCGACATCATGTACAAGGGCACCGTGGACTGCTGGCGGAAGATCCTCCAGGACGAGGGCGGCAAGGCCTTCTTCAAGGGCGCCTGGTCCAACGTGCTGCGCGGCATGGGCGGCGCCTTCGTGCTGGTCCTTTACGACGAGCTCAAGAAGGTCATCTAAACGCCTGGCCGGCCGCCGCGACCGCCCCGCGTCATCCCGCACTGTGACGGACCACCGACTTCCAGAGATTCCAGCGTCCCTGCCGGGGCCGGGCCGCCCCGCGCCGGGGGCGCCTCACTGGCAGACCATCGGCCCTGGGTCCACGTCTTGATTGGGGTGGGGGGAGAGGGCAATCGGGGGGGTCTCCATGGGTCCACAGTCGAGGCAGCTCCGCACACCAGACCTAGACTCCAGGTGCTTGTAGGACCGACCCGTGTTTAAGTATTTATTTAAGAAAATCATGTCTCCATTTGTACTTAAGCACTATCTTCTCTTTTGCACAGCCGAATACTCGCGATTATGTTTCTCCGTCGGGCATTTCCGCTGCGGAACAATAAAATCAGGACACACAGGCGCTGGTCTCGTTTCTGAGCAGAGAGGCTTTGAGGGGCAGTCCGCGAGCCGACCACAGGGTCTCCAGGTGGGAGACCAGGCCTCCCTGTCCATCACCAACTCCCGGAATTTGCTCAAGCTCAGGTCCATCCAGTCAGTGATGCCATCCAGCCATCTCTGTCGTCCCCTTCTCCTCCTGCCTTCAGTCTTCCCCAGCATCAGGGTCTTTTCCAAAGAGTCAGTTCTTCGCATCACGTGGCCAAAGGATTGGAGCTTCAGCTTGGGCATCAGTCCTTCCAGTGAATATTTAGGACTGATTTCCTTCAGGATGGACTGGTTGAATCTCCTTGCAGTCCAAGGGACTCTCAAGAGGCTTCTCCAGCACCACAGTTCAGAAGCATCAATCCTTGGGCGCTCAGCCTTCTCAGCTGTAGCTGGGATTTAACCACACAGGACCCCCAATGTGGGGGCAGCTGTGTGATCCACCCGTGCCCAGGGTTCACTGTGGGATCCCCTCTATGGTGGGCACCCTGGGGCTTCCCTGGTGGTGTAGTTGCTAAGTTGTGTGACCACACGGGCTGAAGCCCAACAAGCTCCTCTGTGCGTGAGATTCTCCAGGGGAGAACACTGGAGTGGGTTGCCAATCCCTTCTCCAAGGGACCTCCCCTACCCAGGTCTGCATTGCAGACGGATTCTTCACCAGCTTTTAGGCTCTCAGCTGTCACCCTTGCAATGTCACAGAACTGGGTTCCATCCCTGGGTGGTAAAGATCCTCTGGCTATGGAAACAGCAACCCACTCCAGTCTTCCTGCTTGGAGAATCCCATGGACAGAGGAGCCTGGCGGGCCACAGCCCACGGGGTGGCAGACATGACTGGCGGACTGAACACACACACCCCCTACCCCCAGCCCTGTGCAGCTCAGCATTTCTGCAGAAACCTGAGCCCTAATACTGCAGGGACAAAACTCCGCCGGGGACCCACCAGGCCTCCCCGGCCGATGTCAGGGTGGGGGGTGTGGCGGTGCGTGGGATGGGATCTGAGGCCCCCTGGGGGTGTCTTTAGGGGTCGGGGAGCGTGTCTGTGGGGTCATCACCAGCCTGAGCCCTCAGCGGGTGCACACAGAGGCGTCCCTCGGCTCCCCTTGTAGCTGTCAGGACCCAGCGGCTGGAGAGGTCAGGTGGGGGTGGTCTGCGGGTCACAGCGCCCCACCGCCAGGCTGGCTTAGAAGGCAGGGCTTGGATAATCTGCAGATCAGGGTGAGGTCACTCCGGGAACAGGAAGTTGGAGCCAGCTGTCCCCAAGGTCGCCCAGCCCACACTGCCTGACGGGGATGAGACCGCCCCGCACTCACCCAGGGGGGTTGAGGCCGGCGCCCACCAGGCAGAAGTGTCCTGATTTCCGACCGGGCCTAGCCGCTGAGTCAGGAACCTGTCAGCCCAGACCTCCGCTGATGGCGGGGGCAGACTGGGGGCACCGTGTTACCGGGTGCCTTAAGCACCTCCAGTGGAATAACCACAGGTGCTCGCTCGGCTGGCTTCCCTCCCTCAGGCGTGGCAACCCCGCCTCTGCGGTTTGGGGTGAGTTCTTTGCAGCCAGAAATTGAAGCGTGTAAACAAGGGTAAAGAGGTCTGAGGTCTCCTGAGAAGCCCTGAGTTCTGTGGGGGCCGGGCTGAGTCCTTTCCCCTGGGTTTTCTCTGTGTGTGTGTGTGCGCGCGCACTCGGGCTGACTCCTTTCCCCTGGGTTTTCTGTGTGTGTGTGTGTGCGCGTGCGGGCTGAGTCCTTTCCCCTGGGTTTTCTGTGTGTGTGTATATGTTAACTTCAGTCATGTCTGTGCGACCCCATGGACTACCTGGCTCCTCTGTCAATGGGGTTCTCCAGGCAAGAACACTGGAGTGGGTTGCTATGCCCTCCTCCAGGGCACCCTTCCCAACCCTGGGTCTCCTGCTTTGCAGGCAGAGTCCCTACCTTCTTAGCTTTCAAGCGGGTTGGTGTTTTCCCCCGCCCGGGGCCACCACCCGCTGTCTCTGGAGGCAGGTCTGCACCCCAAGTCTACCTGCCCCCTGTCTCACACATTCAACCTTATAGCTTGGGGTAGGGGGAGGTGTGTGTGTGTGTGGGTGCACATCTCAAGTTATTTAAAGGGCTTAAAAGGGGAAATGAACGACTAACACACAAAATGGGAATGCAACCGTTTAAAGACAAACTAGGCCAGCCAACACAGTGGACATTTGGGAGTGTCCAGGAGGCTGTGCGGCATTGCGGGGTGTCCCCCCACCTCCAGGGGGCCCGTGACAGGTCAAAAAGTCCTTTATTTGAGAAATAAGCACAACAGAGGCAACCCTCCAGTCAGGTGCGCCAGGCCTTGCCATCCTCAACTGTGCAGCAAACGACCGCGCCCAACCGGGCCCGGCTGTGCGTCCTCCCGGGCGGAAAAACGAAGCCCCCGGTTGCATCAGATTCATGCTTCCCCCAACACCTGCACCTGCACCACCGGACACTCCTCCTGGCTCTCCTGCTCGGGGTCCCAGGCCATCTGCAGGGCGCAGGGGCTGGGGGTAAGTGGAGGCGCAGGGTGCGGGGCGGCAAGTGCGTCCCGGAAAGCCTCGGATAGCGCAGGGGCCCGGACAGGGCACCCCCGCCTCGGGAGGGGGGCTCCCAGACCCGCGCCTCTGGGGCGAGCTCCCCTGCCCATCACGTTGCTCGGCCACCGCCTGCGGCCAGCGGGAAGCGCGCCCCCTCCGCCCCCGATCCCTGGGCGGGGCGCACGGCCCCAGACCTCCCCCACCCCGCGGCAGCCCCACGCAGCGCCTACCGCCTACCATCCTCTCGTTCTGAAAGCTGTCGCCGACCGGGTCTTTCACGTGAGGGACACGCGGGAAGAGCTTCTGCACCACCGGCCACCTCGGAGGAGAAGAGCCGCGCGGCGGGTGTGAAACCCGCGCGGCACGGCGCTGCCGCGGCGCCCCCCAGAGGGCCCCGGCGAAGCCTGCAAGCAGTCGGACTCCGCCCTCCGTTGGGGGGGGGGGGTCTTCGTTCCCAAGCCCCGCCCCCCACCATCCGGAGACAGAAATCAGAGCCTTAGCAGAGCCCCGGCGGCTCAATCAGCTCCCCCTGGGCACCTCCCCCGAGATCCTGTAAGGATGGAGGCCGCCCCATCCCATCACCATGGCAACCTCCTCACTCCCAGTGGCGTCTACGGGGAGCGGGTGGTCCCCCTCCTTTGGGGCTGCGGCCTATCCAGTCCCAATCCTAGACCCTGGCTGGGCTGTGTGTGTATGTGTGTCTGTATATGGGGTCATGTGTGTCTGTGTTTCTGGGTATGTCTGTATATGTGTGTCTGTGTGTATGTCTGTCCGTGTATGTGTGTGTCTGTCTCCATGTATGGGGTCGTGTGTATGTATGTGTGTGTGTGTATGTGTGTCTATATATGGGGTCATGTGTGTCTATGTGTTTCTGGGTATGTCTGTCCGTGTGTGTCTACGTTTGTGTCTGTGTATCTGTGTGTGTCTCTATGTGTATATGTATGGGGTCGTGTGTGTGTGTGTCTGTCTCTGTGTGTCTGTGTGTGTCTCTGTGTCTGTATGTGTCTGCGTGTTTCCGGGTAAGTCTGTGTGTGTGTCTGTGTGTGTTTGTGTATGCCTGTCCGTGTGTGTCTGTCTATGTGTGTGTGTGTCTGTGTGGGTATCTCTGTGTGTCTCTGTCCGTGTGTGTGTGTGTGCGTGTGTGTGTGCCTGTGAAACCAGCAGCTTCACGAGGCAGGACCTGCACCGAGCCCCAGGGTTGCACGGATGAGGCTGAGGGCGCAGGCATTTGGAAGGCCCCGCGGGGGCGCGGTCACGCCGCCGCGTCCGCCTGCTGCCTGTCTGCTGGGCTCAGGAAGGCTCCCTGAGGCCAGTGCGGAGGTTGCTGGGGGCGGCGGGGTGGGAGCCCAGAGAGTCGCGGCGAAGAGTGAGGAGCAGTGCGGGGAGCGTGCGGGGACCAGCCGCGGAGCCTGGCCGCAGACAGCGCGCCCCACGCGCACTGGGGGCCCGGGGAGGCAGGGACACCCCCGCGCCCCCCGGATGGCGCACTGTGGACTTTGGGCTCCTTGGCTTCTGCAGGAGGCAGAGAAGAGCCGGGGGAAACCGGGGTCCTGTCGATAAAAGACCGCTGGGGACACTGGGAGCGGCGGCTGGAGACCCCGGGGTGCGCGTCCCGCGGCCACGACGCAGGGCGCACGGGTCCGGGCGGGAGCGCGCGCCGCCGGGCCTGCGGGTCGCGCTCCACAAAGTGTCCGCTCAGGGGGGGCTCCTCTGTCCGTGGGGATTCTCCAGACAGCGGATACTGGAGTGGGTTGCCCGTGCCCCCCTCCAGAAAAAAATTTCCGGAGCGCAAACCCGGGAGGGCGGGCGCGCGGGGCTCACCTGCGACAGAGGAACACGAGCCCCACCAGGAGCAGCGCCCCGAGCGGGGCCAGCAGGTACACCAGCCAGAACGGGAAGGACGCGTTCTTGCTGCCACAGTCTACGGAAGAAGGGGCGGGCTGGAAACGTCGGGCGGGGCCCGGGACGCGGCCTCCCGGCGGGTCTGGGGACTCAGGGGCGCGCCCAGGAGCGCGATGCACCCCGCGGACATCAGCCACCTGCACCCGCTGCCCGGGCCACGCGGGAATCCTTCCCGAGTCGCCAGAATACCACTACCCAACCGCTGCCCCCGCCACTGACCACCAGATGGAGTCTGGCGCACAAAATGTGCCTGCCATGCGGGAGACCCGGGTTGGGTCCCTGGGTAAGGAAGATTCCCCTGGAGAAAGGAATGGCAACCCACTCCAGTATTCTGGCCTGGAGAATCCCGTGGACACAGGACGCAGCACGTGCCACTGGGATCCCTTGGGCTGGTGCTTCCCACGTGAAACATCCCCACCGCCTTGCCTGTGGTGTCCTGGGTGCGCCCCTGCTTCAGCCTTTGAATTTAATATATGGTCATCAGGGATTTTTCACATCCCTTTGGGTTTTTTTTTTAATGCATTAAAAAGTTTATCTTCTGAGAGTTTCGGCAATGGCCGTCTCCACGCGCACCTTGTGTATCTCCATGGAAAAACTTGGGCGCAAAGTCTACCAAGGATGGGAGCCCCCAGCCCAGGGATGCACGCCCGGAGGCCCCAGAAGCTGGAAGAGGCAGGAAGGACCCTCCCCTGGAGCCTCTGGATGGAGCTCAGCCCTGGGACCCCTTGACCTCAGACGTTAGGTGTCCAAGGCTCGAGGAGGGTGTGTCTGTTGCTTAAGCCCCTGTCTGTGGTCATGTGTTACAGCCTCAGCCCTCCCCCTCGCGCCAGGACACTCAACGCCCACGGCCTCGACCTGGAGCCCCAGGTTTCCTGCTGGGTCAGGTCAGGAATGCTGTGCGGCCTGGGCCCAGATAGGAGGTGCGGCTTTGGAGCAGAGCTCAGGGACACCCAGCAGCTCTTACCTGGGGAAAGCCTTCTAACTGGGGAGGAAAACCCGTCCCCAGGGGGACTTTGGGTTGGAGACAGACCCTGATACCAGCCCACCCCCAGGGGGACTTTGGGTGGGAGACACAGACCCTGATACCAGCCCATCCCCAGGGGGACTTTGGGTGGGAGACAGACCCCTGATACCAGCCCACACCTCCCGTATGATGGGCTGGGGTGGGGTGTGGGGCTGAGTGGGATGTGGGGGGGGCAGGGGTGCTCTCCCGGGACCACCTGCTGTCTCCCGCCCTCCGCAGTTCTGCCTTGGTCCCCGGAGCCCTCTCTGGGGGACTGGGTCAAGGCGGGTGGATGGTCCCCTCTCCCTGGAGCAGGCGCATGAAGGGGCAGTGATGGTCAGCCTGTCCAGCAGGCTGCTGCCCGCCAGGGATCCATGCCTCCGTGATCCCTGCCCCAACACACACCCACCCGCCCACCCCCTGCCCACCCCTGGAGAGGCGCGAGGGGCGTCCCCCTCACCGAGGTGCTGCGGGGCGCTCCACTGGCCCGGCGGCCTTCTCCCGAAGAACAGGGAGTCCATGGCCTTGACCTTCACCGTGTAGGGTCCCGGGTTCCTCAGCCTCAAGGACTTGAGCTCCGTCTGCAGTTGAAAATCAAACAGACGGAGGGGAGAGACCCCTGCAGGTCTGGGGCTGCAGAACGGGGGCTTGGCAAGGGGCGAGCGGGGCCTCTCCAGATTCACATGTGGGGGGGGGTCCTAACGCTCAGAGTCTCAGAAGACGCCTTTATTACGGAACAGGGTCTCTGCAGAGGTGATGGGGTGCAGGGTCTGAGATGAGCTCCTCCTGGATGGGGGTGGCCCTAAACTCCACGACAGGGTCCTCATAAGACACACAAGAGGGGAGACACAGACAGAGAGGAGAAGCCAGGTGGAGACGGAGGCAGAGACAGGAGGGAGGCGCAGAGACAGAGAGACAACGGAGACCGGTTCATGACTGCGGTGGGAACGGCAGCCTCTGCGGGTTAGATGCAGTTAGTTGGGTGTGACGATGCTGTCACCGAGTCCCGAGGGATGTAGCCGCGAAGGAGGGGTATGTAGGTGATAACGCCCGGTCCGAGCACTGGGGAGCTTCGTCTCAGAGGGTCTGGACACTGATTGAAATGAGGAGCCTGTGCTTGGGACGGCAGATTGCGGGGGGCACGCGGGGTGGATACCCACCTCCTCTTTGTAGGCGAGGTCCGTGCCCTGTAAGAGAACAGGAGGGCGTGAGAGTCTGATCCAGACCCAAGAAAGGCTCTCATCGGTCCAAGCGGTTTCATGGCCACAGAAAAGTCGGCACTAACCACGCACTGAACAGAAATCACAGACGTCATACGTATGGGACGGTCCAGGCAACAACCCTGGAGTGGGTTGCCAGGCCCTTCTCCAGGGGGTCTTCCCGACCCAGGGATCAAACCTGGGTCTTCTGTGCTGGCAGGCGGATTCTTTACCATCTGAGCCACCAGAGAAGCCCCCGAAAGTAATAAATAGAGGCGACTGCTTATAATGTGTCCATGGATGAAAAAGCACCTGGGGGAAGGACCAATGGGGAGCTCGGGATTTATATACACGCACTGCGGCCGTGCGTGCACTCGGCCGTTTCTGACTCTCCCCGACCCAATGGACTGTAGCCCCTGAGGCTCCTCTGTCCATGGGATTCTCCAGGCAAGAATCCTGGAGTGGGTTGCCAGGCCCTCCTCCAGGGGACCTTCCCGACCCAGGGATCGAACCCAGGTCTCCTGCGTTGCAGGCTGATTCTGTACCATCTGAGACAAACTTCTCCCCTGTACCGGCGTTAATGTACGACATCTGCTTTTCTCTTTCTGACTTACTTTGCTCTGTATAAGAGGCTCTAGGTTCGCGCGCCTCAGTAGAACTGACTCAAATGCATTCCTTCTCATGACTGAGTAATATTCCATCGTCTATATGTGGACCACATCTTCTTTATCCGTTCCTCTGCCAACGGACATCTAGGTGGCTTCCATGTCCAGGCTATTGTAAAATAGGACCCTCCAGTTCTTGGTGGATAGGATTCCTCTCTGTGGCTATATTTCAGGCATCCCGTTCCTCAAGTGGTGTCGAACTTGGGGACCATTATACGCGTAGGTTCTACGAACACCCAGGCACGTGGGGAGGAAAGATTTCATTTCTCACACGGAAACTGCAGGCTCTCTGACATACGACCAGGTGATGCTAGTGGTAAAGAACCTGCCTGCCAGTGCAGGGGACGTAAGACACTCGGGTTCGATCCTGGGTCAGAAAGATCCCCTACAGGAGGACGGGCAAACCCACTCCAGCGTTCTTGCCTGGAGCATCCCATGGACAGAGGAGCCTGGCGGGCTGCAGTCCGTGGGGACGCAAAGTGTCGGATACGACTGCCGGGAGTTAGCACGGACGCATGCACGTGACGTGCGATCAGAGGGTTTCCCCAGTGTCTGTTTCAGCCTTGTTTTGTTTTTTTCTATCACGTCATTTGTCTCCTGAACAATGACAGCTGAGCATGTCTCCTCCACCCCAAACACGACAGAAAACTCTCCTGCACGTTCTGACTCCTTTTCCAAGGTCAGTCTTTCAAACACCCAATTCCTTTTTTTTGTTTTTGCTCTCTCAATTTTTTTTTCTTTCTGAACCATTCTTAAAGTCCTTATCGAATCTGTTTCTATATAGCTTCTCTCTTATGTTCTGTTTTGTTTTTTTTGCTTCGAGGCATGTGGGATCTTAGGCCCCCAACCAGGCATTCAACTCACACTCCCTGCACTGAAAGGGGATGTCTTAACCGACAGATGGCGGGGCAGGGGGGTGCGGGGCGGACAGAGGGGGGTGGGGGGCGGGGAGGGGTAGGGGGGAGGGAGGTGGGGGGTGGGGGGGGCGGGGGGCGGAGGGTGTCCCAAACAGCCAATCGCTTCGGGTTTCACCGAAGCTCAGTTATCTCAAGGTTCCTCTTTGCTTCGGACTCTTTGACACCCCCCAAAACTCCAGAGTCCGCGGCGTCAGACCACAAGAGATGCCCACCCGGCAGGTGGCATGCGTACCTTCTGTATCTCAAGCTCATACTTGATGTCGTCAGTAAAGAGACTCCTTACTTCCCATTCCATGATAGAGTCGGTTTCATTACACCACTTTTTTGTGATGTTCGGGGCAGCTAATATTTCTAGGGGAGGAAAAAACAAACACTTCAATGAGTAAAGCACACGGAAATAAATTGTTTCCCATAGATAATTTTAAAACAGGCCTCCTAGGACTTCCTCCCCTGTGGAGCCATCCAGTGGATACAAATCCATCTGCCAGTGCAGAGGACAGGAGTTCAAGCCCTGGTCCGGGAAGATCCCACATCCCCTGGAGCAGCTACGCCCGTGGGCTACAACTGTTGAGACTGTGCTCTGGAGCCAGGGAGCCAGAACCAGCGAGCCCATGAGCTACAACGACTAAAGTCTGAGTGCCCTAGAGTCTGTGGAAATCAACCCTGAATATTCATTGGTAGGACTGATGCTGAAGCTGAAACTCCAATCCTTCGGCCACCTGATGCAAAGAACTGACTCACTTGAAAAGGCCCTGACGCTGGGAAAGATTTAAGGCCGGAGGAGAAAGGGACAACAGAGGATGAGATGGTTAGATGGCATCAGCGACTCAATGGACATGGGTTTGGGTGGACTCTGGGAGTTGGTGATGGACAGGGAAGCCCGGCGTGCTGCAGCCCACGGGGTCGCAAAGAGCCAGACACGGCTGAGCGAGTTAACACACAGCCCCCAGCTTGAGGCATTTGGTTCCAAGGGTCTTGTAACCAAAGACCCTTGGTGTTACCCTTAGGTTACCCTTTGGTTCCAAGGGTGGGGTACCCTGCCCCACTCTCCGCCACAAGATGCCAGCATCGCAAAGACAAGGAACTGCAGGGGAGGGGGGGCACGTGAAGGAGGTTTTCATGTTTTCTCACCAATTTCTTGCAATCTATGAATCATTACGCGGCAGGGGATTTCGGAGTCACTGCTGGTACCATTCACCAGGAAACGAAACTGCGCTTGGCGTTGAGGTTGAAGGGAGATGCTGTCAAAATGGCACTGGACGTTGACGCCCTGCTGGTTCTGCGTGTACTTGGGACACTGCCACGTCTCCCTGGACCGGCAGCGGGCACGTGGGGCCGGGTCAGGGGGCGACCCTGAAGCTCCGCCCCTAAAGCCCCGCCCCGAAACCTCGTCCCAAAGCCCTGTCCCTGAAGCCCCGCCCCGCCCCATGAAGGCCCGCCCCTAAAGCCCCGCCCCGAAGGCCCCGTCCTGAAGCCCCGCCCCCAAAACCTCGCCCCTGAAGCTCCGCCCCCAAAGCCCCGCCCCGAAGGCCCACCCCTGAAGGCCCGCCCCCTAGAGTCCCGTCCTGAAGCCCCGCCCCTGAAACCCCGTCTCAAAGCCCCGCCCCGCCCTGAAGCCCCGCCCTACACAGAGCCCCGCCCCAAAGCCTTGCCCCTGAAGCCCCTCCCCGAAGGCCTGCCCCTGAAGGCCCACCCCCTAAAGCCCAGTCCTGATGCCTCGCCCCTGAAGCTCCGCCCCCAAAGCCCCGCCCCGAAGGCCCACCCCTGAAGGCCCGCCCCCTAGAGCCCCGTCCTGAAGCCCCGCCCCTGAAACCCCGTCTCAAAGCCCCGCCCACCCGAAGCCCCGCCCCGAAGCCCCGCCCCTGAAGGCCCGTCCCCTAAAGCCCGGTCCTGAAGCGCGCCCCGGGGGGTAGGGGGGGTCGGAGCCCAGCGGAGCGCGAGGTCACACCTACACGGACTGCTTCAGGTAGAATTGGTATTGCACGTCCGCCGGGGCCTCCTCGCCCACCGCCCAGCTGCAGCTGAGCTGATCCACGTCGTGCACCCGGCAGGTCAGGTTGTCCGCGGCCGCCCGGGGGTTGCCTTGGGGTTCGCCAAGAAAAGGGAGGGGTGGGGAAAGTGAGCTCCTCGATAAACACCAGGGTCCGGCTCTGTGGACCACAGGGAACTATACCTTCTCTTCCGAGAAAAAGCGTCATGCAAAAGAATATGAGAAAGAATATGCGTGCATACCGTGGAGTCCGTGTGCTGTACGGCGGACATTAACTTGGACTGCAAGGAGAGATAACCAGTCAATCCTCAAGGACACAGTGGACACGAATTTGAACATCAGTTCAGTGCAGTTCAGTCGCTCAGTCGTGTCCGACTCTGCGATCCCATGGACTGCAGCACGCCAGGCCTCCCTGTTCATCACCAGCTCCCATCACAAACTTATGTCCATGGAGTCGGTGATGCCATCCAACCATCTCATCCTCTGTCGTCCCCTTCTCCTCCTGCCTTCAATCTTTCCCAGCATCAGGGTCTTTTCAAATGAGTCAGTTCTTCGCATCGGGTGGTCAAAGTATTGGAGCTCCAGCTTCAACATCAGTCCTTCCAGTGAGCACTGGTTGGACTGATTTCCTTTAGGATGGACTGGTTGGATCTCCTTGCAGTCCAAGGGACTCTCAAGAAATGGCCTTTTTCCCACAAAGCTATGACCCATCCATCCAAGTTAAAAGTAATTATCTCAGCATTCAGAACGCTAACGGGTGATCAAAAGCAAACAAAACCCCAACAGAGCATCTACCCCTCACCTTGCTTTGGATACAGAATCCAATCAGAGAACGGTTGACCTTTCATCACCTTCACGGTGTAGTTTTTCACTTCGCATGACAAGTCACCAAGAGTGCAATAGGGGTTCTTTGTTGCCTGAGAGACAGGAAGCAATTTATTCACAATAAAATCAAGTCACCTGGAGATCTAACCAGTCCATCCTAAAGGAAATCAACCCTGAACTTTCACTGGAAGGACTGAGGCTGAAGCTGAAACTCCAATACTTTGGCCACCTGATGTGAAGAACTGACTCATTCGAAAAGACCCTGATGCTGGGAAAGATTGAGGGCAGGAGGAGAAGGGGACGACAGAGGACGAGATGGTTCGATGGCATCACCAACTCGATGGACATGAGTTTCAGCAAGCCCCAGGAGTTGGTGATGGACAGGGAAGCCTGGCGTGATGCAGTCCATGGGGTGGCAAAGATGCAGACACGACTGAGTGCCTGAACAACAACATCATTTTCAACTGGGCTTGTCCGTCCAGCTGCAGTATCTCAGCCCCTTTTCACACCAGTCGTGTCCACTAGGTGTCACTGTGGATGTCTTGAGCCGTGGTGCCCATAAATGACCCCTGGGCCCGAGGGTGGAACCCATGTCTCTGTGATGCTAAGTGCATTGAAGACGTCTTACCTTTCTTAAAATTTTCGAATTGACGTAACACCCAATTTCAGAAACATTTCCGTGCTGGTCCCAGACCAATCTTTTTCTTTCTGGATCTATCCTTAAGTTCTTAATCGGTGGGTCTGGATCAGAAATGGCTACAGAGTGGGAGAGAGACACACCATGCTTAAACTGTGTGTGGGGAGTCAGCCTTTGGGAAGCTGAATTCTAGGCGGAGACGCGGTTGCTAGGAGCAACCACGAATTTGTACAAATTCAAAGTCAGGAATTTGTAGCGGCTTAGTGATCCCACCTTCTCACAAATGATGAGGGGGAGACATCAGGAAAACAGGTCACCTCTCCCATCCTTGTTGCCAGGAAATGTACCTTTCTCAGCCGCACATGTTGAAGAAAGCTGTGTTCATGTGGCTGATGCACTTTGCTCTACAGCTGAAAGCAACACTGCATGCGTGCGTGCTAAGTCGCTTCAGTCGTGTCCGACTCTTTGCGACCCCGGGGACTGCAGCCCGCCAGGCTCCTCTGTCCATGGGATTCTCCAGGCCAGAGTAGTAGAGTGGGCTTCCATACCCTCCTCCAGGGCATCTTCCCGACCCAGGGATGGGACCCACGTCTGTTACATCTCCAGCTTTGGCAGGAGGATTCTTTACTGCTGTGCCACCTGGGAAGCCCAACCATCTTTAAAGAAGGCGAGCAGAGCAGACCTTCACCAACCCACCCTTTACAGGATGGGTTTACGGGATGGCACCTGATAACATGGTAGTAGACGCACAGAGAAGCAGGAATGTGTTGACTCTGACCAGAAATATCTGGGCTAAGAAATCATCCCGTTGGGACCTCCCTGGTGGTCCAGTGGTTAAGAATCCACCTTCCAGTGTAGCGGAACTAAGTGGTTAAGAACCCACCTTCCAGTGTAGCGGACGTGAGTTCTATCCCTGGTCACGGAACTAAGAGCTCATATGCTTCGGGGCAAGTGAGCCCACACGGCACAACTATAGAGAAACCCGAGTGTCACAAGTAAGACCCAAATAAATGTTAAAGAAAGAAGTCACGCCATACATGGCAGATGATGAAAGGAATAGGGAAGTCTGTTAAAACAGCCATTCAGTTCGGTCACTCAGCTGTGTCCGACTCTTTGTGACCCCATGGACTGTAGCCCGCCAGGCTCCTCTCTCTGTCCATGGGACACTCCAGGCAAGGATACTGGAGCGGGTTGCTGTTCCCTTTTCCAGGGAATCTTACTGACCCAGGGACTGAGCCCAGGTCTTCTGCATTGCAGGCAGATTCTTTACTGTCTGAGCCACCAGGGAAGCCCATATAATAGAGACACACACACACACATATGTAAGCACATGCACACACAGGCACACGGACACACATACACATATGCACACACATACAACACACACCTGCACACAGACACACCTATACACGTACACACATGCATGCACGCATGAACACCTTAACACGCACACACATCCATACACGCACATGCCCATAGAGACACATACACACACAACACACACGTATATGTATGGGGGTGAGTGTATATGTACATACACACATGCAGACACAGAGAGACACACATAAGCACATGCAGTCATCCATCCGTACATGCATGTCCACACATGTATGCACACAATAAACACATGCGTGTATGGGGGTAGGTGTATATGCATATACACACATGCAGACACACATCCATATACACAGGCACGTGCACATACACACGTATGCACACCGCATACACATGCATGGATGGGGTGTGTGTGTGTAGACACACATATACACACACGTATACACACATACACGTGAGCACACACATATACACATACGTATACACACCATATACACATGCATGTATGGGGGGTGTGTGTGTATAGACACACGTATACACATACACATGAGCACACACACGTATACACACATGTATACATACCACATACACATTCATGTATGGGATGGGTGTGTGTATAGACACACATATGCACACACGTGTATACACACATCCATATACACAGGCACGTACACATACACACATATATGCACACCACATACACATGCATGTATGGGATGGGTGTGTGTGTATAGACACACATGCACACATGTATGCACACAAACATACATCCGCACACACACGTATACACATGTATACACTCCACATACACATGCATTTATGGGATGGGTGTATGTGTACAGACATATGCACACACACGTATACACACATGCACACATATATACGTGCAAACACAGAGACACACACACACACATGCACAGCCGCACGCACAACTCCGTTCCACCACCATGTGTGGAAGGAACAAACCTCTCTCAGTTACGCAATGTTGCGGTTGTCACCGCAGGCAGGTCACCCTGTCTGACGCAATCACAGAGCGTCTGTGGTGAGCGGCTGCCCGGGCTCTGCGCCCTTCTGTCGCCCAAAGCCTGGTTCCCATCTGCATGTGGGGGACGTCGGACAGGAACCCGAGGAGTACATCGCCCCCTCGGCCCCTGTGCGGGATCCGCTGCTCAGCCAGAGAAGTCTGCACGGGACGGGCTTCTGGTGCAGACCCTCGCCAGGGCACACGCCTGCCTGGTGGGCACCGTGTGTCCTTGAATCCCACCAGCATCCCCGGGTTTGCAGCTGGAGCCCACTGCACTTACTGCTGGGTGCCGAAGCAATGTACGAGCTCCATATCTGGGGCAGCTGAGGGTGAGGGCGTCCCCCGGGGGAACCTCTCGTGCAGCATCTGGCTAGCTCCCCTAATCCCCACTCTGAATGTTCTCAGTCAGCCACAACCGCCACCGCAAATCAGCCAGACTGTCAGAGATGGGCACGCGGCGTGACAATCTCCGTCACCCGTTCTCACGTCTTGATCAACTGTTACCGTGACGATCCTGGGAACCTGAGACCCTGTTCTGCCCCTCACCTCCCTTAAATCTCCAGGAGGAACGTCAGAAGAACAGGATGGGGTTGCCCCCAAAGCATCTTTTTTTTCTTTTTTTCATGTGGACCAGTTTTTAAGTCTTTATTGAATTTGTTACAATATTGCTTCCATTTTACATTTTCGATTCTTGGCCACAAAGGCGAAAAATCTCACCTCCCCGACCAGGGATCGAACCTGCGTCCTTTGCATCAGAAGACAAAGCCTTAACCACTGGACGGCCAGGGAAGTCCCAAACTCTGTCCTTTAACCCATGCCCTAGAGCCCGTGATCCACAAGAAGGGAAGCCAAGGCAACAAGAAGCCTGCACATCGCAGCTACAGAGAAGGCCCCCGCTCGCTGAAATTATCGACAAAAGCCTGCATGCCAAAGTGAAAACCCCGAACAGCCTATATGTGTATATATATACATATAATATTTAAAACAGAGCACGTGTCAAGGCTCTATTTCCAGGCAACTCCCGTTCTGGGGTTCTGTTGGGTACGACTTGAGCACGAGAACTTGCTGAGGAGAGAGTTCAGCCCGTCACCTTCATTTTCCCACGGACGTCTCCCGACCCAGGAAAAGGATGACAGGAAATCAAAGATAAGAGATGGATCCCGGCGCCCCAGCTACACCAGCAGCTCTGGCTGTAGCCTCGTGACCGTATCAGTATGAACATCTTGGCTCCGAGGTCCAAGTCTTGCAAGATGTACCCGACAAGTCGGCTGAGAAGAGGGCTACAATGGGAAGTGGCTGATTATCTCGTACGGCGGACAAGCCGCGCGGCCGAGACCCCAGCGACGGCCATTTAACTGAAAAGCTGCACAGCCCCAGGGACCCTGGCACACTGCACGGGGCCGTTTCCCTCCGGCTTTTCCTACCGTGGTCCGTGGTCATCAAGCAGCAGATGAGTATCAGGAGCACGGCCAGCCCGGGGAGGGCCATGGACGAGGCAGTTCCCACAGGACGGTGGGCGTCAGCTGGAGGAGAAGACACAGTGACTAGTGGTGTGGCTGCGGGGACGGCTGGGGGAGGGGGCGGGAGGGGACCGAACCCCCCGGGAGTGTCCTGCTGGAAGGGCAGGGAGCTGCTTCAGGAGGGGAGCCTCCTGTGTGTGTGCATGTGTGCACATGTGTCTGTGCATGTGTGTGCACTGAGTGTGCATACGTGTGTACTCGTGTACACTGCATGCCTACATGTGCATATGCGTGTGTGTGCACTGAGTGTGTGTGTGTATGTGTGTACATTTGTACCTGTGTGTACCCGTGTATACTGCATGCCTGTGTCTGCATGTGTATCCATATGCTTATGTGTTTACTGTGCCTATATGTGCATGCGTATGTCTGTGTACATGTGTGTACATGCCTGTGTGTGCACGTGTGTATGTGTCTTGTACATGCATCTGTGAAAACTACATGTCTCTTTATATGTATATCCAGACATGTGACCACACGTTACCTGTGTTTATGTGTGTGTGGCATGTACGTATGTCTGTGTATATGTCTGTGTGTGTGTATGGATTTGTGCACCCATTACTTGTGTTTATGTGACTGCATGCATATATATGCATGGGTATATCTCTGTGAATATGTCTGTGTGCACATGTGTGTGCATGCAAGTGTTTATGTGTGTGCACGGAGTGTGCATATGTGTGCACGTGTGTACCTGTGTGTATATTTCTGTGTGCATGTGTGTGCATGTGAGTGCACGTGTGTACATGTGTCATATACGTGCATCTGTGTGCACTACGTGTCTGTATGTGTGTGCATGTGTTTACATGTGTGCAGAGTGTATCTATATGTGTCCCATGTGTATCTGTCTGTACACATGAGTGTGTACATGCATGCCTGTGTGCACGTGTGTATCCATGCATTTATGAGCTTGTGCATTGAGTGTGCGTATGTGGTGTGTATCTGTGTGTATATGTTTGTGTGCATGTGTGCATGTGCGTGAGTGCACATGTGTGCATGTGTTATACATGCATCTGTGTGCACCATGCATATGTGTGCATATATGTATCTCTGGGAATATGTCTGGTGCCTGTGTGCACCTGTGTGTGTGTCTCGTGTGTGCATCTGTGCAAACTACATGTCTCTGTATGTGCACACGTGAGCACACATTACCTGCATGTGTGCACACACATGTCTCTGTGGGCCTTGCATGCATCTGCATGTATCTGTGTGAGCATCTTCATGTGTGTATCTGTGTGCACACACGTGTTTGCGTGTCTGTGTGAAAACGTGCTTGCATGTCTGCATGTGTGCACACGTGTCTGTGTGTGCTGTGCATGCATATGTATCTGTGTGTGTCTGTGTGCACACATTACATGTGTTTGCGTGTCTGTGCGCCTGTATGTCTGCATGCCCGCGTGTGTATCAGCCTGTCTCCACGGGCGCTCCCGCCCTGGGTTATAACTCACCCTTGGCACCACCCCATACAGGAGCCTGGAAAGCACCTTCCAGGCAGCGCCGGGAAATGCTGGGCTCACACACAGTGGAAGGAAGTGCAATTAAACGCATGAAATCACATGGACTCAGTTTCTTGCTCAGAGCGAGTTACGGTAATGCAGTCCGTGCTGTCTCACCACCCCCACCAGAATTCTGCCCCGGGGTCCCCATGAAGCACCCCCCTCAGCAGGCTGGCTCTCCTGAACCTTCCCCGGGGGCTCCGCCTTCCGCACCTCCCAGGCCCCAGCCGCGGGGTCTCCTGGTGGAGCCCACCCACCCCTCCCCACCTGCTTGCGTCACTCACGCAAACGCCACCGGCGCCTGCGGGCCAGTGGGCAGCGGCCACACAGATGGAGCCCAGGACGCTCCCCTGCCTGGGGGCTGCCCCTCCCCAGGGCCTCAGCATTGCTCCCCCAGTGTGCCCCCTCCCAGCGCACCTCGCCTCAAGAATCTAGCCTGTAATTGATGAGGAGGGACGAGGACCCTCCCCTCCATCCTTCAGGGCTTTCTCAGCTGCTGCATCACGATATGCAGCCTCGACTCCAGCCGTCCAGGACGTTGCCTGCTCCCCAGCCCGGCCCGAGGCTCCCATGAGACTTCCCAGGGCTGACCTGTGCCCCGCCCCCGCCTCCCCCACCCCCCGCACAAAAGCGCCAGTTTTCACACACATTTGATCCCAGAGGCTGACTCTCGTAGTTCTCGCTGAACTGGGAGGGGAAGCTGGGAGAGACTCCTTCTCAGGACAGGCCAACAGGGAAGACCCAAGACCTGGTATCGCGGGGAGGTATACGGGGATGGACGCCTGGCAATCCAGTTAAAGAACAATGATCGGGCTGTGGAGAGTGAGGCACCAGGCACCGAGTTTGAGAGGAGGCTGCCTCCAAGCCCAGCGTCGCAATCCAGGACAGCGCAACGCCTTGCCCACGAGAGTCCTGGCTCCCTGGGTGGCTCAGTGATAGAGTCTGCCTGCCCGTGTAGGAGAGGCAGGTTCGATCCCTGGGTCGGGAAGATTCCCCTGGAGGATGAAATGGCAACCCACTCCATTCTTCTTGCCTGGGAGAATCCCCATGGACAGAGGAGCCTGGCGGGGCTACCATCCATGGGACTGCAAAGAACTGGACACCACTGAACAACAACAAATGGTCCAGGTAGCAAGCGCTCACGGGGAGAAAAAAAAAAAAATCCAGACAGTGAACAAGCATCAGATGAGGGGGCTTCCCTGGTGGCTCAGCTGGTAAAGAATCCGGCTGCAATGCAGGAGACCTGGATTCCATCCCTGGGTCAGGAAGCTGCCCTGGAGAAGGGCAAGGCCACCCACTCCAATATTCTTGGGCTTCCCTGCTGGCTCATCTGGTAAAGAATCCGGCTGCAATGCAGGACACCTGGGTTCCATCCCTGGGAGGGAAGATTCCCTTGGAGAAGGGAACGGCTATCTACCCCAGTATTCTGGCCTGGAGAATCCCATGGGCTGTATGGTCTACGGGGTCGCAAAGAGTCGGACACGACTGGGGCGACTCTCACTCATCACGATCCGATGAGGAGGGCCTGGGGCTCGTCTTCATCCATGGAGACAGCCCTCGAGGATGTCCCTGGAAGGGCGGCGGTGGGCTCCTGGCTTCTGCTCAGGTGAGCCGAGCTCCCCGCCCCGCCGCAGCGTATACAGTGCTCCAGTCCCATGATATTCGTGTCCACCCGCAGACTTCCACCCTCGCTTGGAGGTGCTCACATCTTTAAAGACCCTAATGGCATGAACTTGGTCATCGTATGCTGCTGACCCCAAAGGACGAAGGGACAGGGCCTGCCTGGACAGACCTTGGCCCCCAGAGGCTGGGGGCTGGGGTCCGCAGAATTGGAACGGGGAGATGCTGGAACTCTCGACATTAGCAGCCCGCCTTGCCTGGGTTGGAGGTGACAGGAATTTGAGCCAGAAAGAGTTGGTGGGCGCTGTGGTTACCGGGAGCCTCTCGTCCTGGTCTCCGGCCAGCTCATTCCTTCAGCCATAAGACCCAGCACAAAACATTGACTCTTCGCGACCCCGTGAACTGTAGCCCACCAGGCTCCTCCGTCCATGGGATTCTCCAGGCAAGGACACTGGAGTGGGTTGCCGTGCCCTCCTCCAGGGAATCTCCCCTGACCCAGGGATCAAACCTGCGTCACCTGCATTGGTTAGCTAGACCCTCCATCATTGCTTCTCGGGCATAAAGCCTTTGGATCCAGCCTGCGATGGACCCCGGACGACACACCTCAGCGGCCACGAGATGTGTTCCGAATCCCGGTGTCCCCCAGGAGGTGCTGCTCAGGACTGACTCTCCAGGGGCAGCTGTCTGCCTTCCCCGCCTCCTGGGTGAGGGGTGTGTGTGGGGGTCTTACCTGGGATGCAGAGGAGAGTCTGACGTCAGTGGGAGACAGGCGGCCCCTCCCTGGTGCCTGTCCTGCTGGCCTGGGGGTGGACCCTGGGCTTGACTTCCCGGCCGCGTGCTGCAGTCTGCTTCCTGAAGGAGAAAGAAACCTTCTGTGTGTGTGTGTGTGTGTTTTCTGCCCCATTCAATGTTTTTATAGCCTCCCGGTGGTGGCAGGGGTGGGGGGAGGTGGCTCCACTCCATCAGAAAAAAAAAAAAGCATCAACCCCATGAGGGTGTGAGCAAGTCTGGCATCTGGCCCCTCCTCCCCTGCCCTCGAGTCAGAATTAGAATCTGGGGGTCAGGACCCTGGCAACGGCCCTGGGTTTTTCCTGGAAGAAACACTTTCTCTTTCAAAGTTTTTCTTTTCCTGTTCTCACTTCTCCTTTGCAGCTTCTGCTTTGTCAGGACCCCAGCGGCTGCCCACCCCTCCACCTCGGTCTTGGGCAATTTCCTGGAGCCAGCCAGAATGAATGTCTGGGGGGCCCCTGGTCGCCTGGATGCCCCGCCTTTGTCAAAGTCCCCGTGGGAGTGACCGCTCGTGCCCGCGGGGACAGGGAGGTGCCCCCGGGTACCCCCACACGCTGGATGCCTGTGTCTCAGTCCGACACGTCCACCTTTCAGCCCGGAACGCCCACCAGGATGCTCCCAGGCGCCGTCTCTGACTTCCTTGTGCCCGGGGCCTCCTCCTTGCCCTCGCTCAACATGGGTCACCCGTCCGTGTGTCTGTCACAGCCCCTGGGTTCCAGCCCCGCTTGCTGGTCCCTCCTCCTGATGGACCCCGGACAACACATCTCAGCGGCCACGAGATGCAAGCCAAATCCCGGAGGCCCCCAGGAGGTGGTGTTCAATACTGCGTCTCCATGGGCAGCCGTCTGCCTTCCCCACCTCTTGGGTGGGGCTGTGTGTGGGGGTCTTACCCGGGATGCAGACCAGAGTCTGACGGGGCTCCGCCCCATCAGACGGGGCCTGATGTCGTGGGCTGGGTCCTCCCGCCTGCCTCCCTGTCTCTCGTCTCCTCTCCTCCCACCTAGGCCTCGCACGTCCACCTGGAACCTCAGAGCCTGACCTCTTGTGGAACCGGGACTCTCTCGCAGGGGTAAGGATGAGGGTAACACAGAGTCCAGCTCGGACAGCGTGGTCCCCACGTCCCACGGGGCCGCCATGCTGAGTAGGCAGCTGCTTGTACACGGGCACGTAGGTAGGATACAGCCGCTTGCGGATGGAGGCAGAGACAGGAGCGGGATGGCCACCTGCCCAGGGACAGATGCCTGGAGCCCCCAGGAGCTGGAAGAGGTGGGGAGGACCCTCCCCTAGAGACTCCTTAGAGGGAGCTCAGTCCTGGGACCCCTTGAACCGTCCTGGGACCCCAGGACCTCAGACGTGTGGTCCCCAGGACTGCAGGAGAGGATGGTTTCCTGTGGATTGCAGCCGTCCAACGTGGAGTCCTCTGTGACGGCCGCCCGCCTGCCACAGAGCAGGAGTCTTGGTTCCCGAGTACCCGCTCGGGGAGATGAAAGTCACTGTCCCCCACCCCCAGGAAAGGGTCGGATCCCTGGTTGCTTTGTCCCCCTCAGGGACGATGACCATCTTGCTAAACACCGGGGCGATTCTAGAATGCCCGATGGACAATGACCGCCTGGGGTGCACGCCTCTTGTCTCAGGCCCCTCTTGGTCTATGACGGAAGTAGGATGATGGGGAGCTGGGGGGTTCCAGGGAGACGGAGGACGGGGAAAGATGACCCAAGTGAGGGGATGGCAGTCAGTCCAGAGCGGACATGGCCCGCACGGCGCTGAGCCCCGGGTGGACCCCTTTCCAGGCAGCGTGTCTGCCCCGCGCCCCGACACGGGGCTGGGTGGGTGGGGGGGAGGAACTGGGCAGTTTCTGCAGAAGCGGGGGCAGCAGGGGCCCGCAGAGATAAGGGGGCCACGCTGAGCTTGGAGCTGGCCCCGCAGTTATGACACACGCTGGCTGGCCCTCCCGCCGTCCCGGGCTCTGACAAGAAGGTGCAGCCACCAAGGAGAAGGGGTGAGCGCTGGGCGTGCAGACACGGACGTTCCGAGTTCCAGCCGCAGCACCGAGGGGGCCAGGGGAGGGGCCTCGCGGAGGCTGCCCGGCTTCGACCTTCACCCTCTTTTCCTTCCCCTTCTTTCCTCTTTCCTTTCCTTCTCTTGCTTTTTATTTTTTCACTTTTCTTCCTTGCTTCCTTTCTGTCTTTCCGTCTTTCTTTCCTGTTTTTATCTTTCCATCTTTTCTGTCTTATTTCTCTTTTTTCTACATTCTTTTCTTTCTTCCTTTCTGTCATTCCGTTCTTTTCTGTCTTATCTGTATTTCTTTTTTCCCTTTTTCTTTTCCCCTTTCCATTCCTTCTTCCTGTCTGCCTTCCTTCCTCTCATTTCCCGTGTTTTCTGTCTTCCCAACGTTCTTTTCTGTCTCATTTATTTGTTTTTTCCCTTTGTTTCTTTCCCCGTTCTTTTCCTTCTTCATTTCCATCTCTTTTCTGTCTTATTTCTTTTTATCTGTTTTTTCCCTTTGTCTCCCCACATTCTTTTCTTTCTTCCTGTCTGCCTTGGCATCTTTCTTTTCTATTTCTTTTTTCCACCCTTTCTTTTTTCTTTTCCCCTTTTTTCCTTCCTTTCTGTCTTTCCATCTTTATATTCTGTCTTTTCTTTACTTTTTTCATTCATTTTCTTTCTTTCCCATTTTCTTTTCTTCTTCTTCTTCTTTTTTTTTTAAAATAAGACATGTCTTATTTGGACAATGTGATGGGGCACAGACCCCCTGTGGGCATTCTTGTTCAGTCGCTCAGTCATGTCCCACTCTCTGCAACCCCATGGACTGCAGCCCCCCAGGCTCCTCTGTCCATGGGATTCTCCAGGCGAGAACACTGGAGTGGGTTGCTTTGGACTCTGGCCTCATGGACTGCAGCCCCCCAGGCTCCTCTGTCCATGGGGATTCTCCAGGCGAGAACACTGGAGTGGGTTGCCTTGGACTCTAGCCCCATGGACTGCAGCCCGCCAGGCTCCTCTGTCCATGGGATTCTCCAGGCGAGAACACTGGAGTGGGTTGCTTTGGACTCTGGCCCCATGGACTGCAGCCCCCCAGGCTCCTCTGTCCATGGGGATTCTCCAGGCGAGAACACTGGAGTGGGTTGCCTTGGACTCTAGCCCCATGGACTGCAGCCCGCCAGGCTCCTCTGTCCATGGGATTCTCCAGGCGAGAACACTGGAGTGGGTCGCCACGCCCTCCTCCAGGGGATGTTCCCCAGCCAGGCGTGGACCCCGGGTCTCGCGTGGCAGGCGGATTCTTTACCACCTGAGGCACCAGGGAAGCCTGGACGTGCTGTGATGGGAGGTGCCAGTGCCAGGCCTGTGTCAGGAAGTGTACACCCTGAGATCTGCTCACAGCCCCGCCAGTGTCCCCACAAAGTGGGAGGCGCTGAGGTTCAGCCTCTGGGTCTGAGGCACGGAGGCCTGTGGGCACGTGTGTGCTAAGCCCTGGCCCTCCCCGGCATCACAGACCCGTCGGCCCCCCGCTCCGGGGACCCTGGCTCCAGCCCCACCTGCCTTCCCCCGGCCCCACTAGCTCCTCCATCGCCTGTTTCCTTGCTCGTGCTTGAGCGCCCTCCGACCACCACTGACCAGCTTCAGAAAAGCCGGCACAGAACCAGGAGTGCCAGAGAAGGACACGCTTGTTCACCCTGCTGCCGGGATCCGGCCCTCCAGGTGGGGCGGAGTCTTCGCGGAACAGAAATGGGGAACCGCGAGCGGGACTGGGCGAGCCCGGGACTCCGAGCAGCTGGGCCGGGAGGGAGACCAGAATCGCGGCTTCTCAAGCCCCGGCGCTGGGCAGCTGTGTCCCTGCGTTCCCCTCACCCCCTGCCCCCCGCGGCTGTGGCCAGCAGGGCACAGCAGCCTCGGTGCACGAAGCGAGGGGACGCCTTCCCCAGGGCCCGAGAGCGGGCTCTTCTGCGACGCTCAGAAACGAACCGTCTGAAGAGACACACACGTGCTGAGACAGCAAGAGGTTTCATTGGGACGGGGGGGCTCCCCCGGGCGGAGAACACGGGGGTAAGGGAACCCAGGACGACCGCTCTGCGCCGTGGCTCGCGGTCCCGGCTTTGATGGAAATGAGCTTCGTGGTTCGTCCGCTCGGGCGTGTCCGACTGTCTGCAGCCCCGTGGACCGCGCAGCACGCTGGGCCTCCCCGTCCATCCCTGACTCCCAGAGCTTTCTCAGACTCGCGTCCGTCGCATCGGGGAGGACAGCGAGAGGACAGACTTGAGAGCGCGCGTTTGCAGGTTACCTCCGGCCAATGGCTCTGAATCGGGGTCCTCCCGGTTGGCGCACGCGTTGCGCAGCCCAGAAGGGTGCCGGCGAGATACTGAAAGGCGGGAGACCTTTCTTGAACTCTGCCAGTGGGTGGTGGCCCGTCGGATCCGTGTCCCTTCTCAGGATCTCTTGTCATATAAAAATAACTCATGCACACGGTCACCAGGGTGCCCCGGTCAGGGCCGGCAGTTTCGCTCGAGTGGCAAACTGATGGTTCTGCGTCTGGGGAGGTGCGGGCCTCTGGGCTCACCAAAGTCATTCCTTTCCCGTGCATCTCAGCTGTCTGGGGCCAACGCTGTTCCCTTGTTCGCCTTCAGGAATGACAGATGTGTGATCCCACGGCGCCCCCGGGGTCCATCACCACAGGAAGCGGGGGATCAAAGCCTCAGGAGCCCGCCTTCACGACCGGAGCCCAGAGCTCGCTGCTGGCCGAGACGTTTCTTGTTTACTGACACGGCAGGAGGTATTCTCATTTTGTTATCTCTGCAACCGTCGCCCGTGGGGTTCCCCCAAGACAAGGGGCTTCCCTGATTTTCCAGCAAATAACACTTCCGCCCACAGTGGCCAAGCCATCCTCCTAGTGTGTGTGTGCGTGTTGGGGGGTGGCGAGTGGCGGGGGCCGATCCTTGCTCCAAGATCCCCCAGGTTTGCCCTCTGTGACCTCCGAGAACTTGATACCTACCCCCTTCCCACCCCCCGGAGTGGCTCCAAGCCTGGCCTCTGGGCACGAGGCACTTATGATTCCCCAGCTCCCTGTCTGAGGAGGAAGACCTTTGCTGCATTTTCCCCCCCAACCCTACTGTGAAATTATTTTCATTTACAAATAGAAAACATTTTGGAAGACAAAAAATAAGAAAGAAACAGAAACCACGTAAACCAATTTTTGCTCCCTGAGCTTCTCAAATCCTCACTTGTTCACCAGTCTGCAAGAGGAAAGATAACTTTTCTTTTCTTTTTTTTAAGATAACTTTTCTAAAAAGGTACTCGGCCACCACCAATGATGGTATTCACAGGGATATGGATCGGTTTCACAGAAAAAAAAAAAAGCCAGTGGGTCCCATTACAGAAGATCCCATTGCTGATTCATTGGAAGGACTGATGCTGAAGCTGAAGCTCCAATCCTTTGGGCACCTGATGCGAAGAACTGACTCTTTGGAAAAGACCCTGATGCTGGGAAAGACTGAAGGCCAGAGGAGAAGAGGACGACAGAGGATGAGATGGCTGGATGGCATCTCTGACAATAAACGTGAGTTCCAGCAAGCGCCAGGATAGAGTAAGGAACAGGGGAAGTCTGGCGTGCTGCAGTCCATAGGGTCGCAAAGAATTGGACACGACCGAGAGACTCGACAATAACAACAACTTTTAAAGCCTGTATTCAGTTTGTTACAATATTGCTCTGTTTTATGTTCTGGTTTATTGGCGTTGAAGCATGTGGGATCTTAGGTTCCCCACCAGAAATCAAACCCACACCCCCCTGCACTGGAAGGCAAGTCTTCACCATCGGACAGACAAGAAAGTCCCTGGGTTCTGACATTTAACTTACTCATAAACTCATCCCTGTCAATCAGCGTGTTCCGGAGTCCAAGCCCATCTTAAGCCGGAGCTGATGCCGGAAGAGAAGCTGGTCTTTCCGAGTCCAGGCCACTCCCGGCCGGAGCTGGGGCGCCTCCAGTCATCCTGGCCCGGTGATCACAGGCGGCACCTCGCCCCGGAGACTCGCTGGGGTGACCACACGGCGTATCTTGGGGCCGCAGGCTCCACGGCCACAGCGGTAGCGGGCACCTTCTCTGATTCCACAACCTCATCTCATCTCATTTTCTCGAAACACTGCAAGCGCTTCACAAGACGCTCTTCCTGCGCGCTGCGCCAGCCCCGAACGCGGAAGTTTCGCCACGCGATCTTACCAGCTGCTGCCGTCTCTTGCGAAACGCCTGCTTCTCTGCAGCGTGGACTTGGGACCGGCTCATGGTGTTCCCGGGAAATCGGTGCCGGAGGCTCCCGCTGTCGAAGCTGGGTGTCTCTGCTTCTAGCATCGCCGGCCGGCAGCCGACCGTGAGAGAGCTGTGCCCAGGAGACGGGTCCCTCCTGGACCTGGACGGAACCCAGCAAGATGCTTCATGTGTGGTTGTTCAGAGACACCATGGAAGAGAATCACGCTCCACCGGACGTCTTCCGTCCTCATCCTGCGTCTGCTCCCTTCGCCCCCAAAACGGACAGAGGCCGTTTCTCCTAAAGCCTCTGTCCTTTCCCAGGTTATCTGCTTGGCTGGCACCCTTCAGATCAGTCGGTTCAGTCACTCAGTCCTGTCCGACTCTTTGCAACCCCATGGACTGCAGCACGGCAGGCCTCCCTGTCCATCACCAATTCCTGGAGCTTGCTCAAACTCATGTCCATCGAGTCGGTGATGCCAGCCAACCATCTCAACCTCTGTCGTCCCCTTCTCCTCCCGCCTCCAATCTTTCCCAGCATCAGGGTCTTTTCCAATGAGTCAGCTCTTCACATGAGGTGGCCAAAGGATTGGAGTTTCAGTTTCAGCATCAGTCCTTCCAATGAACACCCAGGACTGATCTCCTTTAGGGTGGACGGGTTGGGTCTCCTTGCAGTCCAAGGGACTCTCAAGAGTCTTCTCCAGCACCACAGTTCAAAAGCGTCAATTTGGGGGCACCGTTCAGGAGTGTCTAATGGGAAACCTGTCCCCAACAGGGAAACCCCACTGACGCTGTCCTGTGTTTACCGACATGGGGCGGCTCCACCGTGTGAATGCTGTGCCTTGTGTCGTTGGTTAATCGCTCAGTCGTGTCCGTCTCTTCGCGACTCCACGCACTGCAGCCCACCAGGCTCCTGTCCATGGGATTCTCCAGGCAAGAATCCTGGAGTAGGTTGCCGTGCCTTCCTCCAGGGCATTTTCCTGAACCCATGGAGACCGGACATCCCGTTATTTCTTCATCCCCAAGTCTGTGCTGTTACAGGCAAGTTTGGTGCCCATCTTCACAGGGACAACTTGGACCAGAGTGTGAGCCAGACTCTGCCAATATCCTCAGCCACCTACCGGGCACATCTGGGCAACGGGCTGGCGGCCGGTGCCTCCCGCAGCTGGGAAAGGTGGGTGCTGCGGTGGCCAGCGGGCAGGGAAGTGGGGGACGATGTAGCAGAGGTGAGGCAGTGGGATCGGGCAGCAGGCAGCGGGCCAGTCGAATCAGAGTCCTCTCAGTGGTTGAGCAGAGGACCCCTAGAAGGGGTGTTTACGTAAGGGTTGGGGGCTGAGGCTGGACCTCCCGTCTTTGCTGGTTTACTCGCCAACAACAGGGTCTCCTCCACGATGAAGATGTCCTCGGGGTCCTGGGAGGCTGATGGCGGGGGGCCTCCACACGAGGCTGTCTCCTAGAAGAAAGGACACGGCACACAGGTGAGGCCACACTCTGGAGTTCCTGGTGCTCCCAATCAGTGGTACTCATGACGGCCAGAAGGTGGAAAGGGCCTGTGTATCCACGGATGGATGATGGATGGTGGGTGGATGGATGGATGGATGGATGGAGGATGGATGGAGGATGGATGGATGGATGATGGATGGAGGATGGATGGATGGATGATGGATAGATGATGGATGATGGATGAATGATGGGTGGATGGATGGATGGATGGATGATGGATGGATGGATGGATGATGGATGATGGATAGATGATGGATGGATGATGGATGGATGATGGATGATGGATGATGGATAAATGATGGATGATGAGTGGATGGATGGATGATGGATGATGGATGGATGATGGATGGATGAATGGATGGATGATGGATGATGGATGATGGATAGATGATGGATGGATGATGGATGATGGATGATGAGTGGATGGATGGATGATGGATGGATGATGGATGATGGATGATGGATGGATGATGGATGATGGATGATGGATGGATGATGGATGGATGATGGATGATGGATGGATGGATGATGGATGGATGATGGATGGATGATGGATGATGGATGATGAGTGGATGGATGGATGATGGATGGATGATGGATGATGGATGATGGATGGATGGATGGATGGATGATGGATGGATGATGGATGATGGATGGATGGATGATGGATGGATGATGGATGGATGATGGATGATGGATGATGGACAAATGATGGATGGATGATGGATGATGAGTGGATGGATGGATGATGGATGGATGATGGATGATGGATGATGAGTGGATGGATGGATGGATAGATGATGGATGGATGATGGATGAATGGATGGATGAATGGATGGATGATGGATGAATGGATGGATGATGGATGGATGGATGGGTCAGTAAACAGCATGGGGGCCACCCACACAGTGGAATGTTACACAACCATGAAAAGGGGAGAAGGTCTGACACAGGCTACAGTGTGGATGGACCCTGAACAGACGCTGCTCAGTGAGAGAAGGAGACACAGAAGGCCACACGGCATGTGGCTCCACTGAAAGGAAACGTCCGGAACAGGTGAGTCCATGGAGACAGCAAGTGGGTTTGTGGCTGCAAGGGACTGCGGCACGCAGGGGAGAAGTGACTGGTGATGTAGACAGGGTGTCCTGGGGGGCGATGATTGAGCATGTTCTGGACCTAGACACAGCTGATGGCTGGACAATGTTGGGAACTTGCTAAATGCCCCAAACTGTTACTTTAATGGGTGGATTCTACGACATGTGAGTGAAATCTCAATAATACTTTTTTTTTTTTTAATAAAGAATGAACACATCATGGGTACAATCATCTCGGAGATGACTGCGATCCAGGTGGAGGGATGGGTCTTTGCCATCTCCCGGGGAATCACAGAGACAGTTCCCGATTTTGAACAGACCCTCCCCTGTCTTGGTGTGACCTCTGGTGGATGCCACAGCCCCACCAAGTTGGTGTGTCTAGACCCCAAGTATGGAAGTGACCAGAGGGATCAATGGCCTGGGGAGCCAGGTGGGTGGCTGACTGAAAACGTGGGGAGCCCCACTCCCCAGTTTAGGCAGTGGGTGATCCCGGCTGGCCTAAGGCTGAGAGTCAGGGCTGGGGGTGGGAAGTTCACAACTCCACCCTCCAGGAAATAAGGACCCTTGATGTCAAGCCACTGAGTCTCACATGCAGGACCACACATTTGAAGGACCTGGGATTCGCCTGTGCAGGGCAGGACGTTTCCCAAGTGGTGCTACTGGTAAAGAACCCGCCTTTCATTGCCGGAGACCTGGACTCAATCCCTGGGTGGGGAAGACCCCCTGGAGGAGGGCATGGTAACCCACTCCAGTATCCTTGCCTGGAGAATCCCATAGACAGAGGAGCCTGGCCAGCTGTGTTTCACAGGGTCGCACAAAGTTGGACACGACTGAAGCGACTTAGTACGTATGCAGGCATGTGCAGGGCAGAGGGGAGAGGTCAGTGTGGGACCTCTGGAAGGTTCAGATCGTTGACAATCTGTGGTTTTATCTCTTTATCTCAACAGCGCTAAGCACAGTGAACCACCGTCAGGCACAGATCAAGAAACGCAAAACTGTTTTGGAGTCAACGGGCTCCACCGAAGAAACCCAGGGGCACTGGAAGCCGGGGAGGGGGCTTCCTGGGGAAGTGGCTTTGGGCTCAGAACACAGGTCGTGGTTTAGGGGCATCTCTGCTTTCTCACGGGGATGGAGGCACGTGTGGCGGATGGGGAGACGAAGTCAGGGGTGCAGAGCTGTTCCCGGGAGGGTCCCTGCCTCCAGCCACCACGGGGTCGGGGATGGGCGGGAGCTTGTGGGTCACACGGGCGCCCTCCTGCCAAAATTCAGCATCCACCCAGGAGGGCACACGGGTACTTGGATCGGAAATGCGGTCTTTGCAGATGCCACTCCTGGAAGATCCCAAGGTGAGCGCACCGCGGTTTCCATGGCGACCCCAGAAAGGGACAAAACCCAAGATCCGCAGTTTCCCACGTGGAGATAAGACGCCTTGTGTCGCTTTCTCTACTTCGCTGCAGAAGCAGCTGTGGGTGCGGGCAGCTGGACACCCGTGTCCCCTCCTCCGCATGAGCCCTCAGCCCTGCCCTGCACCCCCTTGCGTCCTCCTCCCAACCCTCCCCTTCACGCCCCTCCCCTCCACACCCCTTCCCTGCCCTAGGCCCCTCCCCTACCCTAGGCCCCTCCCCTCCCCACTGCCCTCCACGCCCCTCCCCGCCCTAGGCCCCGCCCCTACGTTAGGCCCCTCCTCCCCTAGGCCCCACCCCGCCCTGGGCCCCGCCCCTGCATTAGGCCCCTCCTCCCCTAGGCCCCACCCTGCCCTAGGCCCCGCCCCTGCGTTAGGCCCCTCCTCCCCTAGGCCCCTCCCCGCCCTGGGCCCCACCCCTGCGTTAGGCCCCTCCTCCCCTAGGCCCCACCCCGCCCTAGGCCCCGCCCCTGCGTTAGGCCCCTCCTCCCCTAGGCCCCTCCCCGCCCTGGGCCCCGCCCCTGCGTTAGGCCCCTCCTCCCCTAGGCCCCTCCATGCCCTGGGCCCCGCCCCTGAGTTAGGCCCCTCCTCCCCTAGGCCCCTCCCCGCCCTGGGCCCCGCCCCTGCGTTAGGCCCCTCCTCCCCTAGGCCCCTCCCCGCCCTGGGCCCCGCCCCTGCGTTAGGCCCCTCCTCCCCTAGGCCCCTCCCCGCCCTGGGCCCCGCCCCTGCGTTAGGCCCCTCCTCCCCTAGGCCCCTCCACGCCCCTCCCCTCCCCTGCCCTGCCCTCCTCACTCCCCTCCCCTCCCCTGCCCTGCCCACTGACTGCCCCAAGCCGGCCTTCAACACCGGGCACAGTCGCGCCCCCCGCGTCTCCGAGCGCCAGTCTCCCCGCCCAGGCGGCGCCCGGGAGGCGGCCTCGCTCACCTCCAGGCTGGCCAGGAATGAGCCGGCGAGTTCCTGCTTCACCCGCGGGATGGGTGGAAAGAGCTTCTTCTTCAGCGAGAGCCTGGCGGGAAGAGACGAGAGACGCTTGCGGCCCAGCCTCAGAGCTGCGAGGGGCCCTGTCCTGTCCGAGTGCGCCCGGCCCCGTGGCGAGGCCGGCTCTGCGTGTGGCGCGGCCGGCCTCAGGGGCGAACGCGGGCCGGGGCGGACAGCGCTGCCCGAGGAGCTCTCCCTCCTCGCCCGGGGCGCGGTGAGCACCAGGAGCCCACGTGGCTGGCCCTGGCCACCGTCCCGAGCTGGCGGGTCGGTGCTAGGGGCGCCCCGTGGGTCTGGGCGGGGAGGCCGGGCGTCCTGGGGACCGCTCACCGCCTGACGGAGCTGCCCGCCTCAGCCCCCACTGCGGGGCGGGCCCTCGAGGACAGACAGCTGAGACAGGAGACCCTGCCCCCGCGAGCGAGGAGCCCTGACCCCAGGCCCCACGCCGCAGCCCGAGCGGGAACCCGGAGGCAGGCGGCTTCGGGACCGGCGCCAGCCACTCCTGCAGCCTGTCTGCGGAAACCCGGCGAGCATGTGACCTCAAGACCCTCCAGGGACCCGAGCCCCTCTGAGCACCCTGAAGCGTCCCCCCTCCAGACCCCAAAGCCTCCTGGATGCCATACAAACACTGCCAGGACGCCCCCTGTCCTCGTGCGCGTGCGCGCGTGCGTGTGTGCGTATGTGTGTATGTGTGTGTGCACACGCCCTAAGTCGCTCAGTCATATCCGACTCTTTGCAACCCCGTGGACTGTAGCCCGCAAGAATACTGGAGTGGGTTGCCACGCTCTTCTCCAGGGGATCTTCCCCGCCCAGGGACCGACCCTGCATCTCTTACCGTGGCGGGTGGGTTCTTCACACTAGGGCCTCCTGGGAAGCCCCCGTGTGCCCTCACAGAATGCCTTCTATATGAGAGCCCCTAGACACCCCATCACTGATTCTGGTCCTTGTGAATGAAAGGTTCCAGACATACCCAGCGTGGATACGAAAACGCCCTCAACTGCCCTCCGCGCGCCCGCAGCAGCCCCCTGCCTGGGGTCTCCTATGGGCAGCCTTTCTCCGGACACTGCAGGGGCGAATCCCCCGGCTGTCAATACGCCTGCGCAGGTGTGAGGAGGCAGCCAGGAAAGGGGGCAGGGCCTGCGTCTGCAGCTGCAGTTGATGGCGCACAGCCCGGGCCTCCCCGGGACCAGAGTCCAGCCCTGCGTTCCTCACTTCAGTCCAGTCGCTCAGTCGTCTCCGACTCTTCGCGACCCCATGGACTGCAGCGCGCCAGGCCTCCCTGTCCGTCACCATCTCCCGGAGTTTGCTCAGACTCATGTTCATGGAGTCGGCGATGCCATCCAACCCTCTCATCCTCTGTCGCCCCCTTCTCCCGCCTTTGAGAAACTGGGGCTTGGAAATGGGCGAGCAGCTCGCTGCCGCCCCCGTGTGGCGGCTGCGATCGTAGCCGGCTTCCACCACCTTCCCGGTTGCGCCTGCAGGGTCCCCTGGGAGGCATTTTTGGATTGTGACGCCAGGGACTGCCCCCTAACTGGGGCGCTCGCTTTGCCCAGCCACGTGCTCGGGACCCATCTTCCGCACAGGTTTGTGTTATCTGCAGAGACCCCTGGCCTCACCTCTCTCTTACAAAATGAAGAGTGCATTTGGCACTAACCACTCAACGCCTAGGAACACAGGAAAATTAAATCGTGCCGTGACTCGGCCCCACGACAGACCAACGTGGAAACACGGGCCCCTTAATAACAGCCACTCCGTGTTCCCAACGCCTCCACCCAGAGCAGCCTCCACGCTGCATTCCGAGTCTGGGATTCTGGCCGTTCTGTGGGTCTGCAGTGACAGGCGTGGGCCCTTATCTGCGTGGGTTCTGACCTGCCGCTTTCGAGTTTATTTGGGGGTTTGTGTCTGTCTTACCTTCTACAGAGGAACATCAGGGCCATGCCAAACAAAACCGCGGCCCCCACCGCCAGCCCGGTCGAGGCCACCAAGAAATTCTCCTCTGGGACACCTGGTCGGCAGACAAGCAGAGGGTCAGGAGTCACTGCGTGCTCTGGTGGGCACACACGGGCCCTGGCTGCCCACCCCTGGCATCAGACGGCAGGGCGGGAGACCTGGGGGCAGAAGCGGGGCTGGAGAGGAGGAGGGGGGAACCTCCACACAGAGGGACCCCAGGGATTTGGGAGGAATGGCTCCAAAGAATCTGTTCTTCTGGGATCCCGTGCCCACCACACCCCACCGTAGGTCACTGTCCCCAAGCAGTCCATCCTAGAGGAAATCAACTCTGAATGATCACTGGAAGGACGGATGCTGAAGCTGAAGCTCCAACCCTTTGGCCACCTGATGCGAAGAACTGACTCACTGGAAAAGCCCCTGATGCTGGGAAAGATTGAAGGCAGGAGGAGAAGGGGGCAGCAGAGGATGAAATGGTTGGATGGCATCCCCGACTCAATGGACATGAGTTTGAGCAAGCTCTGGGAGATGGTGAAGGACAGGGAGGCCTGGTGTGCTGCAGTCCATGGGGTTGCAAAGAGTCAGGCACAACTGAGGAGCTAAACAACAAATCTCCCCACCTCCCCCCTTGCCACTCTGAAAAGATGATCCACCAATTACTTTTCCACGAAGGCACAATGAAGACTGCACAATGCCTTCCTCGTCAGCGGATATTAACTTTCAGTTCTGCACTGTGTAGCCAAAGGAATGAATGCGTAATTGTGAAATCTCAAGGGTGAGAGAAAGAAGTGTGTATGAGCAACTGAACAACAAAAATGAAGGTGAACTGGTTTGAAATAAAAGAGAAACTGTTAAAAAAAAAAAAAAGGAGGATCGGACTGCAAGATTCAAAGGAAAGGTCATTCCTGTCCCCCAGCAGGCACATGTCAGCTTCTCCGGGTGTTTCCGGGAGACTCACCGAAACGGCGCGTGGAGCTCCACTCACTCCAGATTTGAAACAGCACGTGTTGCACCCTCATGCGGACGGTGTGCTCTCCCCTCACGTCAGAGCTGGGCAGCCTGTACTCATTTTTATATTGTCTGCTTAGGAAAACCTTTGAAAGAGAAGAGGATGCTGTAACGGCCACAGATACCAGACTGGAAACATGGAGAAGGCGGAGGGGGTGCCCCCCGACAGCTGGGGGCACAGCGGACCCCCCGCCTCTGGTCCCTCCCTTCCGGCCCACTGTGGGGGCCCGAAGGGGCTTTGCCGTCTCGCATCCCGGGGCTCCCGTCACTTTCTGGCAAACGGGTGCGTAGAAAATGGAAACTGCGGCAGACTTCACTTTCTTGGGCTCCAAAGTCACTGCAGACGGTGACTGCAGCCATGGAATTAAAAGACGCTTGCTCCTTGGGAGAAAAGCTCTGACAGACCTAGACAGCGAATTAAAAAGCGGAGACATCACGTTGCCAACAAAAGGCCCGTCTAGTCAAGGCTATGGTTTTCCCTGTGGTCATGTATGGATGTGAGAGTTGGACTGTGAAGAAAGCTGAGCGCCCAAGAACTGATGCCTTTGAACTGTGGTGTTGGAGAAGACTCTTGAGAGTCCCTTGGACTTCAAGGAGATCCAACCAGTCCATTCTGAAGGGGATCAGCCCTGGGTGTTCTTTGGAAGGACTGATGCTAAAGCTGAAGCTCCAGTACTTTGGCCACCTGATGTGAAGAGCTGACTCATCGGAAAAGACCCTGATGCTGGGAAAGATTAAAGGTGGGAGGAGAAGGGGATGACAGAGGATGAGATGGTTGGATGGCATCACTGACTCGATGGACATGAACCTGAGCCAACTCTGGGAGATAACAGAGGACAGAGGTGCCTGGTGGGCTGCAGTCCGTGGGGTCTGAAAGAGTTGGACACGACTGAGCAAGTACAGCTGTCTGTCTGCGTCCGGGCCTCCTGCAGAGTCCCCGTGCCCTTGGGCTGTGGGCTTGTGGATATTCTGAGTCTATACAGAGGAGGGACTTCCCGGGGGGTCCAGTCGTTACGACTGCACTTCCACTTCTGGGGGTGCAGGTTCGATCCTTGGCCTGGGAACTAAGATCCCATGTGCCTCGTGGTACAGCCAAGATAAATAAATAAAATAAAAATGCTTCAAAAAAATTGTTGAAAGAAAAAAAAGCGAAAGGATTCTACACACACGACTCAGGGTAGGGCAGGAACGTGCAGGGCGCAGCCTGGCTCTGAGCCCATGGACGCCTCACCCACACTCAGACACTGGACTGTCCTTTTCCTACCGCTGGGGGTCAGAGCATGGCAGTCCCTGGACACTCCCTGGGGCTCTCTTGGGACCTGCAAGTCTGGAGAGGCTGGGTGGTCAGGGAGGAAAGCGGGGTGGGGCCTGGGGGTGCCCGGTGGCCCCAAAGATCTGGGGCTGGGCTCTGTCCAGAGTCTCCAGGGGAGGGTCCTCCCCGCTTCTTCCAGCTTCCGGGGGCTCCAGGCATCCGTCCCTGGGCTGGTGGCCGCCTCCATCCGGTCTCCGCCTCCGTCTCCACGTGGCTTCTCCTCTGCGTCCGTGTCTCTCCTCTTCTGTGTCTTAAAAGGACCCTGTCCCTGGGTTTAGGGCCACCCCCATCCAGGAGGACCTCATCTCAGACCCTCACCCCATCATCTCTGCAGAGACCCTGTTTCTGAATAAAGTCCTGCTGTGTGGTTCTCGGTGGACCTGACTTCTGCAGGGGACCCTTTCAGCTCACTACAGTGTGTGGCTCAGAAGGTGCAAGGAGGCCCATTCGGCACCGTGATGTTATTCCGTCCACGAGGAGGGTGACACCAGGCTGCCTGAGCTGAGTCAGAGGCGTCTGGGAGACCGCAAATTCTCCATCGGTCACCAGAGCCTGGTGACCCCTAAATGGGGGCATACAGGGATCCGAGGCTGAGCTGAGCGCCCTGCCCGCCAAGGGAGGGAGTCTGAGCATCTATGACCCAACCACGGCTGCAGCAGAGAAAGGAAGGCATACTTACGGGTTCTCTCTTAGAAAAGCTGCCCTGTAAAGAGAGAGCAAAGGAGAGATGCTAAGCGCCTGGCCTTTCGGCTTTGTCTGCAAACGCGAGAACCCCCTGGGAATCCCAGGAGCGCTGCGAGGATTAGTTTAAGCTGGAGATAATCGCGTTTCCACAGATGCAGGGATTTAAAAGAGGCTTCTCGGAGTTTCTCTTATCAAGCTGAAAGCAAAAAGCTTCTGGGAGTGAGTGGTCAGTTGCTCATATGTCTGACCCTGTGGGACCCTGTGGACTGCAGCCCCACCAGGCTCCTCTGTCCATGGGATTCTCCAGGCAAGAATACTGGAGTGGGTTGCCGTTTCCTTCTCCAGGGGATCTTCCCCCCCAGGGATCGAACACACGTCTCCTGTATTCTGGCAGGTGGATTCTTTACCACAGTTCCTGTTGTGTTCATCCCTCCATCGTGCCTGACTCTTTGTGACCCCGTGGACTGCAGCCCACCGCATTCTGGCGGTTAGGACTCTATGTGTTTTCACCGCTGAGGTTAGGGGTTCTATCCCTGGTCGGGAACAAAGACCACAAAAGATGTGTAGCCAAAAAGAAAAAGAAGGAACACATTTTTTCCCCCCAGAGAAGGTTTTCTCTCCTGTTCTTGCCTTTCGTCTCCACTTGGGAAGGAAGGCTGCTCCCTTTCAGTATGTGAACTCTGTACGGGAATGAATGAATGTTCATTTCTTTTCTTTTTGTCGGGGCCCCTGCTCTGAGGGAACTTGCCTTGCACGGGGTGGAGAGAGGCAGGCAGCAGAGGCGGATGAAAGCCCTAAACGGAACCGCTAGAACCACGAAACCCTGAGACTCAAACACAAGCACCATCTGTATGACCTCGGCCGTCGCAAACGGGTTTCCTAGGTACGACCACCAAGAACATTGACGACAGAAAAAAAAAAACAGTTCGTAAGTGAACGCCAGCAAAAATGAATGCGCACGGACTTCCCTGCGGTGGGGGTGGGGGTCCGTGGTTAACGCTCGGCCTGCCGATGCAGGAGACATGGGTTCGATCCCTGGTCCAGGAAGATCCCGCGTGTCGTGCAGCAAGTAAGCCCGGGCTTTGAAACTACTGACCCTAGCGAGCAGCCTCCGCTGTCTGCACCTAGAGAAAGAGGTCCACGTGCTTCGACAAAGGCTCAGCGCAGCCAAAAATAAAAGAAATTTAAAAATTTTAAGAGAAATGAGAGGCAGTTTTAGGACAAAGAGACAGTAAGCAGAGAAGAGGCTCGCGAGGCAAAGAGGGGCGCCCGAGTGTGTGTGTGTGGCGGGGGGTGGACCCCAAAGCGAGAGGAGCACAGGAGACGCAGTCCGAGTCTCTCCACGGAGGGTCAGGGCCTCACCGTCTTCTGGATGTCCAGCGCGTAACGCAAGACGCTGTCGGACAGGCTGTATCTCATGGCGGGGGCATCCCAGCGAATCACGTAATGCGATGCGTTGTCCTTGACCGTGAGGTTCGCCGGCGGGTTGTACTTTTCTGAGAAGAGACCCAAACACGAAACAGGGTTACAAACCCGCAACCTGCAGGAGTCAAGCGGGTGCGAGGCAGCGGGACATCCCCCGCTAACCTGGTCCCATTCCCGTGTTGTTGCATAGAACCCGGACAAACCCTGAGTCTTGAGGAAGCAAAACCTCAGGTGGGCTGAGCGCGCATCCTGGGCTTGTCCGCTCCTGCCCGGGCTCCCCCCGCCCTCTGCCTCTGCCTTGCAGACTCGCTGGAGCCCCAGGCAGAGACGCTGCCAAGCGAGCTAAGTCACTTCAGTAGGGTCTGACCCTTTGTGACCTCATGGACTACAGCCCCGCCAGGCTCCTTTGTCCATGGAGATTCTCCAGGCAAGAAGAGCGGAGTGGGCTGCCATTAGGAGAATGTTCTCTGGGCACATCCCTCGCCTTTTTTCCGGGACACCCTCCAGGCAGGAAGCAGACTCAGCCAGCATCTACATGGACCACCCAAGCGGCCAGGCTTGGTGTCAAGTCTTGGAGTCACTTGGGCTTCCCAGGGGGGCTCAGTGGTAAAAAATCCACCTGCCAATCCAGGAGACTTGGGTTCCATCCCTGGGTCGGGAAGATCCCCTGGAGGAGGGCATGGCAACCCACCCCAGTGTTCTTGCCTGGAGAATCCCATGGACAGAGGAGCCTGGTGGGCTACAGTCCATGAGGTCTCAGCGACTGAGGCAAGTTAGCACAGTATTTCATTGTGTGTATGTCCTGTGTCTTCTTTATCCATTCACCAGGTAATGAGCATTTTAGATGGCTTCCTTGTCTTGGCAGTCGTCAACCACGCTGCTATGAACATTTGGGGTGCGTGTTATCTTTCTGAACTCGTATTTTCAGCTTTGTGTTTTTGGTGTTTTATTGTTCTAAGATATGTAGCCAGGAGTGGAACTGCTGGGTCACACGTTAGTTCTGTTTTTTGTTTTTTTGAGACACTTCCACACCTCCACGCAGTTTGCACACCGCAAAGCGCTGGACACGACTGAGCGACGAAACACACACTCGCCTGAAGTCACCCACGGGCCCAACTGAAGGAAGACACACCGGCCAACCCAGCGGAGGGTCTGTCTGGAACCAGACTCTGTGACGTTGGAGAGTTCTCCAGAAGGACAGTAGGTCCCCTAAGCAGAGAGGAATTCCTTTCCAACGCTGCGTCCGTCAGTCCAACTTGTTCACGTGCGACGCAAGCATGCACATCCCACCCCAAGGGAGGGTTACAACCCCGTCTCCCTCTCTGCGTCTCTGCTTGTTGTTCAGTGGCTCAGTCGTGTCCGACTCTTGGCGACCCCGTGGACCGCAGCACGCCAGGCCTCCCTGTTCATCACCGCCTCCCACAGTTTGCTCAAACTCATATCCATCAAGTCGCTGATGCCATCCAAGCATCTCCTCCTCTGTCGTCCCCTTCTCCTCCCGCCCTCAATCTTTCCCAGCATCAGGGTCTTTCACCCCTAATCTAGATCCTGCTGAGGCCAGTCTGGGACACAACACACAGCCTCCAGAGCCCGGGGACAAATGCAGACTCCACGAAGCGGACAGCTGGCAGAGGAGCAGAGGAATACAAGGGGAGCGATTCACCCTTACCCAGCCTAGGGCCGTTCACGCTAGGAAAGTCCAAAAACGGGATGTCCGTGCTGCCGCTGGTCCCGTTCACCAGGAAGAAGTAATCGTCCGTGGTGTTGCCTTCGCCGAGCTCGTCAAAATGGCAGCCCACGCGCGTCCCGGCCGAGTCGAGGATGTAGTGGCGGCACTCGGACACCTTTCCGTGCCTGTGGCGTCCAAAAAAGACGTCAAGGAGCAGCTAAGCAGTGTGCATCCCCCTGGGGTTGCTCTCATTCAGTGGCTCGGCGTGTCCGACTCTCTGAGCCCCCATGGACTGCAGCCCGCCAGGCGCCTCTGTCCATGGGGTTCTCCGGGAAGGAACACTGGAGTGGGTTGCCACGCCCTCCTCCAGGGGATCTTCCCGACCCAAGGGATCAAACCCGAATCTCTTACGTCCCCTGCATTGGCTGGAGGGTTCTTTACCACGGGCGCCACCTGGGAAGCTCACACACATATATATACATGCTGTGTCTGTGTGTGGGGGCATGCTGTCTACTTGAATCTATTCTGCTTCAGTTTCAACTGTACTTCAATTGTTGAAAAATGATACAAAATCGCTAATTTCCTGACACTAGCGGACCACAGGGGGCTTCACAACTTGGAGCAATGAGCAGCGTGGAGAAAAAGGGAGGTGGGAGGTTTTCTCTCGGGATGTTTGGACCCTGTAGATAGACGTCCTCCAGTCTCAGAAGAAACATCTCTGGACTACGGGACGGGCTCAGCATTTAGCATCCGATCCCCAGGAGGAGGGCATGGCGACCCCCTCCAGGACTCCCGCCTGGAGAATCCCATGGACAGAGGAGCCTGGGCGGGCTACACACCGAGGGGTCGAAAACAGTCGGACACGACTGAGTGACAAAGCAGAGCAAAGCTCCAGTGAGGCCTCAGACTATGGCCCAGCCCTCGGCTCCCCCAGCACTCAGCATCAGGACCCTGTGAGTCCCTGCTCCATGGGGGGCCCTCGGCTCCCCCAGCACTCAGCATCAGGACCCTGTGAGTCCCTGCTCCATGGGGGGCCCTCGGCTCCCCCAGCATTCAGCATCAGGACCCTGTGAGTCCCTGCACCATGGGGGAGCCCACGGCTCCCCCAGCACTCAGCATCAGGACCCTGTGAGTCCCTGCTCCATGGGGGGCCCTCAGCTCCCCCAGCACTCAGCATCAGGACCCTGTGAGTCCCTGCTCCATAGGGGACCCACGGCTCCCCCAGCATTCAGCATCAGGACCCTGTGAGTCCCTGCTCCATGGGACAAGCCTGCGGCTCACCCAGCATTCAGCATCAGGACCCTGTGAGTCCCCGGACCATGGGACAAGCCCGTGGCTCACCCAGCATTCAGCATCAGGACCCTGTGAGTCCCTGCACCATGGGGGGCCCTCGGCTCTCCCAGCATTCAGCATCAGGACCCTGTGAGTCCCTGCTCCATGGGGGGCAGCCCATGTCTCACCCAGCACTCAGTATCAGGACCCTGTGAGTCCCTGCACCATGGGGGAGCCCTCGGCTCACTCATCGTTCAGCATCAGGACCCCAGAGAGTCCCTGTTCCATGGGACAAGCCCACGGCTCACCCAGCATTCAGCATCAGGTACCCCAGGGAGTCCCTGCTCCATAGGGGGCCCACGGCTCATTCAGAGTTCAGCATCAGAAACCCTGTGAGTCCCTGGACCAAGTTACAAGCCTGTGGCTCACCCAGCACTCAGCATCAGGACCCTGTGAGCCCCTGCACCATGGGAGGCAGCCCACGGCTCACCCAGCACTCAGCATCAGGACCCTGTGAGTCCCTGCTCCATAGGGGGCCTTCGACTCACCCAGCATTCGGCATCAGGACCCTATGAGTCCCTGCTCCATAGGGGGCCCACGGCTCATTCAGAGTTCAGCATCAGGAACCCTGTGAGTCCCTGGACCATGGGACAAGCCCGTGGCTCCCCCAGCACTCAGCATCAGGACCCTAGCCATGCTTACAGAGAGGTCCATGTGTACAGCTGATACCGCACGTCTGCAGGGGCGGCCGGGCCCCGCGTCCAGCTGCAGTTCATGAGTCGGATGTCGTAGATGACGCAGGAGAGGTTCTGGGCTCCGGAGCCCTCCTTGCCTGGGAAGACAAGACAGCCAGATCCTCACCACCGGCCGAGTCATCACTGGCACCCTGTCGGCCACACGGACGCTGGGCACCATCAGAAAGGTGCCCAGCGGCCAGGGAGACGTCACCTGAGTTGTTAAAGGCCAGCTCTTCTGAGAACTCCTGGCCCTCAGAGGTGGCGTTCACGGTCAGCGTGGCGCCCCTGTGCAGGACGGCGTTGGGAAACGAGCAGAAGTAGGTGTCGTTGTTTCTGACCTGCAAGGGTGCAGAAGCGAGAGTAAGCGTACAGCCTGTGGTGTGGGCTCCCTGTGATCGAATTCAATCCCGCGGCAGTTCCAGCCACTCGGGGTAGGGTGGGGCACCCCCGTGAGGACCTCCGTCCTTTTTACCGCCGTACAGTTAACGGACCGTGTGAGATTAGTTTCAGCCATACGACAGTGTGGTTCGCAATTTTTAAAGGTTATAAAATCACATTTCGGGGGTTCCCAGGTGGCGCTATGTGGTAAAGAGTCCACTTGCCAATGCAAGAGGCATGGGTTCCATCCCTGGGTCGGGAAGCTCCCCTGGAGGGGGAAAGGGCACCCCACTCCAGGCTTCTTGCCTGGAGAATGGCATGGACGGAGGAGCCTGGCGGGGCTGCAGTCCACGGGGTCGCCAAGACTTGACTAAGGCTGAAGCAGCTTGGCACGCGTGCACGCGCTCCGTTTCTCGTTGCAGTATAGCGTTGCGTCCTTGCCCTGTGTTGCCTCACATATCCCGGGAGCTTACTGGATCGTAGCGGTTCGTTGCTCTTGGTGCTTTTCTCTTCCCCTTCCCACCTCCCTCTCCCCAGGGTCACCTCTACTTCAGGCTCTGCAGCTGTGCGTCTCCTTCTGTTTTGCTATGTTCACCAGTCCGAGGTCCGTTGTAGATTTCACGTACAAATGATATCACCTAATATTTGTCTTTGCCTGACGTATTTCACGCCGCCTCATACCCTCCAGGTCCACCCACGTAGCTGCAAACGGCGGCTCTTTGTTCTCTTTCACGGCTGAGTAACATTGCACTGTATATACGTACCACGGCTTTATCCATTCAGTATCAGTGGACACCTAGGTTGCGTCTGTGTCCTCGCTCTCGTGGACAGTGCTGTTGCGAAGACTGGGGTGCATGCATCTTTTCAAATGAATGCTTTGGGGGATCCCCCGAACATGCCACTTTGGCATAAAGATTCTTCAGAGCTAAAGGCCGTTAAGAATTGACAAATGCAGAACCACTTGCTATCTGCATAAAAGCAGGCATAGATCCCCCCCTGTGAAGCTGGCCTACACATCCTATCCTGTCCATATCGGGCTGAGGAGGCTGAGCTTTACCAACTGAGATGGGGAAGCAGCTTCAAGGTGACCTCATAAAATACGTTTCTTCTTTCTTAAGCCGCACTGTTGCAGCTTGTGAGATTTCAGATCCTTCACCAGGGACTGAACGCAGCCGTGAAAGCCGAGAGTCCTAGCCGCAAGAACTTAAGGAAGTTAAGGGAAGTTTAACTTGAGGAACTTAAAACAATCTTCATCTTCCACTAGTTTCCTGACACATTTCTTAATCATTTCCCCACAATGTTTCAGCCCCAGAAACCCAAATCCCATTTTCTTTGTCTCCTCACGTTTCTGTAAGTTATTACCTTTCGCTAAAAAGCCACACAAACTCCCTAGTCTGATCACTTCATGTCTTTTCTGTGAAGCCTCGTTTATGTAACAATTAGAAATGTTGGGATTTCCCTGGTGACCCATGGTTAAGACCCCATGGTTAAGTGCAGGGGGGCTGTGCGCTCGATTCCTGGTAGGAGAACTAAGGTGCCATATGCCGAGTGGGCAAAAAAAAAAAAAGAAAAAGTGAATAAACTGGGATGCTTTTTCTCCTGGTAATCTGGCTTTTGTTCACTTCATCTGCAGACCCTCATCACTGAACCTAAGAAGATGGAGGAAATGTGTTTTCCTCCCAGGCAAAAATGTTAAAGAGTGAGGCATTTTACAGGGAAATTCAAGATTGATAAGGAGCAGACAGACCCACAGGACGTGGGCCGTGAGCACCCACCCGCGGCTCTTGGCTGGTGTCCGGGTCAAGAGGTGTGGCTATCGTACATGTTTGCTGAGTCACGGTTCTCCGGGAATTCCAGCTTAATATTCTTTTCCTTGGATCTAGAGTCAGGTTTACAATAGGAGATTCCATCTCTCCTGCCGTAATTAAAAACAGAACCAAAAAGACAGTTAGGGAGAATCAGGGTTTCCCTGGTAGTTCAGACGGTAAAGAACCCGCCTGCTGCGCAGGAGACGCAGATTCTGTCCCTGGGTCGGGAAGACCCCGGAGGAGGGCCTGGCAACCCACCCCAGGATCCTTTCCTGGAGCATCCCGGGCACAGAGGAGCCTGGCGGGCTACAGTCCCTGCAGTCGCAGAGTCAGACATCACTTAGCGACTAAATCACCACCAACATACAAATATATTATATGAATATATTACAATGTATAAATAAATGTATAAGATTATGTTTATATCGTAATATATAAATGTATATCTCTTTATATTTATGTATTATATATTATTCTATTTCCTATATTATACAACATATTGTATATTATGTTGAATATATTATACAATAAACATAATTATAACACAAATATATAATACATATATTTATATATAAGTAAAGTGAAAGTGAAGTCGCTCAGTCGTGTCCGACTCTGCGACCCGTGGACTGTAGCCCACCAAGCTTCTCCATCCATGGGATTCTCCAGGCAAGAATACTGGAGTGGGTTGCCATTTCCTTCTCCAATATTATATAGTAAATATATTATATAACATAGATTGTATATTATTGTGTTAAATATATTATATAATAGAATTATAACACAAATATATAATATATATATTTATATATAAGTAGATATAACTATAAATATGACACAATATATTAAAATACAATATATAGAATATACGTATATAATATTGAGAGGGTAACAGGTAGGAAGGCCAGGGGTTTCCAAATGGAGGAAATAGGCTGCAAGCGTCAGACATTTTCTCTCTCTCTCTTAAGCGGCAGGAGGAGACAAGCTAGTGATATATTTTTTTTTCCCTTCTCTATGGAAATTTAAAAAGAGGTTTATCCTAAAATACTGTGTTGCCAGAATGACACCTGGTTCCAGCTGAACTTGCCTTTTCTCAAACCTTGATCTAACCATCGCATTTTCCTTATGGAAATGCTTGCCTTCCGGCATGTTCCTGTGCTATCCATTTACCGCAGCCTCTGTCTTCAGGCCCGTTCCACCTAATGGCACAGAACTGACTTGACAAGCCGGTCTGTTAGACTCAGCTGCTGTTCTCTTCATCTGTGTTAATGAGACTATGTGTTTGAATGGGAATCTGCCTTTCTTCAAGATTCACGCCAGCCGCTTTACGGCCCGGGATGGCTCACCTGGTGCCAAGATTATCTCACAATGCAACTCGTGGGTGAGGGGCCTGATGCCACTCTCTGAGTGTTGAGACATTTCCTTCCTTTAATTAGCAGACTGCTAGTGTGGAGAATCCCAGGGACAAGGGAGCCTGGTGGGCTGCTGTCTATGGGGTCGCACAGAGTTGGACACGACTGAAGCGACTCAGCAGCAGCAGCAGCAGCAGCAGCAGCAACTATGTCCCATCCAGCTAAAGACCAGCAGGGGGGTACTCTTTCTGCCCCCTTTTGATGCCTCTGTCAGAAGCTTTCTCTCTCTCTTTTACACCTTAATAAAACCGTATTACACAGAAGCTCTGAGCGATCAAGCCTCGTCTCCGGCCTTGGACTGAATTCTTCTCCAGAGGCCAAAAATCCCTGCGTCTTTTCGTGGTTCAGCAACAACCTTTCAATATGTTACGACGTAAGTACAACGTAGCGATTCACCACTTTTAAAGGTTGTGATTCATTTACAGTTACTATAAAACATGGGACATATTCCCTGCGTTTTACAATCCGTCCTCATGTCTTATTTATTTTATGCCTAATAGTTTGACCTCCTGGCTCTTACGAATCCCTGCCCCTATCCTGCCCACCCCCACTTCCATCTCCACACCGGGAACCACTAATCCTTCTGCTCCACCTGGGAGGAGGCTTCTTTTTTGTTACACTCACTAGTTACTGGTATTTTTTAGATGCCACATTTAAGGGACACCACACAGTACTTGCCTCTCTCTGGGATTAGCTATTTTATTCTGACGTGGACCATTTCTCTCCCCGTCTTTTATCGAATCTGTTACCACACTGCCTGTATTTCACGTTTGGCTCTTTGGCCACGGGGCACGTGGGCGGGGGGGGGGCGGTCTTAGCTCCCCAACCAGGGATTGAACCCACACCCTGTACATTGGAAGGAGGAGGAGACCTAAGCCACCGAAGCACCGGGGAAATACCGAAGCGAGTTGCTTTAACGTAAACAGTGCAGGAACTTCCCTGGTGGCTCAGAGGTAAAGCGTCTGTCTACAACGCGGGAGACCTGGGTTCGATCCCTGGTTCGGGAAGATTCCCTTGGAGAAGGAAATGGCAACCCCCTCCAGTACTCTTGCCTAGAAAATCCCATGGACAGAGGAGCCTGGTGCAGGCTGCAGTCCACGGGGTTGCAGAGAGTCGGACACGACTGAGCGACTTCACTTTCTTTCTTTCTTATGCAGGGACACTCAGGAGCGCATGAAAGATGGTGGGCATCGTGAATGATCCGACAGACGCAAATCCAAAGTTTGGTGAAGCACCCCATTATCCTCATGAGATCAGTCGTGTCCGACTCTGCAAACCCTTGGACTGTAGCCTGCGAGGCTCCTCTGTCCATGGGATTCCCCAGGCGGGAATACCGGAGTGGGTTGCCATGCCCTCCTCCAGGGGGTTTCTTCCCCACCCAGGAATGGAACCCAAGCGTCTAACGTCTCCTGTGCTGCCAGGCGGGTTCTTTCAGTGCTGCTTGAGAAGCAGTGCTACAGTGATGGCTACCTATGGTAATAATTTGAAGAACCAGCTGGTAGCTGTTGGAGAGGATGCGTAGGAGCTGGACCGTCCATGTTGTCAGCACAGATGCAAAGGGAGGGCATGACGTGTTGGTTTAACTGAGCAGCTTCCCCTTTCTGGGCATTCAGGATGGAGGAGGGGACGGCTGAGTTGTGTGTGTCTGGGGGTGGTGGTGTGCTGTCCTGGAGAGTCCCCTTTGAGCTGGGGACTGGAGTGAAGGAGGTGGTGCCGGACAGATACCACCTGTCAGGCAAGTCTGCCCTGAACGGAGACATTCTCACCACCCACCTCACCTTCTCTCGTCTTTTCTCTGCTTGACCTTTTCGAATGCATATAAATCTTTTAACTGTCTAAATAAAACCTCTGGCCAGACGTGACCCTGGGAGAAAGGTGCACCCACCTCCCCAGTTTCACAAGAGGAGACAATCCAGCTATAGCCAGAACCTAGCTCCAAATGGCAAATCCACTGAAGGTAAAGAGTTGTTGTTGAGTCGCTCAGTTGTGTCCAGCTCTTTGTGACCCCACGCACTGCAGCACGCCAGGCCTCCCTGTCCATCACCAGCTCCTGGAGCTTGCTCAAACTCATGTGCATCGAGTCGGTGATGCCATCCAGCCATCTCATCCTCTGTCATCCCCTTCTCCTGCTGTCCTCAGTCTTTCCCAGTTTCAGAGGTTTTTTTTTCCCCAATGAGTCGGCTCTTTGCATCAGACGGCCAAAGCACCGGAGCATCTCACATCAGGTAATGTGTTGGACTTGCTTCTGTCATGAGGTGAGGTATGTTTCTGTCTGTGTGACCTCTTTAGCGAGCTGCCTGCAACGCACAGTCCGCTCTGGTTCTGGGCTTATTTCACAAGAAAATTGTTTTCTTTCTCTGCCCACTTCACCGAGAGGCTTCCCAGGGATTTTCAGGGGATTTCATTTTCAATGATGGAAAGCTGGCTTGAAACTCAACATTCAGAAAACTAGGATCATGGCATCGGGTCCCATCACTTCATGGCAAATAGATGGGGGAAAAATGGAAACAGTAACAGACTTTATTTTCTTGGGCACCAAAATCACAGTGGATGGTGACTGCAGGAGTGAAATGAAAAGATGCTTGCTCCTTGGAAGAAAAGTTATGACCAACCTAGACAGCATCTTTAAAAGCAGAGACATCACTTTGCCAACAAAGGTCCGTCTAGTCAAGGCTATGGTTTTTCCGGTAGTCATGTATGGATGTGAGAGTTGGACTATAAAGAAAGCTGAGTGTCAAAGAACTGATGCTTTCTACTTGTGGTGTTGGAGAAGACTCTTGAGAGTCCCTTGGGCTGCAAGGAGATTCAACCAGTCCATCCTAAAGGATCAGTCCTGGGTGTGCATTGGGAGGACTGATGCTGAAGCTGAAACTCCAATCCTTTGGCCACCTGATGCGAAGAGATGACTCACTGGAAAAGACCCTGATGCTGGGAAAGATTGAGGGTGGGAGGAGAAGGGGATGGCAGAGGATGAGATGGTTGGATGGCATCAGTGACTCAACGCACATGAGTTTGAGCAAGCTCCGGGAAATACTGAAAGACAGGGAAGCCTGTCGAGGCATGACTCCCCTGTGGAAACTCCAGAGGAACCCCAAGATCCATGTCAGCACTGGAGAGGAACCCTGAGGTTCCGGCCTCAACTCCAGATGAAGACCTCGGCCCCGGCAGCGACTGCAGAGGAATCCTGAGAGGCCCCTCGCAACTCGCATGGAGACTGCAGTCCATAGGGTCATGGAGTTGGACACAACTGAGCTACTGAACACCAACAGCCCTAATACAGGCAGCAAATCTGAGATTCCAGCTGAGTTTAGGACCTGGGGCTGGAGCTGTAGGCCTCGCCCTCACCCTTGAGTCCCTGATTCTGCTGAATGGGAAAGGTATCCACCTCTAGAATGATCTGTAAGAAGATCCCCTTTGCCTAGCAGCGGTGGGAAGGTACTCGGGTCATGAGAGACTTTGTCCTTTCAGGGGTTAGGAGGGCGGCAACCCTCACCACATCACGGACTCCCCAGCGTTGGAAGACTGACTAGCTGGCACTTACCCAGGACCGTGGAGCGTGCTGAGTTCAGGAGTACCAGGAGGCTTACGAAATCCAACAGGACCACCATGCTGCGGGTCTGAAGCTGGGCCTAAACCTCCAAACAGGAGACAGCAGTTCAGAAAACGGATTCCAGTTGAGGCAGGAGGACTTCCTTCTTAGCACAACCTCCAGGCAGTCGTTGGGAATCAGAACCTAGCTGCCGGAGCCTTTGTGAGTAGAGAAAAATGGTAGGCCCAAGGCACTTGGCCCGGGGCCAGACAATGTTGCCTCATATCCCAAAGTGGCTGCCAGGGACCTGCATTCTCATTACATATCCCTTCTTCTGTTCACTGGTGGCCTCACTTCTTCCACCCCTCTAAAGAGTTTTTGGTTTGTTCATATGTCCCTATGTGGTCAGCAATATTCCATCAGAGCACAGTGTGAGGTTACCATCCTCCTTGTACACCTCTGTGTTAGCTGGCATGATCAGATTCCATTTTTCTAAAAATTTTTTACCGGAAGATAATTGCTTTGCAAAATTTTGTGCTAGCTTCTGCCATTCATCAACATGAAATTCCCTTTTAAATTCTGTCTGAAACTCTATCAAAAGCATCAAAAAATTTAACACATATTCATGATGACAAGTCTCAGCAAACTGGGATTAAAGAAACATTTTCTGGGCTCTGCCCAACCTGTTTTTCCTCCCCTCAGCCCACTACCACTGGTCCACATTACTGCTCCTGAGAGGTATACTTAGGAGTGGCTAATCAATATTATTTTAAGCTGATTTTCTCCTAAGTGGTCAGGGAGGGTCTGGGGAGGTGACACCCCCAGTGAAAAGAAGGGATGTATGATGAGGATGCTGGGTCCACAGCATCCACTTTGGGGCATGAGGCAACTGTCTGTCCCTGAGTCAGGTACCCTGTTTCTTCCATTTTCTTTTGCTCACAAAGGCCCCTGCAGGTAGGAACACTCCCAGCAACAACCTAGGGGATAAAAGCATGCCTTAGGAAGATCAGCTGACTCCTAAACACTTACCTCCCCTTTGAGAAAACTGCTCCTTTCACCAGGGCAGCAAGAAAGAAAAAAAAAAATCTGTAAGAAGTCCTAGAATATTCTGATGGAGGTTCTCTTTATGCTTGGTGATTACAGGGCTGGGTGTTGTGCATTCGAGTAGATTTTTTTTTTTCCCCTCTGATTTCTTCATGACTCTATGAACACAAAGAGATGGGCAGGCCCTTGCTGGTTGCACAGAGGTCATCAGGAGGGAAGCTGCAGGTGAGCTGCCTGACAATCACACAGCTCTGCAGGCGGAGCTGATAGCAGCCAGGAGGCCACCAACCGCACGGGGCGCAAGGACCCTCGGCATTTCGGCTTCTTCTGGGGGAAGGCTGCCAACCTCCTTTGGAGACAAATTCATCTCCGTGTGTGCGGAAGTCCCCTGAAACGTCTCTGACCATCATCAGCTCACCTGCCACCTGTTCCCTGAACACATCCACAAACTCAGCTGCCTCCCGGGCCACGTGTGCTGCGAACGCTCATCTCTTTCCTCCCTTCCTTCTTTCCTTCCTTCCTTATTTGGCTGAGCTGGGTGTTAGTTGCCACACGTGGGGTCTAGTCCCCTGACCAGGAATAGAACCCATGCCCCTGCATTGGGAGTGCGGAATCTCAGGCACTTGGCCACCAGCAAAGTCCCAGACCCTCACCTCTTCTGCTTAGTTGCTCAGTCGTGTCCGACTCTCTGCACCTCCATGGAGTGTAGCCCCGCCGGGCTCCTCTGTCCAGGGAATTTTCCAGGTGAGAATACCAGAGTGGCTTGCCATTTGCTTCTCCACCCAAGGAACCTAAACGTCCCCACTGGCTACCGATGGCTCCCAGATGCTTTGCAGCGCAAGGCATGGAAAGGCTTCCTGGGGGAACCTGGCGGTGGTCCAGCGATGACGTCTCTGTACCCTCACTGTGGAGAATCTGGGTTCGATCTGAGATCGGACAAGCCACGCGGTCAGGAGGTTAAAGAAAAAAACTCTGCTTGCTTCTGAGCACAGGCTGACATTCCCCCGCCACTTCTGTTAACTTTCATGAGGACGGAGTGAAGGTGATCTCACTTCTGTGCTTCCCGGGGGAGAGACGCCCCCCCATACCTTCCCTGGGCATCACCAGGAGCCGGGTCAGAGGGAGCTGTGTTCCCACCGAGGGTCTGTGTCCCCAGCGAGACCGAAGGGGATGGGAGTGGAAATCAGTCCCGTGCGTGTTGTCCCGTGAGAACAAAACCGTCGAGGACTTCATAGCTTACAGACACCCCCAGAGGAAATATTTTACAGGTAGATAGCGCAGGCTTCCCAGGTGACGCTAGCGGCAAAGAATCCACCTGTCAAGGCAGGAGGCCCAGGTTTGATCCCTGGGTCAGGAAGATTCCCTGGAGGAGGGCATGGCAACCCACTGCAGTCTTCTTGCCTGGAGAGTCCCATGGACAGAGGAGCCTGGCGGGGCTACAGTCCACGGGGCTTCGAAGAGTCGGACATGCCTGAGTGACTAAGCACGCACGCAGATAACACGGCGTACGGAGGAATCGGACCCCACCAGCCCGTGACTGCCCGCCACGTCAGCCGGAAATGCAGAAGGCCCAGTGTCCACCCTTCCCTTCCCGAAGCTCGGGTGGCGTGACTTTCACCCCGGTAGCTTCTTCCTCCAGCCTCCCCCAGGGTGAGGCCGTCTCTCCCCGACTCCAATCTCCCGTCCCATCACAAACCCACGTGGTCAGAGGATCCTGTCGGTCAGAGCAAGCCCCCATAGATGGGGGAACCGTCCACTTACCGGTCCGTCAACTTTGTGGATCGTTCTCGCCCAACTGTGTGAATGTGGGGCTCCTTGAAGCCGCTGTCCTGCCTGCCCGGGGTACGTGGCAGGTGGGCAGTGCTGGATGCCTTGGCAGCAGGTTCCCTAGGTGAGGGGAGGCCCGCAATGCCCTTCCGGATGTATGGGGGGGGCAGGTGTGACCAAGAGCCTGAGTCTGGTCTTCCCCACGGACACGCTCTCTCTCTCTCCTTCTCGCTTTAAATGGAGCCTCCCCCAGGTCAGCGATTGCAGAAATAATCTCTTATCAGCGGAGCCTTCGTCATCACCGAGTGACCGGCCCGCCGTTATCATCACCTCAGGGAACAGGAAGTGTCATAACACAGTCCATGTTCCCTCTCAAGCCTGCCCCCTCAGTTTTTTTTTTCTTCTGTTTAATTGACCTCCCAAGGTTCCTCTTTTAGCAGCAGGGAGCTAGATGGCCACTTGGCTCTCCTGCATCTTCTGGTCGGGGGTGGCGGGGTGTCGGGGGTGGCGGGGTGGTGGGGGTGGCGGGGTGGCGGGGGTCACTGGGGGTGTCGGCTCGGTGTCACCGCGTTCGGGAAACTGGCATCTCCTGAGCTTCCTCTGCAGCCACTGGGAGCTGGTTCCCTTTCAGCTCGGAAGCTCTGCCAGAGGCTGTGACTGGCTCTTCTCCGGGTCTGTGTCCCCCAGGGGCCTGGGGGCAGAGGGAGGGACGAACTGAGCTGACTTTCAGTCCATCTCTCCCTAAGGAATCACTCACACTCGTTCGCTATGGAGTGTTACTCACTCAGTCGTGTCCGACTCTCTGCAACCCCATGGACTGAAGTCTGCCAGACTGTGTCCACTGTTTGTCCATCTATTTCCCATGAAGTGATGGGACCGGATGCCGTGATCTTCCTTTTCTGAATGCTGAGTTTTAAGCCAGCTTTTTCACTCTCCCCTTTCACTGTTATCAAGAGGCGCCTTAGTTCCTCTTCGCTTTCTGCCATTTTCAGCCCAGCATTTCTCATGATGTACTCTGCACAGAAGTTAAATAAGCAGGGTGAGAAAGTACATGAAGATGTGATTGGAAAGCGTCTGCTCTGGCCCTGAGGCTCCGGGGTGCGGGATTACCTGTGGGAGCTGACTCAGGGGAGGAGACAGAGAAATTCGCAGGAGGAGACAGCGGAGGCTGCGAATCTGCAAATCCATGTGTCTTTTCACCTCTGACCCGGCACAAGCACCCACGGAAGGACCGGGGATGCCTAGCGTGGCCCCCGAAGCCAGCAGGCACCGCCCACTGCAGAGGCCGTCCCCACCCCGTGCCTCAGACAGACAGAGACAGAGAGACGGGGCTCCCGGGGACCCTGAGGCCCCAACCAGTCAGCTGCTGCCGCTGGGAGCTCATCTGAGAGAGAGAGAGAAAGACACAGAGAGACACAGCCGGAAGCTGTGCAAGTCGGCAGCGACTCGGTTTGTTCTGCGGTCCTGCCCACAAATGACATTTCCTCAAGTCTCACGTTTCTGTCTTAACTGCTGGGTTTCATCACCTTAAAAGACAGAGTCGGCTGGGACCGACTCTGCTGCAGAACTCTGCGGGTTTCGCTGCAGAAGACCCTGAGAACGCTCGGTAGATACCGGCTGTTTATCTTCTCCCTCCTGGCTTCGATAATAATTTCCTACGATTGCCGTGTGCTCATTCGCTCCGCCGCCCCGTGGACTGCAGCCCGCAAGGCTCCTCTGTCCCCGGGATTCTCTAGGGAAGCACGCTGGGGTGGGTTGCCAGGCGCTCCTCCGGGAGATCTTCCCTCTGCTCTCCTGTGTCTCCTGCATTGCCAGGGGGATTATTACTAATGGACTTTATTTTATTTTTTCACATTTTTGGCTTTTCAGAGACACCTCGCAGGAGGCACAGAGCACCCGTGGACCTCTCCTCCGCCCTCCCCTATTTTCCCGTGAGCCCCCTAATGAACATCCTGCAGCGGGCAGCCTGTACATCTGTTACCGTGGATATGCTGATAGTGAGACACTGCTATCGGTTGGGATGTACTGTACATATTCCCGGGGTGGTCAGTTCATGCGTCCCTGTCCAGGTGACAGCCCCATTCATTCATATGCTTCCCCCAGAGGGTGGCTGGGAACAGGCTTTGTAGGTGTGACTCAAGTTCACAACCAGCTGGCTTGAAGCAAAGAGAACAGGCTCCAGTGGTGGTGAGCCTTGTCTAATCAGGTGAAGATTTTTATTTTTTTTTTTTTAATGTGTGGGGAGGAGGATTTGAAGCAAAGAAAAAAAAGGTTCATGCAGTGGTGGGCCTCGTCTAATCAAGCGAAGGTCTTTTATAGGGGGGCTTGAAGCAAAGAGATGCTCCATGTGGTGGTGGGCCTCATCTAATCAGGCGAAGGTCTTTTATGGGGGGGCTTGAAGCAAAGAGAAGAAGCTCCATGTGGTGGTGGGCCTCATCTAATCAGGTGAAGAGGCTTTTTTTTTTTTTTTTTTTTTTAAATTTGGCCGCACTGCACAGCATGTGGGATCTTAGTTCCCCGACCAGGGATCGAACTGTCACCTCTTGCACTGGAAGCAGTGAGTCATAACCACGGGACCACCAGAGAATTCCAGCTAAAGTCTGAAAAGCAGACATGCAGGTTTCTCAGAGAAGATGAAATTCTGTCTCCAGAACCGCAGTGTCAACTCCTGCCTGGGTGTCCAGCCCGGCCCCCTGACCTGCGGACTTCACACTCAGCAGCCTCACAATCGCACGAGCCAATTCCTTGAAATAAACGTCTCTCCTTCCTTATGCATTATCTATCACCATACGTGTCTACCTTTCTCCAGGTAGATATGTGTAGCCGCATCTCTTTCTATATATAGGTAGATATCTGTATATCTATCTTCGTATGTATAGTTGGCCCTGGGTTCTGCACTTGTAGCTGAGGAGGGCCAGCTGTATAAGATTCTGTCTGTCTCTCCCTATATACATCTATATATATCCATACATATATCCACACACACACACACACACACATAAATCTCTCTCTGTATCCACAGCTTACATCTCATCTCTGCTGCTGCTGCTGCTGCTAAGTCGCTTCAGTCGTGTCCGACTCTGTGCGGCCCCATAGACGGCAGCCCACCAGGCTCCCCCGTCCCTGGGATTCTCCAGGCAAGAACACTGGAGTGGGCAGCCATTTCCTTCTCCAGTGCAGGAAAGTGAAAAGTGAAAGTGAAGTCGCTCAGTCGTGCCTGACTCCTAGCAACCCCGTGGACTGCAGCCCACCAGGCTCCTCCGTCCATGGGATTTGCCAGGCCAAGGGTACTGGAGTGGGCTGCCATTGCCTTCTCCGACATCTCATCTCTTTCATCTATGAATTACACAGGTACCCATCAGTTGACCTGTGTCTGCCTATATACATCTATAGCTGTCCATCCATCCATCATCTACTATTTACCTACTCTCAACTTACCTATCAGCTCTATCTACCCGTCCATCCGTCTACCTGTGTCTGTCTGTCTGTCATCTCTACCTACCTATCTATTGATCTACCAATTTATCATCTCTGTCGACCTATCCATCATCTCTGCCCACCTATCGATCTGCCTGTCTGTCTATCTAGCATCTCTGCCTGGCCTCCCTGGTGGCTCAGAGGTTAAAGCGTCTGCCTGCAATGCGGGAGACCCGGGTTCCATCCCTGGGTTGGGGAAAGATCCCCTGGAGAAGGAAATGGCAACCCACTCCAGTACTCTTGCCTGGAGGATCCCATGGACAGAGGAGCCTGATGGGCTACAGTCCACGGGGCTGCAAAGACTCAGACACGACTGAGCGACTTCACTTTCATCTCTGCCCACCTGCCTGTTTACCTATTTTTCCATTCACCCATCATCTCCATCCACCTGTCTGTCTGTCTGCCTGCGTACTGGTCTACGTACCAGTCTATTATCTGTATGCACCCGTCTCCCTATTTCCCTACCATCTCTATCTACATATCCAGCGTCTCTGTCTACCTGTTACCCACATCTATCTTCCTATCTATATCTGCCACGTACCTATTGACCTATTGTCTACCTACCCATGTATCGTCTCTGTCTGCCTGTCCATCTTTCTACCCATTGGTCCATCTATCATCTGTGCCTACCTACCGATCATCTGTCTGTATCCGCTTGCCTATCTCTCCACCTACCGTCTGCTTCTATCAGCCATATCTACCTTTATGCCTATCATCTCTATCTGCCTATTTGCCTATTATCTCTACGACCTATTTGCCTATCTGTCTACCATCTCTACCCACCTGTCTGTCTCCCTATTTATTCATCATCTAAGGAAATGGCAATCCACTCCAGCACTCTTGCTTGGAAAATCCCACGGATGGAGGAGCCTGATATGCTACAGTCCCTGGGGTCGCAGAGTCGGACACACGACTGAGCGACTTCATTTTCACTTTCTATGAACCGATCATCTCTGTTTGCCTCTCTGTCTACCTACTTACCTAACATCTCTCTCTCTCTACCATCTCTCTCCACCCGTCTCCCTGCCGATCTCTCGATCCCATCTATCCACCCATCTATCACAAATCTCCACCCTGTTCGTCTTATTTCTCTGGAGAACTCTGACTGCTACGGTTTCCCGGTTGCTTTGAGCGGAGCTGACCCACCAGCAAGGCTGTGGCTGAACCTTCAGTGGTCTGCAGGCGGGAGATCAGTCCTGAATATTCACTGGTAGGGCTGATGCTGAAGCTGAAAACTCCAGTACTTTGGCCACCTGATGGGAAGAGCCAACTTATTGGAAAAGACCCTGATGCTGGGAAAGATTGAGGGCGGGAGGAGAAGGGGACGACAGAGGATGAGATGGCTGGATGGCATCACCGACTCGATGGACATGAGTTTGAGTGAACTCCGGGAGTTGGTGATGGACAGGGAGGCCTGGCGTGCTGCTGTCCACGGGGTCGCAAAGAGTCACACACGACTCAGCGACTGAATAACAACAAGGAAGAAGCTGTAAGTTGGGGGGAATTTCAGATTCAAAGACCAACGTCACTCACACGCCATCCACTTCCTCCTTCTCCACGTGACATGTTCTCAGCTTCTTCCCCGGGAGCTGGCTCCCTCGGGGTGGGAACTATTCTCTGCCTCCCTCCCTCTCCTGCACTGTAATAGCCCACCAGGCTCCTCCGTCCATGAGATTTCCCAGACAAGAATACTGAAACAGCAACCCACTGCAGCATTCCTGCCTGGAGAACCCCATGGACAGAGGACCCTGTTGGGCCACAGTTCATGGGTTCGCAGAGAATCTTACGCGACTGAGCGATTCACACACACACACACACACCCCTCCCAGTGCCCACCCTCCACCCCGGGGATCCCATGATGCTGAAACGGACCCTGCTCCATGCATCCATGCCCAGTAACTCAGTCCTAAATGAGCGCATCAGCTGTCTATTTCAGGATGCGACTCAGCCAGCTGCAGAGCGGCCCCGAGAAGGGCCCCAGGAAGCATGTGCTTGCCCTGTGCCTTCCTGCACGGAGAGGACCCAGGAGGCGGCTGGGGTCGCCCGGACCAACCCCACCAGCCCAGCTGCGCCAGCTTCCTCATCCTCCCAGGCACCACTGCAGACACCAGTTCCCGATACTCTCGACTCCACGGTCGCTGGTTCCTGCAGGGGCATCGTGGTGCAAACCACAGGTCTGGGTTTGCATCGTGGTGCAAACCCAGGAGGGTACACAGCTGCCTCCTGGGCGGCAGAGATAGAACAGCTGGGCCAGCAGCCTCAGTGCCAAGCAGGGGCCAGGAGGGGACCCTTCTGGGGGGAACAGGATGGGGAGGGGAGCTGGGGGTATCAGATCCTCCGTGCCAGGGGCGCCTGGTTGAAGAACTGTTTCCTTTTTCTCACTAGAATAAGCTTCTTGCTGTTGTCCAGCTGCTCCGTCGTGTCCAACTCTCTGAGACCCCATGCACTGTAGCCCCCCAGGCTCCTCTGTCCATGGGATTCTCCAGGCAAGAAGACTGGAGTGGGCTGCCCTTTCCTCCTCCAGGGGGTCTTCCCCACCCAGGGATCGAACCCATGTCTACCGCACTCGAAGGCATATTCTTTGCCGGGGAGTCACCTGGGACGCCTCTAGAGTGACTTTACATTTTTTAAAAAAGTTTTAAAGTATAGAGTGACTTGACTTTAAATTTTTTTCTTAATTTTAAAGTATAGTTTCCCTGGTAGCTCAGTGCTAAAGAATCCGCCCGCCAATGCAGGAGACAGAGGTGTGATGCTTGGGAAGATCCCCTGGTGGAGGGCACGGCAGCCCACTCCAGTGTTCTTGCCCGGAGGGTCCCATGGACAGAGGAGGCTGGGGGCCTGTGGCCCATGGGGTCGCAGAGACTCGGAGACGACTGAACACGTGGCTGCAGACTTACAACACTGTGTTAGTTTCAGGGGTACAGCAAACTGATTCCCTTATGGAGACATACATTTTTCTCAGACCCCTTTTCATTATAGTGTCTGACATCATATGGAATAGGATTATCTGATTCCCTGAGGTATACCGTAAATCTCTGTTGCTTATCTATTTTACGTCTAACACGTTATATCCACTGATCAATTTACAGTTCACACTTTTAACCCCAAACATCTAAATTACCCTGCTCCCCCGCCCATGAACCCTACCTGCCTTTCCCCATTGGCAACCATCCTTTTGGAATCTAAAAAAAGTGAAATAAAAGCAATGTGCGTACAAACAGAAACAGCAAATAGCTCATGTTTCCTGAGTTCTGTAATATTCACATGTTAAAATGACACAGCTGTTGTGTCCAGATCGTTTCTAGCCCCGATGCGTTTTCACCTGGCTGTGTGTCAGCTTCCAGGTCATTTTCCAGCATGAAAAACCGGCTCCCCAAGGCTTCTGATCCCAGTCTCTTCAGACCCCTCGTGGGGAGGGGGGTCCCAGGCAGCCCAGACTTCTGACTGACCAGCTTGTAAGTCAGGCTTCCCAAGACCCCCTCCGTGGGGCTGGGTAATTGGCTAAAATGGCTCACAAAGCTCGAGAAAAGACCGGAGTTTAAAAAAACAACAACAAAAAAGGCTTTGCCGGTTTGTGCAAAAAGCGTACGACTCAGCTGGTTTTGGTGGAGGACTCCAGGGGAACGCGAAGAATGCACAGGACATCTTATGAGGGGGAAGGAGGGTGGGGGGAAAGGGGCCTCTACACCCAGAGGGTGACGTTTGAATCTGCAGGTCTGGGGATGGCTCCCGGCTCACCCAATCTCCCCTCTTTGGGACACCGTGCGGTGGACAGAAAAATGTCCCCAAGGACGTCTGCGTCCCCTCCCCGTGTGGTGGACAGAATAACATCCCCAGTGATATCCTAAATCCCGGAACCCACAAACGGGTTGCCTTCCGACACAAGGAAGTTAACAGCAGTGATGAACGCCACGATCCCGAGATGGAGACTGGGTCGTGGACCACCCGCCTGGGGGTCAGGTCATCGCAGAGACCGTTAAAAGAATTACACAGGAGACCGTACGAGCTGTTAACGGATAGATTCCTGCCATGCCAAGTCCATCGTGGAGGTCCTGTTACAGTAGCTTCTGGAAACTCATTTCTTTCTAAACTGCAGCTGATATAGGAAAAAAATGAAAAACCAAGACAGGAGGATGTATTCTGTCCACCAGTAAAAGCAGAGGCAGGGGAGACGGTGTTCCAGCCCCAGCGGCCACTGGCAGTCTGGACACCTGCGTGTGATGAGGGGATGGGGTTTCAGGAGGCGCTGAGAGGTGCATTAAGTTGTTCAGATTTGAAAGGCATTCAAACATCCCTCCAGCTACAAAAGCACCTTTGAGAAACAGGACATTATCTTTTAGAGTAAAAAAAACAGTTGTTGATTAGTTGGTTCTTCATGACCCCATAGAGGATCCCAGGCTCCTCTGTCCATGGGATTCTCCAGGCAAGAATACTGGAGTGAGTTGCCATTTCCTTCTCCAGGGATTCTTTCTGACCCAGGAATCGAACCTGAGTTTCTTCAATTCACAGGCGAGTACTTTACCACTGACTCCCTGGGAAGCCTCGTTAAAAGAACAAAAAGATAGAATGCTATAAAAACACAACAATTTAAAAAAGCTTCATTAGAAAACAGTAAATAAAATACTTAAGAAATGTTTAAAAAATATTTTTTAAAAAGTAAACAGCTTCTAGAAAGTCCCGGGTATGGAGACGCCTGGAATTCACAGTTTCGCTGGGGCTTCTGAGACTGTCTCCACGGTTAAGACCTCTTCCTTGTCACCTTTTCCCGCTTCGTGTGTAAACTTCTCCCATAGCATCTGATGGGCGAGAAAGGCAGGGATGTCAACTCCCCAGAAGCCCCCGGAGGCCCCACGGAGGTGGAAGGTTTAGACAGAAATGGGAGCCTGGTCTCCGAGTGGGAGCTCATCGGCGGCAGATGAGCTGGGGGAGGGACGTCTGAGACTCGCGTACCACACTTGCTGGGACCGCATGGAGCTCAGAGCTCGGAAGGAGAGTGTCGCAGGACCCTAGACCTCCCCAGGAACCCACCAGGGCGTGACGGCAGAACGTGGAGGAGGCGGATGCAGTCCCTGCCTCGGGAAGATGGGCTTGACGGGTGAACCCAAGTGCAGGGGAGGGTTTCCCACATTTGAAAGTGAAAGTGTTAGTCGCTCAGCTGTGTCCAACTCTTGGCGACCCCATGGAGTATATATAACCCACCAGGCTCTCCTCTACCCATGAGGATTCTCCAGGCAAGAATACTGGAGTGGGTTGCCATTCCCTCCTCTAGGGGATCTTCCCAACCCAGGGAATCAAACCCAGGTCTCCCTCATTGCATGTGGAGTTTTTTTTTGTTTTTTGTTTTTAACCATCTGAGCCACAAGGGAAGCCCAAGAATACTGGAGTGGGTTGCCATTCCGCTTCTCCAGGGGATCTTCCCAACCCAGGGACCGAACCAGGGTCTCCCACATTGCGGGCGGGTTCTTTACTATCTGAGCCACCAGGGAAGCGCTACATATCGGGGGGTGGGAGCGTGTTTGTCTTGTCCTGTGTCCTTTTTCATCCTGTGTGCTGCCCCCTGGAGATCTGGCTGGGCCCCGTTCAGTCTGTCTCTCTTGTCTCCTGTTCTATTGTTTTTCGTCCTCTCTGTGTGCTAGAGATCTGGCTGGACCTCGTTAGGTCTGTCTCTGTCTCTGCCATCCCCATCTTCCCCTTCTCTCCTCCTCCTTCTCCAGAACCAGGCTAATTTCCCCGGACACAGCTTGCAGACGAAACCCCCACCCACCCCGACCCTGCCCCGGAGAAAGCCAGCGAGCAGGACACGTGATTCCAGCCTCCTCCTGTGGACCTCAGCTTTGGCTGGGCACAGACGAGCTTCTGGGCTCGCCGTTCCCCACCTGTCCATCGTGGCTGCCCCCTCACTCATCCCGGACATACCTCGTGGTCGATTTGTTGGTTATCATTCAATTTATCTTTGATCTGTGGAACCGGAGGGAATAACCTGTGGGTCTTGAGGAACCTGGGGAGATAAGAGATGAGGTGAAGAGAAGACGGACAGGCCCACACTTTTGTCCTGGCTCCCAGAGGAGAGGCACGCTATATTAAGTACAAACATGCCCTCTGGACTCACGTCTTCAGAACAGTTCCCTTTAAGAACCATAGAAGGGGAGCCTTCCCCTGGAGGTCCGGGAGTTAAGATGTCACCTTCCAAGGCAGGGGGTGTGAGTTCGGGCCCTGGGGTGCCAATGTGATCCCTGGTCAGGAAGCTACGATCCCACATACCTTGCAGACAAAAAAACACCATAAAACGGAAGCACGATTGTAACCAATTCAGTAAACACTTTAAAAATGAGGCACATCATGGTATATATACACGATGGACTATTACGCAACTGTTAAAAAGGATGAAACAATGCCATTAACAGCGACATGGATGGACCCAGAGATTGTCATACTGAGTGAAGTCAGTCAGACAGAGAAGGAGAAATATCGTGTGGCTTCCCTCACCTGTGGAGTCTAAAAGGAAATGATGCCAACTCACCTACAAAATAGAAAGAGACTCACAGACTTAGAAAACCAACTTATCATTACGAGGGAGTGGGGAGATGGGAAGAAGGATAGTTAGGGAGTCTGGGATGGACATGGACACACTGCTGTATTTAACATGGAGAACCAGCAAGGACCTGCTGTCCAGCACAGGGAACTCTGCTCAATACTCTGTAATAACCTTATGGTTCCCAGGGGGAAGGATGGGGGAAGGGACAGTTAGGGAATTAGGGGTGGACATGGACACACTGCTGTATTTAACATGGAGAACCAACAAGAACCTGCTGGACAGCACAGGGAACTCTGCTCAATGTCACGTGGCAGCCTGGATGGGAGGGGAGTTTGGGGGAGAATGGATACATGTGTATGGATGGCTGAATCCCTTTGCTGTCCACCTGAAACTATCGCAACATTGTTTATTGGCTATCAGTTCAGTTCAGTTCAGTCACTCAGTCATGTCGGACTCTTCAGGACCCCATGAACTGCAGCACTCCAGGCCTCCCTGTCCATCACCAACTCCCGGAGTTCACCCAAACTCATGTCCATCGAGTAGGTGATGCCATCCAGCCATCTCATCCTCTGTTGTCCCCTTCTCCTCCTGCCCCCAATCCCCCCCAGCATCAGAGTCTTTTCCAATGAGTCAACTCTTCGCATGAGGTGGCCAAAGTACTGGAGTTTCAGCTTTCGCCATCAGTCCTTCCAATGAACACCCAGGACTGATTTCCTTTAGAATGGACTGATTGGATCTCCTTGCACTCCAAGGGACTCTCAAGAGTCTTCTCCAACACCACAGTTGAAAAGCATCAATTCTTCGGTGTTTAGCTTTCTTTATAGTCCAACTCTCACATCCATACATGACCACTGGAAAAGCCACAGCCTTGACTAGACGGACCTTTGTTGGCAAAGTCATGTCTCTGCTTTTGAATATGCTATCTAGGTTGGTTATAACTTTCCTTTCAAGGAGTAAGCGTCCTTTAACTTCATGGCTACAGTCACCATCTGCAGTGATTTTGGAGCCCCCCAAAATAAAGTCTGACACTGTTTCTACTGTTTCCCAATCTATTTCCCATGAAGTGATGGGACCAGATGCCATGATCTTCGTTTTCTGAATGTTGAGCTTTAAGCCAACTTTTTCACTCTCCTCTTTCACTTTCATCAAGAGGCTTTTTAGTTCCTCTTCACTTCCTGCCATAAGGGTGGTGTCATCTGCATATCTGAGGTTATTGATATTTCTCCCGGCAATCTGGATTCCAGCTTGTGCTTCTTCCAGTCCAGCATTTCTCATGACTCACTCTGCATATAAGTTAAATAAGCAGGGTGACAATATACAGCCTTGACGTACTCCGTTTCCTATTTGGAACCAGTCTCTTGTTCCATGTCCAGTTCTAACTGTTGCTTCCTGACCTGCATATAGGTTTCTCAAGAGGCAGGTCAGGTGGTCTGGTATTCCCATCTCTTTCAGAATTTTCCACAGTTGACTGTGATCCACACAGTCAAAGGCTTTGGCATAGTCAATAAGGCAGAAATAGATGTTTTTCTGGAACTCTCTTGCTTTTTCCATGATCCAGCGGATGTTGGCAATTTAATCTCTGGTTCCTTTGCCTTTTCTAAAACGAGCTTAAACATCTGGAAGTTCACGGTTCACGTATTGCTGAAGCCTGGCTTGGAGAATTTTGAGCATTACTTTACTAGCGTGTGAGATGAGTGCAACTGTGCAGTAGTTTGAGCATTCTTTGGCAGTGCCTTTCTTTGGGACTGGAATGAAAACTGACCTTTTCCAGTCCTGTGGCCACTGCTGAGTTTTCCAAATTTGCTGGCACACTGAATACAGCACTTTCACAGCATCATCTTTCAGGATTTGAAATAGCTCAACTGGAATGCCATCACCTCCACTAGCTTTGTTCGTAGTGATGCTTTCTAAGGCCCACTTGACTTCACATTCCAGGATGTCTGGCTCTAGGTGAGTGATCACACCATCGTGAGTATCTTGGTCATGAAGATCTTTTTTGTACAGTTCTTCTGTGTATTCTTGCCACCTCTTCTTAATATCTTCTGCTTCTGTTAGGTCCAGACCATTTCTGTCCTTTATCAAGCCCATCTTTGCATGAAATGTTCCCTTGGTGTCTCTAATTTTCTTGAAGAGATCTCTAGTCTTTCCCGTTCTGTTCTTTTCCTCTATTTCTTTGCACTGATCGCTGAGGAAGGCTTTCTTATCTCTCCTTGCTATTCTTTGGAACTCTGCATTCAGATGCTTGTATCTTTCCTTTTCTCCTTTGCTTTTCGCTTCTCTTCTCACAGCTATTTGTAAGGCCTCCCCAGACAGCCATTTTGCTTTTTTTGCATTTCTTTCCCATGGGGATGGTCTTGATCCCTGTCTCCTGTACAATGTCACAAACCTCCATCCATAGTTCATCAGGCACTCTATCTATCAGATCTAGGCCCTTAAATCTATTTCTCACTTCTACTGTATAATCTTAAGGAATTTGATTTAGGTCATACCTGAATGGTCTAGTGGTTTTCCCTACTTTCTTCAATTTACAACATAAAAACTTCAAACTCCAAAAATAAAAGAAAAATAAAAGAAAAGGAGAGACATTAAAAAAAATAATAATGATCCACCAAAAAAAAAAATCTTAAAAAAAAATCACAGAAGGACGGCCTCCAATCTTACACTCCAGCGAATATAATATACCCTTTGCGGATGTACTTAAGAAATGCCTAGGAAGGTCTTTCCAGAACCTTCATTCACTGTCTTTGAAGAGAAACCAGAGTATTGGATGACAGAGGATGAGATGGTTGGATGGCATCACCAGCTCGATGGACATGAGTTTGAGCAAACTCTGGGAGCTGGTGAAGGAGGAGGACAGGGAGGCCTGGCGTGCTGCAGTCCATGGGGTCGCACAGAGTCGGACACGACTGAGCAACTGAACTGAACTGAATATTCACTGTCTTGGGTGCAGAGACGGCAGTGGTGGTATGTGCCCAGTCTTGAGCAGGTTGGAGGAATCCACACTCTCTGATTTTAAAAGGCTGGGAGATATACCCAGCCTTGAAGACCACGATTCCAGACTGACCAGTTTGCTGTGGATGGCACACATTTTTAGGGCTATTCCATGGTGCCCCAGCGTCTCAGTGGTGCTGAACGAACACATGGGCACTTGTTTTCGTTCTCACGACAAGAAGGCAACTGTGTGACCTCGTAAGATGCTGTGCTGAGCTGAACGGTGGCCCCAAAGATCCACTCGAGTCCTGAAGCCTGGGAAAGGGAGCTTGTTATGAAATGGGGTCTCCGCAGCTGTGACGGAGTGAAGGGTCTGAGATGAGGTCCTCCTGGGTGGGGGTGGCCCTAAACCCAGGGACAGGGTCCTTATAAGACACGGAAGAGGAGAGACACGGACGCAGCGGAGAAGCCACGTGGAGACGGAGGCGGAGACGGGAGGGAGGCGGCCACCAGCCCAGGGACGGACGCCCGGAGCCCCCAGAAGCTGGAAGAGGCGGGGAGGGCCCTCCCCGGAGCCTCTGCAGGGAGCTCAGCCCTGGGACACCCTGACCTCAGACGTTTTTGTCCCTGGGACTGGGGCAGGATGGATGTCTGTGGTTTTAAGCCCCCCAGCTGTGGTCACTGGTTCCGGCAGCCACAGGAAGTCACACAGCTTTTGATTAAAATCAGTCTTTGATGTTAAAACATGACCCGAGCTCCTGCCTCTACTATCCGTGGTCGGGCTGCCCACGGTCTTCTTCATGTTCCAAACACCGCGATGCCTTGCAGCTTATTGCAGCAGGCACTCAGGGTCTCCCCTTGTCTCTGGGGAGACACAGGATACCCAACAATGGTGGGGGCGGGGGAGCCTGGTGACAAAGACGCCTCGGGTCAACGCCCACGGGACCCACACGCCCTGCAGGAGGGTCTCCCCATGAGCCAAATCTCCCCGTGGCTCTGCAGAGCTCGCAAGCTTTATTCTGCACACGCCAGGCTTCCTTCCGGGGCGTCTGAGAGAGCCTGCGTGATTGCTGAGCTCATATGACAGGAAAAAGGCTAGCGGGGTCCCTGTGGCGGGGGGACGCGGCCTGTAGGGGCCTGGGAGCTGGGGCTGAGTAACACGCTATGGGAAAAGAGAAGTCTGTCAAGGAGGAACATTCCAAGAATTCCAGATGCTCTGAAAAACACAGAAGCCGGGCCCTGGAGCACAGCTGAGCTGTAAGCGGGCTTTCCTGCTGACTCACGTGCTAAAGAATCCACCTGCAGCGCAGGACAGCTGGGTTTGACCCTTGGTTCGGGAAGATCCCCTGGAAGAGGGCATGGCAACCCACTCCAGGATTCCTGCCTGGAGAATCCCACGGATGGAGGAGCCTGGCGGGCTATGGTCCACGGGGTTGCAAAGAGTCGGGCACGACTGAGCGACTCACTCTTTCAAAACTTCATCTATCTCTACAAGGATTAAACCAGCTGCTTCTGCAGCTGCTGACCTTCAATCACCTCCCGAAAGAAGTTCAGGGTGGAGAGCAGACATGAGCCACTCTGTGCTCTGGAGGAAAAAAAAAAAAAAAAAAAACTGGCAGGACAGGTCTTCAAATAGTAAGATATTCCCAGGAACCGATTTTATGAGCCCAACTCTCGCATCTCCTCATAGCTAGACAAGCAATGAAACGCTTCACGGTGATGTCTGCTCCCCATGACTAGCAGAGACCTTCTGCAAAAAAAAATAAATATATGCTTGATTGTGTGAACTCCCGCTTCAGCAAAATCACATATACGCCAACCTGCCTTCCCTGCCTCTTTGCAGCAGCTCCTCAGAGCTATCCGAGGCGCTGTGTCCCGGGCTGCAACCCTTCACTCATTCCTTTGTTCATTCAGTCGCTCAGTCGTGTCTGACTCTCTGCGACCCCGTGGACTGTAGCCCTCCAGGCTCCTCTGTCCATGGGATTCTCCAGGCGAGAATCCTGGAGTGGGTTGCCATGCTCTCCTTCAGGGGATCTTCCCAGCCCAGGGATCAAACCCAGGTCTCCTGCACTGCAGACAGATTCTTCACCATTGAGCCCCCAGGGAAGCCCATGGTCCTAATTTTGCCCCCAAGAAAACATAAACTCGCAACATTCACACTGTGCAATTTTTTTTCAGCGCAGCCCTGTTTTCCCCAGACACATTTTCTCATGGAAAATCTACAGGGCGGCTTGGACCGTCTGGGGCGTTTGCAGGCCGCCTTCTCATCTCCGCAAGCCGATCGGGGCGGGGTGACTTTAGACACGGGGGTTAGCCGACCCGGGACTCCCCGGGGTTACCTTTTGAAAAGGCAGCCGAGGGTCAGGCCACAGACGAGGGTCCCCAGAACCACCAGAACGCAGATGTACACCAGGCTGGACTCTGGTTCTTCGGAGCCTGGGGAAGACAGAGCGGGGGGACATGCCAGGGACCCCGAAGGCGCGGGGGAGCCGCTGTCCTCACTCAGCCAGATCACGGGCTCGCGGACGAGGAAATTCGGCCAGGGAAACTGAAAGCGTTCGTCCCTCTGCCACGTCTTACCCTTTGTGACCCCATGGACTGCAGCCCGCCAGGCTCCTCTGTCCATGGGATTCTCCAGGCAAGAATACTGGAGTGGGTTGCCGTTTCCTCCTTCAGAGGATCTTCCCCAAGCAGGGACCAAACCTGTGTCTCCTGAGTTGCAGGCGGATTCCTTACCGTCTGAGCCACCAGACAAGCCTCACAAGAAGGGAAATCTACGGGAGTACCCTAACCCGGAGCTTTCACAGAAAACGTCGGAGAGACAGTAGACTCTACTTTGCCGACAAAGGTCCGTCTAGTCAAAGCTACCGTTTTTCCCAGTAGTCATGTACGGATGTGAGAGCTGGACCAAAAAGAAGGCAGAGTGCCGAAGAATTGATGCTTTCCAACTGTGAGGCTGGAGAAGACTCCTGAGAGTCCCTTGCACTGCAAGGAGATCCAACCAGTTCATCCTAAAGGAGATCAGTCCTGAGTATTCACTGGAAGGACTGATGCTGAAGTTGAAACTCCAATACTTTGGCCACCTGATGCAAAGAGCTGACTCACTGGAAGAGACCCTGGTGCTATTGAAGGCGGGAGGAGAAGGGGGCGACAGAGGATGAGATGGTTGGATGGCATCACCAACGCGATGGACATGAGTTTCAGCAAACTCCAGGAGACAGTGATGGACAGGGAGGCCTGGCGTGCTGCGGTCCATGGCGTCACAAAGAGTCGGACACGACTGAGAGACTGAACAAGAGATGAGCCCAGATACAAAGCACTCTTAGAACATAGCAATCTAAAGACCATTCGATTTAAAAATGGACAGAAGAAAGGCTCAGTAGCTGAGCAGGATGAACAGTTCCAGGCAAACAGTTGTAAACTCCGTTCACTCCCATTTGGTGAATTTATTACAATATTAATTCTTCTTTTAATATTTATTCCCTTATTTGACTGTGCTGGGGCTTGGCTGTGGCACGAGGGATCGATTTCCATGACCAGGGATTGAACACTGGGAGGGAAGCCTCTTAGCCTCTCGACAGTGAGGGAATTCCTTATGGCCTCTGTTTGATGCTTTGGCCTTTTTGCCTGAAGGCATGTGAGGTCTTAGCTCCCAGGCCAGGGATCGAACACACATCCCCTGCATTGGAAGGCAGATCTTAACTGCTGGACCGCCGGAGAAGTCCCGTCCCATCTATCCTTAAGCTTTCATCTCACGTGTCATTTAGAGTAAGTGCTCTTTACAATAAGCTATTTTCGTTTCTCTGTGTTAGTCGCTCAGCCGTGTCTGACTCTATGCGACCCCATGGACTGTAGCCCGCCAGGTTCCTCTGTCCATGGGATTTCCCAGGCAAGAATACTGGAGTGGGTTGCCATTTCCTTCTCCAAAATTATTTTTCTTAACTAGGGCACATTTTTCATCTGTGAATAGTCCAAAACACAACGAGAAACTCTCAGTCTATCAGAGTGATTATAACCTGATGGACGCGTTCCCTGTTGCAACACTTCTCAGTATACACAGAACAAATGTGACTTGTTAAGCAAAGCAGTTATCTTTTCTTTTAAGTGATACATCAGTTGTCAAAACTGCATATCGCGGATGGCAGGTGAAACCAAAAAAAAATGTCATGTGGAAGTGAGCCAAGTCTGTTCAGAACTGTATTCTGGGAAAAGTCAACATTTTTTTTTTTCTCGCCCATAGTTTAAATTAATCTTTGCCTGGTGGCTCAGACAGTAAAGAATCTGCCTGCAATGCAGGAGACCCGGCTTCAATCCCTAGGTCGGGAAGATCCCCTGGAGGACGGTATGGCAACCCACTCCAGTATCCTTGCCTGGGCAATCCCATGGACAGAGGAGCCTGGTGGGCTACAGTCCACGGGGTCACAGAGAGTCGGACACGACTGGGTAACTTTCACTTTCACTCACTAGGTGTTGCTGATGCCAGGGGGACAGTGTCACCAAGGGCTCGGGGACGGGAACTCTTCCCAGAACGGCTCAGAGAAGGCCTCAGAATGCCAGGACCTGTCCGGGCACGGTCTCAGGACACCTACCGAACTCAACGGGCAGGCTCCAGGCACCCCAGCGGGCTTTCCGGGCGTCCGCCGTCCTTATCTTCACAGTATGTTTTGCTTTGGATCCCGGCTTCGGAAAGTTGTATCTGTTCCCGGAGTCACCAAATACTACAATCTTTGGAGAAAGCAGAAAGTTAGAGGTGCCACCTGTGTTGAGAAAAAGAGTGAGGGCTGTGTGTGTGTGTTTTCAGTTGCCCAACTGAAGTGGTAAATTTAAGCCCACACCCTCCCAACCTGGGCGTGAATGTTGTAATTTGCGTCCTGAATAGTTCAGAGAGACGCTTAGATAAATAAGAGAATGGGTGATTGTCCTGCATTTTCTGAGTGGCTACTCCTGGGGCTTCTGGGATCGTTCAGGACAGACACAGCAGTGGTTCACGAGCTGAAGAGGATGTGCACAGACCCACAGACGGATGATGGCCCCGCGAAGGATGTTCAGAGGACCAAGTTCACGTTCCTCATCGGACAGGGGACGATACCGAGGTCACAGTGGTGGTGAAGCTCAGAAAAATATCAACAAAAAGTACTTTGATGACCAACCTCGAGAGGAGTTTTGAGGGAGGCAATCACCTCTGTGATACTTCAAGGAGTATTTCCTGGACCAACATGGATAGAAGGGGGAGGCCGCTCTAGCACTGCCCAGATGATATGCGAAGGCAGGAGTCCTCAGCCTCTGGGACCTAAGGCCTCAAGACCTGAGGTAGAGTTCAGGCAACAACGGAAGCGAAGTGCACAGTAAACGCAACGCTCTTCAATCGTCCTTAAACCACCTTCTTCTTCTTCAATCACCCCAAACCATCCCTCGCTGTCCATGCAAAATCTGTCTCCTGCACAACTGGTCCCTGGTACCAAAAACATCGCAGACCACAGCTCTCAGGAAACCCCATCATCTGACGTTTATGTCATCCCCATCCAGGCCACCGCTGGAACAATTTCAATTGGTGTGTGTCCATTGACGGCTATTGTATGATTAAACTGGGGCTTCCCTGGAGGCTGTGTGAGTAAAGAATCCACCTGCAATGCGGGAGACGTAGGCAGATGCAAGTTCGATCCTCCGGTCAGGAAGATTCCACTGGAGGAGGGCATGGCAACCCACTCCAGTATGGTTGCCTGGAGAGTCCCAGGGACAGAGAGGCCTGGTGGGCTACAGTCCATGGGGTCACAAAGAGTCAGCCACGACTGAAGCGCCTGGGCATGCCCACACCCATGCAGGATTGAACTACAAGGGTGATGTTGGGTCAGCATTGTCACTCACCAGCTGACTTCTGCTGCTGCTGGTATCACGCTAGAAAAAAACCAAAGCAAAACAGAATATTTACTTTTCTCCATTTTGAAACTGCTACTAGATCTCACCCCATCTCGCCTTTCCAGGAAGCCAAGAAAAAACAAAACCAAGAGTGGCCAACAAAGGGTTGAGCCCCTTATATTCTTCCCAAGCGGGAGTTGGCATCACGAGAAGGAGGAAACCTCTCCACAGGACAGAGGGTGGCGCTGCTGCAGGGCTCCTTAAGGAAACTGACCTGCAGGTGGATCTTACTAAGAACCACATGCGCTTGGAGGAGACGGGATCTCACTGTCTACACTGCATCAGGGTGCACGTGAGGGGAGGGTCTCCCATGTCTACACTGGGTCAGGGGGCCGTGAGGAGAGGGTGCCCGAATCTACAAGGGTCCAGGGGGCCGTGAGGAGAGGGTGCCCGAATCTACAAGGGTCCAGGGGGCCGTGAGGAGAGGGTGCCCGAATCTACAAGGGTCCAGGGGGCCGTGAGGAGAGGGTGCCCGAATCTACAAGGGTCCAGGGGGCCGTGAGGAGAGGGCGTCTCCGTGTGTACAACGGGTCCAGGGGGCCGTGAGGAGAGGGCGTCTCCGTGTCTACACTGGGTCCAGGGGGCCGTGAGGAGAGGGTCGCTCGTGTCTACACTGGGTCCAGGGGGCCGTGAGGAGAGGGCGTCTCCGTGTCTACACCGGGTCAGGGGGCCGTGAGGAGAGGGCGTCTCCGTGTCTACACCGGGTCCAGGGGGCCGTGAGGAGAGGGCGTCTCCGTGTCTACACCGGGTCCAGGGGGCCGTGAGGAGAGGGCGTCTCCGTGTCTACACCGGGTCCAGGGGGCCGTGAGGAGAGGGCGTCTCCGTGTCTACACTGGGTCCAGGGGGCCGTGAGGACAGGGCGTCTCCGTGTCTACACCGGGTCCAGGGGGCCGTGAGGAGAGGGCGTCTCCGTGTCTACACCGGGTCCAGGGGGCCGTGAGGAGAGGGTCGCTCGTGTCTACACTGGGTCCAGGGGGCCGTGAGGAGAGGGCGTCTCCATGTCTACACTGGGTCCAGGGGGCCGAGAGGAGAGGGCATCTCCGTGTCTACACCGGGTCCAGGGGGCCGAGAGGAGAGGGCATCTCCGTGTCTACACCGGGTCCAGGGGGCCGTGAGGAAAGGGTCGCTCGTGTCTACACTGGGTCCAGGGGGCCGTGAGGAGAGGGTGTCTCCGTGTCTACACTGCATCAGGGTGCACGTGAGGGGAGGGTCTCCCATGTCTACACTGGGTCAGGGGGCCGTGAGGAGAGGGTGTCTCCGTGTCTACACTGGGTCAGGGGGCCGTGAGGAGAGGGTGTCTCCGTGTCTACACTGCATCAGGGTGCACGTGAGGGGAGGGTGTCCCATGTCTACACTGGGTCAGGGGGCCGTGAGGAGAGGGTGCCCGAATCTACAAGGGTCCAGGGGGCCGTGAGGAGAGGGTGCCCGAATCTACAAGGGTCCAGGGGGCCGTGAGGAGAGGGTGCCCGAATTTACAAGGGTCCAGGGGGCCATGAGGAGAGGGTGCCCGAATCTACAAGGGTCCAGGGGGCCGTGAGGAGAGGGCGTCTCCGTGTGTACAACGGGTCCAGGGGGCCGTGAGGAGAGGGCGTCTCCGTGTCTACACTGGGTCCAGGGGGCCGTGAGGAGAGGGTCGCTCGTGTCTACACTGCGTCCAGGGGGCCGTGAGGAGAGGGCGTCTCCGTGTCTACACCGGGTCCAGGGGGCCGTGAGGAGAGGGCGTCTCCGTGTCTACACCGGGTCCAGGGGGCCGTGAGGAGAGGGCGTCTCCGTGTCTACACTGGGTCCAGGGGGCCGTGAGGACAGGGCGTCTCCGTGTCTACACTGGGTCCAGGGGGCCGTGAGGAGAGGGCGTCTCCGTGTCTACACCGGGCCCAGGGGGCCGTGAGGAGAGGGTCGCTCGTGTCTACACTGGGTCCAGGGGGCCGTGAGGAGAGGGCGTCTCCATGTCTACACTGGGTCCAGGGGGCCGAGAGGAGAGGGCATCTCCGTGTCTACACCGGGTCCAGGGGGCCGAGAGGAGAGGGCATCTCCGTGTCTACACCGGGTCCAGGGGGCCGTGAGGAGAGGGTCGCTCGTGTCTACACTGGGTCCAGGGGGCCGTGAGGAGAGGGCGTCTCCATGTCTACAGTGGGTCCAGGAGGCCGTGAGGAGAGGGCGTCTCCGTGTCTACACTGTGTCCAGGGGGCCGAGAGGAGAGGGCGTCTCCCTGTCTACACCGGGTCCAGGGGGCCGTGAGGAGAGGGTCGCTCGTGTCTACACTGGGTCCAGGGGGCCGTGAGGAGAGGGCGTCTCCATGTCTACACTGGGTCCAGGAGGCCGTGAGGACAGGGCGTCTCTGTGTCTACACTGGGTCCAGGGGGCCGTGAGGAGAGGGCGTCTCCGTGTCTACACTGGGTCCAGGAGGCCGTGAGGAGAGGGTGTCTCCGTGTCTACACTGGGTCCAGGGGGCCGTGAGGAGAGGGCGTCTCCGTGTCTACACTGGGTCAGGGGGCCGAGAGGAGAGGGTCGCTCGTGTCTACACTGGGTCCAGGGGTCCGTGAGGAGAGGGCGTCTCCGTGTCTACACTGGGTCAGGGGGCCGAGAGGAGAGGGTCGCTCGTGTCTACACTGGGTCAGGGGGCCGAGAGGAGAGGGCGTCTCCGTGTCTACACCGGGTCAGGGGGCCGTGAGGACAGGGCGTCTCCGTGTCTACACTGGGTCCAGGGGGCCGTGAGGAGAGGGCGTCTCCGTGTCTACACCGGGTCAGGGGGCCGTGAGGAGAGGGCGTCTCCGTGTCTACACCGGGTCAGGGGGCCGAGAGGAGAGGGCGTCTCCGTGTCTACACTGGGTCAGGGGGCCGTGAGGAGAGGGCGTCTCCGTGTCTACACTGGGTCCAGGGGTCCGTGAGGAGAGGGTCGCTCGTGTCTACACTGGGTCAGGGGGCCGAGAGGAGAGGGCGTCTCCGTGTCTACACCGGGTCAGGGGGCCGTGAGGAGAGGGCGTCTCCGTGTCTACACTGGGTCAGGGGGCCGTGAGGAGAGGGCGTCTCCATGTCTACACCGGGTCAGGGGGCCGTGAGGAGAGGGCGTCTCCGTGTCTACACCGGGTCAGGGGGCCGAGAGGAGAGGGCGTCTCCGTGTCTACACTGGGTCCAGGGGGCCGTGAGGAGAGGGCGTCTCCGTGTCTACACTGGGTCCAGGGGGCCGTGAGGACAGGGCGTCTCCGTGTCTACACTGGGTCCAGGGGGCCGTGAGGACAGGGCGTCTCCGTGTCTACACTGGGTCCAGGGGGCCGTGAGGACAGGGCGTCTCCGTGTCTACACCGGGTCCAGGGGGCCGTGAGGAGAGGGTCGCTCGTGTCTACACTGGGTCCAGGGGGCCGTGAGGAGAGGGCGTCTCCATGTCTACACTGGGTCCAGGAGGCCGTGAGGAGAGGGCGTCTCCGTGTCTACACTGGGTCCAGGGGGCCGTGAGGAGAGGGCATCTCCGTGTCTACACTGGGTCCAGGAGGCCGTGAGGAGAGGGTGTCTCCGTGTCTACACTGGGTCCAGGGGGCCGTGAGGAGAGGGCGTCTCCGTGTCTACACTGGGTCAGGGGGCCGAGAGGAGAGGGTCGCTCGTGTCTACACTGGGTCCAGGGGTCCGTGAGGAGAGGGCGTCTCCGTGTCTACACTGGGTCAGGGGGCCGAGAGGAGAGGGTCGCTCGTGTCTACACTGGGTCAGGGGGCCGAGAGGAGAGGGTCGCTCGTGTCTACACTGGGTCAGGGGGCCGTGAGGAGAGGGCGTCTCCGTGTCTACACTGGGTCAGGGGGCCGAGAGGAGAGGGTCGCTCGTGTCTACACCGGGTCAGGGGGCCGAGAGGAGAGGGCGTCTCCGTGTCTACACCGGGTCAGGGGGCCATGAGGACAGGGCGTCTCCGTGTCTACACTGGGTCCAGGGGGCCGTGAGGAGAGGGCGTCTCCGTGTCTACACCGGGTCAGGGGGCCGAGAGGAGAGGGCGTCTCCGTGTCTACACTGGGTCAGGGGGCCGAGAGGAGAGGGCGTCTCCGTGTCTACACTGGGTCCAGGGGGCCGTGAGGACAGGGCGTCTCCGTGTCTACACTGGGTCAGGGGGCCGTGAGGACAGGGCGTCTCCGTGTCTACACTGGGTCCAGGGGGCCGTGAGGAGAGGGCGTCTCCGTGTCTACACTGGGTCCAGGGGGCCGTGAGGAGAGGGCGTCTCCGTGTCTACACTGGGTCCAGGGGGCCGTGAGGAGAGGGCGTCTCCGTGTCTACACTGGGTCCAGGGGGCCGTGAGGACAGGGCGTCTCCGTGTCTACACTGGGTCAGGGGCCCGAGAGGAGAGGGCGTCTCCGTGTCTACACTGGGTCCAGGGGGCCGTGAGGACAGGGCGTCTCCGTGTCTACACTGGGTCAGGGGGCCGTGAGGAGAGGGCATCTCCGTGTCTACACTGGGTCCAGGGGTCCGTGAGGAGAGGGTCGCTCGTGTATACACTGGGTCAGGGGGCCGAGAGGAGAGGGCGTCTCCGTGTCTACACCGGGTCAGGGGGCCGTGAGGAGAGGGCGTCTCCGTGTCTACACTGGGTCCAGGGGTCCGTGAGGTGAGGGCGTCTCCGTGTCTACACTGGGTCCAGGGGTCCGTGAGGAGAGGGTCGCTCGTGTCTACACTGGGTCAGGGGGCCGTGAGGAGAGGGCGTCTCCATGTCTACACCGGGTCAGGGGGCCGTGAGGAGAGGGCGTCTCCGTGTCTACACTGGGTGAGGGGGCCGAGAGGAGAGGGCGTCTCCGTGTCTACACTGGGTCCAGGGGGCCGTGAGGAGAGGGCGTCTCCGTGTCTACACTGGGTCCAGGGGGCCGTGAGGACAGGGCGTCTCTGTGTCTACACTGGGTCCAGGGGGCCGTGAGGAGAGGGCGTCTCCGTGTCTACACTGCGTCCAGGGGGCCGTGAGGAGAGGGCGTCTCCGTGTCTACACTGGGTCCAGGGGTCCGTGAGGAGAGGGTCGCTCGTGTCTACACTGGGTCAGGGGGCCGAGAGGAGAGGGCGTCTCCGTGTCTACACCGGGTCAGGGGGCCGTGAGGTGAGGGCGTCTCCGTGTCTACACTGGGTCCAGGGGTCCGTGAGGTGAGGGCGTCTCCGTGTCTACACTGGGTCCAGGGGTCCGTGAGGAGAGGGTCGCTCGTGTCTACACTGGGTCAGGGGGCCGTGAGGAGAGGGCGTCTCCATGTCTACACCGGGTCAGGGGGCCATGAGGAGAGGGCGTCTCCGTGTCTACACTGGGTCAGGGGGCCGAGAGGAGAGGGCGTCTCCGTGTCTACACTGGGTCAGGGGGCCGTGAGGACAGGGCGTCTCCGTGTCTACACTGGGTCAAGGGGGCCGTGAGGAGAGGGCGTCTCTCCGTGTCTACACTGGGTCCAGGGGGCCGTGAGGTGAGGGCGTCTCCGTGTCTACACTGGGTCCAGGGGGCCGTGAGGAGAGGGCGTCTCCGTGTCTACACTGGGTCCAGGGGGCCGTGAGGAGAGGGCGTCTCCGTGTCTACACTGGGTCCAGGGGGCCGTGAGGACAGGGCGTCTCCGTGTCTACACTGGGTCAGGGGGCCGAGAGGAGAGGGCGTCTCCGTGTCTACACTGGGTCCAGCGGGCCGTGAGGACAGGGCGTCTCCGTGTCTACACTGGGTCAGGGGGCCGTGAGGTGAGGGCGTCTCCGTGTCTACACTGGGTCCAGGGGGCCGTGAGGAGAGGGCGTCTCCGTGTCTACACCGGGTCAGGGGGCCGTGAGGTGAGGGCGTCTCCGTGTCTACACTGGGTCCAGGGGGCCGTGAGGAGAGGGCGTCTCCGTGTCTACACTGGGTCCAGGGGGCCGTGAGGAGAGGGCGTCTCCGTGTCTACACTGGGTCCAGGGGGCCGTGAGGACAGGGCGTCTCCGTTTCTACACTGGGTCAGGGGGCCGAGAGGAGAGGGCGTCTCCGTGTCTACACTGGGTCCAGGGGGCCGTGAGGAGAGGGCGTCTCTGTGTCTACACTGGGTCCAGGGGGCCGTGAGGAGAGGGCGTCTCCGTGTCTACACTGGGTCCAGGGGGCCGTGAGGACAGGGCGTCTCCGTGTCTACACTGGGTCAGGGGGCCGAGAGGAGAGGGCGTCTCCGTGTCTACACTGGGTCCAGCGGGCCGTGAGGACAGGGCGTCTCCGTGTCTACACTGGGTCAGGGGGCCGTGAGGTGAGGGCGTCTCCGTGTCTACACTGGGTCCAGGGGGCCGTGAGGAGAGGGCGTCTCCGTGTCTACACTGGGTCCAGGGGGCCGTGAGGAGAGGGCGTCTCCGTGTCTACACTGGGTCCAGGGGGCTGTGAGGAGAGGGCGTCTCCGTGTCTACACTGGGTCAGGGGGCCGAGAGGAGAGGGCGTCTCCGTGTCTACACTGGGTCCAGGGGGCCGTGAGGACAGGGCGTCTCCGTGTCTACACTGGGTCAGGGGGCCGTGAGGAGAGGGCGTCTCCGTGTCTACACTGGGTCAAGGGGGCCGTGAGGAGAGGGCGTCTCCGTGTCTACACTGGGTCAGGGGGCCGAGAGGAGAGGGCGTCTCCGTGTCTACACTGGGTCAGGGGGCCGTGAGGACAGGGCGTCTCCGTGTCTACACTGGGTCAGGGGGCCGTGAGGTGAGGGCGTCTCCGTGTCTACACTGGGTCCAGGGGGCCGTGAGGAGAGGGCGTCTCTGTGTCTACACTGGGTTCAGGGGGCCGTGAGGACAGGGCGTCTCCGTGTCTACACTGGGTCCAGGGGGCCGTGAGGACAGGGCGTCTCCGTGTCTACACTGGGTCCAGGGGGCCGTGAGGAGAGGGCGTCTCCGTGTCTACACTGCGTCCAGGGGGCCGTGAGGAGAGGGCGTCTCCGTGTCTACACTGGGTCAGGGGGCCGTGAGGAGAGGGCGTCTCCGTGTCTACACTGGGTCAATGGGGCCGTGAGGAGAGGGCGTCTCCGTGTCTACACTGGGTCAAGGGGGCCGTGAGGAGAGGGCGTCTCCGTGTCTACACTGGGTCCAGGGGGCCGTGAGGTGAGGGCGTCTCCGTGTCTACACTGGGTCCAGGGGGCCGTGAGGAGAGGGCGTCTCCGTGTCTACACTGGGTCCAGGGGGCCGTGAGGAGAGGGCGTCTCTGTGTCTACACTGGGTCCAGGGGGCCGTGAGGAGAGGGCGTCTCCGTGTCTACACTGGGTCCAGGGGGCTGTGAGGACAGGGCGTCTCCGTGTCTACACTGGGTCAGGGGGCCGTGAGGAGAGGGCGTCTCCGTGTCTACACTGGGTCCAGGGGGCCGTGAGGACAGGGCGTCTCCGTGTCTACACTGGGTCAGGGGGCCGTGAGGAGAGGGCGTCTCCGTGTCTACACTGGGTCAAGGGGGCCGTGAGGAATGGGCGTTTCTGTGTCTACACTGGGTCAAGGGGCCGTGAGGACAGGGCGTCTCCGTGTCTACACTGGGTCAGGGGGCCGTGAGGTGAGGGCGTCTCCGTGTCTACACTGGGTCCAGGGGGCCGTGAGGACAGGGCGTCTCCGTGTGTACACTGGGTCCAGGGGGCCGTGAGGAGAGGGTCTCTCCCTGTCTACACTGGGTCCAGCTGACTTGGAGTAGAGGGCTGTTGTTTAAAATCCGTCCCCATATCGGCTGGAAGTGAGGTTCATTGATCACACTGGGTCTAAGCAGATGGGTTTGACGGCTCACCCCGTCTACCCCGGGGTCAAATGGCCTTGGAGTAGAGGGCTCGCATCTAAGATGGGTCGCCATGTGGGGTTGGAGCCGCAAAGCCGTGTCTATACTGGGTCTAGCCAAGCAGGTTTCAGATGGCTTACCCTGTCCACACCGTGCCCAGGTCCTTGGCGCACACCCTGGATTCCCCCGGCACCCAGCAGTTCTGTGCCCCCGGGCCCTGAATCTACCCCGGCGCCCAGCAGTTCCGCACCCCTGGGCCCTGGATTCCCCCGGCACCCAGCAGTTCCGCGCCCCCGGGCCCTGGATCTTCCCGACGCTCACCCGTCCGCGCCCCCCTCTCGTGCCCCAGCTCCTCCCGTCGCCCCGCAGGGCTGGCTGCCAGGCTCCCTGAGCCTCACTGCCCTGCCCGGTGCCGAGCCCGCTTACCCATCTCTGGACGTCCAGCTGGTACTGGAACTCCCTGTTGGACCGTGCCTGCCGCGTCCTGGGCTTTTCCCACTGGATGAGGCAGTGGGATGCGTTGCACTGGACGCTGATATTGTCGGGTGGGTTGTACTGCTCTGTAATGAGACCCCCGGTGGCACCTCTGATGCGGAGTGCCTCCCCTGGTCCACGGAGGGGAGACCCCTTTCTCCCATCCCGACACGAAGGGGAGCTCCCGAGTTCACCGGGAGGAGGGAGCAGGTTCAGAAGTTGCAATAATTCATGTATAAGCCAAGGGCTGCTGGCTGTCACCAGGACCTAGCAGACAGACGTGGGAGCGGGGGTTGTTTCAGACGCTGCAAGAGGGACCAGGATTTCTGGCCTCCAGAGCCCTGGGACAACCCATTCCCATCGTTTTAAGCCTCCCAGTCTGTGGTCATTTATCACAGCCTTTCCAGGAATTCCCATGCAGATACCTACACAAATTCCATCACATCTAACTAAGCAGTGGTTTTAAATTCCGGGTGGTTGTTCTCACCTATTTCCTTTAGCAGCAAAACTGAGTCAAAGAACTGGATTCCTGCTTCTCGGCTGGTACCGTTAACCAGGAAGTAACTGTACGACGTTAACCCCGAGAGGTCTCGGAGGTGACATCCCACGTGGGTCCCCGACTCTTTCAGGTAGCGAGGACATTCCCTCTCGATTCTTTTCCTGTCAGGTCCCCAAACGTTCAGAGAACCATCAGGGCAGTTGTTCCCTTCCTCACGGCATCTCCCAGGGTTGTCTACATGAGGTCTACACTTACTTTGATCGCACGTACAAAAAATACTGGACGTCGCCGGGAGCCGCTCGGCCCTTGGCCCAGCTGCAGTTCATGAAATCCGCGTCGTAGATAACACAGGAGAAGTTTTCGGCAGCTGTGCCCTCCTTACCTGGGAAGGGACAGAAAGAAAACAGTGGCGTTTAAAGAGGGATGGACCCGATGGCTTCATGCTTCACAGAAGAATCAATACCAGTGCTTCTCAGACTCTTCCCCAAAAAACAGAAGAAGACGTTCCAGGGGTCTAACTCCCACGCTGGCGGATACAGCTGACAATACTGTATCGTCCGCTTGAAATTCCCTAAGAGAAAAGAAACGAAATTAAAAGACGCTTGCTCCTTGGAAGAACAGCTATGACCAACCTAGACAGCATATTAAAAGGCAGAGACACTACTTTGGCAACAAAGGTCTATGTAGTCAAGGCTATGGTTTTCCCAGTAGTCACGTATGGATGTGAGAGCTGGACCATAAAGAAGGCTGAGAGCCAAAGAATGGATGCTTTTTAACTGTGGTGTTGGAGAAGACTCTTGAGAGTCCCTTGGACTGCAAGGAGATCCAACCAGTCCATCCTAAAGGAAATCCATCCTAAATATTCATTGGAAAGACTGATGCTGAAGCTGAAACTCCAATGCTTTGGCCACTTGATGCGAAGAGCAGACTCACTGGAAAAGACCCCGATGCTGGGAAAGATTGAAGGCGGGAGGAGGAGAGGACGACAGAGGATGAGATGGTTGGATGGCGTCACTGAGTCAATGGACATGAGTTTGAGCAGGATCCAGGAGTTGGTAAAGAACAGGGAAGCCTGGCGTGCTGCAGTCCACGGGGTCACAAAGAGTCGGACACGACTGAAGTGAATGAACTGAACGGAAGAGAGAAGATCCCTGAAGGGTTCTCACCACAAAAAAAAACAACCAACCAGCAAAAACGCACGCAAGAGAATAGGTACATGAACAGCTCGAAGAACTGGATTCCTGTTTCTTGGCTGTTTCTTAGCTGGCACCACTTCGGAAGGCGTGCACGCATCCAAACAGCAAATGTGGGAGCTCCCTGGCGGTCCCCTGGTTAGGGCGCCACACTTCCACTGCTGTGGGCCTGGGTTCCATCCCCGGTCAGGGAAGTCAGATTCCACAAGCCGCAAAGGAACGGCCAAAAAGGAAAGCACCGAAATGACAAAACAGAGCCAAAAAAATCCTCAGACATACACAATCCCTGTGTGTCAAGTATGTCTCCATCAAACAGAAAAAGGTGGGACAAGGGAGTCTGAATGCTCGCGGGGAGCAGAAGGGTCACCCCGCCCCGTGCTCTCCCTACCTGGGTTAGTGTAGACCAGCCTCTCTGAAAGCCGTCTCTGGTTGATACTCACTTCCACGGTGAGCGTGACTCCCCCGTGCAGAGAGCAGTCTGGAAATGTGCACTGGCAATCATTGTGTTTGACCTGGAGAGATGCAACCAGCCAGTGGGTTAAGAACCTGTCTTCTTTCCTCTCGTCCTCCTCGGTCTTTGCTCCTGCGCTGACCCTGGTCACGACATCCACCTCCCTGTGTGAAGTCTCACCCAGGTACCTTCTTTGAGAAGAGGCCCGCTAGCAAGGTTCAGAAAGTCAGTGTTCAGAGCTCACCTTTTTAAGAAAAAAATATATATATATATTTTTAATTGGCGTATAATGGCTTTCGGCTTCCCAGGTGGCTCAGTGGGTAAAGAATCCGCCTGGAATACAGGAGACCCAGGTTCAATCCCTGGGTCGCAAAGATCCTCTGGAGGAGGGCCTGGCAACCCACTTCAGTGTTCTTGCCCGGAAAATCCCACGGACAGAGGAGCCTGGTGGGCTGCAGTCCATGGGGTCACAGAGAGTCAGACAGGACTGAAGGGATAAGCACATTGCTTTACAATGTTCTGTTAGTTTCTGCTGCAACAGTGTGAATCGGCTAAAAGTACACATATTGAACCTCCCTCTGAACCCGCCTGGAGCTCACCAGGGATGTTGTGAAAACGGACAGTCTGGTTACACGATTCCCGGGTGAGGTCTGGGAGCCTCTAGTTCTCACAAACTCCCGAGGGATGCAGGCTGGACTGTTCTGTGCGCCCTCATCGCTTTACTTTTTTTTTCGGAACCTCACACTCCCCCTCGTGTTTTTGGCAACACCGTGCAGCCTGTGGGAATGTTACTTCCCGACCCGGGAACTGAACCCACAACCCCCTCTACTGGAAGCGCAAAGTCTTCACCAGCATGGAAGTCCCCACACCCTCTTCTACGGGACTGACTCTTCCTGCCTTATCTCACAGGCATCATCCCCTCAGGAGTGTCCTGTTTAGACTGTATCCAAGGCGGTCTGTTTAGTTTGATTCCATGCCACAGGCGGAGCGAATGCTATTTCTTTCTCAGGATCAAGTGTAGCATGGGGACCAACTGAGCAAGAAGAACGTGGCTCCCTGAGGCAGTCAGCCTACTGAACACATACTGGGCACGAGGGTCACTTCCCTGGTGCAGCTCGAACCATGACTTTCTTGACGTATCCCCAGGTCACTCTCTCATGCTTGGTGAGAAATGAAGTCGCTCAGTCGTGTCCGACTCTTCGCGACCCTGTGGACACCAGGCTCCTCCGTCCATGGGAGTTTCTAGGCAAGAGTACTGGAGTGGGAGAGGTCTACAAAGGACAGCAACGGGGCCCGTGCAATCGACCTCGTTGTTGTAGCTCAGTGGCTCACTGACGTCCGACTCTTCGTGACCCCATGGACCGCAGCCACGCCGGGCCTCCCTTGTCCTTCACCGTCTCCCGGACTTTGCTCAAACTCATCCCCAAGCCACATTACCTTTTTCTTAATCAGCCCCTTCTCTTTGTGAATCAGCACACATTCCCCATAGGTAGTGTTTTCTTTGCAGTCCCAAGTCAGCTTCGTCGTCTGTGGGTCAAACTTCACATTTAGACTGGCGTCTGGCTTCACGGCTGCAAGATCTGCAAGACGTGACCTCAGGAATCAAGAAACGCCCCTTTTCCCAACTCCACGCCCACTTAAGCAATTCGTCTCAGGTCTTGCAAACAAAGATCGGCGTTGGGGATCACTGCCACCCACCTCTGTCAAATCGTCTTTGTCCCCTACCCTCTGTCCCATCTGTCCTTCCTGCCCCTTTCTCCCAGTGGAGACGTCTCTGTCGCTGTAGTTACTAAGCCACGCCTGAGTGTTTGGGACCCCCCGGACTGCAGCCCACCAGGCTCCTCTGTCCATGGGATTCTCCAGGCAAGAACACGGGAGTGGGTTGCCAGGCCCTCCTTCAGCGGGATCTTCCCGACCCAGGGATGGAACCCGTGTCTCCTTCACTGCAGGCAGATTCTTTACCACCGAGCCGCCAGGGCAGGCCCAGTGGAGACGTCTACTGTGAAAATAAATGAAGACCAGCCGAGCGAGAAGGAGCAGAGGTGAGCTAATCCCATCTCGTCACGGGAAGGGAGTCGGGCACCATCAGCTGTGCCTGCAGGGGGGGAGGGGGACCATTCACATCACCACAAGGGGTGAGCACACAGGAGCAATAATGCCAGCAGACTGTTGAATAGACGGACAATCATGAAACCAGAGACAGCCACAGGCTTGCCAACAAAGGCCCGTCCAGTCAAGGCTGCGGTTCTCCCAGTGGTCGTGAATGGATGTGAGAGCTGGACCCTAAAGAAAGCTGAGGGCTGAAGAATGGATGCTTTTGAACTGTGGTGTTGGAGAAGACTCTCGAGAGTCCCTTGGACTGCAAGGAGATCCAACCAGTCCATCCTAAAGGAAATCCGTCCTGAATATTCATTGGAAGGACTGATGCTGAAGCTGAAACTCCAATCCTTTGGCCACCTGATGCGAAGAACTGACTCATTAGAAAAGACCCTGATGCTGGGAAAGATTGAAGGCGGGAGGAGAAGGGGACGACAGAGGATGAGACGGGTGGATGGCAGCACCGACTCGATGGACATGGGTTTGGGTGGGCTCCGGGAGTTGGTGATGGACAGGGAGGCCTGGCGTGCTGCAGTTCAAGGGGTCGCAGAGAGTCGGACGCGACTGAGCGACTACACTGAGCTGATAGGCGTGTGTCCCCGAAGCTGGGGTCAGGCACATCCACACACTCACCCTGCTGCTCCTGGGTGAGGAGCCACGCGGAGTCGAGCACCATAGAGAGGAGGAAAACCACCGCCAGGAGACTCGTGGGGCTGCCCAGACGATGCAGAAGGTCTGTGGGGAGAGAAAAACCAGCCTTCGTGGGACACTTGATGTGGACACCAGTGATGTTTCCCCAGGGAGATGGGGGACAAAAAAAACCAACAACACAGGACTCTCTCCAGGGTGATGGTCAGCATCGGCACGCTGACCTGGCCAGCAGCTTGGGTCACTTGCTTAGAGTGGTTAAGACCCTGTCCTCCCAACGCAGGGGACTGCAGGGGATCCCCGATCGGTGTCCCAAGATCCCCCACGGTACACGCTGCAGCTTAAAAAAAATAAGTTAACTAAAAAGACAATTTGAAAAAAAGGGTTCAAAGTGCATGGGCTTCCCAGGTGGCGTAGTGGTAAAGAATCTGCCTGCCAACACAGGAGACGTGAGATTCTGGTTCGATCCCTGGGTGGGGAAGATCCCCTGGAGGAGGGGATGGCCACCCACTCCAGTATTCCTGCCCGGAGAATCCCGTGGACGGAGGAGTCTGCGGGCTACAGCCCATGGGCTCCCAGAGAGTCGGACTCGACTGAGCAAGTGAAGAACAATGGAGATAGAGAAAGCGTCAGTGGTTCTCAGGGGTTCTGAGAACAGGAGGGATGAACAGGAAACTTTAAGGGCAGTGGAAATATTCTGCTTTAATGATGAACACGTGCCATCACACATTTGTCCAAACCCACAGAAGATCCAACCGCAAGTTCAGCTCATCTCACTCGCCCAGTCGTGTCTGACTCTTTGCGACCCCATGGACTGCAGCACGCCAGGCCTCCCTGTCCATCACCAACTCCCGGAGTTTACTCAAACTCATGTCCATCAAGTCGGTGATGCCATCCAGCCATCTCATCCTCTGTCGCGCCCTTCTCCTCCTGCCCTCAATCTTTCCCAGCACCAGGGTCTTGTCCAATGAGGCAGTTCTTCGCATCTGGTGGCCAAAGTTTTGGACAACAGCAAGAGTGACCCCTGATGCAAATTGTGACTTTGAGTCAAGAATATGGCATCAAACTTGCTCCGTCAATTGTAAGAGGCGTTCCACACTGACGCTTGGCATCCATCATTGGGGAACTAACTGTAGGAGGAAGTGGGTACGCAGGAATTCCCAACACTTTCCGAACCTCGTGTTTCTGCAAACCTATGCTCGCCCTAAGCAAATAAACTCGACTAACATTAAAGAAAAAATTTAGGGACTTCCCTGGTAGTCCAGGGGTTAAGACGGCGAGCTTCCCACGCAGGGGGCTCCGGTTCCGTCGCTGGTTGGGGAACTAGGATCTCACATGCCACACATCTCGGGCAAAAATATAAAAATCAAAAAATTAAACTTAAAAAAAAAAAAAAAACCACCAAGGTGCCGTGCTCTATCCCCCACAAAGCCACACTCTAGGGAAAATACCCGATTGTGCAGCTGCGTTTGGGGTAGCAGCCGTGGACGTGCCCACTGATTCCCCAGCAGCGTTTCTCGGTTGTGCTTTGCTGGTAGCTCAGGTGGTGAAGAGCCCGGCTGCCAATGCTGGAGACTAGGTTTCGATTCCTGGGCTGGCAAGATGCCCCTGGAGGAGGGCGCGGCAACCCGCCCCAGCGTTCCCGCCTGGAGAATCCCTCCCACGGACAGAGGAGCCTGGCGGGGCTCCGGTCCACGGGGCCACCAGGAATCAGACCCGGCTGCTTTGGGTCGTGCTGATCCCCTTCCGGTATTGCTACCACTAGCAACGTGCCTTTCAATTTGTCTACAGCGCAAATCTCCATTTGTCTCGAGCTCAGTTCTTGCAGACCCCCTCCTCATGTCTTCGTGCTCCTGGGAATCCCATCCTTTGAACTCCATCTTTTCCCCAAGGTTTCTGCCTCTCTGTGTCTATTTTGCTGGGCACGGCCCTATTTTCCATCACGTCCTTGGGTTTATGGGGTCTTCCGGTCTCAAGGTGGCCTCTGTCTGTTGCGGAGTTCCTTTCCTGGGGGTTGCTGTGACGAATGACAAGCGTTTTTTGTTTTTCTGGTTTTTTTCCTCCGATCTTCTTCCCTCCTTGCCTGTTTCCCTCCATCTCTCCCTTCTTTCCATCCCCTTCCCTGCATCCCTGCGTTGTTCCGGTCTCCTTCCATGTTCCCTTCCTCCCTGTGGTCCTCACACACCGTCTTCCACGCCTCCACTCAGCTGCAGCTCCGCTCTGCTCCAAAGACCTTGCATCTCGGACGCACGTCCAGCTCAGTGCCTTCAGTCCCCACCCAGGGGGCTTCGTCCACCCTCCCGAGGCTCTCGGACCCCCTTGTGGGACCCACCACCCCACAGACCGCCGGCCCGCATTCTCCACGGCATCCCCTTCTTGGCCGGCGTCTCCCCTCTAGCAACATAGGCGTCTACCCTGGGGGAACCTCTTGGCTCCCGTGGGTGTCTCCACTGGCAAAGACCCCCCAGGTCCCCACACCCCAGCTGCGCTCGCACGCCCAGTGCCCCCGGGTGATGTCTCGGAGGCCCGCTCATGGCGGTCGTGCTCTGCTGACCCTGCACACGCTCCAGACCAGTCCCTCCCACTTAGTCGCTCAGTCATATCCGACCCTTGCGACCCCGTGGACTGCAGCCCGCCCGGCTCCTCCGTGCATGGGATTCTCCAGGCCAGAACACTGGAGTGTGTTGCCATGCCCTCCTCCAGGGCATCTCCCGACCCAGGGATCGAACCTACGGCGTTTCCTGCATCTTCTGCCTTGCAGGCACATTTTTTTTTTTTTCCAACCGCTGAGCCACCCGAGAAGCTCCCACCCTGTGTGACACCCGCAGCGTCTCTGCTAATGAGTTCCCTGGGCCTCCTACATTTAATCCTCTGCCGCCTTCTCTTCTCAGACTCACTCAGACCGTCTGCGTTTTCACGAGGTCCTCCCGGCCGGATGCCAAGCGTGGAGGGCCACAAACACCCTCCCTCCATAAGGACAGGGACACCTGTCCGTCAGCACACCTGGGGACAAGCACCCAGCCTCAGATTCCTGCCCACTCGCCTTCAACCCCGTCCCCCCAGGGAACCTCACTGGCCATCACAGAGGAAAAACCAAACCAAACCAAACCACCCACCAGAGTGGTTCCAACTTTCCCACCTGACCGTCATCTCCTGTTCCCCTGCCCCAGGGACTGTCCCCCCAAGACCCTGCCCCACGCAGACTTCGTCTTTCCCGGGGGTCTGCTGTCTGAACCCCACCCGTGGGGGGAGGCTGCTTCCTGCAGTCGGGAGGGGGTGTGGCTGTCTGCCTGAGGCACCCCGGAACCTCTCCGAGAGGATCTTCCTCAATCAACACACCCCCACAGCTCTTGGATTTTCACATCTGCAATTTGCGAAATGTCTGCGGTCTGAGCTTTGCTTAACGGGAGATGAGGGGGATAGGCTGTGGGTGCAGGGCGGGGGGGGGAGGGAACCAGAGCCTGACCCATCTCCCCACCTCCTTGGTGACGGCAGCACCTGTCTCATCAAGCTCCCTGAGTCCAGCTTTCTCCTCCGCGGGGCATAGCGTCGTACCGGCCTCCGGGTGGTAGTCGGGGGTGGACACGCAGAGGGGTTACCCACGCGCCCCCCTCACCCACCGGACTCATCAACACCCTTCACCCCAACTTCCTCACTAACTTCCTGTGCACTGAACTCCCGCCAGCTTCCTGCTCATCGTGATGGAGCAAAAACCAGAAACTGCTGTAACCTTGGCTGAAAAAAAAGAGTTCTCATATACCACAAAGGGACACAGAAATCCACCCCCAAAAGTGGCTCGCTTTAAATCATCAGTTCATCGCAGAACCCCAGCTTCTGGTCAAGGATTGTGAGAAAACCTCCGAAGGAGACTCTGCAAGGAGTGTGAAATAGTCAGGACCGTGATGTATCATGATCCTGGAGAAGGCTCTTGAGAGCCCCTTGGACTGCAAGGAGATGCAACCAGTCCATCCGAAAGGAAATCGCTCCTGAATATTCACTGGAAGGACTGATGCTGAAGCTGAAGCTCCAACCCTTCTTCCACCTGATGCGAAGAACTGACTCATTAGAAAAGACCCTGATGCTGGGAAAGATTGAAGGCGGGAGGAGAAGGGGACGACAGGGGATGAGATGGTTGGATGGCCTCACCGACTCAATGGACATGAGTTGCAGCAAGCTCCGGGAGTTGGTGATGGACAGGGAGGCCTGGCGTGCTGCAGTCCCTGGGGTTGCAAAAAGTCAAGACACGACTGCAAAGATCCTGATGCTGGGAAAGATTGAAGGCGGAAGGAGAAGGGGATGACAGAGGATGAGATGGTTGGGTGGCATCACCGACTCGATGGACGTGAGTTTGAGCAAGCTCCGGGAGTTGGTGATGGACAGGGAGGCCTGGCGTGCTGCAGTCCCTGGGGTCGCAAAGGGTCGGACACGACTGAGCGCCTGAATAACAACATGATGTATCTTATTCAGCCAATCCCTGGTTTAACTGTCACTCCCATCCGACGTACGAGGCACTTCCAGGAGCCTCACAGAAGTGGTCAGAAGACTGAAATCCACAGAAATCTCATCGCTGTTTCACTTAATTTTGCCCTTTTTTTAAAAAAAAAAATCACGCTAAATTCACACGGGATGCAAGCCAGTGTGTTCAGTCACTCAGTGGTGTCCGACTCTCTGCGACCCCGTGGACTGCAGCCCCCCAGGCTCCTCTGTCCATGGGGATTCTCCAGGCAAGAACACTGGGGTCGGTTGCCACTTCCTTCTCCAGGGGATCTTCCCGAACGGGGGATGGAACCCACGTCTCCTGCATCGGCAGACGGATTCTTTACCACTGAGCCTCCAGGGAAGCCCCCTTGTACAACTCGGCGACACTCAGCACATCCGCAAAGCCTGGTTGCAGAACCTTCCCGTCTCCCCAAGGGAGACGCCTCCAGCTCTCGTCCCCCAGCCCCTCCAACCACGAAGCCACTTTCTGCCTCCGTGGACTCGCCTGTGTTGCTACGCTTCCTATACATGGAATCGAGTCATCCTTTGCTTTTTCATGCCCGCTTTCCCTTCTTGTTTTGGTAATCACCGGGCCGCGCTTTCTTTCCCCATTTCAGTTTTACAACCACGTTGGAGGGGCCGACACCGTCTTTCAGATTCAGGACACGCCCTGGGGAGGGGGCTGGGTAACCAGGAAGCCGGTCCAACGGGGACCCTTGCACGAGCTTGCCTATGGAGCTCACCGTGCTTTTAGGCGTGCCAAGGAGTGTGTGAGTCAAAGTTGCTCAGTCGTGTCCAACTCTTTGTGACTCCGTGCACTACACATAAACAGCCCATGGGATTCTCCAGGCCAGAATACTGGAGTGGGTAGCTTTTCACTTCTCCAGCAGACCTTCCCATCCCAGGAATCGAACCAGGGTCTCCTGCACTGCAGGCGGATTCTTTACCAGCTGAGCCACACAGAACGCAATGCCAGCATCCCAGGCAGCACCTGTAACCCTGACGGACCCCCATCACTGCAGCACACACAGCTTGCAAACCCAAGTCTCGTTCCAATCCCGACAGGCACGGGCTGGCCCGGGGAACTCCGAAATCGCCCACCCCAACCTGGCCAACTCCCCGCGGGCGCATTCGGACCTGAGAATGCAGCGCCCGCCGGTTACTGCTCACCGGTCACACTGTCTGCCTAGGCACCCTGCATCCGAAAGGCTTCCCAGGTGGTGCAAACATTACAGAATTCGCCTGCCCGTGCAGGAGACCCAGGGTTGACCCCTGGGTCAGGAAGATCCCCTGGAGGAGGGCATGGCCACCCACTCCAGAGAATCCCCTGGAGAAGCCTGGGAGGGCCACAGTCCACGGGGTCGCAAAGAGTCGGACACGACTCAAGTAACTTAGCCCACAGCAGACCACGTTTTCTGACCCACCTGGAGCGCCCGCCATCAACAGCAGCAAGAGAAGCAGCAAAATGGCACTTTCGAGGACCCCGGGGGTCAAGGGGGACCAGGTTACACCCCTCCCCTGCGACACACCCGCCCCATGCTCGCATCTGCCAACCTGCAGTCCCCATCGCTCTCCCGCGAGGCTTCCACATCTGAGCGTCCTGACGCCTCTCCTCCTCACCCGACGGTGATGGCCCGTGGACGGCACAACCAGACGCCTTCGGCCGGGTTCCTCTTTCCTTCTCCTCGATTCCCTCCCCTTGCCACGCCTGCCACTAGGAGGAACTGAGACAGGCGGGTCGTCTGGTCTCCACACCCCTGCCCATCACTCGTGTGGAGAAGGTTGTCTTCTTAGAGTTGGACCAGACGCTTCACCAGATCTTCTCAGGTCAGGGACCAGGTGTCACTGACCATTTTAATTTTTTTTGTATTTTATTTATTTGATTTTTTGACCATGCTGTGGTTTTCTGTAGCTGTGGTACACAGGATTCTCGCTGCAGAGGTTTCTCCTGTGCAGCGTGGGCTCCAGGGCCCCCGGGTTCCAGCAGTCGTGACGCACAGGCTTAGCTGCTCCACGGAACATGGGATTTTATCCCCGATGGGAGATCGAACCCCTGTCTGCTGCACTGGCGGGAGGGTCCTTTACCACTGAACCCACCTCAGCAACCATTTTCATCACAGGAGGGTCGTCTTCCCAGGAACTGGACCAGAAGGCTCCCCAAGTACATCAGGTACCAGGTGGGTCCCCTGATCTCAGTTCAGTCCAGTCGCTCAGTCGTGTCCGACTCTCTGCGACCCCGTGGACTGCAGCACGCCAGGCCTCCCTGTCCATCACCAACTCCCCGAGCTTGCTCAAACCCACGTCCATCGAGTCGGTGATGCCATCCAGCCATCTCATCCTCTGTCGCCCCCTTCTCCTCCTGCCCCCCATCCCTCCCAGCATCAGGGTCTTTTCAAACGAGTCAGCTCTTCCCATCAGGTGGCCAAAGGATTGGAGCTTCAGCATATGCATACGTGTATCCCCTCTTTATCGGATTTCCTTCCCATTTGGGTCACCACAGAGCCCTGAGTGGAGTCCGGCAGTGGGTTCTGACTCCTTATCCGCTATAGACGTAGTATCAATACGCGTACTAACCCATATAGCATATATGTAAGTATGTATAAGGATCTACTGCTTACATAGTTTCAGTATCAATATGAGCTTCCCAGGTGGCGCTAGTGGTAAAGAATCTGCCTGCCAGCGCACGAGACGTTAAGGGACACGAGCTTGATCTCCGTGTCAGGAACATCCCCTGGAGGAGGAAATGGCAACCCACTCCAGTATTCTTGCCTGGAGAATCCCTCGCACAGAGGAGCCTGGTGGGCTACAGTCGACGCGGTCACAAAGAGTCAGACACGACTGCAGCGACTTAGCACGCACGCCACAACCGTGTATACGCGTCAACCTCCATTTCCCAATCCGTCCCACCCCGTCCTCCGCCCCTCAGAGTCCGTACGTCTGTCTCTCTATTTCTGCCTTGCAAGTAAGAGCATCTCTGCCCTTTTTCTAGATTCCTCGTAAGCCTTTCAAGGTGCCAGCACTGTCCTTCCCCTCCTGACTCCCTGCAGTGTGTGCGACTGAAGGCCCCACCGAGACCTGTTCTGGGCCCGGTTTTTACCTTCTGTGCTTTTTCTCATCTTCGTCGCCCTGGCGTGTTCCCAGACCGGCTCCCAGCTCCCAGCAGGGTGTGCGGACAAGGCGAACGAGAGTAAAGGAGATGGTGCCTGGTCCTGGGTGGCAGCTACGAGTCCTTCAGGACAGTGTGCAGAGAGGCTGCAGAACGGGGCAGAGGGCCTGGGGGACAGAGTCCTCCAGAGCGACCCCCGACTTACAGGGGCTGCTGGCCAGTGGACGGTCCCTGCAACACAGCGCACGCAAGTTCCCATTTTCACTGTCTCTATTTGAGGCTTGGGTTTTTTTTTTTCTTCTCCCCCCTCCCCACACAATACCTTTTACCCTTTACTAAAAGTTAACTCATGATGTACTCTGCATATAAACTGAATAAGCAGGGTGACAATATACAGCCTTGACGTACTCCTTTTCCTACTTGGAACCAGCCTGTTGTTCCATGTCCAGTTCTAACTGTTGCTTCCAGACCTGTATGGGCTGGAAGAAGCACAGCTGGAATGAAGATTGCCGGGAGAAATATCAATAACCTCAGATATGCAGATGACACCACCCTTAGGGCTCAAAGAGGAACTAAAAAGCCTCTTGATGAAAGTGAAAGAGGAGAGTGAAAAAGTTGGCTTAAAGCTCAACATTCAGAAAATGAAGATCATGGCATCTGGTCCCATCATTTCATGGGAAATAGATGGGAAAACAGTGGAAACAGTGCCAGACTTTATTTTTGGGGGGCTCCAAAATCACTGCAGATGGTGACTGCAGCCATGAAATTAAAAGATGTTTACTCCTTGGAAGGAAAGTTATGACCAACCTAGATAGCAAATTGAAAAGCAGAGACATGACTTTGCCAACAAAGGTCCGTCTAGTCAAGGCTATGGCTTTTTCAGTGGTCATGTATGGATGTGAGAGTTGGACTGTGAAGAAAGCTGATCGCCAAAGTACTGATGCTTTTGAACTGTGGTGTTGGAGAAGACTCTTGAGAGTCCCTTGGACTGCAAGGAGATCCAACCAGTCCATTCTGAAAGGAGATCAGCCCTGGGATTTCTCTGGAGAGAATGATGCTGAAGCTGAAACTCCAGCATTTTGGCCACCTCATGCAAAGAATTGACTCATTGGAAACGACTCTGATGCTGGCAGGGATTGGGGGCAGGAGGAGAAGGGGACGACAGAGGATGAGATGGCTGGATGGCATCACCAAGTCGATGGACATGAGTTTGATTAAACTCCGGGAGTTGGTGATAGACAGGGAGGCCTGGCGTGCTGCGATTCATGGGGTCGCAAAGAGTCGGACACGACTGAGCGACTGAACTGAACTGAAAGGTTAACTGTGAGATTTCGTAAAAAACTCGAAACAGAACTGCCATATGACCCAGCAATCTCACTGCTGGGCATACACACCAAGGAAACCAGAACTGAAAGAGACACGTGTACCCCAATGTTCATCGCAGCGCTGTTTATAATAGCCAGGACATGGAAGCAACCTAGATGTCCCTCGGCAGACAAACGGATGAGAAAGCTGTGGTACGTATACACAATGGAGTATTACTCAGCCATTGAAAAGAATGCATTTGAATCAGTTCTAATGAGGTGGATGAAACTGGAGCCTATTATACAGAGTGAAGTAAGTCAGAGAGAAAAACACCAATACGGTATATTAGTGCAAATATATGGAATTTAGAAAGATGGTAACGATAACCCAATACACAAGAGGAAAGGAGACACAGATGTAAAGAACAGACTTTTGGACTCTGTGGGAGAGGGCAAGGGTGCGATGCTTTGAAAGAATAGCATTGAAACATGTAAATATCACATGTGAAGTTGATCCCCCAGTCCAGGTTCGATGCATGAGACAGGGTGCTCAGGGCTGGCGCACTGGGATGACCCAGAGGGATGGGATGGGGAGGGGGGTTCAGGATGGCGAACACGTGTACACCCGTGGCGGATTCATGTCAGTGTAGGGCAAAACCAATACACTATTGTAAAGTAATTAGCCTCCAGTTTAAAAAAAAAAAAGACTTAGCAGCTGAAAAACAACAAGAAATGGACGCATTTCCATCTTTCGGATGCTACTGCAAATAGACTTGTTTTCTGAATTTCTCTCTTTTCGGATGGCTCACCGCACTCGTGTGTGTGTGCCTGAATCTTATACCCTGCTGCCAGGCCAAATCTGGGAATTAGTTCTAAGATTTTTTTTTTTTAGTGGATTCTCATCGAGATTTTCTTTACGTAACAGCCACCTGCAGATGGATACAGTTGTACTTCTCTTTTCTGGTCTGCGTGTTAAAAAAAAATTTTTTTTTTTCCTTGAAGTAGAGTTCATATACAGGGCTGTGTTCGTTTAAGGTGTACTGCAAAGTGATTCACTTATACATATGTGTGCATATGCGTGCAAGCATGCAAAGTTTCTCAGTCGTGTCCGACTCTTTGTGATCCCCGTGGACTGTAGCCCCGCCAGGCTCCTCTGTCCCTGGGATTCTCCAGGCAAGAACACTGGAGTGGGTTGCCACACCCTCCTCCAGGGGGTCTTCCCCACCCAGGGATCCAACCCGAGTGCCTTATGTCTCCTGTATTAGCAGGCGGCTTCTTTACCACTAGAGTACCTGGGAAGCACAGGGTACTATACGCAAAACTTTGTAACAACCTGTAATGGAAAGGAATCTAAAAAAGAATATATATCTGTGAACCCGAACGAAAGTACAGTACCCTGTATTATACAGGAGATCCCTGTTGGCTATTGCGTATTTTTAGAATAATAAAATTTTACTCCACTGTAGATTTTAAAATTTGCTTACACTGTAATACATCTTTTCTCCAACTGGCCTTGGCTTCTGCTCCTCACCGCGTAGCGCACAGGACTCCCCACATCAGAGACACGTCCAGCCCCGGGTGTCAGCAGTGCTGAGGCTCAGGAACCCTGAGCAGGCACGAGACAGTCTAACGGTCTCTCGGCCTCTTTTCCTGTCCGTTTCTATTCTCTGTGATTAGCATAGTTATGCCATCATTCACCTATTAAGCCTCGTGTATGTGTGTGTCTACCCATCCATCCACCCATTTACCGATCCACCCCTTCATTCATCCACCTATCTACCGATCCATCCATGCATCCATCCAGTCATCCAGGTACCCATCCATCCATCCGTCCATACACACACGTATCTATCTGCCCATTCATTCATCCATCCATCTACCGACCCATCCATCCATCCTTCCACCCATCTATCTATCCATCCATCCATCCATCATCCATCCACCCACCCATTTATCTATCCACTGATGCATCCATCTATCCCTCCATCCATCCATACATACATGTATCCATCTGTCCATGTATCTATCCATACTTCTACCTATCCACCCACCCACCCATCCATCCACCCACCCACCCAACCATCTGTCTATACACACATGTATCTATCTGCCCATTCAGTCATCCATCCATCTACCAATCCATCCATGCATCCATCCAGTCATCCAGGTACCCATCCATCCATCCGTCCATACACACACGTATCTATCTGCCCATTCATTCATCCATCCATCTACCAACCCATCCATCCATCCATCCTTCCACCCATCATCCATCCACCCACCCATTTATCTATCCACTGATGCATCCATCTATCCCTCCATCCATCCATACATACATGTATCCATCTGTCCATGTATCTATCCATACTTCTACCTATCCACCCACCCACCCAACCATCTGTCCATACACACATGTATCTATCTGCCCATTCAGTCATCCATCCATCTACCAATCCATCCACCCATCCATCCATCCTTCCACCCATCCACCCATCTATCCATCCATCTATCCATCCATCATCCATCCACCCATCCATCTATCTATCCACTGATACATCTATGCATCCATCCCTCCATCCATCCATCCACGTATCTATCCATACTTCTCTCCATCCACCCACCCATCCATCCATCCATCCATCCATCCATCCCTCTATCCATCCATCCACCCATCCACTGATCTATCATCCATCTACCCATCCATCCATCCATCCACCCATCCATCCACCCATCTATGTATCCATCCAACCATCCATCTATGTATCCATCCAACCATCCATCTATCATCCATCCACCCATCCATCCATACATGTATCCATCCATCCACGTATCTATCCATACTTCTATCTATCCATCCAGCCAGCCAGCCATCCACCCACCCATCCATCCATCCATCCACCCATCCATTGATCTATCGTCCATCCACCCATCCACCCATCCATCTATCTATACATCTATCTGTCCATTCATTCATCCATCCATCCATCTATCCATCCACCCACCCATCCATCATCCATCCACCCATCCATCCATCCATACATACTTACATACACGTATCCATCCATCCATGTATCTATCCATACTTCTATCTATCCACCCACCCACCCATCCATCCACGTATGCACCTATGCCTGTGGTTCACAGACTGGGAGGACTTTACCCTCCGAGGGGAAGTATAACAACGTCTGGAGACATTCTGGCCGTGACCGCGATGGGGTCAGAGGGTCCCCCAGGCGTGCAATGAGGGGAGCCCAAGGACACCCCTCCACACCCCACACAGGGCCCAGGACACCCCCGTCGGAGACTCGTCCAGCCCGAGGCGCCAGGCGGCTGAGGCTGAGCAGCTCGGCGCGGGCACTTAAGGACGCGCTTCTTTGCCTTTTCTGCTGACAACAGCTCCTCCCCACCCGCTCACGCGCCAGAATCCCACGTTTCCCCCTTCCCAGACTCTCCTCCGGGTCAGAGCAGAAAAGCAGTCACGGGTAAGCGGGGTCAGCGCCGCTTCCCGAGAGAAAACGGAGGTGTGGGCGGCAGGATCTCAGTGCGCCAGCGTTTGGTGGGAGGTGGGGCGGGCGTGGAGCCCACGAAGTTGTAACATCAATTTTCCCAGAAAAGAAACCAGATACTAGAGACACATTTCCAAACAACCTCACAGTGTCTCAACTTCCTGATGGGCTGAGCCGGACCTCACACTCCAGGCTGCAGAGGGGGCGGGGGGTGGGGGTGGGGGTGGGGGTGGGGTGGGTGAGAGCTGGCTTCACTTCCTCCCAGACTCCAGGACAAAAATCTTCAGGCAGCAAGAAGGCTGCGCTGGTGTTTTGTTGTTTTTTTTCTTTTCTTTAAGTTTCATTTTATCTATTATTATTATTGGCCATACAAGAGGACTGCGAGATCTTAGATCCTCTACCAGGAATCGAACGTGTAACCCCCGCCTCGTAAAGTGGAAGCTTGCAGGCTTAACCAGTGGATCGCCAGGGAAGTCCCCACTTTAGTGGTTTTTAATTGGAGTGTGAAAGTGCAGTGAAGATATTAGCAGCTCAGTCGTGTCCGGCTCTCTGCGACCCTGTGGACTGTAGCCCCCTGCCAGGCTCCTCTGTCCCTGGGATTCTCCAGGCAAGAACACTGGAGTGGGTTGCCATTGCCTTCTCCAGGGGATCTTCCCGATTCAGCGATCCAACCCGGGTGTCCCACATTGCAGGCAGACATTTACCATCTGAGCCAGCAGGGAAGCCCAACGCAAGTATAGCTGACTACTGAGATTGGGTTAGGGTTAGCTGTAGAGCAAAGTGATTCAGTAACATATACATATATATACACACATGTATTTTTTCAGATTCATTTCCACTATAGGTTATTACATGACGGTGAACATAGTTCCCTGGGGTATAGAGCAGGCCTTTATTGCTTATTAATTTCATGTACAGTAGTGTGAGTTGGAGAAGGCAGTGGCACCCCACTCCAGTACTCTGGCCTGGAAAATCCATCCCATGGACGGGGGAGCCTGGTGGGCTACAGTCCGTGGGGTCGCGAAGAGTCGGGCACGACTGAGCGACTTCCCTTTCACTTTTCACTTTCAGGCATTGGAGAAGGAAATGGCAACCCACTCCAGTGTTCTTGCCTGGAGCATCCCAGGGACGGGGGAGCCTGGTGGGCTGCCGTCAGCATCCCAGGGACGGGGGAGCCTGGTGGGCTGCCGTCTCTGGGGTCACACAGAGTCGGACACGACTGAAGCGACTCAGCAGCAGCAGCAGCAGCAGCAGCAGCAGAGTGAATCTGCGAATATCCAACTCCTAATCTATCCCTTCCCTTCCTTCTCTTTCGGCAGCCACAGGACGTGAAGGCGTTAGCCACTCAGTCGTGTCTGACCCTTTGCGACCCCATGGACTGCAGCCCACCAGGCTCCTCTGTCCATGGGGATGCTCCAGGCCAGAATCCTGGAGCGGGTTGCCATGCGCTCCTCCAGGGCATCTTCCCGACCCAGGGATGGAACCCAGGTCTCCCATACTGCAGGCAGATTCTTTACCGTCTGAGCCACCAGGGAAGCTCTAAGCATAAGGTTTTTGTGTTTTGTTTTTTTCAGTCTGTGAGCCTGTTTCCGTTTTATACATAAATGTATTTACATCATTTTTTTAGATGCCACATATAAGCGAAAGCACACGATATCTCTCTTTGTCTGACTTCCTTCACTCAGTATGAAAACCTCTAGGTCCATCCCTGTGGCTGCAAATGGTACTATTACATTCTTCTTTACGGCTGAGGAGTATTCCCAGGTGGCTCGGCCATAAAGAATCTGCCTGCCAATGCGGGAGACCCAAGTTCGATCCCTGGGTCGGGAAGATTCCCCTGGAGAAGGGACTGGCACCCCACTCCAGTGTCTTAGCCTGGAGAGTCCCATGGACAGAGGAGCCTGGAGGGCTGCAGTCCAGGGGGTCGCAAAGAGTCGGACACACCTGAGCTACTAAACAAGAACCAGACACCTCGGAAGCAACGACGGAGCCCTTTGACTGCTGGGTAGATAGAGAAGACGTGGTCCACACATACAGCGGAGTATCACTCAGCCACGAAAAAGAATGAAATGACGCCGCTGGCAGCAATACGGACGTACCCAGAGATGACCGTACTAGCGGAATGAGTCACACAGAAAAAGACAAATATCGCCTGATACAGCTTATGTGTGGAATCAAAAAGAAAAAGAGAGAGACACACACAAATGAAGTTATCTACAAAGCAGAAACAGACTCACAGCCATACAGAACAGACTTGTGGTCGGCCAAGGGTTGATAAACTGGGAGTTTGGAATTAAGAGATACACACAGCTATATGCAGAATAGATGAAACACAAGGACCTCCTGGGCAGCGCTGGGAGCTATGCTCTGTGCCTTATATAAAATACGCAGCAACGATCTAGTGTATAGCGCAGGCACCAATATTAAAGTCTTGTAACAAGGTTTACGTGAAGTCACTCAGTCGTGTCCGACTCTTTGCAACCCCACGGACTGCAGCCCGCCAGGCTCCTCCATCCATGGGATTCTCTAGGCAAGACTACTGGAGTGGGTTGCCATTGCCTTTTCCAGGGGATCTCCCCAACCCAGGGATCGAACCCGGGTCTCCTACCTTGCAGGCAGACTCTTTACGGTGTGAGCCGCCATTGAGGCCTATAATGGGAAATAATCTGGAATGTTTATATATACATGGATATATATGCATAGATACGATGTTTCAAGTCAGAAGACACAAGTAAAAAACGTTCGTTCTTAAACGAACACTCAGGCCTTCCCTGGTGACTCAGTGGTAAAGACACCGCCTTCCAAAGCAGGGGACGTGGGTTCCATCCGCGGTCAGGGAAGATCCTACATCCCACAGAGCAACTAAGCACACAAGCCCCAAGTACTGAAGTGCACTCTAGAGCCTGGGCCCCGCACCCGGAGAGAAAGTGCACACAACAACACAGACCCAGGGCGGTCCAAAAGTTAAACTAATTAATTAAAAAAAAAAAAAAAAACACCCTCGGAAGCAACCTCAGCGTCCATCAATGGAGGAATGGATTAAATGAGACGTGGGCCATACTCGCAACGGAATGTTACTCGTGCGGTCCATACGCGCAGCGGAATAGTACTCCTGCAGTCCGTACGCACAGCGGGATAGTACTCCTGCAGACCATACGGCGCAGCGGGATAGTACTCCTGTGGACCATACGCGCAACGGAATATTACTCAGCCATGAAAAAGAATGAAATAAGGCCCTCTGTAGCTACAGAGTTGGACCTAGAGGAGATCACGCTAAGGGAAGTGAGTCAAACATCCCGTGATATCGCTTGGATGTGAAAGCTAAAATATGACCCAAACGAACTTCTCTCTGAAACAGACTCACAGACGCACAGATTCGCAGTTGCAAGCGGGGGCGGGGGGGAGTAAATGACGAGATTGGGATGGACATATACGCAGTGCTATACCTAAAACAGATAACCAACACGGACCCACTGTACGGCTCGGGACTTCTATTCAATACCTCCTATGGCGGCGGCGGTCTAATCTCTCAGTCGTGTCCGACTCTCTGCGACCCCGTGGACTGTAGCCCCCTGCCAGGCTCCTCTGTCCGCGGGCTTCTCCAGGCAAGAACACTGGAGTGGGCGGCCTCTCCCTTCTCCAGGGGGTCTTCCCCACCCAGGGATCAAACCGGGTCTCCTGCATTGCAGGCAGATTCCTTACCGACCGAACTACACGGGAAGCACAAGTATCTTATATAAAATATGTGAAAGCAAGGATTTACCCTATAACACAGGGAAATACGTACACATCTTGTCATAACCTATAATGGAAAACAATTTGAAAAAAAAATATTGTCTGTAGAAAGTTGAAGGTCAGCAGACATAAGCAAGAAGCATTCTTAGAAAGGGAAGAGTGGGGACTTCCCTGCTGGTCCAGAGGCTAAAACGCTGAGCTCCCAGAGCAGGGGGCCTGGGTTCGATCCCTGGTTCAGGGGACTAGACCCCACATGTAGCAACTAAAGATCAAAGAGCCTGCCTGCCACAGCTAAAGGCTTGGTACGGCCAAATAAACAAATACTGCAAAAATAAAAAATAGGTAAGAGTCTTGCTTCTTCACCTCCTGCCCTAGTTTGCAGAAAAAACATAAAAGCCTCCACAAACATTAAAGATGACGGAAAGACGTTACAGAAAACACAGCAAGCCACCCCCAGGGGAAGACACAGTCAAATATCACCTGCAGTAAACGCTGGGCAGAGGGAGGACGCGGAAGGATGCACAGAACGGCGTCCACTGCCCAGCTTGTGCTGAGAACCCTCTGGACACACAGTCAGAAATCCCCAAACAACGGCAGGTCCCTGGCGGTCCAGAACTTACGACTCTTGCGCTTTCACCGCAATTGGGGGCACAGGTTCAACCCGTGGTCGGGAAACTAAGATCCCACTGGCTGCAAAGTGGCCAAAAAAAAAAAGACAAAAAGCAATCTCCAAACAAAAGCCCCCTGGGACCCGCACCTTCAATGATAGCCAATGGAAAACATGACCTCCTTGGGGCTTCCCTGGTGCCTCAGTGGTCAAGAATCCGCCTGCCGATGCAGGAGACACCGATTGATTTACTCCCTGGTTCAGGAAAAAACAAGAAAAAAAAAAATCCTCATTCCGTGAACCCCAACGAAGCCCGCGCATCACAACAAAGAGGGTGCACGCCCCCCTCCAACCACCCGACCCTGCTGGCCTCAACTAGAGAAAAGCTGGCGTGCAGCAAGGAAGACCCAGCCTTAGCCAAACATACGCACAGAAATAAAATGATTAAACGCACAATGCGACCTCCTTACCTGCAGCTCCTGGAGACGCAGAGGCCAGGCCTTAGGCTCGTGCGGGACGATCACTCCACGGGAGCCTCGTGGGCCACCTCTGAGCTGCCCCCCGGGAGACATTCCTGGCCCAGCATCTCGTCACCCCGGCGTCTCCCGGGTGTTAGACCGCGGTGCCCGCCCCCCGCCCCCCAGGCTCGCATCTCTGCGCCCTGTGTTTCCCCAGCGCCCCGCACCCACGGGGCCCAGCTCCACTTTCACTTTCTCTCTGTGGAGTCCAGCTCTCCTGGAGGAGGCAGTGGCCCCAAGACCCAGTATGCCCGCCTGGAACCGCCCCCACGGCCAGAGGAGCCCGGCGGGGTGCAGTCTACCCGGGTGGGGGTCACAAAGACCCGGACGCGACGGAGCACGCATGCACGCCTGCGCGGGGTTTGCAAGGAGCGCTGCTGACCCCTAGTGACCGAAACTTCCAGATTCCGCCCTGGCAACAGCTTTCATTGGAAGGACTGATGCTGAAGCTGAAGCTCCAATACCCTGGCCCCCTGATGCGAAGAGCTGACTCATTGGGAAAGACCCTGATGCTGGGAAAGATTGAGGGCAGGAGGAAAAGGGGTCGACAGAGGATGAGATGGCTGGATGGCATCACCAACTCGATGGACATGAGTTTGAGCAAGCTCCGGGAGCTGGTGATGGACAGGGAGGCCTGGCGAGCTGCGGTCCACGGGGTCGCAGAGAGCGGGACACGACTGAGCGGCTGAACAGAAACATTTCTACCCACACTGACTAAACCACCCTCCGCCTTCTGACTTAGCAAGCCCTGAGCTGCCCCGAAAGCCTGTGCCCTCCGGTCCCGCCGGGTGGAGCTGGGCAGGGTCTGGCCCCACCCCGGGCTCTTTAAGCTGCTGGGTGAGCGCGGGATGGGGGGTGGCTGGAAGTGCGGGTGGTCTTGGCGCAGTTTGGAAGTTTTCGTCACTAGGGGTCAGTAGCGCTCTCTGCAAGCCCGATCCAGGCCAGCTGGCGTCCAAGGAGCCTTGCTGCCCTTGCAAGGGGCCTCCCATCCGCACTGATGATCAGGAACGCATCTTTGGCCAAGCAGGACTGTTGTTATGACTGGGAGGAAAGAGCGTGGGGTTTCTATGAGCCCACTCACCCTGCTCGGTCCGTAAAGACCCGGCCTGTCAATGCAGGAGACGCGGGTTCGATCCCTGGGTGGGGAAGATCTCCCGGAGGAGGGCATGGCAACCCGATCCAGGATTCTTGACTAGAGAATTCCAGGGACAGAGGAGCCTAGCGGGGCTACAGTCCGTGGGGTCGCAAAGAGCCAGACATGAATAAACAATACCGCCCCCTCCCCCCAGTTGTGTGAGGGGCGTCACTGGGCACAGGGGTCATGCTGGAATAGAGGGGGTGGTTCTCAAACGCCCCCACCCCAAATTCTCCTTCGAATGCAAAAGCTATTCTTCCCTGCTTTGAGCTGGCGTGCTGCAGTCCACAGGGTCGCAAATAGTTGGACAGGTGTGAGCGACTGAACTGAGTGATTCTTCCCCGGGATGGACTGTGATTCAAACTCAGGAGACAAACCGTTGGCTGTTGGGTCCTAGGGTTTCCAACGTCAGCCAGAGACCACCCCCCAGCCCCCAGGGACCGGTGTGAGACCACCTGAGGGCCCAGATGATGAAAGTGTCAGTACGGCAGTCGTGTCTGATTCTCTGCAACCCCACGGACTGTGGCCCCCCGGGCTCCTCTGTCCACGGGATTCTCCAGGCAAGAACACTGGAGTGGGTTGCCATGCCCTCCTCCAGGGAATCTTCCCGACGGAGGGATGGTAATCCATCTCCTGCAATGTAGGTGGATTTCCCCCTGAGCCACCAGGAAAGCCCGAAGTCAATCACAAAGAACTCCCGCCCAGATCTGGAGCCCGGGACACCCACTGTGCAACCCCACCCCCAACCCCGACCCGCCTGGCCCCAAGGAAGCCTCCTTCTTTAAAATATATATATATGTATATATATTTATTTATTTATTTTTTAATTGAAGGATAATAGCATTACAGAATTTTGCTGTTTTCTGTCAAGCATCAACACGAATCAGCCATAGGTGTCCCTAGGTCCCTTCCGGCCTCTAGTCAGGTTTTTTTTCTTCCACACCAGGCAACTCTTCCCCAGAGGTCCACGCTGGCCCATCCACACTGAAGGCAGAAATAACTGCAGATTTTTTTTTTTTCCCCTAGGTGGTTGCAGAACCAGCTCACTCACTTTTTTTTTTTTTTTTTAAATTTAAACAGGAGATTAGCCTGCTTATCTGCCGGGGCTTATCTGCTGGGCTTATCTCTATTGTTCTGCAGTTTCGGAAACCCCCTCCCGGCCCCCAGGGCTGTACTCAGAGGGGAGCGTCTGTTCCTGGAAAAAAAATTTTTTTAAAAGGTAATTGATGGGGAGAGGTTAGATGCCGGAGAGACTGGGACACGGGGGCTCGGGGCGGGGGCATTGCTCTCTGCCGCTTGGAGGTGAGAGGGCTTCTGAAAGCACCTGGCTGTGCCTGGGGTCTGCGTGACCCCCACGGCCGTGGCTTTGTCTCTGGTAGGTTTAGGGTTACGGGATTTCTGACGACGTCCAGGCTCACTGCCGAGACAGCCCCCTCCCACCCACCCCAGCTTCCCATCTCTCACCCCAAAGACCCTCTAGTCACCCCAGACTGTCTACACTCACCCCCAGAGACGCCCCTCCCTTCAGACTTCTATCTCTGATCCCAGAGACCCTTGGGCTCACCACACATGTCCACCAATCACCTCAGACAGCCCCGTTCACCCCAGATTTTCATACCACCCTAGAGATCCTCACTCACCCCAGCTTTCCACCACTCACCCTAAAGACCCCCATTCACCCCGCATTGGTATCCATCATCCCGGGAGTAACCCCACTCACTGTAAATTCCTTTTGGTGGTGAACTCGCTCAGGCAGGTCCGACCCTGAGACCCCGTGGACTGCAACCCGCCAGGCTCCTCTGTCCATGGGATTCTCCAGGCAAGGATACTGGAGTGGGTTGCCATGCCCTTCTCCATTCAATGGCAGCCCACTCCAGTACTCTTGCCTGGAGAATCCCATGGATGGAGGAGCCTCACCCAGACACCTTGTATTCACTCCGAATGTCCATCATTCACTGCAGAGACTCACCCCTCCCCGTTTGCCCTAAATTTCCCTCCATCACCCCCAGAGACCCTCCCTCAGTCACCCCAAATTTCCATCCCTCATCCCTCAAGACCCTTAAGATAACCCCAGATTTTTCCCCACTCTGCCCAAAGATGGCAGAAAGACCATCCCTGATTTCTATCAACCACCCAGAGACCCCAGAATCACCCCCGATTTTTGCACCCCTCAGACATAGTCCCCGAGCCTTGATGACGAGTCCCAGGATGGGAGAGACAGGGGAGGGGTTCTGTGTCAGCCACTCAGCGTCTGCTTGAGCAACCTGCCTCCACCTCAGGGCTTCATTAAACACCCCCAGGGTTTGTAGATGAGCCTGGCAGGCTACCATCCATGGGGACGCAAGGAGTTGGACATGACTGAGCGGGTAACCACACACACACACACACACACACACACACACACACAGGTCGTAGAGGGCCTGTGTGATGGAATCTCTTGATCCGAAGGTGAATTTGGACACGTTTTTGCCGTTTAGCAGCTAAGACGTGTCTCACTCTTGTGCGACCCCGAGGACGGTAGCCCTGCCAGGCTTCCCGGTCCATGGGATTCTCCAGGCAAGGATACAAAAGTGGGTTGCCATGCCCTCCTCCAGGGCATCTTCCAGACCCAGGAATTGAGCCCAGGTTTCTTGCATTGCAGGCAGATTCTTTACGGTCTGAGTCACCAGGGAAGTCCCTGTTTTAGGCACTTCACTCTGGTGAATAACCAAAGCATTTAGCGCTTCACTTCTACTTACCGTCCTCTGCAGGGAGCTTGAAAGGGGCTGTCAGCTCACAAGCCGTGCAGAGCCCCAGGACCAAGCCAGACAGAGCTGCGTGTAGGTTGGGGGTGGGGTGGGGGCCGCAGGGCGGGGAGCAGGTGATGGAGTTTTGGGGGAAGGGAAGGACACAATCACCCAGTTTTCTTTTTTTAAAGCCTGGAGTGCAAAAGTTCGAAGGGTCACCCAGGGAATTCCTGAAAACCCTCTCTCTGAGTACTTTTAAAGATTACAAAAGCCAGTTTCCCTAAAAGTCAGCCTCAGCCAGGGGTGATTCCCTGGAGGGCTGTTTCCTGCGGTAAAATATCCACTTTCAGGGTAAAAAAAAAAATTCGGGGTCAGGAGGCGGGTGCTTATTTTATAGTTCCGGCATCGCCGGCTGGAATTTCAATCACTGATACTCAAGAAAATGGAAATGTATTCCGCAGTATACGTCTAGTGAAGAAGGGCTTATTTATTAATTTATTTTCGTCCCCGCTTATAATGCTAATGAAGCAAGCAGGAAGCCAGAGGGCAACTGGGCTCTGGAGCTGCTAGGAACGTGCTTCGTGCTGTTGGAGGGATATTGTGGGGGTCCCAGCCGCCAGCTCAGGGAGGAGGAAAGACATACATCGCGATCACAGCAAGAGCAAAGGAAAAAAAGAGTGACTTTCTGGGACAAGGAGCGAGAAATTTTCAGGCAGTTTAGACCATCAGACTTTTCACTTGTGGCGGCAGGCCCGACCTTGTGTCAACAATTTGGTAACGGCTGTCTTTTTTTTTTTTTCTTTAAATTGTAGTCGAGAGTCCCTTTGGACTGCAAGGAGATCAGACCGTGTAGTGCTGAAGGAAATCAACCCTGAATATTCATTGGAAGGACTGATGCTGAAGCTGAAACTCCAGTACTCTGGCCACCTGATGGGAAGAACTGACTCACTGGAAAAGACCCTGATGCTGGGAGGGATTGAGGGGCGGGAGGAGACGGGGACGACAGAGGATGGGATGGTTGGATGGCGTCACCGACTCAATGGACATGAGTTTGAGCAAGCTCCGGGAGTTGGTGATGAATAGGGAGGCCTGGCGTGCTGCAGTCCATGGGGTCGCAAAGAGTCAGACACGACTGAGCTACTGAACGATAAGAGCAGAGTTGATTTACAGCGTTGAGTTCATGTCTGCTGTGTGACAAAGTGATTCATATATACATATATGTGCTTTTCATATTCTTTTCCTTTGTGGCTTATCATAGACTATCAAATATAGGTCCCTGTGCTCTGCAGTAAGACCTCGCTGTTTATCCATCATATATATATATATATTTATATAATATTCCGACCCGTTCCCTTCTCCAGGGCATCTTCACGACCCAGGGATGGAACCCAGGTCTCCCGCATTGCAGGTGGATTCTTTACCGCCTGAGCCACCAGGGAAGCCCAGGTTTGCAGCTGCCCACCCCAAACTGCCAAGACTCTCCTCTCCTGTCTTCCGAGGAGGTGATATCTTTCAGGAAAGCAGTGGACGCCGTGCAGGAAAAGTCAACAAGCAGGAGCTTGAAACAGAACAGCAACCAGGGGCAGGTTTCGAGAAGCCTGCGGGCTCCCAGATACCCCACCGCCCGGGAACGCGGTCTGAAGCTCTGACAGACAGGCTGCTGCGTTTGACTCTCCTGTGTCTTCCCCCCGACCGACCAGGTTTGGGCTCCTGTCTCCACAACCTGACACAGGCTCCTGGCGCAATGCCCTGCACCCCCACCCGCACCCCCGTCATGAGCCCATGAATCAGGACCGTGGGTGGCCGGGGATATTTGTACAAAAACACAGCGCTGGGGATGGTCAGTAACCGTGGAGCTACACGTGGCCATGACTCCAGAGCAGCTATCACACCCACAGATTTGCACAGCCGCACCCCCGCCTGGCGCCCCGCGGCCGGTCCTCAGAGGCGTATCTGCCGCAAAGGGGAAGCAGGGGCCACTGACGGTGAGCTGGAAAGACCCCGTGGCTGACGCAGGCCATGTGCGTGCTGAGTCACCTCCGGCGTGTCTGCCTCTCTGCGACCCTGTGGACTGCAGCCCGCCAGGCTCCTGTGTCCATGGGATGCTCCAGGCAAGGATACTGGAGTGGGTTGCCATGCCCTCCTCCAGGGGATCTTCCTGACCCAAGGATCGAACCCGCATCTCCTGTGTGTCGTGTATCAGCAGGCGGGTTCTTTACCACGAGCGCCTCCTGGGAATCCCAAGTAAGCTCAATGCCAAAAAAAAAAAAAAAAAGGACCAGGTTTCACACAGCACGCCATGTAAGGCGGCCCTTCTGCTGTTTTATAAACTATGGAGATGTCAGAGTTGCTGGCTTTTCCTACTGTTGGTCCTTTCCTTCCGCTTTTGGGTCCTTTGCCTGAAACAGGGACTTAGCAGGGGGCTCAGCAGTAAAGATCCCCTCCTGCCAACGCGGGAGACGCAGGTTCCATCCCTGGATGGGGAAGATCCCCTGGAAGACGGCGCGGCAACCCACTCCAGTGTTCGTGCCTGGAGCATCCCACGGACAGGGGAGCCCGGCAGGCTACAGTCCAGGGGGTTGCCCAAAGTCGGACACGACTCAGAGACTCAAGAACAAGGTTAATCACGTCAGGCTCAAATGGACCCGTGTGTTCGCAGCATCACTCTCCTCACATGTTGATAGCAATCAATGTGTCAGTGACCACATATCCATATCAATCTAACAGACGTGGTACACCCAGCTGAGGCTGGCTGCTGACACCAGGGGAACTCTCCGTGTGGGGGACAGGACGCATATGGGAAAAGCCTGTACTTCCTTCTCAGGTTGGTTGCAAACGTAAAATGCTCTGAAAATAAAGTCTCTACTGAAGAGAAAGTCGCCGCCTCTGGGGCTTCCCTCCACCCTCTTCCCCTTGTGACCGTGAATCCGGTGTGCCGCTGTCTGCAGCGTGTCCAGAGAATACGTAAGTGCTCCTCCTCCATGTTACCGCATGGGGCGGGGAGAGACGGCAGGGCTACCAGCGTGGTTCCCTCCAGAGGACGAACATCTGTTGTTGCTGTTGACTCACCAAGTCCCATGTCACCCTCTGCGACCCCATGAATCGCAGCGCACCAGGCCTCCCTGACCATCACCAACTCCCGGAGCCCACCCAAACTCTTGTCCGTCGAGTCGGTGATGCCATCCAGCCCTCTCATCCTCTCCTTCTCCTCCTGCCGCCAATCTTTCCCAGCATCAGGGCCTTTTCCAGTGAGTCAGCTCTTCACCAAAGATGGCCAAAGGATTGGAGTTTCAGCTTCAGCATCAGTCCTTCCAATGAACGCCCAGGACTGATCTCCTTTAGGATGGACTGGTTGGATCTCCTTGCAGCCCACGTGAAGGAGCCCAACTCTGAGGTGGCGTGAGGTGCCTTAGGATGCCACGTCCAGATAGCATCGCAGAAAAAAACAGACCCTGCATCGTGTCAGCCACCCCTCCACAGCTGGAACCCCTCTTTCTCTTTGCCAGGTTCCCTCTTGGCTAACCCGGAACTCTGAAAGTGAGTAAAGTCGGTCACTCGTGTCCGACTCTTTGCAACCCCGTGGACTGTAGCCCAGCAGGCTCCTCCGTCCGTAGGATTCTCCAGGCAAGAATACTGAAGTGGGTTGCCATGCCCTCCTCCAGGGATTCTTCCTCCTCCAGGGGGTTGAACCTGGGTCTCCTGCATGGCAGGCAGACACTTAACCATCTGAGCCACCAGGGAAACCCAGACTCTAAAGATCATGCTTAATACAGCTAGATTTTTTTCTTTTTTCTTTTTTTTAGTATTTGTTTATTGTTGATGTTTGACAGAAAGCAACAAAATTGTGTAAAGCAGTTAGAAGTGGAGTGGGTAGCCGTTCCCTTCTCCAGGGGAATCTTCCCAGCCCAGGGATGGAACCCAGGTCTCCAGCGTTGCAGGCGGATTCTTCACCAGCTGAGCCACCAGGGAGGCCCACAGCAGTTAATCTTCAATTTAAAAAGAAAAAAAAGTGGCTTATATTTACTTGTCTGCGTTGGAGCTCAGTTTCGGCACTGACGCTCCTCACTCCGGTACGAGTGGAGTTCGGCCAGCACGGTGTGCAGGCTGTCTTGCTCCAGCACGTGGGAGCCGAGTTTCCCGCCCAGGGATGGAGTTAGCCGGGAGTGAGACCTGTGCTGTGGCTGAGAGCGGGTGACGCAGCCGCTCACCCCCGCAGCTGCAACCCCGCCCAGCTCCAGGGGACGGGGAAAGTGAGCTGCTTCCACTGCAAAGCGGGTTCTCAACCACCGGGCCACCAGGGAAATTCCAGTATACAGATTTCTTGGGGCGGGGGGTGGCAGAAAATAACAGATCCCCTTTCGGGGTGCTCTCGTCGAAAAGTGTCGGTCGGTCAAGCCCTCTTCAGGGCTGCTCAGTGGGTTGGTGCCCCCCAGGAGCTGGTATGAGTCCTTCTGTCTTGCTGGGTATCCGTCGCTCTCCTTCCACCTGCTTCTTCGAAGCCTCATGAAGTACTTGGCTTCCTCCAGGCAAAAGAGGCTCCGCAGACTACTCCTCAGCTGTGGGATCTGAATACACCACACCCGAAAGATGACATTTTTTTGGTGTCAATATTGTTTTAAGCTGAAGACCTTTGAACTGCAACAGATACAGGGGGGAAAAAAAAAAGCCTTCTTGGAGCTTCCCTATCTGATCAAAAGCAGCAATTTCTGAGAAATAGGGCTCCATAAATACCTTTCCTCCGGGGTGTATCTTCTCCCAGGTGGGAGAAGACAGTAAAAAACCCCCACCCCCACCCCGCAAATTCCATCTCCAAGGCAATTATGCAGCCGTGAAGGAGGTGGAAATTTCACTCTTATCTGTGTAAACACTGTCCCACTCTCTCAACTCCTGTTTGTTCTCCTGAAAAACCCACGTATGTATCTCAAAGCCTGTTGCTTTCGGATGTGAGAGTTGGACTGTGAAGAAGGCTGAGCGCCGAAGAATTGATGCTTTTGAACTGTGGTGTTGGAGAAGACTCTTGAGAGTCCCTTGGACTGCAAGGAGATCCAACCAGTCCATTCTGAAGGAGATTGGTCCTGGGATTTCTTTGGAAGGAATGATGCTAAAGCTGAAACTCCAGTACTTTGGACACCTCATGTGAAGAGTTGACTCATTGGAAAAGACCCTCATGCTGGGAGGGATTGGGGGCAGCAGGAGAAGGGGGTGACAGAGGATGAGATGGCTGGATGGCATCACTGACTTGATGGACGTGAGTTTGAGTGAACTCTGGGAGTTGGTGATGGATGGGAGGCCTGGCGTGCTGCGATTCATGGGGTCGCAAAGAGTTGGACACGCCTGAGTGACTGACCTGAACTGAAGTGTGCTTTATCCATCCCCCCATCACCTCCTGAGTTAGGCATGTTGTCCTTTAGTTGCTCAATGGTGTCTGACTGTTCTGTGACCCAATGGACTGCAGCCCACCAGGCTCCTCCGTCCGTGGGATTTCTCAGCCAAGAATACTGGAGTGGGTTGCCATTTCCTTCTCCAGGGAATCTTCCTGACCCACGGGTCAAACCTGCATGTCCTGCGTTGGCAGGCAGGTTCTTCGCCACTGAGCCACCGGGGCAGCTCGAGTTAGGTATATAAACCCCAAACTCCAACCGTTCCTTGGAATTCCTCATCACTGAGTTTCTCCCCCTTGTTTGCTGAACATGGAAACTCTGCTTTCTTCTTTCCTACAAACCGATCTTCTGTCAATTTAATTTGCAGGGGCACAGAGACAGAACCTAAGAGGATAGAGGGAAAATATTTTTTTTTGTTTCTTTTTTTCCCTTCCTTCCCCTTCCTGGGTGTTTCCATCTCTGAAACTGACGCACTTGGACCCTTTCCGTCATTACTGTTTGGGCACCTGGTGGGAGTCCATGGAAGGTCGCTCAGCATCTTGAATCTGACACGGTATCAGGCTACTGAAGAGTCTTGGAGCTCATCAGAGAAGGAGGCTCGTTTGACCTGGAAATCAAGGTAGCATGTGCCATCCTCAGCTATCTGAACAGAGCTCCCACGGAGATGGGTTTTTTCGTGTGGTCAGAGTACAGGCCAGGTTGGGGGTAACGGGTGGACTTTCTGTCCACCGCAGCCGTCTGGACACCGGACGGAAGGCCCAAGCTTACTGCCCCTACCATACTTAGGGTGACACCTGTGTGAGTTTCCGGGCGTGGTCATAACGAACCACCGCAGCCGGGGTGGCTGAAAACAGCAGAAATGTATCATCTGGCAGTTCTGGGAGCCAGGAGTGCAAAATCAAAGCGGCATCAGGTTGGGTTCCATGCACTTAAGAGGTTGTATACTCGGCGGAGGGAGGCCTCAGTGCTCAACGTTGCAGCTGTCTGGCCAAGACAGTGAAGAGGTTGTCTTTTCTCTGCCTTGAGATGTAGGCATTGGGCACCGGTCCAAGTTCGATCCCTGGGTTGGGAAGATCCCCTGGAGAAGGGAAAGGCTCCCCACTCCAGTCTTCTTGCCTGGAGAATCCCATGGACAGAGGAGCCTGGTGGGCTACAGTCCAGGGGGTCGCAAAAGAGTTTGACACAAATGAAGGATGCTCTACCCATCACTCCTAAAAGAAATCAACTCTGAATACTCACTGGAAGGACTGAAGCTGAAGCTCAAACTCCAATACTCTGGCCACCTGATGTGAGGAGCTGACTCATCCGAAAAGACCCTGGTGCTGGGAGGGATTGGGGGCAGGAGGAGAAGGGGACGACAGAGGATGAGATGGCTGGATGGCATCACTGACTCGATGGACGTGAGTTTGAGTAAACTCTGGGAGTCGGTGATGGACAGGGAGGCCTGGCGTGCTGCGGTCCACGGGGTCGCACAGAGTCAGACACAGCAACAACCATGGTCTGCGTGGTGCAGACGCCCTGTGACCCCCGAGTCCCACTCTCGCGCCGCCGGCAGCCAATCCCTCCTTTTCCAAGGTCCTTGATCATCACCTTGCCCGTCTTCAAATCTCTCTCCAGATGAACCAGCAGAGAGCTTCCCACAGTCTCTGTACCCTACAGACGCCCTCTGCTTGCCGCTGGGGCGGGGGAAACCCTTCTGTTATGTAACAGCTCTCACCGGAGTGTCAAACCCGACAGATGGATCTGATAGCAAACCGCCCCGGGGTGGGGCGGGGGGGCTCGCAGCCGTGGGACTGTTCTGTGACAGTTGGCCTTGGCAACCTGGCCGGCTGGAGGAGAGATAAGAGGTCATGTCACGCCGCACGCTCGCACGTTCCAACAGAGCTACGCGGGGGCTGGAGGCTGTGGCCTATAAGGCAATGGAACCGTCCTTGCCATCAGCGTCCTCGCCGTGAGCCCGTCTTATCTTGAATTCATGCAAAACTCGAGTGTCTTTTTTTTGGACGGCTCGCTGAGTCTTAGCAAACAGACATTCGTATGGGTGTGGATCCTTCTTTTTTTTTTAATGTGCTTTTTTTTTTTTTTTTTGACTGCACCGGGCCTTCGTTGGTGCTTGTCAGGTTTCTGTAGTTGCATTGAAAGGGGTGGGGGGGCTACTCTCTAGCAGTGGTGAGAGGGCTTCTCACGGCGGCAGCTTCTCTTGTTTGCAAACACGGGGTCTAGGGTGTGTGGGCTTCAGTCCCTGTGGGATACGGGCTGAGTAGCTGCAGGAAGAGTCTCTCCGGAGAATGGACCAAACGCATGTCCCCTGCATCGCCAGGCGGATTTTTTTAACCACTGCGCCACCAGGGGAAGAAAGTGAAAGTCGCTCAGTTGCACCCGATTCTTTGGGACCCCGTGGACGGTAGCCCCACCAGGCTCCTCTGTCCTCGGGATTCTCGAGGCAAGAATGCCGGAGTGGGTTGCCATTGGCTCCCCCAAGAAGGCAGATTCTCAGCCACTGGACCAGCTGTGAATTCTTCACGGCTCCTCTCAAGGACACTCAGTGTCTCTTGAGTCTGGGCTGGCTCCTGACTGGCTCTGGCCAGCGGACGATAGCCGAAGTGACCAGACCCTTGGGAAGGGTGACTGTCAAATCAAGTCTCCCAGCCAGGGAAGAGACCACTCAAGCTGTTGGGTTACTTTCCAAGCCCAGCGGCCGTGTGTGTGTGTGTGTGTGTGTGTGTGTGTGTGTGAAGATGCTCACACATTCCCCCGCACTCAAGCCTCCCGTTGTGAGAGGTCCCTCTCAACCCTGAGCAGAACTTCCCAGGCGCACCCACGCTGTCAATCAGGAGACATGTCCCTCCGCTGCTCACGGATGCCTCCAAGCATCGTGGCATCACGAGACACAGCCGTAGCCCACCCAAGTCATCCCCACGTGTGCAGGAGGGCAGCCACGCCCGCAAGACAGAACTGCTGACGTTTCTAGCTCCGCTGGGACAACCACGTGTTCCCACCTCCGCCCCTGTTGCCTTTCTTGGGTTGCTGACTCAGACCCCGTGCCTGACAGGGTGGGAAGAAACACACGGTAGGGAATCAGCTTGTGGTTTTGCACACACCCTGGGGGCGTGGGGAAGGAGGTTTCTGGGAGGGGCGGTGTGTCACCTACATGAGAGGTGGCGCCACTGGTGTTCGGGATTCGCGTGGAGTGAGTGTTTCCATCCTGGAATCTGGAAGGGAGCTGGGGGAGTTTGGGGCTGGGACTGGGGAGGTTTGCTTGCTTATTTTCTGCCCCCGTCTTCTCCAGCTGTATGTCCCCTTGAAGGGCAAGACTGGGGAACCTAAGAGCTTCCCGGGTAGTCCCCCAAGACTGCAGAAGCCCAGCAGGTACTCCTCGGAGCTGGCAACATGTCCAGCATGCTGTCTCTCTCTCGGTTTCCCAGGAGACGCCGGAGGACGTGGTGAATTTCGACCTTCCTTTGATGCCCCTTGCGTTCCCTCAAAGGATAAACAAGGGCTCAAAGCTCCAGCTTCTCTGGAGGAGGCATGAGGCAGGGAGGAGGGAGGTGGGCTGCGGGGCGATGGGCAGAGACGTCCAGGCATGTTTCAGTGTCGCGGCTGGTGGTGGAGGGCTTGCTCCCGGCGTGCGGTGGGGTGACCCCAAGGGGCGCTGCTCCACACCCCGCAGGGCCCGGGACCCGGGACGCCCCGCCTCAGAGAGCCGTCCAGACCCAGGCATCGGCAGTGCCGAGGCTGAGAAACCTGGACTGGGGTCACTGTCCAATCACATATTTATCGTCTCTGCCCATGCGTCCATGCGTCCATCCATCCAGGCGTCCGTGAGAGTGAGGCTGGGAAATGCCGACCTACGTGAGGACGCTGTAATTCTCCATCTACTCATGCGCTCTCTCTGTCCCCTTATTCTGGCCATCTTCTTATAGCACCTGTCTTCTTCTCCTGTTTGTCTGCTTAGTACTTCTTATACTTAGCCTGTCTGTCCTGCGTATTCTTTGTCTCTACTCATTCTGTCTGCCTGCTTTTCTGTCTACGTACTTGTTCTGTTTTTCCAATACTTATTCTATTTGCCTATCTATGTACTTACTTGACACCTGGATTTTAACCCAGAGACCACAGCATTGAGCCTCTGACCTCCAGAAGGATGGTCTTGGCCAAAGCACCCCTAGTCTTGGGCCAGGAAGACCTGAATCTCACCCTGCACCACAATGAACAATTGGAGGTCCATCAGCCAGGGATCGATCCTGGGTCGGGAAGACCTCCCGGAGGGGGGCATGGCAGCCCACTCAGTATTCCTGCCTGGAGAATCCTTGGACAGAGGAGCCTGGTGGGCTACAGTCTATGGGTTTGCAAAAGAGTCGGACAGGACTGGAGTGACTTAGCATGCATTCAACCACTGTCAGCTTCTGGAAAACTCAGGTTCCAACTCTAAAATGGAGCAATTGACGCTCACTTTCTCCATGGCCCACAGATTCCATCAGCGAATATCTGTAAAAGGTGTTGGAAGTTTTTTTTTTTTTTTGGTGTGTGTGTGCGTGTGTGTTTTTAATTTGTCTTAAATTAATTTCTTTGGCGATTTCTGATCTGTTTCAACATGTTGGGTCTTTCACCGTGGCCCACAGCGTCTTTATCCGTGGTACACTGGTTTACTTGCCCCGAGGCATGTGGGAGCTTTGTTCCCCAACCAGGGATTGAACCCAGGTCCCCTGCATTGGAAGGAAGGTGGATTCTTAACCCCTGGACTGCAGGGAGGTCCTAGAGCTTCGTAGTTTTTCAAACATGATTTTACAAGGACGGTTATCAAGCTGGGTGTTATTTTTAGTAGGAGTCGAAGAGAGTCAGACACGACTTGTGGACCGAACGACAACACTGACTCCCAGGAGCGCTTTCGGATGCAAGCGTGAATTGTTCAATCGCTCAGTCGTGTCTGACTCTGTGACCCCACGGACTGCCGCACATGAGGCGTCCCTGTCCTTCACCAACTCCCGGAGCTCGCTCAAACTCGTGTCCATTGAGTCGGCGATGCCATCCAACCATCTCATCCTCTGTCATCCCCTTCTCCTCCTGCCCTTAGTCTTTCCCAGCATCAGGGTCTTTTCCAATGAGTCAGTTATTAGCATCAGGTGGTCAAAGTATTGGAGCTTCAGTATCAGTCCTTCTGATGAATATTCAGGTTTGATTTTCTCAAGGATGGACTGGTTTTATGACCTGAAGGGGTGGGAGGAAGTTGGCTCCTGATGGTCAACCCAGGCTTTGTCCTGCAGGACAAAGCCCACTGACAGAACAAAGCCCACTGACAGGACAAAGCCCACTGACAGGACAAAGCCCACTGACAAATCTCCCTGACAACCTCTGGGAAGTGATTCTCCACTGAGACCCTGCAGTCCAGCCAACTTTGTCCCTTACACAGACATCATGCTTCCTCTGATGCCATCGGGAGCTGGACCAAATCTCCCTGACCCTGGATGAGCAGCCAGAAACCATCAGCTAGCTGAGACCTGTCTGGGCCTCCGTCTCCAAACACAGGACTTTCAAGACCCACCAGAGGCTGAGAACCCTGGCTGGCAACATCCATTATCTGATCAGCCTCTCTCGACAGTTGTATCCGGCAGGGCTGCGCAAATGATCGGCGAGGCTGAAACAATGATTCTGCATTTTTTTTTTTTTTTCCTTTCTGACCAGAGTCATCTTTTAAAATAAAAGCATGTGTGTTTCCTGTAGTCATTTCCCCAGTTTCCTTTCCACCTTTTTAAAAAAGGGGTGACCTTCATACGTTAGTCATGAGCCCAAGTCCCCTTGGAGGAGTCGACTTTCTGCTCGATGCCTCCACCTCCTGCTTCCACCATGAGGCGTGTCTTTCTGCCCTGGGCGGCCGCCGCTGTCTTCTTGCTGGGACACGCGAACGCTTCAGGGAAAACCAAACCGGGTAAGTCCTGCTCGCAGCTGTAGCCGCCTGTCTGCCTGAAATGCCCTTGCTTTCAACATCTCTGCTTTTTAAAAAAATTTTCTTTCTACGGTGTCTTTTGCAAACTCACGGTTTTCTTTGTGAAGCTGACAAGAGCTTTCACAGGTTCCCCTCCTTTAGTCGGCAAGATCTCCTGGAGGAGGGCATGGCAGTCCACTCCGGTCTTCTTGCCTGGAGAGTCCCCGTGGACAGAGGAGGCTGAAGGGTTACAGTCCATGGGGGTCGCACAGAATCAGTTACGACTGAAGTCTCTACAAACCCGAGTCTGCCTGTTGTAAAGGACCCTCCTCTTTATTGCCTTCAGGACTAGGTTCAGATGGGAAAAAAAAGAGAGAAGAGAGCCCGCGTCTAGAAAACTGAAGGTCTGGGTGGTTTCACTGTGCTGCCTGCCTGCAAAGAGGTTGCAAGCCTTTTGCTTAAATTAATACTTAGCTTTCTGTGGTGGGGTCTCCCTGATGGTTCAGACAGTAAAGAACCCACCTGGCAATTTAGGAGACCCAGATTCGATCTCTGGGTCGGGAAGATGCCCTGGAGAAGGGAATGGCTACCCACTCCAGTCTTCTGGCCTGGAGAATCCCCACGGACAGAGGAGCCTGGCGGGCCACGGTCCACGGGGTTGCAAAGAGTCTGACATGACTGAGTGACTACTGCTTTCACGCTGAGGGTGGCCCAGGTGGGAGCTGACGATGGCACGTTCCTGCCGTTCTTTTTCTGAACTGTCCGTGGGCATCACCCCACGCTAGACCATCCCTGTTGGAGATGGCCTCTTGCCCAGCTGGTTTGGACGGGTTCTCAGGGACCTCCGGGATGAAGCCCTGTGTGTGTAGGGGAGAACTGTGCTTCTAGCGGGGGGGGGGGGGGGGGGGCGGGGGGGGGGAGGGAGCCTGGATGTGGGGTGTCCCCAGGCCTGACACTCACATAATTTTGCAAGCTGTGTGCAGATCGGAGTCCAGATCTGGCCTCCCGTCTTCCAGCAACAGAGGTAAGGGAGGAAGACCTGGCTAGGCCTGGCGTGCCCACGGCCACAGACTCCTTGAGAGCTGTAGCTTCCTCCTGACTGCCAGTCCTGCATCCGGAGTTTGGGTGGAAAAGTGCAATTTAGACCAGCTCTGGAATCTGAACCACTTAAGCATAAATACAGTAGTAAGATTTTGTTGTTCAGTTGCTCAGTCATGTCCGACTCTTTGCGACCCCATGGACTGCAGCGTACCAGGCCTCCCTGTCCATCACCAACTCCCGGAGCTTGCTCAAACTCATGTCCATCAAATCAGTGATGCCATCCGACCATCGCATCCTCTGTCATCCACTTCTCCTCCTGCCTTCAACTTTCCCAGCATCGGGGTCTTTTCAAATGAGTCAGTTCTTTGCAGCAGGTGGCCAAAGGATTGGAGCTTCAGCTTTAGCATTAGTCCTTCCAATGAACACCCAGGACTGATCTCCTTTAGGATGGACTGGTTGGATCTCCTTGCAGTCCAAGGGACTCTCAAGAGCCTTCTCCAACACCACAGTTCGAAAGCATCCATTCTTGGGTGCTCAGCCTTCTTTAGGATCCAACTCTCGTCCATACCTGACCACTGGGAAAATCATAGCTTTGACTAGACGGACCTTTGTTGGCAAAGTGATGTCTCTGCTTTTTAATACACTGTCTAGGTTTATCGTAGCTTTTCTTTCAAGGACATGGGAGAGAGCTTGGAAGTGCTGAGGGCTCATCCCCCTGTGAAGCTGGGCTCAGTCAGATCCTTTGTAGGAACTTCCTGGAAAATGCAGGGCTCACTTTATGAATGGCCTTTGTTTGCCTGAGGTCATTATGGGTGTGAGACCCTAAGAACCCACCGGGCATGGTCTTAATGAAGCAGCCCCTCTTCCCACCCAAGGTCCCAGAGTTGTGTCGAGAGACCCCCTCAGGGGCCATTTCCACTCAATCGATCCATTTTTAATGAGCAGAGTCAGACTTCACGGCTGCAGTGGACTATCAGTATTTCCGCCCGAGGCCATCATGCATCAATGGCAGGGCTCCTGGGCTACTGATGAGGCACCTTTGCCCCCCTCAAAAATGCCCTTGAACTTACAAGGAAAACGCACACACCCCCAGGGCTGGGGACCAGATGTCTGAGGTCAAGGTGTCCCAGGGCTGAGCTTCCTGCAGAGGCTCCAGGGGAGGGTTCTTCCCGCCTCTTCCGGCTTCTGGGGGCTCCAGGCATCCGTCCCTGGGCTTGGTGGCCGCCTCCCTACCTTCTCTGCCTCCGTCTCCACGTGGCTTCTCCTCTCTGTCTGTGTCTCCCCTCTTCTGTGTCTTATGAGGACCCTGTCATGGGGTTTAGGGCCACCCCCATCCAGGAGGAACCTCATCTAAGACCCTTCACTCCATCATACCTGCAAAGACCCCGTTTCTTAATGAGGTCCTGTTCCCAGGTTCTGGGGTTAGCACGTAGGCGTGCCATCTGCAGCGCCGCAGTTCAAGCCCTACAGGGCCTATTCAAGGGGTGCTAACATTTGAGAGAGACCGGGCTCCTTTTCTGTTTCGACAGGTCTGGCTGTAGTCGTAAGGGGAGGGAGGTCGTCGAAGCAGATGACCTGGTACCCAATCTGAGTCTGTAGCAGAGACGCGGGACAAAGCAACGGCTCTCGAGATGCTATTTTTTTATTTTATCTATGTATTTGCTTTTGGCTGTTGCTGGGTCTTCGCTGCTGTGCCCTTGAGTTCATGAGCTGCTCTAGAAGTAAGAAGGCGGTGTGGGCAAGAGACGGAGTGTGTGTGAGCAAGTCGTCTCCGACTCTGTGCGACCCCGGGGACTGTAGCCCGTCAGGCTCCTCTGTCCACGGGATTCTCCAGGCGAGAACACTGGAGTGGGTTGTCATGCCCTCTTCCAGGGGATCTTCCCGACCCAGAGATCGAACCTACATCTCGTGCGTCTCCAGTGTTGGTAGGTGGATTCTTCACCTCTAGCGCCACCTGGGAAGCTAGTGGGATGAGATTACGTAGATATGACTACGTAGATATTATTTGTAGACCCAGGGATCAAGCCCGCTGCATGGTAAGCAAGGCGCTTGACCATCTGAGCCACCAGGGAAGTCAGATATAGATACAGACATAGATGGAGATGTGGAGAAGGCAATGGCAGCCCACTCCAGTGTTCTTGTCTGGAGAAGCTCAGGGACAGCAGAGCCTGCTGGGCTGCCGTCTATGGGGTCGCACAGAGTCGGACCCGATCAAAGCGACTCAGCAGCAGCAGCAGCGTGTACAGATGTAAAACCCGGGTGGTATCCGTAACCGCCAAGGCTGCTTGAGCTGCCCCAACCTTCCCGGATGGAAAAAGGCCCTAAGACTCTATCTCCAACGACGTAACGGATGATGTGCCGATTGCCCCCATGATCTGCTGCCCTGGATGACCTTACTCACACCCCCTTGGAAATACCCAGCAGGGCTGGGCTCCAAGTCCCTCTGAACGCCCGATCTCGCTGGAACAAATGCCCCCGATTCATCTGCACGTTTTTCTATACGCTCTCCAAACTGGGAAGCGGGTTCCACCTCTGGGGAGAGGGGCGGTGGGTGCGGGGAGTTCTTGGTATTTACACGACGTGTCTGCCTATCGGAGGCCCGCAGCTGGTACGTTTGTTCACGTCCAGATTGCTCATGACGTTGGTTGGTTTTCTGAGAAAACGTTAAAAAAAAAAAAAAGAAGAAGAAGTTAACAGAAACGAAGTCATGTTTACAAAAGCGCCCAGACCTTTCAGGACCATCTGGATCTGTGAGATAGGAGGCTCCCGTTTTCAAGACCCTCTCCGTGGGGTTCCCCGCTCACTGGTGTTAGACGACAAAGTCTGTGTCAGACGTGGGGAGGATCTGGAGGAAATGAAATTAGGCAACAAAGGTGGGTGGGGGGCGGGGGGGTAATGGTCTGGTTAACAGCTTAGTTAATTCACTCGCCAGGTGATTCAGCTCTTTAAAGCACACAACTCAATCCTTTTTTTAAAAAAAAAAACTTTATTTCTTTTTTAACAGAAGGATAATTGATTTATAGACGTTTTTGTTGACACAGAGCTGATGCGTGAGCTTCCCTGGTGGCTCAGCGGTCAAGATTCCGCCTGCAGAGCAGTAGCCATGGAAAACTCAGGTTCGATTTCTGAGTGGGGAAGATTCCCCTGGAGGAGGGCATAGCAACCGACTCCAGGATTGTTGCGTGGAGCACCCCTTGGACAGAGGAGCCCGGCGGGCTGTGGTCCACAGGGTCGCAAAGAGTCGGACACCACGGAGCGCGCACGGTCGCTCGCGTAGCCGATGCATCAAATATCCATATGTTACAGGCATACAGCACAGTGCTTCTGTGAAAAGCGATGACCCCTTTACAGTTACGATAGAATGGTTTCTATACTCCCTTTGAAGAACTGTATCATTCTTGTACTATAAGGGCCAAACACACGCAGACTCTGGACACATAGTAAAAGTGTAAAATGTCTTGATAATTATAGCTAACTAGGTAGATATCTGTACATCGTCACATAGATGGCCACCTAGATAGACGACACAGGTGATCGTTATTGATAGATAAATAAACACCGAGAACAGATGGATAATAACTGGATGATCTAATGATGATGACGATGGCTAAATGCTGAACTGATAATATTCTGGTTGCGTGCATGCTTAGTGACTTGATCGTGTCCGACTCTTTGCGACCCCGGGGACTGTAGCCCGCCAGGCTCCTCTGTCCATGGGATCCTCCAGGCAAGCACACTGGAGTGGGTTGCCGTTTCCTCCTCCAGGGGGATCTTCCCGGCCCAGGAATGGAACCCTCATTTCCGGTGACTTCCGCCTTGCCGATGGCTTCTTTACCCACTGAGGCATCATGGCAGGCCAATATTCTGGTTACGCCGGGCTAAATAAGATGCATCAACAAGTTTTGTTTTTTTGTGTGTGTGTTTTTTTTTTAAAAGCACCGTATGATTCTTACGAGTGCTGACCACATTTTATGAATTTCAAAGCCTTTCCAGCGTCGCCTCAGAGTCCTCTCTGCTTATCTTAAAAAAAATTTTTTTTTTTTTCTGCACAGGAAGTGCATTGCAGCTTCAGGTGATCAACTTTAATTTTGAAACCGTGCAGGTTACCTGGAACACAAGTGCATACGCCGGGATTAACTTCACGTTCCTTTACAAGTAAGTGCCGTCACTGGGATTAATTTCAGGTCCGTCTGCAAGTAAGGCGCCCCCCTGCCCTCGCCCCCCCCCCCCCCCGCCCCCCGCCGTCCACGACCCTGGAAAACCATGCCTTTGGCTAAAGCATTTTCCCTCGGAAGACGGCACCGATGGGGGCAGCCAGGAAGTGAAGAAATGTTAAGTTCGAGTGTGAATGTGCGGATGTGCCCTCTGGACACCCCCCACCCCCCCACCAGTAACCACAGCTCCCAGACCTTCTAACCGAGGGATGCCTGAGTCTCGCTGGAAACCGCCTGGATTCTCGCAGGAAGTGAAGAGCGGTCTGACCCCACGGGGCCCTCTGCAACGTGCCAGCAACTGTCTTTGCCCGCCTTCAACTGTGTTGCCTTCAACTATATTCCCTGCTCACCAGGGGCCGCCTTCCAAGAAACACCCATTTCCCCCTTTCATGGGGCGCTTTGCCTCGCTTGACTCAATGACCTGAGCGGCCACGTGGGAGGCAGGTTTTTTTTTTTTTTTTCCAATGAATTTGGTCTCAGTTTTGTAAAGAGTGGGGGGGTGTTCAGTGAGGGCTTGAGTCGTTGCCATCTGATAAAACACGAGATAGACGGGAAGGCAAACAGAAGAGGGAAATTTTTAAGATGAATTTGTTGGGAAAATAAGACTCATGGGGCAAAAAATAAAGTGCCGGATGGTATAGGTGGGCTCACAGATAGCTCGTGTCATTTTTTTTTCTTCCTGAGCAGCGTTTTTTTCTGTCATATAGGAGATAATTCTTGATCTCATCACAGATTGGGGTTGAGTCTTAAGGATGGAGCGTAAACCTGTCTCTAGGCTTTCTGTTAACACTGCAGCAGAGTCTCAAAGCTTTACCCAATTTTGGCACATCCCTGTTAAAACTGCATCCTTGAATCAAGGGCTTGGTTGCTCTGGAGGTCAGTTATTTATTGATACCGATTTATTGATTGCTCATGGTATTGATATGTGACAGCAATTATTATTATTGATACCATTAATAGGATCTTAGATGGTCTCAACAAACTACAACAAGCTGGGTAACTTGGAACAACGGGAAAAAACAAAATGTATCCTCCCCTAGTCCTGAGAACCAGACGTCTGAAGTCAGGGTGTTCCCGGGCTAGGCTCCCTGCAGAGGCTCCAGGGGAGGGTCCTCCCCGCCTCTTCCGGCTTCTGGGGGCTGCAGGCGTCCGTCCCTGGGCTGGCGGCCGCCTCCCTCCCGTCTCCGCCTCCGTCTCCGTCTCCACGTGGCTTCTCCGCTGCGTCCGTGTCTCTCCTCTTCCGTGTCTTATAAGGACCCTGTCGTGGGTTTTAGGGCCACCCCACCCAGGAGGAACCTCATCTCAGACCCTTCACTCCATCACAGCTGCAAGGACACTGCTTCTTAACAAGGTCTTGTTCACAGGTTCCGGGTTAGCGGGTAAGCAGGCCATTTGCAGCGCCACCGTTCAACCCCTACGGGATCCATCGAAGGGCCGTCAACATTTGAGAGAGAGGGGGTCCTTTTCTGTTTTGACAGGTCTTGCTGTAGCCGTAAGGGGAGGGAGGTCATCAAAGCAGATGAGAGTAGGGGCCGGCGTTACGGTTCAGGGGCTTGCTTGCTCCGTGGCACGTGGGATCTTCCCCTCCCAGGGATCGAACCCGAGTCTCCTGCATCGGCAGGCAGATTGTTTTCACCGCTGAGCCACCAGGGAAGCCCCAAGATATTATTTTCAAGGACGCGACACGACTGAGTGATTCTCTTTTTAAAATTCCAGAGTCGATAAAAAGGAGGAATACAGACCATGCTCCAGCTATATCCTTCAACACGGTTACAGCGCTGGGTGCCTGCTGGAGGTGCAAAGAGATGGGCCTCTGTATTTTTCCATCCGGAATGGAACACAGCCTCTTCTCACCAAGAACCTAGCGATCAGTGCTTACCGTACGTGTTAAGTACCTTGAGGGGTGACTATGCATCTTGGGTTAGGAGCCGCCGTACACTTGGAGTGAACCAGTCTCTCCAAAGCGTGCTGTTTGGATCTACATTTCTGTGATGAAGTGGTCCTTTCTTTCTTTCTTTTTCATTGACGATTGGAATGTCAGAGGTCCATCTCAGAATCTGCTGGGAGGTTCGACCCTTGGGTGGGGAAGATTCCCCTGGAGAAGGAAATGGCAACCCACTCCAGTATTGGTGCCTGGAGAATCCCATGGACAGAAGAGCCTGGTGGGGCTACCGTCCACAGGGTCGCAAGAGTCACACATGACTTTCTGACTAAACAACGTAGCCGATTAAAAAAGCTGTGGTGACTCCAGCTGGGCAGCTAAGGGACCCAGTCACACACACACATGTACCCACTCTCCCCCAAACTCCCCTCCCATCGAGGCTGCCACGTAACACTCAGCAGAGTTCCCTGTGCTGGGCAGCAGGTCCTTGCTGGTTTTCGGTGTTAAGTCCAGCAGTGTGTCCATGTCCATCCCAGACTCCCTGACTATCCCTTCCTCCATCCTTCCCCCTGGTGACCATAAGGTTATTACAGAGTGTTGAGCAGAGTTCCCTGTGCTGGACAGCAGGTCCTGGCTGGTTCTCCATGTTAAATGCAGCAGTGTGTCCATGTCCATCCCAGACTCCCTGACTATCCCTTACCCCGTCCTCTCCCCCTGGTGGCCATAAGTTCGCTCTCTGTCTCTGCTTTCTAACTACATTCATTGTGTCCTATCTTTTTAGACTCTGCATATAACGGATGTCACAGGATGTTTTTGCTTCTCTGCCTGACTGTTCAATCCCACGGTCTCTACGACCTCATCTTGCGTTAGACCTCTGTAATGATCCTCTTTCCGGAGATGGTGAAGGGCTAGGGGCCAGCAGCTCAAGGCGACTGGTGGGAACAGGATTCGTTTCGTGACACGTCCTGAGATCTTTCTCCCCCACCTTCAGGGGAGCGCCTTTCCACGAGACCCTCACGGGTGCTTGGAGAGCTGGCTAGCCCTTCTAACTGCCCATGCGATAAAGACAAGGAAGCCTCACGTCCCATGCAGTATCCGGGAGAGGATGCGCAGCAGGCAGGGAGGAAGGGAAGCGAAGCCCAGGGGCCGCTGTGAGCTCGGAGACGGGCCGTGTCGCCTTCGCGGCGGTGCTGCTCAGCATGCTCTCTCATTCGCAGTGAAACCCAGATCCCCCGGCGACCTGAGCTTCCAGTGGCGCGAGGAGGCCGTGACGGTGACCTGCTCCAACCTGGGATACAACGACCTCCAGTATGAAGTCCAACACAAGACCGTCTTTGACGCTGTGTGGCAGGTGAGGTTACGTCGTCCCGGGTCGGGTGTGAGTAGGCACCCCCGGGATGGAGAGGCAGAGACACAGACATCCAGACTGGCTCTATGCACTTGCTCACGCGATTATCGGCTTCCCTGGCGGCTCAGACGCTAAAGAATCCGCCTGCAATGCAGGAGACCCGGGTTCGATCCCTGGGTGGGGAAGATCCCCTGGAGGAGGAAATGGCAACCCACTCCAGTATTCTTGCTGGAGAATCCCATGGACAGAGGAGCCTGGCGGGCTACAGTCCACGGGGTCGCAGAGAGTTGGGCACGACTGAGCGGCTGGCACTTTCCTTTTCACTTTCCCTGGCGGTCCAGTGGTTAGGAATCCGCCTTGCAAAGCAGGCCACGTGGGTGGGTTCCATCCCTGGTCCGGGAACCCAGGATTCCATGTGCGTCAGGGAAGCTCAGCCTGTGAGGCAATGACTGAGCTGGTGTTCTGTGACGAAGGTCCCACGTATTGCAGCTGAGCCCTGATTGTAGCCAAATAAATAAATACATTTTTAAAATTACTTTTGTAAAAAGGAAGACCTTAGAAAGTCTTCAAAAGCATCTTTCACCATGTTTGTTATGACGGATTTATTTCCTTTTTGGAGAGAAGGGCTTTTTTTTTTTTTTTTTTTCTGCTGTTGTTTTGAGGATAAACATCTGCCCAGAGAGAAGTGAAACAGGAGAAGGGAGTCCTGGAAGCAGGAACCTCAAGCAAATCTGTGGGACAAGAAGAACGCGTCCGGGTAAAGCGTCAGTCAGGGCTCACCGTGTGTGGTTTCTCTGCTCCAGTCCACAGAGGCTGAGACCTGCAACGTCACCGTCGACGGTTTGGATCCTGAGAAGTGTTATTTCTTCCGGGCCAGGGTGAAAGCCCTGGAGTTTGCCTACGGCTCAGAAACGTACCCCAGTGACTGGTCAGAGGTGACGCACCAGCAGAGGGGTGAGCTGCGAGGTAATGCTTGTCATGCAGCATCGCTGCCCAGTACGGGCCAGCGGGCTCCGTGCGGGGAGGGTGGAATGGGGCGCCTTGGGGATGACCCCAAGGCCTTCTGCAGAGGTCACTGCGGAAGCAATGCCTCTTCCTGTGGCCGTTATCATCGCACTAAGCTTCACTTTCATTTCTATTGGCCCAGCAAGAATAATAAGTGTTATTTCTGAATGTTGTTGGGCTTCCCTGCTGGCTCAGCTTGTAAAGAATCTGCCTGCAATGCAGAACAGGAGACTTGGGTTCGATCCCTGGATCAGGAAGATCCCCTGGAGGAGGGCATGGCAACCCACCCCAGTACTCTTGCCTGGAGAAGCCCACGGACAGAGGAGCCTGGTGGGCTACAGTCCATGGGGTCGCAGAAAGTCAGACACGACTGAAGTGACTTAGGGAGCGGGTGTAGGTAAGTTGATGATGGGTACACGGCAGAGACAGATAGATGAGACGTATAGCTCGACAGAGAGGCGTGACCGGACGTAGACAAGTAGGTGGATAATAGACGGATAGATGGCAGACAGCTGCGCGGATGCCTGCTCATTCGATTCAGTCATGTTCGACGCTGTGACCCCATAGACTGCAGCCCGCCAGGCTCCTCCATCCGTGGGAGTCTCCAGGCAAGAATACTGGAGTGCGTTGCCATTTCCTCCTCCAGGGGATCTTCCCGACCCGGGGATCGAACCCGGGTCTCCTGCATTGCTGGCAGGTTCTTTACTGCTGACCCAGCAGGGAAGTCCCAGGGAGACATATAGATAGATGATAGATGATAGACAGACAGATGGATAGAGACGCAGATAGACAGCTGGACAGATAGACAGACAGACAGATGGACAGAGACACAGACAGCTGGACAGATAGACAGACAGACCAAATCAAGCCCTGGTACCCTCAAACACCCCTGGGAGTAAGGTGAATCTGAGTTCCCTTGTGCCTGACATCTCCCTCTCCAGAGTACCCACCTCTCTTTACCAGGATATTTCAAACCAAAAGCAAGATCTGCTGATGCTGACAATTCTCAAGGGAAAGAAAAACGGCCGTGGCGGGGTGATTAGAGCGTGACCCGGTATCATGTTGAAAACTTCACAGGCCTCATTCCATTTCCCTTTAGATTCGTGCTGGGAAAACAGCCTTTTCCCCAAATTTATTTTAATTGCTGGCATGGTCTCCTTCCTGACAGTCTTCCTTCTGCTTCTGTCTCTATGGAAACTACACAGGTAAGGCCGTCCCTGCCAGACTCCTCAGACACATGGGCTTGGGTTCCCATATGTAGTGAGTTGGGGGAAAAAAATAATTGTGTGATGTGGTTATTTAGCTGAAAATCACTTTCTCTCTAATGCGCATGGTACATGACAAGAAAACAGAGGTGAATAGTGCCAAGGGTAGGGAGATACCTGCAGAATTTGAGAAATATTCTCATGAAGACCATAAGATGCAGGAATGTTCATACCTATGAGTGGTATTGCTGTTTAGTCACTAGGTTGTGTCTCCCTGTCCATCACCAACTCCTGGAGTTTGCTCAAACTCATGTCCATCGAGTCACTGATGCCATCCAACCATCTCATCCTTTGTCGTCCCCTTCTCCTCCCGCCCTCCATCTTTCCCAGCATCATGGTCTTTTCCAGTGAGTCAGTTCTTCACATCAGGTGGTCAAAGTATTGGAGTTTCAGCTTCAGCATCAGTCCTTCCGGTGAATATTCAGGACTCATTTCCTTTAGCATTCGATTGATCTCCTTTCTGTCCAAGGATTCTCAAAAGTCTTCTCCAGCAGCACAGTTTGAAAGCATCAGTTCTTCGGTGCTCAGCCTTCTTTCCTGTCCAGCTCTCACATCTGTACATGACTTACTGGGAAAAAAACATAGCTGTGACTGTACCAACCTTTGTCAGCAAAGTGATGTCTCAGCTTTTTAATAATTATTCTAAGTTTATTGTAGTGAACGTTCTTCAAACGCACACCGCACTGAGCTCTGTCCTCCTATCATGTTAGAATGACAAGCATGTACAACATGTTTTAATTTTTATTGATATTTATTAAACTGGACAATGTGGTGAGTGATGTGAGGAGAACTGGACAAGAAAAGCTTGTAAGTCCAGTTACAGATATAGCCAAACATGATTCTCTGAAACCATAGAAAACTTTTCAAAAATGTGACATTAAGTAGTTCTGTCTGTTATCCTTCCAGGCAATAATTTAACTGCTGACATTTCCAGCCTTATTCAAGCTTAGTTGTGCCCAGGCATTTGACTGTTGGTGATGTTTCAAGGGACTGATGCCCAGGGCTGTGGGCGCCATCTTTATTTCTCAGGTTGCCGTTTCCATAGCAACAACTGGAGTGATGCATAGAGAAAGATGGGGTGCCATTCTGGACCACTCACGCTGGGTCTGAGCCAGGCTGAGCCAGACAGTTTCAAGGACCTTCCACCATGGTTGCGTACAGCATGGGGATAATTCTCCTAATTCTTGCACATTGCCCATTAATTCTCCAGTCGAGATTTCCCGCTCTCCCCAGCTCAGACAGACGCCACCTTCGTCATTCTCTGCTCGGGAACAGAGGAAGTAGGGAGTGGGGAGGAGATGCAGCCGTCAGATAGGGGTGTTGACGAGTGACAGGTCTGATGTTTTTTTTTGCTCTTGTTGTTTTGTTTTGCTGCGGTGTTTTTTAATTCAAAACTGAAACCACTCCTGAGGGAGTCTGAAGGATACACTTCTTGGGGGGGGGGCGGTGGAAACACTTCTCCTGTCTTTAAGAAAGCTTCTGTTACAATGAGTGGTCTAATCAACTGGATTATTTTCCCAGAGCTGCCATAACAAAGCACCAAAGACTGGGGGTTCAAACAACATTTATTTCTCCCAGTTCTGGAGGCTAGAGCCTGAGGTCCCAGCGTGGGCAGGGCTGGCCCCTCCTGAGACCCCTGTGCTGGGCGTGCAGACGGCCGTCTCCTCCGAGTCCTCACATGGTCCTCCCTCTCTCTGTGTGTGTCTGTGTGCTGACCACCTCTTATTATAAGGATCCCACCCCCATTGGATTAGCATCCTATCAGACGAGAACCTCTCTTAGGTTCTGTCGCTAGGGGTCTGCAAATTAAACTGGCCAACCAAAGACAGTAACAGAAGAATATGCCTATGTTTCTTTTCGGATGTAATATTTTTAAGTGCACAAGTCATTCACAGGGAGCAAGTGAACAGCTAGCCAGGCAGCTCATCTGGGGACTTTTACAGCATTTTAACAAAGGGCAATAATCTGTGGAGAAGTCACCAGACAGGGGAAGAGGCAGTCTGCATGGGTGTAAATTGTGGGGAGGTGATTAAGAGATGTGTGATCCAAACTGCAGGCAGATGAAGGCTGTCTGAATGGAACCATCCTGACACCATCTTGCTGATATGCCTCATTCTCCGTTTCCTGCTACAGGAGGGCACGCTTTTATGAATGGGATTATTGCTTTTTTTTTTTTTTTAATCAGGAGGGAAATTGATGCTCTCCTTTCAGGCAGATTTTTTAATCAATCCTGCCCACACCGGGATGCTCTCCTTTCAGGCAGATGGGGGAGGGCAGAGAGCATCTCCTGGCTCTGCTTTTTCTCAAGCGGACGCAACTCCGCCAAGGGGCTGCATCTCTGACATCCATATGCTGCGGTCCTGGGCCCCTGGTGGGGGTCTTTCCCCGTGGATGCCCCGCTCAGGGCTGCCAGCCCATCTGACAAGACTGTCCATGTCCGTTTCAGGATTAAGAAGGTTCTCATGCCCAGTGTTCCTGATCCCAGGTTCTCCTTCTTGGGGCTCTTTGAGTCCCACCAAGGCAACTTCCAGGTAAGCAGCATCTCCTTGTACACGCTTGCTCTGGGCAAGGCCTAATATCACCCCTCTTCCATGTTTTATTTGTTTCTGCCTAGAGGCATTTTTTGAAATCGACTTTTTATTTTGCATTGGGGTATAGCCAATTAATGACAGTTTCAGCTGGACAGCAAAGAGACTCAGCCATACATGTACACGGATCCACTCCCCCCCAAACTCCCCTCCCATGCAGGCGGCCACATGACACTGAGCAGAGTTCCCTGTGCTGTGCAGCAGGTCCTTGCTGGTTCTCCATGTGAAACACAGCAGTGTGTCCATGTCCATCCCAGACTCCCTGACTGTCCCTTCCCCCGTCCTTCCCCCTGGTGACCATAAGGTTATTACAGAGGACTGAGCAGAGTTCCCTGTGGTGTCCAGCAGGTCCTTGCTGGTTCTCCATGTGAAACACAGCAGTGTGTCCATGTCCATCCCAGACTCCCTGGCTATCCCTTCCCCCATCCTTCCCCCTGGGAGCCCCAAGTTCCTTCTCTGAGCCTGTGAGCCTGTTCCTGTTTTGTACCTAAGTTCACTTGTAACGTTTCTCTTTCGAGTCTGCATGAAGGGCTGACATAGGATATTTCTCCTTCTCTGTGTGACTTACTTGACTTGGTTTGATAATCTCGAGGTCCATCTCTGTCGCTGCAGATGGCATTTCTTTCATCCTTGTTATGAGTAAGCAACATTCCAGTGTGTGTATATATACGTCACATGTCCTTTATCGGGGGTTTTCCCGGTGGCTCAGATGGTAACGAATATGCCTGCAAAGCAGGAGGCGTGGGTTCGATGCCTGGATGGGGAAGATCTCCCTGGAGGAGGAAATGTCTGCTCATTAATTACTGTGTGGATGGACACTTAGGCCGCATCTGGGTCTGGGGCATTGTAAAGAGTTGCAATGAACAGTGGGGCTGATTCATCATTAATGAAAAAGAAAAAGAAAAAACAACAACAACAACAACAAACGGCTTTTATTCCTCTTTAAACGCCTGCAAGCCTCTTCGAATCCGAAAGCAGCGGTTTACTGTTTTTCTCTTTCGGTCAGAGAAAGTGGATCCAAGGGTCTCCGAGGGCGGCTTCTCTTGAAATCAATCTCTTGACACCCCTCCGCCGCAGGACCATGGGATTTTCCAGCCTCCACACCTCCTGATCTTATCAGGAGTTTCCGTTCTTACTCTGTTCCCACTTGCAGGGGGCCGACAGCGAAACCTGCATTTCCGCTTTTCAATGTTGATGGTCGTTAAGCTTCGTTCCCCTGATAAGCGCTTACAGGGAGGGGGCCGAGGAGGAACTGGGGAGGACGGAGCGAGGCGGGGGGTCCGGCTCCCCGCATCACCCGGTGTGGATTTGATAGCATGCCGGGATCAGAGCGCCGTGCATTCCCTGGGGCTGCCACAGACCTGGGGGTGCAAAGCATCACACACTCATCCTCCCCCCGTTCCCCGGGGACCACACGTCTGAGGTCAGGATGTCCCAGGGCTGGGCTCCCTGCAGAGGCTCCAGGGGAGGGTCCTCCCCGCCTCTTCCAGCTTCCGGGGGCTCCGGGCGTCCGTCCCTGGGCTGGTGGCCGCCTCCCTCCTGTCTTTGCCCCCGACCCTGTCTCCACGTGGCTTCTCCTCTGCGTCCCTGTCTCCCCTCTTCTGTGTCTTACAAGGACCCTGCCATGGGGTTTAGGCCCCCCTCCCAGCCAGGAGGAACCTCATCTCAGACCCTTCACTCCATCACGTCTGCAAAGAAGAGATCTCGTTTCCAAATTAACTCCTGATCCCACGTTCTGAGGGGTAGCACGTGGGTATATTGCTATTTTAGAAAGAGAGTTTAGTGTTCAGTTCCTTTCCTTTTTTTTTTCTCAGTTGCTTCAGTTGTATCCAACTCTTTGTGACCCCATGGACTGCAGCCCCCAAGGCTCCTCTGTCCGTGGGATTCTCCAGGCAAGAATCCTGAAGTGGCTTGCCATTTCCTTCTCCCGGGGATCTTCCTGACTTGGGGATCAAACTGCTATCTCTTAGGTCCTTTGCATTGGCAGGCGGTTTTTTTTTTTTTTCTTTTTTTTTTCACTACTAGTACCACCTGGGAAGTCCATTAATCTTCTTAGAGGAGCAAAGTGAGTTGTAAAACTAATTAGTTGTAAGAGATGAAAAGAAAGAAAAATTTTTTTTCTTCTAACCTCTTAAGTGCTGTCCCTGGGGCCCTGCAAATTAAACAGACCAGAAAGATTAAAGAGAGAGATGTGAACACGCCCAAGAGGTAGGCAGACCGTGGCGCTGATTTGCCGTTTTAACAAAGGATGGTGGACTGTTCGGAAGAGACTGGGTAAAGAAAAGAACTTGGGGATCTGTGAGTGGCAGGCGAGATGAGACGGGGTGACTAGGAATCCCATGAGAAATGAGGGTTGTCTAGTGAGGTTTAGGGCAGACTCAAGCTCTCTCAGGTGGTAAGTGTTGCCTCTGGAGTTGGAAGGGACCGGGGGACTCTTCCAAGTGTACATGTACTTTCCCAAAGGGGCATTAATTAATATTGACATCGATTTTAGGGCGGATATGTGGAGAGCAGAGGACACGCTCTGCAACTCTTGATACTTAACCGCCTGCGGGTCAGCATCCTCTGCACGTCAAAGGGGCATGTTGGGGAGTTGTGTCCCGGTTCCCCTCAAGGGAGAGGAAAGGGGATTACGACAGAATTTAGGACAGGGAACCTCAATTTTTTCCCCCAAAACTGGGGCTAGAAGAAGGAGCCGGGGAGGGATGTTAGAAGGGAGAGAGGAGTCCCCTTGAGGAGGGCAGTCCCATGGAGCTCCCAACCTCAGGAACTCTGGGGTCACCTGTTAGAAATTCAGCGTCCACCCCCTCGGACCTGCTGACTGCTGACGGAAGGTCCTCCTTCTGACACCTCATCACTCCCATCTCAGACAGCATACGTGGGAGTGAACAACGGATCCGGGTTTCTGAAGAGATGTTCAGGCGCCCTTGTGTGTCTGCAGCGACCACAGGCCGGAGCTTTGAGGCTGATGACAGAAGGCAGGTGTGAAAACCATAGGATTCCAGACCGAGATGCTAGACAGGAGAGCCTTTTTTGTCCCAACCGGGGAAAGTGTCCGCGCCAGGCACATGTGTGAAGACGCACCAGGGCCGAAGGCAGGGCTTTCCGATACAGAGTCTGAGCCACAGTAACTTTTTTAATTTTAATTTTTTTTAACACCAAAAACGTTTTGTATTGTGGTACAAATGATTAACAGTGTGAACAGCCATCCATATACATGTACCCACTCTCCTCCAACCTCCCCTCCCATCCAGGCTGCCACCTGACATGGAGCAGAGTTCCCTGTGCTGGACAGCAGGTCCTTGCTGGTTCTCCATGTGAAATACAGCAGTGTGTCCACGTCCATCCCAGACTCCCTGACTATCCCTTCCACCATCCTTCCCCCTGGTGACCATAAGGTTATCACAGACGTTTCCTCTTTGCAGGAGTGGATCAAGGACACGCAGAACGTGGCGCCCCTGAACAAAATGGAAGACGGGGAGCTGGAGTGCGCCCCTGAAGACGCCGTGGTGGTCCAGCCGGCTGAGGCAGAGACGCCCAAGACCGTGGGGATGACGAGCCCCCTGTACCCACAGATGGGGGACGAAGAGGCCACCGGGGACTCCGGCCAGCTCCCTTGCCAGCCGCCCCAGGGCCACGGGGTGGTCTCTCTTGGGGATTTCACGTTTGTGATGAACGACAACTCTTACATGATGTTATGAGGGGGTGCAAACTCACAAGCCAACATCCCAGTCTACCTTGATGCTTGACGACCTGGGGGAACATCTTGGGAGCCAAAAAAACCTCCACAAAGGGGACTCCCCAGAACCAAGGATGCTGATGTCTAAGGTCACCCAAGTGCTCCAAAGCCCCAACCCGTGTCTGAGGTCACCCAGCACCCCTACACCCCCAACCAATGCATCCCACTCATGCCGACGTCCAAGGGCTTGAAGGTGGACTGCCTGTAGGTGGCAGACGCCTGGTCGGGCTGGTTCTTGCTGTCTCCTGGCTCACATAAATCATAAGGGAAGACGACCAAGACCACCCTGCGTTGCGCATGCCCGCCCGCTCCTGTCCTTCCCGTATTTCCACTCGCAACTGGTTCCTGCATCATCTGTCAGTCACCACACGTGCCCAGCAGGCGAGGTGCAGAACGCCTGCTTTACTGGCACCAGCCGCCCGTCTCCCGCCCCAGACAGAAGGAAAAGCCCCTTCCTGCAATAACCAAGGTCTTTTTGCAAACCAGGGTTCCGTTTAACCAGCGACTCAGGACCTTGCTCCTGAGAGATACTTGAATGTGACGACGCTCTGCAGGAACAAAGCGTCCCAGGTTGAATAGACGTTATTGTTTCTTTTTCGATACGGAAATTTTTTTTAAAGTGTGAGCAGGATAACTCTGGTAGAATGTAAGTGGTTGCTGCTGTTCATGGAGACCGGAAGATGCCAGCTGGATCCCCTTAGACTTCAGGTACAGGAGCTTTCTAGACGTCGAGAGTATTGATTTCTCAGGTTTTTTTTTTTTTTTTTTTTCAGGCTGGCACTGAATTTATCTTGTCTGTGTCTTCAGGATGCAGGAAACAAGCTTGATCAGATATACCTGGAGTCTGTGTGTGCGTGTGTGTGTGTGTGTGTCTGTGTGTGTGTGTGTGTGTGTGTCTGTGTGGTGTTGAGGATGTCTAATTTAGCAGAATGTCTCCCCATTCTGGAAAACTCCTCCACAAAGGTAGAAATGAAAGAAATCACCTTTATCAGTGAACAAACAGCAAGCCAGTGTGAAGTGAAAAATACCTCCTCCTGCCGTGTCAACTAAGGAGACGTGTCACAGCCATCAGCGATTTCTCCCCTCCGAGTTCGAATGTTGGTCAGTTGCCAAATCGTGTCTGTTTGCGAACCCATGGACTGCAGCACGCCAGGCCTCCCTGTCCTTCACCAACTCCTGGAGGTTACTCAAACTCATGTCGATTGAGTCAGTGATGCCATCCAGCCATCTCATCCTCTGTCACCCTCTTCTCCTCCCACCCTCAATCTTTCCCAGCATCTGGGTCTTTTCCAATGAGTCAGCTCCTCGCATCAGGTGGCCAAAGGATTGGAGTTTCAGCTTCAGCATCTGTCCTTCCAGTGAATATTCAGGACTGGTTTCCTTTAAGATGGATTGGTTGGATCTCCTTGCAGTCCAAGGGACAAATATTAATGTGAGCTCCTAAAACTGTGATTCAGAAGACGCCATCCCCCCCCCGGCCCCCCCCACCCCCCGCCACTCCATGCCCATGGTGATCGCTAAGGGGCTGAGGGGCTAAGGAAAATGAAAGAATCAGCCATCCGTGACCTCTTTCACTCCTTAAGGTGACCGAGGAAACAGGCTTGGCCCCAGACAGCCGAGGTGCATTTGATAGGAGTGAATTCAGTGAGCCCACAAGCTTGCATCCTCCCTTACATAGAATGCTAAATTCCTTCCCTTGATATCTGATCTTTGAGTTCAGACCTGCCTGTTCCCTTAGTTGCAAACGTGTATACAGCCTGACTCCCCCTCCGGCCTCCTCAGAGCTGTGTTCTCAGAGCTACGGAGACGCTGGCTCGGAGTCCTGCACACACTCCCACCGAATAAAATAACCCTCTGCTTTCAGCTGTTCACTAGTTTTCAGTATTGCAAATGGAGAAAGACCCTCATCCCATTTTTTTTTTTGTTTGAGCTCAGCAACCCATTCCCTGGGCCTTTTGCAGAAAACACGCCTACGTGTCTTGTATCTGTGGGATGTGGGTTTTGCAACTCGGGGCCAGGTTTCCAGCTGCAGTCAGGGGCCCCCAACGCCTGCCGCGGAGGCCGGGCCTTCACCAGGCCGCTCCTGGTGTGGAAGGCTCATGCCCGGGTCAAAGGTGCTGTGCAGGGTGGCCAGTCAGGGAGTGGGGACCCCAGAAGTCACTGCTCTGCGAGGCAGATCTCAAGCTGGCCGGTTGCGTCGGGCGGGGGACTTTGTGAGCAGGGAGAAAGTTTAGAACATCCTGCTTCAGAAAAAACTGCTTTGTTCTGAAACCACGGCATCCCACGGCCCCTGAACAGTTCAGAGAAAGGAGGGTGTGAATGCGTTTTAGCAGTCCTGCTCGGAGCTCTCACAGGCGCCCTGGGTTTGACCCTGTCTCCAGTGCTTCGTCTCCAGACAGGCATCCATGAAATGAGGGAGGCAGGACCCCACTCCCCATCCTTAGGTGGGATCGGTTTCAACACTCCACCACTTCTTTTTATTTTATTTTGTTTTCTTAATTGATTTATGTTTCACTGAAGGATAATGACAGCACTCTGTTGGTCTCTGGCCTGCATCAACATGGATCAGCCATGTGCTGTGCTGGGCTAAGTGGCTTCAGTCGTGTCCAACTGTTTGCGACCCCGTGGACTGCAGCCCCTCCAGGACCCCTGTCCATGGGATGCTCCAGGCAAGGATACTAGAGCGGGTTGCCATGCACTCCTCCAGGGGATCTTCCCCACCCAGGGATCGAACCCAGCTTTGGCAGGCGGGTTCTTTAAGGGGATTAGCTACAGGTGTATGTATGACTCCTTCCTCTTGCCTCACCCTCACGCCCGCCCCACCCCGCCCGTCTAGGGTGTCACAGAGCTCTGGTTTGAGTTCCCTGAGTCAAACAGCAAAGTTTGAACTTTTTCTCCTGTATTGAGTTACCGCGGATTAACAGTGCTGTGACGTTGCAGGTGGGCGGCCAAGGGACTCAGCCGCACACACGTGCACCCGTGCTCCCCCAGACTCCCCGCCCATCCGGGCTGCCCCGTGACACGGGGTTCCCTGTGCTGTCCAGCAGGGCCCTGTTGGTTCTGCATGTTAAATACGGCAGTGTGGACATGTCTGTCCCAGACTCCCTGACTATCCCTTCCCCCATCCTTCCCCCCAGGAAGCATAAGGGAACTTGTGGTACCAGATCTGATTGACGCTCAAGGCTGACGTCTGCTGTGTTAGAAACCTTATATTTAGGGTGTGAGATAAAGCCTTACTTAAACTTACAGGACTAAGGTTTAGGCCCTGATGGCTCAGTGGGTGAAGAATTTGCCCACAATGTGGGAGACCCAGGTTCGATCCCTGGGTGGGGAAAATCTCCTGGAGGAGGGCATGGCAACCCACTCCAGTATCGTTGCCTGGAGCATCCCATGGACAGAGGAGCCTGGCGGGCTGCAGTCCACGGGGTCACAAACAGTCTTACACGACCAAGCCTGTGGCTGACACCCTGGTGAAGTGGACTGGGGGTCCTGCCCTTGGTGGGCTGTGCAGTGAGGGGACCCGGGCTCCAGGGAGCTCCAGTGTCCGTCTTCATGCAAAAGGTCAGCCGTGGGGTGTTGGGGACCTCACTGAGGTTTAGAATTCCTGCTCCTTAAAGACACCAGCACCCTCCCTGGCTGGGTAGAGGGGTGGGGTTTGAGCTCTGAGGCTTGGGGGTCCCAGCAGATGGCCCTGCCCATCTGTCACCAAAAGGCTCTGCTGGAACAAAGGCTGGTCTCTCCTGGAGGGGGTGGTCTCCCTTCCTCATTCAGCACGTACACACCGGCTATGAAAACACAACTCTGATAAACCTCCACCACACCCCACACCGGAGCTCCGTGACAATCGATTCCATAGACGTAAGTCAGGACAAGGGCCTCTATCCCGAGTTCCCCCGCACTCCGACCCAGCCCCGGAGCGATGCTTCTCACGTTTCTGCTACTTTGAGACGGGGGATGTCCTTGACGCTAAGCTCCTATCACACCCCAAGATATCGGCTGCTGTACGGGGACGGCCGTGAGTCAGAGATGCTATCTGCCCTCTCTCTCCGGCTACACCTGGTCCTCCTCGCTCTGCCGTGCTTCCCCTGCGCCCCCCGGAGGCACGGTTATCACTGTGATCAACCTCAGAAATGACTCTCAAGGCCTTTAGCTGCACGCCCCCGAAAACCCCAGCTGGGCACCCATGTGTGCCTGGCGGTCTCAGGCGATGGGAAAAGGCAGACGGAACGTTGTTGCACTAAGGGCACACGTCCACTCTCCGAAGGGCTCGGGACCGCAGCCCTGCGTGGGGCCGGAGCTTCGGAGAGGGGGACTCGGCGGCTTGGAGCCAGACGGTGCTGTGCCGTGTGACCTCAGGCAGGGTAGGGACCTCTCTGAGCCTGTCTGTTCTGAAAGCCTGCACTCCCGCCCAGGGCAGCTGGAGGAAAGAACCAAGGAGAGAGGTCCCCCGGCAGAGGGGTGTGGACCGTGGGCCAGATGGAAGCAGGGGTCTGCAAAGCCTTTGAAACTCGGCAGGTGGAGTTAGACTCCTCTTCCACTTGGATTTCCATACCTTCCACTTCCATTCCTGTGGGTGGGAGACTCTCCCTGGGGGAACATTTATCTGCACGATTTACCAGAGAGAAATCTGTTTTCAGATGAACAGATTGCACGCTTATTTATAAAAGAGAGTATTTCTCTTCCTCCCAAGGAGTTTGCAGGGTGTGTGTGTGTGTCTTTAGTTGCCTCTGACTGTTTATGGCCTTGTGGACTGTAGCCCACCAGGCTCCTCTGTCCATGGGGTTCTCCAGGCAACAATGCTGGAGTGGGTGGCCATCTCCTTCTCCAGGGAATCTCCCTGACCCAGGGATCGAACGCTCATCTCTTGCAATGGCAGGTGGGTTCTTTATTGCTGAACCGCCGGGGACGCCCAGAAGGTCGTAGAGTTAATAATAAGCTTGGTTCGCAGACGTTATGAAAGAGCAATCCGTTGCATGGGATTTACTCAACAGAGCATGTATTATACAGTTATCCATATTGTTACCCATACTAGCTATCATGTATCTTATGCACGATATTCTGGTCCTCTGGAATTTGTTACTAATGCAAATAAAAACCAGCAAATGAGTCAGTTTCATTCCTTTTTATGGCTGTGTAATATTCCATTGTATATATGCTCAGTTCAGTTCAGTCGCTCAGTCGTGTCCGACTCTTTGCAGCCCCATGGACTGCAGCACGCCAGGCCTCCCGTCCGTCACCAACTCACGGAGCTTGCTCAAACTCATGTCCATCGAGTCAGTGATGCCATCCAGCCATGTCATCCTCTGTTGTCCCCTTCTCCTCCTGCCCTCGATCTTTCCCAGCGTCAGGGTCTTTTCCAATGAGTCGGCTCTTCGCATCAGATGGCCAAAGGATTGGAGTTTCAGCTTCAGCATCAGTCCTTCCAGTGAACATTCAGGACTGATTTCCTTTAGGATGGATATATGTACCACTTCTCACGTACCCATTTCTCTGCTGATGGACACTTCGGTTGCTTGGATGTCTCGGCCACTGTAAAGAGGTAGGGCTGTTATGAATATTGCAATGTGTCTTTTAGAAAATGCTCTGTAGTGACCTAACCGGGAAGGAAATCTGAAATAGAGGGGATACATATGAACATATGGGGTTCCCTGGTGGCTCAGACGGTCATGAACTCACCTGCCAATGCAGGAGACCCATGTTCGATCCCTGGGTCGGGAAGATCCCCTGGAGAAGGGCGTGGCTACCCGCTCCAGTGTTCTGGCCTGGAGCATCCCATGGACAGAGGAGCCTGGCGGGCTGCAGTCCATGGGGCCGCAGAGAGTGGGATATGACTGGATGACCGACGCTGTTACTTCACTGTCACACGTAAACATAGAATGGGTTCACTCTGCTGTACAGCAGAAAATAGCACGACATTGTAAAGTGACTACACACCAGTTAAGACAATTTTTTTTTAGAAAAGGAAACGTTCTGTTGCAGCTGAGAGTTTGCAGGTACTGAACGTCATGCCAAGCAAGACCTATTTTTGCCGACTTGTGCTGCAGACGGATATCTCCTGCTTTTGTTCCGCAATCGCTAAGTTGCGTCTGACTCTTTGCAACCCCGTGGACTGCAGCACGCCAGGCTTCCCTGTCCTTCACAGTCTCCCAGAGTTTGCTCAGATTCATGTCCTTGGAGTCGGTGATGCCGTCCAACAATCTCCTCCTCTGTCGACCCCTTCTCCTCCCACCTTCAGTCTTTCCCAGCAATCAGGGTCTTTTCCAAGGAGTCAGCTCTTTGCATCAGGTGGCCAAAGGATTGGAGTTTCAGCTTCAGTCCTTCCAGTGAATATTCAGGACTGATTTCCTTTAGGATGGACTGGTTGGATCTCCTTGCAGTCCAAGGGACTCTCAAGAGTCTTCTCCAACACCACAGTTCAAAAGCATCCATTCTTCAGCGCTCAGCTTTCTTTACGGTCCAGCTCTCACATCTATACGTGACTCCTGGGAAAACTGTAGCTTTGACTAGACAGATCTTTTCGTACTGATACTGCTGCTGCTAAGTCGCTTCGGTCGTGTCCGACTCTGTGCGACCCCATAGACCGCAGCCCACCAGGCTCCCCCGTCCCTGGGATTCTCCAGGCAAGAACACTGGAGTGGGTTGCCATGTCCTTCCCCAATGAATGAAAAGTGAAAAGTGAAAGTGAAGTCGCTCAGTCGTGTCCGTCTCTTCCCGACCCCATGGACTGCAGCCCACCAGGCTCCCCCGTCCCTGGGATTCTCCAGGCAAGAACACTGGAGTGGGTTGCCATTTCCTTCTCGAATGCATGAAAGTGAAAAGTGAAAGGGAAGTAGCTCAGTCGTGTCTGACCCTCAGGGACCCCATGGACTGCAGCCCACCAGGCTGCTCCGTCCAGGGGTTTTCCAGGCAAGAGTACTGACCTAACCATTATTAACATAGATTGTCAGTCCAGGTTCCAGACACAAAATTCTTCAAAAAACCCCAGCAGGTCCTGAGGGTTGTAGGGGGGAAGGGCATCTTTTGTTATTCATAGCAAGCCCCTTTCAACCCTCCAGGGGCCCCTGGAAGCCTTCGGGATGGAGGCTGGTTGCCAGGGAAACCAATCCGGTGTTCCGAGGCGTGGAATTTTCAGCCCCACCCCGTGCCCTCCAGGGAGGGGAGAGGAGGGCCCTGCCCGGAGACTTAACGCCCCCGGCAGCCTCCGTGAACCCCGAACCTCGGGGGTTTGCAGCGCTTGCGGCCGGCGACCTCCGGCAGGTGCTGCAGTGACCAGCAGCGGGCCCCCTGGCCGCACGCCTCCCGCTGGGAGTCCCTGCCGCCTGGCTGAGGCCGGGCCGGCCTGTGCGGCTGACGCTCTACCCGGCGGGGTCTGCGGTAACCTCGGGAACCCCGGGTCACCCGGGACGGTGACACTTTTTCCTGCTGTTCAGGTAGAATGCAGAGTCTCTCCACGTGGAAACCGCACACTCGAACAGCCTGCTTGTGTCAGAAGCATTGTGAGCATTTTCTCTGGAGGAGGCTCAGAACCTCGGGGCTTCCCTGGTGGCTCAGACGGTAACGAATCCGCCTGCAGTGCAGGAGGCCCGGGTTCAGTTCCTGGGTCGGGAAGATCACCTGGAAATGGCAACCCGCTCCAGTGTTGTTGCCTGGAGAGTCCCAGGGACAGAGGAGGCTGGTGGGCTACAGTCCACGCGGTCGCAGAGAGAGAGACGTGCGCATCACTTTCAGTTCACATCACGCAGACACAGAAAACAAATTTAGGGTTACCGAAGGGGAAAAGTGGTGAAGGGATATATTAGGAGTTCGGGGTTCCCAGATACACACTGCTGCGTATGAAATAGATATTCCACAGTTCAGTTCAGTTCAGTCGCTCAGTCGTGTCCGACTCTTTGCGACCCCCTGGACTGCAAGACGCCAGGCCTCCCTGTCCATCACCCGCTCTCGGAGTTTACCCAAACTCGTGTCCATCGAGTCGGTGATGGCATCCAGCCATCTCATCCCCTTCTCCCGCTTTCCATCTTTCCCAGCATCAGGGTCTTTTCCAGTGAGTCAGCTCTTCTCATCAGGTGGCCAAAGGATTGGAGTTTCAGCTTCAGCACCAGGACCGCTGTATAGCACAGAGGATTCTACTCAATACATTATCATAAACTGTGATGGAGAAGAATCTGAAAGATGTTACTGAATCGCTATACTGCACGCGGAAAACTAACACAGCTTTGCAAATCAACTCTGCTTCAAGAAAGAAAAAGGAGTGTTCACTTCTGACTGGGTGGGAATTCGGGGCTTTCTGTGGAGAGATCCCATGAGCTTCTTTTCTTGCTTTTATGCACAGGGCAGGTGAGACAAGCTTCCCTGCCCGGGATTTCGGGGCTCCCTTGTCTGGCGGAGAGGAGCCTGGCTCCTCTGTGTCTCTCCACTGTCATCCGCCCACGTGTCCAAGGCTGCACCTGGTTCTGGCTGTGATCGCCCTTCCTTGGGGACGCTCTCGGCTGTGGACACGGGGTGGTCTTGTCTGGGGCCATCCAGCATATCTGGGGGTATCGCCAACCCCCGCCCCCCCCCCACCCCGCATCAGGCCCTGGATGGACGAGGGTCCCTTGGCTGGGGTCTTGCGGTGTCTAGAAAAATGAAGGAAAGGTGTCCACAGTCACCTTTAAAAAAAATGCACAGCATGAAAGAGGCGGGAGTCAAGATCTTTCTGGGGCAGAACGAGATCTGCAGCCCGGAAGACAGCACCTCAGAAAGGTCTGAGAGACTGCTCCAAAGAGGTCGGGGGAGGGTCCGTGTATATGTGATTTTGGTGGAGGGGAAGTTCATGCAACCAAACGATTCTTTTATAAAAGGTTTTCTGCTAGTCACGAGTAGCTGAGGGACTTCTGTGGTGGTCCAGTGGCTAGGACGCCATATTCCCAATGCAGGGGGTCTGGGTTTGACTCCTGTTTGCAGAGAAGACTCTTGAGAGTCCCTTGGACTGCAAGGAGATCCAACCAGTCCATCCTAAAGGAGATCAGTCCTGAATATTCATTGGAAGGATTGATGCTGAAGCTGAAACTCCAATCCTTTGGCCACCTGATGGGAAGAGCTGACTCATTGGAAAAGACCCTGATGTTGGGAAAGAGTGAAGGCGGGAGGAGAAGGGGACGACAGAGGATGAGATGGTTGGATGGCATCACCGACTTGATGGACATGAGTTTGAGCAAACTCCAGGAGTTGGTGATGGACAGAGAGGCCTGGTGCGCTGCAGTCTGTGGGGTCACAAAGAATCGGACATGACTGAGCGACTGAACTGACTGGAGGGAGTTCTGAGGTGTAATTTGACTTGAATTAGGGGGTTCTGAGGAAAACTGACAGAAACCAGGGAGTTCTGAGGTAAAATCTGACAGAAATTAGGAGGTTCTGAGGTAAAAACTGACATGAAGAAGGACCTTCTGAGGTTTAAAATCTGACAGAATCTATTAGGTAAAGTCTGACAGAAGGACCTTCTGAGGTAAAATTAGAGAGAAGGACCTTCTGTGGTAAAATCTGACAGAGAGAAAGACCTTCTGAGGTAAAATCTAAGAGAAAGACCTTCTGAGGTAAAATCTAAGAGAACGACCTTCTGAGGTAAAATCTGAGAGAAGGACCTTCTGAGGTAGAATCTGATAAGAAGACAGTCTTTCTGAAGCAAAATCCGACAGAAAGAAGGACCTTCTGGAGTAAAAATCTGGCAGAAAGAAGTACCTCTGAGGCAAAGTCTGTCCAAAAGGAGCACCTTGTGAGGCATGTCTGACAGAGTTTAGGGTGTTCTGAGCCAAAATGTGACAGAACTTGGGGGCTTCTTTTGCAAACACGACAGAGGAAAGCATCTTCTGCAGCAAAACTGAGAGAAAGTAGGGTCTTCTGAGGCAAAATCTGACAGAAACTGAGGGGTTCTGAGATAAAATCTGACAGAAACTAGGGAACTCTGAGATCAAATCTTACAGAAACCGGTGTTTTTCATTTAATATCTCATAGAAACTAGGGTCTTCTGAGAAAGTAGGGTGTTTCTGAGAAAGTAGGGTCTTCTGAGGCAAAATCTGACAGAAACTAGGGTGATCTTAGTTCAAATCTGATAGAATCTAGGAGGTTCTGAGTTAAAATCTGACCTGTACTAGGTGTGAGGCAAATCTGATTGAAACTAAGCCATTCTGAGGTAATATCTAACATAAGTAAGGTACTTTTGAAATAAAATCTGATGATATGTTGATTTGAAGGATAATCTGATGAAAAGAAAGAGGTTTGAGGCAGAGTCTTGAGGAAAAATTTTTTTTTTTTTGGTGAAATTCTGCTAAAAAAGATAGGTTTGAATCTAAAACCTGAGAGAAACAAGTTTTCTCTGAAAACCTGAGAAGAAGAAAGATTTCTGAGGGAAACCTGACAGTAAGTAGGAGACTTCTTCTCTATATCTGACAGAAAGTAGATTTCTGAGAGAATCCTAACAGATAAATGGATAAATCTCTTGGAAACCTTGGTGAAATAATGTGGTTTCTCAGAGAAATAATAAAATTTATGAGGGAATCCTGATAGAAAGAAGGAGTTTTCTGATGGAAATCTGACACAACAATGGATTCTAGAAAAAAATATATATGCTCAAAAAATTCCACAAAATAAATGGGTGTTCCTTTTAATAATATGTTCTGCCTATGTTTGTCAGAAGAATCTTTTGTACCGTATCACCCACCAGGTGAGAAGTGCTGAATGCCCTCTGGGCTTGTTTCTGTCACACAGGGCAAACAGGATTTTAATAGGAAAAAAAAAAAAATTCCAGACCTTTTCCAGGCCTGGAAAAGTAGTAAAAATGTCCATGTTTTGTTAACATCACTGCTGACTCTATTTTCACATTTTCTTCAATTAAAAAAAAAATCCCCTAAGAGGCATATTTGAAGCCTCCACATCGTGCCTCTGTGTGCCTGCCAAAAAAACCTCATGAATTTAAGAGCTGCTGAGCTGTATAAATTCAGAGGCTCCCAGTCTTAAGTCAAAAATCACATTTTTTTAAACCGAGTTCGTGGATGCAAAATCAAGCTAGGACAGACACACTCACATATTCACACTCTAATACCCCCAGATTTTTGTGGAGGGCATTTTGCAAGCAGCTGAATTTTATAACAAGGGAGTGAGTGATTTCCACGTGTTGCCTGCTGACCCTACTTTCTCAGGTTCTCTATTTACCTTCCCTGGGCTGTGAGACCCAGAACTTGGTAAAGACTGAATATTTCAATTTTCCTCCACTCTCCCACCTCCCGCCTCTCACATCTGGGTGGTCCCCACCTATTCTGCTGGAAATATGGGATTCCGGAAGCTCATTTCAGCAGAAGCAAGGACGCGTTTAAGGCCTGCGTCATTTGCCTCCTGCATCTGAACCCCCTTGGAGGAAAAGAGTCGTAAATGTCTCCTAGGAAGACGGTGTTTCTCATACGATGAAAGTCATTACATATCTTTGGCTCACCCACATTTAGGAATTCTGGCCAGAGACAGACTCCTCTGGGTTCCCTCAAACATAAAATCTGAAGGGTGATGACTGATGACCTGTGTTGAGGACCCTTTGCTTGTTCACATGGATCAGAATATTTTTATGGACTCACCCTCTCGGATGCATAGAATACTTTTGGTGTCTAGGGTGGGTGTCTGCTGTCTTGCTTAAACACATAATTCCCATCCCAATGCCATAAATAAAGCTTCCTATTCTTTCCGAGAAGTTAAAATAGGTCCCTAATTGTAAGTCTGAGTGTATTGCATCTAGGTGGGTTTGCATATAAATTCTGAGTTAGAAATTGTTTTATTTAGCTATGCTGCATAGCACATTATTACAAACACATTTGGCCATATTGACAACATATAGTGCGTACGTCATACACATTTCTGAGCTGGGTTTTCTACTTAGAATCTGTTTCCATAACTGAAATCAAGCAATCAGCAAGGTGTCAGGCTTTCGTTTTATTCAAAAAGAGGTCAGGATTTTGTTCTATTCAGACTTTCAACTGATTGGACAAGGCCCACCCAGCCATGTCAGCCACTGGTTCCTGGTGAAGGAGCAAGTCACAAAGGTATGGCCACCTCAGGACCTCCTGGAATCCAGGCTCCTTTCTCCAAATGTTTATAGGCTCTGATAACCTGCGTTTTTTCCCCATTATGGACCTTCCTGCTGCGTCGGGGACATTCTTAGCATGTCCATCACACCCCAGGCCCACTGGGTGCATGGCGGAGCATTTGGGACAAGACCCAAGAATTTAGCCCAAGACCTAGATGGCTACAGAATTCTCTGCTTGCAAGTGGTTCTCAAGAGGAACTGATCTGTGAGGACAGTTCCATAGTGAGGTTTGAACTGTAGGGGAAAAAACATTTTCCCTCTACCCTCTTAGGCTCTGTGCCTGGGGCCTGTGAATTAAACTAACAAAAGATTAATAAGAAGGGGGGGGAACCATGCCAGAGCTGATTTGTGCATGCAGTATGCATAATTCCAGCAGAATTCAGTGTGAGCATATGGAAAAAAAAGACAAATTTTCTGTCTGTTCATCTTAAGTTCTCTGCGTGGAGCCCTATGACTGAGGTTGGCCACAGACAGATTAACAAGAGGAAGAGAAACTCAAGCTTATTAACACAGCGTCTCAGTCACACTTGGCAGTCCCCAGAGGCCAATCACTCAAAGGGGTCCTTACATACCTTTTTAAGCGAATCAAAGGAAAACAGATTTGGGGAGAAGGCAAATTACGGGGAGCTGACTAGGAAAGTCTGGTGAAATGGGGGTATTTATTAACATTTGTTATGCACATTTAAGTGGCTGCATTCTCTATTTTTTAATGTTAAAAATACTATTTTTTAAGTTAAAAATTATTCCTTTAGAAGTACGTGTAGGCATGTCAGCGCTAGCCTCTCCATTCCTTCCAGCTTCTCCTTCCCGGGCTGTGTCCACATGCCTGGTCCCTGCGTCTGCATCTCCGCTTCCTCTCTGTACAGAGGTCTACCTGCACCATTCTCCAGGATTCCATATATATGCGTTAATATGTGGTATTTGTTTTCTCTTTCTGACTTACTTCACAGTGTATGACAGACTCTAGGTTTATCCTTGGAGAAGGAAATGGCAACCCACTCCCAAATTGTTGCCTGGAGAATTCCACGGACAGACTACAGTCCGTGGAGTCGCAAAGAGTCGGACACGACTAATCCTAAGTGGCCTCTTTGTCTATTGATAAAAGTTCTCCCCCCGCCCCCCAAATCCTGTTAATTTATTTTAAATGTAACAAGATGCTGTAGAATTAGAAAAACATTTTTTCTGTCTCTGACTGTATTCCCAGGCTGGTGTGGCCTGATTTTCACAGGTTCAAGAATGAATCCAGGTTTTAGAATGCCGGCATATTAGGCAGTGGGGAAGTCCTCTTCAAGAATAGGAAAGTACACACGCGAAATTCAGCACAGGGCCTTGGAGGAGGCTGTGATAAGTGACTTCACTATTTTTAGTATCTTTGCTTTCGCAGAGATGGGAAAATAATCAATAATACACATTATAGGTTTCTCAACTGGCTTCAAACTCAGCTGTAGTTTTTTTTTAAAGGGTCTTGTCTTCCTTTCGAAGACAATGGGCTGCTTTTCTGGGTGCCTGATGTCCACTGCCGGCATTCAGAAGTTGCTTCGTGGACTTTACTCGGCGTTCAAATGTTCTTTTGATGAATTTGTGGGGGGAGAAAGTGGTCTCCCCATCCTATTCCTCTGCCATCTTCTAATAGTTTCCTGATGAAAGTTCTTAAGAGAACTTTTTCCCAGTATGGGAGACAGATTCATCATTTGTTCAGCCGCTCAGCCGTGTCCAACTCTTTGTGACCCCACGGGCTGCCGCACACCAGGCTTCCCTGCTCTTCACCATCTCCTGGAGCTTGCTCAAACTCATGTCCATCGAATCTGTGATGCCATCCAACCATCTCATCCTCTGTCACCCTCTTCTCCTCGTGCCCTCAATCTTTCCCAGCATCAGGGTCTTTTCCAAGGAGTCAGCTTTTTGCATCAGGTGGCCAAATGATTGTAGCTTCAGCACCAGTCCTGCCAGTGAATATTCAGGATTGATTTCCTTTAGGATGGACCAGTTGGATCTCCTTGCAGTCCAAGGGACTCTTAAGAGTCTTCTCCAACACGACAGCTTAAAAGCATCAATTCTTCTTTATGGTCCAACATCACATCCTTACATGACTACTGGAAAAACCATAACTTTGACTGGGCGCACCTTTCTCGGCAAAGTGATGTGTGTGTTTTTAAAATAGACTCGTGTGCCTTGGAAGAAAAGCCGTGACAAACCTAAACAGCATATTAAAAAGCAGAGATTCAGCTTTACCAAGGAGCATTTCCATCACACGTGGAAATGTGGTTTAACAGAACATGGAGAGCTTCCTCGGAGTCCACTGGCTCTCTGTGACTTTTAAGTGCAAACCATCCCACAGGCTGAAGTGACATTGCTGGTCGTGATGTGTTTTGAGTCACTCGTGAGGTTGGCTAGGATTTCGGGGGCTTCTGTAACATCTTAGGAGGTGAGAGGGTGGAAGGCTGGCTGGATCAAAAGGCACCACGAGGAAAACAAGTTACTTTCTGGAGAAACGAGGGGGTTTTCCGAGCACAAACTGTGATAAGAAAGTTTGTGATGACGTGAGTCTGTAGGAGTATGATAATTTTTCCGACTCTTTCAATTATATCAGTTCTGCTGGAGAAGGGATTGCGGGGGCGGCGGGGGGTCTTTTTCTTTAATCTTTTTTTAAAAGGGAGGCGATTTTCTGATATTCTGAGCTCGGGAAGTAACTCCACCTTGAGGAGGCATTTGTGTAGGCTTATTCCCCAAGCTTTCCTGGTGGCTTCCTGGGTTCGATTCCTGGGTCTGGTGGAGGAAATGGCAACCCTCTCCAGTATCCTTGCCTGGAGAAGCCCATGGACAGAGGAGCCCGGCGGGCTACAGTCCACGCGGTGGCACAGAGTCAGACACCACTGAGCGGCTCAGCCAGCATGCCCCCGGATTCGGGGTCTCTTTGCGCGTGAAATCAGCCTTTCTGCGCGACTCTGTCTCTAGGCCACAAGACTGACAGCTGCTGCCTGCGGAGGGGCCGGGGTGGCGACTTCCTGCGTCCGGGGGTCAGCGCGGAGCCGGACGGAAGCCGAGGGAAGCCAGGATTCTTTTCTGTGACAACGAGCTCACGAGCTCACGGGGGCGGGCTGTGTGTGTGTGTGCGCGTGTGTGTGTGCGCTAAAGCCACGCCCTCCCCAGATAAACAGAAATCTGCCAATAACACGGTGACAGGGCGGCAGTAAAAAAATAAATAAAACAACGCTCCTGAGAAAGAGGAAGGAACACACGCATGCTTCTGGAGATTTCTGGTCGAGCGCTGTTACTCGCTCAGCAGTGTCTGACTCTCTGCGACCCCGTGGACGGCAGCCCGCCAGGCTCCTCTGTCCATGGGCTTCTCCAGGCAAGGACACTGGAGCGGGTTGGCATGGCCGCCTCCAGGGGACCAGAGAGTTCTAAGAGGGTGCAGTTCCCGGTGTAAGCAAGAAATACCTTGGAAAGGCAGTAGAAGCGTTTGGACGGGACTTGGGAAAAAGTCTCTAGCAGGAAATGAGGAGACGCCTGGATGGATCCGTCTTTTCCCGATTGTCTTGTTCTTTTGCATTTTCGTATAAACAAGTCCTCCTTCCCCAGATGGTACATCACTCCTCCTGTCTGAGTTTCTGAGTGCTCCCACGGTTTAACATCAAAAAGCAGAGACATTACCTTGCTGACAAAGGTCCGTATAAACAAAGCTACGGTTTTTCCAGCAGTCATGGATGGATGTGAGAGTTGGACCATAAAGAAGGCTGCTGCTGCTGCTGCTAAGTCGCTTCAGTCATGTCGGACTCTGTGCGGCCCCATAGACGGTAGCCCACCAGGCTCCCCCGTCCCTGGGATTCTCCAGGCAAGAACACTGGAGTGGGCTGCCATTTCCTTCTCCAATGCATGAAAGTGAAAAGTGAAAGTGAAGACACTCAGTCGTGCCCGACTCTTAGCGACCCCATGGACTGCAGCCTACCAGGCTCCTCCGTCCATGGGATTTTCCAGGCAAGAGTACTGGAGTGGGGTGCCAGTGCCGAAGAATTGATGCTTTTGACCTGTGGTGTTGGAGAAGACTCTTGAGAGTCCCTTGGACTGCAAGGAGATCCAACCAGTCCATCCTAAGGAAATCAGTAGTACATGTTCACTGGAAGGACTAATGGTGAAGCTGAAACTCCAAAAATCCTTTGGCCACCTGATGTGAAGAGCTGACTCATTGGAAAACACCCTGATGCTGGGAAAGATTGAAGGTGGGAGGAGAAGGGGATGGCAGAGAATGAGATGGTTGGATGGCATCACCGACTCGATGGACAGGAGTTTGAGCAAGCTCCGGCAGACAGTGAAGACAGGGAAGCCTGGCGTGCTGCAGTCTGTGGGGTCACAAAGAGCTGAACACGACTGAGCAACTGAACATCGGCAACAAATAAACGTGGCATCTGACTGTCTGCTAGAACGTGATTCTTGTTTCTTCTCTCTGCCCGCCTCCCTCTCTCCTCCACCTCTTCTGTTGGGCGGTTCTAAGCCCTTTAAATTTCCACGCACCCTTTATAAATAGCTTGTAAATAACAATGGGGGAAAAAACCCCTAGAAATTCTGATTGCATTTGGGCTGGATCACCAGGTGAATTTGCAGACCAGCAGTCTCTTTGAAATACAGAGTGTACTATGTGGAAATACGGTGTATCATCACTTGATTCCATGTTCGGTAACATTCTGAATTTTTATCCTATCAACGATATTTCACAGCTTTTGTCTCAGCTCTTTATAACTAAATGGGCTTCTCTGGTGGCTCAGACGGTAAAGGATCTGCCTGCAATGCAGGAAACCCAGGTTCAGTTCCTTGGAGGGGAAACCCCCCTGGAGAAGGGAATGGCGACCCACTCCAGTATTCTTCCCTGGAGAATCCCATGGAGAGAGGAGCCTGGGAGACTACAGTCCATGGGGTTGCAGAGACTCAGACATGACTGAGTGAACAGCGCTGTTAACTAAAGTCCACTGGATGGTAGTCCTGCTTAGTTTGACTTCCCCCAGGAGTGAAACTGCCCCTTCAGGTTTACAGCCCAACTCACAGTAACTCAGCTCACACAGGCTTGATGTATATGCCCTTGTGGCCATCCACTGGTGTACAGAGACAGTAGCTCAGCCCCCTAGCACGGAAAAGTCTTCTCCCTGCAGACAGTGGGCAGCAGAGAAGCCCGTACAATAACCCAAGCCTCCTGAGAACTTTGGCACTAACACTGAAGGACCTGAGAGAACCTTGGTCAAGGGTCTGGCTCTGGCTCCCCAAGTTTCCTGTTAGGGCCCCCTGAGAATCCTTTCCTGCAGTCCTGCCCATCACCAACGTCCCAGGGACTGTTTCCTAGATACTTGCAAGGGGAAACCTGTCGCTGTGGTGCAGCCTCAGTGCCACAGGAGAAATGATTTCAAGGAAGCTCAAAGCTTGCCTTTTGTTGGTATCTGAAAAGTGACAGTGTTAGTCACTCAGTTGTGCCCAACTCTTTGCAACCCCTTGAACGGTAGCTCACCTGGCTCCTCTGTCCATGGGATTCTCCAGGCAAGAATACTGGAGTGGGCTAGGATTTCCTACCCCAGGGGATCTCCCCAACCCTGGGATCAAACCTGAGTCTCTTGCATTGGTATCTGGGGAGGCAGATATTTGAAGAGGGGAAAAGGAAGAAAAAAGAGGAAAGGTTACTCTGGGGCAGCAGAGGAAGTGGGGGTACATTGGATCCAGCCGCTCTGTATCATCTTTCCCTCCATCGATATCGTCAAGGAGTAACAACTTCTCCTCTACCCTCTTAGGTGCCTTCTTTGGGGGGGTGCAAATTAAACTGATAAAAGCTGGGTTAACAAGGAAATAAAACATTGAATGGTGCATATATATATGCACAGGAATTCACAGAGAACTCTGAATCATTGGGGGCTTTCTATTTCATGTTCACAGGGAATGAGGAGCGGAAGAGGACATTTCTGGGAGAAGAAACGGCTTCCTGGAAATGGGGAGACCAAGGGCCCTGAAATAAAAGCAAATGACTGGAAAGATAAATGTGCCCTTCAGAGAACAGAAGGTAAATGTGCCCTTCGTAGAATAGATGGGAGATACGATATTTGTGTACTAACGTCTCTGTGGGGTGTGGTCCCATCCTCACTGCCCAGAAAACAAGATTAGAGTTGCATCCAGGAAGTGGGTGTTGGGCAACTCGTGTTGTGGGGAGACTCTACTTTCAGGCCGATGAAGAATTTCAGAAGCTCAAGGGCCCTTGGCTAAAAAAAAAAAAAAATTATGCCACAGTGTCAAATACCACACCCCTTTCCCGTCAACATAGAAACGCCTTCCCAGGAAGTGATGGTCCCACACAAAACTGAACTAGCGCATATGGTCACACCTGGGACGCGAGTCTTCCTGGGGTGAAGGGGGAAAGGTAGAGTTTGGTCTTAAAGCATACGCTCGCCAATGCCACACACAATGTGCCCATGAGGTCACCCCTGAGTTGAGATTCCAAGGTCTGGGGGCCCAGCCAGTCAGTGATAGTCTACCACGTGGAATCCTGACTGCCTGTTCTTCAAACGTGCCCCGTGCCCCCAGCCTCTTCTGATTTATTCTCCCTGGGTGGGGGGACACGCTTTCCCTGCTTCCAGATGAGGTGCCCGCCCCCTGCCCACCTGCAGCCCTCACCTCTCGGAGGGGAGGTGCTGTTGCCCCATCCGCCTTCCACATGTGGCTGTGGGTACCAGTTCTCCTCGGTGACCCCTGACCCTGCAGGCGCCTGGGACCACAGTCGTTGTTTCCTTAGCCCTCTGACCCCTGGGTGGGTCGCCATATGTGCAAAGCGATTCTTTCTCTCTTTTTAAAAAAATTGCTTTGCCTTTAATTGGAGGATAATAGCTTTACAATATTGTGTTGATTTTTGCCTAACATCGCCATGGAACAGCCACAGGTAGACGTGTGTCCCTTCCTTCTTGAACCTCCGGCCCCTTCCCACCTCTAGGTTGTCACAGAGGCCCCGGTTTGAGCTCTTACAACCAATTCCCACTGGCTCTCTAATTTACATACGGTAATGCATATGTGTTAATGCTACTTAAAAAAAAAATCAGCAAAGATTTTTTTTTTTTAGAATTCCCTTAAATCCATAAGCAATACAGGGAAATTGAAGTGTTTACCATATTGAGTTTTTAACCACCAAACAAAACTGACGATCATATCTGTTTAAGTTTTATGAATGCTTTCTGAAAGAAGTGTTGGACTTATTTTGCTAGATTTAATGGTTTATATTAGGAGTTTTTGGTGTACGTGTAATTTTTTTTTACTTCATACATTAATTAAAATGTTTACTTCCTAAGTTTTCATTAGCAGTGGCTAGAAATACAGACGATACTTTGCTAAGCTACTTCTGTCCTTCCCTTGGGTCTTCCTTGTGGCTCCGACGGTAAAGAAATCTGCCTGCAATACAGGAGACCCGGGTTGGATCCCAGATTCGGGAAGATCTCCTGGAGAAGGGAATGGCAGCCCACTCCGGTATTCTTGCCTGGAGAATCCCACGGACAGAGGAGCCTGGCGGGCTGCGGTCCATGCGGTTGCAAAGAGCCAGACACGACTGAAGGACCAATGTTTTCACTTTTTTTCCTCACTCTGTGCTCAGCCTTAGCAGTTAATCAACTTGCAATCAATTTTACCAAATTTGCTATCAAATTTAGCCACCTCAGCAACTCATCGACTCTATTTGCTGTTTTCTTAAATTTATTTTTAACTGGAGCCTAATCGCTTTCGGAGGAGGCCATGGCTGCCGCCCATAGCTTCTCATAGTCGGACGCGCCGGAAGTGGCCGAGGACGCGCCGGAAGTGGCCGAGGACGCGCCGGAAGTGGCCGAGGACGCGCCGGAAGTGGCCGAGGACGCGCCGGAAGTGGCCGAGGACGCGCCGGAAGTGGCCGAGCACGCCGAGTAGGTTTACAGTGTTGTATTGGTATTTGCTGTATAACAACGTGAACCAGCTGTTCCTACACACGTATCCCCTCTCTCTTGCGTCTCCTCCCCACAGCCCCGCCCAGCATCCAGCCCCAAAGCACTTCTTTCCTGCCCCCAATCATTGCCCTTCTGCCAGTTTCTTCCCTGCCGAGCTGGCGTTTCGGTATTGCTGCTGATTGAGCCCCTCCTTGCCGGTCAGCTTTCAAATTTCCTTCCCGGAGACGAGGTGAATTTCCCTAAATTCAATCTTCTGCTTTGTGTTATCTGGGCTCTGTAAATTGTGTGCATAAATTCCTTTCCTGAAGGTAGAGAAAAGTTACTTCCTTTCCTGAAAGGAAGGAAGATTCCCGGCCGAATGCACCTTTATTTTCACGCCCTGGCACGCAACTGCCTTCACCAGAAAGAGCACTCGCCCAAGTCCCCCCACTGACCAGTCTCCTCCTCTGAGCTGCTGGAAGAGAATCACACGCCTTCATGATGGAAAATACGCTGTTGACGGCGGCAGCAGGTGTCACCCCCCTCTTTCATCTTTCTGTCCACTTTAAAAAAATGATACAAGGACAGAGGTCAATACAATATTATAAAGCAATTATTCTCCAATAGGAGAAAAAAAAAGTGAAGGAAAAAATGACCCAAGGGAATCTGCAAGAGTGATGTCCTGTGATCCAAACACGCACAAGACTCCCACTCATATCCTGGTACCCAGCACAGCATCTCAAATGCTGAATTTCGCAGCATTCCCCAGAAGGGAATCGTGCACAGGACACCCACAGCTGGCAGCTGAGGTTTGAGATGCCCGTTTATTTATAAGGAGCCAAAAGTTTCGTTTCTTAGGAAGCCTGATTCTCGAATGAGAATGAAGCTGTCCGATATGATGTAAAAGCCTTGCTTTTTTTTTTTTTTTTTTTCTGATTGCTTATCATTCCTGTATACAAAAAGCTTCCTCTTTAGGCAAAACAGTGCATAAGCTTAGGTATATTTCGTCCACTCTACGTTTTTATCTAAATGCATAGGATTGGATGTAGTTTATGCTAGTTATTTCTGCCTAAACGCATATAGTTTATTCTATGCTTTATTGCTTAAATGCATAAAAGTGAGAGTGAAAGTCGCTCAGTCATGTCCGACTCTTTGCAACCCCATGGACTATACAGTCCATGGAATTCTCCAGGCCAGAATACTGGAGTGGTTGGCCTTTCCCTTCTCCAGGGGATCTTCCCAATCCAGGGTTCAAACTGAGGTCTCCCACATTGCAGGTGGATTCTCATTGCAGCTGAGCCACAAGGGAAGCCCAGGTTACATGTAATTTATTTTACTATTTATTTCTACCTAAACGCATAAGTTTACATGTGGTTTATTCTACGGTTTATTTCTGCCTAAATGCAGATGTTTCAATGTAGTTTATTCTATTTATTCTTGCCTAAATGTATAACGTTAGATATAGTTAATTCTATCTATTTCTGCATGAATACATGAGGTCATATATAGTTTATTCCACTATTTGCTTCTGCCTAAAACATTAGTTTTGATATAGGTTATTCTGTTTATTTCTGCCTAAATGGATAAGATCAGATATAGCTTATTCTAAAATTTCTGCATAAATGCATAAGATTGGATGCTTTTATTCTATTTATTTCTGCCTACATGTATAAAATTAGATATGTTTATTCTGCTACTTATTTCTGCCTAAATGCGCAAGGTTCCGTATAGTTTATTCTACTTATTTCTAGCCAAAAGCATAAGATTAGATACAGTTTATTTTGCCATCTACTTCTGCCTCAATCCGTAAAATTAGATATTTTTATTCTGCTATTTTGCTGTTGTTTAGTCCCTAAGTTGTGTCTGGCTCTTTGATTCTACATGAACTGTAGCCCCCCAGGCTCCTCTGTCCGTGGGATTCTCCAGGCAAGAATACTGGAGTGGGTTGCCATTCCCTCCTCCAAGGGATCTTCCCGACCCGGGGATCGAACCTGCACTGCAGGCGGATTCTTGACTATTGAGCCACCTGGGAACCCTTCCTAGGAGACGGGCTGGGAGGATAGGCCATACTCCCCAGCTGCCACTAGGGGGCAGCAGATACCTGCAGCTTCTCTACAAGACCTTATTTGGTTTAAAAAAAAAAAAGGCAATAAAAAAAAACTAAACGTAAGGGCTGTTAAGAACCCCCTGTGCACCCTGCATTCCCTCAAACTCCAGAGCGGGTGTGAAAGACAGACCTCCCCACCCCAGGGGTAATCAAGTCGTGCCCAAGAAGCCCATTCTTTCCCGCAAGGTCGGTCTTGTTACGTGGAGAGTGACGCGCCCGGGGACGGGTCGCCCAGGGACACGGAAGCAGGGTGTGCACGCCTGCACGGTCAGTCGCTTCAGTCATGTCCTGACTCTGCGACCCCATAGACTGCAGCCCGCCAGGCTCCTGTGTCCATGGGATTCTCCAGGCAAGAATACCGGAGTGGGTTGCCATGCCCCGCTCCTGGGGATCTTCCCGACCCAGGGGTCGAACCTGAGTTTCCTGCATTGGCAGGTGGATTCTTTACCATCCGAGCCACCTGGGAAGCCAGGAGGTCCACATCAGACGTTCCCGCTTCAGCTCAACGTCATCCGAGGGGAACACGGTGGTTGGTCCGTGGGTCCCGGGCGGCTGGAATTTGGCGATTTGCTCAGAAGATGTCTTGGACTAGGCGAACGGGGCAGGGTCACGTGAAGAGAAGCAGAGAGCCAGGGAGCTTCCTGTTTCTGAATAAATGAGTAGCTGAGAAACCGTGCTGGGGACCGGGAGGGGCCACACCTGGAGACGGAAAATCGATGAGGCTGGGGGACACTTCGCAGCTAGTAGGAGCTCCAGACTCTTCCCAGTTTACCCAGCTGGGTCTGGTTGGGTGGTACGTACCAGTGGTACAGCCTTGGAGTCAGCTTGCTTTCAGGACGATGAAGGTGCTTCTGCTTTTCCCCTGACATTTAATTTTTTATTTTAAAGCAGAGACATCACTTTGCCGACAAAGGTCCATCTAGGCGAAGCTATGGTTTTTCTAGCAGTCATGTAAGGATGTGAGAGTTGGACCATAAAGAAGCTTGAGCGCCAAAGAATTGATGCTTTCTAAGTGTGGTGTTGGAGAAGACTCTTGAGAGCCCCTTGGACTGCAAGGAGATCCAACCCGTCCATCCTAAAGGAGATGAGTCCTGAATGTTCATTGGAAGGACTGATGCTGAGGCTGAAACTCCAATCCTTTGGCCACCTGATTCGAAGAACTGACTCATTGGAAAAGACCCTGATGCTGGGAAAGATCGAAGGCAGGAGGAGAAGGGGACGACAGAGGACGAGATGGCTGGATGGCTTCACCGACACCATGCACCTGAGTTTGAGGAAGCTCCGGGAGGTGGTGAGGGACAGGGAGGCCTGGCGTGCTGCAGTCCATGGGGTCGCAGAGAGTCGGACACGACTGAGGAAGAATCACGTGGAACCGGGTGCCAGTAGGAGCCCACACGTGAGCCACACAGGCAGGGTCTCTTCCTCTCCTGACTCTGCGCTTTCAGCTCTGTGCTTTCAAAAAATCCAAGCATATGGTCCTTGCGAAGAATTTGCAATTGGATTAAGCCTCATTTAAAAAATATTATTAAAAAGCACGTGAAATGAAACATCACCTTCTCTGCATGCTTAACTAATTCAAAGTCTCCTCGGTTTTCTTTGTTTCCATTTGAAAACAAAAAACAGGAGGAAGGGTGACTCTGCCGCTTATCCCAACAGTCCAGAGTGAAGTGTTAGGTTTCATTGCCTTAAGTTCTGAAATTCGGGGTCTGGCGTGACTTACACCTCCTCAAACAGGTGAAACTCATTAAAGGTAGAACTCTATAGGTGGGATTTATGATTATATGATTTCTTAACGCCAAAACTATTTCCAGTTAAAATGCTGCAGATTTTCCCCTGGTATTTTTGGGGTGGATGGGTCTGGCGAAAATGATGTGAGTGAATTTTTAATCTCTGCCCGTTTCCCTTTCAGCACTTTTTTTTTTTTTTTTTTTGGTTTCTGAAACTCTCCTCTTTTCTTGGCGGAGGAAGAAAGGGCTGTGTGGACCAGGTATGCAACCTGCCGTGGATGCTTGGGTTGGGGTGACCCACGGCGGAAGTGGGGACCACTTTTTTTTTTGCCCCCGGCCCCACTCCATAATAGCGCTTTGTGAAAACTCAAACCAGAACACGCCGAATTCCTGACGGTTCGCTTACAGACGTCAAGGTGTTCCATCTAAACGACACTGGAGTTGAAGACGCCGGCCTCAGTTCCTCACGAGGCCGAATTCTCACAGGAAAAAGGATGGTTTATATTATCCTTCAGTAGGATTTTGATGACATCCTGAGGGCAACACGTATTGAAGAATCCGTTCACGTTACAGCCGGGGGATGTACAAGGAAGGGTCGACGAGAAATAGGAGAATGAATCTCTGCGTGTAGCGTTCGTTGTGGTGCGAGATGGGCGGCATAACGTCTACCACCTTAATCACTCTTAAGGGCACAGTTCTGTGACCCGTGAAAGACTTTGACTTCACTGTGCATCCATTCCAACCATTCATCTCCAGAGCGTTTTTGTCATCTGAAACCAAGAGTCTGTCCCCATTAAATGTTACATTCTTTTTATTTTTAATCATGAAGAACTAGGAAGGAAAAATTTCCATGACATCTCAGCCTCTGATGGGGCTGAAAATACGTGCAACGTATACATTGGGAAAGACCCTGATGCTGGGAAAGACCGAGGGCGGGAGGAGAAGGGGGCGACAGAGGATGAGACGCTCGGATGGCATCACCGAGTCGCCGGACATGAGTCTGGGTGAACTCTGGGAGCTGGTGATGGACAGGGACGCCTGGCGTGCTGCAGTCCATGGGGTCGCAAGGGGCTGGACACGACTGAGCGGCTGAAGTGCAGGAACAGCGATGTACAGGCGTGAACGATTCTCTTTTAGAAGATTTATTTGCTTATTTAGTTTTGCTTACGCTGCGTCTTCGCTGCTGCTCACTGGCTTTCTCTCATTTCGGCGAACAGGGCTCCTCTCCAGGTGTGTGTGCGTTTGTCATCGCAACAGCTGCTCTTGTTGGGGTGCACAGGCTGTTACGCCATGGCCTGTGGGGTCTTCCTGGACTGGGGGTCGACTGTGTCCCTTGCCTTGGCAGATGGATTCTTATCTGCTGGACCCACAGCCGAGTCCATGAAAGCTTCTTGGAGGAATGCAGCCTTCATGGGTAAGTCAGGAGCATACGGGGTGAGATGAGAGCTTTCAGTGCCTTAAAAACGTCCCTATGAAGAAGAAACTCGTGTCAATAGAATTCACGGAGTGTCTTAGGAAAAAAATCTCCCATTTTATTCCCTCTGATACTATCTGATAGTATAATTTGATTATTTTTGATTAATAATTATACTTGACTATTATCTGGTTTATTTTTGTTGGGCTTCCCTGGTGGTTCAGCTGGTAAAGAATCTGCCTGCAATGCAGGAGACGTGGGTTCAGTCCCTGGGTTGGGAAGATCCTCTGGAGGAGGAAATGCCAGCCTACTCCAGTGTCCTTGCCTGGAGAATCCCATGAACAGAGGAGCCTGGTGGGCTACCGTCACAAAGGGGGTCACAAAGAGTCAGGCACGACAGAGTGACTAATGCTTTTGATTCACTTCCTCCCTTAGGGTCGAAGGCACCGCTGAGCCCCGAGTGTGAGGTAACCATCCCCCTAAGAAATACAGTGACCCCTCCTTCTTGAGGGGGCTTCGTGGCAAGCGGTGCAGTGGACTGGGAGAGGCGTGTGGGGTGCTCACTGCGGTCCACCCCTGGGGGTGGGGTGTCTGCAGCCATCGGCCTTGTTTTGCAGGATGTCGAGTTCCTGGGTGGGAAGCAGGGATGGGAGAGAGGGAGAAAGATGCGACCTTGACACCTGAGCTTGGCCAGCGGCAGCATCCAGGCTGCAGGGGAGATGCCCTTATGCCTGCCCGCTCAGGCGCCCAGTCGTGTACGACTCTGCGACCCTATGGACTGTAGCCCGCCAGGCTCCTCTGTCCGTGGGATTCTCCAGGCAAGAATAGTGGAGTGGGTTGCCATTTCCTCCTCCAGGGGATCTTTCTGACCCAGGGATGAACCCAGGTCTCTTATATATTCTGTGCTGGGAGGCGGGCTCTTCACCAATACCACCACCCGGGAAGCCCCAGTTCCACTCTCAGTTCAGTTCAGCCGCTCAGTCGTGTCCGACTCTCTGTGACCCCATGGACCGCAGCACACCAGGCTTCCCTGTCCATCACCAACTCCCAGAGCTTACTCAAAGTCATGTCCATCGAGTCGGTGATGCCATCCAACCATCTCATCCTCCGTCACCCCCTTCTCCCGCCCTCAACCTTCCCCAGCATCGGGTTCAACATGAGTCTGCATAAAATCCCGATTGTCCGCCAGCCCCGCGGGCTCCCTCCTCCAGCGGCGCAGAAAGAGAACTCAGTCCTCCCGGGCTGGCGGCCACAGTAGCCCTTTTAGGGGGGCCCCCACCCTCTCCCAGGGCTGGACAAGCTCCCCACTGTTAGCTGTCTCTGCACCCCATGCAGGAGCCAGCCAGCAGAGCCCTTTAGCAGCCGGCCAGGCTTCGTAATTAATGACTTGACCACCAAGGTGAGAAGCCAAGGACGGCATCGCCTAAATAGTTTATTGTTTGGGGGCGAGGGTGGTGGAGAAAATAAATAAACGAAGTGTTCTATGGTTTGTATTCCCCCCCCCACCCCTTGGGAAAAAAAAAGACAAAGTTGGAGGCTATTACTGAAAGGGAAGCTTTCTTTCACGAGGTTTCGGACAGACTAGAGTTTTCTGCAAAGCCTGGTTGAAGGTGATCTGTTAAGTGGGAAATGGGCCCTGGGCATGTTGGGTCACCTTGGGGCGAGGAGAATTATTTCCCAGATGGACTTCGGGAGACAGACGTGCCCTGAGCCTCCCTGGGATTAAGACTCCAAACCGCAGTACCGTGCTTTCTTGGTGCAGAAACTCCATTCTGGACCCAGACGCAAGGAAGAGACTCGAGGCTTTCCCTTTCCTGGGCTGTAAATTCTGCAAGGTATTCGGGGCGGCAAAGCGTGACCCTGCCTGGGAAAGTGTTGCAGCCTCGCGTTCCAGGAAAGAAGCTCACTCAGAAGGACAATGTAGATAGCGGACTCCACCGGCAAGCCCAAGGCAGAGTCTCGTCTTAGCCAAGGACCCCGACCACTTTTTGTGAAGACCTTATATACCCTAAGCGTACGTGCCCAAACCCACCTCCCCAAATCGCCTGAAACGAGTCAGAAGAAAGGAAAATGAAAGATACAATCCAAGTTCACCGGTGATTCATATGCCTTAAGCCTAGGTGGTTAACAGTGGACAATTATCAATAGGCCTGTGGTCATTGCCCAATAAGCAGAATAGAATGTATGGTTCCATTCGGTTACACAGATAATTAGGGTATTCTTTTAGGCGACGGAGAACCCTGTGGCTCTTGCTTCTGGGGGAACTGGTTTTCCAGTTGGTGTGTTGTTTCCATAGATATTGGGCATAGAGCTCAAAGTCCACAGTCCAGCCGGAGATGGAGTCCTGCTCTCAAGACGGAGCCCGTTCTGTCTGTTTCCTCCTTCAGAAGCATTTTCGCAGCCCCAGAGAGGCACAGAGGGTGCGGGAGGGCCTTCCAGATTCGCAGCAGAAAAGCCTCCACAACAGCGGTTTTCAAACAGGGCGACACTCCCCTGCCTGGGACCTGTGGCGACATTTCCCATTGTCAGGGGTGGTGGGGGAGGGGGGCTCCTGGCCCATGGTTGGGGGAGACCAGGACTGACGCTCCTGAGACCAGAGGGGTCGTCCTGCCCCGGGTATTAAGATGCTGGCCTGGAGAACCTCTGGGCAAGCCACAGGAGGCTGTCTGTCTATCTGATATTGTGAATCCACTCTCTCTCTGCCTGTCTGTCTATCTATCTATAACATCTCTCATCTGTTATCTGTCTGGGAGCGACATATGTATCTATCTGTCTAGGAACCATCTACGTATCCATTTAACCACCTATGCAGCCATCCATTCATCTGTCTACCTAGCTAGCTATCTATCCATCTCCTATCTCTTCTCTGCTCGCGCTCAGCCGTGTCTGACTCTGCGACCCCGTGGACTGTAGCCCCACCAGACTCCTCTGTCCATGGGATTCTCCAGGCACGAATCCTGGAGTGGGGCGCCATGCCCTCCTCCAGGGCACCTTCCCGACCCAGGGATCAAACCCGCGTCTCCTACATTGGCAGGTGGTTGCTTGACACCCGAGCTGCTCAGGGAAGAAAGCTCTGCAGCTTCCCTTTAGATGCAAGCCTGTCAATTACCCAGCCGATGATACACAACTCCAAACACCACACGCACGCACGCACGCACGCGCGCGCACACACACACACACACACACACACACACACACACACACGCACGGCCTGGGCGGCCTATCCCTTCCCCGGCGTGGGAGCCGGGCAACCCGGAGAAGCTCCGGGTTCAGGAAACCCGGCTCAGGCTTTCAAAGGCTCCGGCAGGGGTTGGGTGAGGCCGGGGGTGGAGGCGGGGAGGAGAGGCCGGCGGGGGTGGGTGAGTGGGTCTGGGCGGGGGTGGGGGGACCCGCATTCCTGCAGCCACATGAAAGCCGCACCGATCAGGGCCGTATTTTATCCAGACGTGAGGCAGAGACGTCGGGGCCTCTTCTGCCTGCGCTGTATCCGATTAGCACCTCATCACGCCCGGTCCTGCCCGCAGATGCTAACGAGCGCGCGCCGGGGACGCGCCGGGCCCCTCTGTCTCCCATTAGGAGCAAACGCCAATTTGAGAGGTTGAAAGAGGGAAGCGTGGGACCCGGCTAATAGATCACCCGCGGCACACAAAGGCAGGCAGGGAGAGCTGCGTTTGCGCGGGAGGCTGGCCTCGCCCCCAGCGGATGCAGACGAGGTGGGCGCCTCCAAACGGGGCGCCCCGCAGTGTTGAAAGCCCCACTCCACTCCATCCGTTCTCCGCACGCGTGTTGGGTCCTCATCACAGATTGGGCGGGTCAGAGTCCGCACGACAGACACACTTCCTGAAAGCATTCGTTGCTCAGTCGTGCCCGACTGTTTGTGACCCTATGGACTGTAGTCCGTTGGGGACCCTCTGTCCATGAAAGTGATTCCACCCTAGGGGGTGGTTAGCAGCCTCCACGTTTGATGCTTTTGAACTGCGGTGTTGGAGAAGACTCTTGAAACTAGCTTGGTCTGCAAGAGTACAACCCATCCCTCCTAAAGGAAATCAACCCTGAATATTCATTGGAAGGACTGACGCTGAAGCTGGAGCTCCAATGCTGTGTCCACCTCATGCGAAGAGCTGACTCCTTGGAAAAGACCCTGATGCTGGGAAAGATTGAGGGCAGGAGGAGAAGGGGACGACAGAGGCTGAGATGGCTGGATGGCAGCACCGACTCGATGGACATGAGTTTGAGCAAGCTCCGGGGGTTGGGGATGGACAGGAAGGTCCACGGGGTCGCAAAGGGTGGGACACGACCTAGGAACTGAAGAGCAGGAATAATAATAAGGAAGTCACTTTCCATATGGTGTGTTAAAGGCTTCCCAAGCGGCTCAGTGGTGAAGGACCCGTCTCCCAATGCAGGAGACATGGGCTTGGTGTCCGAGTTGAGAAGATCCCCTGGAGGAGGGCATGGCAACCCACTCCAGGATTCCTGCCTGGAGAACCCCATGGACAGAGGAGCCTGGCAGGCTACAGTCCATGGGATCGCACATGACTGAGAGGCTAGCAGTTTGACTTCACAGCTGACTCACTTTCTTGTACAGCAGAAACGGACACAGCTTTGTAAAGCAGCTGTAAATGTTAGTTGCTAAGTCGTGCCCAACTCTTTTCGACCCCATGGACTATACGCCACCAGGCTCCTCTGTCCGTGGGATTCTCCAGGCAAAAATACTGGAGTGGGTTGGCTATTCCCTTCTTCAGGGGATCTTCCCGACCCAGGGATCAAACCCAGGTCTCCTGCCTTGCAGGCGGATTCTTTACCAGCTGAGCCACCAGGGACGGCCGCAAGAGCCTGGGCTCATGGAAATCGTTTGATGTGTTCCCAGCTACCTGAGGCGCGTGTCCTGTTTCCCTCCATCCTGAGTCCCCTCAGCGTGGGCCGCTGGGGACGGCTGCAGTGCCCGAGGGCGTGACGGCCGTGACTGCTTGCTGGCACCCTGGGAAGCTCAGAGGTGCTGATGAAACAAGGGATTCACGGGGTTAAAACTACAGAGATGCAGCGCATGCTGACGGTCAGCGGGTGACTCGAGCCCTCCCCGAACTGCTGTGTTGAACTTCTAACCCCCAGGACCCCAGACTCTATTTGGAGATGGGTGTCTCTAAAGAGGGGATGCAAGTGGAATGAGATCACTATGGTGGGTCCTGATCCCACAGGACTGGGGTCCTCATGAGAAGTCAGGACATAGGCAGACACAGAGGGACGGCCAGCTGAGGCCTCGGGGAGGAGACGGCCGTCCACGTGCCAAAGACAGAGGTTTCGGGAGGAACCAGCCTTGCTGACTCCTTGAGGTCCGATTCTAGCCTCCAGAAATGGGGGTGGGGACAGACAGCCTTGGGGACACTGTTCTGTCCACCCCTCGGGGACCAGGGTGTGGACGTCCTTGGGGACATTATTGCGTCTCTGGGTCATGACATCCCCAGGTTTTTCCCATCCTCCGAAGGAAAAGAATCTCTACGCCCATCCCTATTCCTGTGTTCCCCTCCCAGCTCATCAGGGGAGATTTTACTTCCCCGCCGACCATCAGACATGGAGCTTTGCAGAGGACAGGCAGGGAACCCCAGGGCCTCAGCCTCTTCCGGACCTTTCCCAGCCGCAAACAAGCGGGTCCGGCTCCCCTGCCGTGTGGTTCTCTACAGCCGAGACATCAAAGCTGCGTTCCCACCTTCTAGGACCTGATTTCATTCCTCTGGTGAAGGCTCTCCATGATGGACATGTCTCTTTTTAAAAGCCATACCCTGGTTAATAACCAGGGGTATTACAGGGTAATTCCGTATTTATGAAGCCCAGGTAATTGTTGCCATTACCTTCAAAGGCAGTCCGAGATTCCAAGGGTTGGTGGAAGCGTTGAGTACTTCCAGGTAAAAACACCACTCCGCTGCAGCGTGCTGACTTTTCAAGGCTCAGGGCAAAGTGTGTCTGTGTGTGTGCGTCCACAGACCAAATTCATGGAACTGTGCAAAATAAATTGCAATAAACTAAACAGTGGACTCGGAGAAGACAATGGCACCCCACTCCAGTACTCTTGCCTGGAAAATCCCATGGATGGAGGAGCCTAGTGGGCTGTAGTCCATGGGGTCACGAAGAGTCAGACACTTACTGAGCGAGTTCACTTTCACTTTTCACTTTCCTGCATTGGAGAAGGAAATGGCAACCCACTCCAGTGTTCTTGCCTGAAGAATCCCAGGGACGGGGGAGCCTGGTGGGCTGCTGTCTGTGGGGTCGCACAGAGTCGGACACGACTGAGGGACTGAACAAAGAGTACGTGATGTATAATACAAGTCAGAACGGGTTTTTTTTTTTTTTTTTCCTCTTTCTATTTTCATTGGTCAAACTCACAAAGGAGATGGTCATGGTTCCACAGAGGGGAACAGGGTCCCAGAAGGCAGATGCTCCGTGTCAGCTGGCCTCCCGTGTGTGCACGCCGTGTGCGTCAGAGGCTGGGAAGTCCTGCTCCGCTTGCAGGGATGACGGGCTCCCCTTAGGCCGTGGGTTCCATGTGGGCATCACTTAACCCTGATGCATCGTAGAAGAGGGAAAAATGCCCTTCCTCAGAGCCTTCGAGAGCGGGGAGGTGGGGTGGGGGGGGTGGGTGGGGGACGGGGGTTGGGGGTATGAGGTTTCTTTCCTTTGTCCTCCGGGTTTTAATTACAAATGCACGAGAGAAAAAGGAAATTAAACAGTAACTCTCACCCCACCCCGGTGGCCTGGAACACGAACTCCACTGAAACTCATAAACAGGATACAAACTGGAAACAAGGGTGTTTCTTTCCCCCTGCGGTCTCGGGGTCTTCCAGGGTTAACCCTCCCTACCAACAGTAGGCTTTTCTGCTCAGAGTGGAAACAACCTCTGCTGATTACTTGGGATGGAATTTGGGGGCATTTCCGAGGCATTTAGCTGTCCTGCTGTTTCAGCGGCCTTCCCACGTGGCTCAGTGGTGAAGATTCTATCTGCCAGAGCAGGAGATAGGGTTCTATCCCTGGGTCGGGAAGATCCCCTGGAGGAGGGCTTGGCAGCCCTCTCAGTGGGATTCTTACCTGCAGAATCCCATGGATGGAGGAACCTGGCAGGCTGCAGTCCATGGGGTTAGAAAGAGTCAGACACGACTGAGTGAGTAAACTTCCCTATAGCTGTATGTATAGGTCCTGGAGGAGCTGGGGATGGAAGCGGATGACGGAAGAGTATTGGAGCTTGGAACCTTCTGGATGCTGGCTGTGGTTACCGTGGGACCTGAGACCAAGGCGCTGATCGGTGGGCATGCCAGCCCCCTTCCCACCCCTGCTCGTGGCACACCGACCCTCGGGTTCAGCCCGTTCTTGGGTGGATTGGCCTTCACCATGCAGTACCTTGAAGGCCCCTGAGGATGAGCCCTCGATGTCGGAAAGGTCTCCTCGGGTTAACTTGATGGCCAGGTGCTGCGTTCAGTTCAGAGGTGTTTGTGGTGGAGGGAATTGACGCCATCAAGGACGTGCACGTCCTGAACCCTTGTCAGGGGACAGAGTCAAGTCCTCAGGGGTGATCACATCCTGACCCCTGTGTGGGGACAGAGTCCTGTCCTCAGGGGTGACCCTGTCCTGACCCCCGTGTGGAGAGTCATGTCCTCAGGGGTGATCACGTCCTGATCCCCGTGTGGAGAGTCATGCCCTCAGGGGTGACCATGTCCTGACCCCCATGTGGGGACAGAGTTATGACCTCGGGGGTGACCCCGTCCTGACCCCTGTGTGTGGATAGAGTCAAGTCCTCAGGGGTGATCACGTCGTGACCCCCGTGTGGAGAGTCATTCCTCAGGGGTGACCCCGTCCTGACCCCCATGTGTGGACAGAGTCGTGTCCTCAGGGGTGATCTCATTCTGACCCCTGTGTGGGGACAGAGTCATGTCCTGAACCCTTGTCAGGGGACAGAGTCAAGTCCTCAGGGGTGATCACATCCTGACCCCTGTGTGGGGACAGAGTCATTCCTCAGGGGTGACCCCGTCCTGACCCCGTCCTGACCCCTGTGTGGAGAGTCATTCCTCAGGGGTGACCCCGTCCTGACCCCTGTGTGGAGAGTCATTCCTCAGGGGTAACCCTGTCCTGACCCCCATGTGGGGACAGAGTTATGACCTCGGGGGTGACCCCATCCTGACCCCCATGTGGAGAGTCATTCCTCAGGGGTAACCCTGTCCTGACCCCCGTGTGGAGAGTCATGCCCTCAGGGGTAACCCTGTCCTGACCCCCATGTGGAGACAGAGTTATGACCTCGGGGGTGACCCCGTCCTGACCCCCATGTGGGGACAGAGTCATGCCCTCAGGGGTGACCCCATCCTGACCCCCGTGTGGGGACAGAGTCATGCCCTCAGGGGTGACCATGTCCTGACCCCTGTGTGGGGACAGAGTTATGACCTTGGGGGTGACCCTGTCCTGACCCCTGTGTGTGGATAGAGTCAAGTCCTCAGGGGTGATCACGTCGTGACCCCCGTGTGGGGACAGAGTCATGCCCTTAGGGGTGACCCCATCCTGACCCCCGTGTGGAGAGTCATTCCTCAGGGGTAACCCTGTCTTGACCCCCGTGTGGAGAGTCATGCCCTCAGGGGTAACCATGTCCTGGCCCCCATGTGGAGACAGAGTTATGACCTCGGGGGTGACCCCGTCCTGACCCCCATGTGGGGACAGAGTCATGCCCTCAGGGGTGACCCCATCCTGACCCCCGTGTGGGGACAGAGTCATGCCCTCAGGGGTGACCATGTCCTGACCCCTGTGTGGGGACAGAGTTATGACCTTGGGGGTGACCCTGTCCTGACCCCTGTGTGTGGATAGAGTCAAGTCCTCAGGGGTGATCACGTCGTGACCCCCGTGTGGGGACAGAGTCATGCCCTTAGGGGTGACCCCATCCTGACCCCCGTGTGGAGAGTCATTCCTCAGGGGTAACCCTGTCTTGACCCCCGTGTGGAGAGTCATGCCCTCAGGGGTAACCATGTCCTGGCCCCCATGTGGAGACAGAGTTATGACCTCGGGGGTGACCCCGTCCTGACCCCCATGTGGGGACAGAGTCATGCCCTCAGGGGTGACCATGTCCTGATCTCTAAAATTTGTGAATGTTACCTTATCTGAGAAGTGCAGCTCTGCAGAGGTCATTAAATTAAACCTCTTGAGATGAACAGATAATCCTGGGTGCATGAATTTCAGCCCTTATATGAGGGATGTCGGAGGGTCAGAGTCAGGCCACGTGAAGACACGCCCCAAGCTGCAGCGATGCGCTTTGAAGATGCAGGAACGGGCCACAAGCCAGGGCATGCTGGAAACCTCCAAGAGATGAGAAGGGAAGGACACAGGTCCAACTCCCGAAGGGACCAGCCCTGCCCACGCCTTGCCTTTCGCCCTTTGCCGCCTCTCACCCCTAGATCTCTTAGGCAATAGAAATGCGTGTGCTGTTTAAGCCACTGTGTCTGCAGCTGTTCTTTGCTGTGTTTTTCAGTTGCTACGTCATGTCCTACGCTTTGTGAGTCAATGGACTGTACCCCTCCAGGCTCCTCTGCCCATGGGATTCTCCAGGCAAGAATACTGGAGTGAGCAGCCATTTCCTCCTCCAGGGGATTTTCCCCACCCAAGGTTCAAACCCAGGTCTCCTGCGTTGGCAGGCGGGTTCCTTCCCAAAGGTTGTGTTCTGTTAGTCACTCAGACGTGTCTGAGTCTGAACCCATGGACTGTAGCCCACCAGGCACCTCTGTCCGATGATTTTCCAGGAAAGAATACTGGAGTGGGTTGCCTTTTCCTTCTCCAGGGGATCGTCCCAGACCAGGGATCGAACCTGTGTCTCCCACATTGGAAGGTGCCTTCTTTACCACTGAGACACCTGGGGAGCCCATAGCTGTTCCTGCAGCAGCCCTTGGAAGCAACGTAATGACCATCCACTTCTTTCCAGGGGCTGGGGGATACTGGGTCTGTCGGAGTTGGCTGTGAGCTCCGCAGTCTCTCCCTGCATGGACTCCTTCTCTCTCGGTGGTCTTTAGGATAAGTGACGTCACAGGATCACCCCCAGCAGCCCTCACACTTTCTCTTTGCGTTCTCAGCGGGTCCCAACCGTGGATGGTGTTGCAGGATCAGTGCACACCTGGGTTTTTCCTCCTCCGGTCCGTCTTAAGAACACAGCCTGATCTTTACAGCCATCTCCCCTCCAACAGCCTCAGGAAGTAGGGACGCTGAAATCAACAGAGGGAAGCTTCGGATTTCCCCAGCAGAGGGCATGCGACGAACGCGCATCCCGGTTTCCTGACCGTCCTGCAGAAGCTGACCCAGCCTGCATAGGCAACGACTTCCAGGGCCTGGGAACCTGGCTCTGAGCTCAAGGACAAAAACCCACACTCTCTCTATTGAAATAAAAAGAGTGAAGGCATTGCTGCATTCCCCAAGGTTCACAAACTGCCAGGTCATCAACTTCCCAAAGTTCTGAGATGCTGTCTTTAAAAATGACTTAAAAAAAATAAGCAAAGCCTATTAAATTCTACCATCACGGAGCCCGAGACACTGAGCTAGGACTCCCAGGCTCAGACGTTGACACCCAGAGGCAGTTCTGAATGATGACTAGTGCCAGAAATTGGGTGGGGGCATCAGAGTGTCTGGGCGTGAGGTCTCTAGAACCACAGGGCTTCTTGGCAGGGTCGTGGTTGCTGGTTTAGTCATTAACTCATGTCCAGCTGTTGTGACCCCGCGGACTGTAGCCCACCAGGCTCCTCTGTCCCTGGGATTCTCCAGGCAAGAATAGTGGAGTGGGTTGTTATCTTCTCCAGGGGATCTTCCCGACCCAGGGCTTGAACCCGGGTCTCCTGCATTGCAGGCGGTCTCCTACATATTGGGTGGATTCTTTCCTGACTGAGCCAGCGGGGACGTCCCACGACAACTCAGTTTTGAAGCTTGGAAAGCCGCATGGGAACTGAGGCGTGTGCTCCAAATGCAGGGAGGTGGCCGTTATACTGCGGTTGTGGTGGTGATGGTGGTGAAGATGACGGTGGTGGTGGTGATGCTGATAATGACGCTGGTGATGATGATCGCAATGGTGGTGACGGGATGGTGCTGGAAGCCTTGTATCTCCATGAGCTGTCCCTTTATGTTACCTTTCTCCCACTTCTGCTTCCTCTGGGATAAACGGCATAATTTCCATCTTTATCCCTTACTTCTTTCGACACTCCACCGTAGGGCTCACGCATCCTACCTAGTCAGCAGAAGAGTATCCACAGAGAATGTCTGATGGATCAGCTTATCCACACAAAATAAAAAACGAGACATGCCTTCTTGGGCCAGGTTAGGAAAACCTCACTTCCCAACGCTGTGTTGGGAATTAGGAGCTAAGAGGGAAGCAAGCCCAAAGGGGGAAGAGGAAGAACAGAGAGGAGGGGGAGAGAGAGAAAGGAAGGAAGGAAGGAAGGAAGAGAGAAAGAAAGAAAAAGAGAAGAGAGGAAGAGAAGGAAAAAGAGAAAGAGAGAGAAAGCAAGCAAGCAAAAACTCAGGGTGAATGCAGGGACGTCATAAAACGCTAAGTTATAAAACAGCAGGGCTTTTACCAAGGCATCCAACGAAATCTCAGAAGAAAATGTTATTAAGCCAGAACGAACATGAAAACTCATCCCAGACTCTCTCATCCTCACATACTGAAGAAATCAACAGAATATCAGATCCAGAAGCGGGGGAGAGAGAGAGAGAGAAAAAAAAAAAACAACAGTCACAGTACTTAAAGAAAGAGAGAGAGATACAGAAGGGGAAATGTTTATTTTTATTACCTAATATCCAATTTTAAGCATTAACGGCTACGCTCGCCATCAAACACCAGGGCTGAAGCCTCTTTTGAGACTGGGGTGGACGCGGGGAGAATCATTTCAGCCACTTCTGAGTGGCTTCTCGCACAGCCTGAGCCCCCATCTGCGGTCCGGCCTCTGTGCATTTTCAAAGAATATTTCATTAGGGTCATTTTGAAACCCACAGGCAAGCTCGCTTTTCTCCACCTATCATCGGAATTGGGCAATCTGTTTTCGTGGCAAGGAAGAACACGGTTTCCACGTCCTGCAGCCTCCCGTAATCCGGAGAAACTTTAAGTTACCCTGATAGCTATTTAGGTTAGTCAAAGATAGAGTACTCTGGGTCCTTTTAATTATAGTCCTTGCCACCTTCATTCTTTGGGAGATAAAGTGACATCAGCACTTCGGCTGCAAGAACCCTATTTTTAGGAGCTTTATCACTCAGCCGTTCCAGCTGCTGTAGGCTGAAATGAGGCGTAGAATTTCAGCCCGGAAGCAAAAGACACAATTAAACAAAAAATCAAGGTGGTGTAAAGAAAAATGAATCTAGTCATTTCAAGAGAACATCACAGTGAATTTCCAGGGCGTTTCAACCGGAAGGAGTTGGATTTTCATCGTCTGGGGGCTGGATGCCTTTTCCATTGGGGGCCGTCATTCTGGACAACCGAACAAGGTGCCGTTGTCTGGAATTGTGTGTCCTGGGTTACAGGGTAAGAACGTCGTGTGACCAGAGGCTCATGGATGTAGCCACTGAGGCGCTTATTGGACCAGACCACTGTCTTCCTGGGTCACCCAAAGGCTGGGTTCGGAAGCTTGTCCTCTCCAGGCTCCATCACGGCAGCTCCTCCTTTTATAAAGTCTCTTAACTTCCAGTGGCAGCAAATCTCAAGCTTCCTTAGACAAAACCCTGTGAGATGTGTGAAAACTTGAACCTCCTCTTAGAAAGACACATGTGAAAAAATCCGCCCTATAACATCAGGATGCCCCTGATGTTTCTGGGCAATGCTGGGCTCAGGTGAAGACCCCAGATGTAGCGCATTCCTTTGATGAGATTCTTTACCCATGAAGCTTTCCAACTAATGACACACTGGGGATAGAATCAGCTAGGGGACCACCATGAGCAGATGTGCCCTTTGGGTCCACGTGCTGGGGCCAGTTATGGGACCACCCCAAGGAAGATATGCCCACTGGGTCTACTTGGTTGGTTCACTATCAGCTGTGGGACCACCCCAAGGAGATGTGCCCCCTGGGTCTACACGGTTGGGTCACCATCAGCTCTGGGACCACCCCAAGGAAGATATGCCCACTGGGTCTACACAGTTGGGTCACTATCAGCTGTGGGACCACCCCAAGGAAGATATGCCCACTGGGTCTACACGGTTGGGTCTCTATCAGCTGTGGGGCCACTCCAAGGAAGATATGCCCACTGGGTCTACACGGTTGAGTTGCTATCAGCTGTGGGACCACTCCAAGGAAGATATGCCCATTGGGTCTACACGGTTGGGTCACCATCAGCTGTGGGACCACCCCAAGGAGATATGCCCATTGGGTGTACATGGTTGGGTCACCATCAGCTGTGGGACCACCCCAAGGAGATGTGCCCATTGGGTCTACACGGTTCGGTCACTATCAGCTGTGGGACCACTCCAAGGAAGATATGCCCATTGGGTCTACACGGTTGGGTCACTATCAGCTGTGGGACCACCCCAAGGAAGATATGTCCACTGGGTCTACACGGTTGGGTCACCATCAGCTGTGGGACCACCCCAAGGAGATGTGCCCATTGGGTCTACACGGTTGGGTCACCATCAGCTGTGGGACCACCCCAAGGAGATATGCCCATTGGGCCTACATGGTTGGGTCACCATCAGCTGTGGGACCACCCCAAGGAAGATATGCCCATTGGGTCTATATGGTTGGGTCACCATCAGCTGTGGGACCACCCCAAGGAAGATATGTCCACTGGGTCTACACGGTTGAGTCACCATCAGCTGTGGGACCACCCCAAGGAAGATATGCCCATTGGGTCTATATGGTTGGGTCACCATCAGCTGTGGGACCACCCCAAGGAGATGTGCCCATTGGGTCTACACGGTTGAGTCACCATCAGCTGTGGGACCACTCCAAGGAAGATATGCCCACTGGGTCTACACGGTTGGGTCTCTATCAGCTGTGGGACCACCCCAAGGAGATGTGCCCATTGGGTCTACATGGTTGGGTCACCATCAGCTGTGGGACCACCCCAAGGAAGATATGCCCATTGGGTCTACACGGTTGGGTCTCTATCAGCTGTGGGACCACCCCAAGGAGATGTGCCCATTGGGCCTACATGGTTGGGTCACCATCAGCTGTGGGACCACCCCAAGGAAGATATGCCCATTGGGTCTATATGGTTGGGTCACCATCAGCTGTGGGACCACCCCAAGGAAGATATGTCCACTGGGTCTACACGGTTGAGTCACCATCAGCTGTGGGACCACCCCAAGGAAGATATGCCCATTGGGTCTATATGGTTGGGTCACCATCAGCTGTGGGACCACCCCAAGGAGATGTGCCCATTGGGTCTACACGGTTGAGTCACCATCAGCTGTGGGACCACCCCAAGGAAGATATGCCCATTGGATCTACACGGTTGGGTCTCTATCAGCTGTGGGACCACCCCAAGGAGATGTGCCCATTGGGCCTACATGGTTGGGTCACCATCAGCTGTGGGACCACCCCAAGGAGATGTGCCCATTGGGTCTACATGGTTGGGTCACCATCAGCTGTGGGACCACCCCAAGGAAGATATGCCCATTGGGTCTACACGGTTGGGTCTCTATCAGCTGTGGGACCACCCCAAGGAGATGTGCCCATTGGGTCTACACAGTTGGGTCACCATCAGCTGTGGGACCACCCCAAGGAGATGTGCTCATGGGATATGCACGGTTGCAGTCAAACGTGGGACTACCTTGAGATATACCCACTGGGTCCACGTGGTTGGGGTCAGCTAGGGGAGCACCCTGTGAGGCTGTGTGTTACCTGTCCTCCTGATTGGTTCACTGCTGGAGTCACCCTTGTCCGTTCTGTGCCCCCTCTCTCCACTTGGTGAGCTAGAGTAAGACAGAGTTGTCTGGATGGCCTGTGCATTGGACTTTCTCAGCCTAGACGAATTCACAGTGACTTCAGGACTGTTTTAGTCCGGGGCTATTTTGAACCCAAGGTACAAGGGTTGACCATCACCTGCCGATTGACTTTTGTCCTTCACCGAGGTCGGCTTGTCTCCTAACCAGCTCCAGCCTCCTGGCTGCATTACCACCATCAGTCCTGACTCTCCATGGCCAAGCAACAAGGCAGTCAGAGATGGGAGGGAGGCGGCCACAAGCTCAGGGACACACGTGGAGCCCCCCAGAAGCTGCAAGGGGCAGGAAGGACCCTCCCCTGGGGCCTCTGGAGGGAGCCCAGCCTCGCCAACCATTTGATCTCCAAGTTCTCGTCTCCAGAAACAGCAAAAACCAAATTTTTGTTTTCCTAAGATCTCCTGGCCTTCCACCCCACCTGATAAATAAGCAATTGAAGTCACACAACTGTCTTAGGGCGTTGATACGACATGAGTTTCCCTGGCGGCTCAGACGATAAGAGAATCCGCCTGCAACGCAAGAGACCTGGGTTCGATCCCCGGGTCGGGAAGGTCCCCTGGAGGAGGGCATGGCAGCCCACTCCAGTGCTCTTGCCTGGAGAATCCCATGGACAGAGGAGCCTGGTGGGCTGCAGTCCGTGGGGTCGCAGAGAGTCGGACTTGACTGACTGACTGACTTATCACAACACACAGCATGTGTAATGGAAGAACTCTCTCTCATCTCCAACTGTCCAGAAAAGCAGGTTCAGAGATTTTTTTAAATGACCCTGAATTTTATTTTTTACTATATTTCGGGGTTAAGCTCTCATCACGCCTAGTGATATACGGGGCATTGTGTCAAATGCCGTTTCAAAGACGCCTGCAGTCACACAGCTGTTGTACACGTCAAGCGGCTTTTGATTACCTTTTGATTTCCGGGTCAGGAAAGTAGAAAGTGTTTGTCGCTCAGTCGTGTCCTACTCTTTGAGATCCCCCTGGACTGTGGCCCGCCAGGCTCCTCTGTCCATGGGGTTCTCCAGGCAAGAACACTGGAGTGGGCTGCCATGCTCTCCTCCAGGCAAACTTCCTGACCGAGGGATTGAACCCATGTCCCTGGCACTGGAGGCAGGTTCTTTCCCGTCTGAGCCACAGAGAAGCCCCCATTTCTGGATAATCTTCCCCAAATCCCGTCTCGGCGCTGCCACTTCACGACACCCTCTCAGCTGCTTTAAACCGCGGATTAAAAGCAAACTGGGGACTTCCCTGGTGGTCCAGAGGCCAAGACCTCACCTTCCAATGCAAGGAATGTGGGTTCTATCCCTGGTCAGGGAGCTAGGATTCCCACATGCCTCATGGCCAAAAATGTCAAAACATAAAACAGAAATAATACTGTAATAAATTCAAGAAAGGCTTTTAAGCAGCCCATTAAAAAAAAAAAAAAAACCTTGAAAATAACCAAATCAGCATGGGTTTAATGAGAGACCCTACGTTTCAACCCCACGCTGACAACTTCAGTCTGCAGGGAGGCTGTGTGGCATGTCTGTCAACCTTCACTCCAGCGCAGAAAAGTCCATTGAAATATCCCTGCAACTTCCAAAGACCCCCACTCTCATCATGCTAACCATCTCACAGCAGGGACTGTTCTCTTCCCGGGCTTCCAGAGTTGCTTCCTGAGAAACCTGTAGGCAGGAGAGGTAGCAACAGTTAGATCCGGACCCGGCACAACGGACTGGCTCGAGATCGGGAAAGGAGTGCGTCAAGGCTGTACACTGTCACCCTGCTTATTTAACTTCTCTGCAGAGTCCATCATGAGAAACGCTGGGCTGGAGGAAGCACAAGCTGGAATCAAGATTGCCGGGAGAAATACCAATAACCTCAGATATGCAGATGACACCACCCTTCTGGCAGAAAGTGAAGAGGAGCTAAAGAGCCTCTTGATGAAAGTGAAAGAGGAGAGTGAAAAAGTTGGCCTAAAGCTCAACATTCAGAAAACTAAGATCATGGCATCTGGTTCCATCACTTCATGGCAAATAGATGGGGAAACAGGGCTCCAAAATCACTGCAGATGGTGACTGCAGCCATGAAATTAAAAGACGCTTGTTCCTTGGAAGAAAAGTTATGACCAACCTAGACAGCACATTAAAAAGCAGAGACATTACTTTGCCAACAAAGGTCAGTCTAGTCAAGGCTATGGTTTTTCCAGTGGTCACGTATGGATGTGAGAGTTGGACTCTGAAGAAAGCTGAGCGCTGAAGAATTGATGCTTTGGAACTGTGGTGTTGGAGAAGACTCTTGAGAGTCCCTTGGACTGCAAGGCGATCCAACCAGTCCATCCTAAAGGAAATTAGTCCTGAGTGTTCATTGCAGGGACTGATGTTGAAGCTGAAGCTCCAACTTGAAAAGACCCTGATGCTGGGAGGGACTGGGGGCAGGAGGAGAAGGGGACGACAGAGGATGAGATGGCTGGAAGGCATCACCAACTCGATGGACGTGAGGTTGAGCAAGCTCCGGGAGTTGGTGATGGACAGGGAGGCCTGGCGAGCTGCGGTCCACGGGGTCGCAGAGAGCGGGACACGACTGAGCGGCACAACAGCCACACGGCTGCTTTCTAGTTCTGGATCGATTGCACAGTCTGCTGATGGACCCCGCGAATCTGACCCCTCAACCTCCAAAATCATCGGGAGGCGGCCCTGACTCGCAGGTTCGAGGGCGCACGCCGGACTCTGGAGGTAACAGGTGCACACCTCGCCCAGGGACTGTAGCATTTGCATCCCAGTCATTAGCCGACGCTTCCTAGAACAACGGTGCCTTTTCTGGGAAGGAGCCTCATTTTCCTCTCTGGTTGATGAGCTGGCGGAGGTGGCGGCTGGAGGGGGGGTCTATTTGTTATTGCAGGGTTTTATACTCTATTCCCTCTCTCCCCCACTCCACACCCCCCCCCCCCCCGTCTGTCTCCATGTTCCTCTTTAATCGCCGCCTCTGCTTGTTGAGCTTCAAATTGAAATATCCTGAACAGATGTAAAAACACATGCGGGGCTGCACACGCAAGCTGTGGCTGCCTTTGTTTCATCTGCTGATGATCTGAGCCTAAAGGAGATGTTTTTAAAATTTCATCACTATTCAAAAGGATAATTAATACGTACCCCGAGGCTTTGATTATGCTGCGCTCGGTTAGCGATGCCGCTACACAGATAATGAGGGCTCCTCCGGCCCGGTTTCAATATGTGCGGAGTGCCGCTCCGATGCGCCGGGCAATTGTACATGCAGGGGAGGTACCGTGTAGGTGGCTTAATCTAATTTTAATTTGTAACACAATACAATGGATAAGATCATTTGTTTGTCACCGGCAAAGGCATTTTTGTTTACAGCCAACCGCCCCCCCCCCCCCCCCCCCCCCGCCGTCATCGGTCGGCAGATGCTCTTTTTTTTTTTTGGAAAGGCTTAATTGAAGTTTTCTAATCTAAGCTCGCCACGATGCTCTCTATTATGGACGAGAAAAAGGCTCACGTGCACGCACACACACACACACACGCACACACACACACACACACACATGCAAGCCTCTTTTCCTGGACTCCCAGAAGGGTCTCAACTCGCCACTGCCCCCCCGGCCCCGGGGTGGAGCTGGGGCTCTTTCTTTGTCAGGTATCCCCCGCGCCCTCCTGGGGCAGGTCAACCTGTCAGAGTCCCCGGGGGGCAGGCGGCCTGCCCCGATACCCAGCAGGGCACCCTGGCAGGCTTCCAGCCGGAGCTGGAGATGACAGCCCTTCGGAAATGCGGAGACCCGGCCGCTGCTCCAGACTCAGGTGGGTTTCCCGCTAACGGAAATAGGAGATTTTCTCTTCTTGTTGCTGCTGTTTTTCCTAAACAGAGCCCGCAGAAAGCACATGGCACCTTCCGGGCCTGCATTCGGAGGCTGGCTGCCTCTTGCTCCCAGGCTTCTGCTTGAAAAAAGCAACCACCTCTAACGACCGTGGTGCCGCTGTCCCCAGGGTGGTGTCCTTCACATCTGGCGGCCAGAGGTTTGGAATGAAGACTCACTGGGCAGATAATGCTGGCCGGATGCTTGGCCCCGCCAGGAACATGGCTGGCACTCAGCCCATGGTCCCCGTACAACGAGGCTGCAGGTCACCGTTGGGAGGGTCTCTCTCGCCTTGAAATCAAGGAGGCGCTGTTTGTCATCAGTTCACTCAGCCCCCTTCCTTCCGTCCCTTAATTCACGCTGGATCAGCCCGACTCCAAATGAATCCGAGTGGCCCAACCTCCGCTGTGACAGCGATTTTAAAAGCCAAAGCGCAACCCCCAGACGGTAAGACCACAGCACGCAGATGCTGAACCAGGAGACTAACAGCAAGTTTCCTATGTTTGGGGAATCGACGTGCTCTCTGGGTTCTAACTGCTGACAAGTAACATCCTCAGCAGGCTTCCCAGGTGGCTCGGTGGTAAAGAACCTGCCTGTCAACGTAGGCAATGCAGATTTTATCCCTGGGTGGGGAAGATCCCCTTGGAGGAGGGCACGGCAACCCACTCCAGCGTTCTTGCCTGGAGAATCCTATGGACAGGGGAGCCTGGCGGGCTACAGTCCACAGGGTTGCAAAGACAAGACTGAGTTGTTAACATTTTTATTGTATTTTTATTTTTCCCTGGTGGCTCAGTGGTAAAGGACCCGCCTGCCAATACAGGAGACATGAGTTTCATCCCTGTGTTGGGACGATCCCCTGGAGGAGGGCATGGCAACCCACTCCAATGTTCTTGCCTGGGAAATCCCATGGACAGAGGAACCCGGTGGGCTACAGTCCACGGACTCGCAAAAGGGTCAGACACAGCTTAGCGACTAAAAATCAACAACGAGATCGTCTTCAGTCCACGCGGTTGCTGAAGTCAGACAAGATTTTACTGCAGCCCCGCTGTAACACACACCTAGGCAAAGCTGGGGCTCTCAGAAACTCACGCCTTTGTGGGTTGCGTAAAGATTGAAAGTGTTACTCGTTCGCCGACTCTCTGCGACCCCGTGGACGGCAGCCCACCAGGCTCCTCTGTCCATGGGATTCTCCAGGGGAGAGTACCGGAGTGGGCTGCCGTGCCCCCCTCCAGAGGCTCTGCCGGACCCAGGGATCGAACCCAGTCTCTCGCATCACAGGCGGATCCCTTTACCACCTGAGCCACCGGGGAACCCCGTGACAGCATGCCTTCCGGAGCCTTCCTGGAGGAGGCGGGGGAAGCGCAGGTTCCAAATAGCCAGGTGCTTGGGGCTGCTCGAGGCTTTTCCTCCGTCGCAGCGCGCTCACACTCTGCGTTTCTCACAGCTTACCCACTTATGCAAATCGACACCAGCGGGGCGGCTTCAGACGTAGATGTTGATTCATTTATGCAACACCTTCCACTCTGTTGATTCAACAAATCGGAGCAGCAGAAGTTCCTGACGTGCTCGTTTCTGCCCTGGCTGCCGCCCCTGTGCTTATGGAACCGGCGGGAGGAGGGGGTTGTTAATGCAGTCAAGTCAGGGGCACGCCTCATGGACTATAGCCCGCCAGGCTCCCCTGTCTGTGGGATTCTCAAGCAAAGAACACTGGAGTGGGTTGCCATGCCCTCCTCCAGGGGATCTTCCCAACTTAGGGATCAAACCCAGCTCTCCTGCATTGGCAGGTGGGTTCTTTACCCCTGAGCACCAGGGCAGCCCTAGGCCAGCCAGCTGATTTCTCTAAAACTGATCCATCCGCTTGGCTCTCTGGGGTCAGATGACCATGCCTCCCTAGGGTCCACACAAGTAGGTGCCTCTGGTGGTCTCAAGTCTCTTTTTCTGCAAATATGAACAGAAGCAGCTTCTACAAGGCCATTTCTCTGTGAACAGCCCTCCGTCTAGTGTGATCAGAGTTTTGCAGGAGAGTCTCGGGGAGTCTTACCACGGATGGGGTCCCAGAAGCCTCCTTTTTCAGCAGCCCCTTGATCTGGCAGGGAGTTCCCCCACTTGAGACTGCCTGCATTATTATTATTTTTCAGACTTTAAACTTTTTGTGTTGTATTGGGATACAGCTGATTAACGGCCTTCCCAGATGGTGCTGGTGGTAAAGAACCTGCCTGCCGATACAGGAGACGCAAGAGACGTGGGATGAACCTCTGGGTCGATAAGGCCCCCCTGGACGATGGGATGGCATTCCCCCTCCAGTATTCTTGCGTGGAGAATCCCAAGGACAGAGGAGCCTGGCGGGGCTACAGCCCATGGGGTCGCAAGTGACTGAACACAGAGCTTCAGCTTTAAACCCGTCTGTATATCTGTATCATACGCACATCTACATTTGTTCACCTATATATCGAAACCATCAGAGAAGAAAATGGCAACCCACTGCAGTACTCTTGCCTGGAGAATCCCAGGGACAGAGGAGCCTGGCGGGCTGCCGTCTATCGGACACGACTGAAGCGACTTGGCGGCGGCAGCGTATCTATACCATCCATATGCCGGTCACGCCCTATCATCACACCTTTGTACCACCTGTATGACTGATTATCACACTATGTCATCATATACCTGTACCACCCACTTACCTATCATGTCTACATTGTCAGGTATCTGTCCCATCTATGCATCTACTTAGCACATCCATATCATCCATATATCTATACATGTCTATAGCTACTTATGACATCCATATCATCATGTATCTATACCATCTAGAGCAGCTATATATCTCTTTATCATGTCTGTATCATCAGATATCTACACCACCTATAATCTGCTTATCATGTCTACATCATCATACATCTACACCATCTGTGATCTATTTATCATGTCTACATCATCATACATCTACACCATCTGTAATCTATTTATCATGTCTACATCATCAGATATCTACACCATCTGTGATCTCTTTATCATGTCTATATCATCATACATCTACACCATCTGTGATCTATTTATCATGTCTATATCATCAGATATCTACACCATCTGTGATCTCTTTATCATGTCTATATCATCAGATATCTACACCATCTATAATCTGCTTATCATGTCTACATCATCATACATCTACACCATCTGTGATCTCTTTATCATGTCTATATCATCATACATCTACACCATCTGTGATCTATTTATCATGTCTATATCATCAGATATCTACACCATCTGTGATCTCTTTATCATGTCTATATCATCATACATCTACACCATCTGTGATCTATTTATCATGTCTATATCATCAGATATCTACACCATCTGTGATCTCTTTATCATGTCTACATCATCAGATATCTACACCATCTGTGATCTCTTTATCATGTCTATATCATCATACATCTACACCATCTGTAATCTATTTATCATGTCTATATCATCAGATATCTACACCATCTGTGATCTCTTTATCATGTCTATATCATCAGATATCTACACCATCTATAATCTGCTTATCATGTCTACATCATCATACATCTACACCATCTGTGATCTCTTTATCATGTCTATATCATCATACATCTACACCATCTGTGATCTATTTATCATGTCTATATCATCAGATATCTACACCATCTGTGATCTCTTTATCATGTCTATATCATCAGATATCTACACCATCTGTGATCTCTTTATCATGTCTATATCATCAGATATCTACACCATCTATAATCTGCTTATCATGTGTATATCATCAGATATCTACACCATCTGTGATCTCTTTATCATGTCTATATCATCAGATATCTACACCATCTGTGATCTATTTATCATGTCTACATCATCATATCTATACCATCTGTGATCTATTTATCATGTCTATATCATCAGATATCTACACCATCTATAATCTGCTTATCATGTCTACATCATCAGATATCTACACCATCTGTAATCTATTTATCATGTCTATATCATCAGATATCTACACCATCTATAATCTGCTTATCATGTCTACATCATCATATATCTATACCATCTGTGATCTATTTATCATGTCTATATCATCATACATCTACACCATCTGTAATCTATTTATCATGTCTATATCATCAGATATCTACACCATCTGTGATCTCTTTATCATGTCTATATCATCAGATATCTACACCATCTATAATCTGCTTATCATGTCTACATCATCATACATCTACACCATCTGTGATCTCTTTATCATGTCTATATCATCATACATCTACACCATCTGTGATCTATTTATCATGTCTATATCATCAGATATCTACACCATCTGTGATCTCTTTATCATGTCTATATCATCAGATATCTACACCATCTGTGATCTCTTTATCATGTCTATATCATCAGATATCTACACCATCTATAATCTGCTTATCATGTGTATATCATCAGATATCTACACCATCTGTGATCTCTTTATCATGTCTACATCATCATATCTATACCATCTGTGATCTATTTATCATGTCTATATCATCAGATATCTACACCATCTATAATCTGCTTATCATGTCTACATCATCAGATATCTACACCATCTGTAATCTATTTATCATGTCTATATCATCAGATATCTACACCATCTATAATCTGCTTATCATGTCTACATCATCATATATCTATACCATCTGTGATCTATTTATCATGTCTATATCATCATATATCTACGCCATCTGTGATCTATTTATCATGTCTATATCATCATACATCTACACCATCTGTAATCTCTTTATCATGTCTATATCATCAGATATCTACACCATCTGTAATCTATTTATCATGTCTGTATCACCAGATATCTACACCATCTATGATCTATTTATCATGTCTACATCTATATCCTCCACATATATATATATTATTTATCATGTCTATATACTTCTATGCAGAGTACATCATGTGAAACACCGGGCTGGATGAAGCACAAGCTGGAATCAAGACTGCCGGGAGAAATATCAATAACCTCAGATACGCAGATGACACCACCCTTATGGCAGAAAGTGAAGAGGAGCTAAAGAGCCTCTTGATGAAAGTGAAAGAGAGTGAAAAAGTTGGCTTAAAGCTCAACATTCAGAAAACGAAAATCATGGCATCTGGTCCCATCATTTCATGGCAAATAGATGGGGAAACAATGGAAGCAGTGAGAGATTTTATCTTCTTGGGCTTCAAAATCACTGCAGATGGTGACTGCAGCCATGAAAATAAAAGATGCTTGCTCCTTGGAAGAAAAGTTATGATGGACCTAGACAGCACATTAAAAAGCAGAGACATTACTTTGCCAACAAAGGTCCGTCTAGTCAAGGCTATGGTTTCTCCAGTGGTCATGTATGGATGTGAGAGTTGGACCATAAAGAAGGCTGAGCGCCCAAGAACTGATGCTTTGGAGCTGTGGTGTTGGAGAAGACTCTTGAGAGTCCCTTGGACTGCAAGGAGATCCAACCAGTCCATTCTAAAGGAGATCAGCCCTGGGATTTCTTTGGAGGGAATGATGCTAAAGCTGAAACTCCAGTACTTTGGCCACCTGATGCGAAGAGTTGACTCATTGGAAAAGACTCTGATGCTGGGAGGGATTGAGGGCAGGAAGAGAAGGGGACGACCGAGGACGAGATGGCTGGATGGCATCACCGACTCGATGGACAAGAGTTTGGGTGAACTCCGGGAGTTGGTGATGGATAGGGAGGCCTTGTGTGCTGCAGTCCATGGGGTCACAAAGAGTTGGACACAACTGAGCGACTGAACTGAACTGAACTGAACATCCGTATCATTCTTTCACCACTGAGCCACCTGGGAAGTGCTATGGCAGCTATTTCTATCCCTAATCTACTGGGTTTTCACCATGTCTCACCATCTCTAAACCTTCACCTGCATCTCTCTCTCTCTGCATATCATGTCTAATGTAACACATGCATACAGCGTGTGCGCGCACTCAGTCGTGTCCGACTCTCTGCGACCCCATGGACTGCAGCCCCCCAGGCTCCTCCGTCCACAGGATACTCCAGGCAAGAGCACTGGAGTGGGTTGCCCTTTCCTCCTCCAAGGCATCTTCCCAACCCAAGGATTGAACTTACATCTCTTTCGTCTCCTGCATTGCCAGGAGGATTCTTTGCCACAATGCCACCATCTCCGCCTGTAAACCCCTATATGTTATCTGCGAAGAACTGTACTGACGCCGACACCCCTATCACCTATGTGCACCTGTATCTATGTCTAATCCATCCATCCCTATGCCCAGGGTGCCTTCCCTGCTGGCCGCGGTCATGCAGAGAAAAACACGGACGGTCACCACCCCATCCTCCCCTCTTTCGGCCTAGTCAGCTCATGCACAGCAGACGTGACAAACCTCCCATATGGAAGGTGGAAGTCAGCGAGAAATGCTGAGATGCAATTACACCTTTGTAACTTAGACTGCTGACAATGAATAAAATTCACTTAATTTTAACCCAGGCCTAAACCCTGGAGTGTTTTTTTTTTTTTTTTCCCTAAACCCTCATTTCTAGGACCTTCCAGTGTTTTTTAAAAGTAGGAAAAATATTAATCAGTATAATCCACAGATATCCTTTGTGGGGAGAAACAAGCAATTTAGCTACTATAAGGCTAAGTGGGTGCTTGTTATTTTGTTTATAACTGACTAATTTCGGCCCATGCACTTAGCGGGTTAAAGCAGTTAATTGGAGGGGCAGGTTTAATTTTATTTGGTTCTCATTTCTGATCTGAGGCTGTTTTCCAGGAATGTGCGTATGAAACGCTTCTCTGGGCTCCCTGGGAATGCTGTGTTCTCCTAGCGTGTCTCTGAGTCAGCGGTCAGGGTTGCACTCACCCGGCCCAGGCGCAGGGCACAGACCCTGCTGCAGTCACACCTGGCCCAGGCAGGCAGCATCAGTCACTAACATGTAACCTTGGCCCACATACTGGAGCCTCCTGTTCACTGTAATGATACGGTTAGTCGCTCAGTCCCGTCTGACTCTTGGCAACCCACGGACTGTAGCCCACCAGGCCCTTCTGTCCATGGGATTTCCCAGGGAAGAATACTGGAGTGGGTTGTCATTTCCTTCTCCAGGGGATCTTCCCGACCCCGGGATCGAACCCGGCTCTCCTGCACTGCAGGCAGAGTCTTTGCCGTCTGCGCCACCCGGGAAGCCCCCACAGTTGACGCACTCAGGGTCAGAAAAAGTGATCTATCTTGCTTTCACTGCTGAGTGATTTTGGGGGGCTTTGTTTCTCACTACTAGGAACTTCTGCATTCGAGTCAGGTCTGCAAGTCGGTTCTTTATACCTGCAGTTCAAATGTGTAGTCAGTATGCCTGTCAACTGACAGCGAAAGGGTTAGTCACTCAGTCGTGTCCAACTCTGTGCGACCCCATGGACCGCAGCACGCCAGGCCTCCCTGTCCATCACCAACTCCCGGAGCTTGCTCAAACTCATGTCCATTGAGTCGGTGATGCCATCCAGCCATCTCATCCTCTGTCGTCCCCTTCTCCTCCCGCCTTCAATCTTTCCCAGCATCAGGGTCTTTTCCAGTGAGTCGGCTCTTCGCATCAGGGGGCCAAAGTACTGGAGTTTCAGCTTCAGCGTCAGTCCTTCCAATGAACACCCAGGACTGATCTCCTTTAAGATGGACTGCTTGGATCTCCTTGCAGTCCAAGGGACTCTCAAGAGTCTTCTCCAGCACCACAGTTCAAAAGCGTCCATTCTTCGGCGCTCAGCTTTCTTTATAGGCCAGTAAATTGGCACAGTCGCTGCGTTTTTGAGGCTTGCTGTTCCTGCGTCAAACTTGTAATTTCTTTTTCTTTTTTTGATGTGGACCATTTTAAGTTTTTACGGAATTTGTTACAATATTGCTTCTGTTGTCTGTATTTTGGCCACGAGGAATGTTGCACCTCAGCCGCCTGACCAGGGATTAAACCCATATGCCTGGCATCGGAAGTCTTATACATATAAATTTACACACACATACATGCATACATATTATACGCATGTGTACATTTATATCCTATATATAAATACATATAGGAAATACATAAATACATTTATGAGTAATGTATATGTGTATACTTATATATAATATATACTATTAGTAACTTCAGTTTAGTCGCTCAGTCGTGTCCGACTTTTTGCGACCCCATGGAATATATACCAGATACACATGCAATTTGTGTAAATAAAAAGACACAAATTATATATGTACATAAATTTCTTGCATGTATCTATGTATGTTATATATACATAGGCGACAATATCCAACATGCAAATACATATATGTACGTCATATATGTGCATGAAAGAAGTTCTACGTGGATAGGCATGTACTCTTTATGCATATAAGACATACACACCATTGCCTGTGCCCGCACAGAAACACGTTATATGTGTGTAATGTAGACACACACCTGTGACATGTATGCATATATAACAGCCTCTACGTATGCATATAAGTCATGCACACACCTTCCCTTCCCTCTGCCTATAATGACGCGCTGAGAAATCTGTATTCTATACGTGCCCATCGGGCTTCCCTGGTGGTTCAGATGGTAGAGAGCCTGCCTGCAGTGCGGGAGACCCGGGCTCAATCTCTGGTCGGGAAGATCCCCCTGGAGGAGGGCCTGTCAACTCACTCCAGTATTCTGGCCTGCAGAATCGCACCGATGGAGAAGCTTGGCGGGCTACAGTCCGTGGGGTCGCAAAGAGTCAGACACGACTTAGCGACTGACACTTCCGTGTGTCCACAGCATCGTCTACGGCCGTACCACTACCAGCCTGGACGTGCCCGATCTTGTTCCATCTTGAAAGCCAAGCAGGGTCGGGCCTGGTTAGTACTTGGATGGGAGACCGCACATACACGGCATAAAATCCACCAGCCATACACACACGTGCAAAGGCCATGTGTATATGTCTCAATATATGTATATGTGTATCCATATATAACGTGTGTGTACGTCTCAATCTCTCCCATTCCGTACAGAAACACAATGTATATGGTAAGTAGATGCTTATTAAAATGTATATAGAGGGACATAACTGTGTTAATAGAGAGACATAAAATATGTTACATATGTGAACATGTTTATAACGCATATAAAATATGACATACATACATTATACTTTGTGTAATGTGTATAAAACATGTTATATAATGAACACACACATATATAGTGTGTATATCACATAGTGGTAGTACTTTACTCACTGAGTCATGTCCGACCCTTGCAACCCCATGAGCTGCAGCCCACCAGGGTCTCTGTCCGTGGGATTCCCCACGCAACAGTAGTGGCGTGGGTTGCCATTCCTTTCTCCCAAATATCTTCTCCAGTATATACTGTATACGTATTATATACATTATATAGCATATATATTATATATATTGTGTACGTATAATGCATATGTACATAAAAAGGAAACCAACCCTGAATATTCACTGGAAGGACTGATGCTGAAACTGAAGCTCCAATACCCGGGCCACCCAATTCAAGGACCCGATTCATTGGAAAAGACCCTGATGCTGGGAAAGATCAAAGGCAGGAGGAGAAGGGGGTGACAGAGGATGAGGTGGTTGGATGGCATCACCGACCTAACGGACGTGAGTTCGAGTAGACTCTGGGAGCTGGTGATGGACAGGGAGGCCTGGCGTGCTGCGGTCCACGGGGTCGCAGAGAGTCGGACACGGCTGAGCGACTGAACCACAGCAAGGTATAAAAAGACACAGGTAATACAGACCTCTCTCCACCTCTCTCTCTGCGGCTCTGTGTCCTTCTTGGAGAGCAGACAGTTCAGTAAGGAAGGCCTCACAGGCACCCAGTTCCATCTGAGCCGGTAAAACTGGCCGTGTGGTCCCTGCCCTGACAGGTGGCGTCTGCAGCTGTGTTGCGTCTCATCCGCTTCTAGAAAGAGTGTCCCCTCCCCCTCCCCCGCCTCCTCCCCCTCCCCCGCCTCCTCCTCCCCCTCCTCTTCACTCCTCCCCTCACCCTCCCAGTGCTCGTCACCTGGTTCCCCTGCACCCCTGGCCCCCCTCCCCGCCCCTGTGTGCCCACCAGAGCCATCGCATGTCCTCCTCCCAACCCTGCAAGCTGAGCTGAGCCGCCCCTGCCCAACTGACCTGGCCCTCAAGGGACGCCCATGATGCCGAGTACATCATGAGAAACGCTGGGCTGGAAGAATATCAATGCCCTGCCAGGGGGCACCGTTCCAACGGAACCCTCCCAAGAGAATTCCATTCCAACGGGATTCCACAGGCTCAGCCCTCTTGCAGAATTCCATTCCAACGGGATTCCACAGGCTCAGCCCTCTTGCAGAATTCCATTCCAACGGGATTCCACAGGCTCAACCCTCTTGCAGAATTCCATTCCAACGGGATTCCACAGGCTCAGCCCTCTTGCAGAGGCCCCCAGATCCCCAGGAGTCGCCAGGCAAGCGCACCATGTCCTGCTCCTCACCCCGCCGGTACCCAGCCCCCGGGTGCCCTCACCAAAGTGCCCCTAAGACGTACTCTTCAGTGATGCTGAAGCTGAAGTTCCAATGCGTTGGCCACCTGATGCCAAGGACTGACTCCTTGGAAAAGACCCTGATGCTGGGAAAGATGGAGGGCAGGAGGAGAAGGGGGCGGCAGAGGATGAGATGGCTGGATGGCATCACCGACTCGATGGACGTGAGTTGGAGCACGCTCCGGGAGCTGGTGATGGACAGGAAGCATGGCGTGCTGCGGTCTGTGGGGTCGCAGAGAGTCGGACACGAGTGAGCGGCCTTCATTTTGTCAATGTCTGGGAGGGACAGGAAACAGCAGAAAGAGGGGGTGCGGGGAAAGGGGGAAGCAGGAAAGACGGGGTGCGGGGCAGTAAGGACAGACAAGGGAGGGCTCGCGCCCCGCCCCCACCATCATCCCCGCCCCACCCCACCCCCATGCGTGTCCGTGCACACACCCACACTCACCCACCCCCCCCCACACACACCCATACCACCCCCACACAGCCCCACATCCCCCACACCCCCTCACACACACACACCCACACTCACCCCACACACACCCCACACACACCCACACACACCCACACACCCCCATACACACACATACAACCCCCCTACACACACCCCCACTCCCCCCACACACCCCACACCCACACACACCCACACACACACCCCACACACACACACACACACCCCCCCACACGCCCCACACCCCACACCCACACACATACCCCCCACCCCCCACACCCCCCCACACCCCCCCACACCCCACACCCACACACACCCACACACACACACCCACACACACACCCCCACACACCCACACACCCACGCCCCCCCACAAACCCACACCCCCCCACACACATACAACCTCCCCACACCCCCCGCACCCAACCCCCACACCCCCCCCACACCACCCCACACCCACACACACCCACACACACACCCCACACACACACACACACACACCCACACCCCCCACACCCCCCCCACCCCCCCCACACACCCCACACCCACACACACCCACACACACACCCCACACACACACACACACCCCCCCACACCCCCCACACCCTCCCCACCCCACACCCCCCACCCCCCACACCCCCCACACCCCCCCACACCCCACACCCACACACACCCACACACCCACACACACCCACACACACCCCCACACACCCACACACCCACGCCCCCCACAAACCCACACCCCCCACACACACATACAATCTCCCCACACCCCCCACACCCAACCCCCACACCCCCCCACACACCCCACACCCACACACACCCACACACACCCACACACCCCACACAACCCCCCCCACACCCCCAAACACCCACCCCCCACACCCACCCCACACACACACACCCCAACACCCCCTGACACACACACACCCACACTCCCCCCACACACACACAACCCCCCTCACACCCCCAAACACCCACCCCCACACCCACCCCCCACACACACCCCCAACACCCCCTGACACACACACACCCACACTCCCCCCCGACACACATACAACCCCACACACACCCCCCCTACACACCCCACACACACCCCACAGACATCCATACACACACACACACACACACTCCCCCCACACAGACATACAACCCCCCCACACCCCACACACACCCCACACACACCCACACACCTCCCCACACACACCCACACCCACCATCATCCCCGTGCCCACCCCCACCCCCATGCGTGCGCATGCACACACCCACACTCACCCCCCCACACACAAACACCCATACACACCAACCCCACACCCCCCACACCCCCCACGTCCCCCCAACACCCCCTGACACACACACCCACACTCCGCCCACACACCCCCCCACACACACCCCTACACATCCCCCCACACTCCCCCACAAACCCCACACCCACACACACCCCACCCACACACCCACACACACCCACACAACCCACACAACCCACAACCCCACACACACACACCATACTCCCCCAACACACACCCACCCCCACACCCACCCCCACACCCACCCCCTACACACCTCCCCACACACACCCCCTCACGCCCACCACCACACGCACCCCCAAACCCACCCACACCCCCCCACACACATACACACATACATACTCACCCCGACACTCACCCCCCACACCCACCCCCCTACACACCTCCCCACACACACCCCCTAACGCCCACCACCACACCCACCCCCAAACCCACCCACACCCCCCCACACACATACACACATACATACTCACCCCGACACCCACCCCCACACCCACCCCCCCACACACACCCCCCCCCACACACACCCACACACACACACCCCACACACCCCACACACACACCCCACACCCACACACACCCACACCCACACACACACCACACACACCCACACACACACACACCCCACCCCCACACACAGACCCACACATCCACACAGATGCACACAGCCACACCCCCCCCTACACACACACCCCACCCCCCACACACACCCATGCACACGCACAGATGCACACAACCACACCCCCCACACACACACCCACGCACACACACAGATGCACACCCCCCCCCCACACACACACACACACGCACACGCACAGAGGAAGAGCCTTTGTCAGGGCAGCCTGGAAATTGTTGCTGGTGAAAACCTTGCCTTTCTCTGCCCAGCCAAGGCCAAATTAAACAATACGGAGACAGAGTTTGGTGGAAATGGAAAGGCAGCTTTCATTCTCAGCTGGCAGACGGGGAGCCCAGCAGGCTCCTGCCTCAAGGACGGTGTAACCCCCTCCATGGGGAGTCTTGTTCAGTCGCTCAGTCGTGTCCAACTCTGTGACCGCATGGACTGCAGCACGCCAGGCCTCCCTGTCCATCACCAACTCCCGGAGTTCACTCGTGTCCACTGAGTCAGTGATGCCATCCAACCGTCTCATCTTCTGTTGTCCCCTTCCTTCTCCTCCTGCCCTCAATCTTTCCCAGCACCAGGGTCTTTTCTAATGAGTTGACTCTTCGCATCATGGGGCCAAAGTATTGGAGCTTCAGCTTCAGTCCTTCCAATGAATACTCACGATTGATTTCCTTTAGGATTGATGAGGAGTCTAGGGACTTATATAAAACGAGGGCTTGCAGTCAGGAGTGGCTGATGAGGGACAAAGCTGTCAGAATCTTGTCAACGGAACTCACAGACTGGTGTCAGTGGCCCACTACCTGAGGCTGGCGGTTTGGTGGTTCTGAAAGGGGAAGAGTACTGTAAGGGTTAACACCAGACAGGGGATGTATACAATATATAAACATAGGGCTCCTCTGGTGGCTTAGAGTGTAAAGAATCTGCCTGCAATGCTGGAGACCCAGGTTCGATCCCTGGGTCAGGAAGATCCCCTGGAGGAGGGCCTGGCAACCCACTCCACTAACCTTGCCTGGAGAATCCCATGGACAGAGGAGCCTGGTGGGCTACAGTCCAAGGCCCACCATAAACAGGTGGACACGACTGAGCGACTAACACTTACACTTTCAGGGGATATGTTTAGCATAGAGTCAAAGGAAATCAGGTGTGAATTGTAACTCCTGCAGAGAAGGCAATGGCACCCCACTCCAGTACTCTTGCCTGGAGAATCCCATGGACGGAGGAGCCTGGTGGGCTGCAGTCCACGGGGTCGCTAAGAGTCAGACACGACTGACTCACTTCACTTTCACTTTTCACTTTTCATTCATTGGGGAAGGAAATGGCAGCCCACTCCAGCGTTCTTGCCTGAAGAACCCCAGGGACGGGGGAGCCTGGTGGGCTGCCGTCTGTGGGGTCGCACAGAGTCGGACACGACTGAAGCGACTTAGCACCAGCAGCAGAAGAGTTAGGCGGCAGAAAACCAAACTTAGTTACAGACACGCAGAGGTAGGAACAGTTAAAGTTAAAAAAAAAAACAAAAACCTAGGAAGGCTGTTCTCTACCTCGTTTATTCCCAGGAAACTGAAAGAAAAAAAAAAAAAAAACACCTCATTCCTCTTTTTTTCCTTTCCACCTCAATAGAAGCAAAGTTGATTGTCCCCCAGCAAACCCAGGAGGGCAGCGTGGTGGAGGCGGCCGGCCATTCTGGGGACATGTCTTTACAGAGCCCAAGGCACGGCCACCTTGCACAACAACCGTTCCATGACTTCTGGGCACCAAAGAGAGAGAGGCCCCTGAACACGTAGGACATAGATCATTGAATCGCCGAGCAAAGGGGCCTTGATTACGCTCCATTTCCACCCCGCTCCCCCGTTTGAGCCGTTTTCTGGCTTCCTCGGCTAGACCCCAGGCCCGTATATGCACTGCCCTGCGTTTCTTTACGAGAAGGGTCTGTGCTCTCTTGATGGGGTGTAGATCTCGCCTTCTGACCGTCACACGTGATTCCAGTTATTGCTTTGCCAGGCAGGCTGCAGACACAACTCCCCTCGTTCCACGCTTTTGACTCAGCTCTTAGGGATTAAGCGGTCCCGTCCTGACTGACGCCTTTCCCTCTGTCTCTAATTCTCTCTCTCTTTGCTCCTGTCTCTCTCTGTCTCTGTTACTTTTTCTCTCTTTGGATTCTGACAGTAAGGTGTGGACTGACGGAACTGTGAGACAGAGAAGGACAGTCTGAGGAAAATCCCAGCAAAGAAGTGGTGTCCGAAGGAACGCGCAGAGCAAGCTCCGGGAGTTGGTGGCGGACAGGGAAGCCCGGCCTGCTGCGGTCCACGGGGTTGCAAAGAATCGGACACGACTGAACGACGGGTGAGGCAGACTCTCAGAGCAAGCAGGAAGTCCTGAGGCAGAGAGGAAACGACGGAGGTCCTGAGGCGGCAGTTCCAGAAAGCGGGAGGTTTCGAGGGAAAAGGCGAGCGGCTCGTGGCGCAGATAATATTTTGCTAGAGAGACACGTATATACTGGCGGGCGTGGGCGTGAAACCTTCATAGTTCAGGCCCAGTCAAGACAGCGAGACACTCTTGTCTTGCATTTCGTTGTAGTCCTTGGACGGAACCCTTCCCGGGTCGGCTGTGTTGAGAAGCATGGAGCCGAGTCTTCCGTGTTACATCACACTTGCACATTCCAATACAGTGTTGACTCATCACGGGATGACGGCTGAATAAGCAATCCATCCCGTCTTATCTGACCTGGGGGCCTCTAGGAATCCTTGACTCAATGGACCTGGGTTTGTGCAAACCCTGGGATATAGTGAAGGACTCTGGCATAGAGCGAAGGACAGGGGAGCCTGGCACGCGACAGTCCTTGGGCTTGCGAAGAGTCAGACACAGCTGAGCGGCTGAGCCGCAGCAGCGAGGGATAAATTCGGGATGGAATTCGAAGCCGCCACATGGCACCAGAGATCGGCACAAAGATGAATCCCGGTGATCAAGCATCTGAGTTATCAAAATCTGCAGACTTTGCCCCCGACAGCCGGAGCGGACCTCCGTACTTGTTTTTGCTAATAAAGTTTTATTGAAACACCCACATGTTCACCCCTTTACCTATTGTCGGTGATGGCTTTTGTGTGTTAAGATGTTCAGTTTTGCAGCAGACTTTCGAATTTCTATCATATTTACTCTCTTGCAGAAATGATTTGTGTACCTCGTCACGAAATACTGAGTGCAAACGCGGAGCGTGTGCATTTTAAAGGGAGTTTCCTTAAAGAACAAAGGCAGTTATGACTGTGCTGTCGATGTCCGTGTGCAGGTCCATAAAGGTCATTTCTTTGAAGTCCTTATAAGCCCAAGAAGTAAAAGAAAAAGAAATCTCAAAAATACGATTTCAAAGGAAAGTGCAGCAATTCTAAGGAACTGAGGGAGTCAACAACTCTTGCACTAGGAAAAACGTTGGATTAAAATCCTACTCAGAGGTTGTGTTGTATTTTGCCTTTCTGCTTTTTTTCTTTTTTTTGCACAGATATGCGTTTAAACAGCAGCAGGCATGGCAACCCACTCCGGTATTCTTGCCTGGAGGATCGCCACGGACAGAGGAGCCTGGAAGACTACAGTTCACGGGGTCGCAAAGAGTCAGACGACAGTGAGCAGCTAAGCACAGAACACCAGCTTTTAAAAGCTGTGACTGTCCGTGAGCCACCACCTCGAGTCTGCAAAGCTCGTCTGAAAGTTTGGTCTAGTTACCTATCAAAAAGAAAGAAAAAAAAAAGAAGTCTCCCGTCTGAATCTCTGAAACTCTGGGACCACCTGTGCTCTCACAATGTATATCATGACCGGCCGTGGACTTCACAGGCAGCCCACTCATGACATGCTGCCTTGGCAGGGAGTGAGAAGTAAAGCCGAGATGCCTGTCCAGGCCACTGAAGTATGTCCTGGACCCGCTATTCGTGGGGCCTCGGGACCCGCGAGTCGGGGACGTCCGCCCTGTTTAAGGGAGCTGGCGACAGCCTCCTTGCCTCTCTGCTGGAGTAATGGGAGGCCATTAAAATGGAATAGAGGTGCTGGTAATATAAATGGAATTCGATGCTTATCTCACTCAGCAAAGAGGACATTTGTGATGCATATTTGTGTAGGCAAGACATTTCCCTGTGCTGACGGGCATTCGGGGAAAAGGCAGGTAGACAGAAAAAAAAAAGAGAGAGAGAGAGAGACTTGGGGTGGTACAAAATCATTATTTCTAAATATTCCTGCCTTTGATGTGAACCCGCTTCTGTGTGGGAAGTATTTACAGAGTTTTCAGAATGCATCAGAGACTCACTTAAACAGATGCCTTCACACACACTCACACACACACACACAGAGGTTCCACTCCTCCTCGCTGTAATTATCACGGTCAGTCAGCATGCATCGTAAGGCGCTGCTATGATGGCAAACCCAAACGGTTTTGATGAACGGGGCATCCATGTGCCTCATTTATGAGTGTAATCACTGTGACGGTTTAGAGGAGATAGATGGAACTACATTAGGATTTAATGTAAAAAGCTGTAATTAGTTTGCTTTCCAGAGCTGCTAAGGATTGGAGGAGGGTCAGAGCTGGGCTGCATCATACCAGGACCCATTAAGCCAATTAAGACGGGCGAGGGGCAGAGAACACCCAGCCTCCCGAAACACACCCATGGCTTTCTCCCGCCCGTAACCCTACGCGTGACGACTCATCTGTCACAGCCTTCCTTAGTTTAATCAACACATCAAGGCCAGAGACGAGACGACTCGTTAATCATCGTAATTAACGCATGTGTTCAGCTTGGGGTTTTGGGGTTGGGGGAAAGAGACAGGAAAGAGAAAAAAAACACACCACTGAGCCTGCCGAGTCATTATCATGCAAGCGATAAAACCGCAGCAGCCTGTCTTGTGGTGCGTGTGAATTACGATGCATGGATGGCTGAGTGTGTGTCTGGACAGGGGACTGGGAGAAAGGGCCCAGTATGAATGAGAAACTACCCCCACCCCCGTGCTCTCCCAGTTTTGCCCAGAAATGCAGAAAAATAAATATATAAATAAAAACAAAAAACAAAAAACAAAACCGTTATCTGCTGCAATTAAAAAAAAACCATATATTTAAACAAGGTGGTAACTGAGATCACCTATTTACTGTCAAATTAATTCAGCGGCTCTGAAGATGCCATCTGTATCAGCCTGGTGAGAGTGTCAGCCGTACTCGGATCGGGCAAGCAGCAGTGAGCGGGTGTGTTTGATGGCTCTGATAATGGAAACAAGAGGAGCAATTGCAACGGATATATCATAGGTTTTCTCATAATTATCCGACCTGTTACACGGTGTCAGTCTGCCGCCAAACACGGTGGTTTTTTTTTATGTCAGTGTCTGTATGGGCATTCTCTCCTTTGATCATTCTGCATTCTGAAGATGTCAGACTTACTGTATTTTAATTGACTCTGGGGTAGCATTCGGAAAAAAAAAAAAAAAGGGCCTTCCTTGACTCCCGGGTTGCCGGGCACCCGATGAGGCTGACAAGCTGGCATCTACTCACATGGGGTCTGCTCGCCAGCCACGTGCACCCCAAGCGTCCGAGGGGGCGAGCAAGTGATGCCGTCTCCTGGCGGCTTTCCTCATCTGCGTCCCCCCACACCGCCACCTCCCCGCCATCAACACGACCCACCTTGCACGTGAGCTATCTCCCCCGCCCGTCTGCCTGAGCATTTTGCGGGAAAGCGTGGGTTTCCCTGCCGGCTTGGACGGGAATGAATCTGCCTGCAACGTGGGAGACCTGGGTTTGGTCCCTGGGTTGGGAAGATCCGCTGGAGAAGGGAATAACAACCCAGTCTGGTATCCTGGAGAATCTCATGGACAGCGGAGCCTGGTGTCCGTGTTTACGACGGCGGGGTACGGGGGGGGGGGTTGGTCCCTACTGCTGATGGTGTGGTGGACCCTTTCCCCACACCCACCCCCAATAGAGACCCCTCGGTCATCTGCACAGGACGTGACAGCCACCTCGGTAATGAGCAGCCAGGCGCATGGATTTCGATGGAAGCTCTTATCGGCCGTGGCCGGAGCATCTTGAGGGGAAAAAAAAAAATAATTTCTCCTGGTTGGTTGAAAAATGCAGGCTGATCACCAACTGGAAACATTTCAACGCAGAGGTCAATTTATTTTGTCTTGGCGTTTCACAGACAGGAAAATCTCCGGCCTTCCATCCGGGAGCACGCCGTTGTCACGCCACGCTCTCAGCCTCGTTAACCCAGCCTGGCAGGGGAGAAGCTGTCTTCCTCAAGCCCTTGTCAGACACGGCAGCCCCCCCAGAGCCCCCACCCCCAGCCAGCCGTCCACCTCCCCACCCCCACCCCTCCAGGGACAGCTCAGCCCCTGCTGGTCTGTATAACTGCCACACTAAGTCCTCTGCGTTAGCAGAGACACGAGGGAGGAGAGGGGGCTCGGGGACCGGAAAGAGCGAGCCACGCCACCCAGAGCACTCATCTGGAAGCTTTGAGACGGAGCGTTACTGCAGCAAATGGCCCGTGCTTCCCGGCGACAAAGTTTAATCGTCCTGATCAGGGCAGGACTGAAGTCAATGGGCTCATCAGTGAACAGAAGGCTCTCGGGAAATCCATGCTGTCCCGGGAGCCACACACTTCGCCTCTGTCTTCCAGTTTGAAGTGGCTCAGACAGTAAAGCCTGATGCCACAAGCCTACTGCTTGGAAAAGCTCCTGCTGCTGGGAGGGACTGGGGGCAGGAGGAGAAGGGGACGACAGAGGAGGAGATGGCTGGAGGGCATCACCGACTTGATGGATACGAGTTTGAGCAAACTCTGGGAGATGGTGAGGGACAGGGAAGCCTGGCGTGCTGCAGTCCATGGGGTCGCAAAGAGTCAGGCATGACCGAGCGACTGAATGAGAGGCAGTAAAGAGATACCCTCAACGTGGGAGACCCAGGTTCGATCCCTGGATCGGGACGATCCCCTGGAGAAGGGAATGGCAGCCCCCTCCAGTGTTCTCGCCTGGAGAGTCCCATGCACAGAGGAGCCTGGTGGGCCACAGTCCATGGGGAGTTCGACACGACAGACTTTTTCACTTTCACACTGTTGGCCCCACGGTATGGGCTGCAGTGCTAAGGATTCCAGCCTTATAGATCCCAGCCTTAGGGATCTCAGCTTTATGAATCGAACTCTTTGCATCTCAACCCTGCGGACCCCAATACGATAGCTAGCCCCCACCTCCCTCTGTCCCAAACTGATGGATTCTGGCTCTCGTTGGATCTCAACCCTCTGGGACCCAGCCCTGGGAAGTCCGTCCCTGTGGGTGCAACCTTCCAGATTCCAGTCTTGTGAACCCCGGCTGTGTAGACCTCCCACTCTATGGGCCCTAGCCGTATGGATCCTAAAACTTCGGGTCATAGCCTTATAGACTCCGGCTTATATTTCCCAGTCGTAGAGGTGGTTTTCTTGGTGTGAGTGCATACCCACGGGCTCAGTTGTGTCTGACTCTTTGCGACCCCCCTGGACTGTAGCCCACGAGACCCCACTGCTCATGGGATTCCGCAGGCAAGAATACGGGAGTGGGTTGCCAATTCCTCCTTTAGGGTCCTCCACTTGGGTTCATCCTAACAGCCCTACTGCCTCCCTGGAGCAGAACACGGGTCCACCAAGCCTCTTTGGCTGAAAAGGAGCTTTTCAGGGGCTTTCTCCAAGGGCACCAGGAAGCTCATCACCACCTCTGAACTCCTCCAAGCTCCGTGTTGTGTGGAAGGCTTGGCCACTCGCTGCCCACTTCCCTTCCCCGTGTTCCCCGATGCCCTCGGCACAACCTTGGGTCTCCCATGACGCCCTGAGGCAAAATTCAAATTAAACTGCAAAGAACCCTGAGTCAGAGAAGTACTTCTGAATATCAAATAAATTAACATTAAAAAAAAAAAAAGGCGAAGCCAAGGACACGTCTCTGTAACGGAAAGACATCTCTGGGAGAGTTGTGTAGAAGGATGTGGGTCTCTCATAAAATCCCAGAGCCACTCGTAAAAAAAAAAAAAAGTGGGAGACAAGTGCCCAACTGCTTTAGTGTGCTATGGAAAAAGAACGCCCGAGACAGAGGGGGGTCAAGTTTCCTACAGCGAGTCAAGCGTGCCTTTCCAGACGAGCCAAAAGGAAGAGCTCGAAGGAAGAGTTGGAAGAACGTGGAGTCGCTGTAGTGTGAGGCGATTTGGAGCGAGGCAGGCCGGTCCAAGCTGTGCCTGGCCAGAGCTGACCATCTCCCGACACCTCTTTAACTTGCTTTTGACCTTTAGAAAAAACTTGGTGGCAAAATAACATAATAATAATAAAAAGCCTCATACAATTTACCATCTTGACCATTTTTAAGCAGGCAGCTCAGTGGAGTCAAACACGTTCACAGCGTCATATAACCCTTGCCACCACCCACCTCCAGCACGTGGTCATCTCCGCAAACTGAAACTCTGTATCTGTGGAACACTGCCTTGCCGTCCCATCTTTCCGCTCTCTCTAAACTAGACTCCCCTAGGGTGCCCCTCCCCCCGTGAGTGGAACCACAGAGTGTTTATCTTCGTGAGACTTTCTGACTTCACTCAGCGTCACGTCTTCAAGGTTTGCACGCAGTGCAGACTGTGTCTCCATGTCCTTCCTTTTTCAAGGCCGAATAATATTCCACCCGGGCTTCCCATGGGTTGGTGGTTAAGAGCTCGCCTGCCCATGCAGGAGACTATAGAGATGTACGTTTGATCCCTGGGTCGGGAAGAGTCCTCTGGAGGAGGAAATGGCAACCCACTCCAGTATTCTTACCTGGAGAATCCCCTGGACAGAGGAGCCTGGTGGGCTACAGTCCATGGGGTTGCAGAGAAATGTTTGTGACTGAAGCAACTTAACGCAATATTCCACACTCCACTGCATATCCGTCACCAATTTGTGAACACTTAGGTTGCATTGGAGAAGGAAAAGGCAGCCCACTCCAGCGTTCTTGCCTGGAGAATCCCAGGGACGGGGGAGCCTGGTGGGCTGCCGTCTATGGGGTCGCACAGAGTCGGACACGACTGAAGCGACTTAGCAGCAGCAGCAGTTTGCTTCAGCCCTTTCACTCTTCAGAATAATGCTGCCACGAACACCAATGCCCGCATAGTCTTTTCAAGACCCTGCTTTTGATTCTTCAGGATCCATGAACTGGCATTCCTGGGCCCTACGCTAGATGGACGGTGAGGTTTTTTTTTTTGAGGAACCTCCGTAGTATTTCCCTCAGCGGGCTCTGATATCCATCTTACCTTCCCAGCAGCAGGGCAGAAGGGTCCCAGTTTCTCCACACTCTCCGCAACACTTGTTATTTTCCGTTCGTGGGTGGTGGCCTTTCTGATGCATTTGGCATTCATCTGCGTGACCGATGCAGTCACCTAGGACCTAACCTGAGTGCTCCGACTTAGAGGTCGCGTGCCCGTTCAGTCGTGTCCGACTCTTTACAGCCCCGTGGACTGTAGCCCGCCAGGCTCCTCTGCCCATGGGGACTCTCCAGGCAAGAATAACTGGGGTGGGTTGCCATGCCCTCCTCCAGGGGATCTTCCCCAACCCAGGCATCGAACCCGGGTCTCCTGCACTGGCAGGGGGGTTTCTTCATCACCAGTCCCAGCTGGGAGGCCTGGTTGGATGACAGCGAATCACTGCCTCCTTCTGAGGCTGCCTTCTAACTGGAAAACAGGTGGAAGAGTGCAGAACTCAGCACTCATTGAAGAAGGCTCCTGGCCACCGACTCTGTGGCCTCGACCTGCCATCCTCCGACATGAAAGCCTACTGCTTCCGCTGACTTGTCTGATCCTCCCGAGCCCACCCCCCCGTAAGTTTCTTCCACACTCACCGCCGTGGAGCTCTCCTTTGAAAGGCACCCCTCAGCTGTCATCCCAGGAAGGTGGGGGTTGACGCTTCTCATTTTTCCCTCGGACTCTCCATCCCCACAGCTGAGACCTTCGCCACCTCGCCCACCCCCCACCTTGTCACCTGCATTTGATCTCTGCTCTCCAAAAAATAAAAAATGCCCCATCTGAGTTGACACCCGGCTTCCACGAAACCAACTGCCCAGGAAGTCTTATCAAAGCCTGCCTGCAGTCCTGCTCCTTGCAAAGCTCTGTTCTCTGACTCTTTGAGAAACAACCACCCCCGAGAGAGCAAACGTTTTGAAAGCCTTCCTTTCATTCATACAAAAACCTTGTCTGAAATGTCCCCTCCTCCCGGCAAGCTAAGAGCTGGGAAGGAAGGAGCTTCGCATTAGAAAAGCTCCCCTTCCATCTAGAGGCCCCGGGGAAAACCCACAGCCTCTGGGAGCCGGGCTCGCCCAGCCCGTGAGGCCAGCTGGTGGACTGTCCGGTCCCACGCGGCTTCTGTGACTTTCCGTCTGAACCCGACGCTTGGTGTAAGATTCCCCTCAATGCGCCCGAAAATGAAGAGGTGACGGTGCGCAGTGACACAGATGCGGAAGGGCAGAGGGGTCTGTGTTCGAGGCAGTTCGTCAGAGCCAAGTTGCCTGGTGAAGACCAGTTGGTCTGTCAGCCCGCCCACCCAGGCTTTGCCTGGGAAGAAGCGATGGGAGGGATGCCCCTGTTACAGGCAGAAAGGATGCTCAGCTTCGCCGGGAGAGGAGAAAGAAAGAAAGGGAAAAGAGAGAGAGAGAGAGAGTTAGTCACTCAGTCATGTCCGACTCTTTGCAACCCCATGGACTAACCTGCCAGGCTCCTCTGTCCATGGCGATTCTCCAGGCGAGAAGACTGGCGTGGGTTGCCACGCCCTCCTCCAGGGGGCTCTTCCCGACCCAGGGATTGAACGTGGGTCTCCGGCACTGCAGGCAGATTCTTTACCATCTGAGCCCCCAGGGAAACCTTGGGGAGGGTTTAAGCTTTAGACTTCACATATCCTGGTCTCTGCATTCACACAGCTGCTTGCTATTTTTAATTTTTATTCCGGCAAAATTTCACAGCGCGCACAATCCGACCTTGTGGACGGCACAGTTCAGTGGGGACTTGGCACATTCATAACGTGGTGTAGCCACCACCCCTATCTAGCTCCAGTTCCTCATCCCCCAAAGGAGACGCCGTCCTGATGAGTTGCCCCCCCTCCCCCTCTCCTCCCACCTCCCCTCCTCCCCCCCTCCCGTCCTCCCCCTCGCCCCCGCCCGGCACCACTAATCCACTTCCTGCCTCTTTGGATCTGCCTGTTCCGGACGTTTCCTACCAACGCAATCACACGCTGCGTGTCCTTCTGTGCCTGCCTCTCTCACCGAGCAGCGTGTGTTCAGGGTCCATCCACATTGTGCCCTGTGACTTCACTGCTTTTCATGGCTGCGTAATATTCCACCACACGGACGGACAACATGCTGTTTATCCAACACCCATCCATCCTCTGTCATCCATCCATCCATCATCCATCCACCCATGTACTGACTTACCCATCCATCCATCCACCTACCCACATAACCATCCATCCACCTACCCACATAACCATCCATCCGTCCACCTTCCCACTTACCCATCCATCCACCTATCCACATAGCACTTAGCCATTCATTCATTGACCTATCCATTTATCTATCCATGCATCCATCCATCCACGTACTCACCGATTCATCCATCCATCTATCCCTCCATGCATCCATCGACCTACTTACCCCTCCACCCATCCACCTACCCACATACCCATCCATGCATCTATCCACCTACACACTTACCCATCCCTCCATCCACCCACCCACTTGCCCATCCCTCCATGCATCCATCTACCTACTTATTGCCCATCCACCTACCCGCGTACCCATCCATCCATCTATCCGTCTACCCACTTACCCATCCATCCATCCACCCACATACTCACCGATTCATCCATCCATCTATCCCTCCATGCATCCATCGACCTACTTACCCCTCCACCCATCCACCCACCCACTTACCCAGTTACCCATCCCTCCATGCATCCATCGACCTACTTACCCCTCCATCCATCTATCCACCTGCCCGCATACCCATCCATCCATTTATTCACCTACCCACTTACCCATCCATCCATCCACCCACATACTCACCGATTCATCCATCCATCTATCCTTCCATCCATCCATCTACCTACTTATCCCTCCATCCATCCATCTATCCCTCCCTCCATCCACCCACCCACTTACCCATCCACCCATCCATCCACACAGCCACTCATCCATGTACCCACTTGCCCATCCACCCACCCACTTACCCACTTATCCCATCCCTCCATCCACCCACCCACCCACTTACCCCTCCATCCATCTATCCACACATCCACTTATCCCATCCATCCATCTGTCCGTCTACCCACTTACCCATCCATCCATCCGTCCACGTACTCACCGATTCATCCATCCATCTATCCTTCCACCCACCTACCCACCCACTTGCCCATCCACCCATCCATCCACACAGCCACTCATCCATGTACCCACTTGTCCACTCATGGATACGTGGGTTGTTTGCACCGTTTGGCTGCGTTGAATGTGTCAGGGTTCTCCAGAGAAACAGAACCGATAGGCGATTCTGTACATGTAACGGGGAACACAATCCCCTCTAGCTTGGAACAAAACAGAGGCTAACCCACCTGTATCTATGGGTGTTGTATCCGGAGGAGTCAGACCTCTGTCTCTGCACCTCAGGATTCCACCAGTCTCAGCATGTGTGGCCTGTAACACTCAGTCTTGAAAAATACTCATGTGGAAGTGGAGCCACACAGTGCCAGCTATGGTGTTCTAAGGTCTAACGATAGAATAAGATACACATCACAGAGTTATATAGAGGACGTTATTATATACATTAACCTTACGTTATGAGACGGAACTGTGTAGCCCTTCATTATCAGACCTCCCGCATGTTTTTGTTTATTCTGGTTTTGTCGGGGGGTCATGTGTATGATGGACCTTAGCACTCCCTGACCAAGGGCTGAACCCACAGGGTTGTTCCCTGCAGCAGCAGTGTGGAGTCCTAAGCAGTGGGCAAGGCCCCCTCATGGTTTAAAGCCTTTCTATTGGACTGGCCAGAAAGGGGAGCGTGGGTGTGAGTCTCAGCAGCTCAGGCCCGTCTGGCTCTTGGCCACCCCATGGACGGTAAGCCCACCAGACTCCTCTGCCCATGGGATTCTCCAGACGAGAATACTGGAGTGGGCTGCCATTCCTTCCTCCAGGGGATCTTCCCCACCCAGGGATCAAACCCCCACACACTCACATGGTTTAAAGCATTTCTCTTGGGTTGGCCAAACAGTTAGTTTGGGTTTTCTCCGCAAGACATCATGGAAACACCTGAACGAATGTTTCAGCGAGCACAGTGCCCTCAATTTGAAAATCTTTTAAGTTAAATGAAAAGCAGCTGGGAGGGGGCGGGGAGTCCACTTTTCAAAACTGAAGCACAGCCCACCTCCTGTAAACACCCAGGTGCCTCACTCAAGGGCTTTGGCGCATGAAAGGGAGCAGGACAGGTCTCCTCTGATGATTCCACGTCCTGTGAACTCAGGGGGAAAGTAAGGAACGCAAGCCGGTCGCTCCTCAAATTGTCACCCTGCACACACATCAGCTCTGGTCCTTTAATACTCAACAGCGAGCCCGTCGGTCGCCTACAAATTTCTGTCATAACGAAGAAGCAGATCTACGCGCCGGTAAATATAATGGGTGTCAGGGTAAATGCTTGTCAGGACGAGCGTGCTCGCGACAGACCCGTATCTACCTGCTAACGGGAGCCTCTCAGAAGGGTGCTCACCCCCTCCCCGCTTGGAGGACGACACAGATGCTCCGCCACGCGCAGAAACGCGCTTTATTTATTCAGCGCTTCAGCGGTCTAAAGTGGGGAGAGGAAAGCGCCCCCGGCAAGTCGGGTCTCTCAAACCCCGCGTGCATTTTAAAATGCCTGCATCCACTTAGCAAGCACGACGACTCCCGGACGTATGATTTACTACAAATCGAGTTTCCATATCTGCGCCACGGAGCAGCAACATTTTCATCACGGCCGAGGACAGGTACTTAGGGGAGGAGACTCTCGGTTGGATGAGATCCCATCGAGGGGAATAATCGTCCTGAGGGACGCCGTTACTGCCTGAGAAGAGGGATGGAGACCCGCCAAAGTTAATGCCGGGATGAGGAATCTCTCTGTAACCAAGGAAACTGAGGGTGAAGGCTTGAGGTTCTGCTGCTGGGAAATGAGCGAAACGAGAGGCACGTTGCACCCGTCGCTCCCCGGTGTCCGCGGGCACGTAGTAAATTGTGGGCGCTATTGATTCCCTCCGTTCCTATCACGGGAATGGCGGCTGCACCTCTCAAAAGCTTACCCAGATCCCATCCACTAGTTGGAAGGCGTTCACGCTCCGGCTTAGTCACGTCTGACCCTGTGATCCCATAGACTCCACTGTTCCTGGCGTCCCCAGGTGGTGGTAGTGGTAAGGAATCCTCCTGTCAACGCAGGATGCATAACAGATGTGGGCTTGATCCCTGACATTTAAATAGGGGCTTCCCTGCTGGCTCAGATGGTAAAGAATCTGCCTGTGATGCTGGAGACCTCGGTTCAATCCCTGGGGGTGGGAAGATCCCCTGGAGAAGGGAACGGCAACTCACTCCAGTTTCCTCGCCTGGAGAATCCCATGGACACAAGAGCCTGGCGGGCTATAGTGGTCCATGGGGTCACGAAGAGTCAGACCCTACTGCAGCAAGTCAGCACGCACACATACAAGGTTCATAGCAGCACTATTAACAGTAGTCAAGACACAGAAGCAAGCTAAACGTCCATCAGAGAAAATTAATTGAAAACATATTTCCTTAATTTAAAAAAAAGAATGAACAAAGAGGGTGTCACACACACAGAGAGAGAGAGAGGAATATCACACACACACACACACACACACACACACACACAGAGGAATATTACACAGCCACGAAAAAGGATGAAATAATACAATTTGTAGCAACATGGATGGGCCTAGAGACAAACATACTGAAGCAAGTCAGACAGAGAAAGACTCATCTCTTTGGTCGACCACCCTCCTGTGTTTCTCGTCCGTGGTACAGCAGGCGGGGGCTGACTACCAGGTTATGGCTGGGGCTCAAGGAGAGGGGTGTGAAGATTAAGCCCAGGACCAAAAGGCAAGGGCTGGAGGAAAGGGTGAAGGGGCAGCCTGGGCCCGGGGAGGATGGAACACGCAGAGAAGTGCTATCGATTACATAGCAAGCTCTGGCGGCTGGCAGTGACTAACAGGGCAGGGGGGCAAAAGGCAATGAGCCGGCTGGAGGGATCTGGCCACAGGGTCCCTGTGTGAGAGGGCCACGCATAGATCTTCGCCACTGAATGCCGACTGCACCAGCCCTCAGGGAACCAAGAGTCGGTTCCTGCAGCGCTGTTCTTGCTCACTCACTCGGTCGTGTCCGACTGTTTGCAACCCCATGGACCGCAGCTCGCCAGGCCTCCCTGTCCGTCACCATCTCCCGGAGCGTGCTCAAACTCACGTCCATCGAGTCGGTGATGCCATCCAACCATCCCATCCTCTGTCGTCCCCTTCTCCTCCCGCCTTCAATCTTTCCCAGTATCAGGGTCTTTTCCAGTGAGTCAGCTCTTTGCATCAGGTGGCCAAAGGGTTGGAGCTTCAGCTTCAGCATCAGTCCTTTCAATGAGCACCCAGGACTGATCTCCTTTAGGATGGACTGCTTGGATCTCCTTGCAGTCCTAGGGACTCTCAAGAGTCTTCTCCAACACCACAGTTCAAAGGCATCAACTCGCCAGCACTCAGCCTTGGGGATAGATTCTCACATTCGTACACGCAGAGCTGAGGGTATGCCAGGCACCTCCTGTGGGGCACATGTGTGTTTGATAAAATGGAGAGAAGACGCTGTCTTGCAGGTGTCAGAGGGTGCATCACCCTGGGACTGAAGGCCTTCGTGCAAGCGTGGAAAGCAGCCAGCCTCTTGGACCCGGGGCACCGCCATCCTGCCCCAGGCTCCCAACGCCCTCCCAAAGGATCCCACAGGTCTGGGTGGCCCTGCCCACAGTGCAGGCTTGCTGGAAAACACGTCTTCTATTGTCCTTTGCCCCATCCAAGTCTCTGCTCCCTACGGCTGCCCGTGGTTCCCTGGAACCACTTCTCAGACTGATGGCACCGGGGAGTTCACACAGTAAAACAGAAAATGAAACCAGAAGTGATGTGTGTGTGGAACCACAGCCCCGAGCCTCATCTGTGGCGCTGGGGGCGTGTGGACATGAGGGCACACAGCCAGGGCCTCAGACCCGTGGCCTGACCATCCTCAGGGACTGGGGGCTCCACGCTCTACACGTCCCTTAAAAGCGCTCTCTCTGCTCCAACCGATTGCTTGCAAAACCGTCCGACTCTAAATTTGCTGGCGAGTCTTACTTCTTCCCTCAGTCGCTGAGGCGTCTCCGACTGTTTGCAATCCCATGGACTGTAGCCCTCCAGGCTCCTCTGTCCATGGGATTCTCCAGGCAAGTATACTGGAGGGGGTTGCCATGTCCTCCCCCAGGGGATCTTCCCGACCCAGGGGTCAAACCCACGTCTCCTGCAGTGGCAGAAGGAATCTTTACCGCTGAGCCATCACTCATGGGACAGCACCATGGAATGCCTTTGGCCAAGGTTTCCATCGACACAGTTTTGGGGGCAGTTGGCAAGGCGTGGAGGCGGCAAACCTGTTTGAGGGAGGTTTGCAGCATTGGCGTGAGTGAGCCGGGGGGAACCGCCCCGTTGCAGACAAGGGGCCAGTGAAGCAGCGACACAGTGGAATTTGGTTCTCAGAGGGCTGTGTCTTCCGGGGTTGCCGGTGGGAAGGGTGGGAAAACCATGGATAATACGGACGGGATAACACGGAGAGCCAGCAAGGCCCTGCTGGACAGCACAGGAGACTCTGCTCAGTACTCTGTAATGACCTTATGGGGGAAGGATGGGGAAGGGATAGTCAGGGAGTCTGGGATGGACATGGACACACTGCTGGATTTAACATGGAGAACCAGCCAGGACCTGCTGCCCAGCACAGGGGACTCTGCTCAGTACTCTGTAATAACCTTATGGTCACCAGGGGGAAGGATGGGGGAAGGGATAGTCAGGGAGTCTGGGATGGACATGGACACCCTGCTGTGTTTAACATGGAGAACCAGCCAGGACCTGCTGCCCAGCACAGGGGACTCTGCTCAGTACTCTGTAATAACCTTATGGTCACCAGGGGGAAGGATGGGGGAAGGGATAGTCAGGGAGTCTGGGATGGACATGGACACCCTGCTGTGTTTAACATGGAGAACCAGCCAGGACCTGCTGCCCAGCACAGGGGACTCTGCTCAGTACTCTGTAATAACCTTATGGTCACCAGGGGGAAGGATGGGGGAAGGGATAGTCAGGGAGTCTGGGATGGACATGGACACCCTGCTGTGTTTAACATGGAGAACCAGCCAGGACCTGCTGCCCAGCACAGGGGACTCTGCTCAGTACTCTGTAATAACCTTATGGTCACCAGGGGGAAGGATGGGGGAAGGGATAGTCTGGGATGGACATGGACACACTGCTGTATTTAACATGGAGAACCAGCCAGGACCTGCTGTCCAGCACGGGGAACTCTGCTCAGTGTCGTGTGGCAGCCTGGCTGGGAGGGGAGTTTGGGGGAGAGTGGGTACGTATACATGGACGGCTGAGTCCTTTCGCTGTCCACCTAAAACTATCGCAACATTTCTAATCGGCTAGACTGCAACATGAAACAAAAAAGTACCTTTTTTCTTTTCTTTTTTTTTAAAGCACTCTTCTTTCAGACACAGAACATACAGAAGCAAGAACCTTTAAAACTGGCTTACGGCTATGTGGGAGTATCAGCATTTTGCTAGTGGGTAGACATACATCCCGGAGCAGGCAACGGCACCCCATTCCAGTGCTCTTGCCTGGCAAATCCCATGGACGGAGGAGCCTGGTGGGCTGCAGTCCATGGGGTCGCACAGAGTCAGACACGACTGAAGTTGTCCCCTTCTCCTCCTGCCTTCAACATTTTCCAGCATCAGGGTCTTCTCCTATGAGTCAGCTCTGCGAATCAGGTGGCCAAAGGGTTGGAGCTTCAGTATAGTTTAAGGACAACAGCAGCAGCAGCAGCAGGCTTACATCCACGGCAGAGCATCACAATATATCCCATAGTGTCGGCCATGTTTAGGTCTGAGCTTGTCTGGAAGGGGCTTCCCTGGTGTCTCAGATGGTCCAGAATCCGCCTGCAGTGCGGGAGACCTGGTCGGGAAGATCCTCTGGAGGAAGGCGTGGCAGCCCACTCCGGTACTCTTGCCTGGAGAATCCCACGGACAGAGGAGCCTGGCGGGCTACAGTCCACAGGGTCGCAAAGAGTCGGGCATGGCTGAGCGACTAACACTTCCATCTTCACTCACTTGGCTCCGTTTCAGTTCCCCGCGCGTCCCACCTCCCAAGATAAACGCAATTAGAGACTCGTCTCTACCTCCTGATCTGCCGGGACAAGAACACAGTCATAACGGGCTCCATTTGGACGAGAACTTGGAGTCAGGGTCTCCCATCTCCTCTGCGAGGTCATCTGCAATTCAACTTCTCCGTTTTGCTTGAACATTAAAAGAAAAAAATATTACAGCCCCACTCTACTAGGCGTTTAATGAAAACAGAACCGCTCGCTCAGCTAGGCAGCCCCGTGCAGGCAACGTGCTAATAAGGAGCAGATGCCCGCCATGACCCAAACCCTCTTTTTTTTTTTTTTATTATTGAAAAAACGGGACCCACAAAGGCACTCTGTAAGTTGCTTCATAAGGACTTAATTTTGCTCGGCAATAACAGGGCCATTAAATCTGCTTAGAGTGGGGATTACAAGAAGACAGGAATCGCTTATTCCCCGCTGCCCCTTGCCTTCTGGCAGCACAAACTCCCACTGGCCTGCAAAGAGGGTGGGAGGCAGAGAAGGGCAGGGAACCAGCGCCCCTCACCAGCGCTACAGTCTTAACCGTCCCATTCCCCAGCATGAGCCTGAAGTCAGGCTTGCTGTGGTCCTGTTCAGTCGCTCAGTCGTGTCCGACCGTTTGTGGCCCTTGGACTGCGGCACACCAGGCTTCCGTGTCCTTGACCACCTCCCGGAGCTTGCTTGTCCATCGAGTCGGTGATGCCATCCAACCGTCTCATCCTCTATTGTCCCTTTCTCCTCCCGCCTTCAACGTTTCCCAGCATCAGGGTCTTCTCCTATGAGTCAGCTCTGCGAATCAGGTGGCCAAAGGATTGGAGCTTCAGTATAGTTTAAGGACAACAAGATGGCCCATACAAAACAAACATCACAGACCATTAAAAAAGAAAAGTGGGTCACTGATTTGAAAATAAAAATTTCAAATTATGTATCTATCCATCCAGGTATGTATACAGGAGAAGGCCATGGCAGGCCACTCCAGTACTCTTGCCTGGAAAATCCCATGGACGGAGGAGCCTGGTGGGCTGCAGTCCATGGGATCGCAAAGAGTCGGACACGACTGAGCGACTTCACTTTTCACTCTCGTGCACGGGAGAAGGAAATGGCAACCCACTCCAGTGTTCTTGCCTGGAGAATCCCAGGGACGGGGGAGCCTGGTGGGCTGCCGTCTACGGGGTCACACAGAGTCCAACATGACTGAAGCGCCTTAGCAGCAGCAGCAGCAGATTTATATATATATATACACCTGGAGAATTCAACTGAGTAACTGAACTCATGCAGGAAAAACATTTTCTAAGTGAAGTTAGACATGTGTTTCACCAGCTCCTGGTTCACAGTTAAGTGGCAAGATGAGAAAAGTTTGTCCTAATACCTAAGAGGGCTTCCCAGGTGACTCAGATGGTGAAGAACCGACCTGCCAGTGCTGGAGAGTGTGCTTTGATCCCGGGGTCGGGAAGATCCCCTGGAGGAGGGCAGGGCAGCCCACTCCAGTGTTCTCGCCTGGAGAATCCCACGGACAGAGGAGCCTGGCGGGCTACAGTCCATAGGGTTGCAAAGACTCGGACACGACCGGGCGACGAACAGCAGCAACAGCAGCAGATGGGCTATGGGGCTGGCGTGCTCTCAGATAGATCCCGGCGCCCAGTGGGCTGCCGTCTGTCGGGTCGCACGGAGTCAGACACGACTGAAGCAACTTAGCAGCAGCAGCAGCAGCAGCAGCAGAGAGATCCTTGGGTGCTGGGGCATCCCAGGCTGGTCTTCACTGCTGTTTTCCCGATGACTAACGATGCTGGCCGTCTTCGCACGCACTCATTCGTCGTCCGTGCGCCTTCTCTGCTGAAGGATCTCCTCCCATCAACTGCCTTTTCTTCTTTTTTTCAGAACTGAGTTATTCGCGCCAGGGTTGTTATCCAGGGTACGAAGCTATCATCAGTCCTACCTGTTGCAAACAGCTTCAGACCGTGTCTTGCCTTTTTGTTGCCTTAACTGTGACCTCCAAAGGCCAAAAAAAACCCCAAAAGTATATTCTTGATAACGTCACCTTTATCACCGCTAAACAGAAATAGTGATTGCGTCTTCTGGAGTGTCCGGAAGAAATCATTGCTTTAACCAGGGTCAAGAGGGCGTGAGGAGCAGGGGGCGACTGAGGATGGGATGGTGGGATGGCACTACCGGCTCAATGGACATGAGTTGGCGCAAGCTCTGGGAGCTGGTGATGGACAGGGAGGCCTGGCGCGCTGCGCTTCATGGGGTCGCAGAGAGCGGGACACGACTGAGCAACTGAACAACCGCAGAATAGGGTCCCCGAGAGTTTTGCCTTTTCTTCTCAGCTCTATGTGCGTTTCCTTTTTTTTTGGAATATACAAAATTTAAACTTTTCTCTCATCAAACAGACCTGTGTTTTTAGGATAACCAGATTTCTTTCGTTTTGTGTTGCTGACACCTTTGAGGGCAGAGGTTTGGTCCATGCATGCTCTGTAGAATTCTGGGGGTCGAGGGATTCCCTGGCGACTCAGTGGTAAAGACTCCACTTGCCAGTGCAGGGACGTGGGTTCCATCCCTGGCTCGGGAACCAGTAAACAAATAAAGTGATTTGGGACAGCGCATGGGGTCCCAGTGAGCTGGACACGACTGGAGAGGCAGGAAACGCACAGACGCACGTGTTAACTAACCTTGCTGTGATCATCGTTGACGATGGAGACCTACCTCAGATCGCCATGCGGCCGATGCAATATTATACGTCAGTGAGATCATAAGAAAGCTAGAAAGAGAGAAATCAGTAAGTTTAAAGAGCAAAGATGAAGTACAGGGGGCTGCTGTTGGGTGCAGTGTTGTTCCGTAGGAGTTCTCTGCAGACACTATCTACCCGCTCCCAGTTCACCGAGAGAGTGGGTTGCTCAAGAAGAAAACTCCCCCTGGGACCCCTCCTGCACTGTTGGTGGAAGTACAGACTGGCACAGCCACAGTGGAGTTTCCTTGAAAAACCAAAAGGTAAAGCTACCGTTAAGACCTAGCGATCCCACTCCTGGGCATATACCCGGGAGAAAAGCATACTTTGAAAAGATACACGCACCCCGTGTTCCCTGCAGGACTGTTGCCAAGAGCCAGGGCATGGAAGCAAGCTAAGTGACCATTAGAGATGGGTGGATGTGGATGAGGAAGACAAGGCGGTCCTTATACACTGTGGAATATTTCTCGGCCATAAAAAAGAAGGAAATAGGAGGTCCTTATATACCGTGGAATATTTCTCAGCCATAGAAAAGAAGGAAATGACGCCATTGTCAGCAACGTGAATGGACCTGGAGATGACCGCTCCAAGCGAGATAAGCCCGGCAAAGACAAATAGCGTCTTAAATCACACACGTGTGGGATATAAAGAAAAATGATACTGGGGAATTCTGGCTGTGGTCCAGTGGTTAGGACTCAGAGGTTCTGTAGCAGGGGGCATGGGCTTGATGGCTGGTTGGGGAACTAAGATCCTTCATGCTGTGCAGCACAGCCAAATGAAAAAATAATAATAATAAAATAAAAAATTAAAAAAAAATTGAAATGGTACATGTGAACGTATTTACAAAACAGAAATAGACTCACAGGCATAGAAAACAAACTTAGGATTACCAAAGAGGGAAGAGATGGGCAGGGACAGAAGAGACAGGGGTTAACAGATAAAAACTACTATCATGTAAACGAGATAAGCAACAAGGGCCTTCTGTACAGCACAGGCAGCCTGTACTCAACGTGTCTTGCAATAACCTGTAGTGGAAAAAAGAATGTGTAAAAAAAAATATATATGTATGAAAAAGCAAAAAATATATATATATGCATGAATAACCAAATCACTTCACTGTACCCCTGAAACTAACACATTGTAAATCAGCTCCGATATAAAATAAAAATTATAAATAAATACAGATGAGAAAGACGTCCCTTTGGTAGGAAAGGGAGTCTCTAAACACTCAGCTTTCTGCAGATGAGACCAGCCACTCGGTACAATCGGACGCCCTGGTCTCCTGACCCCTCTGTGGTCCGCGGCGGGACCGGATAAATCCCCCAGCGCGTCTTCGCTTCCCGCACCCTTCCAGGCCGTGAAACCTCTCCTGGCCCACGTTTACAGCGTCCTCCTGGTTTAGGGGCAATTACATAAAATCGTTTACAAGCCCTCCATAAAGATTTTAAAACTCTTGGAGAAAAGCCTGTGGATTAATCCGCGCTCCCCTTGGCGGGAAAGGCAGGGAGAGGAGGGGTTGGGGGGCAAACGACTTAACGCGGCCCCTGAAACCACCTAGTGAGCTGGGAACAGCTCCGCTCCGATCACCGACCGGGCAGGCACCTGGACCGCAGCGCCCAGCTCCCGGGAGGCGATGCTGTTTCTTCCGACCCACGAGAGGAGAACCCACTGCTTTTCCAAGACGGTGGCACCCTCAACGTGGGGGAGCCCGTTCATGCCACCTCCTCACTACGCGCCAGAGTTCTTTCATTTAAAAAAAAAAAAAATACACGTTTGCCAAGCTCCTTCCTGTTTCAAAAAGGTTGTCTTGCTGAGGTCTTGACCTGCCCATCGGGAACTATGTGTGGAAATATTCGTAGCAGCCCTGCCCTGAAATAGCAACTACTATGCGATTCAACGGATTCAACGGCTACTCTTCTGCCTATTTATCACAAAAAAAAGAAAAAACAGTAATTCAGAACGATACGTGTGCCCTGACGTTCACTGCAGCGTTATTTAACGGTAGCCGAGGCGTGGTAGCATCTTAGGCGTGTGTGTGGGATCAGTCGTGTCTGACTCTTTGCGACCCCGTGGACTGTAGCCCAGCCAGGCCCCTCAGTCCATGGGGTCCTCCAGGCAAGAAAACTGCAGTGGGTTGCCGTGGGTTGTCATTTCCTCCTCCAGGGGATCTTCCCCACCCAGGGATCAAACCCGCGTCTGCTGCCACGGCAGGCAGGTTTTTTACCACCAAGCCAGCACGGAAGCCTGGAAGCTTCTCAAGTGTCCCTCCATAGATGAAGACATACAGGCAGAAATAGACAGATATAGATAATTACCATAAACAACCACTATATGTAATTACCTTATGTAGAAACAAAGACATTAGCCATATACAAGTATATATTAGATATTCCTTCCTATATATCATGTAGAAAGAAATGTTACATATAGTTTACATAAAGAATAGTATATATATATAGTGTTGTATATACTTATTTCCCTTCTATTCTATATATACCATATATATCCATACTTCTGGTGTCCTATAATATATATAGTATGTAGTGTATATATATATATGAGAAACATTACTTTGTTAACAAAGGTCTTGATAGTCAAAGCTCTGGGTTTTCCAGCAGTCATGCATGAATGTGAGAGCTGGGCCATAAAGAAAGCTGAGCGCTGAAGAATTGATGCTTTTGCACTGTGGTGTTGGAAAAGACTCTCGAGAGTCCCTTGGACTGCAAGGAGATCCAACCAGTCCATCCTAAAGGCGATCACCCCTGAGTGTTCGTTGGAAGGAATGATGTTGAAGCTGAAACTCCAATACTTTGGCCACTTGATGCAAAAAGCCGACTCACTGGAAAAGACCCTGATACTGGGAAAGATTGAAGGCGGGAGAAGGGGACGACCGAGGATGAGATGGCTGGATGGCATCACCGACTCGATGGACAGGAGTTTGCATAAGCTCCGGGAGTTGGTGACGGACAGGGAGGCCTGGCGTGCTGCTGTCCATGGGGTTGCAGAGTCGGACACGACTGAACGGCTGAACAGCAAGAAAAGGTGTTCGAGAGGTATGGAAAAAATGGTGACTCTCAGACTGCTTCAATTCCTGGTGACAGGACTGGGGTGTGTGTGTGTGTGTGTGTGTGTGTGTGTGTGTGTGTGTAGATGCTCAGTTGTGTCCGACTCTTTGCAGTCCCCTGGACTGCCTCCCCATGGGCCCCTCTGTTCATGGGATTCTCCAGGCAAGAATCCTGGAGTGGGTTGCCATGCTCTCCTCCAGGGGATGTTCCCCACCCAGGGATCGAACCCTGGTCTCTCTCTTCGCAGGCAGATTCTTTACCATCTGAACCACCTGAGAAGCCCAAGAGTTGCCTACATTTTACCCTCAACCCTTTGACCAAATCCTGGAAGAGACACCAGGATGCGTGAATACCTTCACCAACAGCTCTGCAAACACCCTGCTCATCTGGGAGAGACAAGGGGAGTCCGAAATGTTTGGGAACATTCCAGCAACCCCAGCCAAGCACGAAGCATGTCACTGACTTCCCACTGTCTCTCTTTCTCTCTTGTCCTTCACTAAACTGAGATTTCTGTTCGAGCCTTCCAGAGACGAACATCAGGGCCCCTGAAACCTTGCAGACTCTTAATTGGGCCAAAATAAAAATCCGCATTCCAGCCGGTGATTACAGCCCTGCAGTTCATTTCATTTCATTATTACGTTGTCAGTGTGTCCTTACAAGAAAGCGCACGCATGGGGACGTTTTCTTAAAGCGCGGGCATAAATAAGATCTGTTTCAGGTTAGCGAGAATATTGAGTCAGCTTGAACCCGCCCTGCACCTCCGGGAACCCTCGCCCAGAATTATAACAAAACGGAGCAGAAAGAACTTGGAGGGCCGGCATTCTTTTTAAGAGTTTATTTCAGCAGCCACGTAAATCTTGCTGGGTACGATCGCAAGTAAATAAAAACCAAAGTCCAAGTATATGAAATCGGGCACGTTTTATAAGAGGCAACTGCAGCCAGTGTTGGCTTCTAGTTTGAATTCCTTAAGAAAAAGAAAAATAAAGAGCAAGAAGGATTGTGGGAGGTGGAAGGGCCTGTGACAGCTTCTTCTGACCTTTCCTGCTCTCTTCCTGCTCTTGCGCTGCGTGCTAAGTCGCTTCAGCCGTGTCCGACTCTTGACGACCCCATGGACTGTGGCCCGCCAGGCTCCTCTGTCCGTGGGATTCTCCAGGCAAGAATACTGGAGCGGGTGTCTGTGCCCTCCTCTAGGGGATCTTCCCGACACAGGGATCGAAGCCAGGTTTCCCCCGTTGCAGGCAGATTTTTTCCCATATTCGTTTGGTTCTTACCAGGAGCGCTTGTTGTAAGGTAACACACGCAAATGATTATTATGCTGCCCGGCCAGAGTCGGCGGTTTCCGTGAGAGTGTTTCCCTAACTATCGGGCGTCCCTGGTGGCTCAGCGGTAAAGAACCCGTCTGCAATGCAGGAGAGGTGGGTTTGATCCCTGGGTGGGGAAGATCCCCTGGAGGAGGGCATGGCAACCCTCTCCAGTATTCTTGCCTGGAGAGTCCCATGGACAGAGGAGCCTGGCGGGGCTGCAGTCCACGGGGTCACAGAGAGTTGGACACGCCTGAAGTGACTTAGCACGCAGCACGATAGCAGGAAGAGAGCAGGAAAGGTCAGCTTCGACACTGAGCAACTAAACCTCCTTCGCTCACTATTGGGTGTAGGGCCCCCACTAGCCAGGAGCACCTCATCTCAGACCCTTCACTTTCTCACATCTTCAAAGATGCTGTTTCCTAGTAAGGTCCTGTTCCGAGGCCCCGGTTTTGGGCGACTCTCCTCACTCACGCCACAGCATAACCCAGATCGTATGACATTGTTAAGGATCTTTCCGCCTGCCTGCTAGCATCTTCCCAAACTGCTCAAGTCCCGGTCTCAGACACCCCTGCTCTGTTTTCTTGCCCCATGTCATTTCCGCAATGATTTCTCCTCCTGTCTCACTGACAATCATCAGAGCTTCAAAATCTTCTCTTCCCTCGGAGAACTTTTTTTGTTTTTGTTTTTTGATAAACACAGTATGATTGTTATTATTATTTTTTCTCATAGAAAACCCCAAAGAGGATGTATGTGTGTGTACTTGCATTCCTGTGTATATTTTGGGTGTGGTTGGTAGGGTCTGGGGGCTGTGATGTAAAATGTGATTCACGACACTCATTTGACAGGTTATCCTAGGAGAATGGGGTCAATGCCAGACCGTGGAAAGCAACGTAATCAAAACGAACCACTTTGAGATCAGCTGTTTGATTTGGGGCAGAGAAGAAGTCCTGAAGAAGAAGAGCAAACAGCGACACAGCCGTCTCAGGACCAGTTAACTACCTACAGTTATGGGGCAATTGATACTCGATTGTGATTGATCCCAAATTCATTGATTACAAATTCCTAAGGGCAGAGGGGGCTTCCCCCAGTGGCTCAAGGGTAATGAACCCACCTGCCAATGCAGGAGACCCTGGTTCGATCCCTGGGTCAGGAAGATCCCCTGGAGGAGGGCAGGGCAACCCACTCCAGGATTCTTGCCTGGAGAATCCCATGGACAGAGGAGCCTGGCGGGCTGCAGTCCACGGGGTCGCAGAGTCGGACACGACTGAAGCGACTTAGCACAAGTATGTGTTATTAAATGTCTCCTAGTTTAAAAAAAGAGAAAAGGTAATGGCAAAGCTGAATCTTGGCACACTCTCGTTTCACTTTTGTTTTTTTTTTCATTCAGAAAGCAACCTCCATCTTTTATCATCTCTGTCTCACTCTTTTGTACAATGGACTTCTTGCAAACAGGTTGCGCTTCCAACGTGCACGATGGAACAAAGGGCATCGTGTCCTAGGAAAGAAGAGTTGGGGGGGGTCATAAAATGGCCAAGCATTCTAGAGGGAAAAATGCACTCGCAGATCCGGTGCAAATGACATCGGAGAACGCTGGGAACAGCGGCTGCAGCTTGGAGGAGCGGGCGGGCGGCTGGAACCGATCTTGAGCTTTCCGTGATTGTAAACACATGTCCTGGGAACCGGAGGAGGAAGGGGCTGGAGGCGGGCGGGGCGGGGGGCGCAGAACGTGGCAGGCATCGAACGCCCGGGCCCGCGGACGCCGCGCGCTCTTATCCGCAGCTGCTCCGGGACTTGAAAGGATTTCTGAGGTGCTGCCTAAGTGGGCAGCTGACAGCTGAGTGATTGAAAAAGGACTCCGTGCCCCCAGAAACTGGAGAGCAAGACAGGCACCGGGAACCAGGCACGTGTGGTTTCGGCATCGCGGCTGCCTAGGAAAAGGTAATTTATGGGCCTCTTAATAAAACCCAAGACGGGGCGTCTCTTCTCTGGCGGAAGAGAACTCACTGAGCATTCTCACGACACCTCATTGGGGCTTGGGCGCGGAGCGATCGATGCGCTGGGGGAGCTTTCTTTAGGAGACGCGTCTGGCGGTTGAAGTCTTGGGAAAGGCATCCTGTGAAGGCATGTACGATCTTCTGCCTGACTCTCGAGATACACAAGTCTGCCTTCCGGCTAGAAACGCACGGAGCCAGGTGGGACGGCTATGACACATGTCCACGGACCAAGTCAGACCCCCCACCGCCCCCCCAGTGTCCGCCACATCTGCTGCAATCTGACAAGGAAAATGTCTCCACGGGGACGTGGATTCATGTCCCAGCAGCCGCACAAAGGCTGCAAAGAATCCGAGACACTCAAGCTGTGATCCTTCTGCCTGCTGGCAGAGCCCCATGAACCATCCTTGGCAGTGATGCAGGCAGGATAGATAGGTTATACACACACATTAAAAAAAAAACAAAAACAACAAACCTGAAGGGTGAGCGCAGGTACTGCCATCCAGCCTGTTGTGGGTGGGGGAGGAAAAAAAAAAAAGTTTAACCTCATTGCACAAAGTGGCTGCTGAAGCACCACACATCACACCCTCAAGATACAATTCCTAACAAGAAGGATGGGCGTGGCACCAAGGAGTTTTCCCCGTGTGCCTCTGTTGTTTGTGTTAGAGACTCTCCGAAGTCTCAGGTTCACTTCGCTGTACAGCACCTCCAGCAGTCTTGCTGGGAGAAGCCCATGGACGGAGGAGGCTGGTGGGCTGTATGGTCCATGGGGTTGCAGAGTCAGACATGGCTTAGTGACTAAGCAGAGATGCAGGCATCGGTCATCATAGCATCGCACAGAGTCTATTCTTTGTCCTAAGATCCTCTGGGCTCCGCTGGCTCATCCCCCCCTTTCCCTGCTGACGACCACTGACTATTCTTCGGTCCCCATAGTTTTTCGTTTCCCAGAACATCACAGAGCTGGACTCACACCGTCTGTGGCCTTTTCAGACTGGTTTCTTTCACAGACTGGCTTCTTTCACCTTCAATAAATGTATTTAAAGTTCCTCCATGTCTTGCCATGGCTTGACAGATCATTTCTATTTTTTTAGTGCTGAATAATATTCCATTAACTGGGTGGGCCACAGCTTATGGCTCACCGACTGAAGGGCATCTTGGTTGCTTCTGGGTCTTGGCAATTGGGAACAGAGCTGCTTTAAACATCCACGTGCAGGGTTTTCTGTCAACAGAGTTTTCAACTCCTTTGTGGAGATACTAAGAAACTCAATGGCTCGATGTTGTTCACTTGCTCAGTCGTGTCCAGCTCTGTGCGACCCCATGGTCTCCAGCACGCCAGGTTTCTCCATCCTTAAGTATCTCCCGGAGCTTGCTCAAACTCATCTCCATCGAGTCGGTGATGCCATCCAACCATCTCATCCTCTGTCGTCCCCTTCTCCTCCTGCCTTCAATCTTTCCCAGCATCAGAGTCTTTTCTAATGAGTTAGCTCTTCACATCCAAAGTATTGGAGCTTCAGCTTCAGCATCAGTCCTTCCAATGAATATTCAAGGTTGATCTCCTTTAGGATGGACAGGTTAGATCTCCTTGCAGTCCAAGGGACTCTCAAGAGTCTTTTCCAACACCACAGTTTGAAAGCATCAATTCTTCAGCACTCAGCTTTCTTTATGGTCTCATATCCATACATGACTACTACAAGAACCTTTTTTTTTTTTTAAGTCACTCAGTCATGTCTGACTCTTTGCAACCCCATGGACTGTAGCCTATCAGGCTCCTCCATCCATGGGATTTTCCAGGCAACAGTGCTGGCGTGGATTGCCATTTCCTTCTCCAGGGGATCTTCCTGACCCAGGAATCGAACCCGGGTCTCCCGCATTGCAGGCAGACGCTTTACTGTCTGAGCCACATACCTTTGACTATATGGACCTTTGTCAGCAAAGTGATGTCTCTGCTTTTTAATACGCTGTCTAGGTTGGTCATAGCTTTCCTTCCAAGGATCAAGAGACTTTTGCTGGATTACAAAGTTGTTTTTTTTTTTTTTTTCCTACAGAAGAAAATGAATTTCATGAGACGACTCCAAACAACTGTATCTTGATGTGCTGAGGGGCAATTTCAGATGACCTGCTGGGCCGTTTTAGTGTTGAAAACTCATTTTCTGTGAAAACTCCCAAATTCTCTCACCATCCACCTAATTTCCTAATACACTTCAACCCACAAGCATAAGCTTGGAGAGAGAAGACTGGTATTCTTAGTGGGGATGCTCACCAGCCTGATGAGGAGAAGGATTAAGTGTATAACCTGTTATCTTAAATACAAATGTTAGAGGTTTTAAAGCAAACGCTGAAAGTGGAGGAACAGGAGGAATTCCTTCCAAACTGTTAAAGACGTGACTAAAGCAGAAGATGGCAAGACACAAGAAAAAAATTTTTAAAAGCAGGATCACCGTGGAATACAACTGCAGAAAAAAACCAAGACATATCGCCTTCAGTTCAGTTCAGTCGCTCAGTCGTGTCCGACTCTTTGCGACCCCATGGACTGCAGCACGCCAGGCCTCCCTGTCCATCACCAGCTCCTGGAGTTCACTCAGACTCACGTCCATCGAGTCGGGGATGCCATCCAGCCATCTCATCCTCTGTTGTCCCCTTCTCCTGCCTTCAATCTTTGCCAGCATCAGGGTCTTTCCCAAGGAATCAGTTCCTTAAACTAGCTGTAAACATATCTCTTTAAATGGACTAAAATCCCTATTTGAGAGTGTATTAAAACTAAAACAATAAACCAGCCCAATGCTGTTTGCAAACAGCATCCCTGAGACCTAAAGACACGGAAAAGTGGAGAATTGCTACAAGAGGAGACAAAACGGAATTTTAAAGGGGAAAGAAAAATGTGTGAGAAGAGATACAGTCACTGTGTGATTATCAACATTGCAATTAGGGTGAAGACGTGATGGTCCTGCACACGTGCGGTCCTTAATGACACAGCTTTGCTCGCGCTTGTAAAGGAAGAAGAAAAAAAAATTCACAAATTGCCTTCCGTGGTAGGAGATGCCCGCATGCCTTAGTTTGTCACTGATCAGGCAAAAAAAAAAAGGAGACTCAGGGAGCTGCAAAATATAGAGACAAGAGCATTAAAATCGCCACTTGAGACACAGAGAGAAGGGATGCCCCTAGCAGATGGGAAAGACGGGTTCTCCCAGCCCCGCCGGGAACAAGACCCTGTGTGTAAATGAGGGCCCGGGAGCAGTCCCAGTGACACCGCACTGGGGCTCGGGGACAGGCTTTAACTTCCTGTTGTTCTTCAGTCGCTCAGTCGCGTCTGACTCTCCGCGACCCCACGGACTGCAGCACGCCAGGCCTGCCTGTCCGCCAGCAACTCCCGGAGTTCACTCCAAGTCATGTCCATCGCGTCAGTGAGGCCATCCAACCGTCTCATCCTCTGTCGTCCCCTTCTCCTCCCGCCTTCAATCTTTCCCAGCATCAGGGTCTTTTTGTATGAATCGGGTCTTTACACCAGGTGGTCAAACGATTGGAGTTTCAGCTTCAGCATCGGTCCTTGCCATGAACATTCGGGGTTGATTTCCTTTAGGACGGACTGGTTGGATCCGCTTGCGGTCCAGGTGCCCTGGAAGGGAGACCATGAAGTGCAGGAAATCTTGTGCGTACAAGCGTCTGCTCTGGTCTCTGGTTTCCAGCACGGTTTTACGAGATGTTTTCCCCTCTCAAGCCTGAAAGGGCAGTGCCGCGTTAGAAGGTGCCAACATCAGAGTTCTTCACGGAAGCCTACCAGCAGGGTTTCGAGTTTCAACTCTCCCTTGCAAAGGGGCTCTCATCCGCGCCGGCCTTGCCCACCTCCAGCCTGGATTCCGTCCTTGGGTGTTGTCTGCAGAGACCGCAGCCCCCCAAGAGGTCCCTGGGAGGTGGGGGTCGCTGTCCCCCACTCCACGGGCTTCCTGCTGCTCCCGCCCGATGTTTACTTTTCAACTCGGGGTGAGGAAAGCTGACGAAGCAAGATCTCAAGTCCCCACCCACAGCAATGCCTTGGAAGCTGCGGCCGCGTCCACAGCAGGCCGCCAGGTCTGGGTTCCAGCGGAGGTGTGATATCTCTGTGCAGGGCCAAGCGGTCGTGGGGTCCGTCGGTCTGATCGCCGCGTGAAACGTGGAAACAAGAGACTGCGGTATCCCCCCGGCTGGACCTCCCACGTCCAGCCTCGGGACAGCTCCCAGGACAGCCCCCCCGCTCCGCCCTCCCGGGGGGAGCCCTGGCTGGCTTGGCCGGAGCTCCCCAAAAACCCTCAGCGTCTTGGCTCTGGGGGTAGATCTCTCAGCGGGCAGAGGACGAGCCCGCCCTCCTGCCTCGGAACGCTGAGCTCAGCTCGTCTCATCCTTAGTGTCTTTGTGTCCATTTCTTCCACGGGAAGAGTCTTTGGGGCTGATAGAGACACACGCTGGTGGAAAAGTGTGTGTGTGTGTGTGTGTGTGTATGTGTGTGTCAGCCGCTCAGTCGTGTCTGACTCTCTGCGACCCCAAGGAGCGTAGCCCCGCCAGGCTCCTCTGTCCGTGGGATTCTCCAGGCAAGGACACTGGAGTGGGTGGCCGTCTGCCCGACGCAGGCATGGAACCCAGGTCTCCTGCATCAGCCTGCAGACTCTTTGTCTGGGCCACCAGGGAGGCTCCACCGAGAGAGGATCTGCCTGGCTTGCTTGGCCAAGCCACCTGGAACCGTCGATCGGTATCTGGGCTCCTCCAGGAGACCCCACAACTTTGAAAGATGGAGCCTGCCCTCCTGTCTCCGTGTGTGAACACCGCCCTCTGAACACTGCCCTCAGCCCATTTCATCCTATCGTCTTGGTTTCCACTTCTTTCATGGGGAGAGTATTTCGGGCTGATGGAAACAGAACCTGGTGGAAAAGGAACCAGTGTGAAAAGAAACAAACAGGAAAAACCACGCAGGACTTAAGAGGTTCTGAAACCCGTCTGAGAAAACCAGAAGACGGTGGCAAACAAAGCCAATTCAGCTGGACTGGGGCTGGATTAATTGTGAGAATTTGAAACCTCGGCCGGGGCTGCGCGTATTGGAAGTTGGCTGCGTGCACGCGCGCTCACTCGCGTCTGACTCTTGCGAGCCCGTGGACTGCAGCCCGCCAGGCTCCTCTGTCCATGGGATTCTCCGGGCAAGAATGCTAGAGCCGGTTGCCCTTCCCTTCTCCAGGGCATCTTCCCCACCCAGGGATTGAACCTGGGTCTCCTGCACTGGCAGGGGAGTTCTTTACCAACTGAGCCACCTGGGAAGGCCCATTGAAACTTGAGATTAAAGCAGAAGAAACTCTTTGGAAACACCTTGTCTGCTCCCCAGGTAAATTTCCTGCACACACGGGTTCCACGGTCCAGCTGAACTGGCACGGGTCTACTCCTGAAAACTGCCTTAGCGTGGTTATTGGCTCACTGGGAAAAAATATTAATAAAGCAAATCGTGCCTGGAAAACCAAACAACACAAAATAATTAGAAAGATCTCTAAAGGCAAGGACCCAGTGAGTGACTGATGCTTCCAACAAAGGATGGAGAGGAATTGAGAAATTAGGGGGTAGCTTTGGGCTTTCCTGGTGGCTCAGATGGTAAAGAATCTGCCTGCAATGCAGGAGACCCAGGGTCCTTGGAAGAAAGACCCCCTGGAGGAGGGCATGACAACCCACTCCAGCATTCTTGCCTGGAGAATCCCATGGACAGAGGGGCCTGGCGGGCTACAGTCCATGCGGGTTGCAAGAGGCTGACACGACTGAGCATCTAACACTTAGAACATAACAAGAACTTCGGGGTAGGATGAAGTCACACGCTGAAAGTCCTCCCAGGGCGTGGGGGACGAGAGGATGTCAGGGCCCCCACTGCTGGAAACACTTTGTGGGTAGGACCAAACTCCACACCTGCTGGCATGTGATGACGTCAGCAACCACATCTGAGATGAGCAATGAGGCAAGCCACTGGAAGAAGGCCCAGCATCATGAAATGCTTAAGGAGGGAGGCTTCTGGCTGAAAAGCAAGCTGCCCCGTCCTTGCAGATAGCCAGGGAGGACCTTGGCGACATCAGAGACAAGCCCCGGAGTAAGGCAGTGGCTTGGAAATAGTTTAGATCACAGCCTACCGAGTACAGGGCAGGAGAAACAGAGAGAGAGGTTGTCTTACGGGAGAAAGCTTTTTTCTTTTTTTTTTTTTTTAGCACAGTCATCTCCAAGTTTCAGCTCATGGACACCTCAAATGTAGAATCCGCCTTGGTCTTCAAAGCCATCCAACTATTAATCTGCAAGGCCCTGAAGACTCAGAACAAACGCTAACACAGCACTCAGAGTCTTGATTCCACCAGGCCTTGTAGGTGGTGTTCGGTCACTCCATCTCCGAGTCTTTGCAGGTCTATGGACTGCAGCACGGCAGCTTTCCCTGCCCTTCACTATCTCTAGGAGTTTCTGCAAACTCATATCCACTGAGTTGGTGATGCCATCCATCCATCTCATCCTCTGTTGTCCCCTTCTCCTGCCCTCAATCTTTCCGAGCATCGGGGTCTTTTCCAGTGGGTCAGCTCTTCGCATCAGGTGGCCACAGGACTGGAGTTTCAGCTTCAGCATCAGCTTCCAATGAATATTCAGGGCTGATTTCCTTGAGGATGGACTGGTTGGGTCTCTGCATCCCAAGGGACTCTCAAGAGTCTTCTCCAACACCACAGTTCAAAAGCCTCAATTCTTTGGCGCTCAACTTTCTTTATGGTCCAACTCTCACGTCCATACGTGACTCCTGGGAAAACCATAGCCTGACTAGATGGACCTTTGTTGGTAAAGCGATGTCCCTGCTTTCTGATATGCTGTGTAGGTTTGTTGCAGCGTTTCTTCCGAGAAGCACGCGTCCGCCAACCCTGGAGCTCACCGTCTCTTGGGATTGCGAGTTACGGTTCACCTTCCTCTCTCTATGCTCCTCCGACGGACACAGGAGCCTGGAGGGCTGCGGTCCACGGGGTCCTGAGAGTCGGGCACGACTCAGTGACTCGACCAGCAATCACCCTCCTGCGTGATTCTGTTCCCTGTGACGCGTCTCCGTCATGTCTGCTCCAGGGGCAGCAGCCAGTCCAAGAGGCGACACGTGTCTCCATGTTGTGACGTGCGTGTGTGACAGTGTCCCCCCCGCAGCTGTTTTCCTGCGACAGACACTCAGGCATTTGGGTTTCTGTTCCCACCTCCCGCTCCTCTCCACGCACCATCCGACAGATGCTGCCAGGAGTCCTCGACGGGAGGTTTACTTCACAATCAACCTCCCCACGCCGCGCTCCGTGTAAGACATTTTACGGCTCGCGTGGTGCGAGCTCGTCCGTGCTGGAAATGCCTGTCTCTCTGCGGCTGCTAGTAGCTCAGGGTTGTGGAGACGTGAGCTGGGCTCTGCGTGGACCGCAAGAAAGAACGCGGGCCCCGCCCTCCTCCCGAGGCGTTCCTCTAATGAACTCCTCCGGGGGCTCCTCGGATGCCCACAGAGGCGTCCCGGGCGGCGGGGCAGACAGCCCAGGAAACCACAGGGCTCTTTGTTCTCTGGGGTGATTCGAGGTGCTGTGGACACAGGCTCGCTTCCATCCACACCAGCAGAAGCAGCTGTGATTTTTCCTCTCTGTTGTGCTGGCCAAGCCTCCTCCGCCGCCCAGGACCTCGCTGATGGGTCTTCTTTGATGAAGAAAGACAACCACCATGCCGGTGTCTGCGGGAACTCCGTCTCCTGCCGGTGACTCACCGGGCGGAGACCGACGTGGACTCTGAGGATGGCAGGGGTGCTGAAATCCCCAGAGCCGCTCTTGTTGGGTCGTTACCATCCTTCTACAGAGGAAGAGAAACCCTCTATTCCTATCTTTTTCTTTCTGAACTTTTCATTCTCTTTTGGGGCATAGCCAGTTAACAATGTTATATAATTTCAGGTGAACAGCGAAGGGCATCAGCCTTGCATAAACGTGCATCCACTCCCCCCCAAACTCCCCTCCCATCCGGGCTGCCACGTGACACTGAGCAGAGTTCCCTGTGCTGGGCAGCAGGTCCTTGCTGGTTCTCCATGTTAAATCCAGCAGTGTGTCCATGTCCATCCCAGACTCCCTGACTATCCCTTCCCCCATCCTTCCCCCTGGGAACCATAAGGTTATTACAGACGCCCAGTCCTTCAACTGATAGATGAATGGACAGAGAGGGGGTGGTGTATAAACTCAGTGGAATACTGCTCAGCCATGAAAAAGACTGAAGGGCTGCCAATTGCCTCGACATGGCTGGACCTCAGGTCATCACATGAAGTGAAGTAAGTCAGACAGAGAAGAAGAAGTGTGGAATGACCTCCCTTATGTGTGGAACCTAAAGACGAATGATGCAGAGAAACCCTCTATGTTAGCCAGCCTGGGGGCCAGCATCAACTCACTCTCCCAGGTGAACTGTGGGAGGGAGACCCACGCTCGCCAACGCCCAGTAAGTGGGCAAAGAGAGGAGACGCAGGCAGAGCTTTCTTGAGAGTGAAAGTGTTCGTTGCTCAGTCGTGTCTGACTGTTTGCGACCCTGTGGACTGCAGCCCCCCAGGCTCCTCTGTCCATGGGATTCTCCGGGCAAGAAGAGTGGAGTGGGTTGCCATGCCCTCCTCCGGCGCATCTTCCTGGCCCAGGGATTGAACCTCGGTCTCCAACATTGCAGGCAGATTCTTTACCATCTGGGCCCCCAGGAGAGCCGCTAGCCAAGGCATGGAAGCCACTCAAGGGTCCGCTGACAGAGCACTGGCTGCAGGCTGATTCCCCATCCATTCTTCAGCGCCACGCAGCCCTGCCCTGGGCGCAGAACCTGCACGTTAGCTCTGGGTGTGCGAGCGAGTCCTGGACAGCCACGCCGCTGAGTTACGGTTACAAGCATCATTCCATGCAGCCTGCTTTCCACCCTTCTCATTCCGAGCCTTCCTCGGGCTTTGCCTGCTGCTGTTTTGACCTAAGCCCCTGGGGCGTTGCATGTCTTTGCGGGCCTTGGGACTGTCAAGACACCTCACCCCAAAACAGGTGGCTCAAAACAGCAAATATTCATCTGTGTCCCCCCGGTCTTGGAGACCAGACATGTGAGGTCCAGGGGGTCCCAGGGCTGGGCTCCCTGCAGAGGCTCCAGGGGAGGGTCCTTCCCACCTCTTCCGGCTTCCGGGGGCTCCAGGCGTCCGTCCCTGGGCTGGTGGCCGCCTCCCTCTCGTCTCTGCCTCCGTCTCCACGTGGCTTCTCCTCTGCGTCCGTGTCTCTTCTGTGTCTTATAAGGGCCAGCCATGGGGTTTAGGGCCACCCCCGTCCAGGAGGACCTCATCTCAGACCTTCACTCCATCACGTCTGCAGAGACCCTGTTTCCAGTATGGTTCTATTTACAGGCACCAGGGGTGGGGACGTGGATGTCTGTCTTTGGGGACATCACTCCACCTACTGCCCCCTGCCACCAGGGCGGGCGCCACGCTGACGTTCTCAAGGTCACCATCCTCAGCCAGGAAGCCTGGAAGGCAGGGTTGCTGCTGCGAGATCGGCCGGAGCCCCCACACGTGTGTCGGGCTGCCCTCAGCCCCGAGGGGGATTAGTGTCAGACGGTGATTTACTGTAGGACTCGGCGATAAATCTAGAGGACACCTCCTTTGATATCACAGATAGAACCACAGCCACCCGGGAGGTGAGTCTTGAAGGCCGATGGAATTGGATCTGGCGGCCAAATGTCTCATCGCCGATGTTTTCTGTTGGGGGCGGGGGTTGGCGTGGGGGGTCAAGGCAGGAAGCGAATTCTTAGAGGTCTGTGAAGGGGGCTGGGGGAGGCTCTCTCCATCCCTCCGCCCTCTCCCTGCACCGGGAAGATCTCCTGCAGCAGGGCGTGGCAACCCGCTCCAGTGTGCTCTCCCGGAGAACCCCACGCACAGAGGCGCCTGGAGGGCTGCAGTCCACGGGGTCGTGGCGTTGGACACGACGGAGCAGGTGAAGGACAGCTGGTTTGCAGGGTTGTGCTCATTTGCTCCGCACGGCAAAGTGACTCCGTTACACACATATGTAATTCTTTGTTTTGATGTGGTTTTTTTTTTTTCATTTTTTTTTTAATTTTAAAATCTTTAATTCTTACATCGAGAGATAATAGCTTCGCAAGTTGCGTTGCTTTCTGCCGTGCAGCAACGTGAATCAGCCACAAGTATATGCAGATCTCCGTCTTGAACCTCCCTCCCTCCCCACCCGACGCCGCCGGGGCCTCGCAGAGCCTGGCACGGAACTGTCTGTGTTACGTAACAGCTTCCCACCAGCTCTCTCTTTTGCACATGGTAACGTACCTGTTTCAGTGTTACTCTGCCTACGTTCTTTTAAATATTCTTTTCCCCTGTGGTTTATCCCAGGAGAACGGGATGTACTTGCGTGCCTGTGTGTACACATTTAGCTTCATTGTAACAAAAGCAACTTGACTATTTGGAACATTTTAAACTGTGCCCGTGATTCTGCGTCCTCCTGAAACCCTGCAGTGTCCACGTTCATCTGCCTTTTTCGCGGCCACAGAAGCATCTCCCCGGCCGGCAACTTCTTCACGCCCTACCATGGGATCTGGTCCCAATACTGAAGGGTGATTACCAGCTCACCTTTCCTTTCAAGAGAAAAAGAAAAGAAAAAAGAAAAACCTAAAAGGGGCTGTGGAGACCGTCTTCTCCGACAGCGCTTTCCGGCGAGCGGTGATGCGCCTCCTGTGCTGTCTGAAGCCAACATGATCACCAGCCCGTGGGGCTGACAGCCCCGAGGCTCTCACACATCTCGGCATCGCTCCTTAAAGGCAGTGTGATGTCTGCACACACGGCGGGCCCGTCGCAGGGCTGACGGAGGCGTCGATTCAACGGGAACAAATCACAGGCGCAGAGTTAATCGCAGATGCCGACGCAGACGGGGGCAGATGAAGGAGGGGCACCTGGGGCGCTGCGTCTCGATGAGTGCTGTGCTCAGTTGCTCAGGCGTGTCCGGCTCTTTGCGGCTCCGTGGACTGTGGCCTCACCAGGCTCCTCTGTCCCTAGGATTCTCAGGATACTGGAATGGGTTGCCGTGCCCTCCTCCAGGGGACCCTCCCCATCCAGAGACTGAAGCAGCCTCTCGGAGGTTTCCTGCATTGACAGGCGGGTTCTTTACCCCTAGTGGTACCTGGGAAACCCTAGCATCCTGGTGGCTGCGTACTAAAAGACGCGGAGCTTCTGTGTTTCAATTACCTCCGCTGTCCCCCGTGCCAGACAGGACAGGCACTGGAAACTGTCCACCACGGCTGCAAGGGCAGTTTCCAAGATGGTGTTATTTTTCAAATCCTGCTAAAAAGCATTCCGTGTCACTAACTAAAATGCACCCAGTTCAAGTCATCATTAGGAGAGAGTTTTAAAGGGTCGTCTTAAAGAGACTCACAGATTTAGAGGATCAACTTAGGGTTCCCAGGTTGGGAAGGATGGGGGAAGGGATGGTCAGGGAGTTCGGGATGGACATGGACACACTGCTGTATTTCACATGGAGAACCAGCAAGGACCTGCTGTCCAGCACAGGGAACTCTGCTCAATACTCTGTAATAACCTCATGGTTCCCAGGGGGAAGGATGGGGGAAGGGATAGTCAGGGAGTCTGCGATGGATATGGACACACTGCTGTATTTAACACGGAGAACCAGCAAGGACCTGCTGGACAGCACAGGGAACTCTGCTCAGTGTCACGTGGCCGCCCGGATGGGAGGGGAGTTTGGCAGAGAGTGGACACACGTGTGTGTACGGCTGAGTCCCTTTGCTGTCCACCTGAAACCATCACAACATTGTTAATTGGGGATACCCCGATACAAAGCTTTTAAAAGAATAAAAGTGTCATCTTGAACTCTAATGATGGGCCCTACCACTGGATTGAAGGATCAGGAGAACCTGTAGGGTCTTCTTGCATTTGACATTCCCTGTTGTAATTTTGTTCCTGTTTATTTTGAAACTTTTCTTTTTACTGGGAAGGAAAGGTGGAACTCAGTTTTAAATGGTAAAAGTCGCTTTGTTATAATAAAACTAAATGTGCATACACAGAGACATCCAGCTCTCCCAGGATACGCTGTAAAGGAAAAGAGTATAAAAGAGCGTATCCAGAGAGGATAGAAGCGTCCGTTGCCATTAGCAGAGGAGCTAGGTATCGGGGAGGTTGTCGTCTAACAGTGGGAGCTCACCGCACTGGGCTGTGAGGACGCAGAGGGCTGGGCGGGCTGGAGGTTGGGAGGGAGGCTCAAGCCGCAGGAGATCTATGCATACAGTGGAAACAGTGTCAGACTTTATTTTTTGGGCTCCAAAATCACTGCAGATGGTGACTGCAGCCATGAAATTAAAAGACGCTTACTCCTTGGAAGGAAAGTTATGACCAACCTAGATAGCATATTGAAAAGCAGAGACGTTACTTTGCCAACAAAGGTCCGTCTAGTCAAGGCTATGGTTTTTCCAGTGGTCATGTCTGGATGTGAGAGCTGGACTGTGAAGAAGGATGAGCGCCAAAGAATTGATGCTTTTGAACTGTGGTGTTGGAGAAGACTCTTGAGAGTCCCTTGGACTGCAAGGAGATCCACCCAGTCCATCCTGAAGGAGATCAGCCCTGGGATTTCTTTGGAAGGAATGATGCTAAAGCTGAAGCTCCAGTACTTTGGCCACCTCATGCGAAGAGTTGACTCACTGGAAAAAGACTCTGATGCTGGGAGGGATTGGGGGCAGGAGGAGAAGGAGACGACCGAGGATGAGATGGCTGGATGGCATCACCGACTCGATGGACGTGAGTCTGAGTGAACTCCAGGAGTTGGTGATGGACAGGGAGGCCTGGCGTGCTGCGATTCACGGGGTCGCAAAGAGTCGGACACGACTGAGCGACTGAACTGAACTGAACTGATGCCTGATTCACGTTATTGTACAGCAGAAACCAACACCACTTGTAAAGCAATTATCCTCCAATTAAAACTACATTTAAGAAAAGATTTATGTATGTGTGTAACAGAGTCACTTGGCTGTGCGGCACAAATGAGCCCAACGTTGTAAAGCAACTGCTGCGGCTTAGCTGCTCAGCGGTGTCCGATTCTGCGACCCCGTGGACTTTAGCCTCGCCAGGCTCCTCCGTCCGTGGGGACTCTCCAGGCAAGAACACTGGAGCGGGTTGCCATGCTCTCCTCCAGGGGGTCTCCCCCACCCAGGGATGGAACCCAGGTCTCCTGCATTGGCAGGTGGATTCTGTACCACAGAATCACCAGGGAAGCCCCCATTAGCTCATCTACTCCGCACTGGAGTGTTGTTGGGGGGGAGCTTCCCAGGTGGTGCTCGTGGTAAAGACCCTGCCTGCCGACGCAGGAGATGTAAGAGACGCAGGTTCGATTCCTGGGTGGGGAAGATCCCCTGGGGGAGGAAATGGCAACCCACTCCAGTGTGCTTGCCTGGGAGAATCCCATGGACAGAGGAGCCTGGCAGACTACGGTCCACGGGGTCGTAGAGAGTCGGATACGACTGAAGCACCTCAGCACAGCTGCGCCAGTTTCTGCAGAATGAGAAACCGCGGAACATGCAGGTTGAGGAGCTGGCTTCGGTCCGCGCAGGTCTGACCATGAGGCAGCACCGCTCTCCTGGACGTGCTTTAGGTCATTGGTGAGGGCTTGCCCTGAGCACCCTGATCGCGTGTCTCCATGCCCATCCAACACTCTGCCCCCCATCACCCTCACCTGGCTGTTTTTCTCTGGGGCACTTACACCCCCAAACTACACAATCCCTGTTTCTTTCTCGTCTGTCTACGTGCTGAAAATGTCACCTCCTTGAGGGCATGACTGGTCATAGCTGCACACAGTAAGCCCTCAACGAATGCGTTCTGATTGGGAAGAATTCATTTCCTATCCTCTGTGGCCCCCACAAGCGTTTAAAAAAAAATCCCTAGAATGGTGGGCCGTTCAATACAGCAAGCCGTAGCCACCGGCCACATGTGGCTTTTAAATGTAAATGAAGTGCAATTAATTAAAGTAAACATTCAATTCCTCCAGAGCCCCAGCCACTTTCCCAGGACTCAGTAGCCAGACGGGGTGTGTTCAATGGAAATTAATTGCAATTAATTAAATTAGACCATCAGTTCCTCAGTTGCCCCCTGTCACAGGTGAGACTGGGTGGCTCCATGCTGGACAACGTGGGGTGGGACATGTCTGTGTTTACAGAAAGGAGTACTGGGCAGGGTTTTGTGAGCTGAATTCTCTACCATCTACCCCCGACTCCAAAGGCTTGTAGAAGCCCTTCGCCCTACACCCGCTACCTGCAATTGTGATCTTATTTGTTACAAAGTCTTCACAGATACAATCAAGTTAACATAGATCCTAACCCAGCCCTGAGTATTCATTGGAAGGAATATTCCGTCTGTCACCCCCTTCTCCTCCTGCCCTCAATCTTTCCCAGCATCAGGGTCTTTTCCAATGCATCGGCTCCTGGAATCAGGTGGCCAAAGTACTGGAGCTTCAGCTTCAGCATCAGTCCTTCCAGTGAACACCCAGGGCTGATCTCCTTTAGGATGGACTGGTCGGATCTCCTTGCAGTCCAAGGGACTCTCAAGAGTCTCCTCCAGCACCACAGTTCGAAAGCATCAGTTCTTCGGAGCTCAGCCTTCTTTATGGTCCAACTCTCACATCCATACATGACCACTGGAAAAACCATAGGCTTGACTCTATGGACCTTTGTTGGCAAAGTGATGTCTCTGTTTTTTAACATGCTCTAGGTTGATCATAGGAGAAGGCAATGGCACCCCACTCCAGTACTCTTGCCTGGAAAATCCCATGGACGGAGGAGCCTGGTGGGCTGCTGTCCATGGCGTCGCACAGAGTCAGACATGGCGGAGCGACTCACACACAGGTTGATCGTAGCTTTTCTTCCAAAGAGGAAGTGTCTTTCAGTTTCAGGGCTTCACTCACCATCTGCAGTGAGTTTGGAGCCCAAGAAAATAAAGTCTGTCACTGCTTCCATTTGTTCTCCCCATCTATTTGCCATGAAGTGAGGCGACCACCGGACGCCATTGGTCATAGCTCAGCCTTGAAAGAAAGAATTCCAACAATAGGGTTGAGCCGAGTGGGGCTGACACGGTCCCTTGTGAACTCTAGAGGGGCCAGCTTCCTGTAGAAAAAGCAACTTCTCTTTCTGCAACAGCTCCTGGTTTATCTCCATCACCGGATTCACAGTCCCCGGGGAATGTGATCCCCAGGGCCGGGAGAACGCCTGCTGGCATTAGGGAAAGGACCCCTGAGGAGCTTGTGAACACCCGGATATGAGGATACCTTGAACCCTAAATCCTTCACATTTTCCTTTTTTATTGCTTTATATTCGAATCCGAAGAAGCCTGAATAATTCATTAAACACACAGTGAATTTTTAACTTAGGTGGACTTCTTTTTTCCCATTGAGTGGATTTTTTTTTTTTCAACCGAGTGTGAAACCTTAGCACTCATTGGTCAAAATATATTAGTGAGCGCTATGGGCGTGTGGAGAAGGCGATGGCACCCCACTCCGGTGCTCTTGCCTGGAAAATCCCATGGAAGGAGGAGCCTGGTGGGCTGCAGTCCATGGGGTCGCTGAGAGTTGGACACGACTGAGCGACTTCACTTTCACTTTTCACTCTCATGCATTGGAGAAGGAAATGGCAACCCACTCCAGTGTTCTTGCCTGGAGAACCCCAGGGACGGGGGAGCCTGGTGGGCTGCTGTCCATGGGGTTGCGAAGAGTCGGACACGATGGAAGCGACTTAGCAGCAGCAGCAGCAGCAGCATGGGCGTGCAGTGGAAAAAGGATGAAAAACTTGCTTCAGAGGACTGGGTACTTAGAGGAGAGAGATGTAAATGTACAGCTTAACCAAAGCAAAACGACTTCCTCTAAGGAAATTCCAGGAATGCCATGAGACCCATTTAGGAAGTTACAAGATAGAATGGAACGTCGAGCTTATTAAACGAAATCAGTTAACAGATTTTTTTTTGTTTGTTTTTTACCAGATATCTGGGGAAATTGGTGAAAAGTAATTTGTCTGGACCTGAAATGTCACAACGTGTTTGGATGACAGGGAAATGATCATCTTCAAAGCTTTAGGAAGAACATTCTAGCTGGCATCACACAGTGTTCGGTGTTGTTCAGTCACTCAGCCGTGTCCGACTCTGCGACCCCATGGACTGCAGCCCGCCAGGCCTCCCTGTCCAGCACCCACCCCCAGAGCTTGCTCAAACTCACGTCCATTGAGTCGCTGATGCCATCCAACCATCTCATCCTCTGCCGTCCCCTTCTCCTCCTGCCTTCAATCTTTCCCAGCATCAGGGTCTTTTCCAGTGAGTCAGTTCTTTGTACAGGTGGCCAAAGGATTGGAGCTTCAGCTTCAGCATCAGTCCTTCCAATGAACACCCAGGACTGATCTCGTTTAGGATGGACCGGTTGGATCTCCTTGCAGCCCAAGGGACTCTCAAGGGTCTTCTCCAGCACCACAATTTAAAAGCATCCATTCTTTAGGACTCAGCCTTGCTTACGGCCCAACTCTCACTTTCCAACACCACTACCGGGAAACCATAGCTTTGACTAGACGGACCTTTAAAATTACCATCCATTTATTTTCGGGCACGCTCCTGCACGTGGGCCTTCTCTAGCTCCGGTCATCGGGGCGGCTCTCTGTCGCGGTGTGAGGGTCTCTCGTTGCTGTGCTTTCTCTCGTTGTGTGTTGAGCAGAGACTCTAGCAGGTGCTGGCGTCAGGAGCTGCAGCATGCGAGCTCAGGAGTTGTGGCTCACTGGTTAAGTCACTCGGCGACATGTGGAATCTTCCTGCACCAGGAATCGAGCCCATGTCCCCTGTACGGGCGGGCGAGTTCTTTACCCTCCCATGCCTCCTGATGGTTTCCTCGTACTTTTCTGAGAATTCCCCACCCGGTGACACATTCCTATGATAACGCCTTCCATATATTTTTTGATAACAAGGATGTTGAGCCTGGTTGAGCCTACAGGATGTCAATACCCCAACCTCATCAAAAAACCATTTATGGCATCGTTGATTTAAAATGTGTCTTGTTTCCCAGGGAATTAATACGTATAGTTTTACAAGACAGCAGTACAAATTCTATAGTTTCCGTGGAGCCGGACACACACGGATAGTTTATGGGGTCAACAGTGTTGGTGTCCACGAGTGAGTGATTCTAAGAAGGATTTGACCTTCCTTTGCCAAGAGATGAGTGCACCTGGAAAGTCAGGAGGTGAGAAGGAAAGGCAAGCAGAGATGGAGAAAGCTCAGAGAGAAGCTGGGAGAATAGGAACCTCCTTTGACAAGAGCTTTAGGGAAAACATGATATTTCAAGCAACCTTAGTTTTTTTTTTTTTTTAATGACTTTTGTTGTAGGGTTTTTAAAAAAACTGCTGTATAATCGATTTACAATATTATGATAGTTTTATATGTACAGCAAAGTTACTCAGATGTTCAGTGAAGAGATTACTCATTTGGAAAAGACTCTGATGCCGGGAAAGATTGAAGGCAGGAGGAGAAGGGCACGGCAGGGGATGAGATGGTTGGATGGCATCACCGACTCGATGGACGTGAGTTTGAGCAAGCTCCGGGAGATGGTGATGGACAGGGTGGCCTGGCGAGCTGCAGTCCACGGGGTCGCAGAGATCAGACAGGACAGAGCGAGTCAACGACACCAACAGAAGGGTTAACAGGCCCGGGGAGATGCCACCCCACCACAGCCCGGCAGCAGCTCCTCCCAACCTTCCGCTCTTTAAACGGACCCGAGTTTTATTTCCTATAAACTGTTTATTTTCCGGTGAGATTGATGCTGTTAATATTAGCTTTCAAAATGACAGATTAGCATCACCAGTTAATCAGGCCTATTAGCAGATAAATATCTGTAATTCGATCACCAGAGTAATTTCTTTTCCAATAATGCGATTCACAAATGCAAGTGATTAAGTCATTAGCTTACATCTCCATAGATTACCAGTCCTTGGAGCGGCCCCGGTTGCTCTGCCTGTAGGTTAGAGGTAATTAGAGGCACCCCGTTTGTAACCAGCACCCCCAGTGCTTCGAAGCACCCGAAACCCCCGTTCCAGCATACCCTCCTCTCTCCTCCATGCAGAACCCTACGTGGGTTCTGAGCACAGCTTGGACGGTGAGAAGTCCTGGAAAGTGCCAACTCTGTCGCCAGAGACGGGTGCCCAGGGCCACCCACCCTGCCTCCTCATTAGTCTATGCCCTGGAACTTGGTCTCTGAATTCTTCCTGGCGGGAACCGTGTGCAGAAGCACGAGGAATATTGTAAGAGTGATTCGGAAAGCAACTCCACGAGAAAGAGAGCTATCGAGAGACACGGCATCCCTGGGATAAACGGAGAGAGTCGCCTTGTCATATATACACACCGCCACGTGTCAACTAGACAGCGAGTGGCAAGCTGCTGGGTAACACAGGGAACTCAGCTCGGTGGTCTCTGATGCCCTAGAGGGGTGGGTGGGGGTGGGAGGGAGGCTCAGGTGGGAGGGGGTGTGTGCGTACATTTAGCTGATGCTTTGGCCACATGATGCAGAGAGCCGACTCACTGGCAAAGACCCTGATGCCGGGAAAGATTGAAGGTGGGAGGAGAAGGGGGCGACAGAGGATGAGAGGGTTGGATGGCATCACCGACTCAATGGACGTGAGTCTGAGTAAACTCCAGGAGTTGGTGATGGACAGGGAGGCCTGGCGTGCTGCAGTCCATGGGGTTGCAAAGAGTTGGACTGAACTGATTGCATTTGCTACAATGTTCCTTCTGTTTTGTGTTTCGGTTTCTTCATCCCGGAGGCATGTGGGGTCTTAGCTCTGTGACCAGGGATAGAACCTGCACCCTCTGTATTGGAAGGCAAAGTCCTAACCAGCAGATTCCGGGGAACTCCCCACCCCATGTGAGTGAAGTCGCTCGGTCGTGTCCGACTCTTAGCGACCTCATGGACTGCAGCCCACCAGGCTCCTCCGTCCATGGGATTTTCCAGGCAAGAGCACTGGAGTGGGGTGCCATTGCCTTCTCCACCCCACCCCATCTTAAAAAAAATTTATTAGTATAGGAACAGAAGTGGGGAGACATCCAAAGCAGGCCACTGTGACATTTGTGTGTGTGGGGGGGGCTTGCCCTTCTAAACCCAACAGGCTCTGCATCCACCTTCTCTTTAAGGCGTTTCTGTCTCCCTGCTTCGTGTGTTTCCAGTTGGGAGGAGTCCTTGGCATCCGGTTGTATAGCGGCTCTGTGATGGTGAGCTCTAGCCATCCACCTGACCCGGCTGAGAGGCGGCGAGAGAGCTGCTTAAACATGACTCTGGGCGTGTCTGCAGCGTTTGTTTCTAGATGAGTGTTTGAATCCGTGGACTGAGTGAAGCGGGTGGGCCTCGCTCGGATGCGTGGGGGTGAGGGTAGGCCTCCTCTAATCAGTTGACGGTCTGACTCGAACAGGAAGTAGAGAAAGGGAGGTGTCTCTCCTCTCTGCCCGACTGCTTGAATAAGGCTCCTGGTGATGGGCAGACAACACTTTCGGCTCCAGCTGTCCACACGCCCCTTCTTCCGGCCGGGACAGGAAGGACCCATGACGGGAAAGCTCCCGACACGCATACATGTGCGGTAAGGACCCCCGGGGGAAGCCCAAGCGAGCAAAGGACACGTGCTCTGCAGGGAAGGCGTAAGCCAAGCCAGGGACACTTCCTCCTCCTCGGAGTCAGCCCGGGGCGTCACAGATAACAAGAGGGGGTGTCGCCTGTATAGATGCTAAGTGGCTTCAGCTGTGTTCCACCTTTTCTGATTCCAGGCTCCTCTGTCCATGGGAGTCTCCAGGCAAGAGTACTGGAGTGGGGAGCCTTTCCCTTCTCCAGCGGACCTTCCCAACCCACCGATCAAGCCCAGGCCTCCCACATTGCAGTCGGGTTCTTTGCCAGCTGAGCCGCAAGGGAAGCCCAAGAATATTGGAGTGGGTAGCCTTTCCCTCCTCCAGGGCATCTTCCCAACCTAGGGATCGAACCCAGGTCTCCTACGTTGCAGGCGGATTCTTCACCAGCTGAGCCTCCAGGGAAGCCCAACAAGCTGCTCGGAGGCGCCAAGTCTGTGGGACCCCCAGGTACCACCACTCCTGGTGTCCCGCCTGGAACCGTGCAACTGGGAAACACTATTTTTTTTTTTTTTTCTTGCAAGATCAGAGAGTGCTTTAAACTGGAGGGAGTCCAGACGGAAATCTGTTCCCTCGCAGGGGAGGCGAGGACCCACTTCACAACGGCAACGAGGGTACGTGTCAGCTTCGACCGGACGTCCCCGGGGTCCCCGCGCGGAGAGCATCCTTCCGGGCAGGCGGGCCCCCACCCCCGAGGTCCCCGGATTAACATGGGCCTCCACGTCCATTCCGAGGGCTCCGCCCCCTCCCGAGTGTCTGCTCGGCTCCCCCGGTTGCCCCGGCAACCTCCTCTGAGGAGCCCGGGCTCGTCTCCGCCTCTCCTGCTGCCGAAGCGAAGCGAGGGGACCAGGGGGGCCACGCAGGCATCTCCCGCGCCTCCGCTGTCAACTCGGCGGAGGCTCCGTTTGATCACGCCAGCCGCCCCCCGTCCCACCACGAGCGCGCACTCGTTGATGACAGCGCCGTGCTAATTTAGTCAGCTAGCAAGACCCTGGGGGAGCCGCACCCCGAGATCCGCCAGCTCTTGTCTGATTTTCATCTCCGAAGAGAACAGGCTCGAGCTGGCCGTCGTGGACGGAATCACAGGATCTCTTTCTTTCCAGCAGGAATGCAGCCTTGCCTGGGCCGCTGGACACGCTGTGCGCCATCAGCGCACGTTCCTCACCATCAGCCTGGGTTGACGGGGCACTCTCTGCGGCTACACTTCTGAGCTCCCCGGGAAAGCCACGGCGTAGAACTTACCCCTGTTCTGGGCTGAACGTGCGTGCTAAGTCACTCAGTCGCGTCCGACTCTCTGCAACCCCACGAACTGTAGCCCGCCAGGCTCCTCTGTCGATGGCATGCTCCGGGCAAGAATGCTGGAGTGAGTGGCCATGCCCTCCTCTGGAGATCTTCCCCACCCAGGGATCGAACTCGAGTCTCCTGTCTCCTGCACTGGCAGGCGGGCTCTCTACAAATAGCGCCACCCCCTCCCCACTTCCTATGGTGAGTCTCCAACTGCCGGGACCTCAGAATGCAAGTGTGTTTGGGGACAGAGGTCTTTACAGGGGGGATGACGGTAAATGAGGTCATAAGCATGGGTCGTGCCATTCCATCCCTTGGGACCACCTGTGGGCTTCCCTGGTGGCTGAGACAGCAGTCTGCCTGCAATGCAGGAGACCTGGATTCCAACCCTGGGTCAGGGAGATCCCCTGGAGGAGGGCATGGCAACCCACTCCAGCCTTCTCGCCTGGAGACTCCCATGGACCGAGGAGCCTGGTGGGTTACGGTCCACTGAGTCCCAAAGAGTCGGACGCCAGTGAGTGATTAACAGTTTCACGTTCTAGGAATTTAGAAAGATGGATTTAGAAAGTGCAGTATGCTGAAAGAGGACAGGGGTTGCGGATGGGGGTTGAAAAAAAAATCGCCCCATTGTCAGTATGATCTGGGGAAGCCAAACCATCCCTTTCTACTTCAGCTCCTGCATCTGTGAAATGTTGAGGGCGGGACTCCATCATTTCTTGGGGGTCTTTCCACGTCTGCCACGTTTTGGGGCCAAGACGAGATGGTTGGGTGGCATCACCGACTCAATGGACACGAGTTGGAGCAAGCTCCGGGAGATGGTGAAGGACAGGGAGGCCTGGCGTGCTGCAATCCATGGGGTGGCACAGAGTTGGACTGAGCGACTGAACAGCGAATTGGTCAGTGGATAGGTTGCTGGGGCGAGTGAGGCTTTCGGAAGCTGGCCGGGCGTCCAGTGTCTGGCCCTGTCTTTTGGTTTCCGGGGTCTTTGTGGGTAAGAAGCCTGTGATAACGGTGAACGGTTTCTGTGTAGGAAAAACTCTGTCTTTTACGACCACATTCCTCAAGGTCCAGCCAACCAACCAGGACTCAGAGGTTCCCGCAGGGCACTCTGATTTTTAGTATTAAATATTCCTTCTCATGGGAGAAGGCGATGGCACCCCACTCCAGTACTCTTGCCTGGAGAATCCCATGGACGGAGGAGCCTGGTGGGCTGCAGTCCATGGGGTCGCTAAGAGTCGGACACGACTGAGCGACTTCACTTTCACTTTTCACTTTCATGCACTGGAGAAGGAAATGGCAACCCAGTCCAGTATTCTTGCCTGGAGAATCCCAGGGACGGGGGAGCCTGGTGGGCAGCCGTCTCTGGGGTCGCACAGAGTTGGACACGACTGAAGCGACTTAGCAGCAGCAGCAGCATTCCTTCTCATAAAACATGCATCAGACAGGCACCAATCTCACATTCCGTGGTGACCTGGGTGTCGTTCGGTCGTGTCCGACTCTTGGTGACCCCATGGAGTGTAGCCAGCCAGGCTGCTCTGTCCACAGGATTCTCCAGGCAAGACTACTAGGGTGAGCTGCCATGCCCTCCTCCAGGGGATCGTCCCCATTCGGGGATTGAAACCAGATACCCTGCATTTCGGGTGGGTTCTTTACCATCAGTGCCACCAGGGAAGCCCAGAAGGTTAGAAAAATATGCCCCAGACAAACAGAGATGCAGCCTCTCCGGTGCTGCCTGAGGGTAAACTCTGGTGTCACTAGCGTGTCAGGCAGCCTCTCTGCTGTTAGCAAGTGGTGTTTGCACCTTTGCAGAAATCCTGGCCTGCACGGGACCCGTCGGGGAGAGGGCCCACCTTCATCTTGACGATGGAGGGAACCCGAGGTGCTCTGTAACTGAGCCTCCGACAGGGAACACCAGGCTGGGTTTGTGTGTCAGGGGGCACTCACTGGCTGGGTTCTTTGTTCACCATCCTTCCAACCTCCTCTGTCCGCTGCTTTGGTTCTCTGGGGTTCTCGGGCACCAGGAGGAGAAAACTCCACAGACGGATGTCCGGCCAGACGTCCACTATAATCATGTCCTCGGCTCACCTCGCAGGGGTTTCCCCCCCAACCCAGGATTTCCCACATCTCAACTCCCTCATCAATCGGCCGATTGTCTTTGCAGACCCTGGTGAGCGAGAAGGCCAAGAAGAAAGCCCACCACCCCCACCCACCGCACGCCGGCTTACCGTGAGCGCCGTGGAAATAAATCCCCGGGTTGCATAATTAAAGCGTTAACTCAAGAGACCCAGAGTGTTCCTGTTTTTCTTTTTTTTTTCCAACACGGCTTCCCATGCTCACCGCCCCCAGCTCCTCGGGTGCTTAGTCATCTTAATAAAAGCCCGATGCCAAATATGCGACGTGGATGGGCGGGCTGCTGAGTTTTATGGCCCTTCCAGCCGGCGCTCTGTGTGGCCTCGCAGAACGACGGGTCTGCCCGTGGTCCAGATGAACCCTGGCGAGGACCGCCCACGGCGCCGCCCAGCCCACCGGGCAACTCGGTCCCTTCCAAGCCCTCGGATCCAGCCCGCCCTGGGACGTCGCCCCGTCCCGCGTCTCCTCTCTCCCGATGCGCAAAGCCGTCACAACCGCAGCCCCTTCGGAGATGGGCCGGACCGCACCCACTCAGAGACTCAGCGTGGTTCAAGATGCAACCAGCTCCATCCAGAAGGCAGGCCCGAATCTCCACGTCCTGCTCAGCCCCAGAGCCCCAGCCGAAAGCGCTCCGGACTCAACCTGCGGAAAACGCGTCTAAGGCCGTTTTCTGCCCCCCTGGCACCCCAACCTGCCGGTCTCATCCCCTTCCCAAGGCGCAGAGCTTTCTCCTGCTCGCCAGGCAGAGTGTTTTGTTCTTTGATACACCCACACATTGTGAAATGATGATCACACTCAACTTAATTGACACTGCCTTCCACCCCCACCCACCCCTCTAGGTCATCACAGAGCCCGGAGCTGAGCTCCCCGGATCATACAGCAGCTTCGCGCCCGCTGTCTTTCACACGTGGTCATGTATACATATCAGTGCTGCCTCCCACCTCATTGCCCCCCATCCTTCCCGTGTTGTGCCCACGTAACATGTCCCCTCTCTGTCTGTGTCTCTATCCCTGCCCTGCAAATAGGTTCGTCTCCACCCTTTAAGATTCCACATAAATGTGCTAATATACGACGATTCTCTCTTTCCGACTCACTGTACCCTGTACCACGGGCTCTAGCTCCATACACATCACTACCAGCGACCCACGGCCCTTCCTTTTTCATGGGTGAGTAATATTCCGCCAGGGATCAGTACTACATCTTCCTTCTCCACCCCTCTGCCCACGGACACCTAGGGTGCTTCCACGTCTTGGCCTTTGTGAGCAGGACCACAGTCTACACTGGGGTGCACGCGGCCTTTCGAATTATGGTTTTGTCAGGGAAGACACCCAGTGGTGGGATTGCTGGGTCACATGGTAGTTCTTCAGTCTGTGTGTGGGGGGTGGGGGCACATGTCTGTGGCCATTGCTTCAACAGGCAAGAGTGACAAGATTCATGTTGTCACTCTTCCAGACATCTTCGTCCCTGAATCACACATTCCTGAAATACTTTTTTAAAGTTTTTTTTTTTTTCAAATATCTTGGCCCTATTTATTATTATTATGTTTTAAACTTTTAATTTTATAATTGGAGTATAGCCGATTAACAATGTTGTGAAGATTTCAGGTTGACAGCAAAGGGACTCAGCCATACACACACATGTGTCTCCCCCCAGACTCCTGTCCCAGCCAGGCGGCCACATGACATTGAGCAGAGTTCCCTGTGCTGGGCAGCAGGTCCTTGCTGGTTCTCCTTGTTAAACACAGCAGTGTGTCCATGTCCATCCCAGACTCCCTGACTATCCCCCTTTCCCCCATCCTTCCCCCTGGGAACCATAAGGTTATTACAGAGGATTGAGCAGAGTTCCCTGTGCTGTCCAGCAGGTCCTTGCTGGTTCTCCGTGTTAAATCCAGCAGTGTGTCCATGTCCATCCCGGACTCCCTGACTGTCCCCTCCCCCATCCTTCCCCCCGGTGACCATCAGGTTATGACAGAGGATTGAGCAGAGTTCCCTGTGCTGCCCAGCAGGGCCTTGTCAGTTCTCTGTAAATTGTTGATATTTCTTCATCACAGATTTTCCTTTGACACTCAATTTGTTTAGAGCAATTGCATTTAAAGGCTTTCCCGGGTGGCTCAGTGGTAAAGAGCCCACCCGCAATGCAGGAGACCTGGGTTTGATCCCTGGGTGGGGAAGACGCCCTGGAGGAGGGCATGGCACCCCACTCCAGTAGTCTTGCCTGGAGAATCCCAGTGATGGGGAGGCTGGACGGGCTACAGTCCTTGGGGTCGCAGAAGAGCTGGACGTGCCTTAGCGACAGAACAGCAACAACACGGCAATTAAAACACCTGTGTTGAGTGAATTTTTGGAGCCCCCGGTAAATTTCGTTCCTGAGGCAAAGCCTCACTGGCCTTGCCTTAGGTCCTGTCCGGAGTGACCGCCAGAGCTGGACATCTCCTGGCCAGAAGGAACGCTGACCCTGGGTGACTCATCTGGGTTCACAGCTGTGGGTGTCCTGGTGTGGGATCGCCCCTCAGTCCTGCTGCCATGAGGGTCTGTCGGAACTCATCTGACATTGAGGGGTCGATCCTAATCAGATATCTTGATGGTTAAATAATGGACAGAGTCCAGCCTCAATATCGACTCGTCAGATAACTTATGAGCCTGTTAATTGCTCGTTAGGTCATCTATCTCGTTGTCTCCGGGACGACAAGAGTGACGTTGCCTATTTTGCTAATGAACCAACCAAGACTCTAAAGATTTCAATTTGCACCTGGTAAGTGAGTCACTTAAGAGACCCTCCCGGTTATTGACCTCCGTGGGTCATTACAGCCGAGGCGTTTTTAGACGCAGCCTCCACACATCGACTCGGCCGTGGAAAAGACGGAGGCTCATGAAGGCTAGGTCTCAAAATCCACCACATTTCCTCGAGGGGACCCGGCCGGCAGGGGCTTCCCTGGTGCCTCAAATGGTAAAGAAGCCACCTACCAGTGCAGGAGGCCCCGGTTCAATCCCTGGGTCATGAAGAATCCCTGGAGGAGGAAATGGCAACCCACTCCAATATTCTTGCTTGGAGAATCCCACAGACAGAGGAGCCTGGTGGGCCACAGTCCATGGGGTCGCGGAGAGTCGGACGTGACTCAGAGACTAAACCACCACCACTGTGTTAACTCGGCCCCGGAGATAACGACACACGGTACACGTAACTGGAAATCCCAAAATTAAACTTTGGGAGCTCGTCCTTGGCATCCATTGGAGAAGTATCTCTTAGGGGTGACAGAGTTTCCTGAGATGATGGCATGTTCATTCAACCTGGGGAGAAGCTTGAAAAACGTGGTTTGGGAGAACAGAGTCTGTTACTCAGTCATGTCTGACTCTTGTGAGCCCATGGACCGTAGCCCCCCAGGCTCCTCTGTCGGCGGGAGTCTCCAGGCAAGAACACTGGAGTGGGTTGCCATGCCCTTCCTCCAGGGGATCTCCCTGAAGCAGGGATTGAACTGGGCTCTCCCACATTGAAGGCAGATTCTTTACCATCTAAGCCACTAGGGAAGCCCAGTAGTGTTTTTAAATATATATTAAATGATGCTTAAGGGATTTTTCTACCTTTTTTTTTTTTGGAGGGGGTGGGAGGAGGCATCAGGTTATGACTTTTAATTCTGAAAAATATCCTTTGCTCTCCGATTGGCCTGTCTTGTGAAGACCTAGTTTCTTTTTTTTAATATATATAATTTTTTAAATTAAAGAAAATTGTTTATTTTTGTCTGTGCTGGGTCTCCATTGCTGCATTCCGCCTTTCTCTGGTTACCTTGAGGGGGGCCTGCTCTCCACTGGGGGTGCCCAGCCTTCTAACTGCGCTGGCGTCTCTTGTTTCGGAGACAGGCTCTGGAGTACAAGGTCAGTACTTGTAGTTCACGGGCTTGGTCTTTCTGCAGCGTGTGGGATCGAACCCGCGTCCCCTGCACCGGTAGGTGGATTCTTAACCAGCGCACCAGCAGGGACGTCCCCGAGACCCTGTGTCACACGTCGGATCCGGCCGGGCTGTCAAGAGGCGAGAGAGCAGAAGTCCTTCGGAACTGCTGAGAAGCGAGGCGTGGTTAGAGACGGGGCTCCTGCCGCAAGGTTCCAAGCTGAGGTCGCGCAGGTGAGAGCCGGAGTTACCAGCCCCGCCCCCGAGCCTTGGAGATGGCTCCTCCGCGTCCCGGTCAAAGACGGTCAATCCTGCAGCTGAGATTCTCAGGCGTCCTTCCTTCGGATCCGTGGGCCACAGGCTACACGGGACGGCATTCACATTGCACGTTTCCCCCCCGGACCACAGCCGCCAGCCCCCTCTCTCTGCAAATTGCTCCCTGCAAATAAAGACCAGATGTCACACGGTCTTTATCTTAACAAGCACAGATTCCGATTAACCCGGAATTTGTACTTCTCCAGAATTAGTTTGATTTAGCTCCGTCTCAGCAACTAAGCCAAGGAAAGGGGGGAGTGGGGGCAGGGGCGAGAGGGGTTAAAAAAAAAATTTTAAAATTACATGCAGAGGAAAAGAGAGGGGGTAAAAATTTGTAACACATGGCCCAGCCTTATTTGTAGAGCAGACAGAAACATCCATTAGAATTATATTGATTTGCCAGACGATAGGCGAGCCTTTGGAAAGCGTTAGTGACGGCTGATTTCGGCACCCTGTTCGTTTTTTTCAAGCCCCCGGCCCCAGGCGGGCTCTCCACGGCGACGCACGAGACTGGATCTGCCATTACGCGAGCGGTGCCCGTGGTACTCGTCAGTAGACAAGACAACACGGAGTCTCCGGAAACGCGAGCAGAAATTTGAGAACATACGCATGTCCACACGGAGGAAATGGTAGATACAATGCAAAAACAATAAGCTTCCCTCCCCTGTCCCCGCTCCACCCCCGCGGGTGACTACAATAGATACAGACATTCTTGGAAAGGGCCCTCCGTGATTAAAGCCTTCCTGGAAGAATTTAGAACAGAAGGAGGCAAAAAAAAAAAAAAAAAAAAAAAAAAAAAAATCACGGGACTGTCTACACCCCATAGAACTTTCACATCCGAGGCGGGATGACGTGCTTGTCAATGACGTGCTGATACCGACTGCGGAGCTGCAAACACGCAACCCGGTTCCTGGGCTCACAAAAAGCCAAGTTCCGGCGCTTTGCAGGGCGAGACCTGTTTGCACTGATCACACACGGTTTACGAGCAGAAGGGTTTCCCACGTGGCGCTAGTGGTAAGGAACCCGCCTGCCCATGCAGGAGACGTGAGTGACGCGGGTTCGATCCCCGGGTGGGGAAGATCCCCCGGAGGAGGGCATGGCAGCCCACTCCAGTATTCCTGCCTGGAGCATCCCGTGGGCAGAGGAGCCTGGCGGGCTGCAGTCCGTGGGGTCGCAAAGAGTTGGACAGGACTGAGCAACAACACTGTGTAGATGAGTCAGTGGCAAAGCATTTGCCCATCCATGCAGGACATACAGGTTCAGTCCCTGGGTTGGGAAGAGCCCCTGGAGGAGGAAATGGCAACCCAGTCCAGGATCCTTGCCTGGAGAATCCCCATGGACAGGGGAGCCCGGTGGGCTACAGTCCCGTGGGGTCGCAGAGAGCCGGACACGACTAAAGTGACCTAGCACGCACGAGCAGAAAGGGAACATTCCGCGAGGAACACTAATAAAATAAAGCAACGTCTTGTGATAGGATTACAACGCTCAGCGTGCCTGGAGTCCACATGCCCTCGTACGTCTTTCAACGTGAAAACCGGGCTTTCTCCTGTGTGTGTCGGGGTGAGGCGGGCCTCCCAGGGGCTCGGTGAGGGAGCCGCCAGCCAGACCCTTACGATGAGGCCGTTTCTCCTTCATAAAGAACTTCTTTTAAACGCCTGAACCTTTTGATAGGTAATTACGGGCAGGAAGCCAGGCACATATGAATTCTATATTTATGGTCCAATCCGAGGTCACCACCGAAATTCTAAAACCGCCCTCAGAAATATGTCCGTGAGTCCTCATTTTAATTACATTTCCTCCCCTCTGGTAAGACATGGGCTGCTGAGAGGAGGAAAAAAAAGGAAAAAAAACCCCTATAGAACAGATGTTTCAGCGGATGCGTCGAGGATCTGACAGTGTCTTGATCTACCCCTGCCGTTTTTAAACATGCAGCCTGGGGGCCAGCCAGTCCAGGTGAGGAAGGGCAGCGGTCTAACGTGTCACCCACTTCCCTCCAACACTTTCTGTCCTTGCTCCATCGCTCAGTCGTGTCTGACCCCACGGACTGCAGCACGCCAGGCCTCCCTGTCCATCACCAACTCCCAGAGCCTGCTCAAACTCATGTCCGTCCAGTCGGCGATGCCATCCAACCGTCTCATCCTGTGTCGTCCCCTTCTCCTCCCGCCTTCAATCTTTCCCAGCATCAGGGTCTTTCCCAAGGAATCAGTTCTTTACCTCAGGTGGCCAGAGTATTGGAGTTTCCGCTTCAGCATCAGTCCTTTCAGTGCGTATTTAGGGTTGATTTCCCTTTAAACGGACTGGTTTGATCTTGCTGTCCAAGGGACTCTGAAGAGCCTAATGTTTACTGGACTTGAACATTTTCTTTTGATTACTGGCCAATTGCCTCACGTCCTTTGGCTCTCAGATTGGGGAACATTGCTTTTGATTCGAAACAGCCGTTTATGAATTAATGATGTTTTCTGGTCCATAATGTATTTTCCAAATGTTCCCCCCATGTACCCTTTAATTTTGCATATATTTTGTGACGCACAGAAGTCTTGGATATTTTTTATGGAATGAATTAAAGAAACCACCTTCATCACGTCATAAACCCTCGATATATTTCTCAACTGTCATTGATCTGTCTGTTTCTATGCCAGGATGCTCCTGCTTTCATCTATTAGGTCTTTATAAAAGATTTTATTGTCTGCTAATGCATGTTCCTTCTCCTCACTCTTCTTGGGAAATGGCTTGGAGTTTTTCTTTTTTCTTTTTACCAAATTTATGCTTATGACCACATTTTTTGAATCACTCGACTCTTTTCAAATCTTGAAAAAAAAATTCCTAGGGGATGAAGTCCATATTTTAATCTGGGAAATGGTGACATTTTTACAATCGTAAACCTCTACATCCAGAAAGGCAAGAACGTGTCTCCATCTAATTCTTCTTTTATGTGCCTCTCAGTGAAGCTTGGCCTCTTTCGTCTTCGACAGCCCACTTAACGTTTCTCGTGAAGTTTATTTTGTTCTAATAGTAACATGCTCTTTACATGATCTATGGAAACACAGTACACGTACACTTTTCCTAAATGAATTATTATCATTATTTTTGCCAGTTACTGGTTGGTGATAATCCATCTTTATTACATTTTCAGTGTCATCAACGTGAATCCTTGCAGCGTTTCAACTTTAGAGAAGTCCATTTCATGTTACCCTTTTACAAACCCCTTGTCTGATACCACCCTGTTTGTACTCCCATAACATCACAGCTTTGCTTGTCTCTTCCTAAGCTATGACCAACCTAGACAGCATATTGAAAAGCAGAGACATTACTTTGCCAACAAAGGTCCGTCTAGTCAAGGCTATGGTTTTTCCAGTGGTCATATATGGATGTGAGAGTTGGACTGTGAAGAAGGCTGGGCGCCGAAGAACTGATGCCTTTGAACTGTGGTGTTGGAGAGGACTCTTGAGAGTCCCTTGGACTGCAAGGAGATCCAACCAGTCCATTCTGAAGGAGATCAGCCCTGGGTGTTCTTTGGAAGGAATGATGCTAAAGCTGAAGCTCCAGTACTTTGGCCACCTCATGTGAAGAGTTGACTCATTGGAAAAGACTCTGATGCTCGGAGGGATTGGGGGCAGGAGGAGAAGGGGACGACCCAGGATGAGATGGCTGAATGGCATCACCAACTCGATGGACGTGAGTCTGAGTGAACTCCAGGAGTTGGTGATGGACAGGGAGGCCTGGCGTGCTGCAATTCATGGGGTCACAAAGAGTCGGACACGACTGAGTGACTGAACTGAACGGAATGCCCTCTCATATGGATGTGAGAGTTGGGCCACAAAGAAGGCTGAGTGCTGAAGAATCTATGCTTTCAAACCGTGGTGTTGAAGAAGACTCTTGAGAGTCCCTTGGACTGCAAGAAGATCCATCCAGTCCATCCTAAAGGAAATCAGTCCTGGAATATTCATTGGAAGGACTGTCGAGATGCTGAAGCTCCAAAACTTTGGCCACCTGATATGAAGAACTGACTCACTGGAAAAGACCCTGATGCTGGGAAAGATTGAGGGCAGGAGGAGACGGGGACGACAGAGGATGAGATAGTTGGATGGCATCATTGGCTCAATGGACATGAGTTTGGGTAAACTCCGGGAGTTGCTGATGGACAGGGAGGCCTGGCGTGCTGCGGTCCATGGGGTCGCACAGAGTCGGACACGACTGAGCGACTGAACAACAGAGTCCTCTTCCCAATACGTGATCTGTCTCTTCTCCCTCATGTTTCCCCCCTCCCCACCCCAGGCCCTGCTTCTAACCCCTGCAAGCCAGCTTTCCTGATATGTCACACTGACAGGGGCAGACTGACCTTCTCTCTTCTGTTTTCTCGAACCCTTTCAGCCTAAAATATTCCATCTGGCAAGGTGACAAATTTGGGGTCTCATGTGCTGAACCCCACCGCCGCTATGTGGCCAGAACTCCATTGGAAGCCCCAGTTCAGTTCAGTTCAGTCGCTCAGTCGTGTCCAACTCTGCGACCCCATGGACTGCAGCACGCCAGGCCTCCCTGTCCATCGCCAACTCCCGGAGCTTGCTGAAACCCATGTCCATGGAGTCGGTGATGCCATCCAACCGTCTCACCCTCTGTCGTCCGCTTCTCCTCCCGCCCTCAGTCGTTCCCAGCACCAGGGTCTTTTCCAACAAGTCAGCCCTCTGCAGCTCTCGTCAGGTGGCCGCACTGTTGGAGGAAGGAAGGGCACAGCGCTGCAGCCTTCCTGCCTTGAGAACCGCGTGAATGATAGGAATGTGAGACGGGCTCGCTCAACACAGTGAAAGGTGGAGAGGCTGTTGGCTGTGGGGTGAGACGTCCTGCCGGGGAATAGGGGCTCCTTGGAAGACATTCTTGGAGTTTCTGCTTGGAAAACAGACTGGGCTGGACTGGCACTGGCCTTGCTCTGGGTCTGAGCTGAGATCTTCCAGGCTGGGTGGTTGGGGGGGTGGGGGTGGGGGTGGTGTAGGTTTCCAAATTCCACATCTGAGGAGGAAGGAGTTTGGCGAGGTTACAGCCCACCCCGCAACACCGGGGATGGGGCGAGGGGTGCATTTGAATACGAAAGGCCTGTCAGAAAGGCTGGACGCTGGCACAGCTGGTCTCAGCAGGGGCCCATTCTTTGCTTTGTCTTCCTACAATGACCCAAGCCCCAGGGAGAAGCCACAGCGAAGGCCCAGAAAACCCCTGAGAGTCCGACTGGATGCCTGCCCCCCAGCAGACGGTCGACACGCGTTGTGTCTGGCTTCACATTTTCCTTAAATGTAGGGCAACAGGCTCTCGTTCCGAGTGCACTTTGGTGGCTGTGGGCCTGATTTCTGTATTTCAGGGGAAGCGTGGCAGTCAGAAAATTAAGAGAAAAGGGGTAGGAAAGAAGATTCTTGGGGAGCTGCCAAATGGACAGCCAGGAGACTCGGCGTGTGTCTGGGTCGGGGTGCTCAGCCTCGTCCCGCTGACCCTGGGGGCGCGGTGAGTCTCTGACACGGGGCGCCCCAGGGCACTGCACGGAGTGTGGAAGGGGTATCTCTGCTCACCTCACCCCATAGGCCAGATGCACCCGCTTCCCCCATCACTGTCACAACCACAACGTGCCCAGACTTTTGCCAGGCGTCCCCTGGGGGCAAACATCCTCCCAGGTTGTGAACCAGAGCCAGAGGCAGATAAAGGGATGGATGGATGAGGTGATGGATAGAAAGATAGGGTAAGCAAATAGATGGATAAATAGAATAAGGAGACAGATGGGTGAATGGATAGAAAGATAGGGTAAGCAAATAGATGGATAAATAGAATAAGGAGACAGATGGGTGAATGGATAGAAAGATAGGGTAAGCAAATAGATGGATAAATAGAATAAGGAGACAGATGGGTGAATGGATAGAAAGATAGGGTAAGCAAATAGATGGATAAATAGAATAAGGAGACAGATGGGTGAATGGATAGAATAAGTAGGTAGATAAATGGAATAAATAGGCAGATGGGTGAATGGATAGAAAGATAGGATAAGCAAATAGATGGATAAATAGAATAAGTAGACAGATGGGTGAATGGATAGAAAGATAGGGTAAGCAAATAGATGGATAAATAGAATGAGGAGACAGATGGATGAATGGATAGAAAGATAGGGTAAGCAAATAGATGGATAAATAGAATAAGGAGACAGATGGATGAATGGATAGAAAGATAGGGTAAGCAAATAGATGGATAAATAGAATAAGGAGACAGATGGATGAATGGATAGAATAAGTAGGTAGATAAATGGAATAAATAGGCAGATGGGTGAACGGATGGACAGATAGACGATGAATGGATGGACAGATAGACGATGAATGGAGGGACAGATAGACGATGAATGGAGGGATAGATAGAATAAGTAGCTAGATGGATGAATGAGTGGGCAGACGGAGTAAGTAGATAGAGGGATGAATGGAAGGACAGACAGACGGATGGATGGATAGACAGAATAAGTAGATGGATAGATAGAATAAGGAGACAGACAGATGGATGGGTGGACAGATAGACAATGAATGGATGGATAGATGATGAATGGATGGGTAGATAGAATAAGTGGACAGATAGATAAATAGAATGACTCGATAGAAAGATGGGTGAATGGGTGGATGGATAGATAGAATAAGGAGACAGATGGATGAATGGGTGGACAGACAGATAGAATAAGGAGACAGACGGATGGATGGGTAGACAGATAGACAATGAATGGATGGATAGATGATGAATGGATGGGTAGATAGAATAAGTGGACAGATAGATAAATAGAATGACTCGATAGAAAGATGGGTGAATGGGTGGATGGATAGATAGAATAAGGAGACAGATGGATGAATGGGTGGACAGACAGATAGAATAAGGAGACAGACGGATGGATGGGTAGACAGATAGACAATGAATGGATGGATAGATGATGAATGGATGGGTAGATAGAATAAGTGGACAGATGGATGAATGGGTGGACAGATAGAATAAGTACATAGTTGGGTGAATGGATGGGTAGATAGAATAAGCAGATAGATGAATAAGTAGATAGCTGGGTGAATGGATGGACAGATAGACAATGAATGGATGGATGGATGATGAATGGATGGATAGATAGAATAAGTAGACAGATAAATAGAATGACTCAATAGAAAGATGGGTGAATGGGTGGATGGATAGATAGAATAAGGAGACAGGTGGACGAATGGGTGGACAGATGGAATAAGCACATAGATAGTTGGGTGAGTGGATGGATAGATAGAATAAGGAGACAGGTGGACGAATGGGTGGACAGATGGAATAAGCACATAGATAGTTGGGTGAGTGGATGGATAGATAGAATAAGGAGACAGGTGGACGAATGGGTGGACAGATGGAATAAGCACATAGATAGTTGGGTGAGTGGGTGGGTAGATAGAATAAGGAGACAGATGGACGAATGGGTGGACAGATGGAATAAGCACATAGATAGTTGGGTGAGTGGGTGGGTAGATAGAATAAGGAGACAGATGGACGAATGGGTGGACAGATGGAATAAGTACATAGATAGCTGGGTGAGTGGGTGGGTAGCTAGAATAAGCGGATAGATGGATAAGTAGATAGCTGGGTGAATGGGTGGACAGATAGCACAAGCAGCTAGACAGATGAGTGAATGGGTGCACAGAGAGATGATGAATGGGTAGACAGAATAAGTGGATAGATGCAGGAAGTGGATGCATAGACTAAGAAGGCTGACAGATAGCATAAGTAGATAGAGAGGTAATGGGACAGTCACGCCTGGGCAGGGTTTCTCAGCCTCAGCACCGCTGGCATCCGGGGCTGGACGGCCCTCTGATGCGGGGCGTCCTGAGCCCTGAGCGGCAGCCCTGGTCTCCACCCGTTACGTGTCAGTGGAGCCGCTCCTGTGAGTTGTGACGACCAGAAATGCCTCTGTGAACTGACGGGTGTTCTCAGGAAGGCAAAGTCATTTGCACGTGAGAACCACTGTGAGATGGAGAGAAAACAGATAGACAGGATGTGCGGATGGATAGAATGAAGGCAAGAAGGGACGGATGGACGGAGGGAGGAAGGAAGAATGAATATGGATAGGTTCGTGAGGTAGATGGGCAGACAGATACGATGGATGGATACTTAGTTACACCGAGAGCTACACAGATAAGTGAAAAAATCGATGAATGGATGGACAGATGGCTGGATGGTAGATATAAGGCCTGTACAACTAGGTAGATCAGACGTGGTTAGATGTGATGGGTGGACAGCTAGCTACACTGGCATACGGTTATATAGATGCTGGGTCAATAGATAGATGGACGGATGGATAGACAGATACAGGAGCTGGGTAGGTACATAGACAATGAACGGATAACTAGTTACATTGATGGTTACACAGATGATGAGTGAATAACTAGAAGAATGCGTGGGTAGTTAGCTAGACGGTGGATCATAGATGCATGGAGGGATGAATGGGTGGGTAAGTAGTTGGATGGCAGATAAAATGCTTGCACCGATAGATAATGATAGATAAAGACACATCAGCAGATTTGATGGACGGACAGCTGGTTGCATTGACAGTCATGGAGATGATGGATGGGCAGAGGGACGGATGGACGGACAGGTAGCTGGCAGGTAGCCGTGGTGTTTGCACACACCCGGTGGGTGGCAGAGACGGTGGACGCAGATAGAGGGACAGATACAGTCAGTCCTGCTGGGGACAGTAAGGTCTGGGCCGAAGAGGGTCGCCGTGTCTCTAGGCTCGATGACTGAGATCCCGGGTCCAGTGGATTTCACGGTTCCTTGGATAATGTTTAGACCCCCTTGTCATTAGAAAGTCATCCTAAAGAGTGCAGTTTTCTCTATATAAGAGTGCGAGCGCCTTCTCCTTAGCCTTCCGGGTGCTGAGACTACGGAAGATTCATTCAAGGTACACTGCAGCCTAGAACCCACCAGCCAAAGCAGGAGACAGAAGAGACGGGGGTTCAGTCCCTGGATCAGAAAGGTGCCCTGGAGGGGGGCATGGCAGCTCGCTCCAGTGTTCTTGCCTGGAGAATCCCACGGACAGAGGAGCCTGGAGGGCTACAGTCCACGGGGGTCGCAAAGAGTCGGACACGACTTCGCAACGGAATGACAACGAAGAACAACAAGTCCCCATGTCCCCACGGTACACACACCTCTCAGTGCTTCTGTGTGGTTATTTGGGGGTGATGTCAGTGTTCATAAGAACAATGCATTGGATAAATGAACAGGACAAAGATATATTTTAAACGTCTCCGTTTCAAAGCTTGGACTACATTGGAAAAGTGTAAGTGAAAGTCGCTCAGTCATGTCCGACTCTCTGCGACCAAATGGACTATAATGTCCGTGGACTTCTCCAGGCCAGAATACTGGAGTGGGTAGCCTTATCCCTTTTCCGGGGGATCTTCCTGACTCAGGAATTCAACCAGGGTCTCCTGCGTTGCAGGCGGATTCTTTAGCAAATGAGCTGTGACGGAAGCCCTTGGAAAAGTGGCAAAGTGGCGTAAAATGAAGAAATTGAGGTCGACTTCATTACACAGTAAAGAATCTGACCGCCAGTGCAGGAGACCCGGGTTCAATCCCTGGAGAAGGGAATGGCAACCCACTCCAGTATTCTTGCCTGGAGAATTCTGCGGACAGAGGAGCCTGGCGGGCTGCAGTCTGTAGAGTCGCAAAAAGTCGAACACGACTGAAGTGAGTTAGCACGCATGCACGCACACACTTGAAAACGTGACTATGCAAGGAGTCTGGGTCACGCCGCGGGCCTTACAGCTCTGAGATAGTTGCCGTATTTGAAAACCACAACCCGTTTTTCAAAGACGAAAGGAAAAGCTTGAACGATAAACACTGCAAAACTTGTTCTCACTTCAAAATCGGAAAGATGTTTTTCCTTTTGGTGTTTTCTTTACAACGTCCCATTGCAGATAAGGTTCTCATGATGAAAATCCCAAGTAAACATTGAATTAGCGTTCCCGTGTTTGGCAGTCTTCCCCTCCGCTCATCTGATAAGCTTAAACGACGATCTGTTTAAGCTTATCTTCTGTGTGTGTTGCTTGGGATTGTTTTCCCTTTTTTTTGACATTCGGTTCTATGTGCCTACAAAGCGTCATTCTGGCCATTTGTATGTATTCTTAGGTGTTCTAAGCTTTGATAGATAGGGCTTACGTCCAGTGGGTCTCTGTTGATGAGAGCACTGTTAATCTCTTCTTCACCCATGCCTTTCCAGTTTTCAGTTGACACCAAAGACGTCTGTAAACTCGGCGTGCAGCTGTATTTCTTTCTGCCCAGAGTGCCGCAGACAAATCCGTTAACAGCATCAGTTTACAGGGAGGGATATGGAAGAAGCGGAGGGGGAGGGGGTGGATGCGGGAGGCAAGAAGGAAGGAAAAGAGGAAGAAAAAGGAGGAAGGGAAAAAAGGGAGGAGGGGAGAGAGGTGAGAGAGGGTAGATAAATTGGTATATAGGTGGACAAGGGACAGAATCGGTAGCTAGCTACGTGCAGTGGATGGACAGATAAATACATGGATAGACAGACAGATAGATAATCGATGGATGAGTATGGACAGACAGACGGATGGACAGAAAGAGAGCTGGATGGATGGGTGAGTACACAGCTGGATATAAGAGCTAGCTGATACATATAAAAGATGATAGACAGAGGATAGAACGGATAGATAGACACGGTCAATGAAGAGACACATGAATTGATAGATGCATGAAAGGGTCAGTCAGACATGTCCAACTCTTTGCGACCCCATGGACCGTAGCCCGCCAGGCTCCTCTGTCTGTGGGATTCTCCAGGCAAGAGTACGGGAGTGGGTTGCCATGCCCTCCTCCAGGGCATCTTCCCAACCCAGGGATCGAACCTGCGTCTCCCCCATTGCAGGCAGATCATTTGCCGTCTGAAGGCACCCGGGCATCCCTGATAGATGCTTACATTGATAGGTAGATACATGGATGGACAGTCTATACAACATATTGATAGATTACAGGATAGATAACAGAGACCAGGAGATGGATGGGAGAGAGAGAGCGAAAGAAGGAAGGGACAAAGAAAGAAAGGAAGGAAGAAGGATGGAAGGAAGGACAGAAAGAAAGATGCTGTATTACAGACTCTAGGCTGAAAATCCTAGCCCCTCCCACCTCCAAATATTGCAGCCGTCGCGGTTTCCTTCTCTCCAGCTTTTTTTCCAGAAAGAAAACAGAAAGTCCCTTCTCTCCGACTTCTTTCCTGCCTCTCCCTCCCTGGGACACACCACAGGGCCTCCTTCTTGAGGGACGGCACAGCTTCCTTCTCTGGAAGCCAAACCGAACCTCAGAACTCTTCTTAACATGAGGCCGACGGCCACCCCTCCCAAGCGGCTGACCTCACCGCCATCCTCTGCCTGGGCAGTCAGCAAAGATGTCCGGAAAAGACCCAGCATGCTTGCAGAGTTTTTAAGGATGCACAGGACGTGGGAGACGGGCAGTGCCCCCACGGGGTGGTGGAGAGAGAGAGAGGCCCTTCGGGATGCAGATTGGAGACTTAGGTAACCGGACAGCAGACACAGGACCAGACATGGGGCTCATTCCCTCTCCTGGGAACTCCAGGCACAGAGTTCTCGCTTCTGAAATTGCTCCCTTTTTCTGCAAAAACCACAGACCCGACCACTTTCCGGCTGTGTGGGATGCAGGGATAAACGACATCCCATCCCTGGGGACCACAAGTTTTGGGGGATACTCGAGTGGAAAGCACAGATGAAGGTCTGAACGTGCCAGCGGAGCTTCGGGGATGGGCGTCTGCTCCATGAAGAGCGCGTGCGGCGCCCACGAAGACCTCGCCGGGAAGCCGCTGTCCCAGAGGGCATCGAGCGTATTCTCTTTATCCATCATCCAGCCTCGGACGACCAGGTTTCGTCTGCCTCTGCCTGTTGTGAATCATGGCGTTTTGAACACACGTGTGTAACTATCTCTCAGAGACTATGCTTCCGATCCTTCTAGGAACTTACCTAGAAGTGGGATTTCTGGGTCATGAGGGTGGTGGTGTTCAGTTGCTCAGTTGTGTTGGACTCTTCGTGACCCCACAGACCCCAGCACACCAGGCTTCCCTGTCCATCACCATCTCCCAGACCTTGCTCAAACTCACGCCCATCAAGTTGGTGATGCCATCCAGCCATCTCATCCTCTGTCGTCCCCTTCTCCCACCCTCAATCTTTCCCAGCATCAGAGTCTTTTCAAATGAATCAGTTCTTCACATCAGGTGGCCAGAGTATCGGAGCTTCAGCTTTAGCATCAGTCCTTCCACTGACTATTCAGGACTGATTTCCTTTAGTATAGACTGGTTGGATCTCCTTGCAGTCCAAGGGACTCTCAGGAATCTTCTCCAGCACCAGGGTTGGAAAGCATCAACCCTTGGGCGCTCAGCCTTCTTTATGGTCCAACTCTCACATCCGTACGACTATCGGATCATTAAGTACAGCTTTGGTTTTGAGGGTAACGGCATCCACTTGCCAGGGGACCATGAGCCTTAAGCAGAGGCTATGTCAGCCCCTCGTACAGGGTCTGGCTAATGGTAGGTACCCAGGAAATGCTTGCTGCACTGAAGGGCAGAAACATGAATGTGAACCCACCCTGGAAGTTTCTTTGTACAAGGCTTCAACCTGTCTGCAGTGCAAGTGTTTACATGAATATCCTTCTGAGCTCAACCGCCTGTCTTTCCGTGCTTTTTCAGACATCGCTTTGCAGCGTCTGGATAAAAACGAATGCTCGGAATGTACGTCAAGCACGCTTCCATAAAAATTTTTTTCAATTAAAAAAATTGAAAACAAATGCTTGGCAGCTCCGATACGATTATTCATTCTACCCTTCGTTCATTATTTACGTGGTGTTCTCGGTATATTAACATGAGGCGTCGGTCGTGTTCTGAGACGGAAATTTTTACTATTTATATGCAATAAATGTATTCATTAATAATTGACTGGATTACATAGATGGCACACAAATAAATATAGCGAATTATTAATTTATAACACACTGGGGGGATTTATAAAATTCCAGTAAATACAGTCTTTAATCAACTATAGACTTTTAAAAACCACTTTATACTATGACTCAGATCTTGTTTATCTACAGCCCCTAATTGAATATTTATATATTTGCATGTGAGCAGACAGAAGCTTCCATTTAGGGAAAAAATAGAGGATAAGGTATCCTTTCAGCAGAGAATCCTCAAAATGTCATACAACATGCCGAGTGAATAAATGGATTCACCACGACTGAATCCGGTCATTAGAATTTGATTTCTGTGCCTAGAATAGCAACAGTCACCCAATTGATCCAAAATACCCAGTTTCCCAGACTCACAGACTTAGACCAGGACTTATGGCTCCCAGGGGGGAAGGGTGGGGGAAGGGATAGTCAGGGAGTCTGGGATGGGCATGGACACACGGCCACATTTAAAATACATAACCATCTGTCAACCCCTGGCCAAGCTCTCTCAGGCTTGGGGTACAGGCTCATTGGAGGATGCTCCCCGAAGGAAGGTTCCAGAAGCACCCCCCCCTCCTGCACCCAGACTGGAGAATGGGTGAGCTGTGTGTGTATAACACCAGACATCTGGAGTCTTCGACTTTTAGCCTCGAAAATGCCTTTCGCCGTTGTCAGAACTCTCCTAGCTCCAGCTCAGCTCCTAAAACGCCTGTCAACCTAGAAGGAAAAAAAAAAAAAAGCGAAAACCACCAGGACGACCTGCCAGTGAGCGGCCATCAAATGGGAACCAGATGGATTCACTTTTCGGCAGAGAACCTTCATGAATTGGGAAATGGGAGAGGCTGTCGGAAAAGAGCAGGGCGGGCAGTGGGGAAAAAAAAATCATTTTAAGATGTTGCCTTGACCCAACGGCAGGCTGGGACTGCCCGGTCTACTACAAACAAGCTCTTCTTGGAAGTTCCCCGGCGTCTCGCCTGGCTGCCTTGTCGGTTCCAATGAGCAGAGTTTCCCACATTTGCCTCCAGCCCCAGCCCCTCCCAGCCTTTCCTCCCAGGCGGTAGCTCAGGTGGCTGTTCAGTTCAGTTCAGTTCAGTTCAGTCGCTCAGTTGTGTCCGACTCTTTGCAACCCCATGGACTGCAGCACACCAGGCCTCCCTGTCCATCACCAACTCCTGGAGTTCACTCAAACTCATGTCCATCAAGTCGGCGATGCATCCAACCAGCTCATCCTCTGTCGTCCTCTTCTCCTCCTGCCTTCAATCTTTCCCAGCATTGGGGTCTTTTCAAATGAGTTGTCTCTTTGCATCAGGTGGCCAAAGGATTGGAGTTTCAGCTTCAGCATCAGTCCTTCCAATGAATATTCAGGACTGATTTCCTTTAGGATGGACAGGTTGGATCTCCTTGCAGTCCAAGGGAGTCTCAAGAGTCTTCTCCAACACCACAGTTCAAAAGCATCAATTCTTTGGCACTCAGCTTTCTTTATAGTCCAACCCTCACATCCATACATGACCACTGGAAAAACCATAGCTTTGACTAGACAGACCTTTGTTGGCAAAGTGATGTCTCTACTTTTTAATGTGCGGTCTAGGTTGCTCATAGCTTTTCTTCCAAGGAGCAAGTGTCTTTTAATATCATGGCTGCAGTCACCATCTGCAGTGATCTTGGAGCCCCCCAAAATAAAGTCAGCCACTGTTTCCACTGTTTCCCCATCTATTTGCCATGAAGTGATGGGACTGGATGCCATGATCTTAGTTTTCTGAATGTTGAGCTTTAAGCTAACTTTTTCACTCTCCTCTTTCACTTTCATAAGAGGCTCTTTAGTTCCTCTTCACTTTCTGGCATAAGGGTGGTGTCATCTGCATATGAGGTTATTGATATTTCTCCCGGCAGTCTGTGCTTCCTCCAGCCCAGGATTTGTCATGATGTACTCTGCATATAAGTTAAACAAGCAGGGTGACAATATACACCCTTGACGTACTCCTTTTCCTTTTGGAACCAGTCTGTTGTTCCATGTCCAGTTCTAACTGTTGCTTCCTGACCTGCATACAGATTTGTCAAGAGGCAGCTCAAGTGGTCTGATAACCCCATCTGTTTAAGAATCGTAGCACCTACAAGAACCCAGGTCCGGGTCCTTGATTGATGAGCGGAATAAGTTCTGAGCCTCTCCCACACATGGGGGCTCTCAGACCACCAGCAGCCCATCCGTCTACTACCAGTGATCTGCTGTTTCTACTGGCCACGTCCCTGACACACTCTCTGCTTGGAAACTCGGTGCCTCTCGGCGTCTCCACGACCGACGGGCAGAGACGAACACAAGGTAGGAAAGAGGGAGAGAAGACGTGGAATCTCGGAAGCTGGGCTCAAAGTGGGAAAGCCTGCGGGGGAGAGACTGGATCTTGGAAGCCAGGGTTGCTGGGGAAGGGCGTGGGGGTGGTGCAGTGGGGAGCGTGCGTGGTGAAGGAGCTGGCTAAGTGGCGCTGGAGCAGGAGGTGGCGATGTAAAAGAGTGAAGGCTGGGAGGCAGGTGGATGGCAGAGGAAGGGACGTGGGCCAGTCCTGGCCCATCAGCGACATGGGCACGTCCCTGTCCCCTCCATCCCGGGTCTGTGGTCTGCCCAGAGGGCGTGGACGCCCCACCTCCTCTCCTCGCATCCTTGGAGACGGAGGGTGGGCGTAGACCCATCGCATCACACACAACCCATCTAGCTAGCTGGCCCATAGCCTTATTTCTTGCTTTCGCAACAGCTTAGGGCTGTCCTCTCACTTCACAATTTAAGGCTTCCCTTGTGGCTCAGACGGTAAGGAATCAGCCTGGAATGCAGTTCGATCCCCGGGTTGGCAAGATCCCCTGGAGGAGGAAATGGCAACCCACTCCTGTGTTCTTGCCGGGAGAATCCCATGGACACAGGAGCCCCGAGCCCTATAGTTCACGGAGTCACAAAGAGTCGGACACAGCTGAGTGACTAACCTTTCCTTTCCTTTCCCTCATTTCTCCCCAAAGGCTCACACACACCTTAAGCTCCGTCCCAGTCCCTGAAAACGCACCACCTCGGTCAAAACAGGAGCCCAGGGGCTCGCTCTCTGTTCCAGCCAACGCCCTGCCTCTTGGTTGAGCGGGCTCCCCTCCCCTCCCTGTTCCTCCATCAACCTCAGTCCCAACACCCTCTGCTCCGTGGCAGCTGCTAGTTTTTTATGATTTTAATTGGTGCCGGGGCCCACCAGGTTTACAAGCCCCGTGTCGACACTAACGGGACTTTAATAAGACAGCTAAGAGGTAACGGGAGCCGGGGGCTCTATAAATGTTTTAATTCACACAAACCCACCCAAGTATTTCCATGTATACCCGCTGCGGTCAGGACATAAAATCCACAACACTCTGCGGTGGATTTCTCCATGCCGGCCTCTCAACTCTCCTACCCGCCCGCCCCCTCGAAGTCGCCAGCCCACAGCGTTTTAGTTTTTTTTCCTTTTTTCCCTTGACCAAACAAGGCTGAAGTTGAAGCTCCACCTGATGCGAACAGCCAACTCATTGGAAAAGACCCTGATGTGGGAAAGATTGAAGGCAGGAGGAGAAGGGGACAACAGAGGATGAGATGGTTGGATGGCATCACTGACTCGATGGACATGAATTGGAGCCAGCTCTGGGAGATGGTGATGGACAGGGAGGCCTGGCGCCCTGCAGTCCACGGGGTCTCAGAGAACTGGTCATGGCTTCATCAGTGAACAGCAACGAAACAGGGCTACGAGATCTTCGCCAGTCTGAGCGCTTAGAAAAAACTTCCTTGATAATGTACCCATTGCCTGCAAGAGCACCCCATGAAGAAACCAGTGTTTGTCACTGTGTCTTGTATTCGAATATGCATTTTGGGGTCATGGATGGATGTCCAAATGCACAAAAACATCTGCTGGTATTTTCATCTGTCTTCTTTGTACTTGGAAGACATGCATGGACATCTGATGTCCGTGGTTTTACAGGGTGGGGAATAATGGCTCCAAAGATGCTTTGACACAAATAAATGTATTTCAGGCACACCTGTTGTGCAAAACTGTAGGCAAGAGATTGAGATTTTTCACAAGAGGTGTGCCCTGGGTCAGGAAGATCCCCTGGAGAAGGGAATAGCAACCCACTCCAGTAATCTTGCCTGGAGAACCCCAGGCACGGAGGAGCCTGGCGGGCTGCAGTCCATGGGGTTGCAAAGAGCCATGGGTGCCTCCTTTATCAAGGCTGAATACTATTCTGTTGTGTATCTACACCACGGACACTTGAATTTTTTTCGTATCTTGCTATTATGAATAACACTGCAATGAACATGGGGGAGCAGATGCCAGTTTCATATCTCTGGACGCATAAATAAAGCTATTATATTTTATTTGGAAAATTTGTTAAATTTTATATTGGAATAGAGTTGATTAACAACATTGTATTAGTTTCAGGTGCAAAGTGATTCACTTAGTTATAGAGGAGTATCTCTTCTTTTCCCATTTAGTTACTACAGAATATTGAGCAGAGTTCCCTGTGCTATACAGTAGGTCCTTGTTGATCATCTATTTTGTTATTTTTCAAATCAGTTTTTTTATTTATTTTATTTACCACACTGGCACATGGGATCTCCAAGCCAGGTCAACCTGGACTGCCACCTTGGATCTCCAGACCATATGTATCCCTTTTGTGACTGTGTTTCTCATCCGAGGAAGCCTGAAACATAAACCAATCACGTGTGTGTGTGTGTGTGTGTGCGCGTGTGTGTGTGTGTGCCAGTCGTAACCGACCTGCCGTGACTCTTTGTGACCCCATGGACTGTATCCCACTAGGCTCCTCTGTCCATGGGATTCTCCAGGCAAGAGTACTGGAGTGGGTTTCTGTGCCCTCCTCCAGGGGATCTTCCCCACCCAGGGATCGAACTTATGTCTCTCAAGTCTCCTATGTTGGCCGGCAGATTTTTTTTACCACTAGCACCACCTGTGTGTGTGGACAGAGCTGCGAACTGGTCTCTGGATTCCTGGTTTGTTCGTTGACAAGAGACTTCATTGACACCAAGAACACTGAGAACATGGGACAGCCAGACTGTTCCCCCTGAGAAGAGCACACCCTCCTCTCCAGGAAGAACCGGACTCCGCTTCTCTTTCCAGTCATCATGCAGTTGTTGGCACACCTTCCCCCTGGATGGAGCCGAAGAATGGACCCCATTTCCAGCACCAGCCGCTCTGTGACCCAGCCATCTCCTCTCTGTGGAACAAGGTGAACGCTCCCTGAATGACTGGAAAATCCAGGCTTGTTTATCAGGGTATGAGTTTGCTCGAGGCTGCAGAGCAAATACCGCACGGGGTGGCTCCAACAGCACGCTTATTCGTCCCAGCGCTGGAGGGTGGGATTTGAGCTCCAGGTGTGGGCAGGGCTGGCTCCTCTTGAGGCCTCTCTGGCGGGTGTGTAGCCGGCCACGTCCTCCCTGCGTCGTCACGTTGCTACCCCTCTGTGTGTGTCTATATCCTCATCTCTTCTTCTGAGGACCCCAGTCTTATGGGATCAGGGCCCACACTGATGACCTCATTAACCCTCATCAGAATTCCAGTCACTCCCCTCCTCAGAATTACCTCTCACTCTCCTCTCAGAATTTCCTCCCATCCTTCCGATGTGTCAGAAACCTCACTCACATTGTATCTCGCAGAAATCATTCACACAGTTTTACTCAGAAAACATTTCTCACCATTCATTGCTTAGATGACCTCTATTTCCCTAGTCTTAGAATAACCTCTCTAATTTTCACAGAAATTCCTGTCACCATACGTCTCTCAAAATTCCATCATTCCCTCATAACCTCCATCATGAAAAGACCATGAAACACTACCACACTCAAGAATCCTTTGACCAGCCTTCTAACCCTCCTTCTTTCTGTCAAATGTCACAACAGAACCTTAGATTTAGCCTCAGAACTTCCCTATTTCTGTCAGACTTCAACTCAGAACTTTATTCGATGTTCACATTTCACATCAGAACTTCAGATTGGACCTGAAACCGGCTTCTTGTTGTCATATTTTATATATAGCCTCCTGTATTCTGTGAATTTTTCCATGAGAACTTCCTTATTTAATCAGATTTTACCTCAGAACTTCCTACTTTCTGTCAGATTTACCTGAAAACCTCCTTCCTTCAGCCAGATTTTACTTCAGAAACATCTATTTTCTAGCAGATTTTACCTCAGAATTTCAGGTGATAACAAAGACCTTCTCTCTGTCAAATCTGAATTCAGAACCTCGTCTTTTGGTTGGATTTTACTATGGAATACCGTAGTTTTGGTGAATTTTATATCAGAATCACCTAGTTTGTTACAGATTTTACCACAGAAGTCCCTAGTTTCTATCAGAATTTATATCAGAACCCCCTAATTTCTGTCTGATTTTACCTCAGAACCCTAACTCTGTCAGATTATACCTTACAACCTCATGGTTCATGTGAGATATCACCTCAGAAATGCCTACTTTCTGTCAGATTTTACCTTAGAACATCCTTTATTCTGTCACATTTGACATCAGAACCCCTAGTTTCTATCAAATTTGGAATCAGAACCCCCTAGTTTCTGTCAGATTTTACATCAGAAACTCCTACTTTCAGTTAGATTTTACCTCAGAAAATCCTTCTTTCTGTCAGATTTTACCACAGAACCTCCATCTTTTTGTCATATTTTACCTCAGTTCAGTTCAGTTCAGTCGCTCAGTCGTGTCCGACTCTTTGCGACCCCATGAATCGCAGCACGCCAGGCCTTCCTGTCCATCACCGACTCCCGGAGTTCACTCAGACTCACGTCCATCGAGTCAGTGATGCCATCCAGCCATCTCATCCTCAGTTGTCCCCTTCTCCTCCTGCCCCCAATCCCTCCCAGCATCACAGTCTTCTCCAATGAGTCAACTCTTTGCATGAGGTGGCCAAAGTACTGGAGTTTCAGCTTTAGCATCATTCCTTTCAAAGAACACCCAGGACTGATCTCCTTTAGAATGGACTGGTTGGATCTCCTTGCAGTCCAAGGGAATCTCAAGAGTCTTCTCCAACACCACAGTTCAAAAGCATCAATTCTTCAGTGCTCAGCTTTCTTCACAGTCCAACTTTCACATCCATACATGACCATAGGAAAAACCATAGCCTTGACTGGACAGACCTTGTTGGCAAAGTAATGTCTCTGCTTTTCAAGAACCCCCTCATTTCTGTCAGATTTTACCTCATCTCCCCTTAGGTTCTGTCAGATTTTGTCTGTTAGATATCACATCTTATGTCATTAGAAAAAAGTTGAGCCATCGCTTTGCCATCAAAGGCTTGTGTGGTCAAAGCTATTCTTTTTTCAGCAGTCACGTATAAATGTGAGAGCTCGGTCATAAAGAAAGGTTAGTGCCAAAGAATGGTGCTTGAATACTCTTGCTAGTTTCTTGGACAGGAAGGAGATCGAACCTGTCAATCCTAAAGACAATCAAGCCCCAGTATTCACTGGAAGGACTGATGCTAAAGCTCCAATACTTTGGCCACTTGATGTGAAGGAACGACTCATTCAAAAAGACCCTGCTGCTGGGAAAGATTGAGGGCAGGAAGAGATGGGGGTGACGGAAGTTGAGATGGTTGCTTGGCCTCACCGACCCAATTGACTTGCGTCTGAGTAAACTCCAGGAGATAGTGAAGGACGGGGAAGTTTGTCGTGCTGAAGTCCGTGAGGCTGGAAGCAGTCGGTAATGACCTTGCGACTGAAAAGTGACGACATGTTGGCTTCCAGTACTGGAGACCGGAAGCCCAGAATCCGGGCGCCTGCCGGGCTCGCCTGCCTCCCGCATGTGTAGACGGCTCTCTCCCCGCCGTGTCATGGGTGTTTGCCCCTCTGTGTGTGCCTGTCAGATCTCCTCTTCTTCTAAGGATCCCAGTCCTTCGGGTTCAGGACCCACCCTAGTGACCTCATTTATCCCCTTTAGATATCCATCTCTAAATCCAACCACATCCTTTGGTCCTAGGGGTTTAGGACTTCCAGGTAGGAATCTGGGGGAGACAGAATCCAGCCTCCAACATTCACGAAGACCAGAGTCCCTTTCTACTTTTAGGACGCAGTTTCCGTGAAAAGCCGTGACACGTTACTCACGCGCAGCTATTGGATCGCAGGGGAATGAGGGATCACCGAAGCTTCAGTCAGGGGTCTGCAGGTGATCGCGTGCGTCTCTGAAAGGTCAGCACGGTCCCTGGGCGGCTCAGACACGTGTGCTGGCTGTTCCCGACAAAAACCTCGACCCCCAGGAATCTCACAGCGATCACGTACTTCCAGACACGGGAATCTTGCCCGACCCACTTTCGGTGAAGGGGTGCACAGAGCTTCACCCCCTGAAACTCTGCTGAGACCCACAGCAGCCGTTTTCCTGCAGGTTCAAGCAAAGGGCCTTTCAAGTCCCCACATAAGCCACAGTGGCGTAGGAGAAACCTCTTTTTATTACACAGCTGCCCAGGGACCCCTAAATTAGATTCCTGTTCCGTCCAGCATTTCCCTCTGTTCTTAAACAACCACCCAATGCATTTCTCAGTGACTGTCTCGCTTCATGGGCTCACCCCGCTAGGAGGCGTGGGTGACAAGACATTAGCAGAGCCTCCGCGTAAACTTCATACTTAGCTGGCCGGTGGGGCAGGTGGGCCGTGCCTTCTGCTGTCTCCATTCTCTCACAACGACTGAGAGATGTCGGAGGCAAAGAAAACACAGCCCAGAGTCAAAAAGCGCGAACCCACATTTTTTCACATCAGGCCCCCGCCACCGGCGTCTGTGTTCCGACGAGCAAGACCTCACTAATGGACTCAGCATTGTGGGTTCCTAGGCAGGCTGTTCCCGCCTCCTTCCAGCCGAGCTAAACACGTCGGAAATTAACCAAGTCTGTGACCCAACAACCAACAATTCATAAATTCATTAGATTAAAAAAAAAAAAGACTAGCAACACAGCAATTCTCTTTAATAGGTTTCGGTCCTATGTCTAATTTACATTTCTGCCTTCCCTGGCAAAGATATTACTTCATTAAGATTTTTTTTTTTTCCCTAAATGAGAGAAATTTTAATGACTTCTCTTATTTATTGCTTCCATATGTAAGTAGTTATCTTCCTTACAAATGGAAATGAGACCCCAAAATTACCGCAAATGGGGCCAGGCCGCGGAGCGTATGTGTACCCGCTCAGAAAGGGCCCACCTGCCTCCTCGAATTACTGTTAACCGGCCCGTCCACTGAGCAGACGCTCTAATAAGCGGGCTTTGAAAGTTACTCTCGTTAAATTTATTTGGGACCGCGGAGAACACGCCATCAGACTCTGGGCAAATGAGGGCTGATAATATTAAACACCTGGTAAGCCTCGGCCCCCCGGGGGGGTCCGCGCGGCTGCATTTGACCCCTGACCCCGCAGGCCTGCGATTCCTGGGCTGAATTCAGACGAGGGCCGGTTCTGAGGGAAAACACCTGTTGGCTGAGGTGACCTGGGAGACCGAGAAGGAGGGGACGGAGGCACCTGGGCAGAGCTCAGCCCCCGGGGTGCAGAAAAAACAGGTGTTTCCTTCAGGAGGGGCCGGGGTACTGGGGTTGTCACCGCAGAAAGTGGAGGGGCCCCGGGGATAGGAAGCCGGGGAGGGTGACATGCATTCTGCCACTCCAAGGACGCTTTCCATCCCCGGTGACTGTCTCCCAGCCCTCTAGCAGTGGGTAACACTTCGGGAGCGTCGTCATGAACATTGTACTCAAGGGACCGGCGGGGGCGGGCGGACGGACCTGGGAAACTTGGGATCGTTGTGGGGCAAGCGCTGGGGTCTGACGGAATTCTCTGTGGAGGCTTCTTAGGGAGACACAAGAAGGCAGTCTTCATAGGTACAAGCCTTGATAAACTCTGTTTCCGGAGAAGTCACCACAGATAAAAGCAGGGAGATCGCAAAAACCTGTGGTTAAGCTGACTGGATCACGAGTGGTAGCTGATAAGTCACTTCTTTCCATCGACAAAGTCATGATGGTGAGAGAGGGAATTAATACAATAAGGTGGGGGAGCCTCAAGTGGAGGACAGATGTCTTTCTCTGTAGAAATAGGTCCTCGGAGGAGGACAGGAGTGTTTGTCTGTATATAGAGGTCCTCAGGAGCAGGACAGGGGTGTTTCTCTGTAGATACAGGTCCTCAGGAGCAGGACAGGGGTGTTTCTCTGTAGATACAGGCTCTCAGGAGGAAGACAGGGGTATTTCTCTGTAGATACAGGTCCTCAGGTGCAGGACAGGGGTGTTTCTCTGTAGATACAGGTCCTCAGGTGGAGGACAGGGGTGTTTCTCTGTAGATACAGGCCCTCAGGAGCAGGACAATGGTGTTTCTCTGTAGATTCAGGTCCTCGGGTGGAGGACAGGGGTGTTTCTCTGTAGATACAGGCCCTCAGGAGCAGGACAGGGGTGTTTCTCTGTAGATACAGGTCCTTGAGTGGAGGACAGGGGTGTTTCTCTGTAGATACAGGTACTCGGGTGGAGGACAGGGGTGTTTCTATGTAGATACAGGTCCTGAAGTGGAGGAGAGGGTTATTCTCTGTAGATTCATGTCCTCAGGAGCAGGACAGGGGATGTTTCTCTGTAGATACAGGTCCTGAAGTGGAGGACGGGGGTGTTTCTCTGTAGATACAGGTCCTCGGGTGGAGGACAGGGGTGTTTCTATGTAGATACAGGTCCTCGAGTGGAGGACAGGGGTGTTTCTCTGTAGATACAGGCCCTCAGGAGGAGGACAGGGGTGTTTCTCTATAGATACAGGGCCTCAGGAGCAGGACAGGGGTGTTTCTCTGTAGATACAGACTCTCAGGAGCAGGACAGGGGATGTTTCTCTGTAGATATAGGCCCTCAGGAGCAGGACAGGGGTGTTTCTCTGTAGATACAGGTCCTTGGGTGGAGGACAGGGGTGTTTCTCTGTAGATACAGGTCCTTGGGTGGAGGACAGGGGTGTTTCTGTGTAGATACAGGTCCTGAAGTGGAGGAGAGGGTTATTCTCTGTAGATTCAGGTCCTCAGGAGGAGGACATGGATGTCTATGTAGATACAGGTCCTCAGGAGGAGGACAGGGGTGTCTATGTAGATACAGGTCCTTGGGTGGAGGACAGGCGTGTTTCTCTGTAGATACAGGCCCTCAGGAGCAGGACAGGGGTGTTTCTCTGTAGATACAGGTCCTGAAGTGGAGGACAGGGGTGTTTCTCTGTAGATACAGGTCCTCGGGTGGAGGACAGGGGTGTTTCTATGCAGATACAGGTCCTCGGGTGGAGGACAGGGGTGTTTCTATGTAGATACAGGTCCTCGGGTGGAGGACAGGGGTGTTTCTATGTAGATACAGGTCCTCGAGTGGAGGACAGGGATGTTTCTCTGTAGATACAGGTCCTCAGGAGGAGGACAGGGATGTCTATGTAGATACAGTCCTCAGATGCAGGACAGGCGTGTTTCATGTAAATACAGGTTCTCAGGTGGAGACAGGGGTGTTTCTCTGTAGATACAGGCCCTCAGGAGCAGGACAGGGGTGTCTATGAAGATACAGGTCCTTGGGTGGAGGACAGGGGATGTTTCTCTGTAGATACAGGTCCTCGAGTGGAGGACAGGGGTGTTTCTCTGTAGATACAGGCTCTCAGGAGCAGGACAGGGGTGTCTATGAAGATACAGGTCCTTGGGTGGAGGACAGGGGATGTTTCTCTGTAGATACAGGTCCTCGAGTGGAGGACAGGGGTGTTTCTCTGTAGATACAGGCTCTCAGGAGCAGGACAGGGGTGTTTCTATGTAGATACAGGTCCTCGGGTGGAGGACAGGGGTGTTTCTATGTAGATACAGGTCCTTGGGTGGAGGACAGGGGTGTTTCTCTATAGATACAGGCCCTCAGGAGCAGGACAGGGGTGTTTCTCTATAGATACAGGCGCTCAGGAGCAGGACAGGGGTGTTTCTCTGTAGATACAGGCCCTCAGGTACAGGACAGGGGTGTTTCTCTGTAGATACAGGCCCTCAGGTACAGGACAGGGGTGTTTCTCTGTAGATACAGGCCCTCAGGAGCAGGACAGGGGTGTTTCTCTATAGATACAGGCCCTCAGGAGCAGGACAGGGGTGTTTCTCTGTAGATACAGGCCCTTAGGAGGAGGACAGGGGTGTTTCTCTGTAGATACAAGTCCTCAGGAGGAGGACAGGGGTGTTTCTCTGTAGATCCAGGTCCTCAGGAGCAGGACAGGAGTGTTTCTCTGTAGATACAAGTCCTCAGGAGGAGGACAGGGGTGTTTCTCTGTAGATAGAGGCCCTCAGGAGCAGGACAGGGGTGTCTATGTAGATACAGGTCCTTGGGTGGAGGACAGGGGGTGTTTCTCTGTAGATATAGGTCCTCGAGTGGAGGACAGGGGTGTTTCTCTACAGATACAGGTCCTCAGGAGCAGGACAGGGGTGTTGGTCTGTAGATACAGGCCCTCAGGAGCAGGACAGGGGTGTTTCTCTGTAGATACAGGTCCTCAGGTACAGGACAGGGGTGTTTCTCTGTAGATTCAGGTCCCGCAGATGTTGGACAGAGGTTTATACCTTTTTTTTTAGGTTTATACCTTATAGATCACACATATTCATTGTTGGGCTTCCCAAGTGGCCCTGCTGGTAAAGAATCCGCCTGCTGTACCGTAGACCTGGGTTCGATCCCTGGGTCAGGAAGTTATCCTGGCGATGGGAAAGCCCACCCAGTCCAGTATTCTGGCCTGGAGAATTCCATGGGCTGTACAGTCCATGGGATCGCAAAGAGTCAGACACGACTGAGCGAGTTTCACTATCTCGGTAAGTTCCAGGTAAGGACGTTGTGTGTATCTTATGAAACGCAGGGATTCGTACGGACCTTAACAGAGTTTTCCGAGCAGCAAGCCCCTTTCTGGGTCCTCACCGTTCTCTCAGATTCCTTTTCTTGATACTGATGTGCGTGTGATGATGGACTGGGAAGGGTTTGTCTTCTCTGGAAGGGACTTCTCTCCCGAGGTCCACTTAGAAGTCAGGGTGCAGGGGTTGCTGGCTCTCGTGTGAGGATCGCTCTCCAGGACACCCCCAGGGGGCCTTCTCCTGCCAGCGCTCCACCGGGGCCCCTCTCCCCACGTCTCATACTTCATTTTTGTCAACGGGTTCTGGCCCTGAAAGGCCTGTATTTCATCTCTCCTTTAATTTATTGACTGCCTCTCTTGCAGCAGGATGACAGGGAGGGAAGGTAAGCCCCCCAAATCCTTCCGTTAATTTTTTTCCTACGCGGTATTTGAAGGTCACCCCCGGCCAGGGTGGTGGCGGCAGGGAGGGGGCGGGTGGCATGTGTCTGGGGGGCGCCGGGCCCCCTTGGACCTGTCATCAGAGCCGTCTTACCTGCTGCGGGGGCCCCTCCGGTGGCCCGGGGCCCTCGCCTTCCGTTTCCACACCCTTGGGGACTCTGTAAGCGCTCAGATATTAAACAGCCAATTTGGGACCATTAAGGAAAAAAAAAAAAAAACGGCAAAGGAAGAGGGGGAAGGCGGCCGTGTCTGTGCTGGGGGAATTCAGCTCAGACTTGTCAGAAATCATTTCTCCCCGGACCGCGGGCAGCCTTCGGATCCAGCCGGTTCCCCGGCACTCGGGTGCAGGCGGCGGGGGTCTCCGCTGGTCCCGCACGTGAGAGGTCACAGGCCCGCGCGGCGAGCCAAGACTCTCATTAACGCAGCTAGATCGTCGAGGGGGGGGGCAGAAAGGAGAGAGAGAGAGAGACAGACAGGGAGAGACTGAGGGATGGAGCGTGAACCAGAGAGATGGACAAAGAGAGATGGGGAGAGACGGAGAGCCAAGACAGACATGCAGCCAGAAAGAAAGAGAGACACCGAGAGAGACAGACAGACAGACGGGGAGACAGACAGACGGGGAGAGATGAAGAGAGGGATGGGGGAGAGGCAGACAGACAGACAGACTGGCAAGACCGGTGACAGCTGCCTTTTAATTTTGTGTGTGTGTGTGTGTGTGTCTGTGTGTTTTGATCGTGCGCCTGGCTTCTTCTGCGTTGGCGGACACCCACATCTGAAACCCATCAGTGGAGCCTATTCGGTTTTTTTTTTTTAAATTTTTTTTCCCTCCAAGATGTATCAAAACTCATTGTCATAATGAGGTATTCATGCCGCCGTATTTTGGGGCGGTGGTGGGTGGGTGGGTAGGGGGTTCGGTTTAAACAATTTGCAACCTCTTTCCAAGACGACGGAGGTAGAAACGGGGCGAACACAGGTTTTCTCTGAACGACTTCCTCTCTCGGCCCGGGAGACAAGCGGCAAGAACTGAAGCCCAATTGCGTGCGCGGGGCCCGGAGTCATCAGTTCCCATCACGCTGCTGGCGTGATCCCTGCCAGCCTCCATCAGCGTGTCGTGCTCTTGACGGGCCTCCGTCGCTTCCACTTAGCGGTGAGAATGTCAAGCTGTCAAGGGTTTTTAAGGCCGCGAGTTTGGAGAACCCTCACCGATTTCTCTGCCAGCCAGAGGGTGGAATCTCAACACCCCACCCTTCCCATCACCTCCTCCCTGACTCCACGGCCTTCACTCTGCAGAGTAACTGAATGTGATGGCACCTCTGGAGAAAAAAAAAAAAACAGGGAGGGAAGATTTTCAAGATGATTCCCCTCCTCCCCGGGGGGACCCCGGAAAGGACCATTGTTTTCCTGCTTTCTGAAGAGCAAACTCCGGGCTTTTCTCTTGGCAAAATAACAGTCAGATGGTGGCGGAATAATGAGTGTTCGTTCACATTGCAATAAGCTTCCAGGTGCCACCTCTCACAAGGCGAGGCTCTCTGGCTGGGGGGGTCGGGGGTCGGTACAGGCCCGGGGCACCCCTCCTCGAAATCTCCGCCAACCCCGGATCTCTTAAAGAAACGCAGAGCGGCAGAAAGCGGGGCGTGGAGGGGATCTGTGCCATTGCCCACAGACATGAGGCACAGTTGCAGAACGCAGCCCAAGTCGGTGTTTTCCCATTCGCGAAAACAGTGGCTTTCGTGTCGGACAGAGTTCTGAAGCAGGAGAGGAACAGACATGGATGGCCAGGCCACCTCGTGCCAGGCCCCGTGCGGAAGCCGGGAGTCGTCCCAAGCGTCTGTGTAATTGTTCAATGTCCGTCTGCCTTGGATCATGGGGATTTCCGTGGCGGCTCAGACCGTAAAGAATCCGCCTGCTGTGCAGGAGACGCAGGTTCACCCCTGGCTCGGGAAGGTCCCCTGGAGCAGGGCATGGCAACCCACTTCAGGATTCTTGCCTGGAGAATCCCCTGGACAGAGCAGCCTGGCGGGCTGCAGTCCATGGGGGTGGCCAAGAGTCAGACAGAACTGAGCAAGTAACACTTACCTGGATCATGGCTCTTTAAAAATTTGTTATTTTGGAGTATTCGCAAAGAGTTGGACACGACTAAGTGACTTTTTCACGCTCCCTTTATGATTGCTTTGCAAAATCGCGCCACTTGGCGGTGTCTAGCAAACTGAATCAGATGCATGTATGCAGACATCCCCTCTCTTTTGAATTTCCTTTCTCTATGCCACCACAGAGCACTGAACAGAGTTCTCTGTGCTGAACACCAGGTTCTCAGCTTTTGATACCCGCCCCGCCTGCAAGGTAGGAGACACAGAAGACGCAGGTTTGATCCCTGGGTGGGGAAGATCCCCTGGAGGAGGGCATGGCAGCCCACTCGTGTTCTTGCCTGGAGAATCCCCATGGACAGACGAGCCTGGCGGGCTACAGTCCATGGGGTTGCAGAGAGTGGGACGCGACGTAGCGACTGAGCACGCACGCACGCACGCACACACGCACGCATGCACGCACACACGCACGCATGCACGCACACACGCACGCATGCACGCACACACGCACGCATGCACGCACACACGCACGTGTTATTGGGCAGAGTGCAGGCTCAGGCGTGTGTGCTGGCGCGCTTTATTGCAGACGCAGACACGGCTGTTCCCCACCAGCCGCCCCCGCCGACCCGCCCCGTCCACCTCCCCGAGGCCCTCTGCTCCGACCGCTGGCCTAAAACCACGTCCGGGGTGTCTCCGCTTGGCCCCCTCGCCTTCCTCCGCGGCATTGGCGCTGGGTGGCGGCTTCCGCCGCCCGCGGGCTGCCACTCACAGGCTAGCTCCCCCACCCCCCCACCCCGTGGCTGTAAAGTTTTATTCGCCATTTAGCAAATTGAAAATACACTCGCCTGCAATTGGGGGGTGTTAATGAGGATCACGTCCAGGAGGGCGAGCCTGCAGTTTCTCTATGAATCGGGTCTTTCTTTGCAGGGTCAGAGGCGGCCACAGAAAAATAAAAGGAAATAAAATAATAGTAGGGGTTTCTGCGATCCTTGAACCTCCCCCTGGCTGGCGCCTCTGGCCTCCCGGAGCAGAAGTGCACGAAAACGGCCTCCCCGAGTCTACGATAAATTTGTTCGCCTGTGTGCAGCCTCATTCCAGTTGAAATATGCTCAGGGTTTAAGTGATCATATTTACATGTTCTCCCCTTAATTCCTTGTCGTCTATATTTCTTATGATCTGGAGGCATGAGACAACTCCCTTTCACACACACACACAAACACACACACACACACACACACACACACACCACAACCGAATTCACAAAGGATGTAAACCTTGGGTTTATTCCTTAAAAGCATGTGTTCGAGCTGGTCTATTTCCCTTTCACCTTTTCAGGTTTAATCAGTAGTGAAATGATGGAAATGGAACAAAATTCCCATTGTTTAGAATTCAAGCAATGCCGTTGTGGTTTTTTTTTTCCCCCTCCATCCAAAATCAGGCCATAGGATAATCCTACATTTTTCTGCTGAGTGCTTCACATCTCCTAATTAATTAGAATGGTATAAAAAGTGCTTAAAGGTTTTCTTTTTCTGTTTATATGTTTATGTGTTTTGACATAGAACTGCAGCTCAGTGGCATTCTTGATGTGAAATTAGATAGGAAGCCTACAAGCAATAATCACTCAGTCGTGTCCAACTGTTTGCAACCCCATGGAGTGTGCAGCCCACCATGCAATTCTCCAGGCAAGAATACTGGAGTGGGTAGCCATCCCTTTCTCTAGAGGATCTTCCCGACCCAGGGATTGAACCGAGGTCTCCCCCAGTGCAGGCAGATTCTTTACCATCTGCACCACCAGGGAAGCCTTCCATGGCTCTGTAAGGTGCCCTAAATACAGGGCTGATCCAGCTCTCAAGGGGAATCTCACCCCGAAAACAAGAAACACCTAGCGTTGCAGGCTGTCCTAGAAATGAGAGGCTCTTGTGAGGCACACTGGTAGTTTTTAAGCCATGGCATCAGACGTGGGAACCCCATTCTCAAAGCTGGGATTTAAGGAAGAAGGAAGGATGGTGGGGTGTGCAGGTGTTACGGCACCTCTCAGAGACACCCCAGCCTTAATTGGTTAAAGTGACACAGAAAGTATTAGCTTAATGTAATGCAAATGTCTGTGAAATGGATTTCAGGAATGGCTCTATCAAGGCGCTTTGCTCAGCTGCACGTGTTTGGGTTCTTTCCTCCCCACCTCTCCCCGCTAAACTCCTTGGGGATGGCCCACTTTCGATGGCCCTTGTGGGAGCAAAAAGGCTGTGGCAGTTCTCCCTGCAAAGCTGGCTACATAGCACCTACCTCCACCTTTCAGACTTCGTGACTAACACTGCTACAAATGTCCATAAGCCACTTTTTGCTTGAAGACCTATTGATAAATATCTTCAGGTGACTAGATGCAGTCGGGTCTTAGACTCCCCACCTGAAAAGTGAGAAGATTGAATGAACTCTTTTCTAGTTATTTCAGCTCACCGAGTCACTGATTGTGGCTTTAGAAAAAAGTCCAAGCGGGGGAATGGGTTTGACTTTGACTGTTGGTATATCTCCCTTTCCGTACCCATCTCCTTCCCTCCCTCCATTTATCCAACCATCCACCCATCATCCACCCATCCATCATCTATCCATTCACCCACCCATCCATCAACCATCCACCCATCCATCCATCATCCATCCACCCATCCATCCATCCATCATCCATCCATCATCCATCCACCCATCCATCCACTCATCCATCTATCCATCATCCACCCATCCATCCATCATCTATCCATTCACCCACCCATCCTCAAACATCCACCCACCCATCCACCATCCATTAACCATCCATCCATCATCCATCCATCCATACATACATACATTTATTTGTCCACCCACCCACCCATCCACCATCAATTTATCCATCTATCCATCATCCACCCATCCATCCATCATCTATCCACCCATCCATCATCCATCCATGCATCCATCCATCCATCCACCCATTCATCCATCCATCATCCATCCACCCATCCATCCATCCATCATCCATCCACCCATCCATCCATCCATCCATCCACCCATCCATCCATCATCCATCCACCCACCCATCCACCCATCATCCATCCACCCATCCATCCATCATCCATCCACCCACCCATCCACCCATCATCCATCCACCCATCCATCCATCATCCATCCACCCATCCATCACCCATCCACCCATCCATCATCCATCCATCCAGCCACCCATCACCCATCCATCATCCACCCATCATCCATCCATCACCCATCCACCCATTCATCATCCATCCATCCAGCCACCCATCACCCATCCTTCATCCACCCATCCATCTATCCATCCACCCGCCCATCTATCTATCCATCCATCCACCCATCCATTCATCATCCATTCACCCATCCATTCATCATCCATCACCCACCCATCCATCCACCCATCCACCCACCCATCCATCATCCATCCACCCATCCATCCACCCATCATCCATCCATCCACCCATCCAGCCATCCACCCATCCATCCATCCATCCATCCATCACCCATCTACCCATCCACACACCCATCCATCCACCCATCACCCATCCACCCATCCATCCATCCACCCATCCACCCACCCATCACCCATCCACCCATCCATCCACCAATCCACCCACCATCCGCCCACTCACCACCCACCCCCCACCCCCCGAGGACACTCGGCTTGCCTCTAGGTTTTGGCTGCTGTGACTCGTGCAGCCTTGGACGCACGTATCTGATTTTCCATTTCGACACTCACTTTCCAGATGCCCTTGGGGTGCCCAAGAGAGTCGACACCAGGGTCTCCTTCTGGGCACCCCCTTTCTCCCCAGCATCCCGGGTTGGCAGGCAAATGTTCCTGTGTGGGTTAACAGTTTAGCCTTCTTTCTAGAGCCCAGATTCACTTCTCCTAGCTTGTGTTTTATACCCTCCCCATGACTTTTCTTGGCAGGCAAACCTCCATGCTGTTCAGACTCACTCTCAGGGGCTCTCCTGTCTCTCATCTCAGGGGTGCTGCCTTCCAAGAACAAAAGAGCTGGCCACCCTCTCCAGACGGTGGCCCATCCCTGTCCCCACCTTTGCCAGGAACTTTGTGGGAATGGTGGTCTGATAAGCTCACTCAGGTGGCCCCAGCTGGGAGAGAGAAGGGGAGATGTAGGGATTTTACAGCAGCTCAGGGCAGATTTATGGGCTATGGCCTCGGCAGGACCATAAAACAAGGTCACAGGCGCGCTGGGGCTCCTACTTAGCCTGGAGCAGGGGCTCGTGCGCTGAGTGGCAGCTGGGCATCGTCCAAAGCCACTTTGAGCCTCAGCAGCTGTTCCTACCACCCACCCACGAGCAGTCTCCAGGCGCGATGGTCCTGGGTGCACGCACAGAGCCAGAGGTCTTGGAAGGGACCTGTTTTGCCATACAGGCGAGCCTCCCAGGAACCCCAGCAGGCCGCCTCTGTTTCTGCACCTACAGACGAGAAGCCTCTGCCCCCACATTGGCTGAACATTCAGCATTTTTCTCATCATCGTCTGGGGAGCTGAGGTTCCTTGCAGTTCGCGTTGCAACTGTTGCTGGTGATGTTGAGGTCCTTCCTTCTTCTCGGCAGGAAGTGACTTTATTTAGAGAGAAACACACGCCACAGACAGAGCGTGGGCCGTCTCAGAAGGCTAAACAGAGAGCGAGACAGAGCCTCGCAATGCGGCATGGTGAAGTCTTCATGGGCTGTGTGTTAGCTGCTCAGTTGTGTCCGACTCTTTGTGACCCCGTGGACTGTAGCTGCTCTCCAAGCTCCTCTGTCTATGGAATTCTCCAGGCAAGAATCCCGGAGTGGGTAGCCATTCCCTTCTCCAGGGGAATCTTCCCGACCCGGGGATCAAACCCAGGTCTCCTGCCTGGCAGACAGATTCTTCACCATCTGAGCCACCAGGGAAGACCAGCTTCTCACTGAGGACCTTATTTCATCAACTGTAAAGAGGAGCCCCAGATAATGGAAAAGCATCTCTATGTATCAGAGATGTGTAACTTGTGTTTATCCAAAACAAACCATGCTTCATGCTAAAGAGTCCAACTCAGGACTAAACTGACCTTCCTGCTGCAAGACAAACATGCTTTTTAAAAACAAACAAACAAAAAACTTTCTTTTTCCCTCTCCCAGAAGCCAGGCTTTACAAAAAGCACAGTTTTGCTTGTTTAAAGAGCTGCTCACAGCCCTAGCAACTGCCAGTGAAAGAGGTCCCTTTTCCCAGTGTATACTCGCTGAGGTTTTTTTTTTTCCCCTCCCGAATCTGTTGTGATCACAGGAGCCGCACACACACAGGACAGAATCACAGATTCCAGAGATCAAATACGGTGCCTGCAGAGAGTGTGGGTTTCCTGGAAGCCTCAGAGTCGCCCTCTGACTTGATGAAGAAGAGATGTCACTTCTCGGGGACAAGGAGCGACCGTCTGGGAGCTTAAGGTGATGTCTCTAATTGACACGCAAACAAGATAAAGAGAGAGCAGGGGTGAAGTATTTCTTTTTTTAGCTGCTGGGAAGTCCTGAGTTCCCGCAACATGGTGGGTGTTGGGTGCGTGTTCTCAGGCTTCTTCCAGCAAAGATGAGTCTCTAGTTCTCTGGGAACTTTTGTTGGAGGAAGGAAGCGGCAGGCCAGCGATGGGCAGGACCCGACTGGGTCTCCTCTGCCAGCTGTGCGACATGGTCCGCTAAGAAAGGCTTCTGTCTGGCAGCGTCACTGGTTCTTAAGATATCCCTGGGGCTCTCGGCTTCTCCTGAATCTGATTCTCCCCTGCCCTGGGCTTAATCGGTGTCCTCCAAATTCTGATTTCTTGGAACAGGACCTTATTAGGAAACAGGGTCTCTGCAGAGCTAATGAACTGAAGGGTGTGAATTGAGGTCCTCTTGGACGGGACTGGCCCTAAACCCAGGGAAAGGGTCCTTGTAAGACATGGAAGAGGAGAGACACGGACGCAGAGGAGAAGCCACGTGGAGACGGAGGCGGAGACGGGAGGGAGGCGGCCACCAGCCCAGGGACGGACGCCCGGAGCCCCCAGAAGCTGGAAGAAGTGGGAGGACCCTCCCCTGGAGCCTCTGCAGGGAGCCCAGCCAGGGGACCCCTTGACCTCAGACGTGTGGTCCCCAGGGGGGGATGGGTGTCTCTCATTTAAGCCCCCAGTGTGGGGTATGTTGTTACAACCGCCCCGGGACACTGACATACTTCAAGCCATGAAGTGGAGGCTTCAAACCCCGGTGAAAGGAAGACATCTTCGAATCCCCATCTCCCTGTCAAGCACGTTGGCCCAGGTCTTTTCCTGTGAAAATAAGAACAAAGCACCTTTGTCTTCCGTGAGGGTTCTCATGCCCTCATTCTGATAGATCAGGACTGAGGGTGTTCAAAAGAGACTCATGACCATTAGGGAAAAAAAAATGTCTAGTGCAGATATTTCAACGCCTGTGAACATCAGTTCAGTTCAGTCACTAAGTCAGGTCTGCAACCCCATGGACCGCAGCACGTCAGGCCTCCCTCTCCATCACCAGCTCCCGGAGTTTGGTCAGACTCAGGCCCATCGAGTCGGTGATGCCGTCCAGCCATCTCATCCTCTGTCGTCCCCTTCTCCTCCCGCCTTCAATCTTTCCCAGCCTCAGGGTCTTTTCCAATGAGTCGGCTCTTCGCATCAGGTGGCCAAAGGATTGGAGTTTCAGCTTCAGCATCACTCCTTCCAATGAGTATTCAGGACTGATTTCCTTTTGGATTGAACACTAGTTACATCTCATTAATGATATGTGCCCTGACACAATTGGGTGATCATGTACCACCTTAAAGTTACCTCTTTCAATCAAGCAAAGGAATTCAGGGAAAGGAGAGTAGGTCAGACTTTGAAAAAAAACATTGGCATATTTGGACAAAAAAAAAAAGGAAAAAAAAGAGCTAGGGCAGTACATTTTGCAATTATCTGATTTTTGAGAAATTGTTTTCAAGGAGCCATTAAAAGTAACCTATTATGTAAAAAAGGTACACGAGGCAAGTAAGCGACCCACTTTCCTCGTCAATTAAGGTGCGGGAAAAGTGTCCTCAGCAAGAAGGAAGCTTGCGTCCCCCCCGCCCCCGGCACTGGCTCTGTTCACTGAGCCGCAGAGATACGAAAAATAAACCCGTGTGAGAGTCCATGGAAACCCACACAGGAAGCAGAGGTGGCCTGGAACGCTGGGCTTTTGTGGTTCTGCAATAATCTTACGCGGGGCTGAAAGCCACCTCCGAGGCGACTTCTGCGGTGGGAGGGTGGGGATGTGACGCAGGAGTCCCCAGCGCGGATGCACCGGCTTAGTGGCTTACTCTCCGACCACACGGTGCGTTGGCATAAGGACACTGGGTATTGTTTACCCGGATCCTCACACATCACAGACATGTACATTGTCCTCAGTTCAGAGTGGGGTTGTTCAGTCCCTCAGTCGTGTCTGACTCTTTGCGACCCCATGGCCCACAGCATGCCGGGCTTCCCTGTCCTTCACTGTCTCCCGGAGCTTGCTCAAACTCACGTCCATCGAGTCCATGTTGCCATCCAACCATCTCATCCTCTGTCACTCCCTTCTCCTCCTGCCCCCAACCTTTCCCAGCATCAGGGTCTTTTCAGATGAGTCAGCTCTTTGCATCAGGTGGCCAAAGTACTGGAGTTTCAGCTTCAGCCTCAGTCCTTCCAACGAATGTTCAGGACTGGTCTCCTTCAGGATGGACTGGTTGGATCTTGCAGTCCAAGGGACTCTCAAGAGTCTTCTCCAGCACCCCAGTTCACAAGCATCAATTCCTGGGCTCCCAGCTTTCTTTATAGTCCAACTCTCACATCCACACGTGACTACTGGAAAAAGCGTAGCTTTGACTAACGGACCTTTGCCAGCTAAGTGACGTCTCTGCCTTTCCATGCTCTTTTTAGCGCCTTGATTCAGGACTACTTCCTTAAAACGTAGACATACACGTGTGATGCCGAAGTCTACGAGGATACTGAACCACTGATACGTAATGTGTTTCAAAGGGGGCAGCGTGAGGACTGCGCAGGCGGGTGGCTGAGGAAGTGTAGGCGGGGCAGCCTGTGAAGGTGCAGCTTTCTTTGCAGATGGGTCTCTTGTATGGTTGGGATAACTTAGGTAGATAACTTAGGTAGTAGTTGGGCTGTTTTCTATCCCTGGGGTACCCTGTGTTATTAACATAATGTATATAGTTGTGACACCTTACGCAGCTTGGGGTATGCTATGTAGTTGCAATATCATATATATTTGGCATATATTGGGGATATATATATATTGGGGGTATATTTGGATACCCTGTTATTGAAGTGGCCTAGACAGCTCAGATCAGCTGTATATACCTGCAGGCTTCCCTGGTACCTCAGCTAGTGAAGAAGCCGCCTGCAATGCAGGAGACCCCAGCTTGATTCCTGGGTCAGGAAGATCCCCTGGAGAAGGGATAGGCTACCCACTCCAGTACTCTTGGGCTTCCTTGGTGACTCAGAGGGCAAAGAATCCGCCTGCAGTGTGGGAGACCTGGGTTCTATACCTGAGTTGGGAAGATCCCCCGGAGCAGGGCATGGCCACCCACTCCAGGATTCTTCCTGGGAAATCCCACAGACAGAGGAGCCTGGAGGGTTACAGTCCATGGTTTCACAAGAGTCGGACACAACGTAGCAACGGAGCCCACTCAGAATAATATGCAGTCCTGTCCTCCTTGCCTCTTTTGCAAACACAGAGGATAGGAATTGTTCACACTGAGACAAAACTGCCGTTTAAAGGAGATACCGAGGTCGGTTTTGCTCCAATAGATATATGCGTGTCGGAAAGTCAGTGTGCTGCGCAAAATCGGTGCATGACCGTGGATGTGATGAGGGGAAACGGGAGTAGGGGCCCTCACGGGTATTACCACCTATAAGTTAGACAGCCGGCGGGAATTCGCGCTGTGACACAGAGAGCTGAAGTCCACTGCTCTGTGACAACCAACGTTCGCCTGGAGGATCCCACGGCCAGAGGAGCCTGGCGGGCTACAGTCCATGGGGGTCGCAGAGAGCCCGACACGACTGGAGCGACTGAGCACGCATCGCCAACCTAGAGGGGTGGGATGGGGTGGGAGGCGGGAGGGAGGCTCAGGAGGGACGGGAGACGTGTGTACCGAGGGCTGATGCATGTTGATGTACGGCAGAGACCACCACGGTGTTGTAAAGGCATTATCCTGCAACGAAAGATAAGTAAGCAAAAAAGGTGGGAGTCTAAGAGAAATGCTGGTGTGATTTTATACACTGCTAGACAAGTGAGGCACGCTTCCACGTTTCAATGCCTGTGGCATCTGACCTGAAAAAGGGTCACATTTGCGGCTTGCTGGTGGAACTGGGCATCAGCGGAGCTGCAGCCTTAGGTGAGGAAATGGAAAAAAGCTCTGTCTGTTTTCAGAGAAAACGGCATAACCCCAGACAGCGACAGGTGGGGACCTTCCTGATAACCCGGTGGACAAAGGGCCTGGGTTGATATCGGCGGCATGCCCACCCCAGTGAGTGTCGTCTGTGTGTTCTCCCTCTAAGGCCTTGTTTCCAACTGTGTGCGCTTTTCTGCACTCACCTCGCCTTTTTTTTTTTCCTTTCCAGCCTGCGATTTTTGCATAAACAAATGCAGAACTCCCATTGGGTCCAACTTGTTTCTCTAATAGAGATCAGTTGCTTTGGAACAGATTCGCATTTTCAAAACAAATTTTTTACAGCAGAGCTGCGGAGTGTGCTTGCATGTCGAGACTGCTTTCGAAAATATTCACCGAGCTCCAAAATCAGTCTGTGCCCGGGGTCTCGGCCAGTAAAGACACGTGGCTTGAAACAGTAGCGGGGAGGGGTTCCTTTGGGTTCGGTGACCATCTGCCTGGTATGTGGGTCCCCGGGCAAGCCTGCTTCCCCCAGGGTTGTAAAGCCCCACCTGGAACACGTGTCCTTTCTGAGAACACCCCTGTGCTGCACACATCACACACAAACATGCGTGTTTGCACACACCTGCTCACACACACAGTACCTAACATGAGGTGTTAACGCCCACCACAGCCAGCGGTCTGCCCGCCTCCTCTCCCTTGACCCGTAAATCATTTGCATACAGGAATTCATCTCTTGATACCACTTTTATTGACAACGCTGACGATTCTTCCAATTTATTTGCGGAAGGGTGGCGGGGGTCGGGGAGGACAAAAATCAACATATGCAAAAGCTGGCTGATCCCGAACTTGACAGGAAAAGGAGGTGACAGTTGCTATTTTAATTTAATTCAAAATGTTTCCAGGCTATTTTTAACTAATCGAGTCCAAATTGTAGCAGCACCCACAGCCTGCCTTGTTTAAGGAACAAAAGTGAAAACAAAAATCTCTTACGGTCGTCAGCAATCCTAATATTTATACTGTGTGTTAAAAGTTGATTAAGATTGTGTTGGAATTAGTATCATTTCAATTCTGTGCAAACAACAGCTGAACAAACTCCCCCTCTACAAAACAAATATTACAGAAAAATAAAAACTTGCATGTGGAGAGATTGCTTATTTCTGGTACACCATCCAAAAAAAAAAAAAGGAGTTGCTAGAATCTTTTTTATTAGATAGCTCTCATTCATACCCCCACGTCTTCAAAGAATGATAAAAATGTTCTTCTACTCAACCATGCCTGCATTTTATTTTGAACGGAAGCACTGGCATTTTGTAGGGAAATGAATGTTCAGCCACCCTTTTATGGGTCCGTGGAGGGGAAAAAAAAAATCAGTAAGCTTATAAGGAAAGGTTTAATTCAAATTGTTGAGATATGAAGTCCATGCATTTGGTGCAAGAGAAAATCATGCAAGAATTGATGGGTCCCCATAGAAGGCTGATTATGCAGCCTGCCGGCCAGGCCCTGCACAGCAGAAGCTATGGACAGGATTCCAGCTCCGCGGTGGAAATATCTCATAGACAGGAGTTCATTTTCATATGGCTTCGTTTTCACTCACCATTTTTTTTGAGGCGCAGAGGAAAGTGGGGTTAGGGGAGAAAAGCTATGCATGCGTCTGAATAAAACATATTTTCGGCCGGACTAGTGAATGGACCGAACCATCTCATGGCTGGTTTCGTCTCAATCAAAAGGGCATGTTTGAAAATGACTATGCCTGTGTGCGTGCCAAGTCACTCAGTCGTGTCCGGCTCTTTGCGGCCCCGTGGACTGCAGCCCACCTGGCTCCGCTGTCCACGGGATTCTTCAGGCAGGAAGACTGGAGCGGGTTGCCATGCCCGCCTTGAAAATAGCTATATTCTGCCTCATTAGAAGAAGTCGAAGAGAAAAAAAGGAAAAGAAAGAGGGAGAGGGAGAGACAGGCTTCCTGCAAAATACAGGGCATCGTATGGAGGGAGATTTTCCTTAAAAAGTAAATAATCGCGAAAGGTCCACTTTACTCACACTGGAAAAAAAAAAAGCGGCTTGCAGCATCGCTGACTGGGGTGCCCCCTAAAGCTTGCAGACAGCAGCTGGAAACAAACACAGTCGTTCCCTGGAAGTCCGTGGCGTGTGAATACGCCGGCACCTCTCTGGTTACGGGAATGGGGACTGGGTCAGGAAACACCTCTGCTCTTTAAGGACAGAACGTCCCAAGGCTGGCTGGGAGGAGCCTGAATGCACCTTCCATAAATGTAATTTTATCGCTATATCGTTGGGGCCATTCATCGCTGCGAGATGCACCCCGAGGTATTAACAGGGACGTGTGAGCATATTTGGGAAGAATCACTATTCCTTTAAGTTCTAGAGACACATACAGTATCAGTGAATGTGCTTGGGAGAAATAAAACCCACAGGCTGCATTTAGACACAAATGAGACGAGATGGCCAGCATGTGTCATGTATACCTAGATAGCATGCATCCAGGGCTTCCCAGGTGGCGCTAGCGGTAAAGAATCCACCTGCCAACACACGACACAAGGGAGACGCGGGTTCCATCCCTGCGTCAGGAAGGTCCCCTGGAGGAGGGCATGGCAACCCACTCCAGTGTTCTTGCCCGGAGGATCCCACGGACAGAGGAGCCTGGCGGGCTACAGTCCACGGGGTCGCCCGGAGTCAGACACGACTGAAGCGGCTTAGCATTCACAGACGAGATGGATCTTAGGAACAGGCTGAGAACACAGTCCGCTTGCCGTCTGCAAGCTGGAGACCCAGGAAAGCTGGTGGTATGTTCAGTCCAAGGACACAGCCTGGAGGGAAAGAGATGATAGTGTCCTAGCTCAAGCAGAGAGAGAGACAGACAGACACGGAGAGAGAGAGAGACAGACACAGGGAGACAGAGGAGGACAGAGGGACTGAGAGACACACAGAGAGGCAGGGAGATTGAGAAAGAGACAGAGAAAGAGAGAGAGACACCAAGAGAGGCCGAGAGACACAGAGAGAGGCAGGGAGATTGAGAAAGAGACAGAGAAAGAGAGAGACACCAAGAGAGGCCGAGAGAGACAGAGCAAGAGGGACAGACGGAGACTTATCCATCCCCCGGCTTTTCTCACTATGCAGGCCGTCGCCCGATTAGACGAGGCCCACCCACCTCAGGGAGCGCGAGGTCCTTTACTGAGACGCCTTGTCCCTGCAGAGACCAGAGCCAGGGGACCGCTTCCCCCAAGATGACCTCCTTCTTTTCTTTACGGACTTTCACTCCACAGCTTTCCTTCTCCTCTGCCTGCCTTGGGGGTCTCCACCAAGTGTGAGCCACAGGGGCCGACCTCCTTGTCAGGGTGAGTTGTGAGCCCACAGCTCCTGTGAGGTCTTTTTTTGGGTGGGTTGCTTATCTCTGTGCCCGGAGGAATGAAAGAACAGGCCCCCAAATCGTGTCTCGATGTTCATTTCTGTTTGCATGGAGAATTCAAGGTTGGGTCTGCTTCTGGTTTGTTTCTTTCAATTTTATTAATTTTTTGAAGTATAGTTGGTGTACATGGTTGTGTGCGTTCAAGTACGCGAGAAAGTGATTCAGTTATACAAATGTACATATATGCATCTTTTTTTCATATTCTTTTCCATTGTGGGTTAGTATAAGATACTGAGCAGAGTTCCCTGTGCTGGGCAGCAGGTCCTTGCTGGTTCTCCGTGTTAAATACAGCAGTGTGTCCATGTCCATCCCAGACTCCCTGACTCTCCCTTCCCCCATCCTTCCCATTGGTGACCATAAGGTTATTACAGAAGATTGAGCGGAGTTCCCTGAGCTGGACAGTAGGTCCTTGCTGGTTCCCCATGTTAAATCCAGCAGTGTGTCCATGTCCATCCCAGACTCCCTGACCATCCCCTCCCCCATCCTTCCCATTGGTGACCATAAGGTTATTACAGAGGATTGAGCAGAGTTCCCTGTGCTGGGCAGCAGGCCCTTGCTGGTTCTCCGTGTTAAATACAGCAGTGTGTCCATGTCCATCCCAGACTCCCTGACCATCCCCTCCCCCATCCTTCCCCCTGGGAACCATAAGGTTATTACAGAGTGTTGAGCAGAGTCCCCTGTGCTGTCCAGCAGGTCCTTGCTGGTTATTTTTTTTATATTTAGCGCTGTGTGTATCTGATACTCCCAAGCACATCATTTTTTCCTCCTCTCACCCCCTTTCCCCTTTAGTAACTGTAAGTTTGTTTCCTTTTTTTAAGTTCACTTTCGTTTTATGTTAGAGTGTAGTTCACGCACCATGTTGTGTTAGCTTCCGGCATACGTTAAAGTCATTCCGTTATACATACATATTACACACGTACATACATATGTATGCGTATATATATATGACTTCCCTGGTAGCTCAGAGGGTAAAGAATCTGCTAATGCGGAGGACCTGGGTTCCATCCCTGGGTCGGGAAGATCCCCTGAAGTAGGAAACGGCAACCCAAGATTCTCCAGTATTCTTGCCTGGAGAATCCCGCGGACAGAGGAGTCTGTCGGGCTGCAGTCCGTGGGGTCGCAGAGAGTGGGACCTCACCGACCCGGTGAGCGCGCCGATTTGGCACAGGGAAGTGCTCCCACTCCCGCCAACGTTTTGGGATCGTCTGGAAAGGGAAACCAAAGAGGAGAAAACGCACGCATGCGCGTGTTTGCGCGAATCACGTTGCCCTTCAGCTGGAGCGAACGCAGCTTTGTGAATCGGCTGTTTCGCTGTGGTCCAGTCGCTCAGCCGTGTCCAACGCTGCGACCCCACGGGCTGCAGCCCGCCAGTCTTCCCCGTCCGCGGGGTTTCGCAGGCAGGAAGACTGGAGAGGGTTGCCGTTCCCTGCTCCAGGGGATCTTCCCGACCCAGGAACTGAACCCGTGCCTCCTGCGTTTGCAGGCAAATTCTCTACCCCTGAGCCGCCAGGGAAAGCACTGCTGTCAAGGTACTCAGCTCTTCTTTTCTAACCCTTTTCTGACTCCCTACTGCATTTGTTACAATATTGCTCCTGTTTTCTCTTTGGCTTTTTGCCTATAAGGCGCGGGGGGGTCTTGGCTTCCTGACTAGGGATCAAACCCTCAGCCCCTGCACTGGAAGGCAAAGTCTTAACGACTGGACTGCCAGGAATGTCCCCAGGCATTCAGTTTTGTTTTTAAGAATTCAGTATCGGTTTCAGTAGGCAGGAATACTGGAGTGGGTTGCTGTTCCCTGCTCCAGGGGCTCTTCCCAACCCAGGGGTCGAACTCCGGTCTCCCGCAGCGCAGGCGGATTCTTCACCAGCTGCACCTCCAGGGAAGCCCTATCAACGGAACGCCATTTACGTTATCAAAGGGGGCCTTCGGGTTCTGCGAGTGATTCAATCATAAGACAGCGCACTTGGAATTTCTCACCTGAATCCTGTCAAAGAGATGAATTCATTTCAGGGCGAGAAAAGCCCACAGAGGGAGGAAGGGAGGATGTTGCCCCGGCCGCGGTTGAATCTTATTAAAACCTGACAGAGCCCGGCCCCAGCATCTCAGAGAGATCCTAGGAAGATGTGGGAAGGCAGCATCGTTACAGTGCCCGCTGTCTGAGAAGTCAGGCCCGGCGAGGTCGTCGTTAATGACTCCCTGTCAGGTTGGGAGGATGCGGGGAGGACAGCTGGGAGACCTCTGAGAAGGACCTGCGGTTCCGCTGTAGTTTCATTAACAGCGGGAAGAGACGCCGGATTTGATCCTCTGGACAGAGGACATGAGGTCAGGAGGGGTCATAAATGCCTCGAAGAGAGATGTGAAGATACAGCGCAGCTTGGAAATGACAACGATGGGCAGGTAAATGAGATGCCGGTAAGGACCAGGGTGAGCTGCTGAACAGCCCGCGGTCGTCAGGGGACTCGAGACGGTCCCCTTGGGGTTGGGAGACAGGGGTGCCTTTGTGAGCTGAGGATAAACCATGCCAGCTGCACAGAACTGGGGGCTTCCCGGGTGGCTCAGTGGTAAGGCATCCACCTGTGCAGGGAGGAGACACAGGTTCGATCCCTGGGTTGGGAAGATCCCCTAGAGGTGAGCATGGCAACCCACTGCAGTATTCTTGCCTGGAGCATCCCACGGACAGAGGAGCCTGGAGGGCTAGAGTCCGTGGGGTTGCAAAGAGTTGTCATCTCCAAGGAGAAACCATGCCAGGTACCCAGGTTTGGCATTTCTGAGGGCAAACACAGAGGCACCCCATGTAATGCTGCTGCTGCTGCTAAGTCACTTCAGTCGTGTCCGACTCTGTGCGACCCCATAGACAGCAGCCCACCAGGCCCCCCCATCCCTCGGCTTCTCCAGGCAAGAACGCTGCAGTGGGTGGCCATTGCCTTCTCCAGTGCATGAAAGTGAAAAGTGAAAGTGAAGTTGCTCAGTCGTGTCCGACTCTTAGCGACCCCATGGACTGCAGCCTATCAGGCGCCTCCATCCATTGGATTTTCCAGGCAAAGGTGCTAGAGTGGGTACCCCAAGTAACGGGCAGTACTCAAATCCATTGTTCAGTTGCTCAGTCACGTCCGACTCTTCACAACTCCATGGACCGCAGCACGCCAGGCCTCCCTGTCCATCACCAACTCTTGGAGGCCACCCAAACCCGGGTCCATTGACCTGGTGATGCCATCCAACCAGCTCATCCTCTGTCGTCCCCTTCTCCTCCTGCCTTCAATCTTTCCCAGCATCAGGGTCTTTTCCAGTGAGCCAGCTCTTTGCATCAGGTGGCCAAAGTATTGGAGTTTCAGCTTCAGCATCAGTTCTTCTGATGAATATTAGGGCTGATCTCCTTTAGGATGGACTGGTTGGATCTCCTTGCAGTCCAAGGGACTCTCAAGAGTCTTCTCCAACACCATGGTTCAAAAGCATCAGTTTTTCAGCGCTCAGCCTTCTTCACAGTCCAAGTCTCACTCAAGCCTGTAACCACTTAATGAGGACCTTTACCTGCAAAGCTTCAGAGGAGAAAGGAAACACACGGTCAAAGAGAAGCATTTCTGTGGAGACGTGAAGACACCTGGAGATGCTGGCTCTCCCCTCCTGGAGATGTCCCTCTTCCTATCCACTCACCATTCACGAAAAGTGGACTTTCCAGGTCCCTGCACCCCAGACACACCTCTTGGAAAAGCCAAGATGGAGAAGATGGTACCTGTTGAGCCCCTCAGTCAAGCTGGAAAAAGCCCACGGCAGCTACCACCTTCCTTGTAGGGCCTCCCGCCCTGGCCCCAGCTTCAGAACGTTTTGCTGATGTGGAATGCAGGCCGGCTACCTTTTAGAGGATACACCTGAGAGATTTCCCTAGGGTCATGTTTAATGATTTTTTGTAATTCCAAATATTGTCTTACTGATAAGGATTCTATAATGCACACCCCCAGGAATTTGCCCGCTGAGAAGTAGTTAAGAGGCAGGAGTCCGCTGAGAAGTCCTGTTTATGCAAGCTGGGAAGATTTTTATTAGAAGGTTCAGCAGGGTCGGGACTTCTCTGGTGGTCCAGTGGCTAAGAGTCTGTGCTCCTGATGCAGGCGGTGTGGGTTTGACCCCTGGTCGGGGAACTGTATTCCATAGGCTGCAACTTAAGGACCTGCATGCCAGAACTAAGACCCACTGCAGTCCAATAAATTAAGCAATTAAAAATTATTAACAATAAACGATAGAGTGGGGTCCGGATGGCACGCCTGTCACACACATGATTGTACGCTGGTTGGTTCAATGTTCCTCTTTAGTTGCTGAGTGAGCAGATCAAGCATGACTCTGCCTTTTGCACGGGCATCTGTGGATGAGTCTCTGGGCCCCACGTGTGCTTACACCACTCATCTTGCTTGTACGGCTCCATACTATAATGCTGGTTGTGACCGAGGGGATGCTGGACTATTGGTGAGGAAGGGGAAGATGTTGTTTCTCAGTGAGCAAAGGGTGTGTGGATGGATGGATGATGGGTTGATGGATGGGTGGGTAGGTGGACAGATGGATGGGTGGATGGAAAAGAGGGTGGATGAGTGGATGGATGGATGGGTGGATGGATAGGTGGATAGATGAATGCATGATGGATGGGTGGATGGATGGATGAATGGATAGATGGGTGAGTGGATGGATGGGTGGATAAGTGGGTGGATGGATGGATGGATACGTGGGTTGATTGTGAGTGAGTGGATGGATGGATGGATGGATAAATATGTGGTTGGATTTATGTATGAATGGGTGAGATGGATGCATAGATGTGTGAATGGATGGATGGATGTATAGATGGATGGATGGATAAGTGGCTAGATGGGTGAATGGGTGAGTGAATAGATGGATGGATGGATGGATAGGTGGATAGATGGATGGGTGGGTGGATGGATGGGTGGGTGGATGGATGGGTGGATGGATAAGTGGGTAGATGGGTGAATGGGTAGGTGAATGGATGGATGGATGGATGGATAAGTGGGTGGATGGGGGAATGGGTGGGTGAATAGATGGATGGATGGATGGATAAGTGGTTGAATGCGTGAATGGGTGGGTGAATGGATGGATGGATGGATGGATGGATGGATAAGTGGTTGGATGGGGGAATGGGTGGGTGAATGGATGGATGGATGGATGGATGGATAAGTGGGTGCATGAATGGATAAGTGGTTGAATGGGTGAATGGGTGGGTGAATGGGTGGGTGAATGATGGATGGATGGATAAGTGGGTGGATGGGGGAATGGGTGGGTGAATAGATGGATGGATGGATAAGTGGTTGAATGGGGGAATGGGTGGGTGAATGGATGGATGGATGGATGGGTGGATAAGTGGTTGGATGGGGGAATGGGTGGGTGAATGGGTGGATGGATGGATGGATAAGTGGTTGGATGGGGGAATGGGTGGGTGAATGGGTGGGTGAATGGATGGATGGATGGTTGGATAAGTGGTTGGATGGGGGAATGGGTGGGTGAATAGATGGATGGATGGATAAGTGGTTGAATGGGGGAATGAGTGGGTGAATGGATGGATGGATGGATGGATGGATGGATAAGTGGTTGGATGGGAGAATGGGTGGGTGAATGGGTGGATGGGTGGATGGATGGATGGATGGATGGATAAGTGGGTAGATGGGTGAATGGGTGGGTGAATGGGTGGATGGGTGGATGGATAAGTGGTTGGATGGGGGAATGGGTGGGTGAATGGATGGATGGATGGATGGATGGATGGGTGGATAAGTGGTTGGATGGGGGAATGGGTGGGTGAATGGATGGATGGATGGATGGATGGACGGATGGATGGATGGATGGATAAGTGGTTGGATGGGAGAATGGGTGGGTGAATGGATGGATGGATGGATGGATGGATGGATGGATAAGTGGTTGGATGGGGGAATGGGTGGGTGGATGGATGGATAAGTGGTTGGATGGGGGAATGGGTGGGTGAATGGATGGATGGATGGATGGAAGGATGGATAAGTTGGTAGATGGGGAAATGGGTGGGTGAATAGATGGATGGATGGATAAGTGGTTGAATGGGGGAATGGGTGGGTGAATGCATGGATGGATGGATGGATGGATGGATGGATGGGTGGATGGATAAGTGGTTGAATGGGGGAATGAGTGGGTGAATGGATGGATGGATGGATGGATGGATGGATGGATGGATAAGTGGGTAGATGGGTGAATGGGTGGATGGGTGGATGGATGGATGGATGGGTGGATGGATAAGTGGGTAGATGGGGGAATGGGTGGGTGAATAGATGGATGGATGGATAAGTGGTTGAATGGGGGAATGGGTGGGTGAATGCATGGATGGATGGATGGATGGATGGATGGATGGATGGATGGATAAGTGGGTAGATGGGTGAATGGGTGGGTGAATGGGTGGATGGGTGGATGGATAAGTGGTTGGATGGGGGAATGGGTGGGTGAATAGATGGATGGATGGATAAGTGGTTGAATGGGGGAATGAGTGGGTGAATGGATGGATGGATGGATGGATGGATGGATGGATAAGTGGTTGGATGGGAGAATGGGTGGGTAAATAGATGGATGGATGGATAAGTGGTTGAATGGGGGAATGAGTGGGTGAATGGATGGATGGATGGATGGATGGATAAGTGGTTGGATGGGGGAATGGGTGGGTGAATGGATGGATGGATGGATGGATGGATAAGTGGTTGGATGGGAGAATGGGTGGGTGAATGGATGGATGGATGGATGGATGGATGGATGGATGGATAAGTGGGTAGATGGGTGAATGGGTGGGTGAATGGGTGGATGGGTGGATGGATAAGTGATTGGATGGGGGAATGGGTGGGTGAATGGATGGATGGATGGATGGATGGATGGATGGATAAGTGGTTGGATGGGAGAATGGGTGGGTGAATGGATGGATGGATGGATGGATGGATGGATGGATAAGTGGTTGAATGGGGGAATGAGTGGGTGAATGGATGGATGGATGGATGGATGGATGGATGGGTGGATGGATAAGTGGTTGAATGGGGGAATGAGTGGGTGAATGGATGGATGGATGGATGGATGGATGGATGGATGGATAAGTGGGTAGATGGGTGAATGGGTGGATGGGTGGATGGATGGATGGATGGGTGGATGGATAAGTGGTTGGGTGGGGGAATGGGTGGGTGAATGGGTGGATGGATGGATGGATGGAAGGATGGATAAGTGGGTAGATGGGGAAATGGGTGGGTGAATGGATGGGTGGATAAGTGGGTAGATGGGTGAATGGATGGATGGGGGAATGGGTGGGTGGAGAGCTGGATGCATGCATTGTGAGTGGGTGGTGCATGAATGGATGACACTATATCGGCCTAATTGAACAGAACTCTCTCGACACGGCTCCAGAGCAAAGGGTGCTGTCTGCGAGTTCTTGGGCAGCTGGCGAAGCACAGGGGGCAGAAGGTCCCAGGGCAGGAGAGGGTAGAGATGCAGACAGAGGGCATAAAGAGAACTCACCCACCTCAGCCCAGCTCACTACCCACGAGAGCGCTCTGCGACAGGGCCCTTGGGAAGCCAGGTGTGTTTCCAGGAAAAAAGAGTTCAATCCAGAACCCCCTTGCTTAAGGGGGTCGAGTGCCTGGTCCCTGGACACAGCTGTCTGCCGGTCACACGGAGCCCCCGTGTGCTTAATGATTTGCACTCCTGTAAACGCTAAGTTCATTGGAAAAGTTACTGCTTAAAGGGTTACACCCAGCACGCTGCAACTGAGGCTAATTTGTGTGTGCTCTCTGGGTTCATAAACCTTGTCATTGGCTCACCACACTGAACCACAAATGAGACATCAAATTAACCCTAATTGGATTGTATTCAGTTTGACTTTTTAAAGCCCTGGAGCTCTGGGCATTGAAGTTTCAATATGACAGAAAAAAAAAAAAAAAAGGATAAAAGCAAGAATTGATTTTCACGTCCCTCCTCCATTTCTGAGGGGTTTATAATTTCCTCCTAATTGGTGATGGACAGATATAATTGTACTAATTAAGGAATGTTTCCCTGGTCCCATTTTCCTCTTTCTGCCCGCCATGGCAAGCTCACATCACATGAAGGATAACTCTCAACACATGGGTCAATCAACTCTTTGGGGATATTTCCTGGAGCACTAATTTTCCAGAAGAAATTTAATCCCAACAATGCTGTCCCTTTAATTTCTGCTTCGAAGAGAGGTCTTTGCAAAGAGATATTTATCATGCCGTGCTAGAAACTGGCAGACAATTTTTTTCTGAGTTTTTCTTGGGAATCTAAAGATGATTTTATTCATAAGAGAGAATTATATTTTGCCCAACGTTCGGTTATGGGTTATTCTTTTTTCTTTTTCTTAAACGTTCTTAAGTTTCTGAAAACTTGCAGAATTATTATATTTTCAAAAGTAGTTTTGGAGTTTTAATATATCTAATAACATCAGATCAATAGTGTCACTGCTACCCAGTGTATTAGAAAAAGGAGAATATACCCACATCATGAGAGTAAGTGAATTTACTCGTGGGGCAGCCCCCGGAGCTTGTCTATAATCGGCCAGAAGGTTTTCAGTGAGACAAAATTAATGTGTTGGATTTTAATGCCTGCAACTTTTCTTCAATGTGGTAGAATACAAAAAAAAAAATTAACCATTTTAGACCAACTATCTTGGGACATGTGGAAAAACGTCCCTACACACAAACATTTCGTGCAAATGTTTCTTAATAAAGGGATGCTCTGTTTTATGTGAAGTCTGCCTTGTTTCAGCTGTATTCTAAGCAGATGGTTCTTATTTAGAATATTATATGCAAATATGCGGGTTGCTTTTTCGATACTAAATACGCCTGTGAGATGAGTGGGATTTTGGTTTCCTTTTTTCTGAAGACGAATCCAAGTTCTAATTTTACAAAAGATTTTTTTATAAGCTGGAATTATCATGTATAATTTCTGGGATAATTAAAATTCCTGGCAGGGGTACACAGATCTGGAAAAAAAAAAAAAATTGACCATAAGCCCAGTGCACTTGGATAGGCTCTCAGGATTCACCTTCCTCTGCATTTCTGGACACAAGTTTCAGCTGTGTTCCACTGAATTCTTTATTTTTTTAAAGATGTTTCTTTGACGTGGACCATTTTAAGGTCTTTACTGAATTGGTTGCAACGTTGCTTCTGTTTTCTTTTTTGGCCACGAGGCACGTGGGGTTTCAGCTCCCTGACCAGGGGTCGAACACGTACCCGCTGCATTGGAAGGTGAAGTCTTAACCACTGGTCCACCAGGAAAGTCCTTTCAACTGAGTCCTTTTTTTTCCACCCCCGCCCCCGTTATTTTTTTCTTGGAAGATAATTGCTTTAAAGTATTGTGTTGGCCTCTGCTGTATATCCAGCGGTCGTGAACGGATGACCGATGTGAGAGTCAGGCCATAAAGAAGGCTGAGGGCTGAAGAATTGATGCTTTTAAATGGTGGTGTTGGAGAAGACGCTTGAGACTGCAAGGAGATCCAGCCAGTCTGTCCTAAAGGAGATCAGGGCTGAATATTCATTGGAACGACTGATGCTGAAGCTCCAGTCCTTTGGCCACCTGATGGGAAGAGCTGACTCACTGGAAAAGACCCTGATGCTGGGAAAGATTGAAGGTGGGAGGAGAAGGGGGCGACAGAGGATGAGATGGTTGGATGGCATCACCGACTCGATGGACATGAGTTTGAGCAAGCTCCGGGAGTGGGTGATGGACAGGGAGGCCTGGCGTGCTGCCCTCAGACACGGCTGTGTATACGTACGTTTCCCGGCTACTCTGCCAACTTGTGCCACTTTCTCCTCCCCGCCTTTTCATGTGCAGAGGTCCTTTCTCTCTGTGTCTGCATCCCCATTGCTGCCCTGCACGCGGCCTCATCAGTACCACCTTTCTAGATGGCATGTGCACGCATTAATAGACAATATTTGTCTTTCTCTTTCTGACTTCACACTGTGCTCTGGGTTCATCTGCCTCACGAGGACTGACTCAAATGCGTCCTTTTAAAAAACTGAGGACCATTCCATTGTTTATATGCACCGCAATTTCTGTGGTACTCATCTGTCAACGGACATCTAGGTTGCTTCCGTGTCTAGCCATTGTTTAAAAAAAAAAAAACAAGTGCGGCGATGAACGGAGGGGCGCATGTGTGTCTTTCAGTTTAGGCTTTCTGACGGTTATACGCCCAGCAGCGGGATTGCTGGGTCACATGGCAGTTCTTTGCTAGTTCGTGTGGTTCATACGGGAGTCCCCTGCCCGACAGGCAGACGGAAGCCACAGAGGAATAACATGGGAGAGGGGCAAGAAGACAGCCACCAGCATCACGACAAGCCCCAAGCAGGGCTGTCCGTGGGGGGCGGGGGTGAGGTGGGGGGCGGCGCTGTAGAGACTGCTGCCGCTGTAACCGTCTTTTGAGGACGAACATAGCGAATGCATTTCATAAATTCCTTATTTGCAATTACATCCATCTTTTCCACGCAGCCTTGTTGAGGGAAATATCCTTCCTGCTGCTTTCAATTCTTCCTGTAATCTCTTATGTGTGGGGGAGACTGTCTCATAAATATCTCTCCTCACTAGTTTAATATAAGGATCGGGGGTATCATTTACACATCATCTTGAAAGTCCAAGCCTCTGAATCTCTACTTTAAAGGTGCATGCGGCGCGTCATCCGAGGATGGAGTTGCTGAAAGCTCGGTTTTCAGAGAAAACCTAGAGCATAGAATGGTGCTGGCCGTACCATATGTTAAGGGTGCCGCGTCGCACCTGAAGAATTCTCTTCTCACGGTGGGCACTGTGGAGGCCCTCTCTAGTCTCCTAACTCTTTGCATGGAGACCTGGACGTTCCACCTTTGTGCAGAGTGATGGTCTTTGAATACATTGTCATGCTGTCCTGATTTCGGTTACTTCTACCCAAATGAAAACCGCGCTTTCAACCACACTGGGGCTTCCATAGCCGCTCAGATGGTGAAGAATCTCCCTGCCGTGCTGGAGACCCCGGTTCAATCTCTGGGTTGGGAAGATTCCCTGGAGAAGGAAATGGCTACCCACTCCAGTATTCTTGCCTGGAGAATCCCATGGACAGAGGAGCCTGGTGGGGTACAGTCAATGGGGTTGCCAAGAGTGGAGCTCAGCGGTGTGACCTTCACTTCACTTCGCACAACAGCACCGTTTGATTTTTTCCACCCAGGATGACTTTTCTGTGAACTCCCAGGCGTCCAGAGTTCTCTCCTGCGGACACCTGCGTTGTGAGTGTGGGTCTCGCTTCCCCGTGAACATCCTTGTCCGTCCTTAACTGTGTATCTGTGACTGTTGGACGCAGCCATCAAGGGCTGCCCGGAGCCGTCTGCTTCTATATCCGTTATCCATCCCAGCTCCCGTGGTCTGCAGGTCAACACCTCCCCTCGGGCGAAGCGGCAAAGCAGCAGGTGACTTTCTGCCCCAACGTGGAGTTTTCCTTGCTTCCTGCTCTGGGAGTGAAGTGCCCATCTCTAGGTGGGCATCTGAGATGCAATTGCTGAGGTCCTTGTAGAACCCTTCTTCCTAATCAGAGGTCCCCAACCTCCAGGACCTAAAGCCTGATGATCTGAGATGGAAACAGATGTCCTAATCAGAGACACAGACGCACAGTAAACGCAGCGTGCTTGGATCATCATGAAACCAGCCCGCAGTGCCTGGAAAAATCGTCTTCCACGAAACCCGTCCTTGGCGCCAAGAAGCCTGGGGACGGTTGCGACGGATAACGAGCAGGTGTTGAGTCTGTTGATCTCCTCCTCTGGGGACTCACCCCCTCACAGAACATCCCGGGCAAACCTTCTCCCTTGGGGTCCCCCCGCCCCCCTGCCGCCATCTGACTCTTCTCTAATGTCCAGTGATGATGAGAAGAGTCCTCTGGGGACTGGTCGCTCTCCTCTCCAGAGGGGAACCTGCAAAGACAGAAGCTGAGACGCCAGGTTTCACGCTGTGCTCTGGGCAAGTGGACCTTTTGACAATAGCCCACGGGACACACAGCCCCTTAAAACCCAGAGACCCGCTCCCCTCCCCCGGCTCAGAAGGAAGGACTCTGTTTGGTTCTTAAATTGCCCCGTAGGGTAAAGAATGCCTCACAGTTCCTCACTCCGCAGAGGCGACTCGTCAGGCCAACAGGAACTGAGGAGTTACGCAGGAAGTTCTAATTGTGTTCAGATGTTTTCGTAATTATTAAAATCTTGCGACGGAGCGTGCGTAATCATTTTGCAATGTTTGGGGCACTCCGACATCACTGTCATAAAAAATAGCTCCATTTGTAGGGAAAGGCCTAAAGAACTAAAAAAAAGAAAAAATTGGCTCAAGTATGTTCTTCGTTAAAGCCATGAGGAGCTAGTTCATAACACGAGGCACTAAAAAGTCTCCTCAGCGACTTTCTGTACGTTGCGTGGAAACGTGTGTTCAAGATCACAGCTGTTGCCCTTGACCTCTGTTATCCTGTTGTTCAGTAGCTCAGGCTGTGTCCGAGTCCTTGCAGCCCCATGGACTGCAGCACACCAGGCTTCCCTGTCCTTGACTATCTTCCAGAGCTTGCTTAAACTCACGTCCATCGAGTCAGTGATGCCATCCAGCCATCTCATCCTCTGTCGTCCCCTTCTCCCGCCCTCAATCATTCCCAGCATCAGGGTCTTTTCCAGCGAGTCAGCTCTTCGCATCAGGTGGCCAAAGGATGAGAGCTTCAAGTTTAGCACCAGTCCTTCCAATGAATATTCAGTACTGATCTCCTTTAGGGTGGACTGCTTGGATCTCCTTGCAGTCCCAGGGACTCTCAAGAGTCTTCTCCAGCACCACAGTTCGAAAGCATCAATTCTTCGGCGCTCAGCCTTCTTTATGGTCCAGCTCTCACACCCCGACATGACTTTCTGTATAAAAAACCAAGGCTTTGACTAGACAGACCTTTGTCAGCCGGGCTGAGGTCTCCACTTTTTAATACGCTATTTGTCATGATTGTCAGCTGCTGCCACAAGAGCACTCTGTAACAAATCAGCCTGGAACTCAGTGGCCAAAACACAACATTTTTTCATAGGAGATTTGTGGGTCAGCTGTAGTCCAGCTGGGCTGGGCTAGACCGAGGACCCTGGGCTTCAGATCTGAGCTGCAGGGAACAGGCTGTCCCAGGGCTGCACCATGCGTCTGTTAAGCTCCTGCTACCAGTGTGCATCCAGGGCGCACACCGGGCTCCTCGTCTCTCCTTCCGGGACCCCTGATGAAGGGGCAATAGCTACCCTCAAGGCACGTTCTTCTCACGGTGACGTAGACTGACAGCGGGGGCAAAGCCAGGCATGCTCCTCCACTGACATGCACGGGGCACACAAGTCACATGGCCGAGTGCCTGACCCCATGAAAGGGGGCGTACGAGTGTGCCCCTGTGAGGGGTTAGTTGGTCCCCGCCCGCACCCCCCGAAATGTTCATGTCTGACACCCTGGAACCAGCAGTGGGAGCTCATTTGTAAACAGAGTCTCTGCAGAGGTGATGGGGTCTGAGATGAGGTCCTCCTGGGTGGGGGTGGCCCTAAACCCAGGGACAGGGTCCTTATAAGACACACAAGAGGAGAGACATGGGCACAGCAGAGAAGCCAGTGGAGATGGAGGCAGAGACGGGAGGGAGGCGGCCACCAGCCCAGGGACGGACGCCTGGAGCCCCCAGAAGCCGGAAGAGGCGGGAAGGACCCTCCCCTGGAGACTCTGGACGGAGCTCAGCCCTGGGACCCCTGGACCTCAGACGTCTGGTCTCCAGGGCTGGGGGAGGGTGGATTTCCTCTTCCTACAAATGCCCTGGTTTGTGGTCAGTGGCCACAGACACCCTGGGAAACGCCCAACAGAGCTCTTGAAGAATTTACATCAACAAGGCAAACCACGCCACCAGCAACAGTATTATTATTTCTTCAGAAGGACTCACTTTGGGCTGTTGTTTTTAACACATGCAGTGGAGGTGGCGATGAAGACAGGGCTAGGGTTCATGTCCACAGCGATGGCCTTGGCCTGTAGTCGCCTCAGGGGGAGGCTCTCCAGCGTTACCTACTGGGCCCGATCTTAGTTCGATAGAAGTTCGTGTCCTCTGAGGTCAGCCCGAAAAATCCTCCTTTGGTAGCAGTGACCCCCACCCTTGCCGAAGCAAGGCACAGTGTGTCCGTCTGGAATTATTCTCGGCGCATTTGTCTCCGGTGTAAAGTAGATACATTTTGATTACAATATTATTACTTTCCATCCAGTATATTTCCTATTTTTCGTTTTATGGCTTGTCACATAACTCGCAATCACTGCTCTCGCTCTGGGCGGCCGGCTCCCCTGGTAAACGGCACGGGAGATAGATAGATTAAATGCCTCGGCAGAGTTTTCACTATTTAATCAGCTCCTCCAGTCATTTATTACATTGTATCTTTCAAGCCGTAAGAGCTGATCTTTAAATACGTTGATTCACGGCCCCATGATGCGCGCTCATCAATGTTTCAAATGCACGCTTTTACATATTTCAGAAAATGGATCGGCTGGGGGAGCCGTGACAAGTCCGGCCCGGCGCGGGAAGAGGACAGCGAGGCGCTCGGCACGGAATTAAGCCAGAATGCCTTCTCTCCGGCAAAGCGCATATTGCTTTCTATGCAGACATAAACATTAAGAATCTGGAGGTGAATTAGAAAAATAAGGACTGAGCTGAGCGGCAGATTGACGGCAGGAGGAGACGCAGGGCACAGCAGTCTGAGAACCGGCGCACCCAGGGTGGATACGGGCTTCAGACACCCCTGGCGCTTCAGCGGTTCACTGGCTCAGTTGGGTCCGACTCTCTGCGACCCCAGGGACTGTAGCCCGCCAGGCTCCTCTGCCCATGGGCTTCTCCAAGCAAGAATGCTGGAGGGGGTGGCCGTTTCCTTTGTCAGGGGCTTCTTCCCAGCACAGGGGCCCGAACCTCGGCCCCTTCCATTGCAGGCGGATTCTACACCGACTGGGCCTCCAGGGAAGCCCTGCAGATGGGAATTCTTTTGGGTCCAGGGAAGGCAGGTGGCCAAGTTCCTGGGATTTGTGGCTGACGTTGCATCCATGAGGTTGTGGGCTTGAGAGGAAGTGCTCTTAACTGAGTCACCTTCGGGATAATTCCAAACAAGTCTGCAGTGCGTGTGTATTTCATGGAAACACAGGAGGAGGGACCTGTCCTGCCTGTCCGGCGTTCCGAGACACTGAGTGCAACCCAACGGCGTGATGTTGAACCCTGGACGCGAATGTCTCATCTAAGGCTTTCAGAGATGGCCACTCTCTCTCTCTCTCTCTCTTTTAATCAGAGCTCCATCAGAATTGCACGCCTCACTTCTTATTGTGCCTGCTGACATGTTGGGTTTCCCCGGAGGCTCAGATGGTAAAGAATCCGCCTGCAATACAGGAGACCCAGGTTCTATCCCTGGGTCGGGAAGAGTTCCCTGGAGGAGGAGATGGCAACCTACTCCAGTGTTCTTGCCTGGGGAATCCCACGGACACAGGAGCCTGGAGGGCTACAGTCCATGAGTTCACAAAGCGTCAGACACGACTGAAGCAACCCTAGCACCCAGATGAATAGATAGATGACAGGTGGATGGAGGCGTGGGTAGGTAGATACGACGTGCACGTAAGGAGGACAGCCGAATGACAAATAAAAAATAGAGGAATATAGAGGCAAATATAAGGACAGGTAAAATGTATATAGGTTGAAAAATTGTAGATAAACAGGTAGCTGGGTCATAGTGGATGGACTCACAGATTGAGTAGGGAGGCAGACAGGAAGATACCTTGGTAGATGTGTTTGTGCTGTGCTCAGCCGTGTCCAGCTCTTTGCAGCCCCATGGACTGTCCCCCAGCAGGCTCCTCTGTCCACGGAATTTCCCAGGCAAGAACACTGGAGCGGGTGGCCATCTTCTCCTCCAGGGATAGTCCTGATCCAGGGATGGAACCCACGTCCCTGGCGTCTCCTGCCTTGGCAGGCGGGTTCTTTACCACTGAGCCACCTGGGAAGCGGATAGACAGGTGGAATGGCCGACTAAAGGGAGATGGATATGGAGCCAGATAGACGCAAAAGTCGACCGAAAGGTAGCTAGGGCGACAGAGGGCACAGAGGCAATAGGCGGATGAATGAGAGTTATAGACGATGGTGCTAGACAGACACATAGTAGGTAGATTAATAGATAGAATGACATAAAAGAAAGATAGATGAGCATAGAGGCAGGTGGGTATCAAGGTAGCCGAGATAGACAGGCTGGTAGATGGTAGACAGGCAATAGGCGGATGCATAGAGATGATATTGATAGATACATAGTACGCTAGATTAATAGACAGAATGACAGATAAAAGGCAGATGAACATAGAGGCAGATGGGTATCAAGGTAGCCGAGATAGACAGGCTGACAGAGGGCACAGAGGCAATAGCCCGATGCATAGAGAGAGTTGTAGACGATAGTGATAGACAGATACATGGTTAGCAGGTAGATTAATAGATATAATGACAGATGAAAGGCAGATGAACATACAGGTAGATGGATATCAAGGTAGACGAGATAGATGGGCTGATAGATGGCGCGTAGGCAATAGCCCGATGCATAGAGAGAGTTATAGACGATAGTGATAGACAGATACATAGTTAGCAGGTAGATTAATAGATATAATGACAGATAAAAGGCAGATGAACATACAGGTAGACGGATATCAAGGTAGATGAGATAGATGGGCTGATAGATGGCGCGTAGGCAAGTAGCCCGATGCATAGAGAGAGTTGTAGACGATAGTGATAGACAGATACATAGTTAGCAGGTAGATTAATAGATATAATGACAGATGAAAGGCAGATGAACATACAGGTAGACGGATATCAAGGTAGACGAGATAGATGGGCTGATAGATGGCGCGTAGGCAATAGCCCGATGCATAGAGAGAGTTGTAGACGATAGTGATAGACAGATACATAGTTAGCAGGTAGATTAATAGATATAATGACAGATAAAACGCAGATGAACATACAGGTAGATGGATATCAAGGTAGACGAGATAGGCTGATAGATGGCGCGTAGGCAATAGGCGGATGCATAGAGAGAGTTGTAGACGATAGTGATAGACAGATACCTAGTTAGCAGGCAGATTAATAGATATAATGACAGATGAAAGGCAGATGAACATACAGGTAGACGGATATCAAGGTAGACGAGATAGATGGGCTGATAGATGGCGCGTAGGCAATAGCCCGATGCCTAGAGAGACAGATGATACTGATCCCCAGACAGATACTCAGGCAGACTAATAGGAAGACAGGTGAATGAGATCCAAGGCGGGTGCACGTAGACACAGGTGGGTATAAAGACAGATAACAGGGATAGACAGCTTCGTTGGTGGTAGATAACCATAATAGGCGATGATAGGTGCTTGTTTGGGAGATGTTGGATAAGCAGGTAGAAAGACAGGACAGAAACATAGACGATAGTCAGAGAAAGAGAGAGATCCCACAGGGTGAGCCACTGGGAAGAACAGAGGTGGCGGCTGAGAGTGAGCACAAGTTTTGGGGCCGTCCAGAGAAGAGGAGGAGAGCGACTCCTGGACCTTCTCTCGCTCCTGAGCTCTTTTCTCACTGTTTTCCCCAGAAGACGCCACAGAGAGTTCTCCAGAACGTTACGCAGATGGGAGCTAGACGGAGGGCAAGAGGGAGAGAGACAAAGCCTCTCTCTTGTCAGAGGGCAGACAAGCCTCCCCAGACGCTCACATTCCAGGTGGGTACCTGGTCCGTGGCTAACCATTAGTCAGGCATCGACTCTCCCTTCCTGACAGGGAAACCTGAGTCAGAGGATCTCATTCATCTCCAGGGCAGACTTTTCCCTCTCAGCCATGAGAGGCACCAACGTTCTCTTTGAAGAGACTTCCCCCAACCCCTGCTGCCCAATTTCTACAAGCAATCCCACTCTCAGGGTCCATCTGCGCTGGCGCTCTGCAGAGCAGAAAGTCAAATTGCAGCCAGATTTCGAAGGTTGCTTATGCAAAACTTAATTATTGCAGAGCTCACCCCGGCCAACGCTCGCCTTGACACCGGGACACGGTTCAGAAAGAAAATTCAAATGCGAACTCACAGAATGCTAATCGGTTCTGCACCCTTCCCCACCCCCCACCCCCTGGCCCCCCCAAAAAAAAAAAAACACATTCCCACGAGTCCTCCGAGACCCTGAAATGTCTGCATTTCTTACGGGTCGGAATTCATCCCACTGTCATCTTTTATTCAAAACCATGTTGCAACGATTCTATTTTTGCATCCCCCTCACCCACCACCCCCCCCCCCCCCCCCCCCCGCCCCTCCCTCTCGCACCGTGTGAACAGTTCATCCGTTCACTCGGGGTCAAATGCTTGCACACAGCTTGGTGAACATGTGCTCCCAAAGCAAAAAGGCCCTGTGGGCGATATCCAAGAAAGAGACGAAGAGACAGTGAGATGTCGTGAAGACACACACTCCTCTCCCCATGCAAACCTTGGACCAAGCCGGCTTAAGACGGCTGGCGTGAAGGCTGTCTTAAACAACGCGCTTGAAGGCTAGTAAGACTTGGGTGCGGCGAGAAAACAATGGGATTGTTTGTGAGCCCTTACCAACGAGCCAGTAAGAGAACCAAGGGTATATATAAACGATAGAAAACCAACGTTTATCCTTTATTCTAAACTAATGTCGTTTAGTTTGCTAAGTCAAGTCCGACTCTCGCAATCCCATGAATCGTAGCCCTCCAGGCTCCTCCATCCACTGTCCGTGGGATTCCTCAGGCAAGAAGACGGGAGTGGGTTGCCGTTTCCTCCTCCAGGGGATCTTCCCGACCCAAGGATCGCACTGGGGTCTTCTGCGTAGCAGGCAGATTCTTCACCAACTGAGCCAGCAGGGAAGGCCCAGAAAAACAGCATAACACGGCGTAAACCCGAGGGCAGGCTCAACCAGGGCAGGCCACTCTCAGTTTGGCCTCAGTTGAGTGCAGTGTGTTGAGAGACGCAGGCGTGTCCTGGGGAAGGGACTCAGGCCTGACGGGATCCAGCTGACCAGTCTCTTTAGCTCTCCAGCATGTAGACTCAAAGGCGTGTGGCTTCATCACTCTTTCCGAGATGATGGTTCTCATCAGCTTGCATAGACTCGGAGCGCCACGTTGGAAATCTCTGCTCGAGAAGAGGGGACAGCAAATGGTAAATGGTGACCTCAGAGAACCTCAACAGAGGGTTCATTAAGCAGAAACCAGGCAGTCTCGTGGTAATGTCTGAAGCCACATTATATTGGGTCAGAGCACAGACTGATGGTGATGTCCACAGCACAGTCCTTGGGCGATTTTGACTTCAGAGGAACCTAGTGAATTGGCCTGACACAGCTGGAGAAAGGGCGTCAGAATCCAAAAGGTGATTAGAAGGACTGTCGGAGGCAGAAAAGCTCAGGGGCAGAGCTTCCAGACCCTGTTCAACGGCTGTCCCTGCAGTGTACCTCGGCCATCAAAGGATCGGGTCAACGGTCCACACGAGGATGAACGGTCGACTTTGAAGGTTCCTGCTTGGATGCCTCGAGTCACATCACCTGCTCTTCTGGGGTCACGCAACATCCATTTCTCCTGCAGCTAGTCCGTGGGGAGCACAGACCTCGGAAGCGGCTGTGAAAGCTCTATTTGTGTGGGAGGTGGGGCCCTCCTCATACACGAGGCAGTGTAGAAGCTGATTCTTCCTTCGACTCTGTGCAAACTGTCCCCAACGCTGAACCTAGAGTTCACTGGGCAGACCTGGTTTTTTAAACCACAGAAAAAGCAAGCCCACCTCATGAATTCTCCACACTGTGTCAGAAACTTTACTTTCGAGATCGCTTCATTTTTAACTGAAGAGCCTCTTGATGAAGGTGAAAGAGGAGAGTGAAAAAAGCTGGCTTCGATAACTCAACATTCAAAAAAATTAGCATCATGGCCTCTGGCCCCCGTCACTTCATGGCAAATAGATGGGGAAACAGTGACAACAGTGACTGACTTTATTTTCTTGGGCTTCAAAATCACTGCGGATGGATGCCTGCAGCCATGAAATTAAACGACACTTGCTCCTTGGAAGAAAAGCTAACACAAAAACTAGACAGCATACTAAAAAGCAGAGACATTGCTTTACCGACGAAGGTTTGAATACTCAAAGCTATGGTTTGTCCAGTAGTCGTGTACGGATGTGAGAGCTGAACCGTAAAGAAGGCTGAGCGCCAAAGAATTGACACTTTCCAACTGTGGTGTTGGAGAAGGACTCTTGAGAGTCCGTCAGGCTGCAATGAGATCCAACCAGTCCATCCTAAAGGAAATCAACCCTTGAAATATTCATTGGAAGGACTGATGCTTCTGAAGCTGAAGCTCCAGTACTTTGGCCACCTGATGCTAAGTGTTGACTCATTTGAAGAGACCCTCATGCTTGGAAAGACCGAGGGCAGGAGGAGAAGGGGACGACAGAGGATGAGATGGTTGGATGGCATCACCGACTCGATGGACGTGAGTTTGAGCAAGCTCTGGGAGATACTGAAGGACAAGGAAGCCTAGTGTGCTGCAGTCCATGGGGTTGCAAAGAGTCAGACACGACTGAGCAACTGAACAACAACTTCCACACTGAAAACAAGCACCAGGAAAATGGAGGTGGACACGCACATGGAAAGTCAGGAGGTGGGGCACCTCCACGGGCCAGGCTGGGAAAACCTCCACAAAGTTCAGATGCTTTTCTAACGTTATTCAGACTTTGCACCCTCATACCCTCTGTGCTGGTTGAACGTTTGGACTTTCATTTCCTCTCCAGTCCTTCATTTCAACAGTGCATGCTATGTAAGCCCTCGCACCGGAGAGGGCAGTTATTGGATTTTATCGTTGAGAAGAACCGGCACGCACGTAAAACACAGGCCTGTCTGAAGGTGCAGGGGAAGCCGAGTATCGTAATGATACATTCAACTTTCATTTGAGATCTGATGGGGGAGGGGAGGACGCGGTGGAACGGTGGATAAAAGTGGTGATTTTATGAGACCGGGGAGCCAATGGATCCTGTTGGAAATGGGTGTAGGAGCGTGACCTTTGAAGTCACAAACACACCTCTCGCAGAATCACAATATTAACTGAGAAAGCACATTCGAGGTGAGCAGCGGAGGCGGGGGAAGGACCCAGAAGTGTTTAATTTTCATCGATCGTGGCCAAGAATCAAGAGTTTTCAGAGTCGAAGAATCAGATGAATGGACTGTCAGTGTGTCACGTGGGGGCTCCTCACCTGTTCTGTTCAGTTCAGTTCAGTCGCTCAGTCGTGTCTAACTCTTTGCGACCCCATGAATCCCAGCACACCAGGCCTCCCTGTCCATCACCATCTCCCGGAGTTCACTCAGACTCACGTCCATCGAGTCAGTGATGCCATCCAGCCATCTCATCAGGTGGCCAAAGGATTGGAGCTTCAGCTTCAGCATCAGTCCTTCCAACGAACATTCAGGACTGAGTTCCTTTTGGATGGACTGGTTGGATCTCCTTGCAGTCCAAGGGACTCTCAAGAGTTTTCTCCAGTCCCACAGTTCACAAGCATCAGTTACCAGTATCAGTGATTACTAGTGCTAAACAAATACCAGATTGAGACTATATACTAATACTAATCACTAGCTGTATATACTAAGTACTCGTACTAAAGAAATACTACACTGATAACAAACTAAACGCTCTTATGAAACTAATTACTAGCTGCTGCTGCTGCTAAGTCGCGTCAGTTGTGTCCGAGTCTGTGCGACCCCGTGGACGGCAGCCCAATAGACTCCCCCGTCCCTGGGATTCTCCAGGCAAGAACACTGGAGTGGGGTGCCATTTCCTTCTCCAGTGCATGAAAGTGCAAAGTGAAAGTGATGTCGCTCAGTCGTGTCCAACTCTTAGCGACCCCATGGACTGCAGCCCACCAGGCTCCTCTGTCCCTGCGATTTTCCAGGCAAGAATACTGGAGTGGGGTGCCATTTCCTTCTCCAATGCATGAAAGTGAAAAGTGAAAGTGAAGTCGCTCAGTCATGTCCGACTCTTAGCGACCCCATGGACTGCAGCCCGCCAGGCTCCTCTGTCCCTGGGATTCTCCAGGCAAAATACTGTATATACTAAACTAGACACTTATTCTACACCACTACTAAATTAAGAACTGATATGCAAAAGGCTAGTACTAATCTAAGAACTAACACCTAACCGATTACTGATACTAAATATTGAATTAATGCTGAACAAAGACAAAAGTAAACTTGAATAGTAGGACTAAGCAAACAGCAGACAGACATTAAGCTAAATGCTGATCCTAAACTAACTAACACCACCAAATACTGCATAATACTAGTATTAAACGGATGGAAGACTAAGAACAAAACGTTAATACTAACAAACCCCGGACTAATACTACAGTGAATGCTAGCAGCAGTGCTAGTTGCTCAGTCATGACCGACTCTCTGCGACCCCGAGGACTGCAGCCTGCCAGGCTCCTCTGTCCATGGGATTCTCCAGGCCAGAAGACGGGAGTGGGCTCAATTCCCTTCTCCAGGGGAGCTTCCAGACCCAGGGACCGAACCCAGGTCTCCTGCACTGCAGGCGGATTCTTTACCATCTGAGCTACAGCGAAGTGCTAGTACTAAGTTAATCACTAACACAGAGGATGAGATGGCTGGATGGCATCACCGACTCGATGGACGTGAGTCTGAGTGAACTCCGGGAGTTGGTGATGGACAGGGAGGCCTGGCGTGCTGCGGTTCCTGGGATCGCAGAGAGTCGGACACGACTGGGCGACTGAACTGAACTGAATACTAAATATTAAAAGCTAACGCAAACCTAACACTAAAGAAAATAGTAATATGGAACTAAATACTAGGTAATAATTCTAAATAGTAAATTAACGCCAAACTCAGCACTCGGAGCAAAATACAAATCTAGTCAAAAATACAGACTACTGAACTCACAAAAAGCCAAGTACTAGGACTAAACGGATTACCAGTACTAAACACAAACTAATATAATAGCAAACTAAGACAAAACTAATATACTAAACGAAAGACCGAAGCAAAACCAACCCTGAACTAAATGCTAATACTAAGTATGTAAGAGCTCTCAACACAAAACCAATACCCAAGTAACGCTAAGTCAGTACTAACCCTGAGCTAATTACTCATAGGAAGCATAACCCAATACCAAACTAACACAGACTATTAATACTGGACCAATAGCAAGAAACTAAGTCAGTACTAACCCTGAGCTAGTTCCTCATAGGAAGCATAACCCAATACCAAACTAACACCAAATATTAATACTAGACCAATACCCAAGTAACGCTAAGGAAGTACTAACCCTGAGCTAGTTCCTCATAGGAAGCATAACCCAATACCAAACTAACACCAAATATTAATACTAGACCAATACCCGAGTAACGCTAAGGAAGTACTAACCCTGAGCTAGTTCCTCATAGGAAGCATAACCCAATACCAAAGTAACACCGAATATTAATACTAGGCCAATAGCCAAGTAGCGCTGTCAGTACTAACCCTGAGCTAATTACTCATAGGAAGCATAACCCAATACCAAACTGACACTGAATATTAATACTAGACCAATACCCGAGTAACGCTAAGTCAGTACTAACCCTGAGCTAATTCCTCATAGGAAGCATAACCCAATACCAAACTAACACCAAATATTAATACTAGACCAATAGCCAAGTAACGCTAAGTCAGTACTAACCCTGAGCTAATTCCTCATAGGAAGCATAACCCAACACCAAAGTAACACCGAATATTAATACTGGACTACTTACCGACACTATTAAACTGAACCGTTATTGCACTAGTACTCAGGCAATGCTAAGCTCAGTCCTAGCGATAGACTAATGTCTGATTCACCTCTGCCTACCCTGTATTACCAACCAGTGAGGCTGTCGTTTTATTGCCAGATTGCAAGCGTTCTTCAGCATCCCCCAGACACCAGAGCGTCATCAGGTCAATCATTTGCAAATGTTGTCTCCCAGTCTGCAGACTGCATTTCTGCTTCTCCGCCTTCTGGAATCATTTCTTGTTGCTGTTTAGTCACCAAGTCGTGTCTGGCTTTTCGCGACCCCACACACCTCAGCACTCCAGGCTTCCCTGTCCCTGACCACCTCCCGGAGTTTGCCCGAGCTCCTGTCCAGTGAGTCGGTGATGCAGACGCACAGGGCCCTCGCCATGCTGGAGACGTGCAGACAGGGGCAGGCAGGACCTCTGGTTGTTGCCACCCCCCCTAGCTACTTATTTGAGCTGTATTTCCCGCACTCTACGTCTTTTTAACTTTCCCCTCCAGACTCTTCTAGTGGGATTCCTGTGTTGAAAGAAAAACCCCTAAACCCTGATGAAACCTCTTTCAACACGGCATATCCGGAGAGCCGCGTTTCAACACTTCTGTGTTAAGAACCCCAAAGGGCTTGCGGGGTGGGAGGGGCGAGCCCAGGATTGAGTGAAATTCCTAGCCAACCGGTGAGAGATTGTCTTAATCTGGTCTATTAATGAGGGACACTCAGTGTCTCACGTGAGAATCAGAAGTGGTGGTGGTTACTTTGCCATCAAAATCACACCTGAGACCATCCATTTATCGTAGAATACACACCAGGAGTTCAGCAACTGATTCTTCTGGATTGCTTGGGTATACACACTAGTACTGATATACACATGTACACACACACACACACACACATCTATATACACATACACTCACATGTGTACAGACACGTGTACACATGCATACATGGACATATGTGTGTAGACATGTATGCACACGCATGCCTGTGTGTATATACACACATATAATGTGTATACCACACAGTATACTAGTGTACATATATATACAGAGATTATACTGATAGATATTCCCGTGCGTGTTTATTATCTAGATAGCTGTATATACACACACACATTATATATGTGTGTGCGTGTGTGTGTGTATGAAGAATCCCCCTGCCCATGCAGGAGACACGGCTTTGATCCCTGGGTCAGGAAGATCCCCTGGAGAAGGGCACGCAACCCACTCCAGTATCCTTGCCTAGGAAAAGATCCCAGGGACAGAGGAGCCCGGTGGCTTGCAGTCCATGGGGTCACCAGAGGGCCAGACACGGCTTAGCAGCTCTACAGCAACGTGTGTGTATGTACGGATGTATGCTCACTTGCTCAGTCGTGTCCAGCTCTCTGTGATGGTGCGGACGGCAGCCCACCAGGCTCCTCTGTCCGTGGGATTCTCCGGGCAAGACTACTGGAGCGGGTTGCCGTTTTCTACTCTAAAGCAGCAGCATATAATGGATGACTACTAAAGACCTGCTGTATAGCGCAGGAACTCTCAATAGCCTGTAACTAGCTTTACGGTAAAAGAATCTGAAAAAAGAGAGTGGCCTTATGTGGATGTATGTGCACAGGGCTGCTGTGTAGTCTTTGCAGTTGTAACAGACTCTCTGCAACCCCGTGGACTGTAGCCCCGCCAGGCTCCTCTGTCCATGGGATTCTCCGGGCAAGAAGACTGGAGTGGGGGGCCTATGTATATGTATATGTATATGTATATGTATATGTATCTGGACTTACCAGGTGGTGCTAGGGGTAAAGACCCCGCCTGCCGATGCAGGAGATGAACTGGGTTTGATCCCTGGGTCTGGAAGACCCCCCTGCAGGAGGGCAGGGCAACCCACTCCAGTATTCTTGCCTGCAGAACCCCATGGACAGAGGAGCGTGGGGGTCTACAGTCCACGGGGTTGCAGAGAGTCGGACACGACTGAAGCAACTTAGCAGGCATGCAGGCATGCATATATACACACACACACATATATATGTGTCTGTATGTATGTATAACTGAGTGACTTTGCTGTACACCTGAAACAAATCCAACATTATCAATCAGCTAGACTCCAATCAAAAAAAAAAAAAAAAAGCCCCAAGATGGTGGACAATTGGTATTTTCAAAGCTAGCTCCTGTGGTCACCACTGGAAGACAAAACCAGGGAAAGAATTGCCTGGGATTTCGCGGGATGGGTTTAAGAGGCACAAGACCCCGTGCGTCCTAACACCCAGAAGCGGGATGTGTAGACGCCTGCCTCGGTCTGCAGATTGGAGATGAGAAGATTATCACGTAATTAGGGTCGGATCAATCGTCCTTTTCCCAGCAGAGACCTCCTTCCGGGAGGAGGACCTTCTCTTGTCTACGGAGAATGACCTGTCAATCAATACCTGACCCCCCCCCTTTCCTTCCTCCGCCTCCTGTGGGTGGGGAACAGACTCAGCCCCAGATCAAGCTTCCCCTTCATTAAACAAAAATCACATCACTAATTAGCAGCTCCCCTAGACTCCCCCTCCCGGGAAGGAGGAAGCCCCTGTCTTCCCCCCAACTACAAGCCTACAAACGCAAGTGGATGCGTGCGGGCAGGCGGAGAGGGTTTAAATAATTCAATACAAACACAAGTGAAGTATGGCGACGCTTCCTTAAATCCAACGCATGCCTCGTTACTTTAATTTTCATTTTTAATCCTCAGCACACAGACCACGACGCGGTCACCCGGTAATTGCCTAGCATAACCGTCTGACTTGCTCGGGTGGGGAAAAAAAAAAAAAAACACGCTTGTTCTCTTTCACTTGGCAGGAGCTGGGAGGGGGGGTTTGATGGGATTTCTCAATTTTATGATAATGGGTCTTTCGCAAAGCATGGGTCATAAAATGGTAATCTCAAGCATAAAAGAGCATTAACCCCTTCAGACTTGGTGGCTCGGGGAATTGGATGGACTCCTTAAGTGGGGTTTGATTTGAGCAAATTGTATTACTGAATTTTATTCAATAGCGAGGATGTCGGGAGGGAATTATCACACAGAGATGGCAGTCACCTTGAGTGGAGTCTTCTCTTGGAAAGCGTTGGGGCCACTGTTTTTTGTTTTATTTCTTTTAATTCAAAATATGTGCCATCTGGCATTTCCCAGGTGATCCAGGGGTTAAGTCTTTGCCTTTCAATGCAGGGGACAGGCGTTCGATTCCTGGACACGGACCTAAGATTCCCACTTGCCTCGTGGCCAAAAACAGTCAAAAGGTAAAACAGAAGCGACGTAACAAATAAAGACTAAAGACGGTCCACATCAAAGAAAAATCTGAAGGAAAAATGTGCCCAATGCGAAAGCTGATAACATTTTAAAGTGTTCTGTGTACAATGACATATTATGATTTTAAAGCTTCTGACATGTTTTGTATGCTATTCTGTCTTATGTGTTGCAAATCACCAATTATCTATTCCCTACGAACCAGTTAGTGGCGGTGAGAGTCACCCAGTCCTGTCTGACTCTCTGTGACCCCATGGACTGCAGCCCACCAGACTCCTGTGTCCATGGGATTCTCCAGGGCAAGGATACTGCAGTTTCTCCAGGCAAGAATCCTGGAGTGGCTTGCCATTTCCTTCTCCAGGGGATCTTCCCGACCCAGGGACTGAACCCCGGTCTCTTGCTTCGGCAGGTGGATTCCTTACCGTCTGAGCCAGCAGAGAAGCCCAGAAATGGACAAAGAAAACCATAGCTGTTGGCATCACCGGCTTGTTCTCTGCAAGAAAACCGGGTTTCACTTTCCCTGTACGCTCGCTGGCTGTCCGGTGCCAAGACTCCCAGGAATAAACGCCTCCAGGTCTGGGTGGGAAACACACAAGGTGAGTTGGGGGCCTCTTATATCCCCAGTCGGCATGAAAGCTATCAAAGAGCGATTGTTTCATGTTCAAAGGACTCTGGGGCTGATCACAAGGGCTGCCCCGATCTGCGATGATGCTAAGCAAGAACCCACATCGACAGTGACGGGAACCCTACAAAGCTCATCCAATGTGGCCAATCTCTGACTTCCTCTACTACAGAAAGAAGGGGAGAGACAGAGAGAGAGGCTCGTGCATTGCCTTTGGAGGAAACCAGAACACGGAGTCACTTGTCCAAAAATTGATTTTTGAAAACTAAAAAAAAAAAAAAAAAAGTTTTGAATTTCTTGTCTTCCCGTGTATTGTGCATTTCCGACCATCTGCACATTAGGTGGTCTTACCTGGTGGCTCAGATGGTAAGGAGTCTGCCTGAGATACCGGAGACCCGGATCTGAGCTCTGGATCGGGAAGATCCCCTGGAGGAGGAAATGGCAGCCCATTCCAGTGTTCTTGCCTGGAGAGCCCACGGGGCTGCAAAGAGTCAGACACGACCGAGTGAGTGAGCAGCAACAGAATGCATTAGAGGGAGGGATTTTTTAAAAAGGTTTTTTGATGCGGGTCATTTTATTTTAACAATCCAAAATTTTAAATTATTTATCGATTTATTAAAATTTATTTTTTTGTTGTTGGTGTTCAGTTGCTTTCCTGTCCTTCACCAACTCCCAGAGCTTACTCCGACTCAGGTCCGTTGAGTCAGTGATGCCATCCAACCATCTCATCCCCTGTCATCCCCTTCTCCTCCCACCTTCAATCTTTCCCAACATCAGGGTCTTTTCTAATGAGCTGACTCTTGGCATCAGGTGGTCAAATTATTGGACCTTCAGCTTCAGCATCGGTCCTTTCAATGAATAGTCAAGATTGATTTCATTTAAGGTTGACTGGTTGGATCTCCTTGCAGTCCAAGGGACCCTCAAGATTCTTCTCCAACACCACAGTTCAAAGGCATCAATTCTTTGGTGCTCAGCTTTCTTTATGGTCCAACTCTCACATCCGTACATAACCACTGGAAAAACCATAGCCTTGACTAGATGGACCTTTGTGGCAAAGTAATGTCTCTGCCTTTTAATATGCTGTCTAGGTTGGTCATAACTTTTCTTCCAAGGAGCAAGGGTCTTTTAATTTCGTGGCTGCAGTCACCATCTGCAGTGATTTTGGAGCCCCCCCCAAAATAAAGTCTATCACTGTTTCCATTGTTTCCCCATCCATTTGCCATGAAGTGATCGGACCAGATGCCATGATCCTACTTTTCTGAATATTGAGTTTTAAGCCAACTTTTTCACTCTCCTCTTTCACTTTCATCAAGAGGCTCTTTCGTTCTTCTTCACTTTCTGCCATAAGGGTGGTGTCATCTGCATATCTGAGGTTATTGATATTTCTTCCAGCAATCTTGATTCCAGCTTGTGCTTCTTCCAGCTCAGCGTTTCTCATGATGTACTCTGCATAGAAGTTAAATAAGCAGGGTGTCAATATACAGCCCTGATGTACTCCTTTTCCTATTTGGAACCAGTCTGTTGTTCCATGTCCAGTTCTAACTGTTGCTTCCTGACCTGCATACAGGTTTCTCAAGAGGCAGGTCAGGTGGGCTGGTATTCCCATCTCTTCAAAGAATTTTGCACAGTTTGTTGTGATCCACATAATCAATGTTGGTGCAGTCAATGAAGCAGAAGTAGATGTTTTTCTGGAATTCTCTTGCTTTTTCTATGATTCAACGAACGTTAGCAATCTGGTCTCTGGTTCCTCTGCCTTTTCTAAATCCAGCTTGAACATCTGGAAGTTCTCGGTTCACATACTGTTGAAGCCGGGCTTGGAGACTTTTGAGCATCACTTTGCTCGCATGTGAGGTGAGTGCAACTGTGTGGTAGTTTGAACATTCTTTGGCATTGCCCTTCTTTGGGATTGGAATGAAAACTGACCTTTTAAATTGAAGGATAATGGCTTCACAATATTGTGTTGCTTTCTGCCACACGTCAGGGGACTTTTGTAAACCTATGGATGTGGGTCATGTTTAAAGTCTTTGTTGAATTTGTTAGAATATTTGCTTCTGTTTCATGCTTCGGTTGTTTTGGTCCTCGAAGCATGCGGGATCTTAGTTCCCTGAGCAGGAACTGGAGCACCCTCTGCATTGGAAGGGGCAGTCACAACCGCTGGACCCCAGGGAAGTCCTGAAAGGTCCGAGCTTGGAAATGCGGAGTAAATTTTGGAGCTGCGCCTCTCTGCGGCTGAAACACGAGCACGCAAATCCGTGAGATGGCCATTCGTGAGTGCACGCGTTTTAAGGCGCTTCAGTCGTGTCTGATGCTTTGGGACCCCACGGACTGTAGCCCCGCGAGGCTCGTCTGTCCATGGGGATTCTGCAGGCAAGAATACTGGAGTGGGCTGCCGTGCCCTCCTCCAGGGGATCTTCTCCACCCAGGGATCGAGCCCACATCTGACTACATGTCCTGCACTGCAAACGAATTCTTTATCCCCTGAGGCACCCAGGAAGCCATGACGATCATTTTTAGGCGTTTAAACCATCCACGCACAAAGAAAGATGGGGGACGTTGCAGAGACTGGAAAGGCTGGCCACTACCAACAAGGCTCTAATTAAGGACGATGGACACTCTGACATCCTGCCCCGTGCGGTGAGACGCGGCAGGAGCGCGATTCAGTGTGAACTCACCAGGCTTCCATACCCTACTACAAGTTTGCAGGTCACGGGAGGGAGAGAGCAATGTGTCCCGTGAATTCCGTTCACCCCCACCAGCTTCTGGGAGATGCCACGGCACAAGGACACAGTTTCCAAAATAGCTGGCAAGTCACACAGTGCCTGAAGGGTGTGAAAGATAAGCCATCCATGGATGGGCGGGTGAGCAGCATGGGGACCCGCCCACACGGCGGAATATCACACACCCATGAAAAGGAGCGAATCTCTGGCACAGGCCACAGCATGAGCTCACCACGCTCAGTGAGAGACGCAGACACACAAGGACACGCAGAGTGTGATCCTGTCAGTAGGAAATGTCCGGAAAAGGCGAGTCCACAGAGACAGGAGGTGGGTTCGTGGTAGCTAGGGGCTGTGGGAGGGGCATGAGTAGATGGATGAGCAGATGGATGGGTGGATGGGTGGCTGGATGGGTGGACGAGTGAACGGATGGGTGGATGGGTGAATGGATGGATGGATGGATGGGTGGATGGATAGATGGATGGATGGGTGGATGAGTGGACGGATGGGTGGATGGATGGATAGATGGGTGGGTGGCTGGATGGGTGGATGGATGAGTGGATGGATGGATGGATGGGTGGATGGATAGATGGATGGATGGATGGATGAGTGGACAGATGGGTGGATGGATGGATAGATGGGCGGGTGGATGGATGGATGGATGGATGGATGGATGAGTGGATGGATGGATGGATGGGTGGATGGATAGATGGATGAGTGGACGGATGGGTGGATGGATAGATGGATGAGTGGACGGATGGGTGGATGGATGGATAGATGGGTGGGTGGATGGATGGATGGATGGGTGGGTGGATGGATGGATGGGTGGATGGATGGATGGATGGGTGGATGGATGGATGGATGGGTGGATGAATGGATGGATGGGTGGATGGATGGATGGGTGGGTGGATGGATGGATGGGTGTGTGGATGGAAGGATGGGTGGATGGATGGATGGATGGGTGGATGAATGGATGGATGGGTGGATGGATGGATGGGTGTGTGGATGCGTAGATGGATGGATAGATGAGTGGATGGATGGATGGGTGGGTGGATGGATGGATGGATGAGTGGATGGAAGGATGGGTGGATGGATGGATGGATGGGTGGATGAATGGATGGATGGGTGGATGGATGGATGGGTGTGTGGATGCGTAGATGGATGGATAGATGAGTGGATGGATGGATGGGTGGATGGATGGATGGATGGGTGGGTGGGTGGATGGATGAGTGGATGGATGGATGGATGGGTGGATGGATGGATGGGTGTGTGGATGCGTAGATGGATAGGTGGATAAACAACATGGGGGTGTCCATGCACACAATGGAATATTATGCAGCTATGAAAAGGAGTGAGACTCGGACAGTGGCTAAAACGAGGGTGGACCCTGCACACACTGGCTCAGTGAGGGAAGCAGACACAGAACACTCAGTGGGTGATTCCATTTACAGGAGACCACCAGCCGCCCTCCTTTGCATGGCTGTATACTATTCCCCTGCCCTCATTTATCTTTTTGAAGGCACCTCTGGTCAATCCCTCTGCACTTGCGAGGCTCTGCCCACTTGCAGGCAAACACATCTGCCCAGCATCATCACAAGCGCCACTCCTGTGTCACCTTCTTCCTGTCCCCTCCTTGACGTCCCAGCCGACCTTAAAGGCTTCGCTCCGCAGATCCCTGTGTGCCCTGGTGACATTCCCGGGCCAGAGTTTGGGGCTGGGCAGCAGGGAGCGCCTCATGAAACCATGAGCGGGAGGAGCTGAGGCATGTGTGGCCCATGTGTGGCTGAGGGCAGCTCCGCGGCGACCCGCCGCAGCCTCTGGATGCCAGCACGCGGCCCACTGCTGCCCCGCGCTCCCCCCCACCCCACACATCTCATTATAGGAATTTATTTCCTCACTTTGTAGTCGGTGGAGCCCCCCGTCCTAATTGTTTCTTCCATGTGTTGTAAATCTGTCTTCCATCCCCTCAAACACGAAGCTGAGACCTAGCAATTTCCTCTCGCCGTTGCCCCGGCCGGCGGAGTGGGTGTTGAAATAAAATGAAACGTGCGCGCGCGCGCACACACACACACACCTCCCCCTCCTTCCCTTCTCGCTAATGCCACTTGTCCCAGGAATTTTTAATATTCGGGCAGTATACCCTCTGCATGAGGTCATCCCGGCATCTAATTGGAACCGTGGGTCGGCGGGGCCAGCCGGCTGCCTCACAGCTGGCGGGGTGCCACGGCCAGCCTGCGACTCAAAAAGACTTTAATTCCGTCATGCCTCATCTGCGTTTATACACTCCTTTGTGGCGAGTTCACAAACGGGTTCTGGGGTTCCCATCCCGATGGGCTGGCCTGAAGATGGCCCCCGCCAGCCAGCCCCCAGTGGACCCAACTCCACTGTCTTCACGGGGGCGTCCTGCTCACACCCGCCCCTCCTGCATCCGCCACCCCATCACCTCTGTCTGTCCCAAACTCCACCAGAAGCTTGCCACTGCTGGGTAACCCAGGGCCCTCCTAACCTCTGCCGGGAATTCATACCACGTACATGGTTTTCAGGGGGCTCCCCAGGTGCCGGTAGTGGTAAAGAACCCACCCACCAGAGCAGGAGACGTGACGGGTGTGGTTTCAGTCCACGGTGGGGAAGATCCCCTGGAGGAGGGCAGGGCACCCCACTCCAGAGTTCTTGTCTGGGGCATCCCATGGACAGAGGAGCCTGGTGGGCTGCAGTCCTTGGCGTTGCAGAGAGTCAGCATGACTGAGCAACTTACACACACACACCCACTCCCGTGTTCTTGCCTGGGAGAATCCCATGGACAGAGGAGCCCGGCGGGCTATAGTCCCTGGGGTCACAAAGAGTCTGATACGACTGAAGGGACGTAGCATGCATGCAGGATATTTCTTGGCTTTGGTTTAAACCAATTTGCAACTTTGTTGGGGGGCAGGCAGATGTGAAGAGTGTTAGCTTTCTTTGCAGGTGGCTCTGGTTGGCCCTTACACGGGCCGGAAGCTCAGCTGAAGCTAGATGTCAGGCAAACAGTGCATGTCAAGGCTGCGTGTGTGTGTGCGTGTGTGTGCGTGTGTGTGTGCATGCGTGTGTGTGTGTGTACACACGTGCTCAGTTGTCTGACTCTTTCCAACCCTTTGGAAAACAGCCCGCTGGGCTCCTCTGTCCCTGGGAGTCTCCAGGCGAGAATACTGGAGTGGGTGGCCATGTCCTCCTCTAGGGGATCTTCCCGCCCCAGGGATGGAACCCGGGTCTCCTGTGACTCCAGCCTTGGCAGCCGAGCTCTTCACCCCACTGAGCCGTCGGGGAGGCCCTTCACTTTAGACGTGCTGACCCTGAAAATTTCGCTTCTGCTTTCCTGAAAATAAAAGGAACGTTCCGCCGTCGGCGCTGCATTTCCCTGGCAAGCCGATGTTCCGGCTCAGCCTTAAGACACCATTTAGGCAAAGGCAGGGGGCCCCTGCCCGGTGGAGACAGCGTGGAGCTTGGGACGGACAGGGTGTGGCCTGCCAAGGCTGTGCCTGCGGGCACGTGCGCAGCGGGGTCCACTTGAGGCACAGCCGCGGACCAGTGTGCACGGGCTTGGGGAACTCACGGGCTCGGGGAACTCATGGGCTCGTCTGTGCTTGTTCTGGCATCTTTAGCTCCTAGCACGCTTTCCCGGCATCTGTCAGGAGATATCCACCTCACGCCCAGCAGATCCAGGCCACCAGTGCGCGTGCGCACACACACACACACACACAACACTCAGTACACAGACCTCACTCACCACAGACACATCTCCATCACACGCACACACACACACACACACACACAACCCTCACTACTCAGACCACACTCACCACAGACACATCACCACACACACACACACACACACACACAACCCTCACCACTCAGACCACACTCACCACAGACACATCTCCACCACATACACACAACCCTCACTACTCAGAACGCACTCACTGCAGACACAACTACACACACACACACACACACACCCCTGCTCCATACACATATATAGATACATATCCCCACTACACACACACACACACAAACAGCCCTCTGTACACAGACCCACACTCACCACAGACACATCCTTAGTGCACACACACACACACACACCACTCAGTACACAGACCACACTCACCACAGACACATCTCCACCACACACACACACACACAAAACCCTCACTACTCAGACCACACTCACCGCAGACACATCTCCACCACACACACACAAACACACACACACACACACACCACTCAGTACACAGACCACACTCGCCACAGACACATCCTTAGCACACACACACACGCATATCCCCTCCACACACACACACACGCATATCCCCTCCACACACACACACACATGCATAGCCCCACCACACACACACACACACAGACACACACATCATGCGTCCAGCATGCGATCCTCACATCCCTGGCTTCAGAGGGATGCCAGAGGCAAGTTCTCCAGCCTCCAGATGATACGGACAGAATGACGACGAACTGTATAAACATGCGCCAACTGCCTGCATGATGTCATGAGCTCCAGCTCTCCCCGCCGAGCCGGCAGAACATGAGGCAGAAGGTCGGGCCAGGACTTGCTTGGAATTCCGTTGAGCCAATTACATCCAATTTGCGTGAATGTATCACAGAGAGAAGCCTGCCGGTTGATCCCGGTCGTATTAACAAGTTTATTTTCCACCAGGGCCGGACTGCGCAGCACCTCGGGGCCTCTGGGAGAGGCAGGGGGAGGGCCCCGCCTGTTGCGTGGGGCACCTTTGATGCTGTTTCCGGCTTCGAGGTCCCGAGTGGAGGAATTCCAGGGGGGTCTCCCCCAAGCGCACCTGACGGGTGTCTACAGGGCAACAGAAGGACGTGGAATTCACCGGGAAGGCCAGAGGCTCTGAGTGCTTTGCAAACAAAGTTTAGCGGCCTTCGGTCAACACGGTTTGAGAACAGTGGCCGTGAATGGGAACACCTGAGGATTCACACGACGCTGCTGCTGGGCGTTATTTGCTGTTATTTTTTCCTACGTTTGTTCATCAGTTGCGAGATGTGCTGGCCAGAGGCATCCTGAGATGGAGAAGTACAAACGCCCCTTCCCCCCGCCGCGAGCCTGACCCAGCTATCGTAAGCTCTACTAGGTGGAAAGCAGAAAGTATTAGCCACTTATTCGTGTCCGAGTCTCAGCGACCCTACAGAATGTAGCCTTCCAGGCTCCTCTGTCCACGGGATTCTGCAGGCGAGAACACTAGAGAGGGTTCCTGTGCCGTCCTCCTGTGCGGTTGGGAAGATCTCCTGGAGAAGGGAATGGCTACCCACTCCAGTATTTTTATCTGGAGAATCCCATGGACAGAGGAGCCGGGTGGGCTACCGTCCATGGGGCCACCTGGCCAGCTAGCTAGCTTTCTCTCTTCCCATCTAGCTATGTATCAAACATCTTTCAATTGACTGATCATGAGCCGTTTATCTTTCTATCCGACTATGGTCCATATATCTTTCATATCTATCCTGCATCAACCTACCTGTCATCTCTGTATCTTCTCTCTCACTGTGATCCATCATTTATGTTTCACATCATCTGTCTATCAGGTATCTATCCATGTATCTGTCCTTGTCTATCACCTATGTACCTGTCATGTTCTATCAACGAATCATCTAAATTTATCCATCTCTATCATCTATTTCATCTAATTTCCATCTACGGATCGACTATGACATTCCCCCTCTTTCTCTCTAAACACACACACACAGAATTTCTACTTCTAAGGATCTGGGGAATATGTCTAATGATATAAGTGCCCATTTCACTTTGGTACCGATTATCTCCATAGTCAACACCATCAAATTAGCAGAAGTCATTTAAACACTTCAAAAAATCTTTGTCTGTTTTCCTAAGCTTAGATCTACAGCCTTCTGGGATGTCAGTTTTGCAAAGCCCCACTTTGGGGAGCGTAGTCAAATGTTAGCCAATGAGTTGTGGAAACAGGTGGCTTCCACTTCAGATCAAACATCCAGAAAGCATCAACCTCTGCGCCGGGTGCCGTTTCCCTTTGAAAAGGTCAGAAGAGGTCCCGGGGAAAATGTGCTTGTATATTTTTCATTGTTTGGACAAGAAATTGGGAACAGATTCAGTCTGTGACAGAGAATGTCTGAGTCTGTTTTTGAACAGAGGTTTATTTAAAGAAAAAAAAAGCAATAAAAAGGAGCAAAGTGGTCAGGCTACTCCAATGCGGTGCCTGGTGTTGAGGCAACCGTGGACACGTCGAAAATGAATCTCGTCCTCGCCAGCAAAGGAAACCATGCTCCACACATGTCTGCAGCTGTGCAGATGTTAAAACGTCTGTCGCTCACTTTCAGGAGCACATTAAGACGGGCTGTGAAACACTTCTCCTAAGCAAGTCAGCAACAGGATCTCTGGAAATCCCAGCCGGAGGCCTTCGCTCCCACACCTCGCAAATAGACAGCCCCGTGCATGTAAGTAACACGCTAATTTATGACAGAAGCAGGTGTTACTGAGTCCAGGCCTGTACAGCTAGCCATACAATAGGCAGGTAAAAACGGAGAGATGAGTTGCCGGGGCAAGGAACAGAGCCCTTTGTTCAGAAACAGCAGACCGAGAAGACGGTGGACCAGCGTCCCGAAGAACCATCATCCCCAAGACTGAATTCAGGCTTCTTCAGTACAATAAAGGGGAGACGGTGTGGCTCTTGTTGCAAACACTTTGGGGCTGGAATCCTTGGTTCCCGCAACTGTCCACGTAGGTCAGGTCAAGACGTTCCTGTAAACCTCCAACGAGACACGTTAGTCTTTGTTCTGCCACCTCTTATCCCATATGAATGGAAACTTGTTGCACCTTTAATGATCAGAGTCTTGAGAATGGGCTATTCTGTATATTTCGGGCTACAGGCAACATTCTTATCTTACAAGAAAGCTATAAAAGCAGTAGAAGGTAAAGGCTGAAGTGAAAAGAAACAGATTGCAACGTGAAGCCAGATTTGGTCTTCCCTTGCGATACAGGGAGGCAGGCTTCCTGCAAGCAGCTGGCCACAGGCAAAGATGGGGGTTGCTCCCGTACCGCAGTCCACAGAGGTGCTCTCCAGGAAGACGGAAGGATGGTTCTCATTGCAGAGCTTTGCACCCTCTGTTCGCTTTCTGGGAAATTATTATTGCTTTCTCTTAAACCTCGGCTTTGCAGGGACTTCTCTGCTGGTCCAGTGGCTAAGACACTTCGCTCCCAGCACGGGGAGCCCGAATTTGACACCTGGTCAGAATGCTAGATCCCACATGCACGCTAAGTTGACACGGAGTCAGTTGTGCCTGACTCTGTGACCCTACGGACTGTAGCCCGCCAGGCTCCTCTGTCCAGGGCGTTCTCCAGGCAGGAAGACTGGAGTGGGTTGCCATGCCTCTCAGTGGGTTGGGACTGGAGTGGGTCTCAAAGAGGTCCTCCAGGGGATCTTCCCGACGCAGGGATCGAACCTGCATCTCTTACATGTCCTGCGTTGGCAAGCAGTTCTTTACCGCTAGTGCCAAGTGGGAAGCTCCTGGATCCTGTACAGCACAGCTGAAGGTCGCTCACGCCTCAGCGAAGATCGATGATCCCACATCCCGCAACCAAGACCTGGTGCGGTCAAATAAATAAAAATAAATAAATGAAACAAAAGCACTTCGTGTAGATACCAGAGTCTCTATTACGTCTTAACCGTGCCACGAATTCATGGAGATCGTGACACCCACGATAGTCATTTTCCATGTGCGTTCGTATCACTCCCCATTTGCCTGGAAAGCCCATACTGATGCATCCTGACAAGTGATACTGACCCAGCAGCAGAGACAACACTTTCATCTGAAGAGCCCTTGGCTGTAGACTTGACCTGCAAATCCAGCCCCGTGATTTCCCTGACTATTCTCGGTCTTTTCATGAGCCAGCACTGATTGGATCATGGACCTTCACTTCCCCAAAGCGACTCTTCATCGAACGGCCGCAGTTTCCAGTAGTCATGTACGGATATGAAAGTTGGATGTAAAGAAGGCTGAAGGCCAAAGAATTGCTGCTTTTGAACTGTGGTTTTGGAGAAGACTCTTGGGAGTTCCTTGGACAGCAAGGAGATCAAACAAGTCAAAACTAAAGGAAATCAACCCTGAATATTCACTGGAAGGCTGATGCTCAAGCTGGCGCTCAGGAGCTTCAGCTTTGGCCACCTGATGTGAAGAACTGACTCATTGGAAAAGACCCTGATGCTGGGAATGATTGAAGACAGGAGGAGAAGGGGACGACAGAGGATGAGATGGCTGGATGGCATCACCGACTCGACGGACATGAGTTTGACCAAGCTCCGGGAGTTGGTGATGGACAGGGCGGCCTGGTGGGCTGCAGTCCGTGGGGTCGCAGAGAGTCGGACGCGACTGACCGGCTGAATAACAGGAGGCCACACAAGTTCCTAACGTGGCCCACTTGGTTCTCCTCAACTTCCAGGTCCAGAAGGGCTTTGGAGAAAACACCGTCTCTGTCTGGCTTGGCATAATGCTTGCAGCGCTGTGAGAGCTATAGGACTTGGAAGCATTTTCCAACCACTTCCATTTGGGGCTTAACCTCTGTTTGAGTAAACACACTAATCCTTTAAAACGTGGCTTGAGACGTCCGTTTTGCTTCACAGATGATGAGGAATGAGCAAACAGGGATGCTTTGCCAAAACTCTCCGGAATCTGTGAGCCCTGATTAATAGCCGTGGCATTTGTGACGCTGAAACGCAGGGGTGCTCCAACCATCACCCTCTCACCCTTTTGCAGGACTCAGCAAAGAGCCCGTGAACGTGTCAGGTGGCATCCGTCATTTTTGTAAAATCGTAGGGACAATGTGTTGTTGTAATCCTGTCTGACCCTTTTGCAACTCCACGAAATCGTAACCCGCCAGGTTCCTCTGCCCACGGGATTTCCCAGGCCAAAATAACTGGCGTGGGGGGCCATTCCCTTCTCCAGGGGAGCTTCCCGACCCAGGGATGGAAACTGCGTCTTCTGCACTGGCAGGCGGATTCTTTCCTGCTGAGGCACTGCTTCGTAAGGACCATAGTGTCCCTCTGAACCACAGTGGTTTTTATGGAGGAGGAACAGATAAGAGGTCGGGTGTAGGGAACAGAATGACTCAATAAGCCTCGATTTTTTAGACTTAGAACTTGCGAGTCTGCTGAGCGTTACAGCTCACCCTCTGAATCGCCTTGGGCACTCCCCTTCTACGCCTCTGAAGTTCCCGACCCTCTTCCTTAAAATGCCGGCGTGCTTCTCTGAAATGTCTCACGGTTGTCTGGGGACTGAGCTGAAATTTTAATATGAAAGGGCTACATAAATATTAGTCCCTCCGTAGAAAGACAAGTGTTATCTTTTCTCCATAGCTGTGAACATAACATTTTTTTTCCAGATAACTTCAGGATGGAGATCATTTTGGATGCACTGAGAAAAAAATAGTGTCCGTCGAGGAAAATTCCCTAGGATCCAGTCCCTCATGGCTCACTGGTAAAGAATCCGCCTGCCAATGCAGGAGACCCGGGTTTGATCCCTGGGTCGGGAAGACCCCCTGGAGGAGGGCATGGCAACCCACTCCCGTGTTCTTGCCTGGAGAATCCCATGGATGGAGGAGCCTGGTGGGGCTACAGTCCATGCGGTTACAAAGAGTCGGACATGACTGAGTGATTAGCACTTTCACTTGTCCAGTATCGGCCCGGACACTTCACAGTGGGCATCAGTCATCAGACCTTTTCATGTCTCCCGTGTCTCTCTGGAAAGTGGGAGTATGGTCCATGCTCCCCCGCCATCAAAGAGGACTCAAGATACATGGCCCTTGGGTCATAGCTCAGTGATGACTCAATAAAAGTCGTCATAAATACAATTTCTCTTTCCTTTGTACGTGTCCATGTACAGCATTAAAGGAAATAAATACATTCCCCACCCCCCACCCCCAGAACCTTCAGTGTCAGATGAGAGTGTTGAGGAGGCGTCTTCACGTTTCTACCCGTGAGTGGCAATTGCAAGGTCTTACCTTCTTACTGACCGGCTTAAATTGATAACTCATATTTCTGGTTCTCTGACGCAGAGCCACACTGATGCTGGCGTAGTGGGCCTTTTTGCAAGCCATATTTTTGTGTCTTAACCAAAAGCTTGTTCAGTCGATAAGTAGGAGGGAGGCTCGAGAGGAAGGTGATTTGTGTATACATGTCTGATTCTCATGTTGTGCAGAAGAAACCAATAGAACATTGTGAAACTATTATACTCCAATGATAAGCATGCTAAGTCACTCCAGTCGTGGCCGACTCTTTGCAATCCCATGGACTATAGCCCGCCAGGCTTCTCTATCTATGGAATTTTCCAGGTAAGAACACTGGAGTGGGTTGCTATGTCCTCCTCCGGGCATCCATGAAGTAGTAGGTGTCAGAGTTCCCTTCCTTTTTCAGGCTGAATGATATTCCACTGTGTGCATGGACCACACTGTTATGTCCATCCATCCGTCCGTCCGTGTGTACATGCATCTAACCCAACCGTCCATCCATCATCTATCCATCCATCCGTCATCCATTATCCATCCATCATCCATCCACACATCCTTCCATCCATCCATCCATCCATCCATGTATCTACCCAATCATCCATCCGTCATCCATCCATCCATCCATCCATCCATCCATCATCCACTATCCATGCATCTATCCGTCCATCATGTATCCATCCGTCCATCCATCCACACATCCAGCCAGCCAGCCATCAGTGGGCGCTTGGGTTGCATTTAACTCTTGGCTCCTGTGAATAGTGCTGCTGGGACCATAGGTGTACAAATAAATGTCCAAGTCCCCACTTAGAAGGCGTGCACCCAGGACAGTGTCTGGACCACCTGACCATTCTGTGTTTAGTGTTCTGAGGACAGTCCCCCTGTCTCTCACAGGGGCTGCCCCATGTTACATTCCCCCCCCAGCAGTGCACAAAGGTGCCCCTTGCTCCACGCTCTCAACGTGGAGAACCCTTCTTGTTTGATTTTGATTTTTGGCAATAGCCATCCTGAACGGATGTGAAGTGGCATCTCACAGCGGTTTTGACTTGCATTTCTTTAATAGCTAATGATGGTGAGCACCTTTTGAGAAAACTATTGATTTTTTTTTTTAATTTTAAAATCTTTAATTCTTACATGTGTCCCCAAACATGAACCCCCCTCCCACCTCCCTCCCCATAACATCTCTGTGGGTCATCCCCATGCACCAGCCCCAAGCATGCTGTATCCTGCGTCAGACATAGACTGGCGATTCAATTCTTACATGATAGTATACATGATAGAATGCCATTCTCCCATATCATCCCACCCTCTCCCTCTCCCTCTGAGTCCAAAAGTCCGTTATAGACAGCTGCGTCTTTTTTCCTGTCTTGCATACAGGGTCGTCATTGCCATCTTTCTAAATTCCATATATATGTGTTAGTATACTGTATTGGTGATGGTTTTTAATTGGAGGATAATTGCTTCGCAGTGTTGCGTTGCTTTCTGCCGTACATCAACACGAATTGATCGATGTCCAGCGTCTTTTCATGTGCCTCTTAGTTGCTTATATATCTTCTTCAGAGAAAGCCAAATTCAGGTACTTTGCCCATTTTTCAGTTTGTGTGTGTGTTTGGCGGCATCGTGCAACTTTCGGAGTCTTAATTCCCCAACAACCAGGGATCAAATAGGTACCATCAACAATGAAAGTTCAGCGTCTGAACCAGTGGACTGCCAGGGAATTCCTATGTTGGTTTTGGGGTTTTTTTTGTTTCCTATTTTTTTGTTTTTAATTATTGGAGTACAGATGCTTTACAGGTGGTAATAGTGGTAAAGAACCCGCCTGCCAATACAGGAGACTTCAGAGACGCACGTTCGATCCCTGGGGCAGGAAGATCCCCTGGAGGAGGGCATGCAGCCCCCTCCAGCGTTCTTGCCTGGAGAATCCTGTGGATAGAGGAGCCCGGTGGGCTGCAGTCCTTGGGGTCGCAAAGACTCGGACGTGACTGAAGTGACTCAGCACGCATGCCTCCCACGTGGAGGTACCTTGAGGGCGTGATGCTGAATGAAATGTCACACGTGCTAAAGGAGAAATAGTGCAGGATTTCACTTATGAGAGGGTCCCCAGGAGTCTTAAGAGCCATAGAGACAAAAACTAGACGAGTGGCCATCTGGGACAGGGGAGAGGCGTGACGAAACAGTATTCAGTGGGGACAGAGTTCCATTTTGGGAAGACGAGAAATTTCTGGAGACGGATGGTGCGGAAGGTCACACAACAGCGTGAATGTTAACACAGCGAAGTTATACAGTTAGAATCCGTTTCGGTGCTAAATTTTATGGTACATTTTATATACCATAAGGTATATTTTACAGGATATAACTGTGTGGTGTATTTTACCATAAAAAATATTAACATTAAATGCAGCATTAAGAAAAAGTGGGTGTATCGGTCCAGGTCCGAAAAATCGGGAAGGATCTCAGGTCTCTGCAAATAGCCTTCTGACTTGGCGTTGTTTTTGTTCAATTGGCCAGTCGTGTCTGAGTCTCTGCCACCCCATGGACGGCAGCACACCAGGCGTCCCTGTCCTTCACCGTCTCCCGGAGCTTGCTCACACTCATGTCCGTCGAGTCAGTGATGCCATCCCACCGTCTCATCCTCTGCCGCCCACTTCTCCTCCCGCCCTCAGTCTTTCCCAGCATCAGGGTCTTTTCCAATGAGCCAGCTCTTTGCCTACAGAGCATAGGAAGAAAATAAAAAAAAGAATAGAAAGAAAAAGGCCAAAGAAGGGCTGTCTGCTTTCTCCGTTTGAGAACACTGCAGACCTGTCTCCTTCTACAAGACCCTCAGCCACTGGCGCGGGATGCTCACACTCCGACCTCTGGTCTCTGACCCACATGGTGCTCCCAGCAGAGCTCCTGGCCCACGTACCAGCGTTCACACTTGGAACTCCTGCCATCGCCGGAGAGCGGGGGGCGGCTTCTCATGCAGCTGCCCGTGTCTGTGCCCTGGACGCCCTCCAGGCGGCGGATCCTGTGACCCCACATGCGTGTGAAGAAGCTCTCATGCCCAGAACGTCAGGATGGGACTCTGGAGATGGAGGTCTCTGTAAAGGTGACTGGTGCAGAGTGGGGTCATGGGGTGGGCTCTAATTCCATATGATTGGGGTCCTTGTAAGAGGGGGAGATTGCTCACAGACAGGGGCACAGAGGAGAAACCTAGAAGAGGCAAAGGGAGGCGGTGGCGTCACGGAGACACAAGGCGGGGAGTGCGGACGGCAAGCAGGCACTGCTTCCCCATCAGCCATCTTCCTTCACGGCACCACAGTCTCCTCCCCCATCTCCCCCATCTGCTCCTCCATCTCCCTCTCCTCCTCCTTCTCCTCCTCCATGTCCTCCTCCATCTCTTCCACCTCCTCCATCTCCCCCTCTTGCTCCCACCTTTTGGAAACAGTAAGAATTTTTTGTTTGTTTGTTTGACCACATTTCACCCTTGCCCCACTCCAGCTCTTGCCCCCCCCTACACCCCGGGGGCATCACTTTCCTTCCGAGGGACAAGGCTGAGCTTCACTGGGCAGGGATGCTCTCTCGGAGCAGCTGTTGGAGGGCCTTCCTGAAATGCTGCATAACTCCCCTTCATCAGCTCGCAGCAATCAACTTTCAAAACCCTCCCATATGTCGGAGCATGGAGCGGGGGGCCCCGGGTTACAGCCAGGACACAGGCCACACTGAGGTTAAGATCTGGATGCAATTACAGGGGGATCCAGGCCTCTCCATAGTGCTTCAGGGACCACTTGGTCTTGGAGTCACTCATAATTGCGTGCTCGGAAATTACTCACCCTGAAATTGCTGGGGGCCGGAACGGACTCTGCCCACATGCGTCCCCCACCCCTCCCCGTGAAGGAAGAAGGGGCAGGGGGAGGGCGTTGGCTGCGTGGAGGCCTGTCTGTGAAGTCTCGGGATACTCCCAAAGGGACCCTGCAGGCCTGACGCAAGAAAGAGCGTTCGAAGCTTCCAGTGGGCTTCAGTTCAATTCAGTTCAGTCTCTCAGTCATGTCTGACTCTTTGCGACCCCATGGATCGCAGTATTCCAGGCTTCCCTGTCCATCACCAACTCCCAGAGCTTGCCCAAATTCATGCCCAGTTGAGTCAGTGATGCCATCCAGCCATCTCATCCTCTGTCGCACCCTTCTCCTCCTGCCCCCAATCCCTCCCAGCATCAGGGTCTTTCCAGATGGGTCAGCTCGTCGCATCAGGTGGCCAAATGACTGGAGCTTCAGCTTTAGCTTCAGTCCTTTCAATGAATATTTACGACTGATTTCCTTTAGGATGGACTTCTTGGATCTCCTTGCAGTCCAAGGGACTTTCAAGACTCTTCTCCAGCTCCACAGTTCCAAAGCATCAGTTGTTCGACACTCAGCTTTCTTTATGGTCCAGCTCTCACATCCCTAATGACCACTGACAAAACCATAGCTTTGACTAGACGGACATTTGTTGGCAAAGTAATGTCTCTGCTTTTAAATATGCTGACTATGTTTGTCATAGCTTTTCTTCCGAGGAGCAAGTATCTTTTCATTTCATGGCTGCAGTCACCATCTGCAGTGATTTTGGAGCCCAAGAGAATAAAGTCTGCCACTGTTTCCACTGTTTCCCCATCTCTTTGCCATGAAGTGATGGGACCGGATGCCATGATCTTCGTTTTCTGAATGTTGAGTTATAGGCCAGCTTTTTCACTGCCCTCTTTCACTTTCATCAAGAGGCCCTTTAGCTCTTCACCTTCTGCCATGAGGGTGGTGTCCGCTCCATATCTGAGGTTATTGGTATTTCTCCCAGCAATCTTGATTCCAGCCTGTGCTTCATCCAGCCTGGCATTTCGCATGATGTACTCTGCATAGAAGTTAAATAAGCAGGGTGACAATATACGGCCTTGATGTACTCCTTTCCCAGTTTTGGCTTCAGTTCAGTTCAGTCCCTCAGGCGTGTCCGACTCTTTGCGACCCCATGAATCGCAGCGCGCCAGGCCTCCCTGTCCATCACCAACTCCCGGAGTTCACTCAGATTCACATTCATCAAGTCAGTGATGCCATCTAGCCATCTCATCCTCTGTCGTCCCCTTCTCCTCCTGCCCCCAATCCCTCCCAGCATCAGAGTCTTTTCCAATGGGTCAACTCTTCGCATGAGGTGGCCAAAGTACTGGAGTTTCAGCTTTAGCATCATTCCCTTGGCTTAGACTATTCAAAATCCCACCTTGGTCTCCCCTGTGGGATTCTCTCTGCTTTCTGCAAATCTTGAGCCCTTTGGGTAAAGATGCTTCCTTATCCGTGCACTGAGCTTTCAGAGCCATTGTGCTTGTTTGATTGCTCCCTGGTGGCCCAGATGGTAAAGAATCTGCCTGCAGCGTGGGAGACCCAGGTTCAATCCCTGGATCCCTGGAGGAGGGGATGGTAACCTACTCCAGTATTCTCGCCTGGAGAATTTCAAGGACGGAAGAACCTGGTGGGCCACAGCCCATGGGGTTGCAAAGAGTCAGACATGACTGAGTGACCAGCACTTTCAGTGTTTTTGAAATCCCCGGACCATGTGGTGGGCGGGGCTGGCTGCTCACCCTGGAAGAAGCACTGCTCTGTGTCCAGCTGGCTAAATTCGCAACCAGTTATTTCTAAGATGCTGAACCTGTCTGCTGAACAAACCAGCAGTGTTGGGTGGAAAAAAATGAACGGATGTTGATGAAAAAAAAAAAAAATCATGATGAACTGGTGTTGAATGGAGCCAGTCACCACAAGTGGCTTGCACAGTAAAATGTCTTGGCTTATTTATGAACTTTCTAGAGTTTCTCAACCTAAAAACATTGAACTTGGGACTTTCCTGGTGATTCAGTGGTGAAGACTTCACCTTCCGATGCAGGGGCTGTGGGTTTGATCCCTGGTTGGGAAGCTAAGATTCCAAGTGCCTTATGGGCAAAAGAACTAAGAACATAATACAGAAGCAGTATTGTAACAGATACAATAAAGACTTTGAAAGTGGTCCGCATTAAAAAAAATCTTTAAAAATATTCATCTCAGTAAAGGAAATATATACAGAGACACAATCGGTTTATTCAGAGAAGAGGTTCAAGTTGGTCCAGCGACATTAGGAAATGAATCAATCAGAAAAATAAGTACAATGATTTAAAAAAAGACAAGTGGCTATTTTCACAGAACACTGTCAGAAGTGATTCGAAACTGTTTCCATTGAACAGGACTTCCCCGGTGGCTTAGCAGTAAAGAATCCGCCTGCAGTGCCGGAGATGCAGGAGGCGTGGGTTCAGTCCCTGAGTCTGGAGGATCTCCTGGAGCAGGAAATGGCAACCCACTCTAGGACTCTTGCCTGGAGAATCCATGGACAGGGGAGCCCGGTGGGCTGCAGTCCATGGTATCGCAAAGAGTCCGACATGACTGAAGGAACGTAGCAAATGGTATCATGGGATGGGGATCATTTAACTGGAAAAAAAAAAAAAAGCTTAATCTTGGGGAAAGCACAAACACTAATTTTTCAAAGGTGATGAGATGCCTTGCTCCCTGGATTGGACGTGGAATACCCCCACCCAGATTGGGGACCACCTCTCCATTTTGCAAAGCTAGAACCTTCTAGAATCTTCTGAGAATGGGGTGTTGGTTTCCTGTGATTTGAAAAGCTGACAGCAGAAAGCATGTAAGAGGCAGACCCAGAAGAACACACGCAGTGTGATGACATTGACGGGAAATGGCAAGAACAGGTGAGCGCGGAGACAGAAACGGGGCTCGTGGCGAGGGGGCTGGGGGAGGCGGCGTGATAGCTCATGGGGAGTCTGCTTCTGAGGGCCTGAGAAGGCTCTGAAACCAGATAGAGGTGGTGCTGGCGAAAAATCGCTAAGGCACTCGATGCCCCTGACTTGTCTCCTCTGGTTAACGTGGTAAACTTTACGTTATGAGTGAAAGTGAAAGCGTTAGCCACTCAGTCGTGTCCAACTCTTTGCAGACCCATGGACTCCAACACGCCAGGCTTCCCTGTCCTTCACCATCTCCTGGGATTACTCAAACTCATGTCCATCGAGTCAATGATGCCATCCAACAATCTCATCCTCTGTCGACCCCTTCTCCTCCCACCTTCATCAGGGTCTTTTCCACTGAGTCATCTCTTCCCATCAGGTGGCCAAAGTATCGGAGCTTCAGCTTCAGCATCAGTCCTTTCAGTGAATATTCAGGACTGATTTCCTTTAGGATGGACTGGTTTGATCTCCTTGCTGTCCAAGGGACTCTCAAGAGACTTTCTGAAGAGCAAGTGTGAGCTGTTCTCTCCTCTCTTCCCGTTGGCTGGAATGCAGGCACGAGGGCTGGAGGCCACGCAGCTACATTGGACCACGAGTAGCAAGTCCCACACTGAGGATGCTGGAGCCACACCGTGGAGGGTGCCTCACATCCTGGGTCTCCATAGCAACCCTGGACAGCTCACTCTGGCTTCCTATCACATCAGACAGAAAGAGACAGTCATCTCGCTTAAGTCCCTGTAGCTCAGTCAGTAAAGAATCTGCCTGCAGTGCAAGAGACCCGGGTTCGATGCCTGGGTGGGGAAGAGCCCCTGGAGGAGGGCATGGCAACCCGCTCCAGTATCCTTGCCTGGAGAAGCCCATGGACAGAGGAGCCTGGTGGGCTGCCGCCCACGGGGTCACAGAGTGTTGGGCACAACTGAGCGACTAACACTTGCTCACTTATTGTCTTGCTTCCATAATATTCTGTTAGATCCCAATACCAGAATGTCTACCCATCGGTCTATCTATCTATCTCTGTATTTATCTATCCATATCATCTAGCAGCCAATCAATCAATCAATCACCTTTATCATCTACCTATATCATCTATCAATCTATTTTAGTCATCTACCAGTATATCTATCCTTATCATCTATCAATCTATCTTTATCTGTTAAATCCTAATACTAGAGTAGCTATCCATCTATATCTGTATTGATAAGACCAATATCGTCTACCAGTCAAGCAATTGATCTTTATCATCTGTCTTCATCATCTTTCAAGCTATTTATGTATCTGTCTTTATTGTCTCTCTCTATCTTTGGAAGGAGTGATGCTGAAGCTGAAGCTCCAGTATTTTGGCCACCTCATGCGAAGAGCTGACCCATTGGAAAAGACTCTGATGCTGGGAGGGATTGGGGGCAGGAGGAGAAGGGGACGACCGAGGATGAGATGGCTGGATGGCATCACGGACTCGATGGACGTGAGTCTGAGTGAACTCTGGGAGTTGGTGATGGACAGGGAGGCCTGGCGTGCTGCGATTCATGGGGTCACCAAGAGTCGGACACGACTGAGTGACTGAACTGAACTGATCATCTATGTGTTTGCCTATCTTTATCATCTATCAACCTATCTTTATCATCTATGTTTATCATCAATCAATCAATCTATCTTTATCATCTCTCTATGTATCTATCCATCTATCCACCTATTTTGTGTCCAATGCATCCCCAGGCTCCAGGAACCTAACAGCTCATCTGGTACCTAGAAACGTTTTAACTGAACTGCCGTCTGCCCTTCAGCTTCACTTTTGGTGCTTTGCAGAATGGCTTCTGAATGAAGGTCCTTACCCTTTGTGTTTGTAAAATAAACACTCTCATTCCCTGGGAGGCAGCGAGCAAACGAGGCTTTCAAAGACCTCTGGGGTGTGTTTTCTTTACATTGGTGGTGGCCACTTAGCCCAAGCAAGAACAGTTTCCTGGCCGTGAGCACCTCCTGGCTGGATGAGCGAGCGGCCCCTTTCTGAGGGTCTCCCCTCCGGTTTCTCCTACTCCAGCCCCCTCCCCCATGCACTAATCTCCCTACAACATCACTGTCACCTCCCCACTCTTGACTGTCAAATCGTCTCCCACCTCTCCTCTCCCTGGCGCCACGATGACACAGTCGGAGGGCAAAGGAGTCAAAGTCCAGAATCTTTAGTCTCCCAAAGAGCCCTCGGGTCTGTGAGGCCAGATGGGACCTTCCGTGACTTTGCCCAGTACAGTCATTCCCACAGCCGGGAACTTTCCAGAAATTACCCACACGTAAAACACACTTAAAGAAAGCTGAGCGCAGAAGAATTGATGCTTTTTAAAAAATATATTTTAATTTTAATTTTTACTTTATTTTACTTTACAATCCTGTATTGGTTTTGCCATGCATTGACATGAATCCACCACGGGTGTACATGCCTTTGGACTGTGTTGTTGGAAAAGACTCTTGAGAGTTCCTTGGAGTGCAAGGAGATCCAACCAGTCCATCCTAAAGGAGATCAGTCCTGAATATTCATTGGAAGGACTGAAGCTGAAGCTGAAGCTCCAATACTCTGGCCACCTGATGCGAAGAGCTGACTCATTGGAAAAAACTCTGATGCTGGGAAAGATTGAAGGCAGGAGGAGAAAGGGACGACAGAGGATGAGACGGCTGGATGGCATCATCGACTCAATGGACATGGGTTTGGGTGAACTCCGGGAGTTGGTGGTGGACAGGGAGGCCTGGCGTGCTGCGGTTCATGGGGTGAACCGTTCCTGGACCTCTGTGGTCTGACCCAGTCTTGCTTTCCCAACAACACCCCCGCTGAGAGCTTTACAGAATCTGCTACGTGGGCCACTCTGGCCTTTTTATTTTTCATCTTTATTCTTTTTTTAACTTTTTATTTTGCACTGGAGTATAGCAGTCCATGGTGGAAGAAGGGACGGCAACCCACTCCAATATTCTTGCCTGGAGAATCCCATGGATAGAGGAGCCTGGTGGGCTACAGTCCCTGGGGAGGCAGAGCAGGCTATGGGGTTACAAAGAGTCGGATACAACTTAGCCACTGAACAGCAGCAACAGAGTTGATTTACAATGTTGTATTAGTTTCAAGTGTACAGCAAAGGGGTTCAGTTATACATAGACATGTATTTATTCTTGTTCCTTTTTTAAAAAACTTTTTATTTTATTGTGGTTATTGTTCAGTTGCTCAGTCCTGTCTGATGCTTTGCGACCCCGTGGACTGCAGCCCACCAGGCTCCTCTGTCCATGGGATTCTCCAGGCCAAGAACACTGGAGTGGGTTGCCATGCCCTCCTCCAGGGGATCTTCCCGACCCAGGGATTGAACCCATGTCTCCTGCACTGCGAGCAGATTCTTTACCATCTGAGCCGCCAGGAAAAGTCCCATAAGTGAAGGTGATCTCGTTCAAACAGACCTTAATTTGGGGAAGCTTCCTTTGCCTTTGAAAAGGGTCTCTCTCACTGAGTTCCAGACAGGATTTCCAATGGACTGGCCAAAGTTGGTGTCAAGCACTGACCTCAGTCTGTGAAATCATTTGTGTGCGTGTGTTTTTTTTTCTTTCTTTTTTTCTTTTTACACCTCTCTGGGGACCTCTGGGATCACTTTATTATTTATAGATTAAAGAGCATTGTTGCTAATTAGCACTGTTCTCGTTGTCGGTGGGTAGACGGGCTTTCTTTGAAGTCTTTCTGATTTGTATTTTGGGAATTCCAAACACTGCCGTAGTTGGCATAGTTTCGGACGTCGGAAGCTGCTCTCGTAAGCAATTATTTCGTGGTCCGTGGTCCTCAGGTCTTGTCAGTCGTCCCAGGACACTGCAGACGGGATCGGTTTCTGAGAATTCATTACTTTCGGTCAGTGCAGACAGCTTCCTGACGCTGCGTCTCAGGGTCAGTTCTGGTGGAACGCTCATACTGCCTGCATGCTCTGTGTCTGTCAGCCGATCGCTCGTGTCTGACTCTTTGCAGCCCCATGGACTGCAGCACACCAGGCCTCCCTGTCCATCACCAGCTCTCGGAACTTGCTCAGACTCACGTCCATGGAGTCAGTGATGCCATCCAACCGTCTCATCCTCAGTCGCCCCCTTCTCTTCCTGCCGTCAATCTCTCCCAGCATCAGGGTGTTTTGCAATGAGTCGGTTCTTCACATTGTGCGGTCAAAGTGTTGGAGCTTCAGCTTCCTCCAATTAAAATCAGTTTAAAAAAATACAATGCTGGAATTCCCAGGCATGAAAGTAAATAAACACCGAAACGAATACTTCATGTTGCCATTATATCACACCTTTCTTTAAATGTTTCTTTCCTCTCAAAAAGGTCTGGAAGTCTTCTTAGGCCTGCAGAAATTACAGAGTTGCCTGAAGCAGGGACATCCCTGGGTTTTCCTCCGGTCCCTGGAAACTGCTTTGCAATGTTTACTCGGATCTGAGTCTTTAGGGGAAAGGGGTTTTTGTTAATTGCCCCGTTGCTGAGATCCTGACCTTTATCTGATCTCTGTCCTTCCCCTCTGGAGGACCCAGGACGGAATCTCAGCATCCCTTCCTCACGGCAAGGGAAAGAAGCTTGTCGCCACAACGTGTGTGCAATTTTCAGCCCCGTGAAACGGCTTTTAATTTGAGGGCGGTATCGCGTCTCCACTCCCCTCTAACCTTTCAGCCAGAACACCCAGATTTCACGGACAGCAGAAATTACAGCCACTTTTGCCATCCATCTCGTTTTTCCCTCCGTCTCCCTGCCGTTCCTGATGAAAAGCTCCCCTCCTCCTCTCTGAGGGTTGGGGGCGGGGGTGGTTAGAAATTCGAGACGCCCTTACAGCTTAACACGTTTCACACTTTGATTTCACTCAAGGAGGAAACGTGAGGATTTCCGAGAGTAAACCTTAGCAAGTCACACGAACATCAAAAGGAGATGAAACAGAGCTCGAAAGGGGTGGGGGGGCGGGAAGCCCACGTGGGTTTTCAGATGCCTCCCGTGGCATGGCGAGTTTACAGGAAATGTTTAAAGAGGGTCATGATTTTGGAAGGGCCCCGGGAAGAGTTAACACACTACAGAACAATCTGCTAAAATCTCCTTTGCTGGTTATCAAAGCGGGGCGGGGGGACAGGCAGTTGCCCATTCTCATCTCATTAGCGTGACTAGGCAGAGGCTGAAAATCAAGAAAGTGCAACTGCAGGCTTGGAGACAGGCTGGGGGGCAGGGGTTCCCCCCTGCACACAGGAGGGCTGCCTGTGAGAGGAGAAAACAGATCTTGAGGCCCCCACCCACCCCTACCCCCACCCTCCGCTAGAGAAACCCTCGAGGCCCAAGCCTCCCAGTCGGGACCTCACCGTCTTGGCAGGCTGCTAAGGACCTGCTGCCCTTTCGTCTACAGGAGTTTGTGGTGGCTTCAAACACGTGCTGGGCGTGTGGACTGACACCTGTGATCCTGTCACTTTCTCGCCTGCCCCGGGGGGTCTGTTGCTGTTAAGTCCCTCAGTTGTGTCCGACTCTTTGCAGCCCCATGGACTGCAGCACACCAGGCCTCCCTGTCCATCACCAACTCCTGGAGTTTGCTCAAACTCAGGCCCATCGAGTCGGTGATGCCATCCAACCATCTCATCCTCTGTCGTCCCCTTCTCCTCCTGCCTTCTATCTTTCCCAGCATCAGGGTCTTTCCCAGTGAGTCAGTTCTTCGCATCACGTTGCCAATGCCTTGGATTTTCAGCTTCAGCATCAGTCCTTTCAATGAGTATTCAGAGTTGATTTCCTTTAGGATGGACTGGTTGGATCTCCTTGCAGTGCAAGGGACCCTCGAGAGTCTTCTCCAGCACCACAGCTCAAAAGTATCAATTCTTTGGCGCTCAGCCTTCTTTATGGTCTGACTCTGGGGTCTTGGGGTACCTGTGGGCACCGTCTGCAGTTTGTCCTCTTACAGCGAGCCCCCCCTGTGTGTGCACAGGGCTCTGCCTGCTTTCCAAGCCTGCAGTAACAGAGTCTGAGTCTCAGAAGCGAGGTCTGACTGCACCCTAGCTGTAAATCTTGGCCAGGGGATGCTGGCAGGGAAGCGTTCTCTGCGAAGCAGAGACGCCTTGGTCGTCTCTCTCTCCCCTCTGTCCCTGTATCTGTCTAGTCTCCACCTCACTGTCTGTCTCTTCGAGTTTTTCCTCTCCCTCCCTCTTATTACCGGGATATCCTGGTCGTGCTCACCTGCGAGGTGGATCACATGTGAGTTTCTGCTGCGATCCACACCCACAGAACATAAGTGTCAGCCGCTCAGTCGTGTCCGACTCTTTGTGACCCCATGGACTGTGGCCCGCCAGGCTCCTCTGTTCATGGGATTCTCCAGGCAAGCATCCTGGAGTGGGTTGCCATTTCCTCCTACAGGGGGTCTTCCCGATCCAGGGATTGAACCCGGGTCTCCCGCCGTGCATTGCAGGCAGATAGATTCTTTACCAGCTGAGCCACCAGGGAAGCGCATGAAACACACAGCAAGCCTGAGGACACGTGTTCAGCTTCTCTTCAAGAGGTCTGTCCCTTTAGTCCCGAGAAGCCTGCCTTCCGTTCAGAATGGTTCCTTCAAACGAGACAGGGAAATAGGCCATCCGTCAAGAAAATCCCAAAGGGCTCAAAGCCACACACTTTTCAGGGCACAAAAGTTGACAAAATACGCCACCCACAGACTTCCACCAAAGGAAACGCTCTAAAGTCAGGGGCGTGATCCAAATCGTATATGAAAAAGCACCATGGAATGAAGTTGAATGTTTATCAGGAAGTGGTAACGATGCCTGAGAGCGTGGATAGCTGTGAATAAATATTGGCGTGATGAAACCACACCCTCTTCAGGGAGTTAAGATGTAGCAAGAGTTACAGGGCATGAGAACAGTGGTGAGTAAGTAAGTGAACGCGCGTGCTCTAAGGTACTCATGTTGTTAGTGAACGTACGTGTTCTAAGGCACTCACATTGTTAGTGAATGCACGTGTTCTAAGGTACTCGCGTTGTTAGTGAACACACATGTTCTAAGGTACTCACGTTGTTAGTGAACGTACCTGTTTTAAGGTACTCGCATTGTTCTGGTAAAAAAGTAACAGTAACGAATGTTAGACTTTGAAAACCCACGGGTGTGTGTTGTTATATTAAGCACAATCTTCTCAAAAATAATGAAAGGAAATATGAGCTCGAACTGAGTGATGGTGGTCGTGAGAGTCGTTATAATAAACCACGAAAACCTCCCATATTTCTAAATAAAGAAAAGAAACAAAACACACGAACCTCTTAGGGACAAGTACAAAGCTCCCAGCCAGGTAGTAAAGGTTTATTAGAATTATTGAAAAATACTCGTGCACCTGGAAATTAAATTTCCAAATAACCCATGGGTTATAATAGACACTTGGAAACATGACAAGCTGAAAGATAATGGGAATGAAACACACCAAAGCAGCAGAGAGATCACCTAAAAAAGCACGCTGAGCATACAATGTGTACTTTAAAAACAACCACAAAATATCTGGGGAAAAAAAAAATCTTTGTGCAAAACAACCTGTTAAGAAATTAGAAAAAGAATGGCCCACAGGAATCAGTGGGAAGTACATAATAAAACTCAATTAATCAAGAGGGAAATGAACGCCTAATTTGGAACACTGCAATCTGAAGAGCAACAACATGGGGAAAAACCTTATAATATTGATCAGTGAAATCAGAGAAGGATAAAATCAAGGATAAAAAATAGGAAATTGGGAACTCCCTCGTGGTCTAGTTGTTAAGACTTTGCTTTCCAATGTATGGAGGTGTGAGTTCGATCCCTGGTTGGGGAGCTGAGATGCCATGTGCCTCAAGACCAAGAAACCGAAACAGGAAGAAAAATAAAAACTCAACACGGTGACAAATTCAATAAAGACTTTGAAAAGGGTCGACATTGAGAAAAGGTCCTTTGAAAAATGGGAACTTACTATGGACTCTGAAAACATTAAAAATTTCGTAAGAGAGGGATATGAACAATGTTATGCCTACAACATTGAAACTGTAGCAAGAATGAACACATCTGTAAAAACACACAGTTCAAAAGCTGACACCCAAAGAAATGGAAAATATAACGTTTTACAACCACACACAAGAGAGAATCTGTAATTATACATATTTACGCAAAGAATTCTTCACCCAAAAGGCTTTACCCTTATACTCTACCAAATACTTACGAATTAAAAAATGCTAATATTACTCAAAATATTCCAGAAGTTAGGAAAAGAGAATTCAGTCACAGCCCTTTTTTATGCTAGTGGTGTAGCCTGTTCACTGGCATTTTTGTTCACCTAGGAACAAAAAAGGCAGTATAATGTCTCTTGTGAAAACAGAACAATAATCAATAAAATACTAACAATATAAAAAAGATAATAGATCACACCGAGTCAGGTTTATTCTCAGAATGAAGAATGCTGCTGCTGCTAAGTCGCTTCAGTCGTGTCTGACTCTGTGCGACCCCAGAGACGGCAGCCCACCAGGCTCCCCCATCCCTGGGATTCTCCAGGCAAGAACCCTGGAGCGGGGTGCCATTTCCTGCTCCAACGCATGAAAGTGAAAAGGGAAAGTGAAGTCGCTCAGTCGTGTCTGACTCTTTTCGACCCCATGGACTGCAGCCCACCAGGCTCCTCCGACCACGGGATTTTCCAGGAACACTGGAGTGGGGGGCCATCGCCTGCTCCAGAATGAATAGATGATGACATTAACAGAATAAAGAGGGAAGCATCACACAGCTGTCTCCATGAGGGCAGATAAATGGATTCAAGTCAGCATTTATTCACGATGAAAACAAGCAAATCAACCTAGAAACAAACACCCGGACAAGCTGGAAATTGTCGCTGCTGCCCTGGATCTGACGAGACGTTCATGAAAGACTTACGGCAACTGTCACACGCAGAGGTGAAACGCTGGAAGCTTGTAAGCACAAAGCGTTTACCGTCGTGTCAGGATGGCCAAGTGGTCTAAAGGCGCCAGACCCAACACTCTGGCTTCCCTCTCTTTTGGAGAAGGAAGTGGCAGCCCACTGCAGTATTCTTGCTTGGAGGATTCCATGGACAGAGGAACCTGGTGGGCTACAGTCCGTGGGGTCTCTAAGAGACTCGTACAGGACTGAGCGACTAACACTTTCTCTTTCACTTTGAATCTTTAGAGCCTTAAAGATGAGTTGCCAGGTGAGGCCCCAACTCTCCCCGAGTTCATTTTAATATGGTCTTGGAGGTCTCAGCCAAATTACTTAAAAACATAACAACAACTAAAAATTATAAAAAATATATGCACCAGAAAAGGAGTAAAACGTTCGTACCTCATGCATAATATAAATGTCGATATAACCGTTTAACAATTACAGATAAAAATTAGAATTAATGTGGAGAATTTAGCAAGATCACTGGATTTAAAACGAATCGACTTAAAACATTCATGGTAGTCGTGAGTCCTAGTCACAGGTAACTAATTTTGAGAACATTTTCTGTTCAGTCGCTGAGTCGTGTCCGACTCTTTGTGACCCCGTGGACTGCAGCATGCCAGGCCTCCCTGTCCATCATCAACCCCCAGAGTTTACGCACTCATTTCCACTGAGTTGGTGATGCCATCCAACCATCTCATCCTCTGTTGTCCCCTTCTCGTCCCGCTTGTAATCTTTCCCAGCATCAGGGTCTTTTCTAATGAGTCAGGTCTTTCCTTCGCATCAGGTGGCCAAAGTACTGGAGCTTCAGCTTCAGCATCAGTCCTCTCAGTGAATATTCAGGACTGATCTCCTTTAGAATGGACTGGTTGGATCTCCTTGCAGTCCAAGGGACTCTCAAGAGTCTTCTCCAACACCACACTTAGAAAGCATCAATTCTTCGGCGCTCAGCTTTCTTTATAGCCTAACTCTCACATCCATACATGAGTCCTCGAAAGGCCATAGCTTTGTTCATACAGACCTTTGTCAGCAAGGTGATAGCTCTGCTTTTTCGTAACAGCATAAAGATGGGATATTTAAAATAAAAAGTCTAACAAAGATAGCAAGACGTCTAGCCTGCCACCTGTGAAATATTCTGAGGAGAAAGGAAAGCAGATATAATAAATGGAGGGAGATGCCACATGCAGAGACTCTTCTCGGGATTTCACGTCCTTCCCAGGGCTGTGCATGCGTGGGTGTAAAGTCGCTTCATTCGTATCTGACCCTTTGCGACCCCACGGACGGCAGCCCGGGAAACTCCAACAGCTCACCTCTACCTGAAACCGCCTGTACCTCCTTTACCTCCTCACCTGGAGTCTCCCTGAAGCCTGGGTTCACCACATGAGAGCTGGCGACAGCCTCAAGCGTTCCGTGTGCTCCCTCCTCATGAACCCAACCAAGGGAGGCATCTTCCCCGCCCGTGGGCAAGCTGAGCCTCCGTCTGAGCTTTCACCCCCTGAAGACGGAGCTTCCCATCAACCGCTGTCTGCTGGTCCCATCCCAGAAACGCAGCCACTTGCAGGAACACAGAATCCACCCACTCAGAAGTCCCGCTGACAACCTGCCCTGAAATAGTCGCGATCTGAGGTCAGTGATCAGGGCCGTCTGGACTCTGCAGTGAGAAAACCCATTTACACAAAGGATTCTAGACCCCAAAGGCTTTACTTTTTATATGCTACCAAGTGCTTTGCTGGAGCAGCTGTGAAGAGATACCCCACGTCCAAGGTAAGAGAAACCCAAGTAAGACGGTAGGTGTTGCAAGAGGGCAGACACACTGAAACCATACTCACAGAAAACTAGTCAATCTGATCACAGGGACCACAGCCTTGTTTAACTCAATGAAACTAAGCCATGCCCTGTGGGGCCACCCAAGAGGGGTGGGTCATGGTGTAGAGGTCTGACAGAATGCGGTCCACTGGAGAAGGGAATGGCAAAGCACTTCAGTATTCTTGCCTTGGGAACCCCATGAACAGTATGAAAAGGCAAAATGCTAGGATACTGAAAGAGGAACTTCCAAGGTTGGTAGGTGCCCAATATGTTACTGGAGATCAATGAACAAATAACTCCAGAAAGAATGATGGGATGGAGCCAAAGCAAAAACAATACCCAGTTGTGGATGTGACTGGTGATAGAAGCAAGGTCTGATGCTGTAAAAAGCAATATTGCATAGGAGCCTGGAATGTCAGGTCCATGAATCAAGGCAAATTGGAAGTGGTCAAACAGGAGATGGCAAGGGTGAATGTCGACAATCTAGGAATCAGCGAACTAAAATGGACTGGAATGGGTGAATTTAACTCAGATGACCATTATATCTACTACTGAAAGGAAAGTTATGACCAACCTAGACAGTATATTCAAAAGCAGAGACATTACTTTGCCAACAAAGGTCCGTCTAGTCAAGGCTATGGTGTTTCCTGTGGTCATGTATGGATGCGAAAGTTGGACTGTGAAGAAAGCTGAGAACCAAAAAATTGATGCTTTTGAACTGTGGTGTTGGAGAAGACTCTTGAGAGTCCCTTGGACTGCAAGGAGATCCAACCAGTCCGTTCTAAAGATCAGTCTTGGATGTTCTTTGGAAGGAATGATGCTGAAGCTGAAACTCCAGTACTTTGGCCACCTGATGCAAAGAGTTGACTCATTGGAAGAGACTCTGATGCTGGGCGGGATTGGGGGCAGGAGGAGAAGGGGAGGACCGAGGATGAGATGGCTGGATGGCATCACTGACGCGATGGACATGAGTCTGAGTGAACTCTGGGAGCTGGTGATGGACAGGGAGGCCTGGCCTGCTGCGATTCATGGGGTTGCAAAGAGTCGGACACGACTGAGCAACTGAACTGAACTGAACTGAACTGCACTGAACTGAACCAGGCACTGAAGAACCGTGTATGCTCAGTCGCTCCAGTTGTGTCCGACTCTTTGCGACCCTGTGGACTGTAGCCCGCCAGGCTCCTCCATCCATGGGATTCTCCAGGCAAGGATACCAGAGTGGGTTGCCATGCCCTCCTCCAGGGGGTCTTCCGGACCCAGGGATCGAACCCAGGTAGCCTGTGTCTCCTGCAGTGAAGGCGGATTCTTTCCCTTTAGCACCTCCAGATCACCTTTGGTGGGAACAAATTCCTGCCTTCCTGTCTCCCTTGGGGCCCACAACCCATCCTTCACAGCGACGCCCCCAACACTGATCGTCCCATCTTCAGAGAATCTGTCCTCCTGCAGAACTTTCTCCCTGTTTTTTTTTTTTTTTTCAAGTTGCGATGGAACGAGTTGACTCTTACCGGTTGGGAAATTGCCACGCAATCCAGACGGTCATAAGTCTCTGCCAAGACCCTGCGTACGAGTTTTTGGAAAGGAGTATTTAGAGACAGCTTCATTATTCAGAGAAACGGCAGAGGTGGGACTGAAAGGATGACGGGGCATTCTGCGGTTTTCTTACAGTCTGTGCGGAGAGGTCCTGCCTATACGCTCAAGGCCCCCCAGTCGGAAGCACGCATTCAACCAGCTGATGGCTGACGTGTTGAGACTTTACCCTCGAAATAAAGGCTGCCCGTGTTAGCATTCAGTTTAAAGACCTCTTGGTGTCATTTTTGAAACTGGAAGTTAATAATAAATATCATCTTTGTTTTCCCATTTTTTTTAACTTGATTTAAACACCCCTGACATCCCCAATCCAATCTTTCCATCCAAACTGACAAGCGTGACACGCAGGCCCGCGTACAACCTCTCAATTATGCATAATCCAATGTTTTCGCGGGTTTTAATTGAATCACTCGCCTCAAACTTGTTATTTTTAATTTACAACATTTGATTTCTGACACCAGCCCCTCTATGTCATAAATTATGCAGGCAAGAGCCTTCGTTGTGTGCGTGATTAAAAAAAAAAAAGAAAGAAACTAATTAGGCATGATTAAAAAAACTAAAACAGACACCTCTTAAATATGTGCGTGTTACCATGTAGAGGAGGCTTATTTCGCTGGAAATGCGCGTTCTCTTTCTAAGAGATTACGTTCCGTTTCGTACAATTTGATTGATTTTGACAGAAATGAAAGAAAATGTAGGACTTTTTTCCCCCCACCTCCTTCCTGAATATATACCAGAAATTGTATTACATGGCCCGTAATTGTGGATTTCTCCCACAGCTCATTGAATATAATTTTGTTAAGTGGGCAGGAAAATGAGAATGAACAAAATGGGATGCAGTCCAGCATTTTCTTTGGCATGGGGAGCAGGGTCACGACAGGGCTGCGCGCCCCGCCTCCCAAAACCCGCCCCCCACCTCGCCCGAAACAGGAATGACAATTGGAGTTATGGCCCTTTTCAAGCCCCAGCTAATGACAGCGAGGAGGAAAAGGGTGCGGGAAAGTGTAACTTTTTGAGGAAAAAAAAAAGCACTCCAGCTAAGCCCAGAGGTGACTTTGCACCGTGAGTAGCCGGGGATATGGGTGCATTTTCATCTGACCCACCGAGGACTTACAAAGATGGGATTCGAGCCTGGCGTCGATCCACGAGTGCTCGCTGGCAGGGGCTTTGCAGCTCGCTAAACCCGGCGGATATTTAGTTCGGGGGGGAAGCCTGTTTCCTTCTGCATGCGTTGTCTCTCTGCCTACCGTGGCCAACTCGCCACGGGAGAAGCTCAGTCACTTCTCTCTCTGTGGCGACCTTACACCCACTCCAGCCACTTCATTCCTGTTGTTGTTCAACTGCTCGGTCGTGTCTGATTATTTGCGACCCCACAGACTCCAGCACATCAGGCTTCCCTGTCCTTCACCATCTCCCGGAGTTTACTCAAACTCATGTCCATCAAGTCGGTGATGCCATCCAACCATCTCATCCTCTGTCGTCCCCTTCTCCTTGCGCCTTTGATCTTTCCCAGCATCAGGGTCTTTTCCAATGAGTCAGTTCTTTGCATCAGGTGGCCAAAGTATTGGAGCTTCAGCTTCAGCATCAGTCCTTCCCGGATTGAGTTCCTATAGGATTGACCCTTATCAGTCATTAGATTCTCCTAAATACATAGCTTCCCATAATGTACCTTCCTAGAAGCCCCAAAACTCCATTTCCTGAGTCTTGTCGCTTCTAAATTGATCATCATTTGTTTAAATGGTATAGAACCCCCCCAGGCCAGACTTCCTTGAGGTTAAAAACCTTCTATTCTGGAAGGCCTTATATGTATCTGAAACAAGTTTTTTTCTCCAGTTAAGCTTTTTTGTCAGTTTAATTTGCAGCCCTCAGGTCAGAACCCCACTCCAGATGGAGGAGCCTGGTAGGCTGCAGTCCACGGGGTCGCTAAGAGTCGGACATGACTGAGCGACTTCACTTTCACTTTTCAGTTTCATGCATTGGAGAAGGAAATGGCAACCTACTCCAGTCTTCTTGCCTGGAGAATCCCAGGGACAGGGGAGCCTGGTGGGCTGCTGTCTATGGGGTCACACAGAGTCGGACACGACTGAAGCGACTCAGCAGCAGCAGCAGCAGCAGAAGCAGCAGCAGCAGCAGCAGCAGGTCAGAACATAAGAGGATATAGGAAAGTTTATCCCCCTCCACTGCAATTGGTTTGAGTGAATGATGTGTCCATCAGTTAAACATCTTTCTTTCTTTTCTTTTTCTTTTCTTTTTTTGGCCTCACAAAGCAGCACAGGGGAATCATAGTTCCCTGACCAGGGATCGAACCTGTGCCCAAGGTAGTGGCAGCATGGGGTGCTAACTGCTGGGCAACCAGGGAAGCCGCAGGAACTTGCTGAGTGATGCAGGTGAGACAGCATCTGTGGTTACTCAGAACAAGCCCAGCCGCACCTGGGCTTATGCTAATGAGGCGGCTCTGGGAGGTGGGGGCTGGTTGCCGGAGGAACCAACCACGTGATTAGAGGGTTGGTCCTTTTCATCCCATCCCCAGCCTCCATGGAGGGCAGAGGGGCTGTGGAATGAGTTGCTACAGACAGCCAGGAATTTACTCAGTCTTACCTAATGGAAGCTCCACGGTTCAGGGAGCTTCAAGGGTTGGGGAACCCACCCACAAGCTGGGAGCGTGCTGCCCCCAGACTCCACGGAGACACAAACTGCTGCACTGGGGACCCTCCCGGGTCTCACCCTTCATCTCTTCCTGTGGCTGTTCATCCCTTGAGGATAAACCGTAAGTCTAGAGTTCCCTAAGTTCTACGAGGAGGGGGTCGTGGGGACCCTATGGTTGTAGGCACATTGGACAGAAGTGAGTGACCTGGGGACCCACTCCTTGCGGTTGGCGTTAACTGGGGGCGTCCTGGGGGGGGGGGCTGAGCCCTTTACCCCCGTGGGGTCTGCACCAAGTCAGCTCATATCAGGGTGGACCTGAATGGTAGGGCGCCCAGCAAGTGTCTGAAGAGAACCAGAAGATGGTTCTGTGTGGAAAACGCTTTGGGTGTCGAAAGAGCTTGGAGCAGAGAAACAGTTTTCCTTCAAGTATTAATTTTTGTTCCCATGGGTTTAGAGCAAACACCTCCTCCTGATGACCGCTCTGCTCTTGGTGTTTTTCCTGCAAGCTGTTCTCCTCTCCTTCGTCAGAATTCTCTAGAACACCAGTTAGATCCTGTCTGTACTTGTTAATGACCTCCCAATGCTGGGGTTCTCGTGGCTTTTAGGAAAAAAGCTCAAATTCCTCCACCTGTCCGGCTGCCCGAGAAGGCGCACGTGGTGATGGGCGGTCCTTGACGAAGCGGACTTGCTTTGCGGCGGGTGGAAACCACGTGGCTCAGAGTTCGTCTCGGGGTTTATATTCTGTTCTTGAAGTTCCGCAGCTCCGTCGTGTCCGATTCTTTGCCACCCCCTGGACTGCAGCACGCCAGGCTTCCCTGTCCTTCACTATCGCCCGGACTTTGCCTCAGGCAGCCAACGTGTTGGTGCGTTTCGGAAGTGCCTCAGTTCTGAGCAAGATGCTCGGCATCCCTGACGGGGCTGAGGGGAGGGACGTCTGATCCCTCAGCTGCGAGTGGGGGAGACAGGATTTTCATCTCCGCTGGGGCAAGTTGGCCACCAGCACTCACGCTCTGTGGCAGGTGGGCGGCCGTAACAGAACACCCCAAAACTGGGGAGCTTAAATCCACCTGCATCCATCGCCCCCCAAGGCCTGGAGACCGGACCTCTGAGGTCAGCGGGTCCCAGGGCTGCGCTCCCTGCAGAGGCTGCAGAGGCTGCAGAGGAGGCTCCTTCCCGCCTCTTCCGGCTTCTGCGAGCTGCAGGTGGCCGTCCCTGGGCTGGCGGCCGCCGCCCTCCCGTGACCTCGTGTGCCTTCTCCTCCATGTCTGGGCCTCTCCCTGGCGATGGAGAGAAAGACGGGTGGAGTGCAGGAGCGCGCACACGCCGCATCTGCTACTCAGCTGCTCTGAGTGTCGCTTCTTGTCCTCCGTCCAGGCAGCCTGGCCCCGGTGCAGGAGATGCCTTAGGGATGGTAGTGCCCCATTGCTCTGGGTGTGATCCCTGGGTTGGAAAGACCCCCTGGAGAAGGGCATGGCTACCCACTCCAGTATTCTGGCCCGGAGAATCCTATGGACAGAGGAGCCTGGTGGGCTAAAGTGCGTGGGGTCCGACAGAGCCGACACGACTGAGCGACTGAACACGGAGGTGCAGAAATCCCAACGCACAGCCCAGCGGTGTTTACACACGACCTCTCATTACGTTGCTGGTGTTGAGAGATGGATTGGTTCCAACAGCCAGAAGGGAAGGTCCGAAGGGCCTCTTCTGGGTCCGCGTCTCCTGAAGTAACCTCTGCGGTGCTCTGGTTTCTGGAGATGGTGAGAGCTTCCTTATTTCCCTTGTTCATTGTGTGTGTCCATCGTATGTGTATCTACAGACGTGCACACACACGTCACACATGTGTGATGTCACACGTATGAATGGCACACATTATACACTGCTCTCTGTTATATACCGGTGGTGGTTTAGTTGCTAAATCATGTCCGACTCTTGGTGACCCCATGGACTGTAACCCACCAGGCTCCTCTGTCAGGGGGATTTCCCAGCCTGGAATACTGGAGTGGGTTGTCATTTCCTCCAGGGGGTCTTCCCAACCCAGGGATCGAACCCAGGTCTCCTGCATTGCGGGTGGATTCTTTACCACGGCGCCACCAGGGAAGCTCCCCAGGGGTGAAGGGAGGATGGAATTCTTGTTTAATTCCCCTGGTTTGTGACCCTTTTTTTCTCAGCAGCCTCAAGAAACAGCAGCTACACGTCTTGACCATGAAATTTCCAAGACTGGGGTCCTTGTTCTCAACGGCCACTTCCTCCCATACGGCCCGCTTCAATATTCAGAAATCAGTGCCCGGGACCTGGGGGACATCTGCCAGAGGGGACAGGGTTCCCCTTCTGCACTCGGTCAGTTTTCCCATCAGTGGTATTGCAAACAACAACTGCCCTGTGAAGACAGCAGGCAGGGTTCCGGCTGTCCCGCCCTGGGTCCTTGCCTGCAGCCTGGCTCACCCTCCTTGTTCTGAAATAAATCTCCCTCAACCCCTGGAGCATCTGAGTTCTGCAAACCCGTCGTCAGGAATCAGCAGACAGACGGGAACACACAGACGCTTGAAGCTTTGATAGCAGACTCTGGCACCCAACATGTTTTTGAAAGCACCGGAGTCTAATTTTCATTCCCAAAAAAGCCCCCTTGAAGACTTCTCAGCACGGATTAGGCTATCCATATTTCATGCAAAAAAAAAGAAAAAAAATCAGACATTAAAAAAAACCCACCCAAATGACTCTTAGTTATGAGTGGAGACATTCCAAATCGAAAGCAGCACCTTCTGGCCTCTGCCAAGGCTATGAAAACGCAATGATCTCCAGAAATTCATACACGCATCCCTGGGGACATTGTTATGGGCTCATAAAAAGAAAAATTGCTGGTACTTGAGCTTGCAAATAATTTATGCATTGGGTTTTGTCTCGGACGCCTGGAGTCTTGTGTGCCGAATTGACCACCTACTCATACCCAGGAAACAGGTCGTCAGCATCAGAATGGAGTCCTGGTGGTCTTCTGCACGTGTCAGCCCCTGCATGAAGAAACACGCTTTTTCACGAGCCACCTTGAACGTTTACAACCCAGTCATCTTGTTGGACCAAGCCGCCTTTGGTCATAGACGCTATTGTTCAGTTGCTCACTCGTGTCCAACTCTTTGCGACCCCACTGACTGCAGCCCACCAGGCTTCCCTGTCCATCACCAACTCCCGGAGTCCACCCAAACTCATGTCCATTGAGTCGGTGATGTCATTCAACCATCTCATCCTTTGTCGTCCCCTTCTCCTCCTGCCCTCAATCTTTCCCAGCATCAGGGTCTCTTCAAATGAGTCAGTTCTTTGCATCAGGCGGCCAAAGGATTGGAGTTTCAGTTTCAGCATCAGTCCTTCCAATGAATATTCAGGACTGATTTCCTTTAGGATGGACTGGTTTGATCTCCTTGCAGTCCAAGGGGCTCTCAAAAGTCTCCAACACCACAATTCAGAAGTATCAGTTCTTTGGTGCTTAGCTTTCTTTATGGCCCAACTCTCACATCTGTACATGACCACTGGAAAAACCATAGCTTTGGCTAGATGGACCTTTGTTGGCAAAGTGATATCTCTGCTTTTTAACACGCTGTCTAGGTGTGTCATAGCTTTACTTTCATGGAGCGAGCGTCTTTTACTTTCATGGCTGCAGTTATTTTGATTTTGGATGATAAATATATCTGTTGCTATCGTTTAGACTCTAAGTCATGTCCAGCTCTTTGTGATCCCATGGACTGTAGTCCTCTAGGCTTCTCTGTGCATGGAATTTCCCAGGCGAGAATATGGAGTGGGTTGCCATTTCCTTCTCCAGTAAACACATCTGCATGATGATAAATATATATATATATATATACACACCATTTTGTGGCATTTTCTGACTCTCATCTTCTGTGTGGCCTCATAAACACAGGAAGCCTGGAGAGAGGAAAGGTTGAATTCTGCGAGGTCCTCCATGGCACCTCCAGAGAAGAAGCTCGTTTGTAACACAATCTGCAGGAGAGGAGAGGACTTCTCAGTTTCCCAAAGGAATCTCCCAGGGATGCTGTGCAGATCTGTGGAAATGGTGCAGGCCTGTAGCACAGCATGACATCCATGCCTGGAGAACTTCAGTTCCCGCTGGGTGCCTCACTGTTTTACAGTGTTTTCAGGGGTTGACCCAGTTTTTGAAAGGCAAACAATAAAATTCACGTTAATTATCCACTATAGCACCAAGTCAGTTCATTCTGCTGCTGCTAAGTCGCTTCAGTCGTGTCCGACTCTGTGAGACCCCAGAGATGGCAGCCCACCAGGCTCCCCCGTCCCTGGGATTCTCCAGGCAAGAACACTGGCGTGGGTTGCCATTCCCTTCTCCAGTGCATGAAAGTGAAAAGTGAAAGTCAAGTCGCTCAGTCATGTCTGACTAGTAGCGACCTCATGGACTGCAGCCCACCAGGCTCCGCCGCCCATGGGATTCGCCAGGCAAGAGTACTGGGGTGGGGTGCCATTGCCTTCTCTGGCTTTCATTCTAGGATGAGCCAATAATACACAACCAGAGAAAATGATCAGGTGTTCTTGCTGCCACATACACATGCTTAATTCTTCTGGTCTTGCACCTTGCTAAAAATAACCAGTTTGAACCCATGTAGTTACCTTTTGCACCATGGACCCAACAAGGCAAAAGTGGGTTTTAAAAACCATATCAGCAAAAAAAAAAAAAAAACCTACAAATAATTTTCCCCAAGTGAGGTGGAAATTCAACTAAGGGTGAAACCGGGAAAAAATGATCCAGTTTACCCTTAAACTTGGAAAAGTTGAAAAATGGAGTTATCATTGCAAAAATGCAATGGAAGGGAAAGAACTAAAGTAATTCCTTCTCACAAACCCAGTTTAAAAATTTTCTTTCTGCAGAGCAGGAAAGCGACACTAGAAGAATGAGGGGTGGAAGATATAAAATGGGTCTAATTTTACGAGTCTGTGTTGGTGTGTAATGACAGACTTCTAAATAAAGCAGGAAGATTTGAGTTTAAATCTGATAGAAAAAAAGGAGGTTCTAAGGTAAAATCTGACAGAGGATGGAAGTTTTGAGATAAAAATGAAAGAAGGAAGGAGATTCTGAGGTATTACCAGGAAGAAAAAAAAAGAGGACCTGAGGTAACATCTGACAGAAAGAAAAAGGTTCTCTGGAAAATCTGAAAAAATAAACACGTTCTGAGGTAAAATCTGACAGAAAGAAGGAGGTTCTGAGGTTAAAATGACAGAAAAAAAGAGGTTTCGAGGTACCATCTGACAGAAATTATCGGATTGTGAGGTAAAATGTGACACAAATTTGGAGGCTTTGAGGTAAAATCTGACAAAAAATAGTGGACTCTGAGGTAAAATCTGACAAAAAGAAGGAGGTTCTGAGATAAAAACTGACGGAAGGAGGTTCTGAGGTAAAATCTGAAAGAAAGTAGGGGTTCTGAGGTAAAATCTGACAGAAACTAGGAGGTTCTGAGGTAAAATCTGACAGATATTAGTGGAGTCTAGGTAAAACCAGACATAAAGAATTTTTGAGGCAAAGTCCAACAGAAAGTTGGAGGTTTTAAGGTAAAATCTAACAGAAACAAGGCGGTTCTGAGGTAAAATCTGATAGAAAGTAGAGGATACTGAAGTACAATCTGACAGAAATAAGATTCTGAGGTAAAAATGACAGAAAGATGGAGGTTCAGAGGTAAAATTTGACAAAGTAGCAGTTCTGAGGTGAAAACTAACAAAGTAGGAGATTCAGAGGGAAAATCTGACAGAAATAATGAAGTACAGAGGTAAACTTTGATAGTTGGGTGGACTTCCCTGGTGGCTCAGTCGGTAAAGCATCTGTCTACAACGCGGGAGACCTGGGTTCGATCCCTGGGTCCGGAAGATCCCCTGGAGAAGGAAATGGCAATCCACTCTAGTACTATTGCCTGGAAAACCCATGGAGAGGGGAGCCTGGTAGGCTACAGTCTATGGGGTCGAAAAGAGTCAGACGTGACTGAGCGACTTCACTTCACTGAGGCAAAATGTGAATAAAGTTGAAGGCTGTGAGGTCAAATCTGGAAAAAAAAAAGATTCTGAGATAAAATATGAGAGAACAAAGTTGTGAGGTAAAAATTACAGAAGAAGGCTGTGAGGTAATATCTAACAGAGAAGGAAGTTCTGACAGAAAATTTTGGAGAACTAGGTTCACAGGAAAATGTGACATAATGAAACAAATTGTGAGATAAAATCTGACAGAAACAACATTATACCTCAGAACTACCTTCTTTTTGTCCATCAGTTCAGTCACTCAGTCGTGTCCAACTCTTTGCGACCCCATAGACTGCAGCACAGCCAGGCCTCCCTGTCCATCACCAACTCCTGGAGTTTACTCAAACTCATGTCCATCAAGTTGGTGATGCCATCCAACCATCTCATCCTCTGTTGTCCCCTTCTCCTCCCGCCTTTAATCTTACCCAGCGTCAGGGTCTTTTCCAATGAGTCACCTCTTTGCATCAGATGACCAAAGTATTGGAGCTTCAGCTTCAGCTTCAGCATCAGTCCTTCCAATGAATATTCAGGACTGATTTCCTTTAGGATGGACTGGTTGGATCTCCTTGCAGTCCAAGGGACTCTCCAGAGTCTTCTCCAACACCACAGTTCAAAAGCATCCATTCTTCAATGCTCAGCTTTCTTTATAGTCCAACTCTCATATTCACACATGACCACTGGAAAAACCACAGCCTTGACTAGCCAGACCTTTGTTGGCAAAGTAATGTCTCTGCTTTTTAATATGCTGTCTAGGTTGGTCATAACTTTCCTTCCAAGGAGTAAGTCTTTTAATTTCATGGCTGCATTCACCATCTGCAGTGATTTTGGAGCCCAGAAAAATAAAGTCAGCCACTGTTTCCACTGTTTCCCCATCTATTTGCCATGAAGTGATGGTATCGGATGCCATGACCTTAGTATTCTGAATGTTCATTTCTGTCAGATTTTACCTATAAACTCTTTGGTTTCTGTCAGATTTTACCTCAAAACCTCGTTTCTGTCAAATTTTACTTAAGAACCTCCTAGTTTCTGTCATATTTTACCTCAGAACCCCTGAATTTTTATCAAATTTTACCTCAGAACCTCCTAGTTTCTTCTCAGATTTTACCTCAGAATCCCTCATTTCTGTCAGATTTTATGTCAAAACCTCTTTCTGTCAGATTTTACCTCCAAATCCCCTAGTTTCTGTCAGATTTTACCTCAGAATCCCATAGTTTCTCTCATGTTTTACATTAGAACCTTGTTCTTTCTGTCAGATTTTCACTCAGAAGCCCTTAATATCTGTCAGGTTTTTACCTCAGAACCTTCTTCTTTCTGTCATATTTTACCTCAGGACTCCCTAGTTTCTTTCAAATTTTACGTCAGAACCCCTTAGTTACTGTCAGATTTTACCTAAGAACCCCGTATGTCTGTCATCTTTTACTTTAGAACCTCCTCTTTCTGTTAGATTTTACCTCAGAATCCCCTAGTTTCTGTCACATATTACTTCAGTACACCCTAGTCTGTCTGATTTTACCTCAGAACCCCCTAGTTTTTGTCAGATTCTACCTCAGAATCTTCTTTCTGTCAGATATTACCTCAGAATCCCATAGTTTCTTCATTTTCCCCGTCAGAACCTTGTTCTTTCTGTCAGAATTTAACTCATAACCCTTTAATTTCTGTCAAGTTTTACCTCAGATCCTCCTCCTTTTGGTCAGATTTTCCCGCAGAACCCTCTAGTCTCTGTCAAATTTTCATCAGAACCCCCTAGTTTCTGTCATATTTTACTTGTGTTTGACTCTTTTTCACTCCATAAAGTCCAGCCCGCCAGTCTCCTCTGTCCATGGGATTTTCCAGGGTAGAATACTGTTGATTTCTAGTTCTTGCTCCAGGGGGATCTTCCCAGCGTAGTAATCAAACACATCTCTTTCATTGGCAGGCGGATTCTTTACCACTGAGCCATGTGAGAAGCCCAGAGGCTGGGCCACCGTGTTCCCAAGCTAGACAGTTGTCCCCAAATTCACCATGGAAAGTCAACATATCCTACCTGGGCAACCCCATGCAGCACTCACCTTTATCGTGCTTTTCTATATAAACAGAATATTCTTTCCTCCTGGAGCTCAGAGATCAGTGTATTATTCAGTTACTAAGTTGTGTCCAACTCTTTGCGTGCGACCCCATGGACTGCAGCATGCCAGGCTTCCCTGTCCTTCACCATCTCCCGGAGTTTGCTCAAAGTCATGTCCGTTGAGTCGATGATGCCATCCAACCATCTCTTCCTTGTCATCCCCTCTCCTCCTGCCCTCAATCTTTCCCAGTATCAGAATCTTTTCCAGCCTTGCATAAGTCAGCGAAACTACAAGCCATGCTATGTAGGGCCACCCAAGATGGATGGGTCATGGTGGACAGCTCTGACAAAACCTCTGGTGGTCCCCTGGCAAATGGGCTGGCAAACCACTTCGGTATTCTTGGCTTGAGAACCCCAGGAACAGAATGAAAAGCCAAAAAGGAATTGAGGAGAAAGAGATAAGGCCCCGTCCCCTGCCCCGGCCCTGGCTGGTGCAGAACCTGCCTGCCGTGTTTACCCACACGCACGCCTCCCCGTGTCAGCACGGCCGTGCTATGATTTATAGACATGCACACCCCGGAATCATTTAAAGTAGATTAGATTCAGGGGACAATTCCTTCTAATATGACAAGCTGATGCAGGCTGACAGGTAACTAGGTTACTTGGGATGGCAAGCGAGTTCAAGAAATTCTGATTAAATTAAAATATTAATGGTACCGCCGGGAGAAGGAGATTGAATCACATTAGGAGCATTCAGGATGAGACCGGAGATGCAGGTGTGTGTGTGTGTGTGTGTGTGTGTGTGTGTGTGTGCGTGTGTGTGTGTGTGTGTGTGTGTGTGTAGGCTGGGGTGCCAGGGGAAGTTATTTCCACTCAAAGGCACATTCCAGTGAAAGGGGAGATGAGGGGAGCCACTTCTTTCTCATCAGGTCTAGAACAGGATGCACCTGCTGCAGAGAATTTTGATCCGCGCTCACCTCATGTCATTAGCACCCAGCCCTTCTGTGAAACCATCACTGCCAAACTCTGCCAGCTCCATGGGACCTTATATTGTTTTTTCTTTTTCTTTCCTCCTGCAGAGAAAAACAACAAATAAGCATCTCATCTTGGCCACAGGAAAATGAGACTCAGGGACGCTGTGACTCATTCATTCCAAGCCGATAAGCAGCTGGTGGCTCAGACAGTAAAGAATCTGCCTTCTGTGCCCGAGACCCAGGCTCAGTCCCTGGGCTGCGAAGATGCCCCTGGAGAAGAGAATGGCTATCCAGTCCTGTATCCTTGCCTGGAGAACCCCATGGACAGAGGAGCCTGGCGGGCTACAGTCCATGGGGTCACACAGAGTCGGACATGAGTGAGCAACTAACGCTTCATAACGACAGCACACTCATTCATGTGGGGTCCCCCTTACAGGCGTTCTGAGTTCTAGGGATGAAGAGGAAAATTTTACTTTCTTGAGTCCCTACTAGGGGCTTCCGGGAGAATCATGTTGGTGCGTGTGTGTGTGTGTGTGTGTGTGTGTGTGTGTGTGTGTGTGAAGTCAGTCCGTCGTGTCTGACTCTTTGCGACCCCATGGACTGTAGCCCACCAGATTCCTCTGTCCATGGCATTTTCCAACAAGAATCCTGGAGTGGGTTGCCATTTCCTTCTCCAGAAAAGTGAAGTCTTCAAGTATTTAGCTAACACTTGGCCTCACTGAGCACAGAAATGAGTCAGTCAGTGAGTTGGGGGTTTCTCGTGAAGTCACCTACAAAGCAAAGCAGAGAGTGAGAACTCAGAAACTCTCCCCAAAAGAAAAAGCAAGACAGGCCATTTTAGGCTCAGCACTCTGGTGTTTACCTGGACCCTGCTGACCATCCCCTTATCAAGGGTCTGTTTCCATCATCTACAAATCTCTGTGACAGGACAAGCCTCCAGCATTGCTTTAGAAACAGAATGGAGACGAATCGTGTTATGCTTTTAGCGTTTGGGTTTTTTTTTTAAATTGATATATAGGGGGTTCCCTGGTGTCTCAGACGGTAAAGAATCTGCCTGCAATGCAGGAGACCCGGGTTCAATTCCTGGGTGGGGAAGATCCCCTGGAGGAGGGCATGGCAACCCACTCCAGTCTTCCTGCCTGGAGAATCCCATGGACAGAGGAGCCTGGTGCGCTACAGTCCGTCGGGTTGCAAAGAGGCAGACACGACTGAGCGACTGAACAACAATTGCTTTACAATATTGTGCTGGTTTCTGCAGTGCAGCAACGTGGATCTGCCACGAGGAGGGGCCCGTCTTTAACCACTGAGTATAGCAGTAGCGTTCTACCATGATGATTTATCATAGGGTATTGAATGCGATGGGTGAACAAGGTCCTACTTTATAGCATATGGACCGTTTTTTCTTTCAGCTTCTTATTCTGCATTAGGGTAGAGTCCATAAACAGTGTTGAGATGGTCTCAGGTGACCAGTGCAGGGACTCAGCCATCAGCTCTGCCGGTTCGCTCACTCAGCCGGGTCCGACTCTGCGACCCCATGGACTGCAGCACGCCAGGCCTCCTTGTGCATCACCAGCTCCTGGAGCTTGCTCAAACTCATGTCCATTGAGTTGGTGAGGCCATCCAGCCATCTCATCCTCTGTCTCCCCCTTCTCCTCCTGCCTTCAATCTTTCCCAGCATCAGGGTCTTTTCTAATGAGTCAGCTCTTTGCATCAAAGTATTGGGGTTTCAGCTTCAGCATCAGTCCTTCTAATGAATCGTCAGGGCTGATTTCCTTTAGGATCGACTGGCTGGATCTCCTTGCAGTCCAAGACAAAGACAGACAAATATCATGTGATATCACTTATATGGAGACTCAAAAAAGGAATGATACCAATGAATTTACTTCCAAAACAGAAAGAGACTCATAGACCTAGAGAATGAATTCATGGTTGCTGGGGGGACAGATGGAGGGAAGGGATAGTCAGGGAGTCTGGGATGGACATGGACACCCTGCTGTGTTTAACATGGAGAACCAGCAAGGACCTGCTGCCCAGCACAGGGAACTCTGCTCAGTGTCATGTGGCAGCCTGGATGGAGGGGAATTTGGGGAAGAATGGACATAAGTATATGTATGGCTGAGTCTGTGAACCTATGACAAACCTAGACAGCATATTAAAGAGCAGAGACATTACTTTGCCGACAAAGGTCTGTCTAGTCAAGGCTATGGTTTTTCCAGTGGTCGTGTATGGATGTGAGAGTTGGACTATAAAGAAAGCTGAGCACCGAAGAATTGATGCTTTTGAACTGTGGTGCTGGAGAAGACTGTTGAGAGCTCCTTGGACTGCAAGGAGATCCAACCAGTCCATCCTAAAGGAAATCAGTCCTGAATACTCACTGGAAGGACTGATGCTGAAGCTGAAACTCCAATCCTTTGGCCACCTGATGCGAAGAGGTAGCTCATTGGAAAAGACCCTGATGCTGGGAAAGATTGAAGGCAGGAGGAGAAGGGGGCGACAGAGGATGAGATGGCTGGATGGCATCACCGACTCGATGGACCTGAGTTTGCGTAGAGTCTGGGACTTGGTGATGGACAGGGAGGCCTGGCGTGCTGGGGATCATGGGGTGGCAAAGAGTCGGACACGACTGAGCAACTGAACTGACTGAATATTCCACTGATTATTCCACCTCTGTTTAGGTTTTGAAACAAGGTCCATTTCCCCCCGCCCCCCCCACCCCACCTTTCCCTATTATGTCTCTTGCCTGACACTTTTCTCCTCCCATCTCTTTCTTGATGTATTTCCATTCCTCTCAACTAGCGGTCCCCTACCTTTTGAGCATGAGGAAGTGTTTTCATGATTCAGTGCTACGTAGACATGTATTTATTCTCTTTCAGATTCTTTTCCCGTATAGGTTACTAGAGCATATGGAGTTACTCTGTATTGTGGTTCACTTATGCTTGGGCTTTCTCTGGTGGCTCACCGTTAAACAGTCTGCATGCAATATGGGAGATGTGGGTTTCATTCCTGGGGCGGGAAGATCCCTTGGAGGAGGGCATGGCAACCCACTCCAGTATCCTTGCCTGGAGAATCCCATGGACAGAGGAGCCTGGCGGGCTACAGTCCCTGGGGGTCGCAAAGAGTCAGACACGACTGAGCAACTAACACTTCGCTTCATGCAGATTTTCATTCTGTTTTAGATTTGTGGTTCAACGGAGAAGTCCATAAACATGTATTCTTCTTTTTTAAATTCTTTGCCCATAGAGTTCATTACAGAGGATTAAGTAGTGTTCCGTGCCCTGTACAGTAGGTCCTTGCTGTATGCGTATTTTATATATAGTCCTGTGTCTCTGTAGATCCTGTGAACTTCTTTACAAAGCAAAGACAGATTTACAGTTCCTGAAATCAAACTTGTGGTAACCAAAGGGGCAATGTGCAAAAGGGATAAATTAGGAGTTTGGGATTAACAAAGAAGAGTTACTTCGAGTCAGTTTTTTTTTCACTTGTTCATCTAAAGCGGAGGCAAGAAAAATTTTTTTCCACCTAGGGAAAAAATGGCACAGCCCTTCTCTAAAGCCTGCTGGTTCTAACGGAAATAATTATTGGGTGAAACGTTGCTCCCAGCCCCTCTGTGGTATATTAAAGCCACAGTATGGAAATAAAGATATTACCATGCTAGGAATGCTTATTGTTGAAATATGAATACACAGAATATATGACGGAGGTTAGTATTTAAATTGCAAACACGAGGAGATGTTTATTAAGGTATCAGAGATCCTGAGTTGTTTTTTTTTTTTTCACTCTCTCCCCCCTCTCATAATTTTCAATATAATCTAAATTAAGCTATAAAAAATCATTACCTTTAGCAATTTTTAAAATCATCTTTCATCTCAGGGAACCTAACTCATGGCCCACTGAAAATATTGTGAATAAATACTGTATTAAGAACACTGATAATTTTCCTTCATGCAATGGAAAGCTTGTGAGACCAGAAGCAAAATTAAGGGGAATTACCGACTCAGCCCCGGGGGCCAGTGAGGGTCCTTGGATGTGTCCACCGGGGAAATATATTTTTAGGAGCACCTTTTGCTAGCGGATGTGAAGAAGGCACGGCCACCCACTCCAGTGTTCTTTCTTGCCTGGGAAGACACCCATGGACAGAGGAGCGGGAGGGCTACAGTCCATGGGGCCGGACACGCCTGAGTGACTGAACACTTGCCCAGCTAATGTCTTCCACCAAGCCTTCCCGGAAACACATATCGCTGAGGTATAGTGCCCTGGTCAGGATTGATGGCCGGACTTTTAATCCAGCTCTTTGCAACAGTTTGGGGAAATTTGGAGTCTTTCAGGAAGACAAATGGTAGCATTTCGGATGCAAACGCTATTTTTAAGTCATCCTCTGTCTGTGACAAGGAGAATAAAACAAATTCAGGGCTCTCCCTCGGCCGTGGGCTCAGCCACCCATGGGTCCAAGGAGTCACCCAGCTTTTTCCAGGCTGATTAATTCTCAGACCTTATGCCTGTGTTTCCCTCTCTCCCTGGTCTGACTCCTTAATGGGAAAATAATTGCAAACTTTGTGCTGACGGGTCCCTGAAGGTAAAGGAGACGCACACCACCTTTGTCCTGGGAATGTTTTTGTCTTGCTCTGGAAAGAGGACTCAGAAAGGGAATCGGCCTCTCGGGTCTGTTGTTTTCAGACCATCTACTTTCTCTGCCCTGAAAGAAACCACAAAGCGTCACTCACAGCCCCTCCAGAGTCAGACACGACCGAGCAACCAAACTCCCAGCACCAGCGTTACACGGATGAAAGAAACAGGAGGGCGGTATTTTCACCTGAGCATGCAGAAAACTCTGCGCTCTCTCTCCTGTCTCCCCACCATCTTTGCTCTTCAACTCCCATTTTGTAGGATGCCCCCAGATACCCAACTATATACATACTTTTCTTTGCTTTTCCAGTCTCCCGCCCCCACTGGGGCAGCCACGTTGTCAGGTGGGGCTTACAGACAAATTCTATAAAAGGGGAATAGCTTCTCTTGATAATCCCCCCCCCCTCCTTTGCCATGTTGTTGGTTGTTTTTTCTTATTCGCCTCATCTGGAATGTTGATGTGATGGCAGGAGCTACCGTAGCTGTTTTGTGACAAGCCATTGGTGCTTAGTTGCCCAGTCATGTCCACTGCTGCTCAGCTGTGCCTGACTCTCCTGCAACTCCCGGCTTCTCTGCCCATGGGATTTTCCTGGCAAGAATACTCGGGTGGGTTGCCATTTCCTCCTCCAGGGGATCTTTCTGAACCCATATCTGTTAAGTCTCCTGCATTGTTAGACAGACTTTTTACCACTAGCGCCATGTGGGAAGCCTGACAAGCCACCAAGGAAAAGAAAAAACAGAAAGAAAAAAACTGCAGAAAGACCTACGCAACGTCTCTGAGCCTCTGCCCCAACCTTGCAGCCTACCTGCAGGATTCTTATTGTCCAAGAGAGACAGAAAAGTCCCAGGGAGCTTTGAGTTACTGGTTACACAGGCTACCCAGGCACTTGTACCCAGAACAGATGGAATTCTAGAACCAAAACTCCAGACACCGGTTCAAGCCACAGAAAGGGTGAGATTTGGATTCCTTAAACCAATGTCAGGATGATGGTTGAAGCAAGGAGTGGAAAGAAAGAAAGGGGGGAAAAAAAAAGACAGTGGGAAGATTGATGGAAAACACAGCCACAGTTTTCAGAATTAACATACACACTCTTGGGGGTGGTTTAAATATTTAAAGACTCATGTTTAATCATAATAAAAATATTTCAGAGAAATAGTCGACTTGCCAGAAGAAATGAAGAGGAAATTAATATAGATGGTGTATCCCGTGGCCGCAGGATAAACTGGTCATTTCTAACCTCACCTGTCTAAAATATAGAATTACTTGGACACGGGTAACAACTCAAGCGGCCTCGCGGAGATGGAAAACAGATCAGCAGAAAAAGGAGCCACAGAGAGCAATACAAACCCCATCCCACAAGGGAAGGTAGGGTAAATGTTTGTGCATGCTGGAAATACTACACCTTAAAAATATCTTGGTGCGCCTGGATTTTTCATTTTGCAGTGATCTAATCGAAACTGAAGACCAGTAACCTAGCCTAATTTTTTAAGCATGAAAAGGATTCTGGTGATATCAGCGGCCAGCGTGCAACCAAATAGAAACATCCCAGCTACCCAATTTGTTTCTAGATGCCGTTTCACCCTCCAAACAGACTCTAAAGTACGTGCATTATTTTCCTTAAGTTTTCCTTTTCTCCTTCAATTTCTTTTCAGTTCAGCGTTAGCAGAACATTCCAGGAGTGGTGGGGTGGGGGGTGGTGAGGAGAGAAAATCTGATATTTCTTTTAGTCCAAAGCACTTCATTTTTCAACGTCTAAAATATACGGAGCAGACGAATCCGTTTCCTGTGTTACATTCTCCTCTGCGTTCGAGTTCTCACTGTCGGTTTCTTGTTACCAAGTTCTTCCCAATCTTAACTCTCGTGGAGCTCAAAGAAAGGCTCGTCTTATCCCAGAGCTGGCAAGATTCAGAAAGGTGGCAACGTTAAATTTTTCTTGATAAAACAAGGCAAGGGCGGGATCGGCGTATAAAACTGTGACTTTTGATCATTTAGAGGCTGGTAACTCTTTCTCTAATAAAAGTTTATTTAAAAAAAACACCCTAATGATAACATTTTGTTGCCAAAAATAGGGGATCCTGAATCCCATACATCTGTGGCGGTGTGCTTTGGATCTGCGATGGAAGTCACTGAAAGGCTGTCTACTTTCCACATCACCCGATCACATTTCCCAACGCTACCGCAAGTATGAATTTCATGTCGGTATAACAAGCCTATTCTTTCGACTGAAATTATAATGCTAGCCTAAGCCCCCTTTCTTTCAGTATTTTATGATTTCCCATTCTTTTCTAGCACCGAATGTTAGTTTTAGCCCAAAAGGGATTTTCTGGGAACGTTTCGAAATCCCATTTCATCTATTTTTGAGCCGTCCGGCCATGGGGAGATGAAGGCTTTATACACATGAAGACATTTTTCAGATGCCTTTCGGAGATCTCGGTCAGACTTGTATTTTAAAAATGCAGACATGCCGGGGGAAGGCGTGGGGACGGACAAACCTGTGCTTCTTGCGACGAGGGGGCCGGGTGTTTATAAACGCACTCTGTACTCGCTTAAAATTAGCAAGCTGCGTAAACACACGGGAATGATCGCTGTCTCCAATAATACTTATTTAACATCTACCAAGCAGGAGGCTCAGAGGGAAAAGGGATTCTCGAGAAAATATGTCAGTTACCCTCAAAACTAGACCCGGAATCCAAGCTACACCGACCGCAGCTTCTGAAAAGTATCTGTTTAAGGGTACATTTGTTCAAACACATGGACTCCAAGTGAGAAGAAAGGTTGAGAGGGGACGGAGGTGGATGTGGTTTTTTTCAAAAATAGGTTTCACATATCTTCTGTTTCTTAGCTGGAAACCAAAGCCACTTTTCAGATACTTGTGTGTGTGTGTGTGTGTGTGTGTGTGTGTGCATGTATAAAAAAGGTACATATATATGAGATGTGTGTATATATGTACTTAGTTGCTCAGGCACGTCTGACTCTCTGCGACCCCATGGACTGTAGCCCACCAGGCTCCTCTGTCCATGGGCTTCTCCAGGCAAGAGTACTGGAGTGGGTTGCCATGTCCTCCTCCAGGGGAGCTTCCTGACCCAGGGATCAAACTGGTGTCTTCTGTGTCTCCTGCCTTGGCAGGCAGCTTCCTTCCCACTGAGCCACCTGCCTTTCCCCAATCCCCTGTGAAATTACAGGTCCCCTTCTTTCTCTGAGTCACCCCCGAGCCATTTACTGCGGGAAATTACCCGAGAAATCTCATGTGCTTGGCCGTTCCGCCGTAAACAGTGCCGTAGGAAGCTCCAAAAGTCACCCCAGCTTCACATTGCAAATTGAAGGCCCTTGCGACTTGCGCAGATTAAATACAGACTTTTTTAAAAAAGAAATAACTTGATGACTCAGGACTGAGCTTTTAAATGGATACCCTAAGAGAAGACACTTTGACCGTTCAGGATTTTTTTTTTGGCGGGGCAGGGTGGTGGATTGAAATGGACCTGGGGAAGGGGCGCCTTTCTTGCGTGGCTACAAACGGCTCTGTCTCCTTCGGGGACGAATTAAGGACAGTGTCCGGAGTCAGCCGGTGGCGTGTTGCACAGCCGTCCATTTTACGAGGAATCTGCTGGCTGTGCCCGGGTGACCGGGCCGTTCTTTCCACTGGAGACGCGCTGTGCTCCAGAAAGACGCAGAGCAGCGCTGCAGTGCCTGAGGGACGCATCTGGCTTCCGTGGACGCGAGTGGAGGACGCTGGCGCCTGTGACGATGAGCCGTCCTCTGCAGCGGGTTTGGAAGAGACCTGCTGGGTCTTGGGCTTGAGCCTCTGAGCCCTGCTCGGACCTGTGTTCAGTGTTCTCGGAACCAGGGTCCACGCTGCGCTTGGATGCATTCAGACATTCAAGGCTCACCCCCCTCATCAGAAAGCGATTTCTCACGGAGTGACAGCCCTTTCATGTGGAAGCTAAAAAGAAATGAGACACGTGAACTTACTCACGAGACAGAAACAGACTCACTGACCTAGAGAATGAACTTACGGTCACCAGCAGGGGAAGGGTGGGGGGAGGGATAGTCAGGGCGTCTGGGACGGACATGGACACCCTGCTGTATGTAACGTGGAGAACCAGCAAGGCCCTGCTGGACAGCTCAGGGAACTCTGCTCAATACTTTGTGATAATCTTATGGTCACCAGGGGGGAAGGATGGGGGAAGGGATAGTCAGGGAGTCTGGGATGGACATGGGCACGCTGCTGTGTTTAACACGGAGAACCAGCAAGGACCCGCTGTCCAGCACAGGGACTCTGCTCAGTGTCCCGCGGCAGCCTGGATGGGAGGGGAGTCTGGGGAGAGTGGATACGTGTGTGTGTGTGTGTGCCTCAGCCCCATTGCTGTCTGCCTGGGCCTATCACAGCACTAGTAATCAGCCATGAGAAAAAGGGAAAGTGATAGTCGCTCGGTCGTGTCCGACTCTCTGCGACCCCATGGACTGCAGCCCACCAGGCTCCTCTGTCCCTGGGATTCTCCAGGCAGAAATACTGGAGTGGGTTGCCACGCCCTCCTCCAGGGGATCTTCCCGACCCAGGGGTCAAACTGGGGTCTCCTCCTTTGCAGGCAGATTCTTTACTGTCTGAGCCACGATATCGCAACACAAAATGAAAAGTTCTTTTTTTAAAAGAAGCTATTTCTCCCTGGTGTTTGGACGTTCTTTCTCCATGTGCCCCTGAAGCTGGTCCCTTGAGAGCACAATTCCTTATCCCACACACTAGACCGTGAAAGGCAGTTCAAATGGCTCTTCCGCACAGCCGACATTCAGCTATTCACAGGCAGACAACACAGCCTTGCCCAATTCCTCCTTTCCTGGGAGGTTTTAATGATTGGGGCGGAATGCCTCCAGAACCCCCATCTTGCTTCAAATGCAGAAGGTTCCAGAAATGCCCCCACCATCGCCTTGTAGCCCATTTAAACGTATGCTGAGCCATTAAGCAAAAGTCTTCAAACTTGAGGGGCTGAAATAATATAGAGCACATTTTCCCACTCCAGTGCAATTAAGCTGGAAATAAATAACAGAAAGATAACTAGAAAATGCCGTGAGTTGGAATCTTAGGCACTGCACTTTCAAACAACCCACGAGCCAAAGAGAAAATCAGAACAAACCCTAGGTAGCGTTTCAATCCGAATGGTAACAAAAACATGAGCTATCAAAACCAAGGACTGTGTAAGCAGATTTGGGGGTGGGGATTTACAGCTTTAAGTTCTTTTATAGAAAGGAAGAAAAGCTGGAAATTAGTGAGTTAAAAACCCAACTCAAAAAGTCGGAAAGCATTGAGCAGAGTTCCCTGTCTTATACGGTAGGTCCTTGCTGGTTCCCCATGTTACGTACAGGAGTGTGTCCATGTCCATCCCAGACTCCCTGACGATCCCTTCCCCCATCCTTCCCCCTGGTGACCATAAGGTTATTATACCTGTGCTGTCCAGTAGGTCCTCGCTGGTTCTCCATGTTACACACAGCAGTGTGTCCATGTCCATCCCAGACTCCCTGACTCTCCCTTCCCCCATCCTTCCCCCTGGGAACCATAAGGTTATTACAGAGGATTGAGCAGAGGTCCCTGTGCTGGACAGCAGGTCCTCGCTGGTTCTCCATGTTACACACAGGAGTGTGTCCATGTCCATCCCAGACTCCCTGACGATCCCTTCCCCCATCCTTCCCCCTGGTGACCATAAGGTTATTATACCTGTGCTGTCCAGTAGGTCATCGCTGGTTCTCCATGTTACACACAGCAGTGTGTCCATGTCCATCCCAGACTCCCTGACTCTCCCTTCCGCCATCCTTCCCCCTGGGAACCATAAGGTTATTACAGAGGATTGAGCAGAGGTCCCTGTGCTGCCCAGCAGGCCCTTGCTGGTTCTCCATGTTAAATACAGCAGTGTGTCCACGTCCATCCCACACTCCCTGACTGTCCCTTCCCCCCATGCCTCCCCCGGTGACCATAAGGTTATTACAGAGGATTGAGCAGAGTTCCCTGCGTTGTTCAGCAGGTCCTTGATTATTATCCACATTAAATATAGCAGTGTATAGATTATATAACGATCTAAATGGGAAAAGAATTTTAAAAAAGAATAGACACACTTGTATGTATACTTGGAAAAAATGTATTATAATCCTAGAGGGGAAAAAAAAATCACAGAATTGCACACTTTAAAATGGTGAAATTTTATGATATGTGAATTATATCTCAATGAAGCTGTTATCTAAAACGTCAGAAAAGTCCTTAAACCCAAAGGAAGAACAGAAATGAATCAATTAAATAATGAACATAACACCGAAAAAAAAAAATCAACATAACCAAACTGTGTGTGAAGATTAATGAAAATTGTATACCCCTGACAAGACTAACCAAGGGAAAAATAAAGGACAAAGAAGCAACATTAAAAAGCAATATTAGAAGAGAGATGTCTGTAGAGCCTTTATATTTCTTTTTAAAAAATAAAGAGATTCAAAAACAAGTTTGTGCCAACATTTAAAACATAGATACCACAGACGAGTTCTTAGAAATAAAAACATGAATTCAAAACACTTAACGTATAATTTTAAAATTCGCCACAGGGAAATTACCAGGTTCAGATATCTTTGCTAGTAAATTTAATGAATACTTAAGGAAGAAAAAATTGCCAACTTTATGCAACTTTTCCAGAGTCTCCAAAGTCATTTTTATGAGGTTGGAACTGAGCGGGGAATTATTTTAAAGCAAAATTGCAGGTCAAGCTCATTTATGGACAAAGACAAAAACATTTATACTAAATAGTAGCAAACTAAACATAAAAAGTGGGCTTCCCAGGTGGCACCAGTGTTAAGGAACCCGCCTGCCAATGCAGGCTGCATAATAAGTCTCAGGTTCAATCCCTGGGGCGGGGAGATCCCCTGGAGGAGGGGGTGGCAACCCGCTCCAGTATTCTTGCCTGGAGAATCCCATGGACAGGGGAGCCTGGGGGACTGCAGTCCTTGGGGTCACAAACAGTCAGACACGACTGAAGTGGCTTAGCACAGCACATACAAACCCAAAAGCACTTGTTTTTAAAAAGGGTCATCGACTGCCGTGTTGCTCCAAGCATCTGCGACTCTACTCACCATGCACAGGGCGCAGGTTTGATCCCTGGTCCGGGACCTAGAGCCCACATTAAGGCAACTAAGACCAAATAAACAAATGATCGTTTTTAACAAAAGTGTTATAAACAGATGCTGGGTTGAGTTTATTCTGACTTCCCTGGGAACAGAGGATACAAGTGGTGCAGGTGGGGGACCACATACCGCTCTGTGAGGGAGAAGTTTCAGGAAATAAATGATTTGCCATCAACCCAAAAGAAGAGTTGGACCATAAAGAAAAGTGAGAGTGAAAGTGAAGTCTCTCAGTCGTGTCAGACCCTTTGCAACCCCACGGACTGTAGCCCACCAGGCTCCTCCATTCATGAGATTTTCCAGGCAAGGGTACTGGAGTGGGGTGCCATTGCCTTTTCCATAAAGAAAGCTGAGCACCAAAGAACTGATGCTTTTGAACTGTGGCATTGGAGAAGACTCTTGAGAGTCCCTTGGACTGCAAGGAGATCCAACCAGTCCATCCTAAAGGAAATCAGTCCTGAATATTCATTGGAAGGACTGATGCTGAAGCTGAAACTGCAATACTCTGGCCGCCTGATGAGAAGAACTGACTCCTTGGAAAAGACCCTGATGCTGGGAAAGATTGAAGGCGGGAGGAGAAGGGGACAAGAGAGGATGAGATGGTTGGATGGCATCACTGACTCAATGGACATGGGTTTGAGTAAGCTCTGGGAGATGGTGAAGGACAGGGAGGCCTGGCGTGCTGCAGTCCACGCGGTCACAAAGAGTCGGACACGACTGAGCGACAGAACAAAGACCTGCCAGCAAGGCCCCCCGTCTCCTCAGAAATCATAACGATGAGAGACCCAGCAAGACCCCCGTCTCCTCAGATATCATAAGGACCAGAGACCATGAAGACCCCCGTCTCCTCAGATATCATAAGGACCAGAGACCCATGAAAACCCCCGTCTCCTCAGATATCATAAGGATGAGAGACCCATGAAAACCCCCGTCTCCTCAGATATCATAAGGACCAGACCCATGAAGACCCCCGTCTCCTCAGATATCATAAGGATGAGAGACCCATGAAAACCCCCATGTCCTCAGATATCATAAGGACCAGAGACTGTGAAGACCCCCGTCTCCTCAGATATCATAAGGACCAGACCCATGAAAACCCCCGTCTCCTCAGATATCATAAGGATGAGAGACCCATGAAGACCCCCATCTCCTCAGATATCATAAGGACGAGAGACCCATGAAGACCCCCGTCTCCTCAGATATCATAAGGATGAGAGACCCATGAAGACCCCCGTCTCCTTAGAGATCATAAAGACCAGAGACCCAGACGTCCTCTGTCTCCTCAGATATCATAGGTGACACCCTTATGACACCCCAGCATGGCTCCCCCAGTCCCCCAGATCGTCGGGTGGCTGGGACCATGGTGTCCTTGGCGAGCACACTTCACCCATCCTACGAAGCCTGCTCCTCACACCTCGTATTTCACGTTTGCAGCAAACCTCTCACTTGGGGGCCGAGTGGAGCCTTCATCACTCCTAATACAATAAAAAGCCACACTTCAAAATATGATTAACCTCATCTGTCTACATTTGGGGCTAATAGAGCCTCCTGACCACATTGTCTTACACCTGGCACTTATGCCCGATTTTATTAATCCACTCTTCCACGGGGGCGGAAATTTAAAAAAACATCTTTTTTTTTTTTTTTTTGCCTTTTCTTCCAAGGGAACGCCAATGGCAGCCAGCCCGCGCGCGTTGGCTACGGGTTAGAGAGGGCAGTAATTAAATGTCAGGCTTGACAGATTAAAATTATGAAATTTAAAATCACCCCAGAGTTCTTTGTCATTGTCAAATTAGGAGTCAGGGTGACGAGGAGCCCGGCGGAGAGCCGGCCTAACGGATTGAATGGGAATGGGGTTGAACAGCCACGGTTTCAGCATCCAGATCAGCCTGGAGTTCAGATCAAAGCAGGTTTCGGGGGGGCAGTTAGCTGGGGGACTCCCACTTCATATTCAAACAGAGCGCATGGGGCCGCTACCACAAGCAGAACGCGTGCACTGTACCGCATGTATGCACCTGGGTGCCGGCAGGAGCCAGAGTCTGGGCCACGGATCATGCACGCCATGAGGTGTGTTGAGCCTGCACAGGAATGATTTATGGATTGGAATCAGCAAGGGACAATCTCACCCCCTCCCCACCTCTGAATTTACAAGACGGGGGCATGTTTGATTCTGGTTTAAACTAATAATGTCACACCCCACCCTTGCTCCCTTGGCTGACAAGCCCATCATTAAAGTGAGGAGAAACAGTGGTCACGTTCGGATGTGAGAGCTGGACCATAAAGAAGGCTGAGCGCCAAAGAAGTGATGCTTTCCAACTGTGGGATTGGAGAAGACTCTTGAGAGTCCCTGGGGCAGCAAGGAGATCCAACCAGTCCATCCTAAAGGAAATCAGTCCTGAATATTCATTGGAAGGACTGATGCTGAAGCGGAAACTCCAATACTTTGGCCACCTGATGCGAAGAACTGACTCATTGGAAAAGACCCTGATGCTGGGAAAGATTGAGGGCAGGAGGAGAAGGGGACGACAGAGGATGAGATGGTTGGATGGCACCACCGACTCTAAGGACATAAGTTTGAGCAAGCTCTGGGAGATGGTGACGGACAGGGAACCCTGGTGCCCTGCAGTCCTTGGGGTTGCAAAGGGTAGGACATGACTGAGCTACTGAACCAAACTGAAACTGGTATCACTAGTCATAAAGAACCCGCCTGCCCAACCAGGAGGTAGAGAGATGCAGGTTCAATCCCTGGGGAGCGAAGATCACTTGGAGGAGAAAATTGCAACCCACTCCAGTATTCTTGCCTACAGAATCCCATGGACAGAGGAGCCTGGTGGGCTACGGTCCATGGGGTCGCAGAGAGTCGGACACGACTGAAGCAACTTAGCATGCATGCATGCAAAGGTCAGTTAAGTCTTGGATGATATCGTAAAGGACCAGCTCCGGTGCCTGTTTGGTGGCTTCTTCCCTGAAAAGTGCTTGAGATTTCAGTCTTTGGGTGCAGCATGGAGGGTGGGGGTTGTTCCTGTTGTGGAAATCAGAAGCCCCGTAAATGGAGGGCAATGCAGGACCATGCTAAGAAGCTGTACACCCCTGTGTCCCCAGCCTAGGGGACCATTCATCTTGACCCTGCAGACCTGATGGGAGGCAGTCTCTGCAAACCCTGCCGTCCACACAGGTAACCACAGCCAGCTAAACCTGGAGACCTCCTCGTGAATAATTCAGCAGAGGTAACGGATGAAATATGATGCCTTTCAAAGACATTCCAGGCTGCTCTATGTCTTAGGATGACAACACCTCTCTCTTTCAAGAAGAGTCTTTGGCTCGAGAAATGCCCAGTTGCGGATCCCCAGACAACCCCCAGTGCCGTGCGAGGAAGTGGCCCCAAACCCAAGGGTGGGAGGCGTTCGGTGCTGCGGGGCTGCTCCCGTGCACTGGAGTGAAGGACCCCCCACGAAGGGCCCGGGACGCAGACAATGGCCACATGCTGGCCTCCAGGTGGGGCAAAGCCTCCGGCCGCAGGGCCATGGGAACGGACGTCAGAGCAAGCTGGCCTCAGAGACTTTAAGTGTGGGGTGGGTTTCAATGCCAGCCCCACCCGCCAAGGCCTCCTTCCCTGTCTACGATTTTCAGCATTCCCATCTTGGCAGACTTTTTCAGATTAACCTTTTCTTCATTTCATTTCATTACACAACTTGACCATCAGTGACACTGAGTGTATTCACAGAACTGTGAAAACACCCTCTCTGTCTGGTTCCGGAACATTCTCAGAGACTCCCCTCCCCTCGAGCTGTCGTTCCCCTTCCCCGTCCCAGAGGCCCTAGCCACCGCGAATCCACTTCCTGTCCGTGGATTTGCCTGTTCAGGACGTTTCCTATGACAGAATCGCACACCGCGTGTCCTTCTGTGTCTGCCTGTCTCAGTGAGCACCGTGAGTCCAGGGCCCGTCCACGCCGCAGCCTCTGTCAGGCCTCCTCTCCTTTTCATGGCTGCGTAATACTCCACTGGGTGCGTGAAGAAGTGTTGGTCTCTCAGTCCTGTCTGACTCTTTGCAACCCCATGGACTGCAGCCCGCCAGGCTCCTCGGTCCATGGGGATTCTCCAGGGGAGAATAATAGAGTGGGTTGCCGTTTCTGCCCCAGGGGATCTTCCTGACCCAGGGATTGAACCCGGGTGTCCTGCCATTGCAGGCAGATGCTTTAGCATCTGAGTCACCAGGGAAGCCCCGTCTCCTAAACAAATCAATAATTCACAGGACGCACGAGAATCTCTCGGCTACCCTGAGTGAAAGCATTTCACCTACCAAATATAACAATTTCCACACGCTTTCATCTTTTCATCAAAGTCCTTTATCGAGCGGCTCTGCAGAGCACTGCTGTGGGCTTGGTTTTCATCCCTGTACTCGCTTGAAGACGGATCTAGCGAGAAGCAGACGTCTGAACGGATATCTTACAGGCTTCACAAATGCACACGGATGTCTGCCCTGGCCCCCTCCCAGTTTGTCATAATTTGGGACGTTTATCTCCTGAGAATCGCTAAGAAAGGGAGCAGTTAGCATGACGTCCATTTTGTTTGCTTTTGGCCATATGGCTTGCAGGATCTTACTTCCCCAATCAGAGATCGAACGCCTGTCCCCTGAAGTGGAAGCGTGGACTCTTAACCACTAGACAGACCGCTGTGCTTGCATGCTAAGTCGCTCAGTCCTGTCCGACTCTTTGCGACCCCCAGGGACTGTAGCCCACCAGGCTCCTCTGTCCACGGGATTCTCCAGGCAAGAGTACTGGAGTGGGTTGCCATGCCCTCCTCCAGACCAGGGATCAAACCCGAGTCTCACGTCTCCCACACTGACAGGCGGGTTCTTCACCGCCAGACCACCAGGAAAGCCCCAGTCCAGTTTGTTTTATTCGCGGTTGATCCAGAGTGGATTTTTCCCACGTTTCTCTTCTTGGGCATTTCCTCCCATATAGTCATGCCGTCTGAGTCATGCATTTTGCAAGCTTGTTTAAATCCTCAGCCCCCTACCGCTGACCATATGGTCTCCACGAACATGTCACCTTGCAAATCTAAACCTTTCAAATGAGGGCTCCCGAGTGGCCTTTCAGTCGGTGAATCTGATCATCACAGATATTGAGCTGTGTCGCAAATCTTTACTTCTCTGTCTTGGCAACGTGCATTTGGTTTCTGGAGATGGGCTGGGCTGTCGTCGGTGTGGGGAGCAGACACACGTAAGGGTTTCTATCCACATCACAGTATTTTCTCTTAGAGGTGGCTGCCAGTTGCCCTTTGCAAACACCAGGTTCATCTCACTCATTGTCACACTGTCTTTGCACACGTAGACACCTACACTTTAGCAAGCAAGTCACCGTGTGTGTCCATGTCCTGCCTGTCTGTGTGCCTGGTCTCTTCGGTCGTGTCTGACGCTTTGCAACCCTGTGGACTGTAGCCCACCAGGCTCCTCTGTCCATGGGATTCTCCAGGCAAGAACACTGGAGTGGACTGCCGTTTCCTCCTCCAGGGGGGTCTTCCCAATCCAGAGATCAAACCCGTGTCTCTGACATTGGCAGGCGGACTCTTTACCACTGAGCCAGCTGGGAAGCCCCAGGTGTATTTCTTCATTTGCTTACGAAGCATACGTTTGTTTTTCTGTCGGCGTTGGTGAGGGGTTTGATTTAGAAAATTGTGTTAAAATAGGTGATAAGAGTGTCATCTCAGATCTGCTTGCGGTTCTTTCTGCATGTCATTAAAATGATTGATCGTTTAGGACACGGGAGGAAAGATGCAAGATTAAACCTGAGAGCCTTTATAAATTACTGGGGCTTACGTGAGCCAGGCTGTGTCAGGCTGTCAGAAACACCCCCCTACGTGGGTGTGAATGAGCAGGGAAAGGGGGACAGAGCTGCAAAGTCAGAATCTTGGAGGCAAACTGTGGGGGGGGAGGCGGGTCATTGCCACTAGATATGATATCGTGATGTTGCTCAGTCCTGTCTGACTCTGTGTGGCCCCGTGGACTGCAGCACGCCAGCCTCCCTGTCCATCAAAAACTCCCAGAGTGTACTCAAACTCATGTCCATTGAGTTGGTGATGCCATCCAACCATCTCATCCTCTGTCGTCCGCTTCTCCTCCTGCCCTCAATCTTTCCCAGCAGCACGGTCTTTTCCAATGAGTCAACTCTTCGCATCAGGTGGCCAAAGGATTGGGGCTTCAGCTTCAGGATCATTCCTTCCAATGAATATTCAGGACTGATTTCCTTTAGGATGATGTCCTCATGGAAATGGTGAATTCCGGGAAAGCCCAGACGTGTGTCACCTTGAGCCCCATGGTCCCCATCACAGGTCCAGCAGGAGTGTTTTCATCCAGGACCAACTTGGACCTCTCATCTCTAAAGACGATGAGACCCTTGGTGGGTCTTCACTCAGAAAAGCACTTCCTTAGAATCTTTGGTCTTTGAATCTGAAATCCCCTCCAACTTGCAGGTTCTTCCTTGTTGTTGTTCAGCCGCTCAGTCATGTCTGACTCTGTGCGACCCCATGGACAGCAGCACGCCAGGCCTCCCTGTCCATCACCAACTCCCAGAGCTTGCTCAAACTCATGTCCATTGAGTCGGTGATGCCATCCAACCATCTCATCCTCTGTCGTCCCCTTCTCCTCCTGCCCTCAATCTTTCCCAGCATCAGGATCTTTTCCTGTGAATCAGCTCTTCCCATCATGTGGTGAAAGGATTAGAGATTCAGCTTCAGCCTCAGTCCTTCCAATGGATATTCAGGGTAGACTTCCTTTAGGATGGACTGATTGGATCTCCTTGCAGTCCAAGGGACTCTCAAGAGTCTTCTCCAGCACCACAGTTCAAAAGCATCAGTTCTTCAGTGCTCAGCCTTCTTTTGGGTCCAGCTCTCACGTCCGTACATGACGACTAGAAAAACGTCTTCCTAAGGCTAAAATAGCAGCCCCTCTGCCCACCACCAGCCCAGCATTCTCCTGCCAGGACACAGCTTCTCAGTCAAGGCCACCAAGATCCATCATTCACGGACCCTGGTTCCACCAAAGGCCAGGGCAGCCGTAGGACTATGGGAACCCTGCTTCAGGAATCTATGCAAGGTCAACATGAAGGGGCAGAGGAGACATGTAGGAGCAAGCCCCCTTCTCACGGGAAAAGCTGGGAAGCAGATGGTTCACATCTAACGGAAGTGAAATCTGAGGCTGGACAGCACCTACCGCGTGCCTTTAAGGAGAGCTCAGCAGGTCAGGAAGCGCCCAGCTCAGGCCTTCGTGGCTCTGAAACCGGACTCATCTTTTAAAGACCTGACAACCTCTGGTGGGGAGAAGAGACCCGTGAGCTGATGGAGAAATTAGTTCAGAGAATGCACATTTGATTTGGCCAGCTACAACTAAGGGATCTTGCAGCCTTTTTAACTGTCACGATTCCAAGAGCCTCAATCCTTCCCTCACAGGGGAATCTTCCAGATTTTGGACACTGAGCCTGGACATTTGTAACAAGGACATAAAACCCCTCTGGGGCCAAAAGCCCCTGCAGGACCAGCAGGCGATGCAGCCAGTATGCCAGGCCGCAGTCAGGGCTCATCAGGCTGGTGGATGATGAGTTTAGTTTGCAGGCCCCTGTGCACTTCACCCACCAGTTTATGCGTGCTTGCTGGAATGTCTGTACTATCTGGGGCCAGCTGAATAAATGGCCCTTAAAGAGATCAGAATCCTCATAATTCATACATATGTGGACAGAAGATGTTTTGCAGATGTGATTAACAGTGGTGAGATGGGAGATTCTCTTGATGAATCCAGGGAGATCAATATAACACACAAGTCTTCATATACGAGGGCAGCTGAGACACTCGTGTGTATGTTGCTCTGAGCAGAGAGCTCAGCTCCGTGGTGGCTACAGCATACATAGAGATTGTCCCTGGATACTGTGTGGTCTGTGCCACGGGATTCACTCCCGTTACACAAACCCGGCGTCTTTCTGCAGCCCTGAGACTTGCCCTCTGCTTGCAACAACTACACTCTCCCAGCTGGTGGTAAAAGTCAGTAAGCCACAGGTAACCCTATCCCCCGTGAGCCACCCCTCCTGTCTCTTTGTTTGCTGTTCCCTTCACGGTTCAGAGCCCCCGAAAAAGCAAGGTCTCAGTTTATTAGAGACAGGTCACATTCAGCAGCAGCTTGCAATAAAGAAATTAGCAAACCAGAAGCTGCAATTCCGTGGAAACCCTCGAAAACGAAGACGATTTAAAGTGACAAGATCCAATTAAATTTAATTACCCAAGCTGTATTTTCATTTTAACTGACACTTTTTATTAAGCAACTGCACGCAGTAAAGCCAGCAACCCAGACCAAATTGCATACCGGTAATACAGTTATCTTATGCAAAATTCCGAGTATCTAATTTTCTAAAACGAAATTAGACACAGGGGGTTTGTAAAAGGTTTCCTTTGTTTGGGGCTCCGGAACGCAGGTTCATCCCGTGCGCTGTCCGAACGGTATTGTCTTCATCACGAGAAACCTAAGCGCCCTCCCTCCCCAGTAAGACTTATTCAGAGAGAGGAGGACGGATGGCTTGATTTGTTTCCACTTGCCTCGAATTCCGATACACCCGGCCGACCACAAAAAGGAAACCGTTTTCTGCCTTCTCCTCTTTGAAACCTGTATCCCTTGGTCTGAAGCTGGAGAAACGTCCTCAGCAGTCTCAGGAAGGAAACACACTCGTAAACAGCTGTCCCCACGAGAAGGTTCCTCGGCGTTCCTTGTCGGACGAAGCGAAAGTGTCGGTCACTCAGGCGTGTCTCTGCGACCCCGTGGACTGCAGCCCGCCAGGCTCCTCGGTCCATGGGGATTCTCCAGGCAAGAGCACTGGAGTGGATGGCCATGCCCTCCTCCAGGGGATCTTGGAGGGATTGAAGCCGGGTCTCCCGCACTGCAGGCAGGTTCTTTACCGTCTGAGCCCGCAGGGAAGTCCACGGTGGCGTGGGGTGAGAACAAGGCACTTGGTTAAAATGGGGTCTGAAGCCTGAGATGACCCACACACACGGCTGGGCGGCTTACCTGGGCTCGCGTCCCCGGGCGATGGCGACGAGGGAGGTGACTTCAAAGCATGGGAAGAGGGGTCGTGAGAGCACCTGAGTCATCTGGCCCTCGTTGTGGATTCCAGCCGTGACGGCACGCTCGGGTCCATCACTTCCTCCCGGCTTCCCTGTCGTCGGGGCGACGGTGAGAAGCCAGCCGGTGACGGTGGTTCCCGTCTCATCACAGAGGGGGGGGAGCCGGACCACACACCCGTGTGGATGTTGAGAAGCGTTCCTCACTCAGCACAGGAAACGTCTCACGTCGTGACGAGCGACGCAGACTACAGAGGCAGGGGGATGGACAGCCTCGACGGGCCCATGTGACACGGTCCGGGATGGAAAAATACCTGCTGTAGGAGTTTCCTGGGGCAGCCTTATCCGATGACCACACACTGCGGAGCCCAACATATCCAAATCCATCCACCCCCGGTCCTGGAGACCAGACGTCCGAGGGCACAGTGTCCCAGGGCTGGGCTCCCTGCAGAGGCTCCAGGGGAGGGCCCTCCCCACCTCTTCTGGCTTCCGGGGGCTCCAGGCGTCTGTCCCTGGGCTGGTGGCCGCCTCCCTCCCGTCTCTGCCTCCGTCTCCATGTGGCCTCTCCTGTGTGTCCGTGTCTCCCCTCTTCTGTATCTTATGAGAACCCTGTCATGGGGTTTAGGGCCACCCCCATCCAGGAGGAACCTCATCTCAGACCCTTCACTCCGTCACCTCTGCAGAGACCCAAGGTTCCATTCTGAGGCTCCCGGGTTCAGACGTATCTTTGTGAAGAAGGGGGAGGCCACCCTTCACCCGGGAGCCACATGGCTGGAGGTCCAGGAAGTCCGGGTTCTAGACGGACAGTGAGACCAAAGGTCCTGTGTCCTCCTGCCCCCTCTGACCTTCTTTCTTCTCTGTCTCCTCATCCTCCACCTTCTTCTTCCGTTGATTTTTCTGGCCCTCCTCCTCCTCTTTACCCCAAGCTCCATAGGACATTTCTTCTTCTCTCCTTTGGAGGAGCTTCCCATTTGTTTCTCCGTTGAATGACAGACATCACAGACTCAACGGACACGAGTTTGAGCAAACTCCGGGAGACAGGGAGGACAGGGAAGCCTGGCGTGCTGTATCCCTGGGGTTGCAAACAGTGAGACATGACTGAAGCGACTTAGCGCGCACCCAAGGACCACAGGCTCCATTGGCAGGCGTGGGAACAGAGAGCGCACGGGGCCTTTCCACCTTCTTCTTCAGCAAGGGGTCACGAAGCTCCGCAGGCAGACACAGGCAGAGTCCACGACGCACCTCTTAAGTCTTCCTCCTGACTTCGGACATCCAGTCTTCCTCCGCCATCTCTCAGGTACTGACAACTCGTCACGCCAAAGTGAGACCATGCAGACCCCCTGGTTTCCCCTCCAGAGATCACAGACCCCCCACCCCCGCGCAGCTCACTTCAGGAAAGCCGTCGGTAAATTTCCAGGAATACAGGAAATAAACTAAGGTGTCCTCCTGAGTGCGTAGTCCCGCCACGTCCAACCGCAGTGCTCAAGGTGTCAGAAGATGAGAGAGATGCTCGGTACCCAGACGGGCAGCGTCACTAAGGCGACGGGGTTCCGGCGAGGGGACCCGGGGGCCGCGGGCTTTCCCAGTTCAGAGCAAACGCTCCTGTGCCCCGATCATCGACCCCAGTCTCAAAAAGGAAACCGTCTGCTCAGGAAGCCCTCTTATTTGGGGCAATTAAGTGAAACGCCAGGAGCCTGGGAGAGACGGCTCAGCGTCGGCGCAGGGGAAGAAATAAAAATGCAGGAAAGAAAACACGCTTTTGAGTTTTATGATGTGACAGAAAATCTTGAGTCTGTTTCCGTCCCGACGACTGCCTCCGGGAGGTTGTGTCTCTCATAGCCTGGCTACGAGAAGGAGGTGGGTGGGGGTACACCTCAGCCCTCCAGTTCACCGAGGGGAGACACAGTCCCCCCTCCGGACACACCGGAGATTCCTTCCTAGGCCTCACGCTGCTCACTGTCCGCCCTCTCTAGTCATTCGGTCACGTGTTCCTGCCCCCAGTCGTGGGTACCACCTTTGGGTAGACAGCTTGGAGGAAAAAAGATAAAACGGACTCACGTAGGCCTGCCTCTTTCGTTCCCTTTGGAGATGTAACAGTCTGGCTGTAGGCCCCTGGAAAAGGTGACGTAGAATTTCCACTTGTTCATTGCTGAAGCTTAGTCCCTCAGGCCTGTCCGACTCTCTGCAACCCCATGGACTGTAGCCCCGCCAGGCTCCTCTGTCCACGGGGATTCTCCAGGCAAGATTACTGGAGAAGGTTGCCATGCCCTTCTCCAGAGGCGTCTTCCCGAGCCAGGGATTGAACTCACGTTACTTACATCTACCTGCGTTGGCCAGTGGGTTCTTTACCGCTAGTGGCACCTAGGAAGCCCCTCCGTGACTATGCAGACACCTCAAAATATTGAAAGCAGAGACTCAACTAAAAGGTGTTTTCCCCATGATCGTAGCAGCACTACTCACAAGAGCCAAGAGGAGAAAACAGCTCAGATGTCCATAAAGGGTTGGACGGATAAGCAAAATTCTGTGCAGAGGAATATTACGCAGCCATGAAAAGGAGTGAAGCCCCCTGACGCAGGCCACACCGTGGATGGACCCTGAACACACGACGCTCGCAGACAGCAGCACAGAAGGCCACACAGTGTGTGACTCCGTTTACAGGAAGCGTCCTGAACACGCGAATCCGCGGAGACAGGGAGCGGGTTCGTGGAGGCTAGGGGCGGGGGTGGGGCAGGGGCAGTGGCTCCTAATGAGCACAGCGACCCCTCTCGGGAGGATGAGAATGTCTGGAACCAGACAGAAGGGCCGAGTGAGGAGCACACTGAACGTGTTGAATGCCCCCCTGAACTTTGCACTTTAAATCGGTTACTTTTACGTTACGTGAATTTCACGTCAATAAATTGGTTTTTAAATGCAAGCTGGGGAAAATACACATGTGAATAAACATTCTTTTCCTTCAGTTGACACAAAATCCTGGCTACAAGGACAGAGGTTTGAGCCCTCAAAAAAAAAAAAAAAAAAAAAACAGAATACTTGAGAAAGATTTTGAGAACCATGACTATTCACGACGCAAAAGTACTGAGCCAGCTTAATTTATGTGCCTGAGGAGGGTTTACGAGAGCCTCATAGCTGGGGGCTGCCCCCGTGACAATCTCACCTTCTACATTCAAGAGGATCTCTGCGGATAATCTCAACAGTATTCTAATAACTCATCCCGTCGCCAGCCCGTACCCGGTATTTATTGATTTTCCAACTCAAAAAAACCCCTCAAGTCTGTGTCAACACCTAGGTCTCCTACCTTACGCCAGGAAAACTTTAAAACACAAAGTCACATTTGCCCTCGCGCATCTAAAGAATGGGCGCCCCTGGAGGCTCAGTGATAAAGAACCTGCCTGCCAGTGCGGCAGACCCGCGTTGGATGCCCGGGCCGGGAAGGTCCCCTGGAGGAGGAAGCGGCAACCCCACTCCGGTCTTCTTGCCTGCAGAATCCCATGGGCTGAGGAGCCTGGCGGGCTGCAGTCCATGGGGTCGCAAGAATCGGACACGACTGAGCGCGGGCGCGCGCACACACACACACACACACACGGGCTCACACCTTCTGGGATGTTTCTCCTCGGTACTTGGCGCTAAGGGTCAGCACACACACACACACACACACACACACACGGGCTCACACCTTCTGGGATGTTTCTCCTCGGTACTTGGCGCTAAGGGTCAGCACGCACACACACACACACACACACGGGCTCACACCTTCTGGGATGTTTCTCCTTGGTACTTGGCACTAAGGGTCAGCACACACACACACACACACACACACACACACACGGGCTCACACCTTCTGGGATGTTTCTCCTCGGTACTTGGCGCTAAGGGTCAGCACACACACACACACACACACGGGCTCACACCTCGGTACTTGGCGCTAAGGGTCAGTGCGTGCGCGCGCACACACACACACACACACACACACGGGCTCACACCTTCTGGGATGTTTCTCCTCGGTACTTAGCGCTAAGGGTCAGCACGCACACACACACACACACACACACACACACACGGGCTCACACCTTCTGGGATGTTTCTCCTCGGTACTTGGCGCTAAGGGTCAGTGCGCGCGCGCGCGCGCACACACACACACACACACACACATGGGCTCACACCTCGGTACTTGGCGCTAAGGGTCAGTGCGTGCGCGCGCACACACACACACACACACACACATGGGCTCACACCTTCTGGGATGTTTCTCCTCGGTACTTGGCACTAAGGGTCAGCCTGGCCCACACCCAAGCACTGTTGAACTTGCTGTGCCCACTTTCTGGGGACATTCTCAAGTCGTAAAACACCTGCAAACCAGGTCTGATCGGGACCATCTGTCATGAACCCCCACGGGCTCTGCCTCCCCAGTGCCATACTAAAACCAAAACAGGTGTCGTTCCAGACACCGCCGTGCCCACCCACTTTCCGATGGCATCACCATCTGCTCCACACGACAAGAGTTTAGACGCATCGCCCCCCAAAAACCAGGAACCACCCAGCCGGTTGGGTCAAGCCCAGCCGACCTCACGTGGCTGGGGACGGGGCAGGCGGTGATGACGGTAGGGTTTAAAAAAAACTTTCCCTCTTGACTCTCTGGGTCCACCTCGCAACACACAATACCCTTTTATGGATGATTTCTGAATTTCCATTTTAATAAAATAAATGGTGGTACCTGCGGATAATGGCGCTGTTCAATATTTATGAAGTGCCTTTTTAGAATAAATTCAGAAATTCGGTATTAATCATTCCAGCCATCACCCTGCAAGAACCCATAAATAACAAAAGGAAACACCGTTGTTTTTTTTTTTTGAAAACCCATAATGGAAAGCAGCTGAGTACCCAATTTCATTTTGGAGGAATCCATCCTCCTCAAGGCTGGATTTATTGTGAATCTTCCGAGATGTTTCTCGGCTTACCCGGAGCTCAGGAAGGTAGGTGTGATCATAACAGGTGCCCCTGCTTCCCACCTCCCCCGACACTGCTGTGAATAAGCACTTTTTTATTTAACGCAAGTGAAGCAACTCGGGCTTTCCACCCAGCCCCCTCCCCCGTGGCAAAGGAGAATATTTGTCTTACAGAACTAGGAGGTCTCCATGCAGGGTTGGCGCCCAGACCTCCAGACACGAGAGCAAACGGGTCTATTAAGAAGTGAAGCCGATGGTCGCAGGGTAGGGCCAGGAGAGCAAAGACCAGCAAAGACCCAGCGGAGCTGTGTGGATTTGCTTGTTTCCAGCAAAGCACACTCGGGGGCGGCCCGTGGAAAAGCTTTTCTGCAGACTTCATACAGCCAGGTGGTGACGGCTCCTCCTGGTTTTCTGATTGCTGCAGGCGCTGTCCATGGGCAGGGTGTGTCGGAGCCCCAACGAGTCGTCCAGCGAAGCCGTGGTTTCACGCACAGACTCCCAGATCCAACTGCAACGGGCCTTTGTCCACGCCATCAGGGTGGATAAGTCTGTGGCGGTAACCACAAGAGATGACTCCAAACCAGAAGGTGTAAACAACAGACATCCATTGCCCCCTGACCCCCTACCCCGGTGCTGGACACCACGTGTCTGAGGTCAGGGTGTTCCACTGCTGAGCTCCATCCAGAGGCTCCAGGGGAGGGTCCTCCCTGCCTCTTCCAGCTTCTGGGGGCTGCAGGCGTCCGTCCCTGGCCTGGTGGCCGCCTCCCTCCCGTCTCCATGTGGCTTCTCCTCTGCGTCTGTGTCTCTCCTCTTCGCTGTCTTGTAAGGACCCTGTCCCTGGGTTTAGGGCCACCCCCATTCAGGAGGACCTCTCCTCAGACCCTTCACTCCATCACTTCTGCAAAGAAAGAAGTGAAAATGTTAGTTGCTTCAGTCGTGTCCAACTCTGCCAACCCTTGGACTGTAGGCTCCTCCGTCCGTGGGTTTCTCCAGGCAAGAATACTGGAGTGGGCTCCCACTGCCCTTCTCCAGGGGATCTTCCCAACTCAGGGATCGAACCTAGGTCTCCTGCACTGCAGGCAGATTATTTTCTGAGCCATCAGGGAGACCCCTGTGCAAAGACCCCGTTTCCAAATAAGTAAGTTCCTGTTCCCAGCCATCAGGATCAGCTATCCCTGCTAAGTGTTGTTTTTAGGGAGGACAGAGACCAGCCCAGTCCACCCCGTAAGCAGAGTCCTGGGACCACGACGTTCCCTCTCTGCCTTGGAAAGCTGTGCTAACCTGTTGCGTTGCAGAACCACACAGGACAGGCCGGGGACGTGCCCACCTGGCCCCAGCCCCTCCGGAGGACTGTGTGAGTGACTCCCTTGTCCTGTTAAGCGTCCCTCCTGGATCATGTTAGCGGCCCCCTCAAATGCGATGAGAGACCCGTGCGTGCCTCACGCACACGGCTGATCGGATTTTGCAAAGCACATTACTCAATCGGAACACCGGATGCGGCGCCCGCCAGGATGCAGAGGAACACAGCGCGCATCCCGCCTGGCGGTCAGGCCAGGGGCACCGAGCGCGGGGCCACCCCGGACGCTCACGAGCGACACGAGGGAGGTGAGAGCTGTCTCCAGCCGTGTCAGAGGACGGACAGGCAGGAGGGCCTTGGCTGTCTTTGCAGAGGACTCCAGACTCGCCGCATGGACAGTCTGCTGGGGGCAGAGCCGCGCGACACCTGGGCGCAGCGTTTCCATAGATTTGTTGCTTTTCCGCCGCACCGGGTCTGCCTTGCACTGCGTGGCCTTCCCCTGGCCGCAGCGAGCGGGCCTTCCTCTCTGGTGCGCTGGCTGCCCTCCGTGCCGAGCACGGGGTGTAGGTTGTACAGGTTTTGGTAGCTGAGGCTCGCGCACCCAGCAATGGAGGGGCACGCCCCTGCATTGGCAGGTAGACTCTCAACCGCTGGATGACCAGGGAAGTCCCCTGGGTGGAGCGTTCAACCTCACCCAAAGCAAGGTGGGGGCTCCCTGAGTGGCTGGGGCCGGGGGCGGGGGGGGGGGGGGGGGGGGGGCGGTGCGGGGGTGCGGGGGTAAAGAATCTGCTGCAATGCGCGAGACCAGGGTTCCATCCCTGGCTCGGGAAGAGCCCCTGGAGGAAGACATCGCAACCCACTCTAGGATTCTTGCCTGGAGAATCCCATGGACGGAGGAGGCTGGTGGGCTACAGTCCACGGGTCACAAAGAGTCAGCCAGGACTGGGCAATGAACACTTCCAATGCTTGTCATCCTGTGGTACCATAACCATGAGTCCAAGGGCTCCTAGCAAATTCTGCAGGTCCTTGGAGTGAATTTCCCGTCACTTCATGGGAAATAGATGGGGAAACAGCGGAAACAGTGTCAGACTTTATTTTTGGGGGCTCCAAAATCACTGCAGATGGGGACTGCAGCCATGAAATTAAAAGAAGCTTACTCCTTGGAAGAAAAGTTATGACCAACCTAGACAGCATATTCAAAAGCAGAGACATTACTTTGCCAGCAAAGGTCCGTCTAGTCAAGGCTATGGTTTTTCCTGTGGTCATGTATGGATGTGAGAGTTGGACTGTGAAGAAGGCTGAGCACCGAAGAATTGATGCTTTTGAAGTGTGGTGCTGGAGAAGACTCTTGAGAGTCCCTTGGACTGCAAGGAGATCCAACCAGTCCATCCTAAAGGAGATCAGTCCTGGGTGTTCTTTGGAAGGAATGATGCTAAAGCTGAAACTCCAGTACTTTGGCCGCCTGATATGAAGAGTTGACTCATTGGAAAAGACTCTGATGCTGGGAGGGATTGGAAGCAGGAGGAGAAGGGGACGACGGACGATGAGGTGGCTGGATGGCGTCACCGACTCGATGGACGTGAGTTTGAGTGAACTCTGGGAATTGGTGATGGACAGGGAGGGCTGGAGTGCTGCAATTCATGGGATCGCAAAGAGTCGGACACGACTGAGCGACTGAACTGAACTGAACTTGGAGTGAATTTCCGAACCTTTTAATAGCTGCTTCTAATGCAGTCTGCACTCCATCGTAGTAAATAAACAAAAGCTTCCGGGGGGCTCAGAGGTAAAGCATCTGCCTGCAGTGCGGAGCTACCGGAGATTCCCCGGGAGAAGGGCGTGGCAACCCACTCCGCTGTTCTTGCCTTCAGAATCCCATGGACAGAGGAGCCTGGCGGGCCACAGTCCCTGGGGTCATAAAGTCGAACACAACTGTCGCGACGCAGCACACACGTACACAGCCTGGACCCAAACCGTGTGAGCTTCCTGGTGCCCCCATAACAAAGTGTCCCAAGCCAAGTGCCTTAACACAAGAGACGCCCACCCTCCCCCAGTCCTGGGGACCAGACCCCTGGGGTCAAGGTGTGCCAGGACTCTTTCTCCCTCCAGAGGCTCCAGAGAAGAGTCCTGTGGGGAGGAAACATCCCTGGGCGTGACTCTCCAAGGAACTTTTCAGCCCACATTAGCTCAGGAAGTGTCCTGACTGCAGGAACGAGGAACATGCGGTCTGTGCAGGGCCCAGTGTCCACCCTCAATCGCCCTGCTCGGAGTTTCAGTCAATACGGAATGAATCTCCTATTGCTTTACTCTTGGCAGAGGGGCACCCGACTCCCGCCTCAGTTTGCTGCGGATGGCTCCCTACCTTCGTGGTGAGCCCCCCTTGAGGAAGTTCCTCACCATCCAGCGCCAATATGTCGCTGTCCAGTCGCTCAGTCGTGTCTGACTCTTTGCGACCCCATGGACTGCAGCACGCCAGGCCTCCCTGTCCTTCACCATCTTCCGGGGCTTGCTCGAACTCAGATCCATCGAGTCGGTGATGCCCTCCAACCATCTCATCCTCTGTCATCCCCTTCTCCTCCCGCCTTCAATCTTTCCCAGCATCAGGGTCTTTTCCAAGGAGTCAATTCTTCACATCAGGTGGCCAGAGTATTGGAGCTTCAGCTTCAGCATCTGTCCTTCCAATGAACATTCAGGACTACTTTCCTTTAGGATGGACTGGTTGAATCACCTTGCAGTCCAAGGGACTCTCAAGAATCTTCTCTAACACCACAGTTCAAAAGCATCAATTCTTTAGCATTCAACTTTCTTTTCTTCCCTGGAGAGGGGAACGGCTACTCACTCCAATATTCTGGCCTGGAGAATTCCACGGACTGTATAGTCCATGAGGTCGCAAGGAGTCGCAGACGACTGAGCAACTTTCACTTCACTTCGGCCTTCTTTATGGGACAACTCTCAGATCTGTACACGACTACTGGAAAAACCACAGTTTTGACGAGATGGACCTTTTGTCGGCAAAGTGATGTCTCTGCTTCCTAATATGCTGTCTAGGTTTGTCATAGTTTTTCTGCCAACGAGCAAAGAGTCTTTTAATTTGATGGCTGCAGTCACCGTCTGCAGTGATTTTGGAGCCCAAGCAAAAAACAGCCCCTGGAAAGAGAAGCCAGATCTGGGCCCCAGGGGAGGTGCGTTTCTGTTCAAATGTAAAGAGACCCTTAAATATGCAAATCTCAGAGGCTGGAGAGAAGCGTTCAGAGCTGAAGGAAGCCCTTGGGGGCCTCAGGGCTCTCAGCGCCCCCTCCCCTGCCCCCTGCAGACCGCTGGCTGCCGCCACCTCACTCCCACTCCTGCTAGGAGGCCTGTGTCCTTCCGTGTCCATAGCCCCTGACCCTGCCCACAACCCCCCAGAGTCCATTCCTCAACTCGACTGCGACCTCTGCTACAACGGCTGCAAAGAAGTACATTTTCAAAACTTTATCCTGATATGGTCAGAGAAAATGAGCCGCCCCACCGTTCATATGGGCCTACCGACGGCCTCCCTGGGGGGCCCAAACAGGATTCCCCAGCTACCATCCTTCTTGGTGGGGGCGACTGCGTGGGACCCTAGCGGGACCCATGCCCAGCGGGCCGGCCAGCCCTTGAGTAGAGAGACCCCCACCGCTGGGCTGGGGACGGCCGGGGACGCAAGAGCAGCGCCCCCTTGCCCCCCCCCCCACCGCCCCGGGTTCCCATTCGAAAAAGCTGCCCGCATCCAATTAATTTCGGCGTCATCCCCAAATTCAATTAGATGGGGACCCCCGCGCGAGGTGGCGGGGTTGTGTGTGTTGGGGTGGGGGGGTAAGAAAGGCTTGACAGATTGCTGCGCTTAGCGGTGCATACCCCGCTGCGGTGCTGAGTCTTGTTAATCTTGCTACTAATTCTCAATTACCGTAAAATGAAGCCGTAAATCACGCGGACAGCGGATCGATGCAAACGTTGTTTTCCGGGTGATTGGCAGTTTCCCCAAAGGTTTTCTGTAAGTTGGTTTAAGGTTACCGGTTCTCCGAGTTGGGGCCGGGGGTGGGGGGCGCGGGGTGAAGGGCGCAGGGGAGGCACGTCGTCTGCAAGACCCAGGCCGCCTCCCACCCACCCCGCCATCTCCCCCCCGGCCTTGGGAGGGCAAGGAGACCCTGCACGGGGACGGTGACAATTTCAGCCCATCAGACACCCGCTCCTTTCTCCTTTCATACCTGCTGTAGCAAATGAGAAACAAATTAAATTTTCTCGCCACAGAAACCATTTAAATTTTTCATGGAAACTAAATTGTCCCCAGACAAATAGCCCCCCGATTGTATGAGAATATACCGCGGGAGCCGGGGACAGAAATAAATTTGTGTCACTACAGATCTGCCACTGTCTGTAATGCCATTCACCGCGGCCCGCAAATGAGGCGCCCTCGGAAACACAATGCAGAAACGGTGAACCCGGCGGGAGCGGCGGCTGGGAGTTGGGCGGGGGGGCCAGACTCCCCCTCCAGGGTCCCCCCCCTCCATGGCGGTGGGGCAGCCTCCTCGCGCTCCCGTTATTAATTTGCAGCTCTTGGTATTACATTCATGAGGCCGAGATTGAAATGTAAATGAGACCCACACACACACACACACACACACACACACACACACACACAAATTCTTGCTACAGCGAAAGCTCAGCCCACGGTGTCAGAGACTCAGGGGAACATGAGAACGGGGACACGGGTGCTGGGAGCGCCAGTCCCCAAGCACAGGGGTGGTGGGGGGAGCTGGGTTTGGGGGGGCTGCTACCTGTTGCCTCAATGCCAGCAGTGCTCCAGTCCCCCTCCGTCTCCCGTTACGCCGGAGCCTCTGGTATTTAACGCCCGTCCCCTTGTTCCGGGGGTCTCTCCGTCAGCTCCAATGATCTCATCTGGGACCCCCGCTACTACTCCCCTGTTTGGGAGTATGGGGGAGACGGAAGGAGGAACCGGCAGAGTTTCTCGCCCTGGAGAAATTGACACGTCTCATCCACGTCCTCAGGCCCCCACGGGCTCACTAATGACCTTCTGTGTTAACTCAGCAGCTCAGCCAACTGGCCCCCCGCCCTCGGCCGCCCCGCGGCAACAAAGACGCTCGGGGTCCACTCTCGGGGCTCCCTGCCTGCCAGCTCCCATCCAGGGCAGAATGGACCCTCTTCAGGGATCTCCCATCTCACTAGAGCCAGCTTGCGTGACCAGCACTTGGGGACCCTCGATGCCCCCTGCTCAGGTCACTGCTAGGGCCTCCCTGGTGGCTCAGCTAGTCAAAAATCCGCCTGCAATGCAGGAGACCGCTAGGTCAGGAAGATCCCCTGGAGGAGGACATGGCCACCCACTCCAGTCTTCTTGCCTGGAGAATCCCATGGACAGAGGAGCCTGCTGGGCTACAGTTTCACCCGCTCACTCAAGGTCACCTCCAGCTGAGGGCCATCCAGCATAGCCTCCCAGTTTAGCATTTGTGCCCTGGGAGTAAACCCCGTGGGGGCGGGGACTAGACCCCCGGCATCTCGCATCCTCATGGGGAGGGGGACAGGGACTTTGGCTCAGAGGCTCCCCCCACCCTGCCCCTCTCCTGATGGGAATCCGGCTTCACCTCTCCTTCCTCTGGCAGAACCTACACTCTCTGTGCTCCTGACTTGCCTGGGCAAGGTACGTGTCAGTCGCTCAGTCGTGTCCGACTCTGCGACCCCCTGGACGGCAGCCCTCCAGGCTCCTGTGTCCGTGGGATTCTCCAGGCAAGGATACTGGAGTGCGTGGCCATGTCCTCCTCCAGGGGACCTTCCTGACCCAGGGATCGAACCTGGGTCTCCTGCATTGCAGGCACGTTCTTTACCATCTGAGCCACCAGTGAGTTGCCTGGGGAGAGACCAAAAAGGCCCCCCGCCCACCTACAGAGCCAGAGGGACACACCCCGGACAGCCACAAACACACATCCAAGGGCTGTGCCACTTGCTGGATTCACAGAACCAGCCCCCAGGTGTGGGCCTCCTTCCACAAACAGAAGGGAAACCGAGTCACGAAGCCACTGGGTCTCACACCCGGGTTACTGAGTGACCAGCGGGAGGACAGGGATCTATTCCAGGCCATCCAAGGCCACCTTGGCCCGTCCCGTGCAGCTCAGCTGGGCGTTCCTGAAATCCAGGTTCAGGGGACAGGCAACCCTGAATATTCGCTGGAAGGACTGACGCTGAAGCTCCAATCCTTTGGCCACCTGATGGGAAGAGCCAACTCATTGGAAAAGACTCTGATGCTAAAAAGACTGAGGGCAGGAGGAGAAGGGGGCGACAGAGGATGAGATGGTGGGCGTCATCGACCTGATGGGCGTGAGTGTGAGCAAGCTCCAGGAGATGGTGAAGGACAGGGAGGCCTGGCGTGCTGCAGTCCATGGGGTCGCAAGGAGTCGGACACAACTGAGCGACCGAACAACAGCAAAGCCCATGGGAAGCCATCAGGACCTTGGTGTTTGTACAAACCCTGTAGCCTCGCATGCGCACACACACCAAGACCCCGTACCAGGCACAGCTGAGCTGCACCTACCACGCCAACCTTGGGTCGGCTGGACCCCTTAGGTGGACCTTCTTGGGACTGGAGGGTGCAGCGTCCTCCTCGAAGCCCCTACTGCTGTGTCTTGGCGTGACCCCCAGATCCACTCAGCCTGTTTCCTGCTCTGCCCAACAACCACGCCCCCAGACTGGCTTATGAAGAGGCTCAGCCCGAGAAGCACATGGACAAACAGGCGGCCAAGCCGGAGTCCGGTGGAGCCCTGGAGGGCGGCGCGGTTTCTCCAGTGTGGATGCCGTTCTCCTCCCATTACCTGCAGGAGTATCCACAGGGGCTGTCCTCGGCGCGCCCGTGCAGATGGATGCTCCTCAGGAGGGTCTCACCGCCTCCACACTCTCGGCAGTGACTGCAGACGGAGAGGTGTCCCAGGCAGGGGCCTTGAAGGGTCAGACTTGAAGATGGACATCGTGACATGGCGATACGGCTCCTCCCCAGACATCCGCAGAGCTGCAGGCTAGGCGTGGAGCAGATACTTGTATGCGCATCATTCACACAAGTCCTAAAGGTGGAAACAACCCAAGTGCACGCCACATGGATCCCTTCTCCTTGGAAAGTCAGAATTGCTGCAAAAGGGCAGAAGCATTTCTGCTGTTCATCAACATTGTATTAGACCTCCCAAAGATGGAAGCAACCCAAGGGTCCACAATGAACAGATGGATGGGTGGGTGGTGGATGGATGGATGGATAAGTAGGTGAATGGATGGGTGGGTGTTTGATGGATGGGTGGATAGATGGGTGGGTGGATGGATGGATGCATGGATAATGGATGGATGCATGGATGGTTGGGTGGGTGGGTAGGTGGATGATAGATGTATGTATGTATGTATGTATGTATGGATGGATGGATGATGGATGGATGGGTGGATGGATGGATGGATGGATGATGGATGGATGGGTGGATGGCTGGATGGATGGTTGGGTGGGTGGGTAGGTGGATGATGGATGGATGGATAGATGGATGATGGATGCATGGGTGGATGAGTTGATGGATGACGGATGGGTGGATGTTTGATGGATGGATGGGTGGATGTTTGATGGATGGATGGGTGGATGGATGGATAAGTAGATGAACACATGGATGGAGGAGTAGATGGATGAAGGGGTGGATGGAGAAGTGGGTGGATGCATGGATGGGTGGATGCATGCATGGGTGGCTGGCTGGCTGGATGGGTAGATGGATGGATGGATGGATAATGGATGGATGCATGGATGGGTGGGTGGATGGATGGATGGGTGGATGATGGATGGATGGATGGTGGATGGGTGGATGAGTAGGTGGATAGATAGATAGATGGATGGCTAGATGGATGGGTGGGTGGGTGGATGGATGAGTGGATGGGTGGATGGATGGTGGATGTTTGATGGATGGGTGGATGGATGGGTGAGTGGATGGATGGATGGATGGATAATGGATGGGTGCATGGATGGTTGGGTGGGTGGGTAGGTGGATGATTGATGGATGGATGGTGGATGGGTGGGTGCATGGGTGGATGGATGGATGGGTGGCTGGGTGGGTGGGTGGATGGATGGGTGGGTGGGTGGGTGGCTGGTGGATGGATAGATGGATGGATGGATGGGTGTGTGGGTGGATGGATGGATGGATGGGTGGATGGATAGATGGATGGGTGGATGGATGATGGATGGATGGGAGGATGGGTGGATGGATGGTGGATGGGTGGGTGCGTGGGTGGATGGATGGATGGGTGGATGGATGGTGGATGGATGGATGGATGGATGATGGATGGGTGGATGGATGGATGATGGATGGATGGATGATGGATGGATGGATGGGTGGGGGGGTGGATGGATGGATGGATGGGTGGGTGCGTGGGTGGATGGATGGATGGGTGGCTGGGTGGGTGGGTGGATGGATGGATGGATGGATTGGTGGATGGATGGATGGATGGGTGGATGGGTGGATGGATGGTGGATGGATGGATGGATGGATGATGGATGGATGGATGGGTGGATGGATGGATGGCTGGATGGATGGATGACGGATGGGAGGATGGGTGGATGGATGGTGGATGGGTGGATGATGGATGGATGGAAAGGTGGATGGATAGATGGATGGATGGGTGGATGGATGGTGGATGGATGGATGGATGGGTGGCTGGGTGGCTGGGTGGATGGATGATGGATGGATGGATGGATGGATGGATGACGGATGGGAGGATGGGTGGATGGATGGACGGAAGGTTAGATGAGTGGAAGGGTGGACGGATGGGTTGATAAACATCATGAAGTCCACCCACACAGTGCACTATGACGCAGCCATGAGAAGGAGTGAGGCTCTGACCCGGGCTACAGCGAGGATGCACCCTGAAGACACGCTGCTCGTGAGGGAGAGACCACCACAGAAGAGCACGCAGTGTGTGATTCCACTGACAGGGAACTTCCGGAACAGGCATGTCCCCAGACAGGAAGTAGCTTCGTGGTTACTAGGGGCTGGAGGATGCGGTGGGGAGTGACTGCTTCCTGGGGACAGGGGTTCTGTTTGAGATGAGAAAAAAAAAGAAAAACCTTTGGAATTAAATAGTAGTGGTGGTTCGTGTATCATTGTTCGTGTATTTTAAGCCACAAAATGGAAGATGATGAAAGTACACGTTTTTACATATTATCTATTCATGAGAACGGAGTTTGATCCCTGGGTCAAGAAGATTCTCTGGAGAAGGAAATGACAACCCGCTCCATTATTCTTGCCTGGAAAATCGCATGGACAGAGGAGCCTGGCGGGCTACACTCAATGGGGTCACAAAGAGTCGGACACGACCGAGTGTCTAACACTTTCACTTCTTCTTCCTTTTTTTTCATGTTTAATCACCTTCTTTGGACTTGCCTCATACCTCAGTCGGTAAAGAATCTGCCTGCAATGCAGGAGACCCGGGTTCGATTCCTGGGTCGGGAAGATCCCCTGGAGAAGGGCATGGCAACGCGCTCCAGTGTTCTTTCCTGCAGAATCCCATGGGAAGAGGAACCGGGTGGGCCACAGGCCACGGGGTCACCAGAATTGGACACAACTTGGCAACTAAATCACCACAGCCACCTTCTTTCAAACCTGTGATCTCCATTAGTCCATGCTCACAGCCAGGTCCAGAGAACCACCGCAACATCCCAGAAAAAGAAGGTGAATATTTCACATGGAAAATGAACACTGTTCAGCACGGGGACCTCTGCTCAACCCTCCGTAATAACCTTGTGGTCACCAGGGGGAAGGATGGGGAAGGGACAGTCAGGGAGTCTGGGATGGACGTGGACACACTGCTGCATTTAACGTGGAGAACCAGCAAGGACCTGCTCTCCAGCACAGGGAACTCTGCTCCATGTCATGTGGCCGCCTGGATGGGAGGGGAGCTGGGGGAGAGTGGATGCGTGTATATGGATGGCTGAGTCCCTCCGCTGTCCACCTGAAGCTCTCACAGCACTGTTAAGTGGCTATGTTGTTGTTATTCAGCAATGTCTGACTCTTTGCGACCCCATGGACAGCGGCACCCCAGGCCTCCCTGTCCCTCATCATCTCCCGGCTATACCACAATCCAAGATAAAAAGTTTGTTTTTTGCTTTTGTAATAAAAGGAAGCAAGGTGGAGTCCTCAGACAAGAAGGGCTGCTCTGAGGTCGTGGGTGCTCAGACGAGAGAGAGGCAGGCCCATCACTTCTCTACCCCGGGGGACACCCCACCCTCTGCCCCTGCCCCAGCTCCACGTGGGAAGCGCGACATGAATCCTACGGCTTCTAGATAACCAGCCTGTCTTCCTGGAGGCAGAGAGGCTGTCATCTGGCAGAGAGATGGAAACAAACTTAGCGAAGGCGAGCAGATGAATCTCCTAGCAACTCTTCTGGGTCCTGGTACGTCCCCACGCCTGCCATTGTCTCCACTCTCCGTGTCTCCAAACATCTTTTTAATTGCTTATCAAATGGATAGTTATTGAATCATAAAATCTTCAAAGCCATCGCCCCCTCCCCCTGGCCCCATTCCGTCCAGTCCCACGGAAGGACGGACTTTCATACGTTGATGTATCACAACGGATTATGCTAATGGGCTTGTTAATGGCTCTGCGGGTGGAGCCCTTAAGAGCATTAAAACCCGCCAGTCCCTCTGATGGACCAGGGAGAGGGCGTCAACACAAGGCTGGTAAATAATGGCAGACGCTCCCAAGACTAAAGAGATACCCCGTTAAATTATTTATGCGTTCATCAGAAATACAGTCGTGTAGACATATCCGTAGCTCATTGCTAATTGTTTTATGTATTTGTGACGGTGAACCAGCTTGCTTATCTTTTTTTCCGCCCCCCTCATCCTTTTATGTGTCCCTCCCATAGCGTGCTTTCTCGGCTGGATGCCGAGGGACAGAGCACGGAGGTTTGGCAAGGAGGTGGACATAGACTAGTGGACACGGCGGGGGAAGCAGAGGGTGGGGTGGACCGAGAGAGCAGCTCTGGGATATGCATACCACCACGTGTGAAAGAGCCAGCCAGTGGGAAGGTGGGGATAGACAGGGAGCTCAGCTCGGGGCTCCGTGATGACCCAGAGCGGTGGGTGGGGGTGGCAGGCAGGCTCAAGAGGGAGGGGATGTATCTCTACTCACTCCCTGGCGGCTCAGATGATAAGGAATCTGCCTGCAATGTAGGGTCATTCCCTGGGTCGGGACGATCCCCTGGAGGAGGGCATGGCAATCCCCTGCAGTGTTCTTGCCTGGAGAATCCCAAGGACAGAGGAGCCTGGTGGGCCACAGTCCACGGGGTGGCAAAGAGTCGGACACGACTGAGGGACTATCACACACACAGCTGCTTCCCGTTATTGTACCGGGGAGACTAACATCATGTTGCAAATCAACTATACTCCAACTTTAAAAACAGAAAGCAGAGCTGACACGCACGGACGTGGCTTGGCTCTGGGGTGACATGCCCTGCACTGGCAGCTCGGAGTTATTCTTGGGTGCGTATGTACACAGTTCTTCATCCCACAAGGATTCCGTTGGTTTGGGTTTTGCCGCTTGAACCCACAGCATCCCTGCGTTGAACAGCTCGACGCTGTGAGCCTGTCGTGTGCAGGATTTGAGCTGGCGTCGCCCGAGTGCCACGTCTGATGGCGCACACGCTAACTGATGCCTACTCTAGTCAGCTCGGAATGAAAACATTCCCGCACAGACAGCCCCAGAACGCTCGCCCAAGGAGGACAGAGTGACTCCCCCCGAGACTTAGGGAGGCAGGCTTTCCAATGACAACAGGGTGAGGCAAGCCCTGGTACCTGGGGGTGGCCCCTGTTCCTCGTATGCGCAGAATGCCCTGGGTTGCTGGGAAACAGGAATCACATCTCTTGCACCTTCTGCATAGCAAGCAGACTCTTTACCCACTGAGCCACCTGGGCAGCTCATTTTCAATAGGGCCTCCCTGGTAGCTCAGCGGGGAAAGAATCTGGCTGCAATGCAGGAGACCCTGGTTTGATTCCTGGGTCGGGAAGATCCCCTGGAGAAGGGATAGGTTACCCACTCCAGTATTCTTGGGCTCCCCAGGTGGCGCCAGTGGTAAAGAACCCGTGACTCAGGTTCGATCCCCAGATTGGGAAGACGCCCCAGAGGAGGACATGGCAACCCACTCCGGTATTCTTGCCTGGAGAATCCCATGGACAGAGGAGCCTGGCGGGCCGCAGTCCCTGGGGTGACAGAGAGTCAGACACGACTGAGTGAGTAAGACTTTCACTATCACGTAATAGTGAGCACAGATATTTTAAAAACTTTTTTCAGCATCTAGTTGAGTTACAACCGTGTGTTAGTTTCATCTGTACAGCATAGCGAACCAGTTATACATAGACTTTCCAGATTCTTTTCCCATTTCGGTTATTCCAGAATACTGACTGGTGCTATGTACTAGTGAGGTTTTTGTTTTGTTTAATTTTTCTTTTCAGAGGATAGTTGGTTTACATTGTGTTCATTTCAGGTGGACAGCTAAGTGATTCTGTGATACACGTACAAGTACCTATTCTAATGGTTTTCCCAGTTATTACAGAACATTGAGTACAGTCCTCTACATGTAGTAGGGAGTGTATCTTTTTTCACAATTTTTACTGAGTACAGCTGATGTACAATCTTGCATTATTTTGAGCAAAGGGAATCGGTTACACATGTGTGCGCTCAGTGACTTCAGTCGTATCTGACTCTTTCGAACCCCTGGACTGTAGCCCGCCAGGCTCCTCTGTCTATGGGATTTCCCAGGCAAGAATATTGGAGTGGGTTGCCCTTTCCTCCTCCAGGGGATCTCCCTGATCCAAGAATCAAACTCACATCTTAACGTCTCCTGCATTGGAAGCGGGTTTTTTACAGCTAGCATCACCTAGGAAGCCCTCGGTTTTATATAAACGTGTGTGTGTGTGTGTGTGTGTGTGTGTGTGTGTGCGTGCCTCCAGTGCTAATAGGCACATATGTATATGTCACCTGTACCATACGTGTGTGTGTGTGTATATATATATATATTTATCTCCAATGATAACAGGCATATATATGTATCTGTTCAATCACTCAGTCATGTCCGACTCTTTGTGACTCCATGGATTGCAACATGCCAGGCCTCCCTGTCCATCACCAACTCCCGGAGTTTGCTCAAACTCATGTCCATCGAGTCAGAGATGCCATCCAACCATCTCATCCTCTGTCGTCCCCTTCTCCTCCTGCCTTCAATCTTTCCCAGCATCATGCTCTTTTCCAATGAGTCAGTTATTCACATCAGGTGCCCAAAGGATTGGAGTTTCAGCTTCAACATCAGTGCTTCCAACAAATATTCAGGACTGATTTCCTTTAGGATGGACTGGTTGGATCTCCTTGCAGTCCAAGGGAGTCTCAAGAGTCTTCTCCAACACCACAGTTCAAAAGCATCCATTCTTCAGCGCTCAGCTTTCTTTTTGGTCCAATTCTCACATCCACATACATATATGTGTATATGTGTGTGTGTGTGTGTGTATATATATCCAATGGTAACAGGCATACATATGTTTACGTGTGTGTGTGTGTATACATGTATCTCCAACGCTAACAGGCATATATATGTATTCAGTTCAGTTCAGTCGCTCAGTCATGTCTGACTCTTTGCAACCCCATGGGTTGCAGCACGCCAGGCTTCCTTGTCCACCACCATCTCCCAGAGCTTGCTCAAACTTATGTCCACTGAGTCGATGATGCCATCCAATCATCTCATCCTCTGCATATGTAACCTATATGTAATGTGTCTATACATATATGATGATAAGTCATATATACCTATATGTGTGTGTATATATGAATGAGTGAATGAATGAAAGTTGCTCAGTCGTGTCCAACTCTGCAACCCAGTCCATGGGATTCTCCAGGCCAGAATACTGGAGTGGGTAGGCTTTCCCTTCTCCAGGGAATCTTCCCAACCCAGGGATCAAACCCAGGTCTCAAACCCAGGTCTCCCATCTTGCAGGCGGATTCTTTAGCCACCAAGGAAGCCCATGTGTATATATAGATATCTCTAATGGGAACAGGCTGGAGAAGGAAATGGCACCCACTCCAGTGTCCTTGCCTGGAGAATCCCAGGGACGGGGGACCCTGGTGGGCTGCCGTCTATGGGGTCGCACAGAGTCGGACACGACTGAAGCGACTCAACAACCGCAACAATGGGAACAGGCATACATATATATGTATATGGGAGTACGTGCGTGTATATACACATGCATATGTGTATGTATATGTGTGCGTGTGTATACATATATGTGTGTGTGTGTATCTCCCACAGTAACAGGCAAAGTTCAGGGAAACAGCAGGGAAAGTGCAAGCTACCCCTAGCAAATTTCCCCAATGGAGATGCCCTATAAAGGCAGAATAGCCACCTTTAGGAAAACTTGGTCAACGCATCTCAGAGGAAAGGGTGACGACCAGCCAACATCCACAACAGAGCTGCCCCCGTGCGCCATCTGGAACCCGCCCAAGAGCTCCCCCTTGAAACCTTCCAAGAGCTCCCCCCATGCGCCATCTTGAATCCTCCCAAGAGCTCCCCCCATGTGCCATCTTCAATCCTTCCAAACGCTCCCCTCCCCATGTGCCCAAGAGCTCCCTCCATGCCCCATCTTGAATCTTTCCAAACGCTCCCCCCGTGCCCCATCTTGAAACCTTCCAAGAGCTCCGCCTGTACCCCATCTTGAACCCGTCCAAGAGCTCCCCCCATGTGCCATCTTGAACCTGCCCAAGAGCTCCTCCTTGAAACCTTCCAAGAGCTCCCCCTGTGCCCCATCTCGAATCCTTCCAAGAGCTCCCCCCGTGCGCCATCTTGAACCCGTCCACCCACCAGCAGAGCTCACAGTATCTTCACACTCTCAGCAGCCATGCTGGTCCCCACGCCCGGAGCTGCTGCTAGACATCCAAGGCGCTTCCCGCCGAGCAGCCTAGCAGACGACCCCTGGCCGGGATCAAGAACCAGTCCACTCTTGGGGCAGCGTGCCTCAAATTAGAACGGCAGCTCAGACGAGAGGCGAAATTCTCCAAAGATCACAGCGCCTACCCTATCATTAGAATAATATTGCACTGCTCACCTTCAAAGCGCTCTGCCGATGCAGGCTAATCAATTAAACATGCTCTTATCTTTTCTGATTGGAGTCCTGCTAGGCGGGTCAAACAGGCAGGACGGCTGTTCCTCTGGAATGAGGAGTCTTAAAAGGAAACGCAGACGTGCATACATTCTGAATTTTGTCGGATGTGAGCAGTGTCAGTGGACTAAAGTCTGTTATTAAAAAAGAGCCTGCAAGAGGGTTTTGGGTGGTGATGGCGGTTTTATTATTTTGCTTTGTCTTTTTGCAGGATCCAAGATGAGTTGTTGAGGAAATCCTCAGTTACTCAGTTCTGTCGGACTCTTTGCGACCCCATGGACTGTAGCCTACCAGGCCCCTCTGGCCATGGGGTTTCCCAGGCAAGAACACTGGAGTGGGTTGTCTTGCCCTCCTCCAGGGGAGCTTCCAGACCCAGGGATCGTTCCCACGTCTCCTGCATTGACGGGTGGATTCTTTACCACTGTGCCACCTGGGAAGCCCTCTGCAGAAAGATATCACCACAAAAGAAAACCCTGTTGGGTCTATGGGGTGGGCAGGCCGTAAGCCCTCTCTTTCCGAAATAAGACTTTGCCCTGCTCCTCCCCCGCCCCCAACTTCTATTTGACGTAAGTGTCTAGGTCTCTTCCTAATGTAAACATTCTCTGTTATTTTAAGGTACTGCAGAGGCCACATCTATGGTGGGGACTGATGGACATAGTGCGCTTTTTCCACCACCATGGCTTCCTTCTAAGAAACCAGTTTCCCTCCAGCTCTGAGAACTTGCTTGGGCAGGTTTCATGGATCTCCAGAAGTGAAGGGACCGTAGTCCTTGCTAGGGGCTACTCCATCCGTTCCAGAGAACCCCGAGAGACCTCCAGGTAATGACTCTTCCCTCTCCTGAGGAAAACAGGTACAGCCATCCACGTGAGAGCTTGGCAGACAATCATAACCTCGCAGGAGGAGACCCATGCCTATGTGGAGAGTTCTCACTCCAGGAAGATTTTTGAGAGTCTGGAGGGTTGAGTCCAACCCCTGGGGAGAGTCCTGACTGGGTCTCCAATACACTTCCCTATGAGGCTGGTATCACTGCCATCTCCATTAGGCTGACCCAGCAGCATGGCTGGATGGAAACTTAATTTGCTTGCAGACTTGAAAGGGGACATGCTTAGTCCCTCTGGTTGTGCCCAACTCTTTGTGTAACTGCGTGGACTTCAGACCACCAGGCGTCTCTGTCCATGGGCTTCTCCAGGCCAGCACACTATAGCGGGTTGCCATTTCCTCCTCCAGGGCATCTTCCCGACCCAGGAATTGAACCTGCATCTCTGGCGTCTCCTCCTTCGGCTGGAGGTTCTGTAGCACTGACACCACCTGGGAAGCCTCTGAAAGGGGACACACCCTCTAAGTAAGCATCTAACATTGACTGTGACTTTTTAAAATCGAGTGTTGAGCGTGGACAAGAAATATAAGGTATCTAAGACCTAGCGCCACATCTGAGGTGTAGCCACACTTTTTGTCTGGTCCATACATCCATCCTGGAATTAACCCAAGACTCGCCCTCAAACACTTGTGTGTGTGCACCTGTTCGGTTTCTCAGCCGTGTCCAACTCTTTGCGACCCCACAGACTGCAGCCTGCCAGGCTCCTCTGTCCATAGGATCCCCCAGACAGGAATGCTGGAGTGCGTTGCCATGCCCTCCTCCAGGGGGTCTTCCTGACCCAGGGACTGAACCCATGGCTCTTGCGCCTCCTGTGTTGACAGACAGGTTCTTTACCACGAACAGCACGTGGGAGGCCCTGATGCCCATGGGGGAGTCCTCCGTGGGAGGACCAGAAGGAGATGTGGGGCAGTGTCCATGTGAGAAAAGAGAGGACCCACAGACACACAGCTGGGGGGCGACAGTCGGGGGACAGCTGAGGCAGCTGGGGTGACTTCTACAAAACAAAGTGGGGGCCAGGATTTCTGGCAGCCCCCTGGGAGCTGGGAGAGAGACCAGGGATGCATTCTCCACTGGAGCCTCCAGGAAAACCCAGCTGGCCCACACCTCTGTCCCAGACGTCTGGTCTCCAGAGACACCCGAAGACCTAGTCTTACTGGTTTAAGCCCCAACTCTTTGGTCCTTTGTCTTGGGTCCAGGTGGACCAAAAAGAAGGCTCAGCACCAAAGAGTTGATGCTTTCAAACTGCGGTGCTGGAGAAGATTCTTGAGAGTCCCTTGGACAGCAAGGAGATCCAGCCAGTCCTTCCTAAAGAAAATCCACCCTGAACAGTCACTGGAAGGACCAGTGCTGAAGCCAAAGCTCCAATACTTTGGCCACCTGATGCCAACAGCTGACTCATGAGTAAAGACCCTGATGGTGGGAAGGATTGAGGGCAGGAGGAGAAGGGGACAACAGAGGATGAGATAGATCGTTGGACGGTATCTTTGACTCAACGGATGAGTTTGAGCAAACTCCAGGAGACAGTGAAGGGCAGGGAAGCTTGGCGTGCTGCAGTCCGTGGGGCCACAAAGAGCTGGAAATGACCGAGCTCATGAACCACAACAAGCAAGTGTGCCAACATGGCGATGGGCTGGCACTGGAGCCAGGCAGGGCCATTCGCTGGCGAGGCACCAGCTCGCTGCAGGGCAGGCCATTGGGAGAAGCAGAGACACCGTCCCCGAGGTCATCAGCAGCTCCCAGGGCAGTTCAGGGGCTCGCGAAGAAGGACAGAGCCCGCCGTCTCCTGTCATTACGGCAGGAGACACAGCCTGTGATGTCTCCAGGAGCGCCCTGGAAAGCGGGCCCCCTGCCTCTCATCTCTCCCACATTATGAATAAAAACATGAAATTAGTTTTATGTCAGAAGAACAACCCCTAAGACACTTGTAACTTATAATGATGATTTCTAAGCTGCTTGCCTTGTCAGGATCAGGAAATTCACAGCGCGGGACTGCCTGAGCTTTATGGGCTCAGACACTCGGCGCTCGGTGCAGAAAATTAACCACGAGTCTCTCATCTACATTCTGATTTATGAACTACGAGTAGGAGCAGGAGGAGAGAAAGAAAATGGACTCCCGGCCAGGGGAGCCCATGGTCACGGCCAACAACTGCCCACAGAGGGTCCAGGCAGGCCTCTCCCCCTAGGGCCACATGCGCCCTGCAGCGAGGCACAGCTCACGACTCCGGAGGTGGCCGTCATCCCAGACTCCGGAGGTGGAGACAGGCGACGGAATCACGCCTCGAGAGGAGGCATGCCGGCCACACCGGAGATCTCGGCGGGCCCACCTTGAAGTCACTAACGCTGCTCGTCTGGAAGCAGGTGCCGCCAAGTTCTGGCCCATCGGCAAACTGATACCCCCCGCGGTGCCCAGCTGCGTGGAAAGAGGCTGAGAGATGCATCAAGGCCCGCGTCCGGCGGTGGGTGCCCGGCAACCGTGATTGTGCATCTTTGTAAGAAGCCCTGGAGGAGGGTGCCCGCGATGCTGGAAGGCGACTCGACATTTGGGATTTCTTGCTGATTCTACCTTACGGGATGGTTTGCAAAGGGTGTGCTCAGCGCACCATCCTGGGTGTCGGGTGCTGCCAGCCTCCTCCCTGTCACTGGAGCATGCCACAGGACATGCAGGCTCGCTCCCCGGGTCAGGAAGTTCCCCTGGAGGAGGGCATGACCACCCGCTCCAGTAGTCTTGCCTGGAGAATCCCATGGACAGAGGAGGCCTGGCGGGCTACAGTCCATGCGGTCAGAAAAGGGCTGCACACGACTGAGTGACTAAACAATGACAAAATATTTTTACTGACCTCCCCCAGTTGGTTACGGCCAAACCTGGGGCAAAGATACGTTCAATCCCTGGTCAGGGAACTAAGATCCAGTGTGCCACACAGCATGGCCGTAATAATATTAATGAATAAAAAGTTTAAAGCAATAAGTTAAAGAAAACAAAAGATAAGTCAGGAAATGTGAGTGTCCTTTCTCCCACGTGTGTGCACGCATGCAACACGGTTTGGGCAGGTGTGTGCAAGTCTGCACCATTGCACACACGAGGTTGCATGCGGAGGGCACGCAGGACACGGTGGTCCCCTAAGGACCACAGCCGTCGCTCCCCCATCACCTGGCGACCAACCCCAGGAATCACCCCCTACCGCCAGCCACGCAAGGTCAAGCGCTGTGTCCGCCTTTCCCATAAGTACAATTTCCAGCGGGCCGGCGAGCGCCCGGGCCGTCTAATGAGCACCCACCTGCCATGAGTTCTCAGAACAGCAAGCGTGTGCGTGTTCCTCACTCTAATCCGCTGCCTAATTCAATCTCCCCGCAGATCAAACCGGCGGACGCCCGCTCTGACACATCCCTCAGTCACTTTCCATGGAGCCGGGCGCGGTGGTGTGTGGCAATCTGCTGCACGACCGCGGGTGCCCTTCCTTCCTGCTGCCTCTCCGCCCTCCCCACGCCACCCCCACGTCTCCCTGCTGCTGCTTTGGATAATCCTTCCGACCTCCTTCCCTCTCTGTCTCTCTTTCCTCTTTGTGCCAGAAACAGATGCCTTGCATCTCTGTTTGTTGCTTTTTTTTTTTTCCTCCAAACCTCACAGTTACGGCATTCACCAAGCCCCTTCTTATTAACATTTATAAGACGCTTTCTGAGTCATTTATTAAAGCAACTTCCATGCCACTTCCAATCAGAACAGTCCTTCCGAAAGGACGTCAACCCTGAATATTCATTGGAAGGACTGATGCTGAAGCTGAAGCTCCAATCCTCTGGCCACTGATGTAAAGAACTGACTCATTGGAAAAGACCCTGATGCTGGGAAAGATTGAAGGCAGGAGGAGAAGGGGGCGACAGAGGATGAGATGGTTGGATGGCATCACTGACTCAATGGATGAGTTTGAGCAAGCTCTGGGAGTTGGTGATGGACAGGGAGGCCTGGCGTGCTGCAGTCCATGGGGTCACAAAGATTGGGACACAACAATGAACAGCAACAACCAAAAGTCCTAATGTGGTGATGGCATGGCTCTGGGGACATGATTGAACGACTGAACAGCAACAGATGGAGGCAGATGGTCCCCCCTCGCTGATATCTGCAACCACATCCAAACGTGTGGTCCTCAGTCTGCACACGCCCACCCTCACCTCTCAAGCTTTTCTGCCAAGAGACAAGCATCTTTTAATTTCATGGCTGCAGTCACCATCCGCAGTGACTGTGCAGCCCAAGAAAAGACAGTCTCTCACTGTTTCCATTGTTTCCCCATCTATTTGCCATGAAGTGATGGGACCAGATGCCATGATCTTTGGTTTTTGAATGTTGAGTTTGAAGCCAGCGTTTTCACTCTCTTCATTCACCTTCATCAGGAGGCTCTTTAGTTCCTCTTTGCTTTCTGCCATGAGGGTGGTGTCATCTGCAAATTAGTGTCCTTATAAAAGAGAGCCCAGAAAGTTCCCTCGCCCCTGCCTGTGGGTGAGGACATAGAGAGAAGGTACTCTCTGTGAACCAGGAGGAGAGTCCTCAACTAGACACTAAATCTGCCCTCGCCAGGATCTCAGACATCCAAACTCCAGAACTGTGGGGGAAAAAAATCTGTCGTTTCTCTCACCCCCACCAAACCTACAGACTTTTATCAAGGCGGCCCAAACCAAGACATAGAGTGATGCCGCACATTGGCCGCACTTCCAAGAATTCCACACACTTAATGAATTACCTGGTGGTTCTGTGGGTAAAGAATCTGCCTGCAATGCAGGAGACCCAGGTTCGATCCCTGGGTTGGGAAGATCCCCTGGAGGAGGAAATGGCAACCCACTCCAGAATTCTCACCTGGAGAATCCCATGGACAGAGGAGCCTGGTGGGCTGTGGTCCAGGGGGTTGCAAAGAGTTGGACACGACTGAACAGTTAAACCATCACCGGCGACAACACCACAGGTTTCTCCTGCTGAGACACGACTTAGGAGCCACTTAGAGCAATTCTTGGAGCCTACATCACTCCCATGCCCGGCCGAGTTGGGTGAAGGGCGGGAGGGTCATCCTCACTCATCACTGGTGTTTGTCGAGATGAGATGCTGACACTCCGCAAGGGGCTGGAGGCTCCATCACCACGAGGACCACTTGGCTCCTGACACACACGCACCTCATTACCCACCCTCCTGAGACAGTCTTCCCAGATCCACACACACGTCCTCCAGAACCAGGGTCGTTAGGCAACGAGACTGGAGTGTCGCACCGAACAATCACACGTGCATTTTAGACAAAGGCTTGCCAGCGGCACCCCATCGTTTAGGTCTCAATGCCGACTGAGAGATGGCGCATCGGAGGAAGAAAGGAGACTAGTTCTGAGGCAGATGTGTGTGTCGTTTGCTCCTTTAATCCAGTGGCTGGGCTGCCCCTGGTGGCTCAGTGGGTAAAGAATCTGCCTGTAATGCAGGAGACCCAGGTTCGATCCCTGGGTCGGGAAGATCCCCTGGAGAAGGGCATGGCCACCCACTCCAGTATTCTTGCCTGGAGAATCCCCAGTGGATAGAGGACTGGCGGGCTGCAGTCCACAGGGTTGCAGAGTCGGCCACGCCTGAGCAACTGAGCACAGCAGGGCACAGAAGGCAATGCAGCTGCGGACCGCTCCCAGTCAGCTTTTCCCCTCTCTGGTCTCCGAGCACCCGCTTTGGAACTGTGTGCCGTGAGCATAACGGCCGTGAGGGTCATCAGAAACCAGAGCTCCGGTGAAACTTCCCCAAGAGAACGTGGGTTGAGTTCGGAGGGACCCCCACCCTCCCAAGAGAAGACTGAGCGGGAAGCAAACGGGCCTGATCAACGTTGGGGTGTGTGAGGTTCATTGTACATGGCAGTGTCACAGGGCTGGGCAGTGCAGAGGGGCAGGTATCTGTGTTATTTCTGGGTGTGTCTGGGAGGGTGTTTCTGGAAGAGACGAGCTTGTGAATGGCTGGACTCACTAAAGCAGATTGCCCTCCCCGCCTCACACGCACACGGTGGGTGGGCCTTGTCTAATCAGCCGAGGGTGTAACTCAAACTGGAAGGCAGAGAAAGGGAGACTGTCTCCTCTCTGCCTGCATGCTGAGCGAGGTCATGGGTCTTCCTTCGCCCTTAAGCTGAAATTTACACCATCAAGTACCTCTCACCGGTCTGTGGCTTGCCGACGCCAGGTCACGTCACTTCTCAGCGCCTGTCATTGTGTAAATCCATTCCTGATGACAAACTCTATGTATCTACTGCCTACTTCAGTATCTGTCGCCTGTCTCCTGGGCGGCGCCATGGACTGCAGCCCACCCAGCTTATCTGCCCACGGGAGTCTCCAAGCAAGAATACTGGAGTGGGTTGCCATGCCCTTCTCCAGGGGACCTTCCGGACCCAGGGATCGAATCCATGTCTCTTTCTTCTCCTGCGTTTGCCAGCACGATCTTTACCGTGAGCACCACCTGAGAAGCCCTTGACCTATTGTTTATCTTTCACCCAGCTATCTAGCTATCTCACCATAATCGGGCTACCCATATATGTAAGGTATCATCTACACATATATCAATCATTCGTGTACCATCTGCCTTATGTATCATCATTTATCCGTCATCCGTCTAATTTATTTACCTGCCCCTCATTTATATATCTATCTAGGTGGCTCACACAGTAAAGAATCTGCCTGCAATGTGGGAGACCTGGGTTCAATCCCTGGTTTGGTAAGCTCCCCTGGAGAAGGGAACTGCTACCCACTCCGGTCTTCTTCGGAGAAGGCCATGGCACCCCACTCCAGTACTCTTGCCTGGAAAATCCCATGGACGGAGGAGCCTGGTGGGCTGCAGTCCATGGGGTCGCTAAGAGTCGGACACGACTGAGCGACTTCACTTTCACTTTTCACTTTCATGCATTGGAGAAGGACATGGCGACCCGCTCCAGTGTTCTTGCCTGGAGAATCCCAGGGACGGGGGAGCCTGGTGGGCTGCCGTCTCTGGGGTCGCGCAGAAGCGGACACGACTGGAGCGACTCAGCAGCAGCCAGTGTTCTTGCCTGGAGAATCCCAGGGACGGGGGAGCCTGGTGGGCTGTACTCCATGGGGTTGCAGAGTCGGACACAACTTAGCAACTGAACAACAACAAGAACAACTCATCCAGTTTCATCTTCGGGATAGCTTCATCCTTCATTTGCTTCTCTCCTTTTCTGGCTATTTTCAGACTTATAATGAGTCAGAAAGTTCTAATGGCATTTATTTATCCTCAGATGTGATCCAAAAACCTAGCAGAGCTGGTATATCGCCAAGCTCATCAAAGGGAAGATATTCACATCAGGGTTATACATTTTCCTTTTAATGATTTGATAACAATTTATGGATTAAGATTCAAAAGAATGACGACAATAAAAAAAAAAACCCATTTCAGACCTCTTTAATTGTAGAAAAATTGCTTCATAAATATTGAAATATGTTCTTATCTGCTAATGCCCTGGTTTTCTATACTTGGACACACTCTGAACACAATTATTTGGCGACTACTCTGTTTTCTAAACTTTCTGTTCATTAGTCTTTTGATGAAAGTTTAGCCAAGCAAAGATCACACGGAGTTGGTACGAAAGAAATCTGCGATGTAGATCACCCCATGAGTGCAAGAAGGCAAGAAAGCACTTCTTAATGTCGGCCTGCTAAGACAGTGTCCATCTGCGTGTGTGTCTGTCACTCAGTCCTGTCCGACTCTTTGCGGCCCCGTGGACTGCAGCCCGCCAGGCTCCTCTGTCCACGGGGTTGTCCAGGCAAGGTTACTGCAATGGGGTTGCCATTTCCCTCTCCAGGGCATGTTCCTGACCCAGGGATGGAACCCTCACTGTTAGCTTAGACCAGCTGGCGGGTCATGGACCGTGCCCACCAAGCCCTGAGGCAGGAGTTCCACAATGAGCAACGGAACAAAACTTGCTGAGCATCTTCGAACCGAAACATAAGCAGCTCTCACCCGCTTCCCCTCGGCATGGGGCGCCTGGCCGAGGTGGTGGTGGAGGGGGGAGTTGATTGCCCATGGGTTTATGGTGTCCCTAATTGGAATGGACACGTCCGTGAGCTCTGACCCCCACGGTGGTGCCAAGGTGCCCAGCTCGCGGGACAGCCCAGCGGTTATTTAGTACGTGCAAGGAGCCAGCAAGCCCTTTCTTCCATGTGAAAATCGTTAACCGCAGGGCACGTTTCCCCCCCACCGCCACTTTGCAAAACGGCAAAATTAACTTTTCCAGGTTACCGTCGGCCCATGAATTGCCCTGGAAACAGGCTTTTCATTGATTCTGAAGAAAGCTCTCGCCCATGTGTAACAATGATAACCTTTTAGAGGGTTTGGGAAACAAACCTGACACCCCATTAAAAGGCAAATGACTTTTTTTCTCCCTCTCCACACAAGAAAGAGAAACTTTTAAAATGTAGAAGGCTATTCATCAATAAGGGGGCTTTAAAAATAAATAAATAAATAAATATAGGAACCACTGGACATGAAAGTGAAGCCGTCAACTTTATCAGAGAAGGTGCGTCGACTGTCGAGGCTTCACTGTCAAGCCTGGGACAGTCTCGTGTTTCATTAGCTGCACAAAAGGTATTTTATGGAATGTCACATCGTAATTTGATTTTAAAAGGAATAGGGTGGAAAAGGTGTTTTCTGGGATTCATAATGCTGAACGAAAAAAGAACAACGCTGCGTCCACCATAAGCGCCATGGCCGCGTACCGCTTGTCAAGAGCTCTTACACGCCTGACACACCAAGTTTCACTTCGGGCTTCCCAGGGGGCGCTAGTGGTTGAGAACCCACTTGTCCAAGTAGATTCGGGTTCGATTCCTGGCTCAGGAGATCCCCTGCAGGAGGGCCCGGCAGCCCGCTCCAGTGTCCTTGCCTGGAGAATCCCGCGGACGGAGGAGCCTGGCGGGCCACAGTCCACGGGGTGTCAGAGACACGACCGAAGCGACTAACACACGTAGCTGGTATGTCCCCCGGCTCACGGTCTCGGAAACGGTGGCGAGACTGTTCTTTTTACGTTCCTGCAAAGAATGGCACATTTCGTAGTTGAGAGGTGGGGGAGGAGTCGAGAAAGAGGCAGGAAAAAGTTGACGCGCACGACTTTGGAAGTTGCGTTTGTACACATGACTTATTCATAGGTGAGGGCTTTCTGCCACGAGAGGGGTCGTCATTAAAGATTCATGGGCTGAAAGGGTAAACTCGAAATAAGGAAGTCGGCGTCTCTGAGTCCCGGGAAATGCCTGGAACACCTCGATGGCGTCTGAATAATAATAATGAATAGGTGAGCACAAGTCAGGCCCGCAGTCTCCGGAGACTTCCGCGTGTCAACCGTCGGGGGAGGGGGGCTGAGCGAGACCATGTGCTGTTTATTAATAACCCACGACTTTTCTGTCTTGCATTCGCAAACAGAGCAGTGTCCCAGTTCAGGTTCTGAAAGGCAGATGGTGAAAAAGAGCCTTGTGGCGGGAATGTCCACGTTGGACTGTCCGTGCGATTCTCCCCCACAAAGGCGAAAACCAGTGGCCCCAACCCAGTGGCTTCTTTCCTGCTTTGGGCCTCTTCCTTCCACGGTTGTGTGCAATTCCTGCCGAGTCTACAATTAGCTTAAATAGATTTATAGCGACTTCCCGGGTAGCACTCGTGGTAAAGAACTCGCCTGCCAAGGCAGGAGACCTAACAGACCCAGGTTCGATCCCTGGATCAGGACGATCCCCTGGAGAAGGGAACGGCAACCCACTCCAATATTCTTGCCTGGAGACTCCCATGGACAGAGGGGCCTGGCGGCCACAGTCCCTGGGGTCAGCAAGAGTGAGATGCGCCTGAGCGACTAAGCACTGAGCAAGTTCTATTACTTCCTTGAAACACACCCAGGTCAGCGCCCCCAGCTTTACTCACTGGCCACTGCCAGGATCTCTCTGCTGCGCCCCTGGAAAATGTGCAAATGTGATTTGATTTCATTTATTTCTTTTTAGCCTCACTCATTGCATGGACTTCCCTGCTGGCTCAGATGGTAAAGAATGTCCCTGCAATGAAGGAGACCCAGGTTCGATCCCTGGGTCGGGAAGATACCCTGGAGGAGGGCATGGCAACCCACTCCAGGGTTCTTGCCTGCAGAATCCTGTGGACAGAGGAGCCTGGTGGGCTGCACTCCACGGGGTCACAAAGAGATGGGCACAGCTGAGCAACGAACACATGGAATGTGGAATGTTAGTTCCCGGACCAGGGGTCGAAGCCTCATTCCCTGCCTTGGAAGCACAGTCTTAACCCCTGAACAACCTGGGAAGTCCCAGACCGCTGTTTTCATGACCCTTTCCGTGGAGCTAAATCTGATGCTGTGTCGAAGTTGTCTGGCAAGATGGCAAAGACACTCAACCACGGGTTCATTTTGCTTGTCTTTTTCTTATTTCTCACAGCCTCAGGTGGGATTAGACTCATTGATATGAATGGTTCTTCAAAGACTGATTGATCAACCGTTGCCTGTGGCACCCCGTGCAGTGGTAGCCATGGCAACCTTTAAATGCACAAGGGTCACCCCAGGACAGCGGCTCCTACCCCCACATTGACCCGTCGGGGGTGACCAGACACCCCTGCTCTATCCTGTCCCGCCCTCTCCCCAAAGACGTGTGTCCCTGCCCCTTCATGTCTCCTGGGTCCCTGAAAAAGTCTGTTCCCAGTCTCTGGAGATGTCACAGCTGAATTTTCAAAGGAGACCATTTAAAGATGACACCAAACGCACAAGCCACAAAAGAAAATATAGATAAATTGGACTTCATTAAAATTTAAAAACATTTCTGCGTCAAAGGACACTATAAAGACAATGAAAATAACAACAACCAAAAAAAAACTGAAAACGAAAACAAATCCACGTAATGGGAGAAAATATTTACCAGTCACATAGGTCAGGGTTTATAGCTGATATAGGGTTTAGTATTCAGACTTTGCAAACAGATTCCACGATTCTGCAATGAAAAGACAAACAGCCGGGTCTTAAAATGGGGAAAACATCAGAAGAGGGGGTGGTGGTTTTGTCAGTCAGTTGAGTCCAGCTCATGGGACCCCGTGGACTGTAGCCTGCCAGGCTCTTCTGTCCCTGAGATTTCCAAAGCGAGAATACTGGAGTGGGTTGACATTCCCTTCTCCAGGGGATCTTCCAGACTCGGGGCTCGAGCCCACGTCTCCTGCACTGCAGGAGGATTCTTTACGGACTGAGCCACCGGGGAAGTTAAAGGCAAGAGCATTTCTGGAAGATGAGGCCATGGGGAGGTGGGGTCCCCTCGAGGCTGACTTGTCCTCTGAAGTCACTAATGAGTCAGCTCTTCTGTCAACCTCCAGGAGGGCCAGAGCCCCAGCCCAGAGCTCCAAGCCTGACACCATCACAAAAGGGCCCCCAGGAAGACACACCCTCCCTTCTAGAAGCCTTTGTCCTGCAAAAGAGATGCTGCATTGTAGCTCACGTTTCCAAGGAACAGGGAAACAATAGGTCTCCTTCATTTCAAAGCCTTTTCACTGCCCTGCCTGGAAATGCTCCCTTTTTAAACAATAAATTAACCTGAGTCAGCTGGTCACTGTTGGGCAAGCTTTCTGGCTAAAAGGCGTGGTGGTGTTCAGTCTCTGTCCTGTCCGACTCTGTGTGACCCCACGAACTGCTGCACACCAGGCTTCCCTGTCCTTTACCACCTCCCGGAGCTTGCTCAAACTCATGTCTCCTGAGTCAGTGATGCCATCCAACCATCTCATCCTCTGTCGTCCCCTTCTCCTCCCCCGCCTTCAATCTTTCCCAGCATCAGGGTCTTTTCCAGGGAGTCGCTCTTCCCATCAGGTGGCCAAAGTACTGGAGCTTCAGCTTCACCATCAGTCCTTCCAATGACTATTTAGGATTGATTTCCTTAGGACTGATAGGTAAAAAGCTGGATGGGCAATATTTCCAACTATGCCGAGTCTGTTATGGACTTTCCAGGTAGCAGCAGTAGTAAAGAATCCACCTGCCAGTGCAGGAGACTCCAGAGATGTGCGTTTGATCCCTGGGTCTGGAAGATCCACTGGAAAAGGAAATGGCACCCCACTCCAGTATTCTCGCCTGGAGAATCCCATGGACAGAGGAGCCTGGGGTTGCAGTCCATGGGGTTGCAAAGAGTCGGACATGAATGAGCAGAGTCTATTACAGCTACTCATCCATGGGATGAAGCAGGAAAGCACTAACAGGCTACATATAAATAAATGGACACGGTTGTGTGCTAATAAAACTTTATTGAAAATATTAAGCAGGGGGCCGGATTGGCCCAGGGCTGTGGTTTGCTGAACCTTGACTTTGCAACACCCGCCCACCCACACAGACACACACAGACACACAGATCACATCTATTGCTGGGCTGTGGCCACCTGTCCATCACTTCCAAACTCTGTCTCTGATCCGCCACCCTATCCCACCCCGACCCAACCCTTGGCCATATCTTCCGTTAAGGAATTCTCCCAGCCCTCATCTGCTCACGGTAAGATTTCAATAAATGTTTATCAATTTAAAAGAAAACATGCCTATTTCTCCTGAAATAAATTAATGCTTCCCCCAACTTTCCTGGTTCATAAAGACCTCATTTTTATCCTAAGCAACCTGAATCTGGGAGTTATATATTATCTTTATGACATATACGATCACATTATGTTCTGTCTCGGTGTTCTGAGCTAAAAATACCGCAGCTGACCCTGTTTCATGATGAATCCACTGATGATAAATAATGATGCATTCCTGGGCCGCCCCATGGGGCGGCCCTAATTGAGCCTGGTTAATTTTAGACGCTAACGACCGCATATAAAATGTCATGAGAAACCCTGTGCTGGCCTGGACTGTAGAGCTGAAGATGGGAAGGATGATTGGTACAAAGTTTCCCTCTTTGAAAATTTATTTCTTTATTTATTTAACTGGAGGATAATTGTTGTACAATGTTGTGTTGGTTTCTGAAGCAATCCCTCTTAATCTCTGCACCTTCCCCTTACTTTTGCTGTGAAGCTAAAACTGCCATAAAAAAAAATCCAGTTGATTTTTTTTTTTAAGGGTGTTTCCTTCTCACAGTCACTACAGGACTGTTCTAACATTTGCATCTCAGAAAGACACATTTTTTTTTCCCCCCAAAAAAGCAAATGCATGAAAACAGATTCCATCACCTGAGTGGGCATTTGTGCCCAGGACACGCTGACTCACGGAACCACCCAGTGTACCACAAGCTGACCTCCAGGTCTTTTCGAGGGTAAAACTTTAAAAAGGACTCGCCATTTTCCATCATCATTCTTTCTGGATTTGGGAAGAAAATGGAATCCCTCATCCAAAGTTCAATGGAACAGCCACTCTTGAACACACCTTGGGAGTTTCTTAAAAAAAGCTCAATGTGCAACAACCCTATATTTGAGCTATCACATTCTTTGGTGTTTGTCCCTGAGAAAAGAAGACTGGTACAAAAGCTTCTATTCATTGCTGCTGTTCAGCCGCTCATTCGTGTCCAGCTGTTTGCCACCCCATGGACTGCAGCACGCCAGGCCTCCCTGTCCATCACCAACTCCCGGGGTTTACTCAAGCTCATGTTCATCGAGTCAGTGATGTTATCTAACCATCTCATCTGGGGAAATGCATCCTTAGTTAGGCCAGGACAGACCCCTCTTTGTCCTGAGCTGACCAGTAGGTGGATGCTAACCTACATTGGCCTTGAACTTGTAGTCTGCACGGTGATTGAAATCTGACATCTGACATCAGGGGGTCCCAGGGCCGAGCTCCGTCCAGAGTCTCCAGGGGAGGGTCCTCCCCACCTCTTCCGGCTTCTGGAGGCTCCAGGTGTCCATCCTTGGGCTGGTGGCAGCCTCCCTGCCGTCTCCGCCTCCGTCTCCACGTGGCTTCTCCTCTGTGTCCGTGTCTCTCCTCTTCCGTGTCTTATAAGGACTCTGTCCCTGGGTTTAGGGCCACCCCCATCCAGGAGGACCTCATCTCGGACTCCATCACGTCTGCAGAGACCCAGTTTGAAATAAGGCCCCATTCTGAGGTTTCAGGTGAACATGAATTTTTGAGGAGAATGCTCTTCAACCAAGGACACTGTCCAAGTCTGGCAGGCCCAGAAACTTCCAGGGCATCCCTATCTCTGGGCTTCCCTGGTGGCTCAGACAGTAAAGAGTCTGCCTACAATGAAGGAGACACAGGTTCACTGCCTGGGTGGGGAAGATCGCCTGGAGGAGGGCATGGCAACCCACCCCAGTGTTCTTCCCCAGAGAGTCCCGTGGACAGAGGAGCCTGGTGGGCTACAGTCCATGGGGTCGCACAGTCGGACACGACTGAAGCGACATAGCAATTGCTACTTCAGGAGGTGGGGGGTGGGCGGGGAAGCACTAAATTAAACCCAGAGGGTCTGCTTGCTTTTGCTTTATTACTGCGCACCCAATAGACTCTTTATTTTGCAAAATATATCGATCGCCCAACGAGTCCGGGATAATGGGCTTCTCCAGTCTGTTACGAGGATTAAATTATTAGCGATCAATGGAGCCCCTGGTAGGCAGGCAGAGGCGTCAGCGTGCACACAGCCGTGCACACAGCCGTGCAAGGCCCCGCCCATGCCGGCACTCCCCCCCCTGCATCTGTTTGTTTCAAGGCTCAGAATCTGCACGTGTTTCAAGCAGGAGGGGAAGGGAAGCCTGGTGACAGAGCAGCCCTGGGGATCCTGCTCGTGGGAGCCCGGCCCCCATGGCAACAGAAAGATGCTTTTTTTTTTAAGCCCATCGTGGGAGATTCCTTCCACATTTCCTGTCCCTTCTTGTTCCCTCGGTGAGCACCAAAGGCCTACATGGCACCAGTCAGTGGGATAGATACGGGCTTCGTGGGTGGCGTTAGTGATACAAGAACCTGCCTGCTAATGCAGAAGGCATACGAGACCCAGGTTCGATCCCTGGGGCGGGAAGATCCCCTGGAGAAGGGCTACCCACTCCAGTATTTGTGCCTGGAGCATCCCATAGACAGAGAAGCCAGGCAGGCTACAGTCCCTGGGATCCCAAAGAACCAGACACACCTTAGCAACTGACACTGAAAACGGGACCAGGGCAGGACCAAAGACCAGGGAGGAGCCAGGGGAGGGAGGGAACAGGATTATGTCCAGATGACGTGGAGCCCTCCCCAAGGCCCCGAAGGACAGACGCGCACGCCAGGCTGTGACGATTCCACCCACCCCAGCATTCAGACGGAAGGATCTCAACCTCAAAGCTGTGGATTTTCCATTAGTCCCGGACGGATGTGAGACTTGGACCGTAAAGAATCCTGAGCACCAAAGATTTGATGCTTTTGAACTGTGATGTTGGAGAAAACTCTTTGAGAGTCCCTTGAACAGCAAGGAGATCCAACCACTCCATCCTAAAGGAAATGAGTCCTGAATATTCACTGGAAGGACTGTTGCTGAAGCTGAAGCTCCAATCCTTTGGCCACCTGATGCGAAGAGTTCACTCACTGCAAAAGACCCTGCTGCTGGGAAAGATTGACGCTGGGAGGACAACGGGACGACAGAAGATGAGAAGGTTGGATGGCATCACCAACTCAACGCACGTGAGTTTGAGCAAGCTCCGGAAGACGATGAAGGACAGGGAAGCCTGGCGTGCTGCAGTCTATGGAGTCTCAGAGAGATGGACATGACCGAGCAACTGAACAAGAACAACAGCCTTAAACGTGTGGTCACCCCCTCCCAGAGCCATGCGCCCTGCACCCCTGGAAAGTCACACCACCAAGTGAGCCTGTACACCTCTGCACAGCACAACTGGTGTGTCTGTTGCTCTGGCTTCACCCCCTTGCCTCAGCCGTGTATTGGGCATGACTGCCCAATGGCCACGAGGATTTGATTCAATGAACCAGGAAACACCCAGGAACGGCCCTTGCTGCCCTCGCCTCCCAGAGAGGACCGTCCGAACCTGCAGACCCTAATCCCCCAGGTAGGAGCCTCCCACGTGGACACCGCCTCAGCCACTTAAAGGGGAAGCCATTCGACAGATGGCAAACCCATCACTAAGACGCCCGCTCCCGGAATGAACCAACCAACAGAGTCAAACCGGACGTCCATAGCAGGCGGCTGGAGTCCCTGCCGGCCGGGGGCTCCGGGAAAGGTCCGCGCCTTGCCTGGAATGCAGCGTCTCGGTCACCTGCCCAGGGCTGCAAACCCATCCGTGACGCAGGGACTCGGGTCCAGGCCACCAGGGCCTCCGTCATTTAGTCTACATGCCATTATTATTATTTTCTCACTTGCAGTGTGGAGCCGGTGTCCTGTTTGTCTTTAATAGATCTAATTACCCAGAAACACACTTTGCAATCAGCGCCACACAGCACAGGCTGCATTCCTCTGTTGGGGACCAGCTGTGTGGAAAGGTGCCCGTCCCAGCCTCCCAGCTCTCTCTCTCTCCGACCAACACGGCCCAGCAGATGAAAGTAATTTTGCGCTCAACTGTCTATAAGTAATTAGGCTACGACGTGAAGGGGTCTTTACGAGTCCGCTCGGAATGAGGCACATGGAGTAATTATCAGCGATGTCTCCTTAGCAAGATACACCTTATGCATTTTGCATGAGCCCCCGTTATTAGCATAACCTGACTATCAAAGCTCCCTGGATCCACCGTCTTCCTTTTCATGTAACGGGCTGAAATTCCCCAGAAATATAATCATTTCAAAACAAGGGGCGATGGTGGTGATCAACTCGAGCTGTTACCCGTGTTACGTTTTATTTTTTTCTTCTCCTTTGTATCTCACCCAGCTGGGGTGGCCCTCGATGTCCCCACAGACACGAGTTCCTCCGTCCCCCAAGAGGTGGGTTTCAGTATGCAAGCGGGGTCTCACGGCCGGAATGCATGTCAGACACACACAGACACACACACACCCCGAACGCCATCTGATTCATTAGAAGGCCACAAAGAGACAGAGGTCCGTTTTGCAAAATAAGTCAGACCGACTCCCGGACTGTGGTTTTGAAACATGGGTCTCGGTGACCCCCCGCCCAACCAGAAACTTCATCAGATTTTGTCCATTCAGACTTTCTGCGGTTTGGGGTGACGGGTCTGCGCTGGAGACCTGCCCACGGGAAGGGGTGTCTGCCTGCCCACAGGAAGGGGTGTCTCGCTGTCCAAGCGTCGCGTGGAACCTGCCACCCTGTGCTGGTTAGACATGAGAGGGGCCGGCTCAAACCGAGTTGAAAGCGTGAGCCCTCACGTCACATGGACGTTTGCGGATCTAAAGGGAAACCGATGGGGCAGAATGTGCCTGAGATGTCTCATCGCCCTGGGTTTTCCACGGCCAAACAGCCTCCTCCAATGCGCTTCCCTGGTGGCTCAGACGGTAAAGAATCTGCCTTCTGTGTTGGTGGTGTTCGATCCCTGGAAGAAGATCCCCGGGAGCAGGAAATGGCAACCCACTCCAGTATTCTTGCCTGCAGAATCCCATGGACAGAGGCGCCTGGAGGGCTGTAGTCCATGGGGTTGCAAAGAGTCGGACACAACTGAGCAACTAATGCTTACTTCACTCCAACGGGTCAGGCATAAGCATCCTTGAATTTTCTCCAGGTGCCCCGCCCCTGCCTTTCTTGTTCTACAGTGGCTGGAAGAGGTGATAACAAGAGGTCCACCAACCCAATGCAATCAACAGGTGAATGAGGGCCACGCGTGCGGCGGAATAGTATGCAGCCGTGAAAAGGAGTGGAGCTTCACAGCCATGAAGAGGAGTGACGCTCTGATGCAGGCTGCAACGTGGATGGACCCTGAGCACACAACGCTCAGCGAGAGAAGCAGACGCTGAAGGACACACGGTGTGTGAGCCCATGGCTAGGAAACCTCCAGAACAGGCAAATCCATGGACACAGAAAGCAGAGCAGCGGTTGTCAGGGTCCGGGGGAAAGAGGCAAGAGGAGTGACTGCTCCCGGGGACAGGGTCTCCTTTCAGGGTGATGGAATTTTTCAGAACCAGACAGAGGTGCTTCCCAGGGGGCTCCATGGAAAGGAATCCACCTGCCAAGGCAGGAGACCCAGGTTCAGTCCCCGGATCGGGAAGATCCCCCTGGCAGAGAGTCACGGCAACCCGCTCCAGCATTCCAGCCTGGAGGGTCCCATGGACAGGAAAGCCTGGCGGTCTACAGTCCATGGGGTGGCATCGAGTCGGACACAACTCAGCAGCTAAACAACCAACCATGTTGCAACAAATTCAGTAACCACTTTAGAAATGGTCCACATTTAAAACACATCTTTACAAAGAAATAAAAGATAATGTTGGCTGCTTACACCAATCCCTTCCCAGAAAGAAGCGTTCCTGGAATGAAGAAGAAAAAAAAAATCACTGCAGAAAAGATGTTCCAGACCACTAACTGTGACGTCTTAGCAACTCCCTGCACCTCCAAAGGGGGAATAAAGATATAATTCAGCATATTTCCAAATAACATTAAATTTCAGTCAAAATATTTAGTGGTCCAGTCCCTTTGGCCAAAAGAAGCCAACTGCTTAGAAAGCGTTTGTGGCATGAAGAGAAAAATGTAATATGACAGTGATGGGACAAGACCCAACCCCAATTTTTTCAGGCGTCTTAAAATCACAGAATCATTAGTAAGACTGTTTTCAATGTGATCCACATTCAATTTCAATAGATCATCTCACTAGGGTCAGGTAAGAAAGGTTTTCATTTGGGTTTTTTTTTGTTTGTTTCCACATCTGAGATTCAGTCTCAAATAGCAAGATGGTGCCAGACATTCACAGACTCATCAGCCGTGCTTTCAGATTGCGCCTCCATTAGTGAAGAGAAAGTGAAGTCGCTCAGTCGTGTGCGACTCTTCGCGACCCCACAGGCTGTCGCCCACCGGGCTCCTCTGTCCATGAGACCTTCCAGGCTACGGTACTGGAGTGCACTGCCATTTCCTTCTCCACTGGGGGTGACAACGTGTTTTCCCCCTTCGTCCCCTTGCGAGCCCGTAGGGCATCATGGCGGCCACCTGACATCCCTCAACGTGGGTGACGCCATCGACCCGCGAGAGTGAGCTCTCGGCTAGATGCCCGGATGTGGTCCCTACCCTTCTTGCCTGCCTGCAAAACTCATTGCAAATTTTAAAAGGCAGAAAGCCTCGCGTGCTAAGTCATGTCCGACTCTGTGCAATCCCATGAACTGTAGCCCATCAGGCTCCTCTGCCCATGGGATTCTCCAGGGACGAACACTGGAGTGGGTTGCCATTCCCTCCTCCAGGGGATCTTCCCAGCCCAGGGATCGAACCCGTGTCTCTACATCTGCGTTAGGCAGGCGGGGTCTTTACCACTGGTGCCACCCGGGAAGCCCAGACAAAGCCTTACGCAGTGGTGTTTCAGAGGGTTATTTCCCTGTGAGAAGCGAGCAGACATTCCACAACTGACATGTGAAAATGTGGTCCATTACGTTAGCCAGAAACACTCAGACCTGGCCCCGAGGCAAGGCGACATTGGGTGATGTTTGGGATTTGGCAAAAAAACATATATATATGTATAGCAACCACTATTTTTTTTTTCAAACATTTTGGTCCTGGCAAAGTGCAATTTTTTTTTTTTCCAAAAAAACCCAAATGTGTTCTCCTTCAGTTTTAAGCCCATGAGTATTTCGAGGGAAATATAATCCATCCGTCAGAAGCATTTCTCTTTTAGCTCACCACAAATAAAGTGATCATTACCGATTGTTTAGCCATCGCTTTCACTGGTGCCTAGAAACGGAAACGTCAGGGAATATTGGTCATTTCCCAAACTGAGAGGTTGCACAAGGTATGCATAATTGAAAGAATTCAATGACGTTCCCAGAAGCAGAAGATTCAAAATGGAAATTCAGCAAGGGAACTGGAATGAACTCCAGAATTAACTCCAGCTGAATGGTAACTGTGGGGGCCTCCCTGCTGGCTCAGGAGGGAGACTGCAGGAGACTCCGGTTCGATCCCTGGGTCGGGAAGATCCCCCGGAGGAGGCCATGGCGGCCCACTCCAGTGTTCTTGCCTGGAGAATCCCATGGACAGAGGAGCCTGGCAGGCTACAGTCCATGGGGCCACGAAGAGTCGGACACGACCGAACACTCGGGCACGCGTGCCCGCAGCATTGCAGGGGAGCAGGAAGGCCACAGCCAGGAATGTACACATCAGTGTCTTGACAAGACTGGTACCCATCGAAAGCCTTGGTAGAAGGACAGATGGACGTCACTGGCTCTGTGACCGGGGGGCATCCGTGTCACCCACTTTGGGCCACTAGGAAACTCCAAGACAGCAAAATAAATAACCTGAATCCTCTTTTCCCATGTGATAGCTATGGAAAAGTTTCAGCAGTTTGTAACCGTAAAATTACCTACTGGTGTGAGACAAGAACCATTGGATATGTGTGTCTCAGTCACTGAGTGTGACCCCGTGGCCTGCAGCCCACCAGGCTCCTCTGTCCACGGGACTCTCCGGAATACTGGAGTGGGCTGCCGTCTTCTTCTCCAAGGGACCATCCTGACTGAGGGCTCAAACCCAGGGCTTTTGCACCTCAGGCAGATTCTTTACCATCTGAGCCACCAGGGAGGGCCAGCAACTGGATACCTACCTAGCAATTTCTGAGTGAGTGTTAACTGCTCAGTCATCTGACTCTTTGCAACCCCATGGACTGCAGCCAGGTTCCTCTGTCCATGGAATTCTCCAGACAAGATTACTGGAGTGGGTCACTGTTCTCTTCTCCAGGGGATCTTACCAATCTAGATGTCTTACCCAAGTCTCCTGCACTTCGGGCAGATTCTTTACCATCTGAGCCACCAGGGAAGTCTATCGTTAGGAGACATTTCTAAGTATAAAGACAGGTCAACTTAAAAGATTATCAGCAGGTACATGCTTGACTTTATCTGATAATCTAGAGAGAATACATTCGAATATGTAATGAATCCATACACCTTTTCCAAAGGAATATCCAAGACAGAAGTATCAATAAAGTTATCAATGACAGTCCTCAGTCAGATGAAATAATTTAGATGAAGCTTGTCTCTCTCAAAGAGATAGGGACTGGGCAAGTGGTCAGGAAGGAAAGACAATGTGCTTTGAACTTTGCATGAAAAATGATGAAATTTCTGAGCACGTTTTCAAACACAAAGACACGTGTTTTAACCCATGAAAGAGCTGAGTCCCAAGGATCCCCCCATCCCCTACCCACCCCCCTTGGCCACGGTCTTTGCTGTAAAAACAAAGAATGGGATGATTTGTAGGAAGGGCGTGTTTGATTTAATTTCCTGATGTGTGCAACATGGTTTCCCCGCGCTCAGAGACGTGTGCCCGGCGTGGCTCCCTGCTGAAGCTCCCTGCGCATATTCCATTAGAAATCAATTAATCCCCGTCTGCTCAGAAACACCGCAATCATGCGAGGTTATACGCCGTGCCTGATGCGTTTATAACCCCACGTAAGTAGTCCCTGGAGACCCCGTAATGTGTAAACAGCATAAAAAATGATCCTTTATTCCTGTGAGCTTCACTCGCCACCGTAATTTAATAAATGGGACTGTGATGGGGAAAGACGTCGGCGTGCACTCGGCCCGGTGACTCACCAGCCTCTTGCCCTCCCCTCGCTGAAGAGATCGTGCAAGATGACACCCTTTTATCAAACGAGATTCCAGCCCAAATCCCGCACCTCCACACTCTTCTCTCCCCCATGCCAGCCTGCAGAAGGAACATAAATTACATACTATTTAGCGCAACCACGTCCCACTATCCAACTGTATAGAAAGGACACGTCTTACGAAGGTGCAGACCGTGTCACAGATTTAAGCTGGCTTTACCTTAGACATCAGATGGTAAAGAATCTGCCGCAATGCAGGAGACGTGGGTTCGATCCCTGGGTGGGGAAGATCCCCTGGAGGAGGGCATGGCAACCCACTCCAGTATTCTTGCCTGAAGAATCCCATGGACAGAAGCCTGGCAGGCCACAGTCCATGGGGTCACAAAGAGTGGGATACTACTGAACGACTCACACACACACACACATGCACGCACTCACACCATGCTGTGTCCTTAACTCTCAAGCACTCTCTGTATCTTAACATTTCTGAAATCAAAATGTCTTTTAGAAAACAAATGGGCATGTAATGCATGGCGGATGGTTTTTTGTTTTTGTTTTTTGACAAAAAAAGCCCTTTCTTTTCAAGTCACTAGTCTATTTTACAGCCATGTTATCATTAGATTGAGAAAATATGGTGTGTGTTCCAAGCAATGAAGGTGAATATTTTGAAAAATTTCTTCACTGTTATGGATTGAATATCTATGTCCTCCCCAAAATGTTATGTTGATGCTTCAGCCTCCAAGGTGATGATGTTAGCAGGTGGGGGCTTTGGGAGGTCATGAAGTCATGTGGGTGGAGCCCCCATGAAGGGGATTAGTGCCCTTATGAGAGAGACCCCAGGGAGCTACCTTGACCTTTCCACCAGGTAAGGACGGAGCGAGAAGACACCATCTATGAACCATGAAGAGAGTTTCCACGTGTGCAATCTCAGTCGCTTCAGTCATGTCCAACTCTTTGCGACCCCATGGACTGTAGCCCACCAGGCTCCTCTGTCCAGGGGAGTCTCCAGGCAAGAATACTGGAGTGGGTTGCCATGCCCTCCTCCAGGGGATCTTCCCAACCCAGGGATCGAACCCACGTCTGCATTGACAGGCGGGTCCTTTACCACTAGCGCCATGCGGCAAGCCCATATCGCCGATACTCAAAGCCAATTCAGCCTAATCTTTTCCCTGAAATTTCCTAGAGCGCTGACAGCATGATTTGGCTTTTTAGGGAGAGAGCAAGTTGATGCGGGAAGTCAGATTAGAAATCTTTGGTGTATGACAAACTTCATCAAGTTCTCGGGGTCCACTCGGAAAGCACACAGCAGAAGACGCTTTACTTTGATTTTCCACTTGCCTTAGCCAAGGTGGGGAAAAACATTAAAAGAAGGGGGTAAAGACAGGGCATAAATGACTATGCCTCGCACACACCATCGCATCGGATGAATCACAGTCCCTCTACACTTGCCAGAGAGAGGAGCTGGAAGGTAGATGAGCAATTTCGGTAAGGTTGGATTATTAATATAATTGCTCGTTTCAGGACAAGCAGTCTGAGGACCACCAGAAAGCTTCTTAAAAGTGCATTTTTCCATGAGTCCATATATAGTTTTAAAGCACACGGGTGAACGCACCAACCGCCCTGTTTTCCTCAGCCATAGGTAAGCAAGGCCTTTCTTCGTAGGAGATTTCCGATTCCCCTGCAGAGTTCGAAGTTAGAGGTTTCCGCTGAGGCTTTACGTGCCGGCTCGCATAAGACGAGCTTCCAGTCTGGGCGGTGTTCTCTCCACCACCATCTCTGTTTCTCATTTTGAGTTTCCCTGGGAATTAATACTTAACCACTTGGAGCTCGGCGCTGCCAACCCAATCTCCTCCTCACCCGGCATTTAGAACAGCTCCTCAGCTTGGTGTGTCCTTAAAATACTCCACTTTGGTCTTCAGTAAGGAGTGGGAACCAAGATCTTACGAAACAAAAGCTGGATAAAACCACTAGAGGCGCTGAATGGGGTGGAGGAGGCCGGCCAAAGAAAAATCCCACTGGAAATAGTGCAGCTCCTGCCTGCTCCGTCTCCATCCATCCTCCTGGGTCCTCGTCCTCCATCCGACAGGTGGCTGTTCAGTCGCTCAGCTGTGGGAGGCAGGGAGGCAGCACGCCAGGCCTCCCTGTCCGTCACCAACTCCCGGAGTTTACTCAAACTCATGTCCATTGAGTCAGTGATGCCATCCAACCATCTCATCCTCTGTCATCCCCTTCTCCTCCTGCCTTCAATCTTTACCAGCATCAGGGTTTTTCCAGTGAGTCAGTTCTTCCGATCAGGTGGCCAAAGGATTGGAGCTTCAGCTTCAGCATCAGTCCTTGCAATGAATATTCAGCACTGATTTCCTTTAGGATTGACTGGTTTGATCTCCTTGCTGTCCCAGGGATTCTCAAGAATCTCCTCCAGCGTGACTCTTTGAAAGCATAAATTCTTCAGCGCTCAGCCTCCTTTCTGGTCCAGCTCTCACAGACAGAACTGTGTTTCTCCGCCAGATAAAATTCAATTCCAGGTGGGGCAGTGTCCCGGCCGGTCATGCCTGAGGTCTCAGCATGGTGAGTACAGCCCGTTTCAGAAACATGCGCTATTCCCACACATCCTCCCCTTCTAGTCCCTCTGATGTCGCTGTGAACGTCAGTGAGGACTCCCCCCGCCCCCCCGTTTCTTGAGGCGCCCTTGGGCTGGTGAGATCAGATGGTTGGGACCCAGCCCAGGGCAGCCTCTGCCCTTCCCTTGGGTGTCCCTGCTGCTCCACGTGGGCATCAGATTCCTCGGGAGTCCTGCAGGGCCCGGAGGAAGCCGGTGCCCACGAGCCCGAAGAGAAAGAGGCACGTGTGTGTGTCCCGCCCGTGAGCCCTGGGATGCTCGTCGGCTTCTGCGATTGGCTTCAAGGAGGGAGGGGAGGAAGGAAGAGGCAGAGAGGGAGGGAAAGAGAGGAGAGAGACTAGTGGATGGACAGACAGGAGCCAGATATACTGGGTGATAGACAGGCTATAGAATGGATGGACATAGGCAGATAGACAGATACAGAGAGAGAACAGACGGACGCAAGGACAGGAGGTAGAGATTAGTGGGTGGACAGACAGGTGGCAGATTCACTGGATGCGAGACAGACGATAGAACAGATGGACACAGATACAGGGAGAGAATGCAGGGGGGGAAGGAGAGGAGGTAGGGAATGAATGGGTGGATCGATAGCTGGATGGTAGGCCGACTAGAGGAAACATGGGCACAGGCGGGTGGACAGAGAGTTACAGAGAGAGGCGAGAGGGAGGGGCAGGGGGGCCAGACAGAGGACGGCTCAAGAGGCAGCTCCGGAGACACATGACGGAAGGCAGAGCCGGAGAGGTGGAGAGTAAACGTGCGCACAGCTGGGCAGAGGGTGGACATCTCTGCGGGGGGCCTCCCAGGTAGCGCTAGTGGCCAAGAGCCCGCCTGACGAGGCAGCAGACGTACGAGACGCCGCTTCGGTCCCTAGGTCCCCTGGAGGCGGGCGTGGCCGCCCACTCCAGTCTTCTTGCCCGGAGAATCCCACGGACAGAGGAGCCCGGCGGGGCTGCAGCCCACGGGGTGCACAGAGTCGGCAGGACGGAAGCCACTTAGCCTGTACACGTAACGGACGGCTGGAGACGCCGACTGCAGAATAGACAGACACGGAGGACCGTGGAGAGAGAGAAGGGAGCGGCCGGGGGGAGACAGTGAGAGAGAAGGAAGGGGGGGAGGCAGGGGAGAAGAAAGAAGGCACCGAAAGGGGACTCAGCCAGTCGGGGAGGGGCCGCCGCCGGGGTCAGGGGCCGCTGGGGCGCCCGCTTATCACAGCCCCCGGGGACAAGATGGACTTGGTAAATGCCTTATGGAAATTAGTCCTTGGCCCGCGAGACATAAATCTTGACATCGAGATGATTTACCCCGACCCCACTCCTAGGAGTGCTCTGTAAATTAGGCCCATAAATGCCGCTTGTGTTGCCATTAGCGGAGGCGACCCAGCGCGCTCCCCTCCGCACACAGGCGCCCGCCCCCCTTCCCGTCCCCCGCAGCCTTCGCCGGGGCCAGCGCCTCCGCCCGGCCACCTTCAGCGCGACGGCCCAGCACGCGTGCTGCGCCACCGTCTCCGTTAAGACCTCCGCTCCTCGGAATCTAGGGGGAGAATTCATTCCTTATGAGGGAAACAAAACCCTGCCATTGCCGCTCGACGCGGAACACGCGTTCTGCAGACTCTCCAGGCTGCTGTGGAACGGCGCTAGTCAAAGCGGAAGGCCCGCTACAAAGGAAGGCTGATGGCCGGGCTCTTGGATCGGATGGGACTTAGATCTCGAGAAGCAAGGAAGCTGTGTGCCTGGTGTGAGAGGGTGCTGGGGGAGGAAAGGGAAGCCTCAGTTTGGATGGGCTTTCAAAGGGGCTGTCGGGTCGCTGGAGAAAACAGCAGGGGCTGGGGTGGGGGGAGGGGACACTTTCTTTGCAAGTTTCTGGACATCTTCTCCGAGATGTCCTGGGCTGAGAACTCAGCACTCAGCACCCACACACAAAGAGAAGAGAGGACACGGAGCCATTATTCACTTGTTCTTCAGTCGCTCGGTCGTGTCCGACTCTCTGTGACCCCATGGACTGCAACACACCAGGCTTCCCTGTCCTTCACCATCTCTGGGAGCTTGCTCAAACTCATGTCCATCGAGTCGGTGATGCCATCCAACCATCTCATCCTCTGTCATCCCCTTCTCCTCCCACCTTCAATCTTTCCCAGCACCAGGGTCTTTTTAAGTGAGTCAGCTCTTCACATCCAGTGGCCAAAGGACTGGAGTTTCAGCTTCAACATCAGTCCTTCCAATGAACATTCAGGACTGATTTCCTTTCGGATGGACTGGTTGGATCTCCTTACAAGGTCTTTTCTTACAAGGACACTAATCTCATCATGGGGACCCCACCCTTGTGACCTCAACGATCCCTAGACCCCTCCCAAAGAGCCACCTGCTAACACCATCCCGTGGAGAATCGGGGCTTCCAAATATGGACTGAAGCTGACACACACATGGCGTATGAGAGTGAGACAGTTTCTTTTCTGTGCAGACGGCCCGTGCAGCGCCGTGTCTGGGAAGAGTCATTCACCCATCACCGTCTCCCGGGGTCCTGGAACTTGGGGGAGGGGCTTGAAGCTGAAGTGGCCTGTCTTACTGTAGTTTCAGGTTAGCCGTGATGCCCGGGAGTGAGACACTCAGGCTGCGCATGCCAGGCTGACTTCCTGGTCTCTGGAGGGTGTCTCCGAGGGGCACACACATGACCACCAGGATGGTGGTCTCCCTACTCTAGCAGGCCTTCAGCAGGCAGAGTTGCGGCAGCAAGCTAGTTACATTGAAGACAAATATAGCCCTGGATTGTGCCCAACCCCTGAGTGGCAAACAGTCTTTTTTAAAATAAAGTATTATACAAAACAGAAAATAAAATTAGCAATGATTTTCCGATAAAATGAGCAGAACCTTTGAGACAAAAGAGATATAAAAGCTGCCTTAGATATCCACCCTTGCCCTCAAAACCTGCACACTGTTTGGCTGAAATTAATTCTGTCCTCGGGGGCTTTCCTGGTGGCTCAGATGATAAAGATTCTGCCTCCAACGTAGGCAGACCGAGGTTCGTTCCCTGGGTTAGGAAGATCCCGTGGAGGAGGAAATGGCAACCCACTCCAGCATTCTTGCCTAGAGACTCCCACGGGCAGAGGAGGCTGGTGGAACAGCCAGCCTGCATTCACTTCAAACACAAGAATAGGGCTTGGAGTCTTAGTCTGTGTCCTACACGGATGCAGGAATGACCCAGAGCGTCTTTCTCTGTCTCTCTCCACAGCTCTGAGGGAGCCGTCCGTGGGGACGGGCGTCTGCTCCGCACAGCCGCTGAGGGACTCGGGTTGCCTGCTCCGTCCGCCCAGCCCTTCACACTTCTCCACGGTGGTCTTGGTGGCTGGAGATTTGTCTCCAGCCCTTCCATCTTGTGAGCAGAGAACAGCGTGCACAGAAGACCCTGTCTGAAGAGTCCAGGTGCAGGTGGGGCTGTGACCACTTCCACTCCTGTTTCACCACCAAGAACTCGGCCACAGGACAATACCCAACACAGAAGGGGCCGCAAAACACGGCATAATCTTGTGCTCAGAAGAAGAAAAGAAGAAGGGATGGATTTGGGCAGGACAACCTTCTGCAAAAATGGCTAAATAATCAGATCACAAAGAGACCGCTTTGAAAAGAAAAAAATGCATCACCTGTTTCATGCTGACTCTGTTTGCAAAATGTCAGTAAATACTGAATCCCACTTTATCTTCACCAAGGGACACGCGTGGCACGCCACCCCCATCCGTCGAATGTCTTAGGGCAAGAGAGACAGAGAGAGGTTGCCCTACAGTGGAGGGAATTTACCTCCAGCCTTCATCAAACCGTGTCCTTTTAAAGGTAAACTGGCACGGAGCTGCAAGTACGTGGGGAAGATTAATGAGATCTTGACCCCCTGGAAATCAGAGACACACGGTCCGGGGCTGTGAGCACCCTCTCGCCATTATTACCAGTCGTTTTTAATCAATGCAAGCAAGGTCCTTGCCTGTGTCTGTCGCACCCAGCACTCCCGCAAGAACCGCGAGGCTGGGAAGCTGCCTGACAATCTTCCTGAAGCCCTGATTGAGAAGCTCTCGGCTCACGTGCTCTGGGCGGGCTCTGAGTCCTGCGCACTGGCCGAGCGCACACCTTGAGCAGAGGCCCTGTATGTTTCCACCTGGCATTTCTGCATTCATCCCCCGGGGGCATTGCTGAGACCTCTCTGTTACTCTAATATTTCGTCCCCTCAGTGCTCCTGAGGCGGGGGCCAGGAACCCAGGAAGGAGTCAACTGACCCTTACACATCACCCCTAGTGAGCTATGAGTCTGGGGACACCCTCGAATTCTTTGTGTACACCCAGCTTCACGTGCAAAGTCACGACACGCCCTGGGTATAAAATGCTTCCTTAGATCCCAAAGTCAAGGGCATGTGTGCATGCGTGCTGAATCCCGTCCAATCCCATGGACCGTAGCCCCCCAGGCTCCTGTGTCCATGGGATTCTCCAGGCAAGAACACTGGAGTGGGTTGCCGTGCCCTCCTCCAGGAGATCTTCCCGACCGAGGGATGGAAACTGTCTCTTACGTCTCTTGCACTGGCAGGTAAGCTCTTTACGACTAGCGCCACCAGGAAGCCCCAGGGTTGGGGACCCCTGGCCTAAAGGAACACGCTAGGGAAGACCCAGAGAAGCCGGACACAGCACTGCCTGTAGGTGAGTTGAGAGGGAAGACTTCCCAGTTTCAACCTCATTTGCACCAGTTTATCACCAAATCTCCACAACGGAGCTGATTTTTATCCCTGCTCCCAACCTGAACCAAGAGGCCGCAGTGTCAAAGAACAGGATAAAAAAAAAAAAGAAAAAAAGGAAACATGCATTAAAACAAGGGGCAGGATTTCAGCCCCAATGCCTCGGTGCAGAGCCCAACGCGCACCCACACCCCCCACGTTGAAGACAGGTCTTCAAGCCTGTGCGGAGAGGGCAAATTAGCCAAGATGGCACGGTCAGGCTCCCTGGCCCCACGTTTTGTAAATAGTGGCTATGTACCAGCTGACAGTTGGACTGTAAAGAGGGCTGAGCACTGAAAAATGGATGCTTTTGAACTGTGGTGTTGGAGAAGACTCTTGAGAGTCCCTTGGACTGCAAGGCGATCCAACCAGTCCATCCTAAAGGAGATCAGTCCTGGGTGTTCATTGGACGGACTGATGTGGAAGCTGAAACTCCAATATTTTGCCCACTTGAGGCGAAGAACTGACTCATTGGAAAAGACCCTGATGCTGGGAAAGACTGAAGACAGGAGGAGAAGTGGGGGACAGAGGATGAGATGGTTCGATGGCATCACCGACTCGACGGGCATGAGTCTGGGTAAGCTCTGGGAGTTGGTGATGGACAGGGAGGCCTGGTGTGCTGCAGTCCATGGGGTCGCAGAGAGCTGGACATGACTGAGCGACTGAACTGAACTGAACTCAACAGCTGAGATCGTGTGTAGCACCGCGCACAGGCGTCTCGAGGTCCTCGCTCGGTGATGGAGTACTCTGTGTGACACGCCTGTGTGAGCTCCACGAGAAGCAAGCAGGGGCACTGGTGCTGGGGCCCAGCTGCATGCGCTGGGTCAGCCACGACAGGAGAGACTGTAGCCTGTCTGCTGCTACGGATGCTGTGCCAGCCAGGAGAGAAGAACTGTTGTCTGCAGCTCCTCGAGCTTCCTTCCAGGGTGTCTGCAGCTTTCTTCCTTAGCGTGCACCTTGCCTACCCTGGGCTCAGCGAACGGGGAGATACAGCGTACAGCTGGAGCTGTCGGCAGGATACGCAGCAGGCAAGGGAGCCCCAGGCTCCCCTGGATGGAGGAAGCCAGCGGCCAGCACAGAGCGCGTGGTACCCAGTGGCCAAGGTTCTCTCGGTGGGAGACTGGGGTGGGCGGTTCCCAGACAGCACTGAAAAGGCTTTACGGGCGGGCGAGTTCCTGTCTGCCGGACAAAGCGGCGTGGACCGCCGCTGGCCCCGTGGGGTGGATTTTCCGGACTGGCCTGAAGGCCAGTATGGACAGAGCGCTCCGTGATGCCCGGCTGACACACCAGGTGCAGAGATGCTTGGGAAAACCAGAGCCACAGGTACTGGCCTTAGAGCAAGAACCCCGTGGCCCTGGAGAACCCAGCATCTCTGACGGCGAGGCGGTGATGAGGAAGGTTACGAGGGGGTGCCTGCTTGGCAGAGAGGATGCACGAGCACTCGATGGCCCACCGTGGTGGGGGGACCCTCAAGGGGCCCCCAGCGTGACTGGCGTCCTGACGTCTGGACTCGGGGGGAATGGGTTGACTTGGGCAAGCACCTCCAGCAACGCTAGGAGAGCCCTTGAGAGCTTGGCTTTTGTGACTCTGGGGCACAGGGGTGGGCCCGACGCCAGTTGGGGGGCTCTGAGGGTCCTTTCGGAGGGGAACACAGGGAAGGCACGTGAGATGCCATTCTGGGGGGTGAAGACCCCGCAGTGTCCACCAGGGATACGCAGAGGGAAATGTGGGCTGATTTGTGCAAAGGGTACTGGTAAAGGTTGCGTCCTGTGATGTAGGTTTAGTGGGACCGTGTACTGTAAGACCGTATCCTGTGATGGAGCTTGTAACGTAAAGGCTGTGTCCTGTGACGTGGACTTAGGACCGTGTACTACAAAGGCTGTGTCCTGTGATAGATTTTACTGTGCAGACTGCGTCCTGTGATATAGATTCAGGATTGTAAAGGCTGTGCCCTCAGATACAGAAAAATGTAATCATGTGGGTGGACTATGAACACTGCAAAAAATCCCCTCCTTGAAAGGGCGGGCCCGGTGCCTGTGAGGGTTTCGTGGGTCCTTAATAAGAAACCCCGCAGGGGTGGAGTCGCCCCTGTGGAGGGTTCCCTGCAACCTCACAAGGACAGACGGTGAACTGGACGCTGCCCTGGAAGGTAAGGGCACTGCAGGTGTGGTGGGTGGTTCTTCCAGCCCCAGCAGGCAAGGGTGCAACGTGACTTCCAATGATACGTGGCCCTGGGTTCGGCTGTGCGTTGAAGCGGCCGCTGTTTGCTATAGCTTCCGCCTCTGATGGCAGATGTCAGCCCACGGGTCAGCGTTCCCCGGCCAGGCAGCATCACAGAAGAGGGAGTGTGCCCAAACGCGAGGCCCGAGACCCTGATGGGGTGGAGGGTGGGGAGGGGGCCAGTGAGCCCGGAAGGCAGGTCAGGCTCCCTGCCGCACGTCTGCAAACAGCACCTACGTGACAGCTGAGATCGTTCGCAGCGGCGCACACTGGCCTCAGGAGGGCCTCGCTGGGAGATGGCCTCTTTGTGTTGGACGCCCGTGTGAGCCCCGCTGAAAGGAGGCGGGGTGTGTGACTGCTGCGCCCCGGCTGGGTGCGCTGGGGCAGCCACGAGAGGTGGGAATACCGCTGCTCTGCTGCTACGGATGCTGCGCCAGCCAGGAGACGAGCCTGTCGTGGACGCTGCGCCGGGCGGCAGGAGACTGTGCTGTCTTAGGCTGAGCCGGGCCTGCTTCTGTGGCTGCGGTGATAACCAGGAGAGAAACACAACAAACAAACGCGTCTGCAGTTCCCCCGGCTCCTCGAGTCTGCTTCCAGGCCCTCAGCTCGCGCCCTTGCCTACCCGGGGTTCAGCGGCCAGGGAGATACAGCGACATGAAGCCCCAAACGCCAGGGCTTTGCTCAGAATCCACCTCAAAGCCTGAAGGACCCGCGGCTCTTGTTCCAACGACTCCTTGGGTGTGAATTTACAGTCCTTGAAGGAAATCACGTGTACACACTCTGTAAATCAATTGCCGGCCGCCCCCAGTCCCCCGCTTTCCCGAATGCCTCGGTAATTAATCAAATCGAGGGTGGAACAGAACCAGACGAAGAAAAAAAATTTACAACCTCAAAAAAAAAAAAAAAAAAAGAGTCCGAGGGTCTCTTGGTGTCCAGGCCTGGTGGGATCTTAGTGAGTCTGCCTGGCGACTGGTAATACCACGAGTCACGCCCCCGATACGGGTTCTGAGCCACAGCAGGGCGGGGCTGGGGGCTGTGGAAACACTGGAGGGTTTACCCCCAGACCCAGTGCCCCCTCTCTGCGACCATCGTGAGTTGCGTGTGGGCTTTGCCAGAAAGCTCCGTAGAGACTGGGCTTCACAGAAGGATGGCAGGAAGGCCTTTGCCTTTTGCTCCAGCCCCTGCCAAGATCGTGGAGTGACGCTGGCTTTAAACAATTCTACCTGCTCTGAATTCCACGTGGGTTTGTCCAGTGAATATTCCAGACTGATCTCCCTTAGGATGGCCTGGTTGGATCTCCTTGCAGTCCCGGGGACTCTCAAGAGTCTTCTCCAAAAGCATCAGTCTCTCGGCGCTCAGTCTTTACAGACCAACTCTCATGTTTGCGTGTGACCACTGGGCGTTTGCACTGTTCCCTCTCAAATCTCCATCGGGACACTTTGAAAGCTCAGGACCAGTGTCCCTGACAGACACATCCCAGGTCAGCTGCCTTTGCAAGCACCTCACTAAAGAATCCGCCTGCAATGCAGGAGAGGTGAGTTCCATCCCTGGGTGGGGAAGATCCCTGGAGAAGGGAATGGGACCCGCTCCAGTATTCTTCCCTGGAGAATCCCATGGACAGAGGAGCCTGGCGGACCACAGTCCATGGGGTTGCAAAGCGTCGGACACGACTGAGCGACTGACACTTTGACTTCCCCAGGGAGAGCCCCTGTTCACCGCTGAATCCCAGTCAAGGTTCGGGTCTCGGGAGGGGCTTCCAGGGATGGCTGGTGACTCCCCACCTCGCCAGGAGCGATCACCTTAGTGCTGCAGGGATGCTGAATCTAGACACCTGAGCACACACACTCACACACACGCACACACATTCAAACACACGCACACACACACTCAAACATACATGCACACACATTCACACGTGCACACACACTCATACACACAAACACACGCGCACACACACGCACTCACACGCACACAGTCACACAGTCACACTCACACACACGCACATGCACACACTCAAACACACGCACACACACGCACACACACACGCACATTCAGTCACACACACGCACACACTCGCACACACGCACACTCACACTTAGTTACACACATTCACACACACAGTCACACACACTCATACACTCACACTCACACATACACACACACACGAACTCACACACGCACACACACGCACATAGTCACACACATTCAGACAGTCACACATACTCATACACACTCAGTCACACACTCACACGCACACACATGCACACACACACACACGCAGTCACACACTCACACACTCATACACACACGCACACACACTCAAACACACGCACACACTCAGTCACACACACACATACACACACGCACACACAGTTACATTCACAGTCACACACTCATACACTCACACTCACACGCACACACACACGCACTCACGCACACACACACGAACACACGCAGTCACACATTCACACTCAGTCACACACTCACACACGCGCACACACGCACACACATGCACACACGCACACACACATAGTCACACACTCATACACACACACATACATTGACAGTCACAGACATACACACTCACAAACGCACACACACTGACACAGTCACACACACGCACTCACGCACACACACACACACACTCACAGTCAGTCACAGTCACAGTCACACACACTCATACACACACACTCATACACACGCACACACACATGCACACACACATGCACACACATTCAGTCACACACATGCTCATACACACACATACACACACACGCACACACGCGCACAGTCACACACACTCACACACACACACACTCATACACTGACAGTCACAGACACACTCACAAACACGCACATACACTCATACACACACACACACTCACACTCACACACACACACACCCCCCCCATACATGTGCACATACACGTGTGAGTGCTTGAAGCAGGAAGCAGGAACCCCTGACTGGAGACATGCCGTACCTGTGACATGGAAATCGCCGAGCAAAGACGCGCTGCGGGGAGCCCCTCTGTCCCGAGACTCAGCCTGACTGCGGCGCGGACCCCCCGGCCCCCCAGCGCCTTCCCTAACCTTCCACCAGAGGACAGGGGAGAAGCAGCTGCTTAAAGCGCTCGGCGTTCATCACGCTCCACGGCGTGTCCTGGGGGGGACACCTGGTCGACGGCTCTGCGGGCTGATGCGCTGGCCTTCCAGCTCTGCAAACGGGACTCAGGAGGCTCCTCGATTTCAGCCCGTTCCCCTCGGCTGGCGGGCGTGAATCTGATAGTCTCGGAGAGTCCCCTCGTGAGCGTTGGCTGAACGCCCCCCGTAGAAATGGCATGGGTTTCTCTCGGAGGAGACCCAGGAGTGGTGGTGAGTGAAGGTGCAGCGTTTCGCTCCAGACATGCATGTGATTCCCAGGGCCCCTCGGTGCAGGAACAGCACCGGGAGGAATTCCAGCCCTAGTCGGGGTCTCTGCTCTCCCTGGGGCTGGAGGTTGCCCCCGTGTCAGCATCCCGATCTTGGGCTATCTCACTCCATCTGTCTTCTTTCGGGGCTGACCTTGGTCTCATCAGGACACCAGCATGGACCCCCCTCTGTGCCTACCTGGAGTGTCCCCCACAGTCCAGCCCTTCCTGGGGACCCTATCTTGCACGCTAAGTCGCTTCAGTCGTGTCCAACTCTGTGTGACCCCATGGACTGCAGCCTGCTAGGCTCCTCTGTCCGTGGGATTCTCCAGACAAGGATACTGGAGTGGGTTGCCATGCCCTCCTCCTCTAGGAGATCTTCCCGACCCAGGGATCGAACCCGGGTCTCCTGCACTGACAGGCAGGTTCTTTACCAGTAGAGCCACCTGGAAAGTCCGTTGGGGACAGCACGCCCAGCACCAATTTCATCTACCCTTGGCGTCCAGAGACATCCCACCAAGTCTTCCCAAGACTTGGCCTCAGTAAGGTTAGGACCAGCTGCTAACACTTGACTCCAGGTCTTTTCAGGAGCAATGCCAGTCTCCCCCCTTCCTCCCAGATGGGGGTCGAGGCCAGCTCCCCAGGGGTGAGGCGGGACTGTTCATGGGTGTCCCAAGTAGATAATGGTTGTTGTTCACTGCTCAGCCATGTCCCACTCTTTGCAACCCCGTGGACTGTAGCCCACCAGGCTCCTCTGTCCCTGGGATTTCCTAGGGTAAGAATACTGGCGTGGGTTGCCATGCCCTCTTCCAGGGGATCTTCCCAACCCTGGGATCGAACCTGCGTTTCTTGCATCGGCAGGCGGATTCTTTCCCACTGAGGCACCAGGGAAGCCCGCACTATTCCTTTGCTGATGTTGTTCATTCGCTAAGTCAAGTCTGACTCTTTGTGGCCCCACGGACTGCAGCACGCCAGGCTTCCGTGCCCTTCACTCTCTCCCTGATACTACGTATGAAACACATCACTAGCGGCAACCTACCGCATGGCACAGAGAACGCTGCTCAATACTCTGTAATGACCTACATGGGAAAAGAATCTCGAAAGAGTGCATGGACGTGTATGTGTAACTGATTCCCTTTGCTGTAAACAGCAGAAACGAAGGTGACATTGTCAAGCAACTACACAGCTACACAGATTTAAAAAGAAAAGGGTCACTAAACAGGAACGGAAGTCAAGATCAAGGTCCAGCCGTTCAGTAAGAGTCCTGGGTTCGCTGCCCTGGGGGACAAGCCACCTGTCCGCCTCTGTGAACTTCACCAAGTGATCACTCGTGTTTCCCCTGCCTGCTGGCTCAGATGGTAAAGAATCCGCCTGCAATGCAGGAGACCCGGGTTCGATCCCTGGGTCGGGAAGATCCCCTGGAGGAGGAAATGGCAACCCACTCCAGTATTCTTGCCTGGAGAATCCCATGGACAGAGGAGTCTAGCCGGCTGCAGTCCTCGGGGTCACAGACGAGTTGGACATGACTGAGCGACTGAGCAGGCTCACACTCTAACGTTCACCCCCGTCCCTGGATGAGTGACGATCCTCCATTATGCTCCTTGAGCTCGGACCTCGGTTCCGAGAGAGAATCCTCAAGACGGATGGGTCCTCTCGAAGATGCCGTTAACAGGATCCATTTAGCCAAGAGTCGTCAACTTGAGTCAGCCGCTCATACTTGGCAATCAAGAGAGGGGAAGAAAAAGGAGCCAGTAACTGGACCTGGAATTTTCTATGGATTTTCCGCGACCCCTGCCCCTCCCAGAGCTGGTGGCGTGTGGGCGGTGAGGGGAGAGGAGAAGACACCGTTCAGCCCATGAGCTGAGCCCCTGGGTCCACGGAGGGGAGGTGAGCCACCGGAGTCCCCGAGCCGGGGTCCCCGAGCCTGGCCCTGCTGTTGAGTCAGACGTGAGAACAGCTGTGTGGCCGGAAATGCACACAGGCTTTGGTATAACCACAGGCGTCACCTTGCAGGGGACCAGTGAGGCCAGACTGCAGCAAGCCCCTTTGGGTCTCATCTCGTGTTTGGGATCCATCTCGTCAAAAAGAGATGTGACCAACCTACACGGCTAATTAAAAACCGGAGACATCACTTTGCCGACCAAGGTCTGTCTAGTCAAAGCTATGGTTTTTCCAGCAATCATCTATGGATATGAGAGTTGGACCATAAAGAAAGCTGAGCGCAGAAGAATTGATGCTTTTGAACTGTGGTGTTGAAGACTCTTGAGAGTCCCTTGGACTGCAAAGAGATCCAACCAGTCCATCCTAAAGGAAATCAACTCTGAATACTCATTGGAAGGGCTGATGGATGCTGAAACTCCAACACTTTGGCCACCTCATGCAAAGAATTGACTCACTGGAAAAGACCCTGATGCTGGGAATTATCGAAGGCGGGAGGAGAAGGGGATGACAGAGGATGAGACGGTTGGATGGCATCACCGACTTGATGGACCTGACTTTGAGCACGCTCCGGGAGTTGGTGATGGACAGGGAGGCCTGGTGTGCTGCAGTCCCTGGGGCTGCAGAGAGCGGGACACGCCTGAGCGGCTGAGCACAAGTTTGATTTACGTTGCTGTGCAGCAGAAACTAGCACAACATTGTAATCATCCTCTAATTAAAACAAGAAATCTTTTTAAAAACAGACAACCGTAACTGGGTGTCTGTGCTGTGAGTCTCACCTGTGGGCATCGAAGGAGGGAACGTAAGAGAAAACCAGTTTTTGGTCAGCTTCTAGCCAAGCCTCCTCTCCACCCGCAGAAACCGGGCGTCGGGGAGCTGGGGGCTGGTTCTCCTGGGGGTTGGGGGCAGCTCCAGGCAGAGCCCGTGTTTGCTTTGTCTTTACAGGAAAACAGTTCAAAGCGAGCCCCTCCATCGTCTGCTTTTGTTTCCGCCCGAGTTTCATCCTTTATAACCATTATTTAATGAATTTTTATTAGAAAAGCATGGCTCTGCTTATGAATTTTTTTTTTTTTTTGTCCTCTGAAACCAGGAGGGAGGGGGCAGACGTGTGCACGCGTGTGTTTTCCCCGGCTGTGGCGTCTCTGCTTTTTAATACTGGGTGTGCACCCGAGAGTTCACGCAGGAATCAAAAGGCAACAGAGAGACTCTTGAAGGGGGAGAGGAATTTGGGAAGATGATGTGGGCGGAGAGCAGCGCCCTTTGAAGTGAGCGCAGGAAATCAGCTCTTGCTTTCCAAGGCCCCACACCCACCCCGTCATCTGCATTTCTGACCCCTGTCCCCTGTCCCCTCCGGCGTCCAGGGAAGGTGGGCGCGGGAACCTGAGGCGGTCAACAGCACCTGGCTTCCTTGCTTCTGAAATTACTTCTACTCTGTGTGTGTATGTGAGTTTCCCTGCAGGAAATGTCAAAAGACCCAGAGATGGGGAGTTCCCTGGGGGCCCTGTGGTTAAGGCTGCGCGCTCCTGCCTCAGGGGGGTGTGAGTTCAATCCCTGGAAGGAAACTAAGATGCTGCATGCTACATGCCTGCGAACTCACTGCCCTTGTATCTGACTCTTTGCAACCCCATGGACTGCAGCCCACCCGTCTCCTCTGTCCACAGGATTCTCCAGGCAAGGATACGGAGTGGGTTGCCATCTCCTCCTCCGGGGATCTTCCCAACCCAGGGATCGAACCCACGTCTCTTACATAGCCTGCATCGACAGATGGGTTCTTGGCCACTGGCCCTAGGTTACACGAGGCGTGGCTAACAGTGAGGTGCCTCAGAGCTGGGTAAGCTCCCAGGACGTAAACTCAGGGCAAACCCAGAGTGGGTTTCTAGATGCTTCCCCGGGGCTCGTCCCAGGTGAGCGAAACAGGACTCCCCTTTGCACACTCCGAGCTCTTCCCTCCAAGGAGGGCAGATCGGTCCGAGGAGGGTTCTAGCCCCCTGTCCCCAAGAAGGTCCCTTATCTGCACGTGCCTTGGCCCCTTGAGGACAAGTCTCTGGGGTAAAGTGCCAACTATCCATTGCCACGGGCACCTGCCATCCAGGGCGAGATCAAGAGCTCTTGCAGCTGCTGACCTTCAACAGCCCCCCCGAAAGGGGCTCAGGGTGGACAGCAGCCGTCACACTTCCTCTGCTCTGGGAAGAACTGGCAGGACAGGTCTTCAGATACTTGGATTTTTTCAAGCGGCAAGTACATGAGGCCAATTCTTGTATCTCTCCAAGTATAGTGTGTGCGTGCATGTTAAATCACTTCGGTCATGTCGAACTCTGTGTGACCCCGGGGACTACAGCCCACCAGGCTCCGCTGCCCCTGGGATTTTCCAGGCAAGAAGACTGCAGTTGCCGTGCCCTCCTCCAGGGGATCTTTCCGACCCAGGGGTCGAACCCGGGTCTCTCACGTCTACGTGCACTGGTAGGCAGGTTCTTTACCACTAGTGCCATCTTGGAAGCCTCGTATGTAGCTGCTGCTGCTGCTGCTAAGTCGCTTCAGTCGTGTCCGACTGTGCGACCCCCTAGACGGCGGCCCACCAGGCTCCTCTGTCCCTGGACAAGCACTGAAATCCTTCACGGTGACGACGGTTTCCTCACGACTGATAGAAACCTTCTGCAAAGATATGTGCGTGATTGCATGCATCCCGCCTTCACCAAAATCCCATACACACTGACCTTCCCTCCTGACTCTTTGGAGCAGCCTCTCGGAGCTGTCTGAGGTGCTGTCTCCTGGGCTGCAGTCCTCACTTAGCCCCAAATAAAACCTGACTCACAACTCTCACGATGCGCACATTTGTGAGTCGACGGGTAGAGCAGCCCCTCTTACGTGCACCCCCAGCACAGACCCTTCCATCCCGTGGTGCACCGTCTCCTCTAGACCCTGGACCGTGCCGGATTCTGGGCATCACCTCATTCGCTCAGGCTGTCTTTGAGCCCGACACGTCCCCACCTGTAAGTCCAGGCACTTGCATGTCTGTGCCCACCTGGGGGCCAGGTGCTGTGTGCCCGCCATCACTGACCCAGAGTGCTGGCTCCACAAATACTTATAAATGGACCCGAGGAAGAGGCGGGAGGCACATTCCTGGTGCTCACCACGCCTACATCCAGACGCAGCTTTGCTGTGTCTTCCTCGGAAGGACAAACATGCTCAGAGGAGCCTTGAACAGACAGTCCAGGCGTCCTTTGTGAACCACAGCATCTGTCCTTAAATACCACCCCATAACGCTCAGTGTGGCAGAATCTCACACTCCTGTTCATTTCAACGCAGAATCACTGCTGCTCGGGGCTTCCCTGGTGCCTCAGTGGCCAGCAATCTGCCTGCAACGCAGGAGACCTCGGTTTCATCCCTGGGTCAGGAAGACCCCCTGGAGGAGGGCATGGCAACCCACTGCGGGATTCCTGCCTGGACAATCCCATGGACAGAGGAGCCTGGCGGGCTATAGTCCATGGGGTCGCAAGCAGTCAGACTCAACTGAGCAACTGACACTTTCAAGCACTCCCCGTGGAGAGCGAGACGGCCAGTCCCAGAACCCACCATCAGTTTTCACGTGTATGCACCGCAGCGTCCGTCAGCAAAACATCCCCTGAAAACGGCCAGTGACGGTGGATGGAAATAAAACCCAGAGGGGAAGCGTGGCAGCGTTCTGTTCAATCGTGACAAGAGCAACAGGCAAGCATTTTGTCACTGGCCTGTGTGACAGGGACCATTCAACTAGGGAGACACTCTCAAGAACCAAACAAATAAGCATAACTTTCGACTGCTGCATAAACGCCTCATTTTTCCCTCCTGTGTGATGACCAGCTCAGCGGCAGTCGAAAACGAAATACATAGTTCTGGAAACCTGAAAACATCTATATATCTTCAACCTGGAATGAATGGGCCAAGATGGACTTGGTTATGTGGAAAAGCCAGATCCCACCTGAAACCTGGAAAACGCCACGTGCTGTGTGTACGAAGTCGCTCAGTCGTGTCTGACTCTTTGTGACCCCACGGTGTGACCCCACGCCAGGCCTCCCTGTCCTTCACCATCTCCTGGAATTTGCTCAGACTCACGTCCATCGAGTCGGTGACGCCATCCAGCCATCTCACCCTCTTTCGTCCCCTTCTCCTCCTGCCCTCAATCTTTCCCAGCATCAGGGTCTTTTCCAATGAGTCAGCTCTTCGCATCAGGTGGCCAAAGGATTGGAGCTTCAGCGTGAAGGACCATCAGTCCTTCCAGTGAATACTCAGGGTCGATTTCTTTGAGGATTTCAGCCTGGGTGGTATCATGCAACTTAACTCAATTTTCCACTCACATTAAGTGGTGTTTTTCTAAATTGACTTTTTTTTTCTTTTGCCTAGTAGATGTTCCCTGTGAAAGAGTGAATGTTTGTGTTGGCTGGTGCACAGCCCTGGCTCCATGTGGCAGTCGTATTTCTTCATATAAATTAACGCGCCTGACCTCACGCATATGTGCTGGGTGGGAAAAGCCCAAAATTGCATGAAGTATTATTATAACTATGTAAAAATTATGCTCAAAGCCTGGAAAAAAACATAGGAATATTGAAACAGATGGTTCACTAGAAGGGTAAGACGCAGTGGTGGGGGCGTTATTTTTCCACCATCGTTAATACAGGGAGACCTCCGAAATACCTCCAGTTCAGTTCCAAATCACCTCAGTCAAGCGAATATCGTGATAAAGGGAGTCACTCGAGGTTTTTGGCTTCCCAGGGCTTCTACAGCTTATGTTTACATGAGACTGTAAGTAAATGTGCAATAGCATGGGGTTTAAAAACAGCTACCGGGACTTCCCCGGTGGTTCAGGGTGAAGACTCAGCCTTCCAGTGCAAGCGGTGCGGGCTTGCTCCCTGATCTGGGAGCTGAGATCCCACATGCCTCTCGGCCAAAGAAAGAAAAACAAACAAAAAAGCCCCCATAAAATGGAAGCTATATTGTAACAAATTCTATGGAACTCAGAAGAAAAATAGCAGAAATGATACATCCATGCAATAACTGGGATGTGGAAGTGTTTTCAAAACAGCCAAAAAGTGGAGACAGCAGAAATGTTGATGGATGGGTGAGGAGCGGGTGGATGGATGATGGATGGTGGATGGATGGGTCAGTGGGTGGGTGGATGGATGGGTCAGTGGGTGGGTGGGTGGATGATGGATGATGGATGGATGGGTCAGTGGGTGGGTGGGTGGATGGGTCAGTGGGTGGGTGGGTGGATGGATCAGTGGGTGGATGGATCAGTGGGTGGGTGGGTGGGTGGGTGGGTAGATGGATCAGTGGGTGGGTGGGTGGGTAGATGGATCAGTGGGTGGATGGATGGATGGGTCAGTGGGTGGGTGGGTGGATGGATGGATCACTGGGTGGGTGGATGGATGGATGGATGATGGATGGATGATGGATGGATGGATGGACAGATCAGCGGGTGGACAGATAGAATGATGGGTGGGTGGATGGATGGATCAGTGGGTGGGTGGACGGATGGATCAGTGGGTGGATGGATGGATGGGTCAGTGGGTGGATGGATGGATGGGTCAGTGGGTGGGTGGATGGATGGATCAGTGGGTGGGTGGATGGGTGCATGGACAGACAGTACGGGTCCGGCACACGGTGGAATATTACGCAGCCAGGAAAAGGAGTGAAGCTCTGACACACGCTGCAGGGTGGATGCACCCTGAAGACACACTGCTCGGTGGGACAAGCAGACACAGGAGGACGCCCAGTGTGTGGTTCTGCTCAGAGGGAACGTGCAGAAGAGGCAGAGACGGGAGGGAGATTTGTGGTCGCCTAGCAGTGGAGAAGGCGATGCCGCCCCACTCCAGTGCTCTCCCCTGGAAACTCCCATGGACGGAGGCGTCTGGTGGGCTGCAGTCCGTGGGGTCGCAAAGAGTTAGACACGACTGAGTGACTTCCCTTTCACTTTCACTTTCATGCATTGGAGCAGGAAATGGCAACCCGCTCCAGTGTTCTTGCCTGGAGAATCCCAGGGACGGGGGAGCCTGGTGGGCTGCCGTCTCTGGGGTCGCACAGAGTCGGACACGACTGAAGCGACTTAGCAGCAGCAGCAGTGAAGAGGATGCGGGAGGGGGCTGGAGAATGAGTGCGTAGCAGGTGCAAACTTTTCTTTGTGCAGATGACAAAAATCTCCGGAAATCTGATAGTGGTGATGACTAGAATGCATTGTGAATGTGCTAAAAAAAATACTGGATCGCACACTTGGGTGAATCTTAGGGAATCGTGTTCCAATAAAAAGTAAACTTCGAAGGGAAAAAAATCAAGATTTAAAGGATTGTGCAGGTCTGTCTGCTAGAGGGCATGACTAATTCGGTCATTAGCGCACATCAGCGCCATGACGCCTCGAGGAACTGAGAAGACACCTGTCTCGCTCCTCAGGCTGTATCCAGAAACGGGACACCCTACAAGGCAAACGCAGCGCTGTGAGGTTCCTGAACAGATGCGCTCCCGACGCCCACCCAGACAGACCCCCGTGTCAGCACCAGGCACCAGGAAGATGTCAACACAAGGGCCCCCGTGTCCTGGGGTCCGCCCCGGCCCGGAAGCAGCTGTGCGCCCCCTCTCGGGGGCTCACTGCCTGGGTATCGAAAATAAACACCCAGAACACACACTTCCACCTGTGGCCGTGCCTTTGCAAGAGCTATATTTAGAGTGTAAACGTCTGTACCCGTGAAGCGCGGGACACAGAAAGAGCTATGCTCACCGTGAGCGTTTCCACTTGGCCTTTGGAAGATTCACGTCCATATATGATGGGTTCTCTGGTGGCTCAGATGGTAAAGAGTCTGCCTTCAACACGGGCAACCCAGGTTCCAGCCCTGGGTCAGGAAGACCCCCTAGAAGGAGGGAATGTCAACCCACTCCAGTGTTCTTGCCTAGAGCATCGCATGGACAGAGCTGTATTTAAACTCCCAGATACGAAAGTGTTGTGCCCCCGACAGCATTTTAATTTTGATTTTTGAAAATTCATATGTATATATATACATACACACACAGACACACATACATACACATATAAGCTGCAAAGTTGCTTCAGTCGTGTCCGACTCTTTGCGACCCCACGGACTGGCGCCCAACAGGCTCCTCTGTCCATGGGATTCTCCAGGCAGGAACACTGGAGTGGGTTTGCTATTCTTCCTCCAAGGGCATCTTCCCAACTCAGGGATTGACCCTACATCTCCCGTATACAATGGCTTAGCGGTAAAGAATCCACCTGCAATGCAGGAGACTGGGGTTTGATCCCTGGGTCAGGAAGATCCCCTGGAGAAGGGAATGGCAATCCACTCCCATATTCTTGTCTGGAGAATCCCATGGACAGAGGAGCCAGCTGGGCTCCAGTCCGTGGGGTCTCACGGAATCGGACATGACTCAGCAACTGAACAACAACAGACAGACACACACACACAGACACATAGACACACACACGACCTGGTTCCTCTTGTCTCTATGCCTTTCTCCGAAGTGCACATTAAGCAGGAATGGGTGAGCCATTATATACACAGACATATATTACACATTAAGCAGAAACGAGCCCTTCTGTTCTAAGCCAAGATGCAGGAACTCTCCGTGGAGACCGCGTGCTGATTCTGTCTGTTCTTTCCTTTCAGTAAGGAGCTCAGAGTCCCAGCAAAGTTCCCAGGCAATAAGGTCCGAGACCCCACTTCCCTGCGGCTCAGAACCTTTCCACTGAGCCCCGTCTCTCAGCCTCAGCCCCGCCGTGTGTTTGGTCCAGAAATCCGGGTGTTTGAAAGTCTCAGAAATAAGTGACTTGTCACCTCCTCCTTCAACCTCTGTGAAGGTTCACCCAGGTCAGAGAAGCAGAGGCCCAGAGGTACGATCACCATCTTGGGGAGCCGGGATTACCTACACACGCCCAACACAGGAACCCCATGAAATGAGAGGGCTGGAGCCTGCAAATGGGACCTCATGTGGAATCAGGGTCTGCAGACGTGACGGAGTGAACCGTCTGAGATGAGGTCCTCCTGGATGGGGGTGGCCTTAAACCCAGGGACAGGGTCCTCACAGGACACAGAAGAGGAGACATGGACGCAGCGGAGAAGCCATGTGGAGATGGAGGCGGAGATGGGAGGGAGGCGGCCACCAGCCCAGGGACGGACGCCCGGAGCCCCCGGAAGCTGGAAGAGGTGGGGAGGACCCTCCCCTGGAGCCTCCGGACAGAGCTCAGCCCTGGGACACCCTGACCTCAGATGTCTGGTCCCCAGGGCTGGGGGAGGACGGATGCTTCTGGTTTGAAGTCCCTGGTCTCTGATCCTTGGTCCCGGGGACCGCAGGCACTGTCCCAGCGGAAAGCAAGCCTGAATCTGATGCAAGTCAGCAACGGGGCACAGTCTCACCTTCAACTCAGGTGAGCGTTGCCGGCATCTCTGTCAGGGGCCAAGAAGGAATCTCGAGCTGAGCTGCTGGGAGAAGAGGCGTCCGTTGACGTCGTTTGCACAGATGTGGCCAGTACAGTGAGTGCGCTCAGAGTCTTGTGTCTAATGGTCCCCTGAGACTTCAGTGTAAATATCCAGCAGTTTCTTATGTAGCATTTCACCTTGGATAAGCTTTGTCAGGAACCTCAGAGAGAGGCTCGGGGCATCTACAGCATATCGGCATTGACTGTGTCTTCCGGAGCCTTGCCTGCAGACGTAGAAAGCTTCCCTTGAATTGGAGAAAACGAAGCACACGCCCTGTGGTCCTGCACGGCTGGACACGCTGCTGACCACCTGACCTCGGTCACCGCACAAGATCCCTCGGCGACCGAGGAAGGGCAGGAGGCACGTGGCTCCTCCCAGACAGCGGTTTCCCTCTCTTGCGCTCCTCTGTAGAATTCTCCCTTCACCCTCAGCCAAGGTGCAGAAACACACTTTCTAGTTTCCCCAGAAAATGACCCAAACCAGAACTCTCCAAGACACGTTGAGAAGACGACACACATCTGTCCAGCCGGCTGCAGCCTTGGGTCTGCCCGCAGCTCTCCCGGTGTCACCGAGTCCTGCCCTCGAGTCTCAGTTCAGCATCCACGTCTCCGCTCTGATACTCGGTCACCCCCAGAGTCGCAGAAACTTTCTGAGTAGCTGATGTGGGTCCCTGCACGGCTCGTTTCCCAAAGTCACCTCCGTCCGCCAACATACGCGTCAAATCAACCCACCCGTCTGCGTGCGGTCGGGCTTCACTGAACTTGCTGAACACACAACGTAATTCTACTCGGATTCATTTCTCTGCTCTGTGTGTGTGTCTGTGGATGCGTGCGTACATGCATGATAAGGCATTTTTCCAACAGTTGTTAAAAGCTCGTTGCTGTCGCTCAGCCGCTAAGTCCTGTCTGACTCTTTACGACCCCCTGGACTGTAGCCCACCAGGCTCCTCTGTCCATGGGACTGGCCAGGCAAGAATACTGGAGTGGGCTGCCATTCCCTTCTCCAGATGTTGCATAAATAGTTCCGACGATAAAACATCATTTCAAGCTACCCTTGTGGAAAGCTCACCGTCCTTCTGGAAGGAACCCGGCTTGTGTGTCACCAAAGTCCGTAGGATGGAGGGCGACCTGCCCGTCACAGCAGAGGGTCCCTGTGAGCGCCCACGTTCTGCTGCCGACAGTGGAGTCGTCATCTCAAGAAAACGGAATAAAACTAAGGGTGGACCGCGTGCTGGGTCTGGAGACCCGAGCTGAGCCGGGACCAGCTGCCCTCGGTGTGAGTGGGAAACACCCTTGCACGTGTTCCCTGTCTGAGGTGGGCCACTCAGACAGAGCCTCTGGAAGGACTCTCTGTCTCAACTGCTTCTGCGTGTCTGAACCGCACTACCCCTACCCCCTCCAGCCCACTCTCAACACAGCCTGCTGCGGTAGGGTGCTTTTATTAAACACTGCCAACACCCTGCCTGCGTCTCTTCAGACACGGACAGCTTGGGGCGGTGACCTGCCTCCTCTAACTGGGACAACCTCGCACGGTGGTTCCGCCCGACTTCGCTGCGTCTCTGTGAGGCTCAGGGTCACCTCACATCTCCGAGGACAGAGGCCAAGAGAGGCAGTCCAGGAGGGAAGGTCACGACAGACGCCCATGGGGTCTCCACTCCCCCTGACCACAGTTATTTCTGCCCCAACACACCCACGGACCAACTAAAGCTAGACCTTTTCAGGACTTTAAGCTCATTCTCTGTGATTTCAGGTAAACAACAGAAGCAAATATACCCTAAGAAGAAAAACCTCATCACTTCAATCAATGGCTAAAAAAAAAAAAAAAAAAATCCATCATGTTGATTGAAAAAAAAAAAAATCCAAAATGCTGACTTGCAAACAAGATTCGGCAACAAGCACTCTGTATCTACGTTTATTCAAAGAATGTCAGCATTTCAACAAAAAAGAATGGAGTCATTAAAAAAAAAACCATAAAATCAGAAAAGGGCCACGGGATTGGAGGCAGAGAACCACCATTTCTCATCTGCGCTCTGACTCCATGTGAAGAGACAGACACGCTGGTGAAATCGAAAACGACTTTTTTTTTTCCCCCCCAACAACTGCTCCGAGAGCGCTTTGGCAAGCACCCGGGTGTGTCTGCCGGCCAGGCCGCGGTTTTTGCTTCCTATAACTGACTACGGGAGGCAGGGCACCGCCCCCGCCCCTGCAACCCCTCAGCAGAAGCCTCGGAAACCTGGATTCAGAAAACACAGGACGCAGGGCAAACGCGCCTTCGTGTTCAATTTACGGATCTGAGAACCGGGTCGGAAGAAACAGCTGTCCAGCCGTCCAGAAACCCCCAGCCCTGTCTTTCTGCAGGGTGTGTCCGTGTGGGGGACTCAAAATCATTTAGAAAGAAAAACAAAACTCAGTTTGAATCCAAGGAACAGGCTCAGCACAGTCCACAATGGGGAGAAGGAAAAAAAAGAAAGAAATTCAGGGCCGACAAACTGACATTTCAGGCTCAGCTCTGCCAGGAACGTCCCGAGGACAGACAAACTGACATTTCAGGCTCAGCTCTGCCAGGAACGTCCCGAGGACAGAGTCAGCTCCATCTCAGATTGCTTACATCTGGCAGCAAAGTGACTCTGTGTGGAAGAGAAACCGGTCTCTTCATGTTAAACAGCACGAAGGCGTTTGCTGAACACAGCTGGACGTTCACGGCTCTCTGAATGATCAAATAACGGTGCCGATTACATCTCGTGGAGACCAGCCTGTCCCCCTGGAGGAGGGCACGGCAACCCACTCCAGTGTTCTTGCCTGGAGAATCCCAGGGACGGGGGAGCCTGGTGGGCTGCCGTCTATGGGGTCGCAGAGAGTCGGACACGACTGAAGAGACTTGGCAGCAGCATCCAACAAGAAGGTCCTTTAGAACTCCCATCCTTGGCTGAGAAGGTTTCTGAGACCAAGAACGAGAGGAGAGGATCCGAGCTGCTCTGGGCACACCTGGGCGGTGATGGATACGCCCTTGGGAGGGTTACCCCCACCCTGGCCCCCCAAACGCGCAGGCCCCAGCCCCTCAGCTCCAGCTCACACAGCCTCCCTGGACCTCCAGGCGGCTCCACCGACCCCATGTCTGCCTGCCCTTTCCTCCCCACGTGTGGTTTTTAATCGACACAGAGGACGACATCACCTTGTTAACCTTCCGCTCCAGAACAAGATAAAAAGCACAGGCCGAAAAAAGAAAGGTCTCTCGTTTTTTTTTTTTAAGTATTGCTTTTTTTTCCATTCTTTTTTTTTTTTCCAAAAGGACTCCACCATCAGTGCAAAGCCACGGCGGAGAACCCGCACGCAGTCCCCAAAGAAATAGCACAAAAGGGTCATTTTAAACTGGAAACCAAAGCAGGTGGACTTTGCTCAAGTTCCCCAGCCTCCAATCTGGACCTGAATGCAAGTGGGGATTTGTTTTTTCTTCTCTCTTTTCTTTCCCCACTTTTCTGAGGGGTGGAGGCGGGTGGAGCGTACCTTTCCTCGAGGTCAGGGTTATGGGAGAAGTCGTGAAGGGAAAGCCACACGGCCACCATAAACACACACACACACACACTGCTGTCCCCTCGAAAACAAAACTCTCAGCCTCCTCCGGCTCGGAAATTCACCGCCCCCCCACCCCACTGCCCACTCACACCAGTCTCCTCTGGGGAGAGGTGTGTACTTTTTTTTAACACTTGAATACAAATATTTATAAGTTTATTTATATCTCCCTTTTACAAGCTGTACATTCATCCTATACGGTTTGACAAAATACACTTTGTAAGTGGAACTAAAGTGAAGGGCATTTTGTGTGGGGGGTCGGGGTCGGGGGGTGGGTTGCCGGTGAGCACAGCCAAGAAAACCTTTGGCATGTTTTTCTTTTCACCCCACAACAGTGGGGGTGCGGGGTTGGTGGGGGGTGCTGTGTGATTTCATTTGAGCGATCCCTGAAAACCTGCGTAGGTCCAGACACACCTTGTATGCATAACCCAAACGCGGGCGCTGTGTCCTAAGTTACGGTTGCTGCTCGTAAATTCAGGGAAGAAAGGAGGGAGGGCCGGGGGGAAAAAGCAACAGGCTCAAAAAATATATAAAAATAAAGGCAAGGCAACGTCAAATTTACACTCAACATAATTAAGATAGCACATATTCAGGAACTTTCAACCAAAGGGGGTGGGGGAGAAATAAATAAGACATCCACATATACCTACTCCCAAGGAGCACAGGGGCGAGCCCCTCTCGGACCCGGGAGCTCTACGTGCTGCGGGGCTGGCTTGGGGAAACCATCGCCTCTCAATAAATAGCGCGCTTTAATAGCTTTCCAACTTGAACATTTTCTTCTACATTCCTCGACCGGCTTCTCGTTAAATATCAAATTTCAATAAAACATTTATAAACTGCATGATGTTCACCTGTAGTGAAAAGTCAGCATATTCCTAAGCTAATTTTTAATAAATTAGGCACCAGTTTTTTTTTTTCTTTTTCTAATGCCGAGCTTGTCCACGGATAACCCCTCCACCAACCCAACCTCCCAAACTTGGGGTGGGGGGAGAAAAAAAAAAAGAGCAAAGTGCCTCAAACGTATGTTTGTCACGGAAGTCGGCTTATCTGTAAGCGACGCTGGGACTCAGGGCTTGGGGTCCCCCGTTGACTTGGGGGATCATTAGCAGTGAGACCCGCCGGTGGGAACAGTGGGCTGGGGCAGTTACCAGCAGGGCGAGGGTGGCCGCGAGCTTAGACACCAACCCCTTCCCGTTTCAGAGTCCAGATGGCCCCACTGGGAACGGACTTCATGGCCGAGCGCGCAAGTACCTGCCGTCAGGGCCAGCTGGTCAGGGGTCCCAACTCTGATGGGAGCAAGGTGGGCAGGGGGTCCCTGCACCCCCCGGGGACGTGTGAGGCTCTTCTGAAGATCCACTTCCCGGGGGGGGGGGGGTGGGGAGGGATGCTACCCCACGCACGACTCTGCAAAGGTTGGAAACACAAGCATGGCGGGTTACTTCTGTCTGCAGCTAGCCTGTACCGCAACCTCGGCCAGCCTGCACTCGGCCTCGGTCACGGGGAACAGCCACCCTATAAAACACGACAGCAAAATGACCTCCGTGATCCCTCTGGAAACGTGCCACCGGTGGGATCTCTGCACCTCTCTGCTGAGCAAGCAAAACTTCTCCAAGTCACACACTTCACCACCTCAGCTACGCGCGGTGAAAGTGAAACTGTCAGCGCTTCCCACGCGTCCGACTCTTTCCGGCCCGTGACTGCAGCCCCGCCAGGCTCCTCTGTCCATGGAAATTCTCCAGGCAAGAACACTGGAGTGGGTCGCCATGTCCTTCTCCACGGGATCTTCCCGACCCAGACATCAAACCTGGGTCTCCTGCATTGCAACAGATCCTTTATCATCTGACCCACCAGGGAAGCCCAACAATGCTGAGTCCCGTCTGATGCTAAGACCCCACCAGGGAAGCCCGACAATGCTGAGTCCCGTCTGATGCTAAGACCCCACCAGGGAAGCCCGACAATGCTGGGTCCCGTCTGATGCTAAGACGCATCAATGCACCCCTCCCCCACTGAGATAAAATTGCAAGTTTCCCAGCCTCACAACAGAAGGAAAAGAAAAACAAAGAGCGACTCTGTAAGAAAGACATGGGACCACAACAACCCAGCTGAGAAGAACAAGAGTTTTTGCTAAACCGGGAGTCTCCATCAAGAAAGACCTCTCCGACCAGAGTCTCAGGAAACGAAACCGGTTCCGTGGACCAGGGCCCGTCCTGCAGAACACAGCCCTGCAGCCCGTGGGCTCAACACCGCAGAGATCTGGTAGCAGGTTTGCACACACGGGCCCGCTTGCACGTGGCTTTCACAACCAAAAACGCCACGTCCGGTGCTGTTAGGAGGAAACCCGTCCACTTTGCTTTCTAAGCGATATTCCTCACTTGGCGTGCTCCCTCTGGAAGTGGCCGTGAAGGACTTTGAGAAGGGGGTCCTGTGTTTACTCAGAAAACACGGAGAACAACCAAACTACGTCCACCTCGGTACATTTTCTGCCCCACGGCCTCTGGGAAGAGACCAGGACGGTCCAAAAACGGTCCCGGGGAGACCAGGACCTACACAGAGCATCTGCCCACCCCAGCACACCCTGCCGACTGCCGGACAGGGAGAAAGCAGACATGATCTGGGCTGCGCAGAACTGACCACAACTGGGGCTCCTAGCTCGCTTCTGTCCTGGAATTTCTGGGAGACACAGGAGGCCAGGAGCCGCCGTACACCCTGGGCGCCCTGAACAGTCATCCACCACCCCCCAGACTTTCTTTCTGCCCAGAAAGAAGCCATGCCAGCTCCTCTCACAGCCCCCCGCCCCCTCAAACAGCTCAGGCTCTGTTCAGTTACGCGGGCCCCCCATCCAGGAGGGGCGCACTCAGCTCACTCCGTTTAAGCCAGAGACAAGGACGAGATGACACCCCCATCCGGCAGGCCTCCCAGCCTCCCAGCGGGCAGCTCTATTTTAAAACTTCACCTTCTGCCAGACCAGCCCTCATGTGTGGGGAGTCAGTGTTTAACTACAATGGATGCATGATAAACCTTCAAAAAGAAAAAAAAATCGCAAGAACACATTTCACCTCCAAACTTTGCCTTCGATTCTAGGACGGACGAGGCTCATTTGAAAGTGTCCGTCGCTTAGGCGTGTCCCACTCTTGGTGACCCCGTGGACCCTAGCCCACCAGGCTCCTCTGTCCATGGGACTCTCCAGGCAGGAATACTGGAGTGGGCTGCCATGCCCTCCTCCAGGGGGTCTTCCCGACCCAGGAACTGAACCTGGGCCTCCTGTATTGCAGGCAGATTCTTTACCATCTGAGCCACAGCATTTTGTAAACAACGTAAAGCAAAGTTGCAACTTACAGGGTTTTTCTTGGCTCAATTGTTAAAGAAATCACCTGCCATGCAGGAGACCCAGGTTCCATCCCTGGGTCGGGAAGATCTCCTGGAAAAGGACATGGCAAGCCACTCCACTATTCTTGCTGGAAAAATCCCATGGAGAGGACTTAAAAAAAAAAAAAAAAAGAATTCACAACCTTTCAGGAGATCTGCACATACATACAAGGCAAATTCCATAATGCCATGAATGCTGGGAACGACGCTTGCAAGTGATTTAGATATATGCAATTTTTTTTAACCCCGTCTCTCTCTTCATCATCTCAGAGCTTTAGCTGAAATTTCAAAATTAGGAAAAAAAAAATCTATGTTGAGGGGGCCTTTTGATTAAAAGAGTTTCAGATGTTGTAAATGAATCTACATTTCAGGTCAACGCAAAGGCAGAATGTCTTCCCTTACACGGAAGGGAAATTTTTTTTTTTTCTTACAGAAACGTACCCAAATGAAGGAGTAAGGGAAAACAGTCAGCAAGATCGAAAAGCTGTTAAGCTGGCTTAGAAAGTGGACCGGCTGGGCTCTGGGGAACTAGGTAGCACGTTCTCTCTGGGCACGCCTGGGTTGACTAAGGCAAACAAACAGACAAAAAAAAAAAGAAGAAAAAAAAGAAACGCACATTTTCGAGGTAGACAAGCCCAGCAAGGGTGCACAGCCACCACCACACTCCCCTGAACCCAACCTCACACAGCAGGAGCAAAGCCCACCGCCCCAACTCAACCTGGGAACCTCAACACTTGGCATACACGGTGTCAAGCAACTATGCCCCACCGCCCCTGACCTGTTGCTAAGACAGAGAGCTGTCTGATGCTCACACAACAGGTGGGGAGGGGAAACCCGTGGACAAGAGGGGGATAAAAAGGAAAAAAAGAAAGGCTAGACCTGGCTACCCCTAGAAAAGTGAAAGAAAGTGAAAGTCACACTGTCATCTTGGACTCTGAGCGACCCCATGGACTGCAGCCCCGCCAGGCTCCTCTCTCCATGGGATTCTCCAGGCAAGAATACTGGAGTGGGTTTGCCTTGCCCTCCTCCAGGGGATCTTCCCCACCCAGGGATCGAACCTGGGTCTCCTGCACTGGCAGACAGGTTCTTTACCAACTGAGCCGCTAGGAAAGCCCCACACCTTAAAAAAGAAAAAAAAGAAAAAAAAATCCCTTAAAACTGCCTGCCTGCAGGAGGCATCCCAGAAACAGCTCAGCCCCTTCCCCGCCCTCACTTCCTGGCGCCCCCACCCCCCACCCCATCCAGGTTCTCATCTCAAGCCACACCCAACTCACTTCCACCACCGGGAGCACTCCCCTCCTACCCCGTCATCCTGGCACTGGGCCCGCAGCATGCAGAGTGGTGGTGGGGGGCGAGGAGGTAACGCCCTTCAAAGTCCGGAGGTGACAGGGTCAAGAGTGCAGCTTTTTTTTTTTTTAAATCTATAATATTTACAATATTGCACTTTCCTGCACGTCATTGCATGTCACTAGCGGGGATGCTTCATCAGTTATTACTATTATACCTTCAACCACCGTGCCCCTCTGTCCCGATTGCAAGTCCTTTCCGCATCTGAGTTCTGCAGAACAGCCAAAGAGTGTCCATTCGAGGGGGAATCGAAAAGACTAGGGGGAAAGTTATCAAGTCGCCTGTTGTGCGGCCCAAGGAATCCTGAATCTGGTGCGCCGGGGCCAGAAGCGGGCAGGACGACAGGGGGCGGGCAGGCCGCCGGCCCTCCCCGGGACGGTCTCAACGTGACACCCTGAGGTCCCCGGTGAGCAGCATCACCTTGGCCAGGCCGTGTCAAACGCGCTTCGTTATTGCTACCTTTCAGGCGAAGGGTAGGGGGACAGTGGGTGCGCGGGCCGGCCCGGGAGGGAGTCCCAGCTTCCGGATGCCCGCGTCCACGCTGAAATCCACACTGGGACTGGGGCGGGGGCGTCACGTAGCTCCTCCGATGAACCTTTTCCGTCCGCGGCAGTGAAGAAAACCGCGCGCACCCAAACGCTGGCATCTTCAGAGACCAGCCCCAGATCTTTGTTTGTTTGTTTCCTAGCCTGTGAGATCGTGGGAAGGCGCCTGGCGCAGGCCGCATGCACAGGGTGGGAAGCGGCAGCCGCAGGCGAGGTCGCAGGGCAGCTCCACGTGGCCGAGGGTCGTCCCAGGACGCACGGACCGCCCGAAGAGGGGGCCGAGTTGGGGTGGTCCAACCGCCCCCTGCTCGCCCTTCCCGCCCCGCGACGGTCTCCGCGAGGCCCTGGAGGTGCCGTGCGCTCCCCGATGTCCCCCTCCCGAGGCCTGCGGGGGGTGGAGAGGGATCTCCCAGGGCGGCCCCGGGGCGGGGAGCTCGCTGCCCCCTGGCTCCAGGGTGTCCGTGCGGCCCGTCGAGGCGGAGGGTGGGGGGCGGTGCGGGGAGCGGAGGGGTGGCGTGCAGGACGCCGCGGACGGACGGACGGACGGACGGAGGGACGCACGGGCTGGCGGCGCCCGGGGCGCGCGCGGGGCGGCGGGCCGGCGGGTCAGAGCCCCAGGGCCTCCGCGTGCTTGCGCGCCTTCAGCCTGAGGTCGGCGATGCTGGAGTTCTTGCTGTTGCTCTTCGCCGCGGCGGCCACGACGGCGGCGGCCGAGGCCGACTCGGCCAGGGAGGCGAGCGGCAGCCCGAAGGGCGGCGGCGGGAACATCAGGTAGGGCGCGTGCGCGGCCAGGTGCGGGTGCAGGTGCGGGTGCGCGTGCGCCACGCCTTCCAGCTGCAGCTGCGCCTGAACCTGGGGCGGGAGACCGCGCTCAGCCAGGGCCTGGGGGCTGGGGGCGGGCTCTCCTGCACCGAGGGCCCCCCCCAGACCAGGGGACCGCCCCAGACCAGGGGACCCCCCCCAGACCAGGGGACCACCGCCCAGACCAGGGGACCACCCCAAACCAGGGGACCACCCCCCAGACCAGGGGACCACCCCCCAGACCAGGGGACCACCCCAGACCAGGGGACCGCCCCCCAGACCAGGGGACCACGCCTGACCAGGGGACCCCCCTAACCAGGGGACCCCCCCCCAGACCAGGGGACCACCCCTAACCAGGGGACCACCCCTAACCAGGGGACCGCCCCCCAGACCAGGGGACCACCCCTGACCAGGGGACCACCCCAGACCAGGGGACCACCCCCCAGACCAGGGGACCACCCCTAGCCAGGGGACCACCCCTAACCAGGGGACCACCCCCCAGACCAGGGGACCACCCCTAGCCAGGGGACCACCCCTAACCAGGGGACCACCCCCCAGACCAGGGGACCACCCCAGACCAGGGGACCACCCCAGACCAGGGGACCGCCCCCCAGACCAGGGGACGACCCCAGACCAGGGGACCACACCCCAGACCAGGGGACCACCCCTAACCAGGGGACCCCCCCAGACCAGGGGACCACCCCTAACCAGGGGACCCCCCCCCAGATCAGGGGACCACCCCTAACCAGGGGACCACCCCCCAGACCAGAGGACCACCTCCCAGACCAGGGGACCACCCCTAACCAGGGGACCACCCCCCAGACCAGGGGACCACCCCCCAGACCAGGGGACCACCCCAAACCAGGGGACCACCTCCCAGACCAGGGGACCACCCCAGACCAGGGGACCGCCCCCCAGACCAGGGGACCGCCCCCCAGACCAGGGGACCACCCCAGACCAGGGGACCACCCCCCAGACCAGGGGACCACCTCCCACTGTCCTCCGGACACCCGGTGTCCGGATGCGAGTCACTGCGTGTTCTGGGGGTGGGGGGGCCGCTTTCCTGCCTCGAGGACCCCTCCCCAGACCAGGGAACCACCCCTAACCAGGGGACCGCCCCCCAGACCAGGGGACCGCCCCCCAGACCAGGGGACCAACCCAGACCAGGGGACCACCCCAGACCAGGGGACCACCCCCCAGACCAGGGGACCACCTCCCACTGTCCTCCGGACACCCGGTGTCCAGATGCGAGTCACTGCGTGTTCTGGGGGTGGGGGGGCCGCTTTCCTGCCTCGAGGACCCCTCCCCAGACCAGGGAACCACCCCTAACCAGGGGACCACCCCCCAGACCAGGGGACCACCACCCGCTGTCCTGTGGACAGCCGGTGTCTGGATGGAGGTCACTGCCTGTTCTAAGGGGTGCTTTCCTGCCTTGAGAACACCCCCCAGACAAAGGGACCACCCCTAACCAGGGAACCACCCACCAGGGGACCACCACCCAACTGTCCTGTGGACACCCGGTGTCTGGATGGAGGTCACTGCCTGTTCTAAGGGGTGCTTTCCTGACCCGAGGAAACCGCCCCAGACCAGAGAGCCACTGCCCCACCTGGGGATCACCCCCCCCCCACCACCACCAGCGGGCCACTACCCACTCCCCTCTAGACACCCGCTGTCCAGATGGGGGTCGTTGCCTGTTCTGGTTGGGGGGCTTTCCCGCCAGGAGGACCACCCCCACACACACCAGGCACCACCACCCACTGTTCTCTGGACACCTGATGTCTGGATGGGTGTCACTGGCTGTTTTGGAGAGGGAGGCTTTCCCACCGCCAAGGAGCTGGGGGATCTGCATAGATCCCCGGGCCCACCGCAGCATCAAGGCGTCTCCAGCTGGTGTCCCCTCATCACCCCACCCTCAGCTGATGGTCTGACGTGCCCCTGGACTCAGCGTCCTGCCTATAGCTCAGGCCTCGGGCCCCCCCCCACCGTCCCCCCCCCACCCCGGTCCCCCTCCCGCCCCCCCACACACAGCCCCTTCCCACGGGCCAGAGTCTGGGAATCTTCCAAAAGACCGTTTACCGTCTGAGCCGCAGCATTTTGTAAAAAATGCAGACCAAAGTTTCAACTTATATGGGCGTCCCTGGTGCCTCAGATGGTAAAGAACCTGCCTGCAACTCAGGAGACCAGGGTTCGATCCCTGGGTCAGGAGGAGGAAATGACCACCCACTTCCAGAAAGAGCACAGCCAAGTCTTTGAGCTCCCAATGGTCTCATTTCAGAGGGCCCAACGCTGACCCCACGCCTGGGCAGCGGCCCCTGTAGTAGCCAGGGGCCCTTACAGGATTGGCCCAGAGATGCTGGGGGGGCGAGGGGCCCCGCCCTGGAGGTTGGGGGAGGAGTCCGAGCGAGCAGGGTGCCGACCCCTCCCCTGCCCACAGCCCCGGACTCCCTCCCTGCCTTCAGCCCCGAGGGAGTTCCCAGCCAAACCACAGTATCACCCCTAAACGACCCTCCATGGCGAGACGGCCCCCCACGGTGTCACCGCTAGACGACCCTCCACTGTGAGACGGCCCCCCACGCTGTCACGCCTAGACAACGCTGCAGGCCAGGTCAGACCCTCAGACCTCGCGGCCCTCAGCACCCACGGGCGCAGAGACAACCCCTAGGCATGTCCTGCTTGCTCCTACGGCCGGACCACCCCGACGCCCGCCCCCCAGCGTGCACGCCCCCACCCCCGTGCTGGGCGCCCGCCCCGCCCACCGGCATGCACGCCCCCACCCCCGTGCTGGGCCCACGCCCCCCCGCCACGCCCGTCCCACCAGCGTGCACGCCCCCACCTCACGATGGGCCCCGCCCCCTCTAGCCCAGCTGCGCCCGCAGGTCCGGCCACGTTGCCCCCGGCACCCACCCGAGGCTGCTCCAGACCAGGGGCGGTGGGGCGGCCCCTGGGATACTTGGGACTCCGAGGGCCTCTGTCTGTCCTCCGACAGCCCGGCCGCCCCCCTCCTTGCACAGGACTGCCTGCGCTGCTGCGAGCTGGGCCCCACTCCCCCTTCGGCGCCCCGCCCCCAACTCTGAGGGTCAGGGGCAAGGATCACTCGCCCCTCCGCCCCCTGAGATGCAGAGAGGCCGGGCTGGCTGCAGGGAAAGGTCCTCACTCACGAGTGGGAGACATACCCCCTCCGTCCCCGAGCAGGCACCGAGCGAGTGGGCGCTTCCTGGGTGGGTAGCATTTTAAATTTTTCCCTCTGACTTTGGTAAAAAAAAAAACTGTGTCTGGCTTTCTGTCCTAGCCGTCCCTCAAACAGAACTCTCCGGGTTTGTTTTTTTTTTTTTTAATAGCGTGATGTTAATATGCACCAGCGGGTTAACAAGGCTTCCCTCGTGGCTCAGTGGTAAAGAACCCGCCTGCAATGCAGGAGACCCGGGTTCGATTCCTGGCGGGGGAAGATCCCCTGGAAGAGGGCATGGCAACCCACTCCAGTGTTCTTGCCTGGGAAAAGTTCCACGGACAGCGGAGCCTGGCGTGCTGCAGTCCATGGGTTGCAAAGAGTCGGAGAGGATTGTGTAACTACGCACACAGCACAATGGGTTTATAAATCTCGCCCTTGTGAAAAGTGATTCCCCTTTCTTCCTCGCAGGCGGGTTAGAGGAGGCGGCGGCTCCCCTCGGGGGTAGAAATAAAAATACAAAACCGAGCTACCTGTTGGAAAGGCATCCTCAGTGCACCCATGTTCACGTAGGGGGCCACCCTGCAGGCGTCCAAGTGGCTGGCTGTGCCCAGGATTACGCCTGCGAGCGAGCACAGGAGAAGTCAACCTTCCTCCCTGCGGCCTCCCCCGCCCCCACCCCTACCTCGGCCCCGCCCCCACCCCATCCTCGGCCCCGCCCCCACCCCATCCTCGGCCCCGCCCCCACCCCCATCCTCGGCCCTGCCCTCCCGCCCCAGCGTCCCGGCGGCCTCCCCGCCGCCCCAACCCCCATCCTCGGCCCTCCCCCTTCCCCCACCGCGCACCCACCTTTGTGCATCTGGTTCTCCTGTTTGCGGCATTTGGCTCTCCGGTTCTGGAACCAGACCTGGGGTGAAGAGGACACACGTGCACCCCCATCGTGAGCGCAGGCAAAGCCTGCTTTCCAGACGACGCCAGAGGCTGTGCAAGGCGCTTCGGGTTCCAGGGCCCCCCCACAAAATAAAAGCTGCCTGTGGGCCCCCTCAAGGCCTCCCTCCCCTGCCCCTGTCTCCCCAGCCCCAGCGCAACTGGGCACCTGGAGCTGCTGGCAAGTGTCCTCAGCCAAGAGGGACTAGAGCCTTAGCACCCACGGACTGCATGCGAGCAGGGGGTCCTCTCTGCTGCACTTAGTCGCTCAGTCCTGCCTGACTCTGTGACCCCGTAGATGAGCCCACCACCCTCCTCTGTCCGTAGCATTCTCTGGGCAAGGATACTGGAGTGGGTTGCCATGCCCTCCTCCAGGGGGTCTTCCCCACCCAGGCATCGAACCCAGGTCTCCTGCATCGGCAGGCAGGTTCTCTACCATCTGAGCCCCCAGGGAAGCCCAAGAGGGTCCTCGGGTGGCCGGCCGTGGAGAACCTTCCATCGTTTTGTACCGGCAGTCCCCACTCCAGCCCCATCAGGCCACTGGTCCAACTTGACCTTCCACCCCGACCTTCCACCTCCTGACCAGCCTCCTCCCTAATCAAGCTCTGGGGTCCAGGAACTTGCAAGTCCTCCAAGGCATCCCCCCAACTCCTTGGAAGCCTGGAGGGTCCCAGCTACACATCCCAGAGTCAGGACCGTTCTTGATTCCCAAGGACTGGTGCACACACCGCCCCCCCCACCCCACGGCCCTGCCACACACACACGCAAAATGCAGACGCTGGACTTCAGGTACAGGAAGTGTAACTGGAGGGGCTCAGAATCTCCTGAAAGGGTGTTGAGCCCCAAGCCAACGAGCATCAGAGGCCTGACGACAAGATTGGGGTGTAAGGCCCCACGCCGCCCACCAGTGCCCCGTCCAGTCCTCCCCCACACTCACGGTCCCCTTTCCACCAAACAGCCCCATGAAGATGGAATCCAGGGCTCCCCCGCCATCTGGGTTCCTCAGCACTCGATGTTTCCTTCCTGACCTTCTCTGAAATGCCCCTCTCACCCTCGAGCCTCTCTCACCCTGTCCCCTCCATGGTGCTCCAGGATAACTCGGGCCATGCCCCACCTCTGGGGGGAACTCGGGGACCCTGCGATGCTCCAAGCCCAGGGCCTGGGGCCGCTCCCGCCTCCCAGCCTGCCCAGGAAACCCCAGCTCCCACAGAGGCTGCAAACAGCCTGGACTTCAGGACTTTTCCCTCGAAGCCTCTTTAAAGGGCCCGTTTTCCATCCAAGGCTGACCTTTAGGACCCGCCTGTTCTAACAGAACTGACCCCCACCCCAAGCGGGGGAAAGCTCAACACGCCAGGCTGCAGGGAGCCTAGCAAATTTGGATGCCCCGTTGCTCTAAAAAGAATTTCCCAAAACCGTGCCCCCTCTTAAGATGTGTGGAGGTTCACAAATCCCGATTGCATTTCCAAAGCCTGCACTCCGATTCCATCCCTACAGGTGAACCGCCCCAAATCGCCGCTGCCTTGCACTCAGCTTGGGACTGGGACCGCTCTCCGTTTCCGACCCTTCCTGGGGTCCGGTACCCGGCCAGCCTCAGCAGGGGATGTGAAAATTCGGAGCCAGATGCGGAAATTCTGCACCACCACCCCACCCCACCCCCCACCACCAAGGGCATTTTTTTCTGAAAACAGAATCCTATTTAAATCTAAGAAAGAAAACTCACTTTCCCTTCAGCACGGGGAAAGAAGAAAAAAAAAATAAGATTACGGAGAATAAAAGTGATGAATTAGCCGCTGCGTTCGGCGATAATAAATCAGTCTTGGGGTGATTCACGATCAATTCCAATTAGTCCTGAATATGCTAAGTAAAGCGCACGACAGTGCTTTAGACAGTTATTTCTTCATTAAGGATCACTCGCTGATTTCTCTCACAAATGCTGTAATCTGATTTCCTTTTGATTTCCATTACAGACAGTGAATAATGACATTTAATTTAGCTCTGCGCCATAAACCCAAAGATATTTGTCGTAATTAAATTACCGCCCGCGCCTCACCGTGATCTCATAACTTTCCATTATAACCCTGACAGCTGGGTGATATGAGTTTTCCAGTACAACACTAAAAATAAAAGGTTAATAAGGACCAGCTTCCAAAGGGTCTCCAATTTATTTACAGCAAATTTCCACTCTAAATTGAAACACTATCCTCTAACAGCACAGGACAGCCTGTGCGGAAAAGGATTACCCAACAGTTCAGACTCAGGATTAAAATATAGCGCATCTTCGTCTCTTCCTTTCTGAGCCCTCTCCCCCGCCCCCTTTCCTGGCTTCGGCACAGCAGGGTCCGAGTTTTAACTAATTGGTTTTTATGACTACTTTCTGCCTTCTCTTTATTACACGATGCTTTTTCCCCGTGGCCAATCGGAAATTATTTCATTTCTTATATTCCCATGTTTATTTTTATTATTATTTACAGCCGTTAAATTTTAATCCAACTCTGGATCAATAGGCCTGTGCCTCACTTTTCCCATTTTCCCACCTCCCACCCGTCCCAACCTTTTTTTTTTTTTTTTTTTTTTAGGGCTTTTCTCAAGATCTGTAGCCACCCAAGAAGCAATTTTCTGCCAACTCGGTCTCTCCTGCGAAGGTGCTATTCAGTAATAGACTTCTGAAAGAAATAGTGCGGAATTAAATTACAAGTAATTTATTTTTATAGAAACAGTACATCAAGGCCTGGGAGATATTACAGATCCCGGGCAGAAAGGCTGTGAAATGACATGAAAGTTGATGTCCCCTTCAGCAAAAGTTTAATCTTTTCATTAATTCATCTAGGGCAGCCCCATCCATCTTGACGGAGAAAAGTGGCCAGGAGTCCCCCCCCACCCCACCGCCTCGCGCCCCTCCTCGCCTCGGCCACAGACGCCGGGACAAATGGGCTCGGGGACGCGGTCCCCAGAGCCAGCAGGCCCGCGGTCCCAGGGATGCGGGCCGCATCACCGCGTCAGGCCACGGAGGATCCCGGACACGCTGGGGGACTGCGGCATGCCCGCCTAAGAAATCCCAGTTACCGCGGCGGCAGGGAGGGAACGGGAAGGACGCAGAATGCAGACCCCTTCCCCCGCGCTCCCCAAATGAAAGCTTTTGTAAAACACTGTCTCTAAAACCCTTTCCGTGTTTTCGTTCGTGCGTACAATCTTAGCCCAGTCGTGTTTAAAGACGCCGATCCTACAGCTACAAGAAAGCCGTTCTTTCAAAGCCCCGGCTGCACGCGGTCCCCTCCCCCCCGTTGGCTGCATTAATTCCATTTATTTAAATAACCAGTCCCCGGAGCCCAGGGACCGTGACCCTCTTTTCCTTCTCTCGGGCTCTGCTGTCCTGCCCCGAACCGTCAACGCCGACGGAAAAGCCCAGTACGACTGGCAGGGCCGACTGTCGGCAGCGCCTGCGGGGAGGCGGGGGGGGGGGGGGGGGCGGGGCGCGTCTGGAAGGGGGTCTCTACCACCCTCCCCCATCAATAAAGTCGTCCGTTTCACTTCCACGTTTACAACAACCCGAGATTTAAAAAAAAAGACAACAAAACCACCCGGGAGCGCCCCCTCCCCCGCGCACGTGCGGGCGCACCCCACCCCCCAGCAGCCGGTGGCTCGCCAGATGGGGACATCACCAATTCCATGCGCCCGCGCCGCCGCCCCTGCGCGCCCCCTCCCCGGTCCCCGCCCGGCGCCCCGGCTAATCCGGCTCCGCGCGGGCAGGAGCCTCAGTCACCGAGACGCGGAGGGCGAGCCTGCCAGGCAGGGCGCGCGCGAGGCCCCGGGGAGGCCCCCGAACGCCCAGCTCCAGCCACCGGCCCCAGCCACCCACCCTGTGCGCTCGACGTGGAGGGCGAGCGTGCCAGACACGGAGCGCGCGAGGCCCGGGGAGGCCCCCGAACGCCCACCCCAGCCCCGGGGTTCCGCGCGCTCCTGGAAAGCGCCCCGAAGGCCGAGGCGGCGCGCTCCGGGGGCCGCGCGCCTCACCTGCACGCGCGCCTCACCTGCACGCGCGCCTCCGAGAGCCCGAGGCGCTGGCTGAGCTCCTCGCGCATGAAGGCGTCGGGGTAGTGCGTCTCGTCGAAGAGCCGCTCCAGCTCGTTGAGCTGCTCCAGCGTGAAGTTGGTGCGGCTGCGCCGCTGCTTCAGCTTGGTCTGCCCGTCCTCGTCCTCCGACTTCACGTCGTCGCGCTTGTCCTTGCAGTCGTAGACACCTACGGGCGGGCCGAGGGCACAGCGCTGAGGTACCCCCCCCCGCCCACGCGCCCGGGCCCGAGGCCCCCGCGGGCCGCGCAAAGCCCCTCCGCCGGCCCCCGCCTCCCCGGGGCCGGCCCGCCAGGCCTGCGTGCTGGAAACACCGGCCCCGCGCGCTGCGAACAGGCCGTGCGCCGGGAAGCTTTGGCTCCACGTGGCCGAACGCTGGGTGCGCCCACGGGGCGCGGGGCCTCGGCGGACAACGCGCCCTGACGCAAAGCTGCGTGGAGCCGATAAAGCAAACTCGCAGGCAAGGCGAGCTCTTTCGTAACGACTCCGATTCCCGGCCCGGCTGGTGTATCTTGGCCTAATCTCCGAATAGTTTCCTCAATTATCCACTTCGCCTCTGTTGACATACTGACAGAAACTAACACACACCCCCTCCTCTGTCTCTCTCTCCTTTTTTTTTTTTGAAAGGGAATGGGGTGTTAAATATTAAGTCAAACACGCGTAGGCAGAGACACCCAAGTATGGCGGGGTCCCTGGCGGGAGCTCCCGCCAGGAGAGGACTCTGGGAGAGGCCAGGCCTGGCTAGGGGTCCAGGCCAGGGAGAACCCCTGTCCCTCCACCAACCCCAGCAGGACAGGGGCAGCTCCAGCCAGGCCAGAGCCTCCTCCAGGTCGCCACAGAGCTGAGCGATGCGGGGTTGCGGAGGGGGGGGGGGGGGGAACCTCGTCTCCCTCTGATCAACAAAGCAAAGAAGAAAAGAATACTGTCAGCAACTCAGTCGTGTCTGACTTTGCGAGCCCGTGGACTGTAGCCCGCCAGGCTCCTCTGTCCATGGGATTCTCCAGGCAAGAATACTGGAGTGGGGTGCCATGCCCTCCTCCAGGGGATCTTCCCCACCCAAGGATCAAATCCGGGTCTCCTGCATTGCAGGTGGATTCTTTACTGTCTGAGCCACCAGGGAACCGCCCCCCCCCCCAAAGCCAAAACCATATCTTAAGGCACACAGGAAGGTGTCTAGGGGTGCCCCCAAGAGCACAGGTTCCTGACTTCCTGTTTTGCCCCTCCGTCTTGGACGCCCCAACAGGAAGCCAGGAGTGCAAACTCTCTTTGGTCCAAAAATTACAGGAGCATCTGTATTTGCTGGGGGTGGGGGCAGTAAGGTCAGGATCAACCAGATTCTAACCCAGACGCCTCTCCTTTCCACCTCCAGGAAATGCAGGCCCACACCAAACTCAGGGACTGAAAATACAAGTTGGCTCCCCAGTCGCAGAGTTGGTGGAAGCCAAAAGACCCTGATGCTGAAAGATTGAAGGTGGGAGGAGAAGGGGACGACAGAGGATGGGATGGTTGGATGGCATCACCGACTCGATGGACATGAGTTTGAGCAAACTCGGGGAGATGGTGATGGACAGGGAGGCCTGGCGTGCTGCAGTCCATGGGGTCGCAAAGAGTGACAACATTTTAGCAGCCCTTGTGTGTGTGTGTGTTTTTTTTTCTCGGATCATAGGGGCTACAGGGGTGCAGGCAGAAAGGGCTCCCAACGCCCTCATTAGATGTCCCCTCTGGGTCAAGGAGAAGACAGTTGGCTTTCCGTAAACTCTCTCCAAAGAGTCTGGGCTTCCACAACTTCTGAAAAGAGTCCGGGAGCACTGCAGAAGCCCTCAGCCGTGAGCCCGAAGACTCGCCAAGGGGGAAAGACTCCAATTCTCCGTGGGTCCAGGGGAAAATCAGTGAAACCAGCCTGTCCCCCAGCGGGGGTTCCTAAGATGCTCTCTAGCACTGAAGTCCTGAAACATCTCTCCTCAAGGCTCCGGGGTACTGGGCACACAATGCCCTCTCACCTCCTGAGACGAATGCCTTCCCAAGGATGCCCTACTTCTCCGCCACGGGGAAAAATATCCTTTCCCAGAGGTAGCCCCGCCTGGACTCCGTAGTGCAGGTGTCTTAAGCCTGAACCCCAGGGACTTGACCCCAGAATGAGAAGCTGGCCTTGAAGTTCTGCAGAACCCAGGGCAGGCTCTGCAGAAACCCCAGGCTCAGCGGTTCCACTCGATCGGGCGCTCAACACCTCCGTGTCTCTCCACACCCCAGGCGTCTCCCACCCCTCCATTCTGCCAATTCGGCCAGGGGGGCTCGGCCCTTCTGAGGGGCCGGGGGGTGGTCTGCAGAGCCAGACAAGAAAGGAGCAACTGGGATTTTTCTTGCTTCTACTTGTTACAGCCCTGTCTTTCTCTTCCTATTTAAGATAGAAAATAAAAAGGTTTCGATTGTGCTCTGCCCTCTTTCCAGCTGCTGATTGCCAGGGTTCTGCTGCCCTCATTGTCCAGGGGTGAGCCGAGGTAGGCAGAGGGGGAACTCAGCCTTTAAGGAGGATGGGGGAAGCCCTGAAGGGGCCCGGGAGGTCAGTCGCCAGGCGCTGTAAATTAAAAGTAGGCCCTGACCGGGACTCTGGCCGGCAGACGGCCGCGTCTCCATCAAAGCACACCGTCTTTGTAGGAATTACAAGGCCAGGTGCGTGAGGCCTCGCCAAGGGCTGAGCTTCAGAGGTAAGACGATCCGAACTCAGGCTGCGCGGACTCTCACGGGGTCGCGGGCTTATCCGGACTAAGCCTCCGCCAGCCTTCTGCCTCCCCTAAGGTCAAGCTTTCCAAAGGCAGTCTGGGCCAGCCTTGAAGCCCCGCGTGCGGGGACTCCCCCAGCGAAGTGTGGGACCCAGGGGCTTCCAGGGGTCGCCAGTGCCCACCCCTCTCAACACTGCAAGAGGAAGACACGGGGACCCAGGCCCCATATGGCAAGCTTCTGTTTCCCCTCGCTTTGTCATGAGACATATATACCTTCGGACGCTTTCAAACGCTCCCTGCTGAGAAATCCAGCCAGTTTTATTCCTGTGATTTATAGCTGCCGGCTGCCCTGCTTGCATGGAAATCCGCCCCCGGTGGGGACCATCTCGCCCCGCTGAGAAAGCCCTTGTAAACAAGCCTCCCCTCCCGGCCGCCTCTGCAGTCAAGGACAGCGCCGAACGCCTCGGAGATTTCAGGAAAAGCCGCAGGATGAAGGTCCTGCAGGAGGGCCCGCTGTGCCCTGCCGGCCGGGGTTTGGGCCGCCGCGCGCGCCAGAGAGGTTCCCGAGCCTCCCCGGGCCCTTCTGCCCCGCGCAAACCCTGGCCACCTGCGGGCACAGGGCTGGTTTTAGTTTCACGGGCCCCGCGGCAGCCAACATCAAGGGAAAGTTCTGCCTAAGAGGGCCCGGGGCTGAGAGGCGAGGGAAGGGGCCGACGCCTCCTGGCCGGCGCGGTCCCCAACGCGGCCCATTTCTAGCGGGGGAAGCGGGCAGGCGAAGGGGGGCCTGGAGAGAGCTCCGGGGCTCGTCCCGGGGCACACAGACAGCCCAGCAGGCATACGGGCGCGCAGCCGCCAGCCTTACCCTCGACCGGCCTTGGCAAGCCCAAACACCCGGCTCGCGCTCCATCCGGGGAGGGGGCCCGCCGCTGGCGCCCAATGCCAGCGCCCCCCGGGGACGCGATGCGCGCGGGCCCCGCGCCGCTGCCCGCCCTCGGATCCAGGGCCTCCATCCGCCCCTGCCTCCTCGGTTCTCCGGCCGGTTTCTTTCTTACGAAAAGCCTGGCGACGGGTGGCGGCCGGGCCCTTCTGCGTCCGATCCGTGGCTGTCGCGTTCAGCTTTTGGGGGGTGAAACGAAGCGCCCACCGCGGCGCCCCCTCCCCGGGGCCTCCGCGTAGCGCCGAGCGAGACGCCGGGCGGCCGGGCTCGGTGGCCACGAGAAGCGCCGCGCCCCGGAGGGGCCCGGAGCCTGCGTCCGGCCCGGCTTACCTTCCGCCGCCCTCCCCGAACCGAACTCTTTCAGTTTGTCCTTGTCGGTGTCCACGTGGTCCTTAAAGAGATGCACCGGGCAGTGGCCGCCGGCCTCTGTTATGTCGTGGAGGCTGGACTCCGAAACCCCCAGCTCCCGCGAACGCGCCAGTCCGCTCTCCAAAACTTCCCTGTACGTGATGGACTCTTTCTTGCCGCCGCCGCCGCCGCCGCCGCCGCCGCCGCCGCTGCCGTCTTTGCTTTTCTGGTCAAAAGATTTGGATACAAAAGCCGTGAGTTCTTCCATAGCTGCCCGGGGGTGTGGGGGTGGGAACGGGGGGGGGGCCGCGGGGGTCCGCGGGGCTGGCGAGGAGCCGGGCTGTGGTCCGCACGCCTCCCGCGCGCGGAGAGGACCGTCCGTGTGAAGGCAGGTCCCTCCTGCTGTTATTTATGCCTTTCAATTTGAGATCTCACTATTTATACGCGGCTACCTCTGCGCCCAGCCCCCCACGCTCTCTGACTGCAGCAATTACACCTCGCGGCGCGGCGGCGGGCGCACGCGGAGGCGCTATCTCTCCCCCACCTCCAGTCCGGCAATTGGTTTTCTTTTGATTTCATCACTGTTTGGCGTCTGTGGCACCTTGGTCTGGAGCGGTAAAGATCAAGTTTTTGAAGGGGGAGAGAGAGAGAGAGACGGATATGGAGAGAGAGAGCGCGCGCGCGCAGGGGCGCAAAGAGCCAGCGCCGCGAACAGGTATCCGTCTTCTCTCAATGGCCGGCGGAAAGGAAACTCGAGGAGTTTTGGGGTGGTGAGGAACGTCCTCGGCGGCCCAGCACCAGGAGGAGCGCCGCAGCCTCGCGCCTCGAATCTGTTCGCCGCGGGATGCGGCTTCCGGGCGTGGCCGCGCCGAGCCGCCACCGAGGGGATCCCGGGGCGGCGGCGCTGATGCGCCATCCCACGGGGCAGAATTGACTCCCAACTTGGCGATGCGGTTGGGCACGGCGTGGCTGGACCCGCCGGAGCACCCCCCGGAGAGGGTGTGCGCGCGCGCGCGCGGCCTGATCGGGGGAACAGTTGGAGAACCCCGAAAGCGCGAGGAAGGGCGAACGTGGGTGTCCGAGTCTCCGCGGCGGCGGCAGCGGCTGGGCAGAGCGGCTCGGAGACCTCGGAGGGGCCGGAGACACGGACCCTGCGGCCCTCGGCTGCCTGGGACGCGCGAGTCTAGGCGCGGAGAAGCCGGCGGCTCCCTCTCTGGGAGAACCGGTTCGTAACGGTTCGTACACAGCGGTCCTTGGGGGCGCCGGACCGACGCAGCCTTCTTGTTCGAGCCGTGCGGTCAGCCTGGTGTCTGAGAGATTTATTGGGGGCGGGGGGAGACATCTATTTTCTTTCTTTTTTTTTTTTTGCTTGTGCCTTGGTTCTGCTGACCTCTCCCGCCTCTCTCGGAACGCTGTAACGTGCTTTAAAAGGATCCCCCTTTTCTCAGCTGCAATTCGAAATGCACTTGGCAACCACGGCAGCGACAGGAGCTATCCGTTCTGCAAAATGCAAAATTCCGTCCGCAAATAAAGTGACTTTTCTGCTCCCTACCCGCTTAAAAATTATTATTTTTATTTGCTTTCTGTCATCTCTCCTGGCGGCCCCTTCCACCTGCCCTTCCCCTCCGCCAGGGAGTTGGGACGAGGGGTTACGGGGGGTGGAAGGCGGGTTGGGGGAGTGGTACGGGTTTTGGAGGAGCTCGCTTTGCAATTTTTCTGAGTCAGTTCCTCATCCTGCGAAGCGCCGGTGAGCCAGAACCCAGGATCCGGGGCGCCCTGGGGGCCCAGCGTTTCCTTCGGTGGGAAAGTGAAGCCCCAGGGCCAAGGTCGAGTTCGAGGCGGGGGGGAGGGGGGGGGACGCCAGGAAGGCAGGGAAGAGGGGGATGCAGACACGCAGAGCTTCCTTCTCTCTTTCGTCCCGTCCTTTCGAGGCCCTTCCTCCCCGCCGCCCTGCCTCGCGCCCTCAGTCTCTCCCCCGGGTTTCCGTCCGGTCCCCTGCGCCCTCGGTCCACCCTGCAGGGTCGCTGCGCGCGGCCCCGGGTGGGCTCGGCCCCGCGTGCGGCGGACGGAGCTGGGCGGTGGGGAAGACTTGCGGGGAGTCTGGGCGGGCGGGGGCCCCGTGGCCTGCTCCCCCGCGGACTTCAAAAGCGAAAAGGCAAAGAGGCGCTCGCAAGTTGACAAACAGGGCTTTGTCACCGCCGCAGCTCTAATCAAAGCGGAGGCGCGCGCCTATCACACAGAAGTACAAATAGCCCGTCATGTATTAAACATGCAGCCGCCTCGCGGGTCTGCGCTGGGTTGGGGGAGACGCCGAACGCGGCCCGAGCTGGAGGGGGCGCGCGGGGTGGGGGTGCGGGGCGGCCCCAGGAGCTCCGTATCCTGGCCACAGGCACGTCGCGCGCCCCAGGTCTCCCCCCGCGGTCACTTGGTCCACTGCGGGCGTCTTCCAGGTCTGCCCGGTCAGGGGGCCCGGCCCGCCCACCGGGGAACTCGGTATTTGCAAGAACAGTGGACTGACAGCGGCGAAAGCGGGGTAAAAGCGGCCGGTGCCCCAAGCTTGAGCCACTTTCTGGAGGCTTCGGAGGGGAGAGTGGCTCTTCCAGGCCTCAGGGGAGGAGGCAGGTTCCCCAGGGGCACCCGGCCTGCTGCCTGCGCCTCTCCTCCTTGACCCTCCGGGCCCCCGGGGACCCAGCCTCCCCTGGGGGGCACACAGGAGCTGGGTCTTACAGGGCCTGAGTTTCACTTGCAGGGAACAGAGGGTGAGAAGTCCCAAGCCCCCAAACAGGGCCGCCCCCCGCATCCCTGGGACCTTGAACCCCACCCAAGAGGAAACTCGCTGGGAGTTAGGGTCAGGCGGCTCCCAGGGGTCTCCTCCAGCTGGCGACCCTGGGTATCCAAAACCTCGAGCCCAAGAGAGAGTTAAAGTCACCCCCTTCCCAATTTTGATTCCCATATTTGATTCCCAGTCAACACCTGGTTCTGAAATAACCCGTCCTGGGAGGAAGGAAGCCATCCAACCGGCTTCTTCCGTCAGTCCCAAGGCTGTGCCTGTGATAAGATTTTCACAAAATCAGTTTCGCTTGATGAGCAAACCCTCTCAATTTTCAGGAGTGAGGAGCCAGATGTCCCCTGAACCCCCTCCCCATCTGTCCCTAGCCAAGGGCACGCACACACACATGTGTCTACACACACGTGTGTACACACACACACACATGGCTCCTTAACCCTGTCACCTTGCAACCAGAGGTGGCCAAACCCACCCTCAAGAGTTATTTTTCATATTTCAGCCTGGGCAAGGACTTTTTCGAACACATATTTTTGCTAATTCAAGTCGGTGCCCAAGGCCGCAGGGTGGGTATGGTTTATGAAATGTTACATTTACATTTCCGCCGGGGCAAGGTTCGGGGAGCGGAGGGGGGCGGTTTGCCCGGAGCTCAGACCCTCTCGGGCATAAGGGGCTCTTGTTTCCAGTTTCTGCAGACTCTCCACCCCCCCACCACCTTCCCCCAGAGAAGAAGGCGCCCGAAAAGAGAGAGCTTTTTAAAAATCTCAACTTGTCTTGGGAAGCTGTGGGATGCTTCCAGGTGTCCAGTGCATTCTGCCAGCTTTGAAAGAGGCTTCAGAAAAGTTTGTGGATAGAAACGAAACCATAGCTGCTTTCTTTAAAAAAAAAAAAAAGAAAAAGAAAAGAAAAAGACGCCATGGGTTGGGTTGGGCTGGGGAGAGGTCGGGGATCTGGTTTCTGGGAGAAGACGGAAGTTCCAACGTGGATTCCACCAGAAGCTGGGAGCACACCCCGGGGCTCTCCTGGGTTCTGGATCCGAGACCCGCTGCTCAGAAACCATCCCCCCACCTCCTCCGCTGTGTACACACAGCACAAACACAGGTCCCAGGGCCCGACCCCTGCCTTCCGTCCCCCTGGGAAGAGACGCAGACACAGATGCAATTGAACGAAATAACAACGCCAGGGGTACCTTGTGCCACGGAGGGGGGCAGGGCCCCCTCTGCCTTTAGTCAGAGGGCCCCGGTCTTTCTGCAGCCTGGAGATGCCCCCAGGTCTGTGTCGGTCCAGGCGTGCCCACAGACCCAGGCCCCTGCTGGGTAGACAGGGGAAGTGAACATCCCAAGAAAGGTTCACAGCCAGCCTGCCACGGGGTCCCCCCCCCCCACAGTTGGTAGGAGCTAAGGGGGGATGGGGGGCTGGCTGGGACGAACCCTCCTCGTCCCCAACCTGAACCATTATATGTGGGCCCTGTTCTTCCAGGTCCGATTTCCTGAATTCTTGAGGACCCTTCCCCCAGCGCAGGCCAGGGACCACAGTGGCATGGTGCGGAGCTGGGACTCTGTACCCCATCACTCACCCCCAGTTACCCCAGTTAGCCAGCCCGCCCAGGCTTCCCCTCTGAACCCAGGCTGAGCTACAAAGCTCAGACACCCTGGTCCCCAGGGGCAGAAACGGCTAGATTCAGCCTCCCGTGTGCGTCCTGGAACCCTTGGAGCAGAGCGGGCAAGGTGCGGGCGGGCAGGGGGTGGCCCGGGGTGGGGGGTTTCTGCCCCCTCTCTGTTCTCCCATCACCCGCAGAAAAGAAATGACCCCCAGACTTCTTAGCTGCACTTCCCTGCCTTCATCTGAACTTCAACGTGAACGTCCAGGCTCCTCCACCCAGCCCCAAGTCCCCGGGATATCTGGGGAAAGAGCCCGTAGACGCAGCTGACCGCCCCCCAACACCCCCACAACCACTGTGGTCCGAGGGACCCAGGGACAGACTGCGGACAGCAGGAGCTGGACATTGGCCATGTTCGATCTTGGAAAATAATCTGACTTTCCCGATGTGAATTAGGTGGATCTTACTGAACTACAGCTGCTGGTTTCCCTGTATTTGGGAGGCCAACGGGGCGGGGGAAGGTGATGAATATTCAGACGTTTCATATTTGCTTTATCTGAGGCTTCCAGGGCAGAGCTCCGAGTGTTCACGTTCAGCCCAGGGACACAAAGCTCCTGTGACCCAAACCGGTTGACTTGAAATGAAATTTCATGCTGTGAGCTTAAGAGCGGAGTACAAGGAGCCGCCGTCTGGGGGTGGGTGGCTTCGACGCCCCCCGGGGAGGGGCGGTGGGAGTCACCCACTCAGTTTGGTCTCCCCAAGGCCCAGCAACTTTCAGACTCATCGGCCACCCCGGGGGTCATCTTCGCTGCTCACAAAACAGGAATTTTCAAGGAATGCCCCTTCCGTTTGGCCCAATTTCTCAGCCCCTAATTCAAAAGACAATTTCTATCAAAAATAATAAGAGTGGAGGTGTTGATGGTTTTCACCTAAGAGTGAGGTTTTTTTTCTTTTTTCCTTTTTTTAACAACAGGCGACCCCTCCCTACACATTAACTATTTATAAGTATCGATCAGAGAGGCTTGATTTTACAGAGGTCTTCACACTTTTCTTAGCTGCCTCTCCTTCCTCCCCCCACCCCTTTCAAATTTAGAAACCTGGTTTTGTATTCTCCAGTAGGCTGTTTATTGATTGACGCAAACATCCGTGTTTCAAACAGGAGGCTAATAGATTTTCATTACAACGGGGCTCTGTTAATCCAGCTCCTGAATGGATAAGATTGATCCTGTCGACAAATTCGACATCTATAATATTAATAAAGGGCAAGAGGGAGCAGGGTGGGTTTCCAGCTCCTATTTGGAGTGTGGGCTGTCTCTAAGCTGCCAAAGATACACATCCCCCAAAATGTATGTATACACATATATTTTTTTTCCATCTCATGTTTGCTATAAATCCCACCTTGGGGCCAGGACATGTTTTAAAATAACCCTCAGTGCAAAAAAAAAAAAAAAAAGGCAATTTTAACAACATTTTGTAGAAGGAAATGCTGTTTGCTTTTCAGTGGAATTCTCTCTCTTTTCCTCGCCTTGTACTTTGCAAGCATATGGTGGACATTAAAACTCTTTCCTTTCAGATTTAATCACAGGCCCGGTCCTCTACGTTTTATTGAAGAAAAACATTATTTTTTCGGGGAGCAAAGCAGTGTACTAGGGAGGGCGTCTAAAGAGGGCCTTTTTTTTTTTTTCCTTCCAAGAGACCACCGCTAAACAAACAATGAGCGGCTCTCCGTCGCGATGAATACATTAGGCGGTCCCAGGCAAGCGTTTCTGCGGTAATTAATGTTGCAAGAAGCCACCTCCGGGCGGGGTGCTGGATTTCGGGTTTCGTTCTGAATTGTGGCCCAGGGCCTCGGCGCGGGCCACGCAAGCCCCTGCCTCCTTCCTGCCGGCACGCCCTCACCCGGGCTGGCTTCTCCGGGTCGCCGAGGGCTTTGCAAACATCTCGCTCCAAACACCGGCTCAGAAAACTCCGGTCTTTTCTCTCCATCCTCAAAATGCAGAAGGACCGCAGTCCCACACCCACCGCCTGCGAGATCTCCGCTTCGGCCCGAAGGCTGGAAGGAAAAAAAAGTCTCGCAACCGCCGGGTGAGGCGGCGATGGCCGGTCCAGCCCTTCCCGGGGCGCAGGCGGAGTGTGCAGCGGGCGATGTCCCCGCGGGCCCTGCCTGCCCGGAGCCCGGCTCCGCGGCCGGCGGCGTCCCCAAGGTGCCCGCGAACGTGACACACCGGTCGGTACTGTCAGTGCCGGCAGAAAAGGCCTTGGAGCGCTCCCCGGACTTCCAGACAACCTCCACAAAGTTTGCAAAGGGGATCAGCAAAGTGCGATTCACACGCGCCCAGGAGGAAAACCAAGAGTGGCCCTGCAGTGGCCCAAACCCGGGGAGGCCGTGGCGGGGGTGGGGTGGGCGGCGGCTGTGCCCTAACAGACTTCTTCCTGGCGGCCATCGACTCACAGACGATTCTGTCTCTAGAAAAATGATCCAGCTCACCCTGGCGGCTCAGACGGGAAGAACCCGCCTGCAGCGCTGGAGACCTGGGTTCGATTCCTGGGTAGGGAAGATACCCCGGAGGAGGGAAAGGCTACCCACTGCAGTATTCTGGCCTGGAGAACCCCATGCACAGAGGAGCCCGGCGGGCTACAGTCCATGGGGTCGCAGAGAGTGGGACAGGACTGAGTCTGGACAGGATCTGGACTGGCTTCTCCCAGCCCCAGGTTCGCCCGCCCTGTGGGAGTGCGTCTCATCCCTCACCAGGGCCTTAGTGAGGACTGGCTTTGGGCGGCCTGTGCAGGCGACCCCCACACCCCACTAATGAGAAGCTTGTGCTGAGCGCCCAGAGTTTCCTGTGCAGGGTCCAGGGAACCTGTCGGCCATCGCGGGGGTGGGGGGAGCAGGTTGGGGGCCAGCGGGGAAGGGACAAGCCAGGAGCGGCAGGGTCGGAGATTTTGGGGGGGGGGGGGCCTTGCTAATTGCGGAGCAGAGTCACAGGCCGGGGCAGACACGGAGGGGCGGCGGGCGGCCCCCGGACGGGAGGGAAGAGAGACTGCCCGTGGGCCGCGCGCGTCTCCAGCGCAGCTCAGCCTCCTGGCCTGCGGCGAAGCCCGGGGCTAGAGGCCTGAGCGCCCGCTGGACGCCAGCCCGGAGCCCACCTGGGCAGGGGCCCCCTCCACTCCGGCGCTGGCCGCGGGGGAGGGGCCAAGGGGTTGGGGAGGTGCCGGGGCCGCGGGCTGGCCGGGTGGAGACGCAGTCAGGGGGAAGGAGGGGTCTAGAGAGGGAGGGTGGCCATTGTGTCCGCGATCAGAGTACCCGCAGGCTGGCCCACTGGGCTGAAAACGCCACGTTGCAGGCCAGGGCACCAGCCGGTCAGCTGGGGGTCCTGGGTGGGCCTGCACCCGGGTCCCTAACCGCCCCCTCCCCACCACCGGCGCTTCCCAGCCCGGAAGGGTGTATGTGGAGCTGGGCTTTCCCCCTGTTGCAGGCAAAGGCCTGCCCTGGGCTGCCTCGTTCCTCCCTCGTTCACTCATTCATTTCTTTCGTTCACTCACTCACTCATTCCTGCACTTACTTGTTCATCCGTTCCCTCATTCATTCACTCATTCATTCATTCACTCACTCATTCATTCATCCCTGCCCTTATTTGTTCATCTGTTCCCTCATTCATTCATTCACTCACTCATTCATTCACTCACTCACTCATTCATTCACTCATTCATTCACTCATTCATTCACTCACTCACTCATTCATTCACTCACTCATTCATTCACTTATTCACTCATTCATTTATTCATTCATTCATTTCACTCACTCACTCATTCCTGCACTTTGTTCATCCGTTCCCTCATTCATTCACTCATTCATTCACTCACTCACTCATTCATTCATCCACTCACTCATTCATTCATCCCTGCCCTTACTTGTTCATCCGTTCCCTCACTCATTTATGCACTCACTCATTCATTCACTCACTCATTCATTCATCCCTGCCCTTACTAGTTCATCCATTCACTCATTCACTCACTCATTTATGCACTCACTCATTCATTTATTCACTCATTCACTCACTCACTCATTCATTCACTTATGCATTCATTCACCCACTCACTCACTCATTCATTCCTGCACTTATTTGTTCATCCGTTCACTCATTCATTCATTCACTCACTCATTCATTCACTTATTCACTCATTCATTTCTTCATTCATTCATTTCACTCACTCACTCATTCCTGCACTTATTTGTTCATCCGTTCCCTCATTCATTCATTCACTCACTCATTCATTCACTCACTGATTCATTCACTCACTCATTCATTCATCCCTGCCCTTATTTGTTCATCCGTTCCCTCATTCGTTCATTCACTCACTCATTCATTCACTCATTCATTTATTCATTCATTCATTTCACTCACTCACTCATTCCTGCACTTACTTGTTCATCCGTTCCCTCATTCATTCACTCACTCACTCACTCATTCATTCACTCACTCATTCATTCACTTATTTACTCATTCATTTATTCATTCATTCATTTCACTCACTCACTCATTCCTGCACTTCTTTGTTCATCCGTTCCCTCATTCATTCACTCACTCATTCATTCACTCACTCATTCATTCATTCACTCACTCACTCATTCATCCCTGCCCTTATTTCTTCATCCGTTCCCTCATTCATTCATTCACTCACTCATTCATTCATTCATTCATTCACTTATTCACTCATTCATTCACTCACTCATTCATTCATTCATCCCTGCCCTTATTTGTTCATCCGTTCACTCATTCACTCACTCATTTATGCACTCACTCATTCATTTATTCACTCATTCATTCACTTATGCATTCATTCACCTATGTATTCATTCACTCACTCACTCATTCATTCACTTATGCATTCATTCACCCACTCACTCACTCATTCATTCCTGCACTTATTTGTTCATCCATTCACTCACTCATTCATTCACTCACTCATTCATTCATTCACTCATTCATTCACTTATTCACTCATTAATTTATTCATTCATTCATTTCACTCACTCACTCATTCCTGCACTTCTTTGTTCATCCGTTCCCTCATTCATTCACTCATTCATTCACTCACTCACTCATTCATTCATCCCTGCCCTTATTTGTTCATCTGTTCACTCATTCACTCACTCATTTATGCACTCACTCATTCATTTATTCACTCATTCACTCACTCACTCATTCATTCACTTATGCATTCATTCACCCACTCACTCACTCATTCATTCCTGCACTTATTTATTCATCCGTTCACTCATTCATTCATTTGCTCATTTATGCACTCATTCATTCACTTATTCACTCATCCTCTCACTCATTCATTCCTGCACTTATTTGTTCATCCGTTCACTCATTCATTCATTCACTCCCTCATTTATGCACTCACTCATTCACTTATTCACTCAGTCACTCATTCATTCTTGGGCATGGCAGCCCACTGCAGTATCCTTGCCTGGAGAGTCCCATGGACAGAGGCGCCTGCTGGGCTGCAGTTCATGGGTCACAAGGAGTCGGGCACGACTGAGCAGTGAACACTCCGTTACCCCATCTGTGCCGGGGTCTTGGCTTGAAAGGCACAGCCCTGCGCCGCTGGCGTGGCCCTGGAGCTGGCTTGTGGCCCCTGGGTCTGCTCCCCCTCCTCACCGGTGTCACTCTGACGTGAGAGGGAAGGAGACCGGGGGCGTGGCTAGAGGAATGTGGACAGGGAAGAGCACCGCCCCCCCACCTTCACCACCCCCTCCAATTCTAAATTGCCCTTTATTTCCCAGACTCCTGGGGCTTGTGTGAGGATCAGAAAGGCAGCTTTTGGGGGTGCAAGTGAAGAGGGATGCCCCGGGGCAGAGCAGAAGGGGGGCAGTTTGCGTCCCTGTGGCTTCAGGGCACAACTGGCTGGATAGGATCCTGCCAGCTCGTCCTGTTGGGAGCAGAGCCTGGACTCTGTCTTTCTGACACCGGGCTTTGTTCTGTCGGCGTCCAGGCCAGGGAACGGGGGCGAGAGAGGTAGAGCACCCCCAAGGCGCTCAGCTGGCGAAGAGCCCGCCGGCAGTGCAGAAGACCCGGGTTCCATCCCTGGGTCGGGAAGGCCCCCTGGAGGAGGGGAAGGCTACCCACTCCAGGACTCTTGCCTGGACGATCCCATGGACAGAGGGTCAGACAAGACTGAGTGGGTTTCACTTTCAAGGCTGCAGGAACAGCTGGTGAAAGACAGGAGGGGCCTCAGAGGCCAGGGTCGTCTCCTCCCTCTGGAGAAAGTGCAGGGCTGCACGCTTGACCCAGACTTTGATGAGAAGATGCTCTGTGTGTGTGTTTGTGTGTGTGGTGTGTGTGTCTGTGTGTGCTTGTGTGTGTGGTGTGTGTGTCTGTGTGTGTGTGTTTGTGTGTGTATGTGTATGTGTGTGTGTGTGGTTGTGAATGTGGGTGTATTTGTTTGTGGTGTGTGTGTGTGCCTGTGTGTGTGTGTGGTGTGTGTGTCTTTGTATGTGTCTCTGTGTGTATATGTCTCTGTATATGTATATATGTGTGTAAATGTGTGCATGTGTGTGTGTGTCTGTGTGTCTCTGTGTGTGTATGTGTGTTTGTGTGTGGGGTGTGTGTATGCGTATGCATATATGTGGTGTGTGTGTATTTGTGTGTGTGTATGTGGGTGCTTTTGTGTGTCTGTATGTGTATATGTGTGTGTTTGTGTGTGCAGGTGTGTGTGTGTGTCTGTGTGTATGTGTGTGTGTGTGCATGTGTGTGTGTCTGCATGTGTATATGTGTGTGTGTGCAGGTGTGTGTGTGTGTGTCTATGTATGTGTGTATGTCTGTGTGTGTGTGTGTATATGTGTGTGTTTGTGTGCAGATGTGTGTGTGTGTCTATGTATGTGTGTATGTGTGTATGTATGTGTGTGTTTGTATGTGTGCGTGTGTGTGTATTCTTTGAGTTGTGTAAAGATGTACACATGTACAATGGAATACTATGCAGCCAGGAAAAAGAATGAAATATTACATGGATGGACCTAGACACTGCCCTCCGAAGTGAAGTAAGTCAGACAGACAGAGACACATGTCACATGATGTCACTTCCATGTCGAACCTAAAAAGTGGCACCAGTGAACTTGGTTACACAACAGGAGCAGAGTCACAGACGCAGGAAAAAAAGCTGCAGTCACCAGGCATGAGAGACGGGGAGCGATACACTCTTTAGGTTGGGATTGACATGCACACTGCTGGGTATAAAAGAGACGGCTCTAAGGCCCACTTGATGGAAGTGAAGGAGGAGAGTGAACAAGCTGGCTTAAAGCTCAATGTTCAGAAAACGAAGATCATGGCATCCGGTCCTATCACGTCATGGCAAATAGATGGGGAAACAGTGGAAACAGTGTCAGACTTTATTTTTGGGGGGCTCCAAAATCACTGCAGATGGTGACTGCAGCCATGAAATTAAGACGCTTGCTCCTTGGAAGGAAAGTTATGACCAACCTAGACAGCATATTAAAAAGCAGAGATGTTACTTTGCTGACAAAGGTCCGTCTAGTCAAAAGCCATGGTTTTTCCAGTGGTCATATATGGACGTGAGAGGTGGACTGTAAAGAAAGCTGGGCGCTGAAGAATTAATGCTTTTGGACTGTGGTGCTGGAGGAGACTCTTGAGAGTTCCTTGGACAGCAAGGATATCCAACCAGTCCATACTGAAGGGGATCAGTCCTGAATATTCATTGGAAGGACTGATGCTGAAATTGAAGCTCCAATACTCTGCTCACCTGATGCGAAGAACTGACTCATTTGAAAACTCTGATTTTGGGAAAGATTGGGGGCAGGAGGAGATGGGGATGACAGAGGGTGAGATGATTGGATGGCATCACCAACTCAATGGACATGAGTTTGAGCAAGCTTTGGGAGTTGCTGATGGACAGGGAAGCCTTGCTTGCTGCAGTCCGTGGGTTCAGAAAGGGAGGGGCACGACTGGGCTACTGAACTGAGCTGAGTAAGGACCTGCTCTATAGCACAGGAAACTCTAGCCCCTACTCTGTAATGATCTATATGGGAAGAGAACCTCAAAAAGAGTTCATATATGTCTGTATATACATCTCATTCATTTGCTGTACAGCAGAAACTAACGCAACATTTTAAATTAACTATAAGCCAATAAAAACTCTTTTTTACAAAAAAGGACCGCAAGGGAACAGCATCAACGTTTTTCCTAATGAACTCAATCACTGAGGTGAAATACATCCTTGAAAGATGTAAGTTACCGAAGCTAACAGAAGGGAAACTCGAAAACGTGGATAGTTATATATGAATAGACAGACATCGTGAAGACATTGGCGTCATAATTAATAGCGTGGCCATAAAGGAACCTCCAGGCCCACACTGCCTTGCAAAGTCTACCACAGGGAAGAAAAATGACCTGCACACACTCAGTGATAACGCAGATGGGACAATTCCTCACTTGTTCCGTGAGGCTTGAATCACTCTGAATACAAAATCAGACAAAGATGTTACCAAAAAAAAAACACAACACCATAATTACAGACCAATACACAGAATCATACAGAAATCCTTAACAAAATATACCAGCAAGTCTAATTCAAAAGTGTATGCATTAAAAGGATGACACGCCATGGCCAAAAGCGGTTTATCCCAGAAAGGCAAGGTTGGGTTAATATTTGACAGTTAACCAAGGCATGCCACATGTTAATAGAAGAAGAAGAAGAAAAAAAAAAAAAAAAAAGGAGGGAAGACTGTGAATTTCTAACCAGATGTCGGAAAAACGGATCCAGTCCTTCCCACATTCCAAGAGCTGCTTTTGCGGGCTTCAGAGAAGCTCATACAAGAATATGGGAGAGATGGTTTTAGCCACACATTTTTCCAATTCTTTTTCTCCCTCACATACTCAACACTTTGAAGACCTTTTACCAGCTTGGTTCAGTCCAGTCCAGTCGCTCAGTTGTGTCTGACTCTTTGCGACCCCGTGGACTGCAGCACACCGGGCCTCCCTGTCCATGACCAACCCCCAGAGCTTGCTCAAACTCATGTCCATCGAGTCGGTGATGCCATCCAACCATCTCATCCTCTGTCGTCCCCTTCTCCTCCAGCCCTCAATCTTCCCCAGCATCAGGGTCTTTTCCAATGAGTCAGCTCTTTGCCTCAGGTGGACAAAGTATTGGAGTTTCAGCTTCAGCATCAGTCCTTCCAATGAATATTCAGGACTGATGTCCTTTAGGATGGACTGCTTGGATCTCCTTCCAGTCCAAGGGACTCTCAAGAGTCTCCTCCAACACACAGTTCAAAGCATCAGTTCTTCAGCGCTCAGCTTTCCTTATGGTCCAACTCTTGCTCCCAGTTCGGTATTATCTTTTCACGTGTCCCAGATGTGTCCCAGAATGAAGGAGGAAACAGACAGAACACGCTCCGTCTTGAAAGCAGAACTCCGTCTTGGGCCAGACTGTGGACTTTGCGTTCTGTGCCCAGTGTCTATGGAAACGACCTACCGACTGGAAAACCAGCCCTCCCACCCCACCCCATGGAAGAGCCCCAGGGCTCTCCATCGCCTAAAAGAATACCCTAATTGTCTGTGTAAGTGAATAGTATCATACATTGTATTATGCTTATTGGGGCATGACTACAGGCCTATTGGTAATTGTCCACTGTTAACTACCTAGGCTTAAGGCATAAGATCACGGGTTACCTTTGTGTCTTTCTTTTTCCTTGGTTCAGACTGGTTTCTGGGAGTTTGGGGAGGTGGGTTTGGGCGCGCACACTTAGGGTATAGGTTTCCACAAGCGCTGGTCGGGGTCCTTGGCTGAGAGGAGCCTCTGCCTGGGGCCCGCCGGTGCAGTCAGCTGCACTCCACCATCTGCATCGCACTTCTGAGTGAGTCTGTTTCCGGAACGCGTGGCTACAACAAGAAGACGATTTTATTTCATTTCATTTAACTTTATGTCACTTATTTTTGCCCTTGCAGCCTGCGGGATCTTAGTTCCCTGACGAGGGTTTGAACTTGGGCCGTCAGCAGGCGGAGCACAGAACCCTAACCACCGCACCACCAGGGAGAGTCTTTAGCACAGAGCCTTCAGGCACCAGCTGCAAACTCATCCACCCCAGAGGCAGGCAGACACCCCTCCTCTCAAAAACATTCTCTCTCCAAGCAAAAGAAATGGCAAATTTCTGCAAGTGGAACGTGTGCTAATTGCATACATTTTAGGCAAGAAAGACAGGAAGGACTTTTCTTTTGTTTTTCTCATTGGAGAACGGGAAGACTGGCCCTGAGGCCAGATGTGACCTTGGGGGGGGGGGGGGGGCGCTGTCTTGAGGGAGGCTGGTGGTTAGCACAAAGCCCCAACTGCAGACAGGGGAGCGGAGAGTCAGTGTTCCCCTCGGGGCAAGCTCGGTGACTCAGGAGAATCTGAGGTTATAGGAAGAGATGGAGATGAATGCAGGGCTTGGGGCAGGGGTGGCCAAGCTGACAGGCAAGAGGCAAGAATCGGCGCCTTCTTGGGACAGTTTAAAGCAATTCTCAAAACTGCACTTTGCGAATCCTAACTCTTTGTTCACGAAAGGGTCCTGATCGTCGTTTGGCTCAGCCATCCTGCGATTTGGCCCCTGACTGATGACATCATCGAGTCAAAAGCAGCTCGTGCTACTAGCAACAGGTGCTTTGCAGGCCGGGGATGGATTCTGAGCCCCTTCCTATTTTTAAGCCCACCAGGAAGTCACCCTGAAGGTCACCAGTCTGTGGTGAGCAGTGGAAGGGCTGAAGCTGAAGCTCCCGTACTCTGTCCACCTGATGGGAAGAGCTCACGCACTGGGAAAGACCCTGATGCTGGGAAAGACTGAGGGCGGGAGGAGAAGGGGACGACGGAGGGTGCGATGGCTGGATGGCGTCGCCGACTCGATGGACGTGAGTTTGAATAAGCTCTGGGAGGTGGTGATGGACAGCGAGGCCTGTCACGCAGGCGTGCTGCCGTCCCCGGGGCCGCAGGGAGTCGCGCACGCCTGAGCAGCAGCAACAGCAGAGCGGCCGGAGCAGCTGAGGGGCCCACACGCTTCTGTCAGGCTTGTTCATCTGAGAGCTTCTGAGCTGTAATAAACTCTTCCTACATGTTGCCCACACAGCCATCTCCCCCTCATCCAGTTTTGCCACGATCTACTGAGTGAAGTCAAGACGGACAAGAAATATCGCATGAGGTCCCTCGCATGTGGAGTCGGAAAAGAAACGATACCAGTGAACTTGGGTACAAAACAGAAAGAGACTCGCAGACCCAGAGAAGGGACCTACGGTGGCAGAGGTGGGGGGAGGGGGGGGAAGGGACAGTCAGGGAGCCTGGGATGGACATGGGCACTCTGCTGGATTTAACAGGGAGAACCAGCAAGGACCTGCTGTCCAGCACAGGGAACTCTGCTCAATACACTGTAATAACCGATGGTCACCAGGGGGAAGGATGGGGAAAGGGATAGTCAGGGAGTCTGGGACGGACATGGACACACTGCTGCATTTAAGATAGAGAACCAGCAAGGACCTGCTGTCCAGCACAGGGAACTCTGCTCAATACTCTGTAATAAACTTATGGTTCCCAGGGGGAAGGACGGGGGAAGGAATAGTCAGGGAGTTTGGGATGGACATGGGCACTCTGCTGTATTTAACATGGAGAACCAGCAAGGACCTGCTGTCCAGCACAGGGAACTCTGCTCAGTGTCACGTGGCAGCCTGGATGGGAGGGGAGTTTGGGGGAGAGTGCGTATGTGTGTATGGATGACTGAGTCCCTTTGTTATCCACCTGAGGCCGTCATAAGGTTGTTAATTGCCTACACCCCAATACAAAATAAAAAGTTTAACAACAACACCAACAATAACCCCACCATGTCCTGAGTCACGGTTGACAATCTCAGAGCTGGACGAAATGACAAGTGTGGTGCCAGCTGTCTCTGTGACCCACTGGCGGCTGGACAAAGAGACAGCTGAGGAAGAGCCAGGCAGAAGCTGTGTGCTGACCACACGTGGCCGAGAAGACGCGTGGCAGCCCCGGCCGCCCCCCTGCGAAACGCAGAGACTGGACGCAGATAAGCCGCTTCTGCCGGTGCCTGGAAAACACACCGGGGTGGGGGCTCAGAGTCGAACCCGTGCCCACCCTCCCTGTCTCTGCCCACTCTGTCTGAACGCCTTCTCTGCCCTGCCTCCCACAACCGAAAGCTTCCCCCAAACAAGCCTTTGCGTGGGGACCTATTTTTATTTGCCTGTGAAACCCTGTTTAAGGAAACGCCACAGGCAGAAAATCCCGGCTGCATATTTTGTGCCTCATGAATGACAACACAAGAGACGCGGGGCTCGTTAAGACGGGTAATTGCTCTAATTTCTCCCTCTTCATTTCGGGGCCCTGTGGCAGGCGTGCTTCCGACCGACCTGAGTGCCAGGCGCGGCGGCAGCGCCCGCAGTGACAGCTCCGGATGAAGGAAGCCTCGGCGCCTTCACGCGGCATCAGCGTTCCCTGCCCCGTGCCTCCCCGCTCTCCGTCCGTGACGGACTCCTGGTCCCTCCTGGCCTGGGGACCGCTACTCTCGGCTGTCAGTCAGTCACCGACATCGCCAGCATCGTCTTGGCCCCTCTGACGCCTGACAAGGGGGTGGAAATCACTGGAAAAAGAATCGCCTGAAAGAAACTCAGTCAGTTCAGTCACTCAGTCGTGTCCGACCCTTTGGGACCCCATGGACTGCAGCCCGCCAGGCCTCCCCGTCCATCACCAACTCCCGGAGTCCACCCAAACTCATGTCCTTTGAGTCGGTGATGCCATCCAGCCATCTCATGCTCTGCCGTCCCCTTCTCCTCCTGCCTTCGATCTTTCCCAGCATCAGGGTCTTTTCCAATGAGTCAGCTCTTCACACTGCAAGGACATCCAACAAGTCAACCCTAAAGGAAGTCAGTCCTGAATATTTATAAAGGACCGGTGCTGAAGCTGAAGCTCTGATATGTTGGCCCCCTGATGCGAAAGAAATTACTGAGGTGTTTACCCAAAGCGGCACAGTCAGCTCAGCTGTCCAGGAGATGTTAGAAGCGTGAAGTGTTCAGTTGCTCAGTCGTGTCTGACCCTTTGTGACCCCGTGGACTATAGCCCGCCAGGCTCCTCTGTCCGTGGGGTTCTCCAGCAAGAATCCTGGAGTGGGTTGCCATTCCCTTCTCCAGAATCACAAGCACAGTGCCTAATACATTCCAGCCCAGAGGAGAAAGCTCTTAGGGCGTCCTGCCCACAGACGTGTCTCTAAACGTACTTCACCTGGGCATTGCTGGGGTCCTGGCCCTCTCTTTGGTGGTTCAAGGAATGACACGAATATTTTATGCACGCCACACCCTGGAACCTTCCACACCTTTCCCTTTAAGAGAGAAATAGCAGAATTCATAACAAGTGAGCTCATAACGCATCGTCGTGAAAGTTATTTTCAAAAGGACATATTCTTGCCTCCCCGGGGAAGCGGGTAGCAGCCCCAGAGTTTACAAACACCGAGGGGTTTACACTTCATTCACACAGAGCAACAGCAGTTGTGTGTCTCCCGGAAAAACCACCGATATAGACAGAAAATGAATGTTGGGCTGATCTTGAGGGTTGTCCATAGCCGATGCAATCTCAAAGCAGAGAGATTTTCATGAGAGTGAGGTGTGTGAGCATGGAATATCTATACCCGTGTGCCCATTTTTTTTTAACTTTATTTTGTATTCGGGTATAGCTGATTAACTATGTTGGGATAGTGTCAGATAGACAGAGAGGGGACTCAGCCTTACATGTACATGGATCCATTCTCCCCTAAACTCCCTTCCCATCCAGGCTGCCACGTGACACTGAGCAGAGTTCCCAGTGCTGGACAGCAGGTCCTTGCTGGTTCTCCGTGTTAAACACAGCAGTGTGTCCATGTCCATCCCAGACTCCCTGACTGTCCCTTCCCCCATCCTTCCCCCTGGTGACCATAAGGCTATTACAGAGGACTGAGCAGAGTTCCCGGTGCTGCCCAGCAGGTTCTCTTTATTATCTATTTTACACATAATATCAATAATGTATATGGGTCAATTACATCCTTTAAAAAAAAAAACTTTAGTATCTACCAGACTATCACTGACTAACAATGTTGTGATGGTTTCAGAGGGACAGCGAAGGGGCTCGGCCATCCACACACATGGATCCATTCTTCCCGACTCCCCTCCCATCCCGGCAGCCCGTCTGCTCAATGTGACGCGCTCGCTTTTAAAGCACGCTTGCTCGCCTGATTTTTAAACATGGGTGGATTAAAAATGTGTGTGACTATTTCAGAAGCAGACCCTGTTTATGGATTTCTGTATCTGCCTGCAGATAAGCACCCAAACCAGGGTCTGTGAGATGCACGGTTTTCTGTGAACGTGCTTTTGGGTCCTGGGTGTCAGGGGGCATGTCTAGGAACAGGCTGTTTGGTGCATTAAGAAGGATCCCCGTCCTGGCCAACCTAACCTGGCCCTAGCCGCCCCTGCAGGTGGGTGCATGTGGTCAGCTGTTTCCAGAGCACTCCCCCCCATGGAGGGGAAGGTGGGTGCATGTGATCAGCTGTTTGCGGGGCACTCTCCCCCCCTGGAGGGGAAGAGCACTCCCCCCCTGCACCCCCCGTGGAGGGAAAGGTGGGTGCATGTGGTCAGCTGTTTGCAGAGCACTCCCCCCCTTGGAGGGGAAGAGCACTACCCGCCCCCGCCCCTGTGGAGGGGAAGGTGGGTGCATGTGGTCAGCTGTTTGCAGAGCACTCCCCCCTGTGGAGGGGAAGAGCACTACCCGCCCCCGCCCCTGTGGAGGGGAAGGTGGGTGCATGTGGTCAGCTGTTTGCAGAGCACTCCCCCCCATGGAGGGGAAGGTGGGTGCATGTGATCAGCTGTTTGCGGGGCACTCTCCCCCCATGGAGGGGAAGAGCACTCCCCCCCTGCACCCCCCGTGGAGGGGAAGGTGGGTGCATGTGGTCAGCTGTTTGCAGAGCACTCCCCCCTGTGGAGGGGAAGAGCACTCCCCCCTGGAGGGGAAGAGCACTCCCCCCCTGCACCCCCCGTGGAGGGGAAGGTGGGTGCATGTGGTCAGCTGTTTGCAGAGCACTCCCCCCTGTGGAGGGGAAGAGCACTCCCCCCCTGCACCCCCCGTGGAGGGGAAGGTGGGTGCATGTGGTCAGCTGTTTGCAGAGCACTCCCCCCTGTGGAGGGGAAGAGCACTCCCCCCTGGAGGGGAAGAGCACTCCCCCCCTGCACCCCCCGTGGAGGGGAAGGTGGGTGCATGTGGTCAGCTGTTTGCAGAGCACTCCCCCTGTGGAGGGGAAGAGCACTCCCCCCTGGAGGGGAAGAGCACTCCCCCCCTGCACCCCCCGTGGAGGGGAAGGTGGGTGCATGTGGTCAGCTGTTTGCAGAGCACTCCCCCCTGTGGAGGGGAAGAGCAATCCCCCCCCTGCACCCCCCGTGGAGGGGAAGGTGGGTGCATGTGGTCAGCTGTTTGCAGAGCACTCCCCCCTGTGGAGGGGAAGAGCACTCCCCCCCTGCACCCCCCGTGGAGGGGAAGGTGGGTGCATGTGGTCAGCTGTTTGCAGAGCACTCCCCCCTGTGGAGGGGAAGAGCACTCCCCCCCTGCACCCCCCGTGGAGGGGAAGGTGGGTGCATGTGGTCAGCTGTTTGCAGAGCACTCCCCCCTGTGGAGGGGAAGGTGGGTGCATGTGGTCAGCTGTTTGCAGAGCACTCCGCCCTGTGGAGGGGAAGGAGGGTGCATGTGGTCAGCTGTTTGCAGAGCACTCCCCCCTGTGGAGGGGAAGAGCACTACCCGCCCCCGCCCCCGTGGAGGGGAAGGTGGGTGCACGTGGTCAGCTGTTTGTAGAGCACTCCCCCTGTGGAGGGGAAGAGCACTACCCGCCCCCGCCCCCGTGGAGGGGAAGGTGGGTGCATGTGGTCAGCTGTTTGCAGAGCACTCCCCCCTGTGGAGGGGAAGGTGGGTGCACGTGGTCAGCTGTTTGCAGAGCACTCCCCCCTGTGGAGGGGAAGAGCACTACCCGCCCCCGCCCCCGTGGAGGGGAAGGTGGGTGCACGTGGTCAGCTGTTTGCAGAGCACTCCCCCCCGTGGAGGGGTAGAGCACTCCCCCTGTGGAGGGGAAGGTGGGTGCATGTGGTCAGCTGTTTGCGGGGCACTCTCCCCCCCCCGTGGAGGGGAAGGTGGGTGCATGTGGTCAGCTGTTTGCGGGGCACTCTCCCCCCCTGTGGAGGGGAAGGTGAAAGTTTAAGTGGCTCAGTCCTGTCTCACTCTCTGCGACCCCCTGAACTGTAGCCCACCAGGCTTTGCTGTCTGTGGGAGTCTCCAGGCAAGAACACTGGAGTGGGTTGCCATGCCCTCCTCCAGGGGATCTTCCCCACCCAGGGACTGAACCCAGGTCTCCTGCATTGCAGGCCCATTGTTCACCCCAAGTCCTCCTCCCCAGACATGCACACACCCGGCCTCAAGAAGACACCTAGAGGAGTTTTATGGCAAAGCCTCTAGACACAGCTGCTTTAAAACAAAAACAAACAGACTTCAATTTAACCGGCCTACAATCTTTTGGGGGAAAGTAGTCTAAACGAGACAAAAATAGAACAGATTGTTAATTTGTCTTTTTTTTTTTTTTTCCCTCGGCTCCAGGCCCCGGCTCCTTCCAGCGCCAGGAACATCTGAAACATTTAAAATCCATTTGTGTGAAGCTGAGCTCACAGGCTACCCTACACGACACCTCCAAACATTTCAGGGGTGACGGGTGGGGGAAGGAAAGAGTATGGGCAGGGTCTTGATTCCACCTGGTTGCCATTCATAGGCGTTCAAGCCATTCCCCTTGACCGTCAAAGAGTGTAACGAAGGATCACGGGGTGATCGCGCGAAACACGTTCTTCCAATAACCGGGAGAAGGTGTGCTGACCCTCAGCCAACACCATCGACCCAAATGAAAGGGAACGCAGACTCAGGCGGGCTGTGGATGATGAACCAAGGCTGGAAAGCCGGCTGCAGTCTCAGCTGGGAGGACACAGTTTGAACCAAGGCAGGGCAGGGTGGAGGGGGGCGGTCCTCTGAACGGTGGGTGTCTCATGGGCTGGGTGCGGGGGCCTGTTGGGCTGACACCCCCAGCCCCTCCGGTCCTGAAGTGTCCTGTGAATTTCTCGCGAGGACTCAGCAAGACAAAAGGATGGGGAGCCTCCTGTGCTAACAAGTAAGTCGTCTCTCTTTTATTTATTTATTTTTGACTTATTTTTGGCTGGGCTGGGTCTTCCTAACTGCATGCGGGCTTGCCCCCTTGCAACCAGCGGGCTTCTCACCACGGTGGCTTCTGTTTGGGACCATGGGCTCCAGGTGCCCCAGCTTCCGCGGGTGTATCCCTCGGGCTCCATTGTGGCCCACAGGCTTGGTCGCCCCGTGGTGCTGGAATCTCCCCCCGACCAGGGATCGAACCCGTGTCCTCTGCACTGGCAGGCGGATTCCTCACCCCTGGACCACCGGGCAAACCCAGGAACCCCGCTTCCGACGAGCTTCTCTGTTGCCTGGTTGTCAACAAGACGATGCCGCCAGGCTGACCATTCTGAGAGAGCTTTGAAGGACCCTGGCGGTCAAGGGCTTCCTGCCACCCGGAGAGACGGAGCAGTGGGGTCCGGAGGACAAGTTCTGGGCAAACGCCCAGACAGGAGGTTGCAGAAAGACTGTCTCTGCTCTGGAGGAGGGTGTGTCTTTACATCAATGGCTTGATGAAGCCTGTTGTTGTTGTTCAGGCACTCAGTCCTGTCCGACTCTTCATGACCCCGTGGACTGCAGCACGCCAGGCCTCCCTGTCCATCACCATCTCCCAGAGCTCACTCAAACCCATGTCCATTGAGTCGGTGATGCCATCCAGCCATCTCATCCTCTGTCGTCCCCTTCTCCTCCCACCCTCACTCTTTCCCAGCATCAGGGTCTTTTCCGATGAGTCAGGTCTTCACATCAGGTGGCCAAAGCATTGGAGCTTCAGCATCGGTCCTTCCAGCGAATATTCAGGACTGATTTCCTTTAGGATGGGCTGGTTGCAGCTCCGCCTGTGCAAGGGACTCTCAAGAGTCTTGACACGCAAAACCGCATTTTTTAAAAAGCCCGGATAATACAGAACCTGTTGATGACATCCGTATGCAGCCTCTGACAACTTCCCATGTGGACTGTGTGTGCCCAGTTTTGCCCATAAGCCACAAAATCATTACAAGTATCAGAGGGAGGCCTTCCCTCACGGTCCAGTGGTTGGGACTCTGTTTCCAGGGCAACAGGACACAGGTTCAATCCCTGGTCAGGGAACTAGGACCCCGCACCCCACACCGCTCAACCAAAATAATAAATACATCAAAAAAAAATTCACACATGCCAAAGGGCACTCATGTCAGGAAAAGCTACTCTTTTCTTAGACTCCACGGATTTCCCCACTCAATCAAAAATTTCCCTTTTCATTTTATCTGAAAAAAGCAAGAGTTAAAACAACAACAGTCATGTCTGACTCTTGCAACCCCATGGACTGTAGCCCTGCCAGGCTCCTCAGTCCATGGGATTCTCCACGCAAGAATACTGGAGTGGGTTGCTGTTTCCTTCTCCAGGGGATCTTGCTGACCCAGGGATCGAACCCAGGTTTCCTGTATTGCAGGCGGATTCTTTATCGTTTGAGCCACCAGCTGCTTTTTTTTTTTTTTCCCGGAAAACAGGAGAGGAAAAAGGTGCGTGTATACTTTGGACCTTTCAGATTCTGGATACATCTGCTGAGAGTGTGCCTTTGGGCGGCTGAGGGAGTTTAAGTCATTCCACACACCTGAAACATTTGGACATTTTTTGTGACTTTTCCCAGCCACACAGTAATAGCAACCCATTTTCCATAGCTCGGCTTTATCCAGGCTTGTTTCTGACTTCTGAAGGCTAATTGTGCCTTCCTGTGTTTCACCAACAGGAAAAAAAAAGTAACAATGTCTCCTTAACACCTGGCTTTGAGTCATCAGGGTTGCAGGCCGTCTGTAGGTAACAGTTATAATTAGGTTTAAAAAAAGAGAGAGAAAACCACCAGTAACATCAAAATCTGCGGAGAACGTCCATCCATGAGTCATTTTGACGGCGGTTCAAATTTCAAGCTGGGTGAACGAGAAAATGCAGCTGGATGTGGTGTGGGGATGAGAGCAGCCCATTTGGAGGAGGTTAATCCTCCGAGACACCCCGTCTCAGCCACACGCACCCAGGACAATAACCCGAGAGCTCTGCAAGCCACTGGGGACCCTCGCACGCCTGCCGTAGAGACCGCCCTGTGCGGCCCATGGAACAGGGCGCCTGCAAGAAACGGCAGTGGCTCCGTGTCTCCTGATCCTTCACACATTTGTCCTCAACCTCTGAACCTCATCTCTGAAAAAATTTTGCAAATGGCTTCCATCGATGGTTTGCATTTCATGGAGTCTCTCTCTCTCTTTGCAAAATACCTTGATCGGGGTGTCATTCATGGAGCATACTGTTCACCCATTTGAAAGGAACAGCTCAGGACAACCGTCGTCGCGGTCGATTTGAGAACATTCTCATCAGCCCCCAAAGGGAACCCTGTGCCTTTAGCGGTCAGCTCTGATGCCTCGTTTCGGCCCGCCCGCTGCGGTCCTAATCAGGCACGAAGCCACCCGTGTCTTGGCAGGTCTTGCCCGTCACGGACTGCGTACCACTGGCATCGCGTGCTATGCAGCCTCATTTTTGCCCGGTCTTCATTTAGGAGAAGACAGAAATCCCAGGTGTTACGACAAGCGCTGCAGGAGTCAGATGTGGCCTTATTCTATCATCTCCTGCAAAGTCCTGCCTATCAATTAAAAAGGGGAGAATTGCCTTACCCTCTGCCCTGGAGGTGACTGAAGCGGCTGTCAGACCTGGGGACGGACTCGGAGTCCAGGAAGGGGCGCCCACTGCCTCCAGCGTTCTGGGTTTTAATGGCCCTCGCCTCTTGGTTTCATCCTTTAACTCTTTCTGACTCGTTTCTCCAGCGCGGTGTGCAGGCCACAGGCCCTGCGCCTGCCTCCTGGGTGTCCTGGGCCCCTCGCAGACCTGCCCCTCTGTGCATGGAAACGCCAACACACTTTTTCTATCCTGAGTGTATTTTTCTTGACCTGTGGTCTCCGGGGAGTCTCTTGACCAGATGGGTTCACACTTGTGATGAAATCCCAGTGAGCCATCATCCCCAGGAATCTCTTGTCCTCCGGGGGCCGATTAACTAGCTCTCTCTCCGGCATGTGGGTCACCGGAGAAACTTAAGTGGCCTTCCAGGGTCGGGGTGGTGAGGGACGGACACGCCATCTGTGGGGACCGGTGTGCCCCCCCCAAAAGCCCCTGAGTTTTAGCTTCAAGAGCGCGAGGGTCGTTTTCTCAGAAGGAAAACGAGGCCCCTTAATCTTTGCCTCCTGGGACCGGGATTCTGATAGGAGGCAAAAAGCGATGTTATCGTTTAGAAAAGTGAAGACCATCAGTCTGTCCACTGCTAATACAATCTCCCGGCGCTGCTGGAAATAGGCCCACGGTTTCTCTGCCTTTAGAAAGCAATCGTGCGTCCGCTTTGCCCGGTGAGAGAAAAAACGATTCTCTGTTTTGCAGTTTATCAGCCTTGAAGAGGGAGTGAAACCAGGTAGACCCTGAGTAGAAACAGAACTTAAAAGGACAGAGGGATTCATTCAGGACTGTATTAAAACAACCTGGATCTTTTCACTAAAACGTGTCCCAGGGAAGGGGAAAAAATGGGCAGCTTTGAAATCCACTCCCCCAAATTGGTTTGCATTGGAACTCACCTGGCGGGCCAGCGCTTAGGATGCCAGGCTTCCACTGCAGGGGGCTTGGGTTCCACCCCCGGTCAGAGAACTATGGTCCCGTGTGGCCAAAAAGAAGTCTTTATCTCTCTGTATAATCCCGGCATCTTTTCAAACTTATTATTATGCATCAATTTATATTATATAGTAAAATAGAATAGTATAACATATCGCAACAATTCATATATCTATATGAAAGTGAAAAGGGAAAGTATTAGTTGCTCAGTCATCTCTGACCGTCAGCGACTCCGTGGACTGTAACCCCTCAGACTCCTCTGTCCATGGGATTCTCCAGGCAAGAATACTGGAGTGGGTTGCCATTTCCTTCTCCAGCGGATCTTCCCACCCAGAGATCGAATCTGGGTCTCCTGCATTGCACGCAGGTTCTTTCCCAGCTAGGCCATCATGGAAGCCTGCATGTGTGTGTGTGTGTGTGTGTGTGTGTGGTTGCAGCAACCTCATGGTACACACTTAGAGCAACGTCCCGAACCGCTGTTCCAGGGAGCCTGATGGACAGATGGCATCTCACAGGTGGACACGTGGAATCACGTGTCACAGGACTGCTTGTCTCCAGCAGGAAGTGTTTGCAGAAAGCCCTCCATTAAGAAAACAAAACATGCACCCAGGGCATTCTACCTTCACAGCTAAGACTATAGTCAGTTCAGGTCAGTCGCTCAGTCATGTTCGACTCTCTGCAACCCCGTGGACTGCAGCACGCCAGGCCTCCCTGTCCATTACCAACTCCCAGAGCTTGCTCAAACTCACGTCCATTGAGTTGGTGATGCCCTCCAGCCATCTCATCCTCTGTCATCCCCTTCTCCTGCCTCCAATCTTCCCCAGCATCAGGGTCTTTTCCAATGACTACAGTACGTACCTCTGAAAACACAAATATTACTTTTTGTGATGTGTAAAAATGTGACTTTTTGGCTGAAGAACAGATGAAAAAAAAAGAAGAAATGGTAAGTTTTCCTGGCACAGGATAAAGCAGATGCCGGGGAGAAAACAAACCAAGCAGTGTCTCAGGAGATTTTATTTCTGCTTTTATATGAGTTTGAGCAAACTCCGGGAGATGGTGAGGGACACGGAAGCCTGGCGTGCTGCAGTCCATGGGGCTGCAAAGAGCCGGACACGACTTGGTGACTGAGCAGCAGGACCGAGTTCTGGGTTTCCCCAGCTTGGCTGTTTAGCAGAGCAGGTGCTCAAAACTACGTGTGAGATCAAGGAACGAGGCCCTTTCGCCACTTTTCCATGGAGTCGGTCTGCGTCTTCTTGATTGCTCTGCACCAGCTCTTTACATATGATGGTTACTGAGCCGCACGCTTTTGTGTAATGCAAATATTCGCTCTCAGTGTACTGGTTTCCCTTTATCTTTATCCTGTTTTTTTTTTTTTAATATTTATTTTTGGCTGTGCTGGGTCTTCGTTGCTGAGCACAGGCTTTCTCTGGAGGCGACGAGCAGGGGCTAGTCTCTGGCCATGGTGCCAAGGCTGCTCTCTGTGGTGGTGTCTCTTGCTGTGGAGCCCGGCCTCTAGGGTGCCCAGGCTTCACGAGCTGTGGTGCACGGGTTTAGTGGGTCGTGGCATGTGGGATCTTCCCGGACCAGGAACTGGACCCATGTCTCCTGCACTGGGAGGCGGATATCTTTACCACTGAGCATCAGGGAAAGCCTATACTGGTGTCTGTGTGGCAATTTTAACCATGGTCCGCGCTCAAATCTGTCTCTCTTCTTGGTCACGAAGAAAGGGTTTTTCCACTTGACACTTCTATAGATGTTGCAGGAGGTGCCTGTCTAGCAGTGACTTAGGTTTGTTCTCCAGCTGGACCTGTGTGTGTTTCTTGTTTGGCTGTGCTGCGTGACATATGCTATCTTAGCGCCCACAGGAAGAATCGCACCCAGGTCCCCTGTGGTAGAAGCTCAGAGCCGTAGCCACTGAAACCCCAGGAAATTCGCTCCAGTTGGAATTTTCCTGCTTGTGATTTCAAGGAAGATCTGACCTAAGCCCCACTCCCGCACACCACAGATAACTGGACGAACAAAACCCGGCCCAGGTGTTGAGCAGTGTGCATTCACCCCGCCGGTCACCAGGAGTCTGCTGGCTTGACACAGAATGCATTTCCAAACGGGTCTTTCTCTGATTTCCCTCTGGCTGCTGCTCCCGATGTCGGACACCGTCGTAGACATGAAGTGACTATCGAATGCAGAATCTTTTTAAGAACGTTGGCTGGCGCTGCCAAAAGCCTTTCTCTTGAATCTGTACAAACGCGCCTTCCCAGCTATGGCTGGAAGCTGCCATCCGCACCTCCCTTACCCTGTGTGTGTGTGTCTTAGCCCCTCAGTCCTGTCCAACTCTTTGCGACTGCACTGGCAGCCCGCCAGGCTCCACTGTCCGTGGGATTCTCCAGGCAAGAAGACTGGAGTGGGTTGCCATGCCCTCCTCCAGGGGATCTTCCCGACCCAGGGGTCGAACCCGCGTCTCCTGCCTTAGCAGGTGGATTCTTTCCCACTAGCCCCACCCGGGAAGCCCCCCGATGTCCCTGCCAGCAGCCCCTGAATCGTTGCAGTCTCCTGGGTTTTGAGTGTGGTATCCGTCTCACCCCCATTTGCAACAACACAGGACAGTTTATGGAAGCTTGACCCTTTCCAAAGATACCTCCAGTTTGGTACAAATGGGGAGACACACTCAGAACCTTAGGGAGAGGCGTTGGGAGGGGAAAAAAGGGAAAAAAAAAAATCAAGGCTCAAAATTACCTGTCACTGCTGGTCCTGTTCCAGGTGATCGGCGTCTCTAATGAATTCCATACTCATGTCAGACAGGTTTTTTTTTTTTTTTTTTTTCCCTTTCTCCCCAGCGAGCAAACTCTTCAGGAAAGAGAGGCAGTGAATGATGCCGACAGGCCAGCTCAGGTTCCCTCTCTCAAACCCTGGCGGGTCTTTGTCCTATTTCCAGGGCATGGTGGGCAGGCAGGGAGAGGGGAGACCACGGAAGACTCTGAGGGTAGCCAGGTACCTGTCCATGCGGGCCGGGACGTAGGAGGGAGGAGGTCGGAGGCATTTAGGGCAACCACCCACCCTCCCTTTAAATCTTCCCATCCCCTTTTCGGGACTTCCTCCTTAAAGACGCTCCAGCCCTCCTGCCCCCCAATCCCGGCTCCATGGTCCACAAGAGAATCTTTCCAGACAGTGCTTCAGTATTTAATCGCTCAGTAGGAACGACATCTGTGTAAAGAATCCACAGGTGACGCGGGTTCGAGCCCTGGGTCGGGAAGATGCCCTGGAGGAGGGCATGGCCGCCCACGCCAGTATCCTTGCCTGGAGAATCCCATGGACAGAGGACTGGCGACTCTATAGAAATTACATCTCGTACGTATATTCCGTTTAGAGAGGATCCTATGGAAACGCTCACATGATGGAGATCGCAAACAAAAAGATTCCAGTGAATTAAAAAAAAGAAAGAAAGCAAAGGGAAAAACTTCATTGAGATAATCATAAAACTATTTTTCCTCGTCTGACTACAGCTGTGGGGCACGTTGCCATGGCAACCGCTTTCCTGGCGAGCCTGTCGGTAGCCAGAGGTCTCCGGTGGACCGTCGCCGGGCCCCTCGTACATAATGCCTCGCACATCATCCGCGGCTCCTGAAATGTGTCAGAAAACATTATTGGGAGCGGAAGGCCAGTTCCTGCAGCTCCCCATAAATTCATAGGTAATCAGGTCCTTAGCGGCTGCCAAAGGGTGGGATGAGGGGGGCGGCTGCCTGATTAGAGGCCAGCGACCCACGGTGGTTGGTGGGGGGGTGGGGGCAGAGAAAAAGATGCTAAGAATCCACACCCCTGTATCCGCAGCTGCATCTCAGCATCTTTGCAGGTGATCCAGTTAACACCCTGTGAGCACAGACCGACTCTGCCAAATTTGGTACATCGAATCGGTTCCATGGATGGTTACACCTCTGGCCGCAGCTGAGGAAACGGGCAACCCACTCCAGTGTTGTTGCCTGGAGAAGAACCCCATGGACAGAGGAACCCCGCAGGCTGCAGTCCATGGGGTCACAAAGAGTCAGACACCACTGAGCAACTATCGCACACTTAAAATATTGCACACGCTTCCTGGAGCCTGTTTCTTTCAATCTTTCACTACGAGCAGGCGGAACCCTGGATATACAAGGCTTTTAGGATACTCGTGTGATAAAATGAATATTTGCAATATCTCCTAAGGAAAATGGGTGATTCCATAAAGCACTGTGGGGAGACACGGAGAAAAAGAAGAGAGAGAGAATTCTTTTTAGACAGTCTTCCCCCGTATAAATGATGTCTGAAAATTAGAATGGGATTCCCAAGCGGCTCAGAGGGTAAAGAAGCTGTCTGCCATGCAGGAGACCACAGTTTGATTCCTGGGTGGGGAAGCTCTCCTGAAGGAGGAAATGGCAACCCACTCCAGTGTTCTTGCCTGGAGAATCCCATGGACAGAGGAGCCTGGCGGGCTATAGCCCAGGGCGTGGCAGAGAGTCAGACACGACGGAAGCGACTGAGCACGCACGCACAAAATAATTACATCTGCACGTATATTGACGCCTTGCATGACTCTCCTCCCCTTAAGCGCCTTTTCCACCAATTCCCACAGATTGATCCATTTAAGAATACTTATTGGAGCATCGCTGCTTTCCAAGGTTGTGCTGATTTCCAATGTTTCAGGTTACAGCAAGGTGATTCATTTACAGGTAAACACATACACACTCCTTTTCGGATTCTTTGCCCGTGCAGGTCGTTGCAGAGTACTGCGTAAAATTCCTTGTGCTGTGCGGTGGGCCCTTGTTTATCTGCTTTATATACAGTGCTGTGTATGAGTTGATCCCAGTCTTCTCATTTATCACTCACTCTGTTACCCCCCTGGTAACCATATGTTTGTTTTCTTTTTTTTCTCCTTTTTTATCCCTTAAATTATGAAAGTATGAGGACACATTTATAGGAGACTCGGAAAACACAGAACAAAGTTTCATATTGTTATTGCGCAGTCGCTCAATCACGTCCGACTCTCTGCGACCCCACGGGCTGCAGCGCGCCAGGCTTCCCTGTCCGTCTCCAACTCCCAGAGCTTGCTCAAACTCATGTCCATCGAGTCGCTGATGCCATCCAACCATCTCATCCTCTGTCGCCCCCTTCTCCTCCCACCTTCAATCTTTCCCAGCATCAGGGTCTTTTCAAAGGACTCAGTTCTTCACATCCGGTGACCAAAGTATTGGCGCTTCAACTTCAGCATCTGTCCTTCCAATGAATATTCAGGTTGATTTCCTTTAGGATTGGGTGGTTTGAACCCCATGAACAGTATGAAAAGAAGAGGTGATGGTTTCTCTTAAACGCATGGATCTTGTACAGTACACTTAAAAAAAAAGCCAGTATTTGCTTCTCAATATATTCATAATGTCAGAGAAAATTGTATCTGGGACACAGTAGTCTGCAAAATCCAAAAATCAGCATTCCGAAAGAGGGTCACGTCCCGATTGGAAGGAGAAGAGAAATCGGAGCAGACACTGTCCACCCCTGCAGATCGGCCACCCTCCCCAACTAGAGGCCCCGAGGGCAGGTCCTCGCGCTCAGGAAGAGCTGAGGGAAGGAGACCAGGTCCTGGGTGGCGGTGCGGGGCCCGCAGGCTCCAGGTGCCTGCCTTCTGGTGGCGCAGGCTCGGCCGGCTTGGTGCAAACCCACGGACCGTGGGTGGGGCTCAGGGATTCGACTCCCACCTTCCCATCCCACCTGCAGAAGGCCTGCACCGTGCTGCATCGCTCAGTCATGTCCGACTCTCGGAGACCCCACAGACTCGAACCCCGCCAGGCTCCTCTGTGCCTGGGACTCTCCAGGAGAGAACGCTGGGAAGGGTTGCCGTGCCCTCCTCCAGGGCATCTTCCCTGCCCAGGGCTTGAACGTGTGTCTCTTCCGTCTCCCGAGTGGCAGGCGGGTTCTTTACCCCAAGCACCAGCCACGGAAGGCATAGAGATATGACCCTGTTATCACAGAAGTATGACCCTCTCCCCCGACCCGCAGTCTCAGAGTCCTCCCCACCTGGCATCCTGCAGACCCTCCGAGCAAGACAGGGTGGGCAGCCAGAGGGAGCAGGAAGGGTCCGCGGGGGCGAGAAGGAGGGACAGAGACTTGGAAAGCTCTCAGGTGGGCCTGGGGCTCTCGGGGGACTCCGGCTGAGTACCCCCTGGAGGGGCCGGGGGTTGCCCAGGTAGGGGCCCCCCCGCGAGCAGGAGAGATGGCCCCGGGGCGTCTGACCAGCAGTGCGCTGCAGCCGCTCAGAACTGCGGCTGGAGGCGGTCTTGGGGCCAAAGGGAAACACGTTTTCACATTTTCTCAGCCAAGAAAAGAGAATGCTGATGTGATAATTAGCGCGCGGCAGGCTGTGCAGAGAGCTGGCTTCTGTCTTTGTCATCGGTCCCCACCCGCGTCGAGTGTGTGCAGCGTCATCTTCCTCGTCGTCTCAGAAGCCGACCGGGCGCCCTCTCTTCCTTTCTCGAGTCTCCCCTCTGGCCTGTCTTCCAGCCCTCTCGCCTCCTTCACCCTGTCCAGGACTTTGGACCCGCGAGGAGGACCCCGAATGGGTTAGGGCTCATGGCTGGTGGCGGCTCTGACAGCCGGTGTCCCCGAGTGTAGATGGAACAACCCCCAGGAGGTCTCCGGGGGCCCCTGGTGCTGAGAAGAGAAGGTTTGTCACCGGAGGAAAGGCTTCCTTCCGATCCGCTTTCCGTGGACACTACGGAGGCTTCAAGCCAGCGGCCCCCTCGATCACCAAAGACGGCAAATCCTCAGACAGCCTCCCTGGGCGGGATCCGGAAATCTGCCTCCAGAGGCAGCAAGACCAGCCTGAAAACTAAAGGACGGTTCTCAAAGGTCACTGGTACAGAGACTGATACCGGAATTCCCGGATGGGCAGACAACGAGCTCTGAGTCCACAGGCGTCACCCACTGGTGCCTCGACCTGCAGGGCGACCTGTCTGCAGGGGCCCCTCTCCCACCGCTCCTCAGGGGTGCAGGCCCGCCTCCCGCGGTCTCTCTGTCTCTCTCCTTCTCTCCTTCTCTTTCCGTGTCTCTGTGTCTGTCTCTCTTTCTTTCTCTGTCTGTCTCTGCCTGTCTGTCTGTCTCTGTCTCTCTCTCTCTCTGCGTCCATCACCTACACTGTCCGTCATCTCCCCACCGCCCTCTGTCTAGTATCTCTGTCTCTGGTCTCTCTCTCTCTCTCTCTGCGTCCATCACCTACACTCTCCGTCATCTCCCCACCCGCCATCTATTGTCTCTGTCTCTTGTCTCTCACCTGTCTGTCGCTCTGTACATCTATCTGTGTGTCTTTCTGTCTGTCCATTTCTGTATCGGTTACTTCTCTGCCTTTCTCTCCCTCCACCCCCAGGGCTGTAGAACGTGACCATGGGTCACACCTCCTGCCACCTACATTCACAAAAGCTGCTGGAACTCTCGGCATCATTTGAGCCTCACTGAGGACAGAGCTGACTCTGGCATCTGACTGCACGGCTGAACGCTGACGCCTGACATCTCCCTCAAGTTCGGAAACTCTCTGGCGGCGGGATGTGGGGAGTACCTGCTCACATATGCTTCTGCACACCCTTGTCTTGGCCTTGAACCTCAGCCCTCCATCCCCTTGGCCCCCAGACCCCCACTCTCTCCCTGAGGGGCCCTTGGTCACTACTGACCCCAGGCTGGGCCCCCTTACTGGCGGTGAGCATTCATCTCCAGCTCCTTCAGCCACTGTCTGCGCTGAACAGGGCCTGACGCGCTCCATCGGCCTGTGGGAACCTCCACGCCTTCTCCAGGGAACGGAGAAGCATAACCCAACCCACGTGTGTCTCCAAGCACGCTTCACATCAGGCCCTGGGAGAGCTGGCTGAACACGGGGAAATACTCTCGGGAGCACGGCCTCCAGATGCCACCAGGACAGATGGCAATCTCACGTCCCTCCAGGGGCTGGCGTGGGGGGCACATGTGAACACAAAGCCATTCGCTGTGTCTGTTCAGTTGCTCGGTCTTGTCCAAGTCTGCGACCCTGTGGACTGCAGCACACCGGGCCTCCCTGTCCTTCAGTACCTCCCGGAGCTTGCTCAAACTCATGTCCATCGAGTCGGTGATGGCATCCAGCCATCTCATCCTCTGTCACCCCCTTCTCCTCCTGCCCTCAATCTTTCCCAGCATCAGGGTCTTTTCCAATGAGCCAGTTCTTCGCAGCCGGTGGCCAAAGGATTGGAGCTCTCAGCTTCAACATCAGTCCTTCCAGTGAATATTCAGGACTGATTTCCTTTAGGATGGACTGGTTGGGTCTCCTTGCTGCCCAAGGGACTCTCAAGAGTCTTCTCCAGCACCTTAGTTCAAAGCATCCGTTCTTCGGCGCTCAGCCTTCTTTATAGTCCAACTCTCACACCCACACATGACCACAGGAAAAACCATAGCCCTGACTAGATGGACCTTTGTTGGCGAAGTAATGTCTCTGCTTTTTAAAAGCGTTGCCTAGGTTGGTCACAGCTTTCCTTCCAAGAAGGAAGCATCTTTCCACTTCGTGGCTGCAGTCACCATCCACACTGATTTTGGAGCCCAGGAAGAAGTCTAGGATTGCCGGCACCCGGCCAGCCCATCCCGGTGACCTCCACTCAACCTCGCAGCCCTTCCCGCAAGGAGCCCCAGGCGTTGTCATCTTCCATTTGGCCAAGGCCGCCGTGTTGCCAGCACCTCTCAGTGCTGATGTTGGGGGATGGGCTTGGACCAAAGCCAGCTCCACCCACTCTGGTTCCACAGCTTTGGGAGTGACATCTCCCATCGAGAGACTCAGTTTGTCTCAGTTTGTTTGCATTGGAGATGAGACCCATCTCAAGGGTCCATCGTGGGCGTCAGGGGGCTGGCTGCTCAGAGGTCGTCAGGGAAACCCTCCCCCTTCCAGACCCCTCCCACCCCCTCCTCACAAGGAAGAGAAGGCAATCAGGGCCCGTTCCACCTGGGATTATCGCAGAGGGACTTCCAAGGCGGTCCCGTGGTTAAGACTTCACCTTCCAATGCAGGGAGTGAGTATTCGATCTCTGGTCGGGGAGCTAAGATCCAACCTGCCTCATGCCCCAAAGAAGAGGCAATGTTAGGGCACACTCAGTAAAGAGTAAAAATGGCCCACTTCCAGGAGAAGAGAAAGGATTATTGCCAAGGCTTCTTGAGTAGTATCCGTGTTTCTCACCCACCCCTTGGTCTTACACATCCAAACTCAAAGGACTGTGAGAAATGAACGCATGTTGTTCGGGTCACCAGGCTACGGCACTTTGTCATGACGGCCCTAACAGACTGACACAACGCCCGAGGTCCCACGGCTGACGCGCAGGCGGAGGGCTCTGAACGCAGAGCAGTGAGCCAGAAATCTGAAGGGCGCTGCAAGGGGGACGGACGGGGTTTAACAGCTGCTTCGAAAGGGTTCTGCTTGGACCGGGCTCACCACGCTCTTGGGTGCCGTTATCCCTGGTTTCCACGGCAACTCGCAGCGAGGCTGGGAAACCTCTTCCATCCGTCTGGATGCCCGCACACCCTTCCTGACCACCCGCCCGCCTCCAGGGGCTCTCCCCAAGCCCGCACACTGGCTTCAGTTTCGACGCCGGGCTGTTGATTCTGGAGCGTTATTGTTGAGTATTCTGAGCAGGCTTCCCTGGTGGCTCAGACGGTCAAGAATCCACCTGCAATGCAGGAGACCTGGGTTCCATCCCTGGGTCGGGAAGATCCCCTGGAGGAGGGCATAGCCACCCAGTTCACTACTCTTGCCGGGAGAGCCCCAGGGACAGAGGAGCCTGGCAGGCTACAGACCATGGGGTCACAAAGAGTCAGACACGACTGAGCGACTAACACCTTCGCTTTTCTCTGCCTCAGCACCAGGCACAGCTGTGGTTTTTCTCCAGTGGTCATTTACAGATGTGAGAGTTGGACCATAACGAAGGCTGAGCGCTGAAGAATTAATGCCTCCGACCTGTGGTCCTGAAGAAGACTCTTGAGAGTCCCTTGGACTGCAAGGAGGTCCTACCAGTCCATCCTAAAGGAAATCAGTCCTGAATATTCATTGGAAGGACTGATGCTGAAGCTGAAGCTCCAATCCTTTGGCACCTGATGTGAAGAACTGACTCATTTGGAAAGACTCTGATGCTGGGAAAGACTGCAGGTGGGAGGCGAAGGGCACGACAGAGGGTGAGATGGCTGGATGGCATCACTGACGCGATGGACTGAGTTTGAGCAAGCTCCGGGAATGGGTGATGGACAGGGAGGCCTGGTGTGCTGCAGTCCAGGGGGTCGCAGAGTCAGACACGACCGAGCGACGGAACAACAGCAGCAAGCCAGTCATCCTTCTGATGCCGCCACTGTGCTGACACCGTGACACCCAGAGCATCGTGGCTGCACTTGGGGCAACAGGTTCCTCCCGCGATTTGCCTCCTGTTGAGACCAAAGGGAGCCCCTGGGTCTCCGAGGGGAGTGCGATGCGATGTGCCAGGATATCAGAGATGCTCGGGGGCTGTCAGGGCAGTGACGGACACGTCTCGCTCCACGGTGGTGCCCACCAGGCTGTCAGTCATCCCGGCTGGGACGTGACAGGTCAGCGATGGAGGCAGCATGTTAGCAGCAGACCCTGAAAGACACCGAGATCCCTGCTCCCATCGGGGAACATGCATAATTTTCCTTCACGTCCCCAGGACCCACAGGTGTGCTCAGGTACCGCCGGCATCCCCGTTCCAAACATCTGTGGCAACCCCGCACGGCCGTGAACACCCAGATCGCTCCTGCTGTTACTCCAAACGCCTGTGAGAAAGTCAGAAGAATTCCCCAACCACGGAGACCCGTGAAGAGACATGTACAGGGTCTCAAGAGAAGAAATCTATTATTAAAAATCTCACACGCTAAGGGGGAGAAAAATAAAAAAGAGAGAGAGAGAGCTCTTCTCCCAGCTCCTCGAGTGTGAAATCTCTGACACTCATTTTATGTTCTATTAAAACATTTTTTTTTCATACTAACTTTGAGCACTTGTAGAGGGGGGAAAGAAACACGCATATACACACGAGTCAAATACGAGCTTTGAAAAATCTGTCAGCTGTCAGCTGTTTCCACTGGAATAAATAATTTTGCACCCCTCTGCTTAACCAGCCGCATGAATGAATGTGTCCAAGTGGCGAGTGGGGCGGGGGGGCCCTGGTCTTCCTGGCTGGAAGTGCCATCTCGTCGTAGAGCTGTCTGCCCAGTGAGGACGGTGAGGTCTCTGCTGATGCTTTGACATCGGTGTGGACCAGCGTCCCCGGGAGATGAAGCTCACGGCGACTTAAAGGGGCGTCTAACCGCCCCATGTGCAGAGGCGGACTCTCCGCCCTCTGGTCGTCCCCGACCCCGCCGCCCTCTGACTTGTCAGCGAAAGGCGCCCTGTCTGCTCCAGCCCCAATCCTTTCTCCTGCATTTCTCTGGCTTGTGTCTCACTGCTGTTTTTCTGAAAGCGTGGTTTCAGTCCTTGCCATTCTCCTGCTTGGGGTCTTTGCCATTTCTGACTGTAACTTCTCATACGCTGTGCTCCTTGGGCTTGGGGTCGGGGCACCATGAAGCTTTATAAGGAAGAGGGAAGGAGACTTTGTTTTCTGAATTAATTTTTATTGGCATATCCTTGCTTTGCATACTGATGCCTAGGTCAGGAGGATTGTCCTGGTGCAGGAAATGGCACCCCACTCCAGTATCCTTGCCTGGAGAATCCCATGGACAGAGGAGCCTGGCGGGCTACAGTCCACGGGGTCGCAGAGACTCAGACACGACTCAGTGACTAAACCATGCTTGCTTTGGTGGTTCGGTGGGAAAGAATCTGCCTGCCAACGCAGGAGACGCAGGTTCGATCTCTGGGTTGGGCAGAGTCCCTGGAGAAGGAAGCGGCAGCCCACTCCAGTATTGTGGCCTGGAGAATCCCATGGACAGAGGAGCCTGGTGGGCTACAGTCCACGGGGCTGCACAGAGTCAGACACGACCGATTGCACACACATACACGCACACACACACTCACACATAAGCGATCCCTGTCTCCTTTCAACCTCATCTGTACACACACAACCTGTTGTAGAGAGGAAACGCCGGGAGAAATGCTTGAAGGCACCTGTTTAGAGAAGCTTTGTCAAACTAAAGCCAAGAGAATGAAAGGCATGGCCCGCGATGGTTTATTGATTCGATCCGAAACGTGTTCTTTTCAACAGAACTCTGCCACGCGGCCAAATCGTTAAAGGGTGCTTTTGATCCAGTTCCATGGAGCGGAGAAAGAAAGGCTGGAGGCGTTCAAATAGGTTGAGTCAGAAAGTTAAATTCTGCACCTTCCCTTGCAGATTGGGGAAAACCACTAAAGGTAAAAAAAATAAAAGTTCACACGAGTATTCTGTAGACATTGTCCTCTGAGTAAAGCAGAGTGAGACTTCCCTGCTGACTCGGTGGCAAAGAATCTGCCTGCAGTGAAGGAGATGTGGGTTCAGTCCCTGGGTCGGGAAGATCCCCTGGAGGAGGCAATGGCAACCCACTCCAGTGTTCTTGCCTGGAAAATTCCCTGGGTGCAGGAGCCTGGGGGGCTATGGTCCATGGGGTCCCAAAGAGTCAGGCGTGATTTACTGACTAAACGACAACCGCCTGTTTTTATATGCGGTTACACGTGTTTCCACTCCAGTATTCTAGCTTGGAGAATCCCACGGACTGAGAAGCCTGGTGGGCTGTGGTCCACAGGGCCGCCGAGAGCCAGACGTAACTGAGCAGCTGAACAGCAGCCACAGATTGCTTTACACTCCCCACGTCCCCTCCCGCGTCCCCTCCCGCATCCGCTCCTGCACCCCCTCCCGCACCCCGTCCCGCGTCCCCTCCCGCACCCCGTCCCACGTCCACCCCCGCTTCCACTCCCGCGTCCCCTCCCGCACCCCGTCCCTGCGTCCCCTCCCGCACCCCGTCCCTGCGTCCCCTCCCGCACCCCGTCCCACACCCCCCCGCATCCGCTCCTGCACCCCTCCCACACCCCGTCCCTGCATCCCCTCCCGCACCCTGTCCCACACCCCCCCGCACCCCCTCCCGCACCCCCTCCCACATGCCCTGGAGTGCTCTGCTTCTGAAACAAGCAGCGGAAAGGGGTTCATCAGCGAGGCAACCAGTGATACCGTGAAGGCAGGAAGGAGACTCTTAACAGGGTAGGTGTCATCTCCCCCTATGGTTGGAGAGAACCGCCACTGCAGGGACAGCCTGAGGCCATCGTCCTGAAACCCCACTCCCATCCTCAAGGCCGAGCAACCAGGGAGCCCTCTGGGGGTTTAGCCCCAGGAGGCGGAATCAGGACGCACACCAGCCTTCTCTAATTCTCTTTATAAGTAGAGGTGGTCCTTGAAATGGTGTGTCGCTCAGTCGTGTCCGACTCTCTGCGCCCCCATGGACCACAGCACACCAGGCTTCCCTGTCCATCACCAACTCCCGGAGCTTCCTCAAACTCACGTCCATCGAGTCGGTGATGCCGTCCGACCATCTCATCCTCTGTCGTCCCCTTCTCCTCCCGCCTTCAGTCTTTCCCAGCATCAAGGTCTTTTCCAGTGAGCCGGCTCTACCAATCAGGTGGCCAAAGCCCTGGAGCTTCAGCATCAGTCCTAGAATGTTTTCATCTCTGCCCCATTCATGAATCTACCCTCTGTCTGCGTGTGCGGTTCGCTTTGTATTGTTTGGTAGAAATAAATTACACTTTGCAACGTTTGGACTGTGAGACGACCAAGATAATTGATGATGGTGACATTAAAATTATATCAGGAACAAGATGTCTCTTCAATAAAACCTCATCCATTAGGATCTCATAAATTCAGAATTTGGGCTGGAATTTATCTTGGTTGTGGCGATTAAGAAAAGTGTCGGAATAAATTAACAGTGTGATGACTTCAGGGGAGAAGTGGAAATTAGTTAAGAAAGCCAGACTTTCTGTACTTTAGAGGCAATTTTTTTTAAACGTCTAAAAATATGGGATTAATTGTAGTTGTCTATCAAATGATCAGAGTCACTACCCAAACACTATTCATTAAAACTTTGGAAGTGTTTAATATTCTATGTGTTGAAAGTAAGCCTATTTTTACAATATTCTGAAACACCCGCTATTCGATGATGAAGACTGGCATCATTCTTTTTTAATAAAAGGAGTGAAATTTTTATGATAGTGAATCTCGGCAAAGTGCAACGAATCAGTTCATAAAGTTCTGCTTTGTCGCTTCTGCAGAGGCCGAAGTCTGTTCACCGTTCTGGCTGAGGTTTATGGTAGAGTTTGTACTGTGGCTCTGGGTCTCTGTTCTGGCTTTGCTAATGTCTGTTTTCCTGACGTGCATGTATACGTGCTAACCGCTTCCGTTGTGTCTGACCCTTTGCGACCCCATGGACTGTAGCCCCCACCAGGCTCCTCTGTCCATGGGATCCTCCAGGCAAGAATACTGGGGTGGGTTGCCATTTCCCCTCCAAGGGATCTTCCCCACCCAGGGATCGAACCCTCGTCTCCTGGGTCTCCCGCATTGACAGGCAGGTTCTTAAGCCACGGAGCCACCAGGAAAGCCCTGTTCTTCCTGTGTGCATTTCCTTGTGTGTGACGGCCAGGTGGACTAGATAATTTGGAAGTCGCTCCAAGTTTTAAACTCCACAGTCCTGGGGCTCCCCTGGCTCTGCAGCGGCTGAGACTCCAGGCTTGCCTGGAGCGCAGGCTGCTTCATGCCATGGGGCATGGCTGGAAATCTCTTCAAACACTTAAGGGTGAAGTTTCAGTAAATAAATTCCAGTTTCCTAGAGCTAAATTGATAACATACTGTCACTATTTTCACCTGGAAAAAACAGCTTTACAACGGTGTGTGTGAAGGGGTGGGAGAGATATTTTGCATGTTTTCGGTGGGTCCGTTTCTTCAAAAAGAGTTTTAGCTTGAATGAAGATGAGTCAGTAATTTCCTAGATTGCACATGCGTGCGCTAAGTCCCTCAGTCGTGTGTCTGTTTGCGGCCGTGCGGACTCTAGCCTGCCAGGGCCCTCTGTCCGTGGGATTGTCCAGGCAAGAATGTTGGAGTGGATTGTCCTGCCCTCCTCTTGGGGATCTTCCCCAACCAGCGACTGAATCCTGGCCTCTTATGTTTCCTGCACTGGCAGGTGGGTTTTGTACCACTGGTGCCAGCTGGGAAGCCCCTTCCATAGGTTATTGCTCAGTCGCTCAGTCGTGTCCCACGCTTTGCAACCCCATGGACTGGAGCACGCCAGGCCTTCCTGTCCTTCACCATCTCCCAGAGCTGGCTCAAACTCATGTCTGCTGAGTCGGTGATGCCATCCAACCATCTCATCCTCTGTCATCCCCTTCTCCTCCTGCCCTTAGTCTTTCCCAGCATCAGGGTCTTTTCCAGCGAGTCAGGTTTTCGCATCAGGTGGCCAAGGTATTGGAGTTTTAGCTTCAGCATCAGTCCTTCCGATGAATATTCAGGACTGATTTCCTTTAGGATGGATTGGTTTGATTTCCTTGCAGTCCGAGGCACTCTCAAGAGTCTTCTCCGGCATCACGGTTGAAAAGCCATCAATTCTTCAGCGTTCAGCGTTCTTCGTGGTCCAGCTCTCACATTTCACAGGTCAGAAGTGGTCGAACGTTAGCAGTTTTGTATTACTAACTGATGTGCATATCTTCGGACTCCTGCCGATTTCAGACTCGGTGGGAGTGGGGTTGGGTTTCCATGGTTTTGTGTCCAGGCAAGTGCGTACCACAGCAACGTCTAGACTAGTAACCTACCGTCCCTACACTCAGAGACGTAAAACGATGATCTTTTACTCTTGTTTGAAACAAAGTGGAAGTATGAGTCACTCAGTCGTGTCTGACACTTTGCAACCCCCATGAACTGTAGCCCGCCAGGCTCCTCCATCCATGGGATTCTGCAGGCAAGAATACTGGAGTGGGTTGCTGTTCCCTTCTCCAGGGGATCTTCCTGACCCAGGGATCGAACCTGGGTCTCCCACACTGCGGGCAGACCCCTTACTGACTGAGCCCCCAGGGAAGCCCAGCTACTCTGGCTCGCTCAGCTTTAGTTGACTGAGCTCAGCTGGCCGTGCCTAGGCTGGCAACCCCAGGATCTCAGCTCAGTCCCACGTGTGTTTATTCTGCGTCCACGCTGAGGGTGTCAGCTTTCCATGGAAGGTTCTTCTCACAGCGACACTGGAGCCTCAAGAAGGCACCCCCAGATACAAATCCATGCCAGGCAGAAATGTGAACTGCACCCGGAGCGGCAGTGGCGGGACGGGGAGGGAGCTGTGAATACGTTAAAGCCACGGTGAGTCTGGAAGGACGTCTCCTGGAGCCTGTGGGCAGAGCGTGGGCCTGCCACGGCCTGGATCTGACGTCTGGTCTCCATGACGGTGGGGGAATGGCCTCTGTGCTCTGCTGAGGCCTCCCTGGGGGCTCAGACAATGAAGAATCTGCCCACCAATGCAGGAGACTGGGGTTCCATCCCTCGGTTGGGAAGATCCCCTGGAGGCGGCCATGGCAACCCACTCCAGTATTCTTGCCTGGAGAATCCCACGGACAGAGGAGCCTGGAGGGCTACAGTCCATGGGGTTGCAAAGACTCGGACACGACTCAAGTGACTTAGCACGGCTATGGGGCGGGTGGGAATAAGAGCCAAATGAAACCGCCCGAGAGTGATTCCATCAGGGAAGGCATCAACCTCACGAGATGCACGCAAGAATGTGAGGGTCCGGGGCGGCGAGAGGGACCCAGCCCACATCAGCCTCTCTGATGAAGCAGATTTCTGTGCATTTAGTATCGTGATTAAAAACGGCAAAGCCGAGGGGTCAGGTGTGGGGCGAGGTGGGGGGGTGGTGGGCAGAGAATTTTTGATTTGAAGGTTAAGCCAATATTAGCAAGAAAAATAAAACAGCGAGCTAGATGGCCCAGAGCAAGGCTGCTCTGGTCGGTTCCAAGAATGTTTAGCCACGGAATGAGCAAGTGGCTTAATTGTGTAAATGCCGCTAATTACGTGTGCGGAAGGCGCTAACCGGGGCTTCTCCCGTAACTAATAAGAAATCAATTAGTTAATGAAGTGGCCATTAAATGCATGGCTCGTCTTAGCCGGGGTATTTCTAATGTTTCTCTCTCTCTCTCTCTTTTTCTTCCCCTCATCCCTCTTATGATCCTCTTTAATTGCCCCTGCCATACGGCGCTCACAGCTTTCAGCATATCTAATGAAACATCATTATATGCTAGCTGGCATTCTTGGAAGGGCTGAGAGAAACCTGCTTCCCAATTATTTTTAATTGCCAGACACTCTCACAACTGGGTCTTCCAAGCACGCGCGCCCGCAAGCCCGCGCCGACATGGAGCTCGCCCTCGGACGCTGTTTGCCGCTCTGGTCTCGGCTCTGAGCTGGGGCGACGCGATCATGCCACCTGAGCCGGGCGCCCCAGCGGGAGTGTCCCTGCGGGGGGAAGCCCCGGGGGGTGGGGCTCAGCTTGCATCCATCTCTGCTTCCCAGGACCCCGGCCACAAGGAGGTCTGTCCATTCCCGGGGTGACCGTTGACCCTGTCCTTCCTCCTAGAGAGGCAGGGCTCAGATGCACGCCGGCCAGCTTGTGCGCCCCTTTGCAATGACAGAGTGGCTTCAGACCGGACGGATTGGCCAGTGACAACCTGTTCCTTCTGCAGAGGGCATCCCGGAGTCCAGCTACCGGGGGCCTTGCCCCTCAGGGTTTTTGGCAGGGTGTGAGAAGGACGGACACCTGGCGCGCCTTCAAGCCCCATCCGTACTTTCCCAGGGCGATCAGGTCACTGGATCTCAGAGCACTCATCCAACGGGAGTTTTTATCGGGCATCTCGATGAACTCCTGGGCCCCGAGTCAGAAACGGGGGTGCCCTGGTCCCAGGGTGGCTCCTGGGATAGTTTGATTTAAGAAAAAAAAAAACCAAATTTTGATAATGTGTCCGACCGTAGGAGGTGTATGCTTCTGTTTTTATTTTTGGATAGCATGCAAATTAAATTAGTGGATCCAGCGCGTGCACACACACACCCCTTTTCAGCAAATCTGCCACCAGCAGCTGCCACAGGGTTCAGACGTCAAGACAAGGGAGATGCGATGTGACGTTTTGTTCATTAAATCAACAAACCCAGTTCGGATAACAGCATTAGGTAGAAAGCCCCATCAATCCTCATACGTTTAGTTCCCGTAACGAGAAGTGACAGTGGAGCCGTCACATTCATAAGGACAGGGTGGCGGGGGTGTGGGAACAATAGAGGTGGGAACAGGCGTGCAGGGTCTGGGGGGCTGACAAACAGGCGCTGCAAAAAGCAGGGGCAGGGGGAAGCCTCATGTTTATGAATGAGACACGTAGCTCCTGGCCCCAGGCGACAGCCAGTCCGTGTGGCCGCTAACAAGGTTATCGGGGAGGTGGCCAGGAATTGGGCCGATTCTTTTCCCGAGCCGGGGCCTCGTGCCCTGCTTCTCCTGAGGCATCATAGGTGGGAGAGATGAACACGTCCCTGCCCTTCAACCCCTTCTGCCTTTTTCCAACAAAGTGGACTGTTTTGTGCTCAGCAGAGCATCGACCTGGGCTCAAGAGAGGAAACCCTTTGGCCAAAGCATCCTCATTTCGGCCCAAACATCTCTTTCATGTCCTGACACCCGGGTGCCATACACACGGTTCCAGGGACCCCAGACTCTCCTGGGAGTTCTAGCTGGCAGGATGAAGGCTCTAAGTCTCAGGGCTGCTCACACGGTCTGAGCGACTCTGCACGCTGGGGTCATGGAAGCCACCTGACAAAAGGCAGTCCGGGGTGAGCAGAGAAGAACAGGTGGGTCGGCGAACCGGATCTTGCCTGGGCTCAGAGACCGTGGCTGAATTAGCCCATCAGAGTTGAGTCATGAGGTACAGATGATACCGGGTGTGTGTGAGCATCACCAACAGCATCCCTGGCACGTTTCACGGACTCAGGGCGGTCCTGACGCAGCTCCCGGCATGCATGCACCCCGCTGCATCTGCGGGGACGGAGTCCCCGGAGCGCAGCCTATTTGAAGTCGGGCTGTGTGAGCGTAGACTGTTTCGCTCAGACCAGGGCACCCGGGAACTTCGGAGCAGGATTTCTGGACCCTAGCTCTGGATGCCAGCAGGGCACCTAGGGGAGTCAAGCTTGAGATCAGGCTCTTGACAGTGCAGGTGGGGCGTTTCCACTCTTGATATTAGATGGATGCTTTTTCGAAATTTCCCAAGTAGAAGGCAGCTTCACTGATCGGTGTAGCAAGGGGTTGTATCCATCACGGTTCTCCAGAAAAACAGAAGCGATAGGATGTCTGTGTGTGCGTACATAGAAAGAGAGATTTAAGACTGTTGCTCAGTCGCTCAGTCGTGTCCCACTCTTTGCGACCCCGTGGACTGCAGCACTCCAGGCCTCCCTGTCCATCACCAGCTCCCGGAGTCCCCCCAAACCCATGTCCATTGAGTCGGTGATGCCATCCAACCATCTCATCCTGTCATCCCCTTCTCCTGCTCTCAATCTTTCCCAGCATCAGGGTCTTTTCAAATAAGTCAGTTCTTCACATCAAGTGCCCAAAGAATTGGAGCTTCAGCTTCCGCATCAGTCCTTCCAATGAATATTCAGGACTGATTTCCTTTAGGATTGATTGGTTTGACTTCCTTGCTGTCCAAGGGACTCTCAAGAGTCTTCTCCAACACCATGAGGTAGACCAGTAGCCTGGAGACCCAGGAGGAGCTGATGCTACAGCTCAAGTTCAACGGTCACATGGACGCGAAAATCTATCTTCCAATTGGGAGGCTGGGCTTTTTTGTTTCTCGTATTACCTTCAGCTGGTTAGGTGAGGCCCACCCATGGCATGGAGAGCAATCTGCTTCATTTGAAGTCAACTGATTTCAATGCTTGTCCCATCAAAGGAATAGCCTTGCAGCAGCATCTAGGATGAAGGTTGAGCTAACATCTGGGTACTGTGGCTCAGACAAGGCAACACATAAAATTCACCACCACAAGGGGTCAAGAATGGGACCTCAGTTCTATGTCCTCAGGGTAGAAAAATAACTCCAGAAATGCTGTTGGAATTGAAATGGTGTGTTCAGTCATGTCTGAGTCTCTGTGACCCCATGGACTGCCTCCTCTGTCTGTGGGATTTCCCCAGCAAGAAAACTGGAGTGGGTTGCCATTTCTTTCTCCAGGGGATCTTCCCGACCCACACGTCTTAGGCCCCTGTCCTGGCAGGAGGGCTCTCCGTGCCTGCACCACCTGGTAAGTCCCCCAATCACTATTATTTCCTTGCGATCTAGGGAAGTGAAACGACACAGTGGTCACGCTTCAGTGTTCAACAACCCACAGGGATGGCTTCAGGACCTGTGACATCCCCGAGCCCCCATTTCCTTATCTATCAACTGTGTGTTAGTCACTCAGGTGTGTCCGACTCTTCGCGACCCCAGGGACTGTAGCCCACCAGGCTCCTCTGTCCATGGGATTCTCCAGGCAAGAACACTGGAGTGGGCTGCCATGTGCTCCTCCAGGTGGTCTTCCCGACCGAGGGATGGACCTTGGGTCTCTTGCATCACAGGTGGATTCTTTACCATCGGAACCACCAGGGAAGCCCGTCTATCAATGATACTGCGATAAAAATTTTTTAAAAATAAAGACTGAGAAATGAGAAACACAAAGACTCAGAGTTTGGATTCTCTGGGTTCTTAGTAGTTCTCTCTTGAGGCATCGATGATCCAGTGCAGAGTTTCTCAACGTTGCGGTCATCTCTATGTCCCCTTTACAAGTTTTCACCACCTTCTAGTACACCTGTGGTGGTGTTCTAGGGTCTCTGGTGACTACATGGATGGATGGGTGGATGGATGGATAGATAAGAGTGAAAGGCCGGGCATGTTGAGGCATGCCCCAGAAAAGTGCCGCAGACGAGTCCCGGAGGCTGGCCAACAACCAAGCAGGCACCGGGAGCGGACCAGATTTCTGGGGGCCGACCCCCTGCAGCCTGGTCCAATCAGGTGCTGACACGGAGCCCTTGGACAACAACAGCCGCTGTAGCCCGCACTTTCTACCTTATATGGGAGAACCTGGCTTGGACGCCGGCCCTGGCTATAAAACCTTTCCCCACCCCTCATACCTCGCAGACTCCCTTTGCTTCCTTGCTCACCCGCCCCCGGGAGTTCTGCCCGAGAGCGACCGCCCAATAAAGGCTCTGATCAATGGTCCATAGAGGTGGCTCTTTCTTCCCGTGGCGTTTCTTACAAAGTGGACTGATGGCTTGATTGATGGCTGATGCATTGATGGATGGATGGATGATGGATGGATGGATGATGGACGGTTGGATGATTGACGGATGGATGGATGGATAGACCTGTAAGAAAAATTGTTTGTATGTATAGCTTATTAGACTGTTTTTTTTTTAAGATGCGGTTTCTCCCAAAATTTATCATCATCCGGAAATTCTGCATGTCCTCATTTGTGACAATGCATAGGACAATCTATTTTTAAATCATATAAAAGTTTAAATGTGTTTTGTCATGGAGTTTTTAAACCGGAGAAAATCCTCCTTCCGTTACCTGTCATTATAAGCAGGGTAGGTACTTCCTCTTCAGAACCATCCATTTTCTTTGCCTGAGGAAATACGTACGGCGTGCTTGAAATGTGTCCGGGCGACGAATCAGCTGATCCACCGGGAGAAACCTCTGTGTACGCACAAAATAAAACCGGACACAAGTCAGAGCAGCATCATTAATTTACTGATCTGTCCCGGCTCGGGCAGCAAGAGACAAACGCTCTGGTCTCTTAGGCAGTACAGGCGCGGCGTTTACTCCAGGGCTACCACGTGCCTCAGACGCGCGCGGGACGCATCAAGCGCTGACCCCCACGGGGCGGAAGTGCGCGTGAAGCGCTGACCCCCACGGGGCGGAAGTGCGCGTGAAGCGCTGACCCGCACGGGGCGGAAGTGCGCGTGAAGCGCTGACCCGCACGGGGCGGAAGTGCGCGTGAAGGGCTGACCCGCACGGGGCGGAAGTGCGCGTGAAGCGCTGACCCCCACGGGGCGGAAGTGCGCGTGAAGCGCTGACCCGCACGGGGCGGAAGTGCGCGTGAAGCGCTGACCCCCACGGGGCGGAAGTGCGCGTGAAGCGCTGACCCGCACGGGGCGGAAGTGCGCGTGAAGCGCTGACCCGCACGGGGCGGAAGTGCGCGTGAAGGGCTGACCCGCACGGGGCGGAAGTGCGCGTGAAGCGCTGACCCCCACGGGGCGGAAGTGCGCGTGAAGCGCTGACCCGCACGGGGCGGAAGTGCGCGTGAAGCGCTGACCCCCACGGGGCGGAAGTGCGCGTGAAGCGCTGACCCCCACGGGGCGGAAGTGCGCGTGAAGCGCTGACCCCCACGGGGCGGAAGTGCGCGTGAAGCGCTGACCCCCACGGGGCGGAAGTGCGCGTGAAGCGCTGACCCCCACGGGGCGGAAGTGCGCGTGAAGCGCTGACCCGCACGGGGCGGAAGTGCGCGTGAAGCGCTGACCCGCACGGGGCGGAAGTGCGCATGAAAGGCTGACCCGCACGGGGCGGAAGTGCGCGTGAAGCGCTGACCCCCACGGGGCGGAAGTGCGCGTGAAGGGCTGACCCGCACGGGGCGGAAGTGCGCGTGAAGCGCTGACCCCCACGGGGCGGAAGTGCGCGTGAAGCGCTGACCCGCACGGGGCGGAAGTGCGCGTGAAGCGCTGACCCCCACGGGGTGGAAGTGCGCGTGAAGGGCTGACCCGCACGGGGCGGAAGTGCGCGTGAAGCGCTGACCCCCACGGGGCGGAAGTGCGCGTGAAGCGCTGACCCCCACGGGGCGGAAGTGCGCATGAAAGGCTGACCCGCACGGGGCGGAAGTGCGCGTGAAGCGCTGACCCGCACGGGGCGGAAGTGCGCGTGAAGCGCTGACCCCCACGGGGCGGAAGTGCGCATGAAAGGCTGACCCGCACGGGGCGGGGCGGAAGTGCAGAGCCGCCAGACCGGCTGTTCAGTCCTCTAAACTGTGGCACCGGGATTAAGAGCAGCAGCCAGAAACAATTTTTTTTTTTTTAATCCACAAAGTGATTTCAGCGTTGGTGGTGAAACAGATTGCCAGCAAGTGGAGTCAGTGGCTTCTGCCGTGAAGAAGATTAAAACAATAAAGCCGCGCGGGACTCTTCGGCGCGCCTGGAATGTATCTTAGTTGTTACTCTTTTGTCGGGCTGAAAGTGAAGGTGCTAGGCGCTTCAGTCGTGTCTGACTCTTTTCGGCCCTGAGGACTGTGCCGCGCCAGGCATCACTGTGTCGTCCCCTGTTTCCCTGTCTGTTTGCCTCAGTCCTGGGACCGGATGCCATGATCTTCATTTTCTGAATGTTGAGCTTTAGGCCAACTGTTTCCCTCTCCTCTCTCACTTTCATCAAGAGGCTCTTTATTTAGCTCCTCTTCACTTTCTGCCATAAGGGTGGTGTCATCTGCATATCTGAAGTTATTGATATTTCTCCCGGCAATCTTGATTCCAGCTTGTGCTTCATCCAGCCCAGCGTTTCTCATGATGTACTCTGCGTATGAGTTTAATAAGCAGGGTGACAATATACAGCCTTGACATACTCCTTTCCTGATTTGGAACCAGTCTGTTGTTCCATGTCCACTTCTCACTGTTGCTTCTTGACCTGCATACAGATTTCTTAGGAGGCAAGTAAGGTGGTCTGGTAGTCCTATTTCTTAAAGAATTTTCCACACTTTGCTGTGACCCACCCAGTCAAAGGCTTTAGTGTAGTCAAGGAAGCAGAAGCAGATGTTTTTCTGGAACGCTCTTGCTTTTTCAATGATCCAGTGGATGTTGCCAATTTGATCTCTGGTTCCTCTGCCTTTTCTAAAGCCAGCTTGAACATCTGGAAGTTCTCAGCTCACGGACCATTGGAGCCTAGCTTGAAGGATTTTGAGCGTTACCATCTACAGGTGAATGGATGAACCAAATGGAGCCCATCCGTACGATGGAATGAAAACCAGCTACAATGCAGTGAAACACTGACGCAGCCTACAAGTTGAATAAACCCCAAAATCAGGGTGCTTAGTGAAAGAAGCCAGCCAGAAAAGGCTGCATAGTATTCCATGACTCCGTTTATACGAGTTGTCCAGAACAGGGGAATCTACAGACACAGAAAGTAGGCTCGATGGGGCCTAGGGGGCGGGGGCTGGGGGGAAGGTCAGAGAAATGACCACAGATAGGCATGTGGTTCTGTTTTAGAGGGGGTCATGGAAAGATTCTGGAATTAGACTGCAGTGATGGTTGCTACCGTAGTATGTGTGTGTGCTGAGTCGCTCAAGTCCTGTCTGACCCTTTGTGACCTCATGGACTGTAGCCCGCCAGGCTCCTTTGTTATGAGAGTCTCCAGGCAAGAACGCTGGAGTGGCGTTTCATTTCCTCCTCCAGGGGAATCTTCCAGACCCAGGGATCAAACCCACATCTCTTATGTCTCCTGCGTTGGCAGGTGGTTTTTACCACTTAGCACCACATGGGAAGCCTCAGTCAGTCAGGTCAGTCGCTTAGTCGTGTCCGACTCCTTGCAACCCCATGGGAAGCCTAAAAAGCATGAAATTGTCTCTTCAAAAGAAAAAAAAAGTGAATTTCATGGTATGTAATTTATACCTCTATAGCCCTGTTTTAAAAATCATCATGGAGGTGGGTTTTCTACATCCCTCCTTGTCTGCAATACAGGAGACCTCGGTTCGATCGCTGGGTGGGGAAGATCCCCTGGAGGAGGGCATGGCAACCCAGTCCAGTATTCCTGCCTGGAGAATCCCATGGACAGAGGAGCCTTTTGGACTACAGTCTGTGGGGTTGCAAAGAGTCAGACACAACTGAGCAACTAATGCTTGTCTATTTCACAATTTTTAGGGCAAAGTCTGTTATGCCCAGTGTCCGAGTCCCCAAAACTGAGAGAATAAGATGTCCACAGCAATGCAAAAGCATAAAGGGGTTTATTGCTAGCTCGAGCTAGGGCCCAAGTCTCATCCAGCACAGTGGAATCTTGATGAGAGCCCCGGGCTCTGAATCACAGCTGCTTATATACAGGCGGTCTTTTGTCTCAGCAATAGTGTAATTGGCGTGTGGTGATTGACTCAACCTTGGGTCATCGTGGTGATTAACTTAACCTTGGCGTCATCGGGGGGGGGGGGGGGGGGGGACCTTGGTGTCATCCAGGACCTTGGTGTTACCAGGGACCTTGGTGGGGCTTCCTAGAATTATGACTTATGCTTACAAGAACCTGAGGCTTAGGCCTAGTGTGCCCTGTTGAGCCTGTCATAGCTCAGGTCAGGTCCCAACAAGTCCTTTTCCTCTGTGGTTATCCATCACTATCCTTGCTGTGGAGTTCTGTCAAATGGGGCTTTATTGCTGTTGTACAGTCAGTTCCAACTCTTTGTGACCCCGAGGACTGTAGCCCACTAGCCTCCTCTCTGCTCCACTGTCCACCGAAGTTTGCTAACATTCGTGTCCATTGAGACGGTGATGCCGTCCGAACATCTCATCCTCTGTCGTCCTCTTCTCCTCCCGCCTTCAATCTTTCCCAGCATCAGGGTCTTTTCCAATGAGTCAGTTCACATCAGGTGGCCAAAGTATTAGAGCTTCAGCTTCAGCATCAGTCCTTCCAATGAATATTCAGGCTTGATTTCCTTTAGGATGGACTGGCTGGGTCTGCTTGCAGTCCGAGGGACTCTCAAGAGTCTTCTCCAGCGTCATAGTTGGAAAGCATCAATTCTTTGGTGCTCAGCCTTCTTTATAGTCCAACTCACACATCTGTTCAAGTGTTTACTAATTTACACACCACACACACACACAGACACACACAAACACACGCAAGCATTTTTTTTCCCCAGCACAAAAAGCCCAGCTAAAACTGTCTAGCCCAGGAACCAAGAGCAAGTTCCTTCAATCACAGCCACCACCACCCGCTCAGGATGCTGTGGACGGTCCACCTTTCCAGAACGGCCCATGAATGCAGGGCACCCGCAGCCCAGCCACACACCTGGCCCCCAAGGACCATCCCTGAGCCCTGCTGGGATGCACACAGCCTCCCACCCCAACAGCCACAGCAGCGGCGCCCAGGGGTGCACCCCTACCCCACCTTGCAGACTGGCCCCCTTCCCAGGGAGAAGATGAAGACCGTTTGTTTGTCTGCATCATTCACCGCTTCGTGCCTAACGGGCGACAGCGCGGCTCCAAGGCTGCCTCGCTGACAGTGCCGGCCAAGGGCGGTTGCCTCCCTGCCCCACACCCCCTAGAGAGAGACCCCCCGCTCACCCACCCTCTGCGTGCCGGGCATCTGATGGCGTCTCTTCTCGACAGACAGCCCCGTCTCCCCGCTCTCTTCCTGTGGGAAGCAGGGACGCTCTCTGCAAGGAAGAGACGCCAGCCTGGAATGCTTATTGACAAAACAAAGATGACATGTTTACATAATTGGTGACAAGTCTTGCTTCTTAGTTCTCACCTTCTGTTCATTAGGCTGCTGTGACACCGTCCTCCCCTCTACCATCCCCCACCCCCCCAGCCAGCCTTCCCAGAAACAAAAAGACAGAATACTACGAATGAGGGACTACGGAATCGATGTTCCCTAAACTCACCCAAGACCTGAGATCACGCCTGCCTCGCTGGGATCTCAGCTGCCAGGTGAGCATTTCATGAGACGTTTTAATGGGCTTCCCTGGTGGCTCAGACCGTAAAGAACTCACCTGCCAGTGCAGGAGACCTGGGTTCGATTCCTGGGTTGGGAAGATCCCCTGAAGGAGGGCAGGGCAATCCACTGCAGTGTTCTTGCCTGGAGAATCCCATGAATGGAGGAGCCTGGCGGGCTATAGTCCACGGGGTCACAAACAGTCATGCACGACTGAGCGACTAACACTTTCATTTTCATTGACAAGGTGGAGGTCACCTGCCCCCCAACTCCGCCAACCCCGAGCTGTCTCCTTGCATGTAAGGCGAGTGCCACCCACATATCTCAAGCTCCCCAGAAGCTTGAGTCAGAGGACGGAGGTAACAGATGGGTGCCCAGCCCTGCTGACCAGTCGGGGCTCGGGGGGTGTATATCCAAGCAGCTACAAAAGCTCAGAGCTGCAGGCTCAGCTCCGGTTCTGCCCAAGTCTGCGCCCCGCCCCCCGCCCCGGACAGCACCCCGGGGCTACATGCAAGCGTTTCTCAGCAAGCTCCAGCCAGCCTTGGTAGCTCTCCCCACTTGGTGTCTCCCCCGTACCCAGAGACAAATCTTGCAAACCACATCAAAACATTTAAGGATTGAAGAGAGTGGTGGCGTCTTCTCCCCAGTGGCTGAGGGTGAGGCCGCCCACCCCGTTTCATTTGTTTGCAAGCCTGGAGCAGACCTCAGCCTCCACTGTTTTATCAAAACAGTCTCCCACCATCTCTCTAATGTTTGGGGTGAAGGGAGGGAAGACGAGGAAAGAGCAAGAGAGCTTTTGCCAAAACCTTTTAAACATGTGCGTCGCGGAGTAAATTGGACCCACATGTTGTCTGTTTCATTTAGTCGTAACCCGTCGAAATGCGGGTCGGGTCACAGCGGTTTGATTTTCCAGAGCGTGTTCGGAATTCTCGGGGCCTCTGAACGAGGGAGAAGCAGTTTGTTAGCAAATTTTTCGCATTATCCCACAGAGGAGCCTGATTTCTCTGGTACAAGGGGAAAAAAATAAATAAATTTCCCGATGTTGGAATGGGGCTAACAAGGAATGTTTGTGGCTTAGCCCTCCGTTACAGCAAGCAAAAGGCTAACCCTCTCAGATGGGAGTTCACACCTCGCTGGGGGCCGTGGATGTGACCTCAAAGGGTCTCTCTCTGTAGACAAGTAATACCTGCACCCTTTAGGATCGAGGCAGGCAGTGCTAACAGTGTCTTCAACATCCCAAGTCCTGGTGGGGCTGGGAGTGAGTGGACAAAGCAGCAGGCCAGAGCTCACCAGGGCCCCTTCTAAAATAAATAGCACCGTGTGATGTTGGCCCAAGAACCAGCGCCTGTCACCTGGATGTTGGCACCTATCTCACCATCCAGGTTTCCAAAAACTAACCCTCAAACCCCACCCTCCCCATGGAAGCAACCTACATGTCCACTGACAGATGATGTGGTACGTATAATAGAAGGGAATATTACACAGCCATGAGAAAGGGTGAAATTTGCCTTTTGCAACAACTTGGGTGGACCTAGAGATTTTCATACTAAGTGAAGTACATCACAGAAAAAGGCAAATATCACGTGATATCACCTACATGTGGAATCTAAAAAACAATAGGAACGAGCTTATTTACAATGAACTTATGTTTCCTGTAGGTACAGGGAAGGATGGGGGAGGTGGAGGGATCATTAAGGAGTTTGGGATGGACAAATTGAAACCATCCATCCTAAAGGAAATCAGTCCTGAATATTCACTGGAAGGACTGATGCTGAAGCTCCAATACTTTGGCCACTGGTTGCAAAGAGCTGACTCATTGGAAAGACCCTGATGCTGGGAAAGATTGAAGACGGGAGGAGAAGGGGACGACAGAGGATGAGATGGTTGGATGGCATCACCTACTCAATGGACATGGGTTTGGGTGGACTCCGGGTGTTGGTGATGGACAGGGAGGCCTGGCGTGCTGCGGTTCATGGGGTCGCAGAGAGTCAGACACAGCTGAGCAACTGAGCGTGGGATTATATGAAATCCTCCGTGTGAAATTTTGAAAATTGCAAAGCACTATAGGATTTTTTTTGTTATTTCATTTATTTATTTATTTTTTTAATTTTAAAAGCTTTAATTCTTACATGCATTCCCCAACATGAACCCCCCTCCCGCCTCCCTCCCCATAACATCTCTCTGGGTCATCCCCATGCACCAGCCCCAAGCATGCTGTATCCTGCATCAGACATAGACTGGCGATTCGATTCTTATATGATAGTATACATGTTAGAATGCCATTCTCCCAAATCATCCCACCCTCTCCCTCTCCCTCTGAGTCCAAAAGTCCGTTATACACAGCTGTGTCTGTTTTGCTGTCTTGCATACAGGGTTGTCATTGCCATCTTTCTAAATTCCATATATATGTGTTAGTATACTGTATTGGTGTTTTTCTTTCTGGCTTACTTCACTCTGTATAATCGGCTCCAGTTTCATCCATCTCATCAGAACTGATTCAAATGAATTCTTTTTAATGGCTGAGTAATACTCCATTGTGTATATGTACCACAGCTTTCTTATCCATTCATCTGCTGATGGACATCTAGGTTGTTTCCATGTCCTGGCTATTATAAACAGGGCTGCGGTGAACATTGGGGTACATGTGTCTCTTTCAATTCTGGTTTCCTCGGTGTGTATGCCCAGCAGTGGGATTGCTGTGTCATAAGGTAGTTCTATTTGCAATTTTTAAAGGAATCTCCACACTGTTCTCCATAGTGGCTGTATTAGTTTGCATTCCCACCAACAGTGTAGGAGGGTTCCCTTTTCTCCACACCCTCTCCAGCGTTTATTGCTTGCAGATTTTTGGATCGCAGCCATTCTGACTGGTGTGAAGTGGTACCTCATTGTGGTTTTGATTTGCATTTCTCTAATAATGCGTGATGTTGAGCATCTTTTCATGTGTTTGTTAGCCATCTGTATGTCTTCTTTGGAGAAATGTCTATTTAGTTCTTTGGCCCATTTTTTGATTGGGTCATTTATTTTTCTGGAATTGAGCTGCATAAGTTGCTTGTATATTTTTGAGATTAGTTGTTTGTCAGTTGCTTCATTTGCTATTATTTTCTCCCATTCTGAAGGCTGTCTTTTCACCTTGCTTATATTTTCCTTTGTTGTGCAGAAGCTTTTAATTTTAATTAGATCCCATTTGTTTATTTTTGCTTTTATTTCCAGAATTCTGGGAGGTGGATCATAGAGGATCCTGCTGTGATTTATGTCGGAGAGTGTTTTGCCTATGTTCTTCTCTAGGAGTTTTATAGTTTCTGGTCTTACATTTAGATCTTTAATCCATTTTGAGTTTATTTTTGTGTGCAGTGTTAGAAAGTGATCTAGTTTCATTCTTTTACAAGTGGTTGACCAGTTTTCCCAGCACCACTTGTTAAAGAGATTGTCTTTACTCCATTGTATATTCTTGCCTCCTTTGTCAAAGATAAGGTGTCCATATGTGTGTGGATTTATCTCTGGGCTTTCTATTTTGTTCCACTGATCTATATGTCTGTCTTTGTGCCAGTACCATACTGTTTTGATGACTGTGGCTTTGTAGTAGAGCCTGAAGTCAGGCAAGTTGATTCCTCCAGTGCCATTCTTATTTCTCAAGATTGGCAAAGCACTATAGGATTTAAAGGCTCTTTCATTCAATAAATATTAAAAAGGAAAGAAATGTTAGAAATACCTGTCTTGGGTGTGTGTGTGGAAGAAGGCTTATATCTTAGAGGTCGGGCTGGGCCTCAGTCTGAGGAACCCTGAGGCTCTCGGACCCCTACCCATCTTGTGTTCGGTCCTGGACCCCTGATGCCCACGCCCTGACCCCACCCCCACCCCAAGGCTATTTGTTCTGAGCTGAGCATCACCATCAGCAACGAGAGAGCCTTTATGTCCCAGGTGGGTGCTGACAGCAATTCTACAGGAAAAAGGGGACATGGGGGCCAGCTTCAGTGAAGTGCGATTTGGCAGGTGCAGCCACAGGCTCTTCATCAAGGTTTTACATATTCTCTACTTCCCAGGCGGCGCTAGGGGTGAAGAACCTGCCTGCCAACGCAGGAGACACAAAACGCCCAGTTTTGGTCCCTGGGTGGGGAAGGTCCCCTGGAGGAGGAAATGGCAGCCCACTCCAGTCTTCTTGCCTGGAGACTCCCATGGACAGAGGGGCCTGGGCTACAGTTCATAGCGTTGCAAAGAGTCGGACATGACTGGGCGACTTAGCACTGCCATTTAAACTTCCATTTCTCTCCATCTGAAATCGCACGTGGCCATTTACAACAAGACCCCTGAGGATGTAAAGGGGAAGTGGTTTCCATTCTGGTGAGAGCACTGAAGACAGACCAGAGATAACAGCACAGACTCAAAGAGCTGAAATCTCAGGTTTAAAAAGACGCGTTGAGGGACCTCCCTGGCAGCCCAGCGGTGTAGACTTCGCCTTCCAACGCAGGGAGGGCGGGCTCAGTCCCTGATGAAAGAGCTAAGATCCCACATGCCTGCCAGCCAACAACAGCAACAATAATGACAACACGTAACAGAAGCAATGTTGTAACAAATGAAATAAGCCTTTACAAATGGCCCAATTTTAAAAAATGTTTAAAAACAAAATAAAAAGATGCTTTTACTCTTGGTGGGAATCTGTTGGCTGCAAAACTTCCTCCTCAAGTGCCCGGTGAGGCAAAAAGAATCCGGTGGGGACGGAGAGAAGCCTGGTCCTCAAAACGAGGAACTGCTCACATCTGTCCCCTGGGTGCCCGAAATCCATGTGAATCCCAGGGCCGAGCCTCTATTCTGCAGAATGGCAGTGTGGGTACAAAGCTAGACATTAACTGCCTAGCATCCACACCAGGATTCATAAGAAATTCAACGTACCTTCTTTGACCTCATCTTCACCTTTATTTTCCTCCTTCCCCACTTCACTCAAAATAATTATCTTGGCAACAGTCTTAAACTGTCAATAGTAACCTTCAGATCTTGCCCGCATGTAACGTTTTCACACGATCCCAGCTAAAAGAAGCTGCTGCAGAATTCAGTATCCTGTTTCAGAAAAACGGGGGTGAAAAATAAATCTCTTCTCACTCAGAAAACATCTTTCCACTACTAAGAGAACTTTGTGGGATATTCCGCCCCCTCTTCTGTTGTGGTATGTTTAAGTGATGTCGCTACACTTCTGCCCAACTCTCTGTGACCCCATGGACTGTAGCCTGCCGGGCTCCACTGTCCATGGGATTCTGCAGGCAAGAGTACTGGAGTGGGTTGCCCTTTCCTTCTCCAGGGCATCTTCCCCACCCAGGGATCGAACCTGCGTCTTTTACGTCTCCTGCATTGGCAGGGAGCTTCTTAACCGCTATCACCAGCTGGGAAGACCAGAGCGCTAACACAACATTGTAAAGCAGCTGTACTCCAATAAAAATTAATTAAAAAACACACAGAGAGCTATAAAGAACATTTTAACGTTCCCCCTAGGTGACCTACACTATACCCCCACCTCCTTGGAATACACGCTTTGCCAGTGCCTGGTGGCCGTGTTGGGCGAGTCTCTAACACAGATCCGCAAACATCACGGCATCCGCCGGGGAGGTTTCTCTGCGCCTCTTTCCACACCGTTGACCGGTTCGGGTTTTCATTTCCACATGACGGATGTGATCCATCAAGCACTTGGCAGCCCTGAAGCCCAGATTTGGGGACGGCATATGACTCCGGGAGATGAACCAGCCTAGGGCATTCCAAGAGTGGACTTGCTGGACTTTGGACTGGACTTTTATGTTAGATCCGGTCCAACATCACAAACCTGGGTGCTCTTTTCCCATTGCGTAAGTTTCAAGGGCAAGGGGGGTCAGACCAGGCTGCCTGTGTGGGTGTTAATATCGCGATGTGTGTTTCAACACTGCCCTTCGCCTTAACCAAGCCAGCGTTTTTTGTTGTTGTTGTTTTTTTTTAATCATTCTTTAAATAACTGCGTAGCCGTGTTGGGCCCTTCTCGTCCACCCCATCGTGTTCCCCCAGCCTGTCCTGAAATGCAGCTCCCGGAGTCTCCCATGCCTCCGCAGACACTCTGGGCAGCCTCTGGTAGGAGGCGGGTATTGGGGTGGAAACCATTGAGCTGACCGCTTACCCTGGAAAGAACGAGCCACCACAAAATCAGGGCTGGAATGTTCCTAGCTGGTTGTGCGAGAGCACAGTTCCTGGGAGCAGACCGTGAGCCTGAGGCCCGCCTTCTGCAGGGGGGCTGGGGGTGACTTTTCAGAACACACAGGACACAAGTATGCACCCTCGGGGAGCCCGGCCCTTCCGGTGGTTTTCCGGCCCAGACAGGAGGGCGCTGAGGCGCCTGCCTGCCCGGGGCCGGACCGCCAGGGCCGGCCACGCGGCCCGGAGCCCTGTCCATCCCTTCCCGTGACCCGGCGGCAGCCCGTCCCCGTTCTTGACGCTTTTCCTGCACAAAACCATTCGGAGCCCCTGCTTCCCCGTGTGGACTCAGGGTGGCCCCCGTTCGCTTCCTTGGCACCGATCCCGTCGGTTTTAAGGGGTCCTTTGCGCTCCCGCTCGCTGTGGAGACAAATGAAAGAAAAACAATGAGGGGAACACAGCACGGCGCTCGTTAGCGGCCTGGCGGTCGCGGGGGCACAGGCTCTTGGCTCAGTCCAGCGTCCACGCCGTTGCGAACGCGGAGCCGGCCCTACCACGGCCCTGGCCGGTCTCACCACCGCCCCCGCGCGCCGGCCGCCCCCCCAGATCCGCAGGCCTCCCCCTCACTTCTCGAGGTGCGCCGCCTCCCCGGGGAAGATTTACGCCAGCGGCAGGCCAAGGCGGGGCTGGTTACAAAAGCCTTCTTCTTTGGGCAACACGGGATGAAATATAATTATAATTTAGCTGCACTGTTGAAAAAGCAAACAGGCCCGTGTTCCGCACCACCCAGGCTTGGCTTCATCTCAGGGCTCTAAATCTCTCCCCTCCACAGCAAGTCCACCCAGCCGGCCGGGAGGGAGGCTCTGTGGAGCGCGCTGCGTGCCTCCTCAGCACCCAGGCCCCTCTGGAACACAGCCCCAGGCTGCGCTTCCTGGGAAAGGCCCGCCTCACCCCCTGCGGTCTGTGAGTGCGTGCTCTGTCGCTTCAGGCGTGTCCAGCTCTCTGCGGCCCCGTGGACTGTAGCCCGCCAGGCTCCTCGGTCCATGGGATTCTCCAGGCAAGAATGCTGGAGTGGGGTGCCGTTCCCTTCTCCAGGGGATCTTCCCCACCCAGGGATCCAACCCAGGTCTCCGGCACTGCAGGCAGATTCTTGACCATCTGAGCCATCAGGGAAGTCTGACAACTTCAGACTTCTTTTTCTAGTTATTTTTAAACTTATTTTGTATTGGGGCATAGCCAATTAACAACGCTGTGATAGTTTCAGTTGGACAGCAAAGGGACTCAACCACACATACACATGTATCCACTCTCCCCCAAACGCCCCTCCCATCCAGGCTGCCAGTGACACTGAGCAGAGTTCCCTGTGCTGCCCAGCAGGTCCTTGCTGGTTCTCCATGTTAAACACAGCAGTGTGTCCATGTCCGTCCCAGACTCCCTGACTGTCCCTTCCCCCATCCTTCCCCCTGGTGACCATAAGGTTATTACAGAGGATTAAGCAGAGTTCCCTGTGCTGTCCAGCAGGTCCTTGTTAGTTCTCCATGTTAAATACAGCAGTGTGTCCATGTCCACCCCAGACTCCCCACTGGGAATCATAACTTTGTTCTCTTAACTCTATGAATCTTCACAGACCTTTTTTTCAGAATTCTTACACCTTTTTTGTACACTTAGCTGTATTTTCTTTTCATAATAGAAACTTAAAGTTACAAGAACCATAGACAGTGACGATGCCCAACTTGACGGACAGCCAAAAGACGCCCACCGGGGGTGGGGTGCCCCTCACGGGTCTGACAGCCCCAAAGCTGGGGGTACACCCCCCAGGAGGGGCTGTGGCGGAGGCCGGGGGTCTCACCTGCGTCCATCCCCGCCTTCCCACCTGGGACCTCTCTTGTCTCAGCTCCCTGACTTGACACTCACCTCCACCCTCCTCTTTCCAGTGAGTATCACAACTATTTTTGAAATTTAATTTAATTTTCCTTCCCATCCTCAGAGGAGCCAGAAACAGCTGGTCCCATTGAGTTCTCTGGCCTCAAGTCCCCCAGGGCACGGTTATTAAATTTCCCTTCAGCTGGCGCTGGGCATCTTTCAGTTCACGGCGGGCAAATCGAGCTGATTGGTATGCGCAAGCGCCTACCCATCGTCCCAGCCACCCCCAGCCTGCCCTTCGCATCTGAGACGCCTGGGCAGGGCGCTGGGGGCTCCCCTCCCGCCGGGTTCCTCTGCGTCTATGAAGAGCGAACTGGCTCATGGCCCCCTCTCTGCTCTGAATCTCCTTCGGGGATGGCAAGGCTAAGCGTTGCAGCTGAGGGCAGGCTGAAAGACAGCCCAATGCCCTTGCATGTGGGAAGATAAAAAACGCTGCCTCGGAGGAAAAAAATAAAAATAAAAAAAGCATCCATGGAATTACGGTCGCCGTGGTGACTTTTCGCAGACCTCCTCTTGCACGGGGCCCTCGGAACTTTGCTGCTAAAATGCTGGATGTGAGAGGCTCCTGGCCACCTCGCAGGTTCAACCCGACACAGCAAACAAAAGAAGTTAAAAGAAAGGGAGTCGTCTTAAAAGGCAATCAGTGGTGAAGGTGACAGGTTTGCCTGTGGAAGCCAGCATAACACGGGGTTGCAGGAGGGGAAAGGAAATTTCAAGTGTTAGTCACTCAGTCGTGTCGGGCTCTTTATGACCCCATGGGCTGTAGCCCGTCAGGCTCCTCTGTCCGTGGGATGCTCCAGGCAAGGATACCAGAGTGGGTTGCCATGCCCTCCTCCAGGGGACCTTCCCAACCCAGGGACTGAACCCGGGTCCCCTGCATTTCAGGCAGAGTCGTTACCCCTGAGCCACCGGGGAGGCATGGTTGTGCCTTTTGTTGTGTTTACAGGAAGAGGCAGTAATGGCGATGGATGCGGTGGGGGTCGGGAGAGGGGACATCAAATGTGGGTGCAGGAAGGCGGCTTACGCCCTCGACGTCAGACACAGACCCAGGTGCGGCACGCCAGCTCTCGACAGGTGTGCCAGCCCCGGACGCTTCCCTAGAAAAATTCACCTATGTGCACCTCAGCCACTAGACAGGTCGTGCAAGAGCTTGAAAAACCCTGAAAAGCTTCTGGTTGAGCTTCCTCAGTGAGCTTCCTTTATGATATTTGCTCCTCGTGCCAACGAAGGGGCGCAAAGTCCTACATGTAGCCCCGAGGTGCTGAGACGGGGTCAACCAGGTGTCTCTCCTACATCTGTCCTGTTCTGCCAACATCCATCTGGAATGAACAGACTGGGTAAACAGACCTCGCCCACTCAGCCCACCCCTTCTTTCTCACGAAACAAGCTGGGTGATGTGGTTTTCCCAGGAGTCATGTATGGATGTGAGAGTTGGACTATAAAGAAAGCTGAGTGCCGAAGAATGGATGCTTTTGAACTGTGGTGTTGGAGAAAGACTCTTGAGAGCTCCTTGGACAGCGAGGAGATCCAACCAGTCCATCCTAAAGGAGATCAACCCTGAATGTCCATTGGAAGGACTGACGCTGAAGCCGGAGCTCCAATGCTGTGGCCACCTGATGGGAAGAGCTGCCTCACTGGGAAAGACCCTGATGCTGGGAAAGATTGAAGGCAGGAGGAGAAGGGGGTGACAGAGGGTGAGCTTGTTGGATGGCATGGACATGAGTCTGAGCAAACTCTGGGAGCTGGTGATGGACAGGGAGGCCTGGCGCGCTGCAGTCCACGGGGTCGCGAAGAGTCAGACACGACGGAGCGACTGAACAACTGCTGTTCCGGTGCTTAAGACGCTGCTCGTCCGGAGCTGATGGCTCGGGTCAGGCAGCTAGGACCCTGCCTGCCACACAACGCCGCCAAGCAAGATGCTGAGAAGTGAACACCCGCGGAGTGCGGAGCTCAGACACCGCGCAGCTTCCTCCTCCGCCGGCGGGGGACGTACAGAGGGATCGGAAGCGACAGGGTCTTCTTCCTTTCCAGGGAACCGCACCTTCACGGCGTCACTCCGTCCCTGTTTACGTTACTTACGGTCCCTCCCCTGTCCGTTTATTCAACTGCTCCTTCTCGAGAGTACTGACGAGCCATCTGCATGAGATTCGAGTCTGGGAGAGCTTTGCGAGAGGTGTCCACAGGCAGGTAGCGGCCTCTCCATCCGCAAGCCAGTCCTCCAGGCGCCGGCCGGCCGGCAGGGACCTCTGGGCTCTCCCTCCCCGCCCCGCTTCCCGCACGCTAATTTCCTTTTCCACACTGTTCTGCGTCTTCCCGTCCGCCTGTCATGTTCTTTAATAAGAGGACCGAGCGTCGCCCTAGGAGCCGGGCTTGGCTCTAGGTAAACCTGTTATCCATCACAGTAATTCCTCGGATCCGGTGTGCCCCAGGCAGACAATATCCCATTGTTCCAAGGGGGGCCTTTCTCCAGCGCCTCTGCAGATATCAGACAGAAGTTGGGATTATTGCAGCACGGGTGTACTGCACAGAGCCCAGCGCCGGGCCTTGGCATGAAAACGCGTGTCATGCATGCGTGCCCTGCGGACGGAAGGCCCCACGGGTGCTGGGAAGAGAAGCCGACAGGAGCCAGTCTTAAGCACCACGGTGAGCCCCCAACCCTCTGTGCCCTCTGTGCACCCCGCCCCCCGGCCCCATGCGGGCCACGGAAACCGAAGACGCAGCAGGCTGGGCTACCCCCCGGCCCACCGTTGCAGCCTGGTCATTCCATTTCCTGCTTTTTGACGCATAAAGCCGTCAGATAAGGAGGTGTCCAGGACGGCTCGGGCCGAGTGACGGATTAGAACACAAAGGTCACTCGCCCCCCTGCCCCCCGCCCCCACCCCCGCACACGTCTCGCTCCCCTGCATAGGTGGGCACACCGCGCTCAACCTCCACGCAGACCACAGAGAGCCAGATGACCCCTGATCACAGATCCAGGCGTTTCCCCAGCAAACGTGTGGGCGCTGTTTTCCATCAGCGGGTTTGGGTCTTCCTGAAAGTGAAAGTGAAGTCGCTCAGTCGTGTCCGACTCTTTGTGACCCCGTGGACTGTAGCTCACCAGGCTCCTCCATCCATGAGGTTCTCCAGGCAAGAATACTGGAGTGGGTTGCCATTTCCTTCTCCAGGGGATCTTCCTGAGCCAGGGATCGAACCCAGGTCCCCCGCATTGCGGGCAGATGCTTTGACTTCTGCACCACCAGGGAAGCCCCTGGGTCTTCCTAAGTGTGTTCATCTCCTTCATGGAAATGCCGAGGGAAAGTGAAAGTTGCTCAGTCCTGTCTGACTCTCTGTGACCCCATGTAGGTCCCTCCCGGCTCCTCTGTCCATGGGATTCTCCAGGCAAGAATACTGGAGTGGGAGGCCACACCCTCCTCCAGCGGATCTTCCCGACCCAGGGATTGAAGCCGGGTGTCCCGCATTGCAGGCAGATTCTTTACCATCTGAAGACATGCCAGCTTCAGAGCAAAGAAAAGTCTGGTCTCTGGTGGTGGGGATGGGAGGAAATCTCCAACATGGGAAGGGGGCTTCCTAACAGGCACTGGCCTCTCATTGGTATCAGGGTTAGGGTTAGGCAGAGATTCATGTTCAGCTTCCTGGGGGTCCAGATTCATGCTCAGCTTCTTGGGGGTCCAGATTCATGCTCAGCTTCTTGGGGGCCCTCACATCTTATCTGCACCACCCAGTCCTCAACCCAGGGAAGGCCGAGACCCCGCGGGTTGCCTCCCAAGATTCCAGCGCTGAGCGAGGGCCCAAGCAGGCAGGCCCAGGCGCCGGGATGGGGCTCCAACAGGAAGATGTTCTCGTTCCACCGGATCAGCTGCATTCAGTTCAGTTCAGTTCAGTTCAGTCACTCAGTCGCGTCTGACTCTTTGCGACCCCATGAGTCACAGCACGCCAGGCCTAGCTGCATTACTGAGACATAATTCACACCTGCACGTGGAGCAGACGTTTGAAAGGTTCTTAGCCCGTTCACCGCACAGTGTAACCGCCACCTCTGTCAAGTTTCAGGACGTTCTCATCCCCCCCAAGGAGACCCCATCCCCAACAGTCACTGCCCCAGCCCCTCCCCCAGCCCCTGGCAACCACCAACCCGCTTCCTGTCTCTGTGGATTTGCCTGGTCACCATGCTTCCCGCAGATGGAACCACACGCTGTGTGTCCTTCTCTGTCTGCCTCTCTCGCTGGGCACCGTGTGTTCAGGGTCCATCCAGGCTGTCGCCTGTGTCAGACTTCACTGCCTTTCATGGCTGTGTAATATTCCACTGTAAGCACGGACCTCACTGCGTATTTTCCATTCATCCGTTTTCCACACATCCATCCATCTATCCATCCATCATTCATCCATCCATCACCCACCCACCCACCTATCCACCAATCCATCCATCCATCATCCATCCATCCACCCATCCATCCATCCATACACCCATCTATCCACCCATGCATCCACCCATCCACCTATCCATCCATACATAAATACATACCTACAGCCACCATCCATCATCCATCCACCCACCCATCCATCCATCCATGCATCCATCATCCATCCATCCTCCATGTCCATCCATCTGTTTATCCATCCGCCACCCACGCACCCATCCCCCCACCCATTCATGGACACTTGGGCTGTTTCCACCTTTTGGTTGTTGTCAATCACATCATTAAAAACACTCACCTGCAGCTATTTGTTCGAGCTCCTGTTTGCCATTCTTTTGGGGTATGCACCGAGGAGTGGAATTCTCAGGCACACGGCAACTCTGTGTTCAGACTTTGGAGGCTCCCATGTGCTGTACTCTTTTTTGCCCTCACTTATCTTTACTTGCTGAGCGGCTCAAGCACCAATTTCCTGACTTCAGATGGAAACGTTACCACGGGGCCCTCGGCTTTCCACACAGATGTGATTATTAGCCATAGCTCTGCACACGCCACTTACGAACACAGAGGCAAATATGCCATAAACAGACAAGTTTGAGGGAGATGGGTCTTTCCGTTTTTGTTGTAAAATGCACAGTATTTGATATAGAAACTGTTAGAGCAATCCTGAGTTCTCATCACAAGGAAAAGAATTTTATTTCTTTAGTGTTGTGCTCATACAAGAAGAGGGACCATCACTATGCCGTACACCTCAAACTTGTGAAGTGTTGTGTGTCTCCATCTCAGTAAAACTATAGGCAAAAATGGATAGTGTTGGGAGGATTACTCACAATAAAGGAAATGTAACTATTGGTGCAACTGGAATCAACTTCTGGAGACTTGTGCTGAGAGGGAGGAAAAGCCAGTCCTTAGAGGGAACATACTCTAAGAGGTGGCCTCATATTTCTTTTTGCTGGTCTTTTCTTTTTAAATTTTTATTGTAGTCTAGTTGAAGAAAAGCTGTTACAAAGCTAGACAGCATATTGAAAAGCAGAGACATCGCTTTGCCGACAAAGGTCTGTAAAGTCAAGGCTATGGTCTTTCCCGTAGTCATGTACAGATGTGAGAGTTGGACAGTAAAGAAGGCTGAGCACCAAAGAATTGATGCTTTTGAACTGTGGTTCTTGAGGAGACTCTTGAGAGTCCCTTGGACTGCAAGGAGATCCAACCAGTCCATCCTAAAGGAAATCAGTCCCCTCTATTCATTGGAAGGACTGATGGTGAAGCTGCAATCCTTTGGCCACCTGATGGGAAGAGCTGACTCATTGGAAAAGGCCCTGATGCTGGGAAAGATTGAAGGCAGGAGGAGAAGGGGATGACAGAGGATGAGGTGGTTGGATGGCATCGCCGACTCGATGGATAGGAGTTTGAGTGAGCTCTGGGTGTTGGTGATGGACAGGGAGGCCTGGCGTGCTGCGATTCACGGGGTCGCAAAGAGTCAGACACGACTGAGCAACTGAACAACACCCCCTGCGAGGCTGGTTGACAAGGGTCCCCGTGGGAAAGGGGTCTCCCTTTGAGTCAGAACCACGACAGCAGGATGGAAAATGCCACAGAAGTGAGAACACCGCAGCAGGCTGGAGGCTGTACAACGCCTGACAATGGTTTCTTAATAATACATGCGAAAAAAAAATAATAGTAATAAAGAGAGAGAGACTGAAGATATAAGCCCAATAGCATCCTTTCGCCTCGGGGTAGAGAAAACGCATGTGACGGGTGCTTGGCCCACTCTGCAGCCCTCCGGAGACCTATCAGGAGTCACAGCGACGTGGAGAGAAGGTCACGGGCCGGAAAGGCAGGTCTGCGACCGGGCCGGGGCGGGGGTGGGGGGGCCTCACCCCAGGCATCAGCCGCTGGGAGGTGGCGATGGTCGTGCGCACCGAGGCTGGCGCACGGCAGCGATAACATGTGAACCGGCTCCCCCAGCGCGGGCGGCAAGATAACATGTGATACCACTTAGGTCGGCATGAACGCAATCTGCTCTAATATCAGATGCTTTGTGCAAGGAATGTGAGGTTGCCAGAGGTCACAGGCAGGCAGGCTTTAAAAAAAAAAGCTGGAGGCGGGGCGTGTGGGAGCTCTCAGTCCTTAGCCTACTAAGGTTTGTTTCTAATAACAGACCATGGCTGAAAAGGCATCTCGGAAGAAGCAGAAATGTCTCCTGACACACAAGGGAGATGGTTCAGGCTTTTAGCTTAAAAAAGAAAGAAGAAGAGGAAGAAATCTTTGGGCTTCTTCAGCTTGGATTTCCAGCAGCTTGGATCTTTTGTAGCCCTGAGCTGTTGTTATCTTAATGGTTTGGGGTTCTTAGGATGCTTGTTCAGAAACCAAGAAAGGCCTAAGAATATTAAATGCACCTTGTTTACCCAAGGTCCTCTCGGATGGCTCAGGGGCTAAAGAATCTGTGTGCCAATGCCGGAGACACGGAGATGTGGGTTCAGTCTCTGGGTGGGGAAGATCCCCTGGAGGAGGGCGTGGCAAGCCACTCCAGTATTCTTGCCTGGAGAACCCCCATGGATGGAGGAGCCTGGCGGGCTACAGCCCACGGGGTCGCAGAGTCGGACACGACTGAGCACACAGAATCTGCGTGCTTAATCAGTGCAATCTGTGTGCCCAAAAGTGAGGCTGACCTGAAATTGTCGTCTGTCACGCCATCTTTGAAATTCCTAAGCCTGGATCCAGCCTCGTGCAGACCCTGGTTCCTTCTTAGGGCTTGAGAAGGTGGGCTTCCAAGGAGCTTTCCGGAGAAGCGCTGACAGGTAGAATCACACCACCCCAGATGCTCGTCCCATCCTCAGGAAGTTTTCCTAAGATGCACCTGCCTTCTGCCTTCTTGCTGTTGTTCAGTTGCTACGTCATCTCCAGCTGTTTGCGGCCAACCCCACGGGCTGCAGCCCGCCAGGCTCCTCTGTCCCTGGGATTCTCCAGGGAAGGATACTGGGGTGGGCAGTCACTTCCTCCTCCAGGGGATCTTCCCCACCCAGGGGTGGAAGCCAGGTCTTCTGTGTCTCCAGCATTGCAGGCAGATTCCTTACCACGGATCCACTTGGCATGGTCAGTGGGGCCTATTTTTACCTGGGAGCTCAACAAGTGTTCTCGGAATAAATCTTTCTCTAGTGTCGAGAGGAGCTGTAGATAGGACCACAGCGATTCCACTGTTTCCAGCATGGGAGGCCAGCCTTAAAGAACCGTCACTGGCCGGGGGTTCAATCCGAGAAGAGTGGCCGTTTGTCCTGCACAGGCTTCTATATCAAGTGGTCCACTCAGGAGGGTACCCACTGCCCGCTGGCCCCGCAAGAGGAAGCCAGGCTGAGTCATCACCCAGAAGGGAGACAGCATCGTGCCGCTCTGCTGGGAGCTGGGTCACCCCCAGCCTGGGGCCGCTGCCTCCTACTGCCCACCTCGGGGTCCCAGCAGCCCAGAGACAGGCAGACACGGGCAGGGGGAGACTGTGGTTTCTCCTGCAGGACGTAGACATGCCCGCAACTGCCCGCGGTCACCCACACTCACCACGCTGCCTTAAAGAAAACAGCAACACACCAGCAAAAAGCCTGATCAAAGTACATCGGCTCCTCTGCTCATAACGTCAGAAAAGCTGCTGCGTATATTTATAGGGCTGTAAAAAGGCAAGGGAAGAGGAACAGAAGTACCCCTTCATGAAGGTGAAGGAGGAGACTGAAAGAGTTGGCTTAAAACTCAACAGTCACAAAACTACCATCATGGCATCCGGTCCCATCCCTTCATGGCAAATAGGTGGGGAGACAGTGGAAACACTGAGAGGCTTTAGTTTCCGGGCTCCAAGATCACTGCAGAGGCTGACTGCAGCTGTGAGATTAGAAGCACACGTGCTCCTTGGAAGGAAAGCTATGACAGACCTGGACAGAGGATTAAAAGGCAGAGATGTTGCTTTGCTGACAAGGGTCCATCTAGTCAAAGCTATGATTTTTCCAGGAGTCATGCATGGCTGTGAGAGTTGGGCTATAAAGAAAGCTGAGCGCTGAAGAATGGATGCTTCTGAACTGTGGCATTGGAGAAGACTCTTGAGAGTCCCTTGGACTGCAAGGAGGTCCAACCAGTCCATCCTAAAGGAAATCAGTCCTGAATATTCATTCACTGGAAGGACTGATGCTGAAGCTGGAACTCCAATGCTTTGGCCACCTGATGGGAAGAGCTGACTCACTTGAAAATACCCTGATGCTGGGAAAGATTGAAGGCGGGAGGAGAAGGGGGCGACAGAGGATGAAATGGTTGGATGGCATCACAGATTTGATGCACCTGAGTTTGAGTGAACTCCAGGAAACGGTGAAGCACAGGGAAGCCTGGCGTGCTGCAGTCCATGGGGTCCCAAAAAGTTGGACACGACCAAGCGACTGAACAAAAACCAAAAAAGGATGCTCCTTTATCAGACGGCATCCTGTCTGTCTGACGGGGACCGTTCGCGTGATGGACCATCCGTGACGCGTACGGGGATGAGGAGCCGCAACGGAAATGAAGACAGACGGGCATGTCGTTAGGGATACAGGGACACCCCCGCCACTGCGGGGCCCCCAGGAATCAGCCATGGGGCCAGGAAATGGGAAGTCTGAAAGAAACTCGGAAGAGAAAAAAATCACCCGACTGCCGCGTCAGGAACAAAATAAGTAGTTTGGAACCAAACAGAGTGATGATATTGAGTCGCGTGATGGTCCGTCTCTCAGTCGTGTCTGAGTCTTTGTGAGCCCAGGGACCGTAGCCCACCAGGCGCCTCTGTCCATGGGATTCTCCAGACAAGAACAGCGGGGTGGGTGGCCCTGCCCTCCTCCGGGGGGTCTTTCCAACTCAGGGATCAAACCCACCTGTCTTGCATCTCCTGCATTGGCAAGTGGGTTCTTCACCACTGGCGTCACCTGGGGAGGGTTCAGAAAGGGAGCAGGGTGAAATCTGACCACTGCTATGAAAAGAACGCTCTCCTCTTGCAAGGATAAGCGAGGGAAGGCGACAGGTTTTTGTGAGAAGGAAAATGTTCTAACTGGGTGACAAGATGTGTCAGGAAATCAACCATCCGTGTCCCGGGAGGAGACACTTTGAGGGCACCCATGCTGAGGACAGTGTTCCTTGCGCAGCTGAGTGGTGAGTCCGTTCCTCAGCCCCTGGGGGCGGCTGACTGCCCACGATCTCCCACGGGGACGCAGCCCAGGGTGACTCCAAGTGTCCAAGGGCAGCGAGGCAGGTACACCCTGTCGCCCGCGCACGCTGAATTATTTGTGCACCCGTTGAACTAATATGTATCCAGCTCGCCTTTCTCCTTGCTAGAAAACTATGCTTCCTTTAAAATTATGTCACAGAAGTAAACGCAAAAGGTGCAAAGATGTCAATCATGTTTGGTTGAATGTTGAATAAGGCAGATTAGATATTATATGATAGAGATAGATTCATAGGTAATAGATGAAAAAGAACCCATGATGGATGAGAAGAGATATATCAATAGATAGATAATAGATAGACCATAGATGAGCTTCCCAGCTGGTAAAGAATCTGCCTGCAATGCAGGAGACCCTGGTTTGATTCCTCGGACAGGAAGATCCCCTGGAGAAGGGACAGGCTACCCACTCTGGTATTCTCGGGCTTCCCTTGTGGCTCAGCTGGTAAAGAATCTGCCTGCAATGCAGGAGACCTAAGTTCGTACATCTGAATAGATAACAGAGATAGAAATAGATGCGTTTCCCTGGTGGCTCAGACAGTAAAGAATCTGCCTACAATGCAGGCGACTCGGGTTCGAACCCTGCGTTGAGAAGATCCCCTGGAGGAGGGCACGGCAACCCACTCCAGTATTCTTGCCTGGAGACTCCCCTGGATGGAGGAGCCTGGTGGGCTACGGTCCACGGGGTCGCCAAGTATCAGACGTGACTGAGCGACTAACACTTTCACTTTAGATATAGATAGACTGAGTTATACATAGTTTATTTAGATAATAGATGATTGATAGGTAAGTAGATTAAACAGAGGTAGGGACACACACAAGAATTTCAAAGAGCCTACAGAATTTTCCCCTCGCTGGAAAGCCAAGGGGCAGAATTAGACAGGACTGGATACTCCGTTTGCTCCAGCCCTCCTGGAATTCTTGTAAACCGAACCACAGTTTAAGTATCACAGGGAAATCTGCTACCCAAGCCGCCCTCGGAATCTGAGTGGGCAGCCGGGAAGCCACAGACCACGAGCAACGTTGCCATTTTCTGTCCCTTCCATACTCGCGTTTCCTCCAGCCCAGCAGAAACCCACAGTCTAAAATCTCCGGCGAAGACGCTGATTGAAGGTCTCTGCTTTTGCAGAGGAAGTCAGGGTTACAGATTACAGTGGGAAGGAGGCGCAGGAGAAAATCCACCGCGGGGGCCGCGGAAGTTGCCATGGGTCTTGGAAAGAGAAGGTGTCTTAGTGCGTGCCAAGTCCCTTCAGTCGTATCCGACTCTCTGCGACCCCACGGACCTCAGCCCGCCAGGCTCCTCTGTCCATGGGATTCTCCAGGCAAGAATAATGGAGTGAGTAGCCTTTCCCTTCTCCAGGGGATCTTCCCAACCCAGGGATCGAACCCGCGTCTCCTGCATTGTAGGCACGTTCTTTCTCGTCTGAGCCACATGGACCCCGCAAGGGTCCAAAGCTTTGGCTATAAGATAAGTAAGTTCAGGGGGTCGATGGCAGCCTCTGCCTGTAGCCAGCGATGGGGCTGTTGGCTTTGTGAGCACAGGGGTTTGGACACAGTAAATAAAGTGGCTGTAAACACCCACGTAAATGAACCCTGAATATTCATTGGAAGGACTGGTGCTGAAGCTCAAGCTCCAATACTCTGCCCACCTGATGCAAAGAACTGACTCATTAGAAAAGACCCTGATGCTGGGAAAGATTGGGGGCAGGAGGAGAAGGGGACGACAGAGGATGAGCTGGTTGGGTGGCATCACCAACTCGATGGAGTGAGTTTGAGTGAACTCCAGGAGATGGTGAAGGACTGGGAAGCCCGGCGTGCTGCCGTCCATGGGGTCGCAGAGTCGGACACGGTTAAGTGACTAAACAACAACTTTCAGTGGCAACATGGCGGGGAACCCACCCCCTCAGGGAACCCGTGACTTATTGCGCCTGAAAAGTAAGAACTGAGAAAGCTCACGTGTTTGTTTCTTTAACAGAGGGTGTAACTTAATGAATTAACTGTAACATTCAGAATATAAAGTGGATTGGCGGCCCTTCAGACGTGGCGACTGATTTTTGTCTCCTTTTTACACCATGTGGTGCCTAATTTCCCCCTGTTGTTAATTTACGGAGCACCTCTCTCTGGAGGAGCTCATAACACCTCTCCAACTTTGGTGTCTGATTAAACATTCATCGTCTCCCCCAGAGGAAGGGAAGTGGCAAATATTATTACATTATCAAACAATGTCTCCATAAATATCCATAATCGGAATAAAAAGTAATTTTGAGGAGCAAAGGACTGTGAAAGGGAACACCAGGATCATTTCACAACATGCTTTTCTGACGTTCAGCACAATCACGCTGCAAAATTAATCTTGTCCACGCTTTGCATCACATTGCAAAGTACTGAGTGACCTCAGGAGCCCAGCTCCCCGAGGATGACCGTGGCGGGGGGGAACCACTTCCTGCTGCAGCTGATTTTGCAAGGGCAGAGGGCAGAAGGGAGAGAAAACCCTCTCTGCTTCCTCTTATGAGGTCCCTCGTGATTGCAATTAGGGGCCACCTGGATAACACAGAAGACTCTCTCCATCAAAATCCTTCATTTAATCACGTCTGCAGAGGTCCTTTTCCCATGTAATAATAATAATAAAAAAAACCAGATCCCAGGTTTTAGGAACGAGGATGTGGACGTCTTTGGGGACATTATTGCATCCACCACACGGGGGTCAGGACGTGGATGGGTATGGATGTTCTGTGACTGCGTGTCTGAGTCTTTGCGTGTGGGCGCATGTCTCTGCATGTACAGTGTGTGTTGTGTGTGTCTCGTGTGTGTGTGAGTGCCTTTAGAGCGCGCAGTGTGTGTGCTATGTGCGAGTGTCTGTTTCTCTGTGTGTGCACTGCGTGGGTCTGTGTGCCTGTGCCCACACATGCACTCTAAGCTAGGACCCCAGTCCCCTCCCTGGTCACCTACCTGCGTCATCCATCCATCCATCCACACATCCATCGGTCTGTCACCCATCCACCCACCCACCATCCACCCACCCATCCACCCACCCATCTATCCATCATCCATCCACCCATCCATCATCCATCCCCCATCCACCTACCAATCATTCACCCACCCATCCAACCGTGCATCCATCCATCATAAATCCATCCATCCACCCATGCATTCATCCATCATCCATCCATCCACCCATCATCCATTGCTGATCCATCCATCCATCTACCCATCCATCATCCATCCCCAATCCATCCATCACCCATCTCCCATCCATCATCCATCCACCCATCTACCCATCATCCATCCCCCATCCATCACCCATCCATCCATCCCCCATCTATCCATCCATCATCCATCACCCATCCATCCATCCATCATCCATCACCTATCCATCCATCCATCCATCCACACCCATCCATCCATCCATCATCCATCCATCCATCCCCATCCATCCATCCATCATTCATCTCCCATCTATCATCCATCCCCCATCTACCCATCATCCGTTACCCATCCATCCATCATCCATCACCCATCCATCCATTCCCCATCCACCCATCCATCCACCCACCCATCATCCATCCATCATCCATCCCCCATCCATCCATCCATCTATCCATCCATCCTCACCCATCCATCCCCCATCCATCCATCCTTCCATCATCCATCACCCATCCATCCATCCCCATCCATCCATCCATCATCCATCTCCCATCTATCATCCATCCCCCCATCTACCCATCATCTATCCATCATCTGTCACCCATCCATCCATCCATCCACCCATCATCCATCACCCATCCATCCCCCATCCATCCATCCATCCACCCATCATCCATCATCTATGTCACCCATCATCCATCATCCACCCACCCATCTACCCATCATCCGTCACCCATCCATCCATCCATCCATCCATTCTCCATCTATCCATCCCCCATCCATCCATCCATCATCCATCTCCCATCCATCATCCATCCCCCCATCTACCCATCATCCATCCATCATCCATCCCCCATCCATCCATCATCCGTCACCCATCCATCCATCCATCCATCCATCCACCCATCATCCATCGCCCATCCATCCATCCATCCACCCATCATCCATCGCCCATCCATCCATCCCCCATCCATCCATCCATCCACCCATCCACCCATCATCTGTCACCCATCCATCCATCCCCCATCCATCCATCCATCATCCATCCCCCATCCATCCATCATCCATCCATCATCCATCACCATCCATTCATCACCATCCATCCATCCCCCATCCATCATCCATCCATCCCCCATCCATCCCCCATCCATCCATCACCCATCCGTCCGTAACCCATCCATCCACCCATCATCCATCACCCATCCATCTATCACCCATCCATCCATCCATCCATCCATCCATCCATCCCCCATCCATCCATCCATCCATCCATCATCCATCCATCCATCATCCATCACCCATCCATCCATCCATCACCCATCACCCATCCATCCATCCCCTATCCATCCCCCTTCCATCCGTCACCCATCCATCCCCCATCCATCTGGCTGGCGCTGCTCCCCAGACTCTGCGCAGGACATGGGATTTGCAGCTGACTTCGACTGCAGCCTACTCGCCTGTGGTCAGATGGCTCCGGGCACACGGCAGAGGAATTGGGCACACCATGTGGCGAACCCGGGTCCCCCTCCCAGCCCGCTCTGCCCCGCCAGGCGTTGGCTCTGTGGGGCTTCTGGGACCATCTTTGCAGCCGGCGATCGCCCGGATTAAGAGGATTAAACACCATTAAACGACCATCCTCCAGCGCGGGGACGCACACTCCCTCTCCTCCAAGCCTCTTTTGGAGGGGGGCCTGGGACCCGGTGCCCACAAAGGGATCCCTTAGCATGACAAAGAGCCGAGCCTTCATCCCCCAACCCCCAAGCCCCAGAACAAATGGCACCGAACTGGCCTGGGTATTGTTGACACCTCCAACACTGGCTTCCCTGTTTTTTCTTTACTTTTCCCCATTCGGAGCTCAAGGTGTCATATTAATTATTTAAATCTTGGGGAGATTTCAGAGGCCATCCTCCTCCGAGGCCGCGTTCCGTGCCAGAAGGCCGGGGGAGGGAGTCCGCATTGGTTTTTCTTAATTAGCACCGAACCCAGAACTTTGATCTCCAGGAACAGCAACATCCAAGGAGGAAAAACTTCCCGTGCCGCCGTTTAGCCCACACCTAGCTTCTGCCCTGCGCTGTTTTTCCACCCCGCCGGACTTTGATTGTCCTTGTTCAGGGCGGTGGGGTGGGGGTGGGGGGCGGCGGGCAGGAGACGCCCGCATTCGGGAAGAATTTAAACAGCTTCAAAGAGCCCGGGGCGGAGATGGTCGCTCCACGCCAGGCACGGTGGCCACCGAGCTGCCTTTGAGCTGGGTGCCCGCCGGGTTTATTTGTCTATTTTCGGGGGAGCGGGCGGGACGGGGCCGGGTTTGTGGGTGCCTGGTGTCACATATCAGAGGTCTCCCCGCGCAGACTGATCTCCGCTCATTAAGAGCCTTGTCTGTCTCCCCCCAGCCAAACGGCGGCGGGTGGTGATGAATCACAAGGGCCCTCGTTCTCGGAGCATTCCTCCCCAGCCACGCCTGCAATGCTGCCGCTTAGATCCCTGAGGGGTCACCTCCGAGGGCCTGCCTTGTTAAAAAAAAAAAAAGAAGAAAATCTCATTTACATTTTCCTGCTGCCAAGACACGGAATGACATGGAGGGTGGGGACAAAAAAAAATCAGAAAGTTAGCTGAGCGCTCGCTGAAAAATGAAATCCACCCAAGTTTGAGGCAAGGACGCACCTTTCTGGCTGTTAGTCTTTAGGATGTGGGGATCAAAGGGACACCGGGATCCGAACTCCGAGAGCCAGGCAGGGCGTCTGTGCACGCTGGAGTTTGCAGAAGCCGCTTCGCAGCTCTGTGCAGACAGCCTTGATCAGCGGACCTGCGCCTCCCCTGACAGCAAGCCCTGCTGCCCGCAGAAGTCTTGGTTCCAAGTCATCCATCTCGGACTCACATACCTGCAGAAAAGGGGAGGTGGAAATTTCCTGAAATCAGAGCCACTGCAGAAAAAGGAAATGCCCGCGATTAGAGAGGGGCGCTGAGAGATCTGGGTTTGGGGGCGTAAAACCCAAAGTGTCACACGTTTTTTCCAAGTATGCACATCTTAGAGTGGATTTTACTGTCTGAGAAATAATTGGGATTTACAGCTGTTAAGATAACGAGATTCGCTGTCTCCCAGTCAAGCACTTGCTCCTGCTTTCCTGGCTGGATTTCTCCCAGAGGGTCGGATCATGACTTGCTTATCCCTGCCCCGCCGGGCTGCCCCCTCGGACGCCTGGGGCGCAGGCACCCTGACACCTGCAGTCCGGGACCTTCTCGGTCTGACCTTCACAGTTGGAGGCTGCACACTTCACCAGGCTGCAGCCGTGATGGCCAAGAGTTGCTTAGCAGTGGCCGTTATTCCAGCCACCCTTTCCTGGGGGCTCAGATGGTAAAGAATCCACCTACCGACGCGGGAGACTCGGGTTCGATCCCTGGGCCGGGAAGATCCCCTGGAGGAGGGCATGGCAACCCACTTCAGTATTCTTGCCTGGAGCGTCCCACGGAGAGAGGAGCCTGGTGCACTACAGTCCAGGGGGTCGCCCAGAGTCAGACAGGACTGAGCGACGGACACACACACAGGGGCTGTCATAGCAAAGACGCTCTCTCGTTCCAACACAGGACGCCGGAGGAAAACACTGACGTCCACACAGCTGGGCTCCAAGCCCAGAATCCCCCTGTCCACATTCTAGCTGGACTCCAAGCCCAGAATCCCCCTGTCCACATTCTAGCTGGACTCCAAGCCCAGAATCCCCCTGTCCGAGTGGTCAGACATTCTAAACTCTTTTTACAGAACAACCCAGTGCCCCTAAAATTGTCATCAGTGAGGAGGGGCCTCAGGAAAACAGGAGTGAACGCTGCAGGTGCTATTTATTTTTGCTGTTCACTCGCCCAGTCGTGCCCGACTCTGCGACCCCACGGACCGCAGCACACCAGGCCTCCCTGTGCGTCACCACCTCCCAGAGTTTACTCAGACTCGTGTCCGTCGAGTCGGTGATGTCACCCGACCATCTCATCCCGCCATCCCCTTCTCCTCCCGCCCTCAATCTTGCCCACCATCAGTGTCTGTTCCAGTGTCTGGCACCATCTCCAAGCCCCTTTCAGGAGCTGACCTCTACATCACGACGTGGCCACATCTGACGCCTGAGCTTCCTCCAGCCGGTTGGGAGCAGGGGGATGGTATGTGAAACCCATGAGGCTGTTCCCAGGCAGTGGGGAGGCTGAAGTCCCCAGAACCCCACTCTGACAGGCAAAGATTTAGACCGGGACTTTCCCTGCAGCCAATCCGGCCCCTTGCCTGTTTTTGTAAATAAAGTTTTATCGGCAGTCAGCCGCGTCTGTCCATTTCCAAAACCGCCTCCAGCGGCTTTTGTGATACTGGCAGATTCCTGTCGTTGTGACCCAGGCCCCGAGACGCCCCAAACTGTAAATATGGGTGGTCTGACGAGGGGGGTTGTATGGTTGAGATGGAAGGACAGGACTTTGGGTCTCAGCCAGCTTGGACGCTTGCTGTCTGCCAAAGATCCATGTTGCTGTTGCTGTTTAGTTGGTTAGGTCGTGTCTGACTCTTTAAGACCCGACGGACTGTAGCCCTCCAGGCTCCTCTGTCCATGGGATTCTCCAGGCAAGGATACTGGAGTGGGTTTCCATGCCCTCCTCCAGGGGATCTTCCCAACCCAGGGACTGAACCCAGGCCTCCCGCATTGGCTGGTGGATTCTTTCCCATCTGAGCCACCAGAGAAGCCCCAGGAACTCCCTTTATCCAATTCCAAATATGCAGCTCAGCATCACTTCCCATGCTGTGCATCCCATGTGTAGGACTTATTCCTCGTAGAGCTGGAAGGCTGTGCTCGAGACAGCAGTCACCCACCGCTTAGGCACCAGGGACCCGTTGGGCCGGGGAGGGTGCGGGGAGCGTTCCGGGGCGATTCACACACGTCGCACTCACTGTGCAGCTGATTTCTGTCGTGACTACATCGGCTCATCTCAGATCATCGGGCATCGGGCGCCGGAGGCTGGGGGCCCTTGGTGTAGATCGTTGCCTCCCTGGCTCCACCTCCCTCAGCCCTGGGCAGCCATCTTCCTCTGCCTCCGTGAGTCTGACTATTTTAGATTCCTCGGAGCAGAGAAATCACGCAGAATTTGTCTCTCTCTGTCTGGCTTCATCTCACTTAGCATAATGCCCTCCAGGTCCATCCGTGTTGTTGCAAATGGCAAGATTGCCTTCTCTCTCTCTCTTTTTAAGGCTGAATAATATTCCCCTGTGTGTTTAGACACACAAGGGAACTTTATATAAATACATTTTCTTATCCATTCATCCGTCAACAGACACGCACCTTGCCTCCGTAGCTCGGCTCAGAGGAAGCTCGACTGCAGTTATTGAGGTGCTGTTCTTGAACCATGAGCCATCCCCCAACAAAAAAACCCCAGAACTTGTGCTTCCAAAAAATGATCGCCTTGAGAGAGTCTTAGCTCAGACCCCCAAATTGGGTGCATGTCCCAGAGAGAGAAAAAATGAAGTTGTCTTGTTTTCTGATCTGGAAGATAGCCAGACTCATCGCTTCTCACCGAGGTTGGCAGAGATCATCACAGCCGGGTGGTCAGTCCTCAGAGGACAGGGAAACCTGACCAGGGCTCGGGACCAACACGCGCCCCCACCACCAAGAACACGGGAAGGAGACAGTGACTTCCTGTGTGCACTGGCTCAAAACGCGACGGAGCCCCAGGAACCAGATCCCCAAATTAAACCATCCTGGCATTTTCACAAACAAGAGGAGAGCAAAAAACAACAAAAAATGCAAGCAGTCCTAAGAGTTGGGAAGTGCCTTCAGGAGCTCTGGGTGCAAAATGCACCTTGGCGTTAGCACAGCTGGAGAAGGGTCGGCTTTCTGGGGTCCCGTGGAGACCCTCCGGACAGACACAGAGAAGGTCCCTCAGGAGGTCAGTAGAGACAGCGCTTTTGGACACGTGCAAACCCAACCTGTCTTTTCTCCATCCCTGTTTCCCCAGAAGCCACAAGTCTTCAGAGATTAATGATGTAAACGAAAGGACTGGTGCATTTAAAGCCTGGAGTGGTTTCTGAACCACGAGAGGAGGCGGGGGAAGGAGTGTGTAGGTTTGAAAGCCCCCGGGACAAAGAACAGAGTGGGGTGTCAACATTCAGACCCGAAGTCTCAAATGCTTTGAGAGCTCCAAAGACGGTCAAGTCCACCCTCCTCCGAGTGCTGAACTCCATCCCGCTGTGTGCCTGCGTGCAAAGTGGCATCAGTCGTGTCTGACTCTTTGCGACCCTGTGCACTGTAGCCCCACCACGCTCCTCTGTCCCTGGGATTCTCCAGGCAAGAGTACTGGAGTGGGCTGCCATGCCCGCCTCCGGGGGATCTTCCCCAGCCAGGGATCGAACCTGCGTATGTTACGTCTCCTGCATTGCAGGCGGGCTCTTTACCATGAGTGCCAGCTGGGAAGCCCCTCAGCTCTGTTACAAACCCAGAAAAGTCCAATATCTCAGCATCTCCGGTATCTGAGAAGTTGGTCCTGGGAGTGACCCAGTCTTCACCCAGAAGATGCTGGACCCTGATGGATGCCGACGACTGAGAGCAGGATAATGACTCCGTAGGAAGCGGATGGGGAGCTGGCACCATCGTGGGGAGAGAGGAGAAACACTTCTGGGTTGACTTAGCCGAGATCGTACGTGTATACGTCACCCAAGTTGTGGCCCAGATGGTAAAGAATCTGCCTGCAATGCAGGAGACACGGGTTCGATCCCTGGGTGGGGAAGATCCCCTGGAGGAGGGTGTGGCAACCCCCTCCAGGATTGTTGCCTGGAGAACCCCAAGGACAGAGGAGTCTGGTGGGCTACAGTCCATGGGGTAGCAGTTCAGTTCAGTTCAGCTCAGTGGCTCAGTCGTGTCCGACTGTTTGCGACCCCATGAATCGCAGCACGCCAGGCCTCCCTGTCCATCACCAACTCCCGGAGTCCACTCAGACTCACGTCCATTGAATCAGTGATGCCATCCAGCCATCTCATCCTCTGTCATCCCCTTCTCCTCCTGCCCCCAATCCCTCCCAGCATCAGAGTCTTTTCCAGTGAGTCAGCTCTGACACAATTTAGTGACTATCACTTTTTGGGATTTCCCTGATGGCTCAGATGGTAAAGAATGTGCCTGTAATGCAGGATACCCGAGATTGATCCCTGGGTGGGGAAGATCCCCTGGAGAAGGGAATGGCTACCCACTCCAGTATTCTTGCCTGCAGAATCCCATGGACAGAGGAGTCCGGTGGGTTGCAAAGAGTCGGACCCGACGGAGGCAGCTGAGCCTGCGTGCTGCACACCCTCACTTGCAGACAGAGACCCAGAGCACGGACAGCGTGCTGGCCTTGCCCGTCCCCCGCCTGACCGTGGACACAGATCAGCTGCCCTGCCGTCTCCGAAAATCAGTTCAGCTTTCTGGGACTCCCTGGCCTCGGCTCCCAGTGGCCCATCTCTGCAAGGAGGTCTTTTAATTACCTTTAGCCTCCAAAGACTGGCTCGCTGCTGGAGTTGTGGTTTATGACATTAGCAACTGAATGGGCAGGCTTCTTACTGTATATCATTTTAATCTTTCATGTCTGAGTAAGCCAGATGGTTTATTATTATTACAAGCTCTGCCTCAAAGAAGAAGAAAAAAAACCCCACAAACTTTCTATCCGAGGATTTGTGAGATGATGGGAAAAGAAAAAAAAAATTCGAGGGGAGGGGTACAAGCAGGGGGTGGCCTCATGTGACACAGAACAGCCTGGATTTTAACTGCAAGTCCTCTGTGGCCGGTACCTTCTGCTAATCACCGCTCCCGGTAAATAAATGGGTAGATTAGACAGATCACTAAAACGGCATTGAAGGTTCACAGGCAGGAGGCTTGTTTCAAAAAATACAGACTCTGCTCAGCAAAGTCGTCACAGCCTTATGTGGAGACCTCGGGGAGGCTGGGTCAACGCCACTCCATTTTGAACGTTTTTGCCCAGATTTTTTAAGGTTTTTGCTGTTTGGCTGCTTCAACCTGGCAGTTCCAGAGTTTATGCAACAGAGGATGTGACCGTAAAGTTCTTCCCAAGGGAAAAAAATTCCTTCGGTCATCACTAGAATAATCACTGTAGGGATTTCTACTTTTTAAGTTTCTATTTTGTATTGAAGGTGTTGAAAGCGTTCTTTGCTGAGCTGTGCCCGACTCTTTGTGACCTCCATGGACTGCAGCCCGCCAGGCTCCTCTGTCCATGGGATTCTCCAGGCAAGAAGACTGGAGTGGGTTGCTATTTCCTCCCTCAGGGGATCTTCCTGGCCCAGGAATCAAACCTGCAATGCAGGGTCTCTTGCATTGCAGACGGATTCTTTCCTGTTTGAGTCCCCAGGGAAGTCCTCGTTTGCACTGGGGTATAGCCAGTTAATACTGTTGTGATGGTTTCAGATGAACATAGAAGGGCCTCAGCCACACATATACACATATCCATTCTCCCCCAGGGTGAGCTGGTGCGTGTGCAGAGGTGTACACCTAAGGGTAGGTGTGTGCATGTTTGTTATATGTAGCAGTGCGCAAACTTGCAGACATGTCTATGCGTGTTTGTCACCTGTGAGCCTATGTGCACGCACACAGCTTGTGCTGCACACTGTGACTGTGTGTGGCGGGAGTGTTTGCACACGTACACATATTTGGATTTCCCAGGCAGCTCCGTGGGAAAAGAATCAGCCTGCAGTGCAGGAGTCGCGGGATACTCAGGCTTGATCCCTGGATCAGGAAAGACGCCCTGGAGGAGGCAATGGCAACCCACTGCAGTGTTCTTGCCTAGAGGATCCCATGGACAGGGGAGCCTGGCGGGCTGCAGTCCACGGGGTCGCAGAGAGTCAGACACGACTGAAGCGAGTTAGCACGCAAGCACGCACACATGATTGCATGTGTATGAGAACGCGTGTGCACTTGAACGGGACTATGGGGGTGTGTGTGTGTCAGTGTGGGGGTGTGTCTGCCCATGTGTGGGTTTAGCTGAATATGTGCTTGGACCTGTGTTTGCATGTGTGTGAGCGGGGATGTGTGTGACTGGGTGTGTGTGCCTGTCTGAATATGTGCTTGAACCTATATTTGCCTGTGTGTTAAGAACGTGTGTGTGTGAACGTGTGTGTAACTGTGGGTGTATGTGTTCTTGTCTGAACGCGTGCTCAGACCCGTATTTGCCTGTGTGTGAGAACGTGTGTGTGTGTGTGTGTCGCTCTGGGTGTGTGTGCCTATCTGAGTATGTGCTTGGACCTATATTTGCCTGTGTGTTAAGAATGTGTGTGTGTGAACGTGTGTGTAACTGCGGGTGTAGGTGTTCTTGTCTGAATGCGTGCTTGGACCCGTATTTGCCTGTGTGTGAGAACGTGTGTGTGTGTGGCTCTGGGTGTGTGTGCGCCTGTCTGAATGCATGCTTAGACTTGTATTTGCCTGTGTGTGAGAATGTGTGTGTGTCAATGTGTATGTGACTGTGGGTGTATGTGTTCTTGTCTGAATGTGTGCTCAGACGTTTTTGCCTGTGTGTGAGAATGTGTGTGTGTCTGTGTGTGTGTGACTGTGGGTGTGTGTGTTCCTGTCTGTGTGCTTGGACCATATTTGCCTGTGAGAACGTGTGTGTGGGTGTGTGCATGCATGCCACCACGTGTCAACGGTCCCGTCTCCCTCTCCTCCCAGCATCTCCTGTCCGTCTGCCGTCTGGACAGACCGCCCCCGCCCCCACACTGCCCGCCCGCCTGGGGTTTTCCTGGCAGCGTCCCCGCCACACTAACCGTGTGAAACGCCCAGTTGCCATCCTCCGTCCCGAAGCCCCGGAAGGCCTCTCTGGACCGCGCACACCGGATCCCTTCCTGCGGTGACGAGGACGCGCCAGCAGGGTACCTGCCCAGCTCCGATCTCTGCAGGTCGGGGCTGAGCCCAGGCCTCAGCAGGCTTCTCCCTGCAGGTGACCCCCCAGACACCGCGCAGGTCAGCCACCCGCTGTCCCCCCACCCCGCCTCATTACATGTGGTCTCCGGGCTGCGCTGTCAGCAACAGCCCCACAACGACGCCGCGTCCATCTGTCAGGCACCGAACGCACAGGGGCTGGCAGTGTGGGGAAGCTCTCCGGGGAGTTCTGGGTCTCATCGCGGCCGCCACATCCACTTCCCTGCCCCCAGCTCCATCTGCTGATGTCCTCGGACTTGCCTGCCTCTGTTTTTTTTTTCTCCAAACATCTCCCAAATTGCATTTTCCATTTAAAGAAATTTCTGAAGGGCAATTGACAAGCGCCCAGGGCCCCCGGGTCTCATGGGCCACTCAGCGCCTGCATCCTGCGTGGCCGTCTACACCGATCCGGGCCGCCGCCTTAGCTCCCCGGCTCGGACACGGGCTGGACGAATGCCCGAAAAGCATCAGATTGGAGGCTCACATGCATTTCAGGGCAGCCCCATGGGCGCACCCCAATACAAAGAGATGGCACTTCCTTCTAAGATGTTTTAGCAAGTGTTGAACCAATGTCCGTTGAGTGCCTGGACCCTGGGTGTTGAACAGGCGTGTTTCTGTAAATGAAAGGTTTCAAACTCCAATGCTGTCAGGAATCAGGCAGGTTGTTTAAGGGTATGAGGCCGGTTTGATGTCAGTGAGGTGTGAAGGAGCGCTGGGGACTGTGCTGGGCTTCCCTGGTGGCCCAGCAGTAAAGAATCTGTCTGCTCATCCAGGAGACACTGGCTCGAGCTCTGGGTTGGGAAGACCCCCTGGAGGAGGAAACGGCAACCCACTCTACTGTTCTTGCCTAGAGGATTCCAGGGACAGAGGAGCCTGGAAGGCTGCAATCCACGGTGGAGCAAAGAGTCAGACATGAAAGAACTGCTAACACACACATACACGTGCATGCGTACACACACGAGACACGTATGTAAAATGCCTGTGTGTAACATCTATGTGCTATACGTAGCGTCTGTATATAGTGGCAATGCAATGCTTACGTATGTGTCTATCTGTAACATCTACGTAGTGTTTATATGTAAAATCTATAGACAACACATACATATGATGTATACATGTATAAAATAATTATGTATGACGTCTACATGTAATGTGCACATACACTGTTTAGACACATCTGCATACAATGTCTACATGTAGCCTGTATGTAATGTTTATAGAAAATGTCTGCCTACAAGGTCCATATGCAACGTTTATCTAAGTATATATGATATCTACGTATAATGAGTGCTTGCCGCTCAGTTGTGTCTGACTGTTTGTGACCCCATGGACTGTAGCCCACCAGGCTCCTCTGTCCATGGGACTCTCCACGCAAGAATACTGGAGTGGGTTGCCATGCCCTCCTCCAGGGGACCTTCCCAACCCATCTACATATAATATCTATGTATGCATGTCTGCAAGCAATGTCTAACCCTAGTGCTTACACATGTCTATGTGTCTCTATGTCCGCCTCTACTATAAACTGTGTCCATGTAATGTGTATAATGTCTCCAACAGTGTTTATATATGTTTCTATACAATGTCTGTGGAAAAGGCAGTGGCACCCCACTCCAGTACTCTTGCCTGGAAAATCCCATGGGTGGAGGAGCCTGGTGGGCTGCAGTCCATGGGGTCGCTAAGAGTCGGACACGACTGAGCGACTTCACTTTCACTTTTCACTGTCATGCGTTGGAGAAGGAAATGGCAACCCACTCCAGTGTTCTTGCCTGGAGAATCCCAGCGACGGGGGAGCCTGGTGGGCTGCAGTCTATGGGGTCACACAGAGTCGGACACGACTGAAGCGACTCAGCAGTATACAATGTCTATATATAGTCTGTATACAATTTTATATAAAATGCCTAAATACAATGTCCATATACAGTTTTCATCTATATAGAACATCTATATGTAATACCTATGTACAATGTCTGCACGCAATGTCCATATATAATATTTAGATACGCCTATAATATATAGTAGGGTGTCCTTGGTAGCTCCGATGGTAAAGAGAGTCTGATTGCAATACAGGAAACCTGAGTTCAGTCCCTGGGTCAGGAAGATCCCCGGGAGAAGGGAATGGCAACCCACTCCAGTCTTCTTGCCTGGAGAATCCCAGGGACGGCGGAGCCTGGTGGGCTACAGTCCATGGGGTCTCAGAGAGCTGGACACGATTGAGCGACTTGGTAGTAACACTAGCCCTATATATATATATATTTATTTATATTTATATATATATAATACCTACACTATGTAGCCTGTATATAATGTATATAATGTCTACTAGTGTTTATGTATATTTCTATAACCATGTCTATATATATAGTCTGTAGAATTTTGATTAAAAATGTCTACAATGTCTCAATGCAACGTTTACATACAACACCTATATAAATACTTATGTATGTTGGCATACAATGCATGCTAAGTCACGTCAGTTGTATCTGACTCTCTGCGACCCCGTGGACTGCGGCCCGCCAGGCTCCTCTGTCCATGGGATTCTCCAGGCAAGAATACTGGGGTGGGCTGCCATTTCCTTCTCCACTATGTGCACTATCTATCTGCTATATTTAAATATGTGCGTATATGATGTCTAATGCTTGCATATAATGTCTATGTACAATATTTACATTTATCTATCTAGGTGTCTATGCATAATACTTATGTATAATGTCTATATATAATATTTACACATATCTAAAGAGTCTGGCTGCAATACAGGAGACCCGGGTTTGACCCCTGGGTCAGGGAGATTCCGCTGGAGGAGGAAATGGCAGCCCACTCCAGTATTCCTGCCTGGAGAATCCCATGGACAGAGGAGTCTGGTGGGCTACAGTCCAGGGGGTTGCAAAGAGTCAGACACGACTGAGCGACTCACACACACACACACACACACACACACACACACGTGTATGTGTGCACTCATACACAGACACACAATGACTGAAGTGCAGCCTGACCAGAACCAACTGCCCGCAAGAGGAGCCCGAGCAGCAGGCGAGGCCGCGCGCTCGCCCCACACGTCGGGTCCACGTGGGAACGCCGGGCGCCTGGCCCCCATCTGCGTATTGAAAACTCGGCCAGACAAGAGGCTGAATTTCCTGAACGCTTTTCCACCAGATGGTTCTCTTCCTGTCCCAGCACTCGTAGGCTCTCCTCCCGGAGCCTGTCAGGACGGAGGGGGAGGCCCCCTCCTTATTCTATTTCATTCTAAATAAATGACAGCGTTTATCCTGCAGCCCCATTCCACCACCCCACGACCACCCCCCCGCTCAACTAATGGTCTGAGTGACGGGGCAAAAATAACGTTCCTTCCCAGCCCTGAAGTAAAACACCGCGCGTCGACAGACGCGTCTGAGCCCGGTGTCACCGGAGCGCCTCCGTTTCAGCGCCGGGTCGCCGCCTCCGCCTCCGCCGAATGCCCCTAAAAGACGCCCAGGGAGAAGACCCGTGTTGTCGGCCTCCATCGCCGCCGCACTCCGTCTCCGGGGCTGCTCTGCGTCTCAAGACGTTTGCACTCACCTTGAGTTCCCGGTTCCAGAAAGAAACAATAAGTTTAATCTTCTCGCTTGACAATGATGTATGGCTCTGGAGGGGGGAAAACCAACCACCACCAAACCCGGTTTGCAGGGATTATCATTAAGAAGGCTTCTGCTGGGCCACCCAGTCCAGTCTCTCCTGCACTGCCTACCGCAAGCGCCCAAGCTGGGTGTCTCTCGAAGGCCGCAGAAGCCGCGGCCGCGTCCCCCCGAGCGAGCCCGGCCCCGGGGCGAGGTCTGATCTCCGTCCAGCGGACCGACAGCCCCCAGCTGCCGGCTTCAGCCCGGAGGCCCCCGCCCCGGCCCCACCCCAGCGCCACCGAGGGCCTCTTCCCGGTCGGCAAATTGGCCTCCGACGCAACTGGCTTCGATTAGAATTCCTTCCCTGCACTTGCATTTTTCTTTCTTTTTTTTTTTTCCTTTTTTGCAGTTAGCTCTGCGCGGTCTTGGCATCCTTGCCGGCCGGGGGCGGGGGAGCTGAGGATGCTAGCCGGAGTGCAGAGATCCAGCAAAACGGATGCGGATAGAAGGGATGATTCGACACTTCGTCCCACTAGGGCATTATACGTGGAGAAATACCGGACCCTCCCGGCAGTTAAGGATCCCTCGAGAAAGCAGGTTCGCCTACCCCCAGAGCCAAGCAGGCTGGCTGAGCAACAAACCCGGGCGTCAGAAGCAGGAGTCATGCCTCCCCCACAGTGAAACAGTGGGCGCTGGAGACCCACATCCTGCCCGCTGCGCTCAGCAAGAACCGACACAGACTGGAAAACTCAAAGCACCAGCCGCGTCCAGCTCCTTGCGACCCCCGGGACTGCAGCCCACCGGGCTCCTCTGTCCCTGGGATTCTCCAGGCAAGCATACTGGAGTGGGTTGCCATGCCCTCCTCCAGGGGATCTGCCCGACGCAGGGATCGAACCCGGGTCTCCTGCACTTCGAGCAGAGTCATTACCGCCTCGGCCAGCACGGAAGCTCCAATACCTGGATATGTCCGGCCAAGTCCCTTTGCTGTCCACCTGAAAATACCACCGCACTGTTAATCAGCTATAGTCCAAAATAACATTTTTTTAAAACTATATAAGGACTTGCTAGTCACTAAAATTGTAAATGCAGAGGAAATCTTTCTCCTGCACCCATTCTGTATTTATGAGGGGGTGGGGGCTTGCACCTTAGACTGCCCAGAGATTGATTAGCAAGAGAAAAACAGAATTCACACAGTTTCTCCCTCTCTCTCTCTCTGTTTCCCAAGTAATGAATGTCTTAAAGCAAGGGTTGGAACATGGGCACATTTAGCATCTTTACAGACATCAGTTTTGTGAAAAAAAGAATTTCAGGCCTCCGAGAGTGGGAAACTTTGGGAAGGTAAACAAGTAGGGGAAACTGACTGAGGGAGGTGTGTTTTGCTTTGCTTTTTGAATTCTCTGGCATCCCACGCAGCAAGGAGCCGGGCTCTCTGAATCGAGGTACAGAGGGAGACGTTTTCGTCGGGAGGAGACTCGGGCTGGGGGAGCGGATAGCAAAAGAAAAGAGAGGCTTATTTCTTAAGCCGGGACACCTTCTTTGGGGAGGGAGAGAACGGCAGGGTTCTTTATCATGCAAATTTCCTCCCTTTGTGAGTCGGGAAATCTCAGATCCACTGTTTCTGAAATCAGGGTTCCGAGACAGGTTGAAACTTCAATCCAGTCCCATCAGGCTCCCATGTGTGAGGCATTCTCCAGGCGAGAACACTGAGTGGGTTGCCATGCCTTCCTCCAAGGGAGCTTCCTGATGCAGGGATTGAACCTGGGTCTCTGGCATTGGTAGGCGGATTCTTGACCATCTGAGCCAGCAGGGAAGCCCCAGCCCTGAGCAAAAAAACCCTCCATTTGGGGCTGTGGTTTGTTTTTAACCAGTGTATTTGTGCACATCCACTGGTCACCCTCTTCAGTGTCGTAAAACTTCCCTGGAGAGGTGGTTCTTGGTGCTCTTCGCCCTGCGGAAGCCTCTGAGTTTACTCTGAGAGGGGAACACCTCCAGGGCTCTTTCTGAAACTGCTTCTCCATTGCCTCCAGCTCGGAACAATTCTAATGCCAAAGGGCTTTGTCTCGGGGTATATTCTACCCCTAAAGGAAATGTTCCCTCGAGGAACTCAGAACTACCCAAACTCACCCTGAGTGTGAGGGAGGCTCTCCTGGGCGTATTTAGATTTCTCGTTATTGCTGTGGTTATGGTTCTGTGTTAAGGTGAGAAAGCGATTTTTGAAATAGGGTGTGAACTTGTATGGACCTCCATTGCAGCGCTGTTTACAACAGCCACAAGGTGGAGACAGGCCAGAGTCCATGGATGGATGGCTAGATAAGCGAGTGGGTGGATGGGTGGATGGATGGGTGGATGGGTGAATAAGTGGGTGGGTGGATGGGTGGATGGATAAGTGAGTAGGTGGATGGATGGATAAGTGGGTGGATGGATGGGTGGATGGATAAGTGAGTAGGTGGATGGATGGATAAGTGGGTGGATGGATGGGTGGATAAGTGGGTGGATGGATGGGTGGATAAGTGGGTGGATGGATGGGTGGATGGATAAGTGAGTAGGTGGATGGATGAATGGATGGATGGATGGATGGATTGATACACAGCATGGGGTCCATCTGTTACTGAGTCCAACCTCACTCTGCTTGCCCTACGACAGGCCAATGAATCAGAGACAGGTATTGAGACAAGGAATACAACTTTGTTCAGGGAGCCAGATCGCCAAGCTGTTGGCAAATTAAATGTCTCAAAATAACCATCCTGTATGGGGCCTGGAAAAGACTCATTGGAAAAGACCCTGATGGTGGGAAAGATTGAAGGTGGGAGGAGAAGGGGGCGACAGACGATGAGATGGTTGGATGGTATCACCGACTCGACGGACGTGAGTTTGAGCACGCTCCGGGAGTTGGTGATGGACAGGGAGGCCTGGCGCGCTGCAGTCCATGGGGTTGCAAACAGTCGGACACGACTGAGCGACTGAACTGAACTGATGGGGCCTTTAACAGTCAGGCAGAGGGGCGGGGTTCTCTGAGGCGGGCCACCACATGTGATCATAATAACAAACACAGCGGAGAGAAGTCTAAGAAACGGTTCCAACACGAGTCAGAACTGGCTTACTCCTGCAACGTGCGCCCCTGGTAGAATATGACGCAGCCATGAAAAGGAATGAAGCTCTGACATAGGCTACGGCGCGGGTGGGCCCCGAGCACACCATGCCCACTGAGAGAGGCAAGGCGCCGCAGGCCACGGAGGGTGCAATCTCTTCACAGGAAACGTCCTGAGCAGGCAGATCCACGGATCGAAGGTAAACTGGTGGTTGCCAGGCTCCCAGACTAGAGGCTCGTGAGGAGTGACTGCACAGTACATAAGAGTTTAAACATGACGTTAGAATCATATGTTCCCATGGGGAATATGCTGATTCTAGTAAAGTTTAATGAACTTCACCACCAGCAAAAGAACCCCAACAGCAGTCACCCCCGCCCGCCCCAGACTAGAGGCTCGTGAGGAGTGACTGCACAGTACATAAGAGTTTAAACATGACGTTAGAATCATATGTTCCCATGGGGAATATGCTGATTCTAGTAAAGTCTAATGAACTTCACCACCAGCAAAAGAACCCCAACAGCAGTCACCCCCGCCCGCCCCGCTGCAGACAGTCTGATTCTCCTTGAGAACCCCTGAAGAAAGACCACTCTGAAGGACCCCTGACCTTCACAGCTAAGACTGCCCCTCAAGAGCCTCAAGGGACCTTCCTGCCGGTCCAGTGGTTGAGACTGTATTCCCAAGCAGACAGCGCAGGTTTGATCCCTGGTCAGGGACCTAAGATCCCACCAGCCTTGCTGTCAGAAAAAATAAAACAGAGAACAGAAGCAATATTGTAGCAAATTCAATAAAGGCTTTTAAATCAGCACACTGTCCTCTCTCTGCCCTGGGTTGCACACCGGAGGTCCTGGCTATTGGCAGAAAGGCGCCACCGTGAGGACCCCCGGCCCTCCCTTTGCCAGCGTCCGCTGATTTGGGAAAGCAGCCGTAAGAATAAACAGCGGCATGCGCCCAGCAGTCACCTGCCTCCCTTCTGCGAGCAAAAACATACATGAAATCTCCCTCAAACTAGGAAACAGCTTCCTCATTACTCTACTGCAGAGAACACTTTGTAACCATCTACCTTTTTTTGTTCCAAAACCTCAAAACCCATGACAAGTGACCTATTTCCTGATCTGCACATCTGGGGTCCAGGAATAATAATAAAAACCAGGTGACATGGAGCAAAGAAAAAAAGAAAAAGGTATCCATGTCAGTTTAGTTCTTTATAGTTCCTCAAATTTCCCCAAAGATAGAATGCCATGGGTGGACCGTCACACACACCGCTGTGCAGGGAAGTGGGGACGTTGTACAGGCCCAAAGAGCAAAACAGTGATTCTTTTTTTAGGCTTTGGATTTCATTAATACTTTTGCTCCAGTTTCATCAAATCTTGTGTGTACTATATCATGACGTTCAGTGTATTTCTCACCATGGATCTCTGTCAAACCTTATTCGAAAAGTCTACAAATACGTCGCTGAGGTCATCGCACGTGGTAAGAGCCGTTGCTGGTCAATCAGTAAGTCGTGTCTTACTTTTTGTGACCCCACGGACGGCAGCACCACAGCCAGGCTTCCAGGTCCTTCACTGTCTCCTGGAGGCTGTTCCAACTCTTGTCCATCGACTCGGTGATGCCATCCAACCATCTCACCCTCTGCTGACCCCTTCTCCTCCCGCCTTCAGTCTTTCCCAGCATCAGGGTCTTTCCCAGGGAGTCAGCTCTTCCCATCCGGTGGCCAAAGGATTGGAGCTTCAGCTTCAGCATCAGTCCTTCCAAGGAATATTCAGGGTTTATTTCCCTTAGGATTGACCGGGTTGCTCTCCTTGCAGTCCAAGGGACTCTCAAGAGTCTTCTCCAGTACCACAGTTTGAAAGCATCCATTCTTCGGCGCTCAACCTTCTTTTTGGTCCAACTCTCACATCCATACATGACTACTGGAAAAACCATAGCTTTGACTAGATGGATCTTCGTTGGCAAAGGGATGTCTCTGCTTTTCAATACGCTGTCTAGGTTTGTCACAGCTTTCCTTCTAAGGAGCTGGTGTCTGTTAAGAACAAAGATTGATTATTTTTAAAGGTTACACTCCATTCACAGTTACTATAAAATACTGGCTATATTGCTGCCCTGTATGGTATGCATCCGTAGGTCCTTGTGCATCTTGTAAACACACATCCTTGTCGCTTCGTTGTCTAAATGTATCCTTGCAGCTTATTTTTGCCTTATAGCGTATTTTATACCTTGAGGCTTATTTTATGTTGTTAGTCCCTCAGTCGTGTCCACCTCTCTGGGACCGCATGAACTATAGCCTGCCTTGCTCCTCTGTCCATGGGATTCTCCAGGCAAGAATACTGGAGTGGGTTGCCATGCCCTCCTCCAGGGGATCTTCCCGACCCAGGGATCAAACCCACATTTGCTGTGTCTCCTTGCATTGCCAGGTGAGTTCTTTACCACTGAGCCACCGGGGAAACCCCAGTGTCTTTTTATACATTACCGCCATATTTTATACTTTGTTGAAGACTTTGCTTTTTTTAAGAAAATTTCACGATCAGTATCCTTAAAGGCAGAAATCTATGGTCCAGGGTAGAAAGAAAAGATGAACAGACCCGGAGAAAGGTAATGAATATCAGTTCCCCGCCACTAATACCCAGGAAACCAGCTGTTCATCATAATTAATGGATTTTGACCGGGCATTAATGCATCTTTATAATCAGAGAGCACAGTGTGATTCTTGTCTAAGCGGACAATGGGCCTGGGGATGCTAGGAAGGGAGGCGCCTCCTGCCCCGCGGAAACTTCCATTTGGGGAAGAGATGAAATTTCAGCAGAGACAGGGAGACACAGAAGTGAAAAATCAGCCCGAAAATAATTAGAAACAGGGTAAGGTAAGGAGGCCTGACCGCAAACAAAACACGCACGCATCAGTTACAGTCAAAATCTGACGGGGGAAGGGAGCAGCGGGGACAATCAGAGGTGGGACGGCGCCAGCATCTCCACGCCAACCGCTCCCTTTCCAGCCTCCTCACGTTATTTCGAGGGAAAGCTCCAGCCAAGACGACGTGAGCTCTGAGACCCTGGAGGCCACAGCCACCCCCTCGTCCCCTCCATCAGCCCCCGCGGGCCCCATAAACGGGGGTCGAAATGCAGCAAGACACTCGTTTGTCCCAAGCGGCTACGTAGACGAGTTCGGGAACACTCCCCGTCCAGGCCAGTTAGGGAATCCACGGAGGACTGAATGGTAAGGAATCTGCCTGCAGTGTGGGAGACCTGGCTTCGATCCCTGGGTCAGGAAGATGCCCTGGAGAAGGCAACGGCAGCCCACTCCAGTATCCTTGCCTGGAGAAGCCCACAGACAGAGGAGCCTGGCGGGCTGCAGTCTGTGGAGTCGCACACTACTCAGCGGCTAACAGAGCTACAAAGCAACTTGCCGGCTCCTCTTTGCTTTGGAAGGAACCCCGCTCAGCGGCGCCCGAGCCCTAAGAGGACCCAGACACCAGTTCCTAGGATTCTTTGCCAGGCCCAGAAACCACGTCAGCTCGTACGTGGGTCCCCAAGGTGGCCACACTCACCGGCACACCCCGCTGCAAACCCCAAACCCCAGCGCCTGCCCCAGGCTGGCACCCCCGACAGTGAGAAGCTCAGCAGCGCGTGCTCCGAGGTCATGTTGTCAGGAGGAGAATGTGGAGGATGGCACGCAGGTACCGGGGCGTCGTGCTCACGGGGCTTCAATTCCCGCGCTGAAAAGTCCTGGGGTGGGGACAGGCTGACGGGTGCAGAGCAGGGCCGGGGCGGGCGGGGTGGTGGTCAGGGACAGCTCCTCTGCAGAGCCGACCTTTAGAAAGCGCTCTTACCAGGAGCAAGGATTCCAGACGCAGGAGGAGTGTGTGCAAACGTCCTGAGGTTGCGAGCGGACGCCACTGGCGAGCAGGGGCTGGGCACCACCGGTCTCCGAAAGGGGCTTGCGTTCAGGTTTGTTAGGCAGTGGCACCCTAGGTTTCAGCGTCGCAGCTGCCCTCTACCGACACTGCTCGGAGAAGCTGGAGCCAACAGATTCCAGCCGAAACTCAGCTCGTAGCCACGGATGTGTGTCGTCCCCCCAGCGTTACCGGGTGTCAGTCGCTCAGTCGTGTCCGACTCTTTGTGACCCCGAGGACTGCAGCCCGCCAGGCTCCTCTGTCCATGGGATTCTCCAAGCAAGAACACTGGAGTGGGTTGCCATGCCCTCCTCCAGGGGGTCTTCCCGACCCAGGGATCGCACTCCTGTCTCTTCCGTCTCATCTCCTGCACTGGCAGGTGGGTTCTTTACCACGAGCGCCCCCCGAAGCCCTTCCCACCCCTTCCTTGCCTCTTTGTCTCAGTCCCACGCCTGGAAATCAGCAGAAAAGCCGCAACTGGTCAGTCAACAAGAACAGCTTGCTGCTGGGGCGCCCTGGGACAAGGCTCCGATTCACTGCGTTTCCTCCTGAAGCTAGGTGTGGAGTGAATGTTAGCTCTTCACCATGTAAGAGGCACTAGGCTTTCTTTCTTTCTTTCTTTCTCTTTTTTACCCTTTGTGCCCTCTTTTGTTGCTAAAATGACAGTCCGGCTGTAAAGGCTAATAATTGTTGGTGAGTGGGTCTGGCCCACGGTGTGTCCCGATTCTGCCTCGAAGGCATGCCTTCTGCTCCGGGGGGTCAGGGGTCGCCTGCTAAGTCGTGCAGACCCGCGGTCCCTTGTGGGTTACGCGGCTGACAGGCTGGAGCTAATGATTAAACCAAGCTGCATTAAACTCCCGCACTAAATTGCTATTACGTGCATGATAGATTACACTTCTAATCAGCTGATTATTGCCACAAGTGACCTTGTGGGCAGAAGGAGCGTTTCAACGGAGCCAGAATCTCTGACACGCCCGGTGTTGCCGTGGGCACCAGCGCGCACACGTGTGTGCAAGCAAGTACCTGTGCTTTATCTCCCTGTTATTTGTCCATCAGTCTTTCCACCGCGCGTTCGAGCAGACATCCTATCAGGACTGGATGCCTGAGTCGTAGCCCTCATTAGGGAGCTTTCATAGAAATAAATTAAAAGACGCTTGCTCCTTGGAAGAAAAGCTATGACCAACCTAGACAGTGTATTAAAAAGCAGAGACATCACTTTGCCGACAAAGGTCCATCTAGTCAAAGCTATGGTTTTTCCAGTGGTCATGCATGGATGTGAGAATTGGGCCATAAAGGAGGCTGAGAACCAAGGAATTGATGCTTGAGAACTGTGGTGTTGGAGAAGGCTCTTGAGAGTCCCTAGGACACAAGGAGATTCAACCAGTCCGTCCTAAAGGAAATCAAATGTGGACAGAGGAGCGTGGTAGGCTATAGTCCGTGGGGTGGCCAAGGGTGACTAACACTTTCACACATATTATAGTTACGTGCTGTGCTTAGGCGCTCAGTGGTGCCCGACTTCGCCACCCCACGGGTGGGAGTGCGCTAGGCTCCTCTGTCCATGGGGATTCTCCAGGCAAGAATACTGGAGAAGGGAGTTATATAGATATATAAGTTCATAATAGATAATTGTATGAGTATGCAAGCGTGTAAATTTATATTGCATGCGGTCAGTCACTAAGTCGTGTCCAGCGCTGTGTGACCCCATGGACTGCAGCACGCCAGGCCTCCCCTGTCCATCACCAACTGTCGGAGCTTGCTCAAACTCATGTCCATCAAGTCAGTGATGCCGTCCAACCATCTCATCCTCTGTCGTCCCCTTCTCCTCCTGCCTTCAATCTTTCCCAGCATCAGTGTGTTTTCCAGTGAGTCAGTTCTTCACACCAGGTGACCAAAGGATTGGAGCTTCAGCTTCAGCATCAGTCCTCCCAATGAATATTCAGGACTGATCTCCTTTAGGATGAACTGGTTGGATCCTCTTACTGTCAAAGGGACTCTCAAGAGTCTTCTCCAACACCGCAGTTCAAAAGCATCAATTCTTTGGCGCTCAGCCTTCTTTATGTCCAACTCTCACATCCATACACGACCACTGGAAAAACCATGGCCTTGACTAGACGGACCTTTGTCGGCAAAGTGATGTCTCCGCTTTTTCACATGCTCTCTAGGTTTGTCATAGCTTTCCTCCCAAGGAGTACGTGTCTTTTATTCACGGCTGCAGTCACCATCCCAAGTGATTTCTGAACCAAAGAGAAGAAACCTGTCACTGCTTCCAGTTTTCAGCTTGTATTTGCCATTGAGTGATGGGGCCGGATGCCATGGTCTTAGTGTTTTGAATGCCGAGTTTTAAGACAGCTTTTTCACGCTCTCGTTTCACCCTGATCAAGAGGCTTTTTAGTTCCTCTTTGCTTTCTGATGTTAGAGAGGTATCATCTGCATAGCTGAGGTTATCGATAGTTCACCCAGAAAGTTTCACACACACCTTATGTGCGTAGCGCCTGACTCCTGTTTGTATCATAGTGTGAACATCAGAACACAGACAGGCAGGACCTCTGACCCAGGGTGAATAGCAATTGTAAGCACAGGGTGAAAAGTATTGGCGAATTTTCAATTTACTTCCCCAAGCCTCTAGGCAGTTTTCAGATGCCCTGAAGTGACCATTCGGTCACTGAGCCAGTGCCTCTGAAGAATTTGCAGAAGGAAGAGCCCATGGATGGGAGACAGAATTGGCTGGAAGTCAGGTGACAGGGGACACAGTTGGCTGGAGGTCAGGTGATGGGGAGAGTCGTCCAGAGGTGAGATGATGGGGAGAGTCATCCGGAGGTCAAGAGATGGGGAGAGTCATCCAGAGGTCAGAGATGGAGAGTCGTCCGGAGGTTGGGTGATGGGGAAAGTCGTCTGGAGGTCGGGTGATGGGAAGAGCCATCTGGAGGTCGGGTGATGTGGAGAGCTGTCTGGAGGTCAGGTGATGGGGGAGAGAGATGTCTGGAAGTGAGGTGATTGGGGAGAGAGCTGTCTGGAGATCAGGAGATGGGGAGAGTCATCTGGAGGTCAGGTGATGGGGAGAGAGTTGTCTGGAGGTCAGGTGATGGGGAGTTGTCTGGATGTGAGCTGATGGGGGAGAGCCTTCTGGAGGTTAGGTGAGGGGGAGAGTCGTCCGGAGGCCAGGTGATGGGGAGAGAGCTGGCTGGAGGTTGGTTGATGGAGAGTCATCTGGAGGTTAATCGATGGAGAGTCGTCGGAGGTCAGGAGTTGGGGAGAGTCGTCCGGAGGTCAGGTGATGGGGGAGAGAGATGTCCGGAAGTGAGGTGATGGGGGAGAGAGCTATCTTGAAGTTATGTGATGGGGGAGAGAGCTATCTGGAGGCCAGGTGATGGGAAGAGACTTGGCTGGAGGTCAGGTCACGGAGGACACATTGTTTCAAGTTCAGGCACTGGGCAGGCGGTGGGCAGGGTGTGTGAGTGACTTGCTTTCTGGGTTGGATGCCCTAGCATCTGCTCCCTGTCTTGGGGGTGAAGTGAATCCCAGGACGGGTCCATCCCTGGTCTGCACAGCTGAGCTGATTCCGTCTCTGAGAGTGGCACCTCCTGTCTGGCCCACTTCAGGAAATGTGGACGTCTCCTCCCAGGTGCCCCAGGGTCCAGCCTGGCCTGGGGTTTGCTTCTGTTCTCCTACCTGGCATCCCTGGGGTGGTGCCTGACATCTTCCCTCACGCCCACCTGGCTCCAGGGTCGCTGCGGGGCCTGGTAACCCTGCTGCAAGGACGATTAGACCCCACAGCTCTGCCCACAGCGTCCACGTGCAACTGAGGGATGTGCGGTCACCCTCAGGCATCTCCACGACGGGGGCGGCCCCTGTGCCGACACCTGCCAGAATCAGATGCCAAACCCCGGCCAAGTCATCTCGGCTCTGTCGTCTGTCAAGCTGTGAAAATCACCACGATTCAGGTGAACAAAACGCACTTGTGTACAGAGCAATGCCAGGCAATTTGGAGAAAACTTGGAGAAGGGCTTGGAAACCCACTCCAGGATCCCTGCCTGGAGAATCCCATGACGGAGGAGCCTGGCGGGCTACCCACGGAGTCGCAAACAGTCAGTCATGAAACAGGTGACTTAGCACTCAGTTCAGTTCAGTCGCTCAGTCGTGTCCGACTCTCTGCGACCCCATGAATCGCAGCACGCCAGGCCTCCCTGTCCATCACAAACTCCTGGAGTTCACTCAGACTCACGTCCATCGAGTCAGTGATGCCATCCAGCCATCTCATCCTCTGTCGTCCTCTTCTCCTCCTGCCCCCAATCCCTCCCAGCATCAGAGTCTTTTCCAATGCGTCAACTCTTTGAGGTGGCCAAAGTACTGGAGTTTCAGCTTTAGCATCATTCCTTCCAAAGAACACCCAGGACTGGTTGGATCTCCTTGCAGTCCAAGGGACTCTCAAGAGTCTTCTCCAGCACCACAGTTCAAAAGCACCAATTCTTCAGCGCTCAGCTTTCTTCACAGTCCAACTCTCACATCCATACCTGACCACTGGAAAAACCATAGCCTTGACTAGACGGACTTTGTTGGCAAAGTGATGTCTCTGCTTTTTAATATGCTGTCTAGGTTGGTCATAACTTTCCTTCCAAGGAGTAAGCATCTTTTAATTTCATGGCTGCAATCACCATCTGCAGTGATTTTGGAGCCCCAAAAATAAAATCTGACACTGTTCCCACTGTTTCCCCATCTATCTCCCATGAAATGATGGGGCCAGATGCCATGATCTTAGGTTTCTGAATGTTGAGCACTCAGCCCTCCCCAAATTTGTATGTGGAAGCTCTATCCCCCGCAGTGGGATGGTGTTAGGAAGTGGGGCCTCTAGGGGGTGATTAGGGTTAAAAGAGGGTGGTTTTCACTTTTTCATGGTGCATTTGTGCCATTATAAGATGGAGAGGGCTTCCCTGGAGGTCAGGCGGTTAAGAATCCGCCTGCCAATGCAGGAGACCGGGGTTCAATCCCTGGGTGGGGAAGACCCGCTGGAGGAGGGCATGGCAACCCACTCCAGTGTTCTTGCCTGGAGAATCCCCACGGACAGAGGAGCCTGGCGGGCTGCAGTCCAGAAGGTTGCAGAGTCAGGCATGACTGAAGCGACTCAGCACGCACGCGCGGGAACACAGCAACGGGGCGGCGGCTGGAAGCCGAAGGAATCTGTAGGATTTTCTTAGCACAAAGGGGGCTCCCCCAACTCCCGCTGCTCCCGGCCGCGGCTGGAGACGGCGTCCCGGGACGCCTGCCCCTCGTCATCCCTGGATAAACAGCTCCTGACACGTTTTCAATATGATTACATTAGAACAAGTGGGTCGTGATTGATAACCTAATATCTCGGCCACGCGAGCCATCCATCATGGGAAGTGTATTAATTATTCAATGCAGCCCTCTCAACGCAAGAATCAATGCGGGAAATGAAGAGAAGGGACTCCCGACTCCCCGCAGACCCCGATGACGACGGCGCGACACTAAAGGAATACGAAATCATCACAGCCCGTAATGGGCGGCTTAATAAAACCCATTTATTTAGCTGTCAAAGGCATGGCGCGGCTGCATTTTACAGAAGGATAATTGAATATATTTTTAAGTTCTATTTTGTTGTATTTTTTTTTTGGACACAGTTACATGTGTGTTTTAAAGGGGTCACTAGGTCTGAAACGTGCAACTGATATTTACATTTGGGGAGCTGGTGGTACATGAGTGGGGCGTGCAGTGGGGACCGATCCTCGTACATTCGGGATGCATGAAATGGACATCCTGGAGCAGGGCATGGCAACCCACTCCAGCCTTCTTGCCTGGAGAATCCCATGGACGGAGGAGCCTGGTGGGCTGCAGTTACCGGGTCGCGGAGTCGGGCCCAACCGAGCAACTCAGCATGCACTCGGCCCTCTTAATAAGACATTCCTGTCGACCGGGGTGTGCAGATGAGGTGCTTACGGCACCTTCTCCAGGGGCACGTCTGTCCTTTCCCAAAGCTTGAGGTTCGGATGAGAGGGGACCCCTTTCTGAGCGATGCTGGAAAGAACCCGTGCGGAAGGTTAACATTAGAGTTAGGCTTCAGACAAATCTGACTTTTCTCGTGTAAACACTCTGGAGCAACCTTACTAGCTTCATCCTGGTGTCTGTGGGGAAGGCGGAGATGAGGTCCATGGGATAATCCGTAAGCAGGGGAACCTGCCGGTATCCCAGCTGCAACACGGGCCACGCCATCTTTGCTTCTGCGTCTGCTTTTCTCCCCATTAGGAGAAGAAAAGCACCAAAATAGCTCGTGAGGGGGCCTCTGATGCGCCCGTGAGATCCCTGAGCCCCGGGACACACGGCCCTCTAGGCCCTCAACAGCACGGAGCCAGGCCGCCCCAGCAGAGGCCAGAGAAACAAGTCAACCAACCGCCTCCGGGCCCAGCGCTCACACCCAGGTCCTGCTTTTCCCCTGCTTTCCCCTCCAGAGTACCGCAATCTGGGTCAGAAAATATGACACGGTCCTGCCAGTGGTTCAGTTCTCGGTGTGCTTGGGGACCATAAAAAAAAAAAAAGAAAAGCAGCTCTCAAAACCTCCTGTTTATAATAATCGCTAATGGATGCATCTCAACATGCCACTGGGAAAAGCATGTTTAAGGCAATTTACAACAAAACTGTCAGATGCTTCTCGGGAAGGGCCCCGGAATATGGACCGAGGGGAATGCCGCTTATATATTCAGGCCAGGAGAGACGCACCTTTCGTCTGCGCGTGACGCGACGCTTAAAATAATAAAAATCCTAGAAAAGGATGCGCTCTACCGTTGCAAACACGCTTGTGGGTTTCTCTGTGTGTGTTTGCGATTCGCCTCGGACATTCGTTGACGCAACCTTGGTTCAGGAGGTCGGGGTGCCTGTCGCCCAATTATCTATTCGCTGATTAACCCAAAACACAACAGGTGTCCACTAGGTATGTGAATAGCTTAGGAAAACAGGTCTAGCTGTTTAAAAATTGCAAATCTATGCGGCATGAATACAAACCAGACGTTTACAGCTCAGGGGCAAGGCTGGGTTTGTGTTTTTTTTTTTTCCTCAGGCACTGGTTTCAAGAAAGAAGGGCAACCAATAGGTCTCTCATTATATTTCTTGAGCAGGCTGTTACACCTCCCTTAAAGGTGCCCTGCAAATTACTGACACTCGCCTTTCCCAAAGTCAAGCCCGTTTTGCGGTCGAGAATTTCAGACACGGTTCCCCGCCTCCCCGTGTGGGAAGCCGCCTCGTTTGGAAGAAGATGGGGTCTGAGATCCACACACCACCGTGCTAACCTCCTCAAGTCCGCTCAGCAGCACCGAGAAAGCATTCGTTCAGGCTTTCAGAGGGGTCTCTCTTCTTGTTAGTGCCGCTTTTTTTTCTTTTTCAGCTTCGTTCTTTTCCTTAAAATCTCACAGACTGTCTGAGTGCTCTGTAAATGCTGGGTTCTGAGCGTGGAAAGGCATTGTGGCTACATGTATATATAGCCATCTTTTAATTTCTCTTAGAAATCTAACCTTAGAGACGAATTTGTTTGCAAAGCAGAGAGGGGCAGAGTTGTAGACAACAACTGCATGGGCGTCGAGGGGGAAGGGTACACAGGGTGAACTGGGAGAGTAGGCTGAACGCACGTGTACTGGGCACTACGTATAAAATAGAGGGGCTTCCCAGGCGGCTCAGTGGAAAGAACCCGCCTGCAGTGCGGGAAACCTGGGCTTGATCCCTGGGTTGGGAAGATCCCCTGGAGGAGGAAATGGCAACCCACTCCAGTATTCTTGCCTGGAGAATGCCAGGGACAGAGGAGCCTGGTGGGCCGCAGTCCATGGGGTCACAGAGAGTCGGACATGACTGAAGCGACTGAGCAGGCACGTGAAATAGATAACTAAGGAGAACACGCTGCGCAGCACGGGGAACTCCGCTCAGCGCTTTGTGACCCAAATGGAAAGGAAACCCAAACACAGAGGCTGACGCATGTACCCAGGTATAGCTCATTCATTCTGCTGCACAGCGAAAACCAACGTGGCATCGCAAAACAACCATACCCCGTAACAGTTAATCCTAAAAAAGAAGTCTAACATTTCTAGGGGCTTCCCTGGCAGTCCAGGAGTTAGAACTCCGAGCTTCCAGCGCATGGAGCAGGGATTCCATCCCTGATCGGGAAGCTAAGATCCTGTAAGCCTCCAAACGTGACCAAAACATAATCTAACCTTCTATATAGGTCACCACATGCATCAAGAAAAACAAAAAGCTGAGGAAACAGCAGGCACCACTTTATCGAGGTTCCCTGTTCCTTGGACAGTAAAGGCTTACAAACCCTCCTCCAGGTTGAACAAGGGTGCCCATGTCCCCCACCCTCCAGAGGCTGGTGGTTTGATGGGGGACACATGTGCAAAGTATTAAGTCTCTCCATGCCCATCTGAGACATTCAGCTTCCCCAGAGCCCATTTCTTCTTTTTTAAAGAAATTTTTTATAGGATTATAGTTGATTCCCCTGGAGCAGGACCTGGCAACCCACTCCAGTATTCTTGCCTGGAGAATCCCACGGAGAAGCCTGGTGGGCTACAGTCCACAGGGTCACAAAGAGTCAGACATGATTTAGCAATTCAACAACTACATCTGAAATGCTATTTCTGTCTTGTGAATAAGCTCATTTGCACCATTTTTTTTGCTTTCCTCGCCCTGACTAGAAAGTTAGCGTCTGATCTTCTGATTCATGTCAGCTGAAAGTGAAGCTTTTCATTCTATCTGACGCTCCTCCCCGCCAACATGGAAAAGCATTCTTACTTCCCTTGCCTGCCTGCCTGTGTAGCAAGTAAACTTCCAAAGCTTGTCACGGTCGCAGGGCGCTCTCTGGCTAAACTCCCTCCTCGACAGTGTCCTGGTGACCTAACCTCGCTCAGAGAACCGGCCCCCTCCCAGTCTGTGACGTGGACATCATGTCCAGCTGTGGGCTTAGGTGCCCTCAACCAGGCAGGGAGACACACGTGGCGTCGCAGTCTCTGCTGACCCACAGCCAGGTTCCCGGGGGAGGCGTCCCAAGGGCCACAGGTGGGTGGATCCTCGGGACCCTTTCTGAGCATCTTATAAGAGGCAGCGTTTTCTACTGCTTTTGGTGAGCCGGCGGTGTGGACAGGTCAGCCAGGCTTGAAGGTTTCTCATAGATGAAACATAAGCCAACAAAAAAAATGAGACTCTCGTTCACCCATCGTCCATCTGTCCACCCATCCACCCATCCACCCATCATCCACCCATCCACCCATCCACCCATCCACCCATCATCCACCCATCCACCCATCCAACCATCCACCCATCCACCCATCGTCCACCCATCCACCCATCCACCCATCCACCCATCCACCCATCCACCCATCCACCCATCCACCCATCCACCCATCGTCCACCCGTCCACCCATCCACCCATCCACCCATCCACCCATCCACCCATCCATGGTTGCCAAGGGGCCCGATTTGAGCTGGTTCTCATAAGACTAGATGAGGAGGGTTCCCTCCCACTGAGAACCAGTTAATTTCTAATCAACATAACACGTAAATTCTTCATGAATCTCATGACATCAAATTCGTGGTTTTACCCATTTTAAAGTGGACAGTTCAGAGGGAGGGGGGTTCAGGATGGGGAGCACGTGTGTACCTGTGGCGGATTCATGTTGATGTATGGCAAAACCAATACAATATTGTACAGTAATCAGCCTCCAATTAAAGTAAATAAATGTGTATTAAAAATGAAATACAATAAATAAAGTGGACGGTTCCACCCACTGTGGGGCTTGGCTTAGGGGGTCCACAGTGCATGCAGCCACCACCTCCATCTGGTTCCAGAACGTTCTCACCCCCCAAAAGGACATCCTTCTCCATCAGCAGTCACTCCCCTCCCCTCCCCCAGCCCCTGGCACCTCTAACCCAATTTCTGCCTGTGGCTTTGCCTGTGCAGGACATCCCTATAAGCGGCACCACCCACTGTGTGTCCTGTGTCTGCCTCTGTCCGTGAGCACCCCGTGTTCAAAGTCCAGCCACAGTGTGGCCTGGGTCACAGCTTCCCTCCTTTTCATGGCTGCGTGATACTCCACTGGGTGGATGGATCCCCACACTGTGTATTCACCCAGCCATCCATCCATCCGTCCATCCATCATTCATCCACTCATCCACCCACCCACACAAACATCCATCCACCCACCCACCCAACAACCCATCCATGCATGCAACAATCATCCACCCAGCCATCCATCCACCTACCCACCCATCATCCACCCATCTATCCATCATCCACCCAACCATCCATCCATCCAACATTCATCCACTCATCCACCCACCCACACAAACATCCATCCATCCACCCACCCCTCGATCATCCATCCACCCATGCAACCATCATCCATCCATCCATCCATCCACCTACCCACCCATCACCCACCCATCCATCCATCCATCCATCATTCATCCAGTCATCCACCCATCCATCCATCCACCCACCCGCCCACCCACCCACCCACCATCCTTGCTTTCACCCAACCATCCACCCACCCACCCACCCACCATCCATCCATCCATCATCCTTGCTTTCACCCAACCATCCATCCAGCCACGCATCCGCCCATGGCCACTTGGCTTGCTTCCACTTTCTGACTGTTGAGAGTAGCGCTGCCGTGAACGCGCATGTCCAAAGTTTGTGTGCATTCTTCTTTTTGATGCACGCGCACTCACACCCAGGAGCGAGATTGCTGGACCTGACTGAAAGTCTATGCTCCGCTCCCTGACAAACCCCTGTGCTCCATTGGATGGCCTGGGCCAGAGTCTATGGCCACCCGTGGAGGCTGGCACTTGGCCACGGCGGGAAAAAGGAGTGGGAAACAGGTCCCTGGGGGACACACAGACACACACAGACAGCGTGAGGGGCTGGCAGGTGAGGCCCGGGGTGCCTAACCAGCTTTTCAGCCAACGAAAAGGTCCAGTGGCTCTTTCTGACTCCCGCCAACACACACACACTCATTGCACAAAAATCCACCCTGGAGTTGGATCCCCAAGGCCCGGGGTTGGCAGGGGCGGAGGAGGGCGGCGGTTCTCTCTGCCAGGTTTTCACACTGAGCAAGAAATATGAGGGCCAGGGCTCCACGCTCTGCCTTGAGTTTCTGGCTGAGGAAAGGGGGCCCAGGCCACCCACAGAGGAGGCTTCCGGGTCCAATCGCCCTCGACCACGGCATTCCCTCGAGCTTCTCCCTGATTTCCTGTCCCACGGCCACCCCACCCCAGAGGGGGGCATCAAGATCCCAGGACCCTAGTCATCTAATAGCAGACGTGGGGAAGGAAAGCAGCCATGAGATCCCCCAGGATGCGGGGTGGACACAGGACGTGCCGGGCCAAGCCTGCCCAGCACCGGGGGCTCCGGCTGTGGGCCCAGCCACGGCTCCCAGGCCCCACGCGGCCCCCAGGCCCCAGTTTCCGGGCAGACCCTTGGACGTTTCCATCTGTCCTTTGCTCATCAGAACGAGAACTTTCAGTGCAACAGGAGGGCGCGCCTCCGCGTTTTAGTCCCGGGTTCAAATAACGACATGAGTATCATCAATTAACGCATTATTTGTGATAACAATGAAAATGAAGCATTGTCTGTGATAGTAACTAACATGATTAATCTGTAGTGCAACGGAGGGTGGGGCTGTTGGCCTTAGAATTGTGAGTGGGCCCCCTCTTGTTTCCACGCCACATACATGCACACACTTTGTACACACACACACACACACACATTTCACTGCCGCACACACATCCCACACACACATTTCCCTGCTGCACACACACACACACATCCCACACACACATGCACACACATCCCACACACACATTTCCCTGCTGCACACACATGCACACACATTCCACACACACATTTCCCTGCTGCACACAGACATTTCACATATGTACATCATTTCCCCACTGTGTACACACACACACACCCCTTCTACACACCCACACGTTTTCTCTCTCTCCACACACACCCACACATTTCCCTGCTGAACACACACATATATGTCCCCTCCATACACACCTGCACACACTCTCTCTCCCCACACACCCACACACTTCCCTTGCCATATACAGACACAGTCTCTCTCTCCCCACACATACTTACATATTTCCTCACCATACACACACACCCACACACCTTCTACACATGCACACACGTTTCCCTTCTATACACACACACACACACTTTCTCTCTCAGCACACACACACAGATTCCACAGATGTACATCATTTCTCTGCTGTACACACATACACAGATGCACCTACACACTTATACATTTCCCCTCCATACATACCTACACACATTCTACACACACACATGCACACACTTCCCCACCACACACACACGCACACACTTTCTCTCTACCCCCTACACACATGCACACACATTCTACAGACATACATCATTTCCCCACCATACGTACACACACATTCTCTCCACACACACCCACACATTTCCCTGCTGTGCACACATATATGTTTCCCTCCACACACACCTACACACATTCTACACATACACATTTCTCCACTGCACACACATGCACACACACACTTTCTCTCTCCCCCACACATGCATGAACACACATTCTACAGACATACATTGCTTCCCTACCATTCACACACACCCATTCTCTCCACACACCCCCACACATCTCCCCGCTGTGCATACACACACATTGTATACGCACACCCATTTCCCCACCATACACACAAGCACACAGCCACACATTTCCACCCCCCAACGCACACACGCACACACACACACTTTCTTTCTCTCCCCCTCACATGCACACACACACATTCTACACACACACCCATTTCCCCACCACAGACACATACATACACACACATCCTTTCCCCGCCCTGCAGACACACACATTCTCTCTGTCCCCCACACCACACACACACATTGTCTCTCTCCCCCTCACCACACACGCTCACACACACACACATTGTCTCTCTCCCCCTCACCACACACACACACACACACACACACAGACACACAGTGTGCAGGGTTTCTGTCAATCTCACGGAGCTCCAATGAGACTGTGAGGAACGTGAAAACCTGCGTGATCACATCTGACAGCTCCTGGCAGCTGGGCAGCGGAGGCCTGCAAAGCATCTCTCTCTCCCGATCCGAGATTGAATTTGGACTGAAACACAGGGCTCATTGAAGCAGCAATTAAAGGGCCTTATAGACTGCAGGAGAATGAAATGATTAATGCAAAGAGTCTTGTTTAATGGGGATATTAAGTAAACTGCTGGTTAAAATGCTCATATATCACCCTCGGGCCCCTAATTGGCTTCCTGTTCCGACGGCATGTGGCATTTTCAGGAGGAATTACGTTCCTTGAGCACGGCCGTTGCAAACGCAATAAATCAACCCCATGGATTTTAGCTAATTTTGATGGAGACTAAATTGAGGCCATAGCACAGGAGAGGGCTCGCAATTAAAGTTCATTACAACTTCCGAGACCCAGAAAGAAGGATGCTGAGGACGGACACCACCCTGCCCCTCCCGGCCGGCGGCCCTCAAATGCGGCTCCTGCATCTGGGACCCGTGAGAGCAGAGGCAGCCTCCTCACGCCATGGATTCACACCACGCCAGCCTTCAGGATGTCTCAACTCTGGGGTGCCCTGCGTGCACCATCGCAGAGAAAACCACAGCTGAAGAGGGAGAAGGGAAAGTTCCGTGTACAGTTATGGGCTCAACTGTCCCACAGGTCGAGCCCTGACTTCCAGGACCTCAAAACGCGGCTGTGTTTGGAGACGAGGTTCTTTACAGAGCAGGTCAGGTCAGATGAGGGGTTTCCCGGGAGCCTCAGGGGTAAAGACTCTGCCTGCCAATGCAGGAGACACAGGAGACCGATCCCTGGGTGGGGAAGGTCCCCTGGAGGAGGAAATGGCAACCCACTCCAGTGTTCTCGCCGGGAGAATCCCATGGACAGAGGAGCCTGGTGGGCCACAGTCCACAGGGTCGCAAAAGAGTCAGACACGACCGAGCCACTGACACTTTCGCTTTTTCAACATGAGGTCACTAGGCTGGGTCCTGATCCCACAGGACTGGGTCCTTATAAGGAGAAATCAGGACACAGACACACCCAGAGGGACGAGCTCCTGAGGATTCGGGGAGGAGACGGCCGTCTACACGCTGAGGAGAGAGGCCTCGGGAGGAACCAGCCCCACCCACACCTGGACCTCAGATTTCAGCCTCCAGGACCAGGAGATAAGCAATGCCTGATGTTTAAGCTTCCCTGGTGGCTCAGCCGGTAAAGCGTCTGCCTGCAATGTGGGAGACCCGGGATCGATCCCTGGGTTGGGAAGATCTCCTGGAGAAGGAAATGGTAACCCACTCCGGTACTCTGCCTGGAGAATCCCACGGGCGGAGGAGCCTGGTAGGCTACAGCCCACAGGGTTGCAAAGAGTCGGACATGACTGAACGAGTGCCTTCGCTTTTGACGTTTAAGCCACCCTTGTCTGTGTTACTCATTACAGCATCTCTAGCTGACTAATTCGTACGCCTGAGCATGAGAACATTTCTAAAGACTTTCAAACTCTTTGGAAATCCCGATTCACACTCAAAACATGGCTCCACAAACGTTTTTCTTCCAGACGCCCTAGATATTAGCAACGCCCTGCTGCTCAAAGTTTTGCTGTCTTTGAGAATGTGTGTGTCTGTGCTAAGCTGCTTTAGTCATGTCTGGCTGTTTGTGACCCCATGGATTGCAGCCCACCCAGCTCCTCTGTCCTCCGCTATCTCCCAGAGCTTGCTCAAACTCATGCCCATCGAGTCGATGATGCCATCCAACCATCCCATCCTCTGTCGTCCCCTTCTCCTCCTGCCCTGAGTCTTTCCCAGCATCGGGGTCTTTTCCAGGGAGTCAGCTCTTCGCATCAGGTGGCCAGAGTGTTGGAGCTTCAGCTTCAGCATCAGTCCTTCTGATGAATATTCAGGGTTGACTTCCTTTATGATCGACCGTTATCTGTCATGAGACTCTCCTAAATATCTAACTTC